>NC_044036.1:230562800-231847631 GCF_901765095.1 Microcaecilia unicolor
CCAAACAGCAACCCAAAATCTAATTACTCATCGCGAAGTGCCGGTACTCATTATGGGCGGGGTCACCACATATGACGCCACCCCTATGATAGCCACACCCCCTTACACCAGCCATGGCGCATATAAACAGATATCATTGAAAATATTATACTAGTATAGGAGAAAAAAATAACATGATTTTCTTTCATTATAAATCATTTCTGTAAGTTATTACAGCTCCAGTATACCCAGTGCAAATAAGACAGCAGATGTAAATTCTCAAATTGGGACATATTCCAAACACTAAAATGAAATTAAATGATTTTTTCTACCTTTGTTGTCTGGTGATTTTGTTTTTCTATCCATATTGGTCCTAGTCGCTAATTCTGCTGCTCTCTATCTGTTCTCTTAACTCCGTTTCCAGGGCTTCCTTTCCATTTATTTCTTTACTTTCCTCCTTTCTTCTTCATTTCTTGCCCTCCATCCATGTCCAGCAACCCTCCTCTCCCCTTCAGCCACCCATGTCCAGCCACCCTCCTCTCTCCCCTGCCCTCCTCTCCCCCTGCCCTCCCCTCTAGCCACCCTCCTCTCCCACTGCCCTCCCCTCCAGCCACCCTCCTCTCCCCCCTGCCCTCCCAGCGGCAGGCCTCCCTCCCACCCAGCACCTCCCTCCCTCCCACCCAGCACCAGGCCACCCAAGCACCAGGCCATGCACCCACCCAGCACTCCCACCCAAGCCTCCCTCCCTCCCACCCAAGCACCAGGCCATGCACCCACCCAGCACTCCCACCCAAGCACCAGGCCTCCCACCCAAGCACCAGGCCACCCAAGCACCCAAGCCTCCCTCCCTCCCACTCAGCACCAGGCCATCCACCCACCCAGCACTCCCACCAAGCACCAGGCAGGACACCCACTCAAGCACCAGGCAGCCCTCCGCCCTCCCTCCCACCCAAGCACCAGGCAGGCCTCCTCCCTCCCTCCCTCCCACCCAGCACTCTCACCCAAGCACCAGGCCGCACTCTCCCACCCACCCGGCGTCAATCATTCCTTCCTCCCTCCCTCCCACCCGGCGTCAAGCATTCCTCCACTCCCTCCCTCCCACCCGGCACCAGCCCACCATCCCTCTCTCCCTCCGAACCCGAAGAAATTTAAAAGTCTTCCCTTGTCCGAATAGGCGGCGTCAGCATCAGCAGTAGCAGCGAAAAGCGTGCTGCTGTTTGGCGCGTTTTCAGCCTTCCGTCTCTCAAGCTCTCTGGTCCCGCCCTAACAGGAAATGAGGGCGGGACCAGAGAACTGAGAGACGGAAGGCTGAAGACGTGCCGAACCAGCAGCACGCTTTTCGCTGCTACTGCTGATGCTGACGCCGCCTACTCAGACAAGGGAAGACTTTAAATTTCTTCGGGTTTGGAGGGAGGGATGGAGGCTGGGCGGGCTTGTGCTGAGGTGGGTGGGAGGGAGGAACGCTTGACGCCGGGTGGGAGGGAGGGAGGAAGGAAGCTTGACGCTGGGTGGGTGGGAGGGCTGAAAGTCTCGGGTGAGGCGACCGGCGGCGCGCGTGCCAGCAGAGAGGGCTCTGCGTGCCCATCTCTGGCACGCGTGCCATAGGTTCGCCATCACTGCTATAGGTCGTCAGGTTAGTAAGTGCACTGCTGCGCTGCTACTTAGCCCTTTCTCTGGGGCTTTTGCCCATCTGCTGCTTTGTGTCTGTGGACTGCTTGTCCTTCTATTGCCCTTACTCTGAGTTTGGAGCCTGAAGCTTTCAGCCATTTTCTCTCTGTCTGTGTTTGGAGTCTGAAGCTTCAGCCCTGACCCTGTTATCCCTGGTTTTTCCTCTGTCTGCTGCCAGCCCTAAGACTCAGTTAGCTCCTGGTTTATTCTATTGTCTGCTGCCTGTCCTAAGACTCTGTTAGCTCCAGGTTTATTCTGCTGTCCGCTGCCTGCCCAAAGACTCTGTTAGCTCCAGGTTTATTCTATTGTCTGCTGCCAGCCCCAAAGACTCTGCTAGCTCCTGGTTTATTCTTCTTTCCACTGCCTGCCCTAAGACTCTGTTAGCTCCAGGTTTATTCTATTGTCTGCTGCCAGCCCCAAAGACTCTGCTAGTTCCTGCTTACTTCTTCTGTCTGCTTTGCCAAGTCTGCTTGTATTTCCTGAATCCTCTTTCTGCCAGGCTTGCTTGTATTTCCTGAACCTTGTTTCTGCCTATCTAGTGTGTATATCCTGAACCCTGCTCCTGCCTAGCTAGTGTGTATATCCTGAGTGTTTATCCTGAACCCTGCTCCTGCCTAGTTAGTGTGTATATCCTGAACCCTGCTCCTGCCTAGCTAGTGTGTATATTCTGAGTGTATATCCTGAACCCTGCTTCTGCCTAGCTAGTGTGTATATCCTGAGTATATATCCTGAGTCCTGCTTCTGCCTTGCTAGTGTGTATATCCTGAGTATATATCCTGAGTCCTGCTTCTGCCTTGCTAATGTGTATATCCTGAATCCTGTCTCTGCCTAGCCTTTGTGTACGTCTTGTCTCCTTAGTCTGTCTTGTGTTTTTGGCTTCGTGGCTGCGTGCAGCTCTCAGTCCTAGTCTAGTTCTGTGCCCAGCCTCCCTCGTGTATCCCAGACCCAGGGTGGGTCCTCTGGATCTTCAGTTCCTGCCTTTCCTGCAAGTCCTGCCAGCCACCTGCACTCCAGAGCTCAACTCCGGAGGAACAGTGGTCAAGCGCAGGTGAAGCTGTGCCTGTTCTGCCTGTTGTAGTGTCCTGCCTCAGCTACTACTCCAGTCCAGAGTTCCAGTCCTGCTCCTCTGTGTATCCAGTTCCAGGGTGGCCTTGCCTGCCGCTGCCGCTCCTCGGTAGTGGCCAAGGGCTCACAAATCTAGGTTCTGCCTCGAGGACCTGACATTTACATTGTCTCTAATGGGCTCACAATCTAAGTTTAACCCTTCAGAAATGTGTCTCACAAATATATTGAACAGAATCGGCACCAGTACTGACCCCTGAGGCACTCTGCTACTCACCTTCCTTTCCTCTGAGCGGATTTCATTTACCTGTACCCTCTGCCACCTGTCAGCATTTACCACCTCCCTCTGCCACCTGTCATATTTGGTTGTGTGAATTTGAACCAATGAATGCTGCTGGGATTTGTCAGAGCTTCCAGTCTCCATCTCTCTGCTAAACCCACAGTATCCAAGCCAGTATATAATAATTTAAATAATGAAGGACTTAGTGAGCCACACTACCCATACTGCACCTGCTCCCCGGATGAGCTAAATAATGAAGGACCTGTATTTTACCTCCAAGCAAAATAGCCTCCACACATGTGGATTACGACTAATGAAAACTGAATCTAAAAGCCATGGTGTTTTTACAGTGGCTGACTTTGCATCACACTCGGAGTGAGAGCTGACATCATAACTAGAGGCCAACTAAAACTGTCTAAACACTTTTGGACAAACATAAACCGTAGCTGAAACTTATCAAACTAAATATTGGTTGTGTGAATATGAACCAGTGCACTATATTTGAAGTGATAGCTTATCATCCCAAATTTGCAGACTAAAATTCCTGCTAAACATCTGTATCTAAAGCATTTATTTGGAGCACTTTTATTTACCATATAAACTTTGTAAGATCATAACTGCATTACTTTGCAATTTTATTTATTTATTTATTTGTAGCATTTGTATCCCACATTTTCCCACCGATTTGCAGGCTCAATGTGGCTTACATTTGCCGTAATGGCGGTTGCCATTTCTTGGTAACAGAATTACAAAGGCATTGCATTAAGGTGCATACATACATGGTAAAGAAGAATACATTATGGTGTTACATGTTAGTTCCTGATTGATAGATTGGATTGTAACGTACATTAGATCATCGACTATATAGAGACCATATTTGACATAAGGATTAAAATGGTAGTGCTTGATCATTATTAGCAAAGAGGTTACTCAGTCATGTGATAGAGAGTTCAGTTTTTCTAGTTCATGTGCAGTCTTATTATTTAGTATTGAGGATGGATGTTATTGGTATGCCTTCTTGAACAGATCAGTTTTCAGTAGCCTTCGGAAGATAGTTAGGTCTTGCTTTGTTTTTATGACCTTCAGTAGTGCGTTCCATATTTGCGTGCAAATGTAGAAGAAACTGGTTGCGTATGTGGATTTATATTTTAGCCCTTTACAGTTGGGGTAGTGGAGATTGAGGAATGAGCGTGCTGATCTTTTTGCGTTCCTAGTAGGCAAGTCTATAAGGTCTGACATATAGGCCGGGGCTTCCCCATGAATGATTTTGTGGACCAGGGTGCAAACTTTAAATGCAATTTGTTCTTTTAATGAGAGCCAGTGCAGTTTTTTTCTTAGGGGTTTGGCGCTATCGTATTTCGCTTTCCCAAATATGAGTCTGGCTGCTGTGTTTTGAGCGGTTTGAAGTTTCTTAATGATTTGCTCTTTGCATCCGGCATAAATGACATTGCAGTAATCTAGATGGCTTAGTACCATTGATTGTGCTAGGCTGCGGAATACTTTTCTTGGGAAGAAACTTTTGATCCTTTTAAGTTTCCACATTGAGTAGAACATTTTCTTTGCGGTGTTTTTCGCATGGTCTTCGAGTGTGAGGTTTCTGTCAATTGTGACTCCCAGAATTTTCAGACTGCCTGAGACCGGAAGGGTGTAATCTGGGGTGTTTATGGTATTGGGTTTGTTTTTGTTATATTGTGAGGATAGGATGAGACATGGTGTCTTTTCTGCGTTTAGCTTTAGTTGGAATGTGTCCGCCCATGAGTTTATTATTTGGAGGCTGTGTTTGATTTCATTTGTGATTTTGGTTATATCGTGTTTGAACGGGATGTAAATCGTGACATCGTCTGAATAGATGTATGGGTTGAGTCCTTGGTTGGATAGCGATTTGGCTAAAGGTGTCATCATTAAGTTAAAAAGGGTTGGTGAGAGAAGTGATCCTTGTGGTACTCCGCATTCAGGTTTCCATGGTGTCGACGTTTTTGAGTTTGAAATCACTTGATATGTTCTTGTTGTTAGGAAGCCTTTAAACCAGCTTAGTACGTTTCCTCCAATCCCGAAGTAGTCTAGGATGTCTAAGAGTATTTGGTGGCTAACCATGTCAAACGCGCTGGACATGTCAAATTGTAGGAGCAGTACATTGTTCCCGGTTGCAGTCAATTGTTTGAATTTGGTTATGAGGGTGGTTAGCACTGTTTCAGTGCTATGGTTGGATCAAAATCCTGACTGTGATTCGTGTAGTATTGTGAATTTGTTTAGGTAGTTAGTAAGTTGTTTGGTTACTTTCCATTAGTTTGACTATCAGGGGGATGGATGCTACTGGTCGATAGTTGGATGTGTCATTTAATTTTTTCTTTAAGTCTTTGGGTATAGGTGTAAGTAATATATTTCCTTTGTCCTTGGGGAAAAGTCCGTGTTGTAATATGTAGTTCAGGTGTGACGTAAGGTCTGTTATGAAGCTTATGGGGGCGGACCTTATTAGGTTACTGGGGCATATATCCAGTTTGGAGTGGGTTTTGAAGAATTTGTTGATTGCTTGAGTGATGGTTTCTTCGATTAGCAGATCGAAGTTATTTCAGGTTCGACCTGCTGGATATTCACCGGGAGTTGGGTCCAGGCATTCCATAAACTTTTCGTGATCAGTGGTGTTGAGTGGTAGCGGAGATCGAAGTTTTATGATTTTCTCATTAAAGTATTTGGCAAGTTTGTCTGCCGATGGGGTGTCTGTGCTGTCTGTGGTAACCGGTTTGGTGTCTATTAGTTTATTCACGAGTTGGTAAAGGTTATGTGCATCTTTGTAGTCTGGTCCTATTTTGGTTTTGTAGTATGCTTTTTTAGTTTGTTTTATTGAGTATTTGTATTTTCTTTGCATTTGTTTCCATGCATTAAGTGTTTGTTCGTCTTTCATTTTTTTTCCATGCTCACTCAAGTCTCCTAACATGTGTTTTTAGCAGTGGCGTAGCCACAGGTGGGTCTGGGTGGGCTGGGGCCCACCCATTTATGGCTCAGGCCCACCCATCAGTAGCACATGTTTAGCAGTAGCTGGTGGGGATCCCAAGCTCTGCCAGCTGAAGACTTCCCCCTGATGTTAGTGAAAATGCTACTCTCTATGTTACTGGCACCTGCACATGCCCAGTTTTCAGCATATGCCTGCTGCAGATGGCCAAGGTGGAAAGAAGTGTTTTCCCACCAGCTGATATTTTTTTCATGGTGGTGGGGGAGGGAGAACACTTGGTGCCCACCCACTTCTTGCCCAGGCCCACCCAAAATCTGTTGTCTGGCTACGCCCCTGGTTTTTAGTAATTTCAGTTCTTCGTTGAACCAAGGTATTGAGTTTTGTCTTCGTGTAGTTCTTTTTTGTAATGGTGTGATTTGGTATAGTGTGTTCCTGCATCTGTCGTCCCAGTTCAGTAGATAGTGTTTGGAATCTGTGCTGTCCATTCATTATTGTAGATCTGTTGTCAGAATGTTATGGGGTCGATTTGGCCTCTCGTAGTGTAGGTTGTTGGTTCTTGCCTGAGGTGTGTACCTTTTTTCCGCTACTGTAGGGTGAGGTTTAATTTGTAGTGATCTGACCATGGTATCTCTGTCCATTTTGTATCTGTTAGTAAAAGGTTTAGGTCTGAGGATAGTTTGTGTGTGATGAGGTCAATTGTGTGGCCTTTGGCATGGGTGGCTTGCATGCTAGGCCAGCTAAGGTCCCATAGCTGGAGGAAGTCTTTGCATTCACGTACATTGGTTGCATTGGGGTCTTCTAAGTGTAAATGTATATCCCCAATTATGAGTAGGTTGGAGTTAGATACACAGGTATTTGATATGAAATCCATAAAGTGTGACTGGCAATCTTGCCAATTACCTGGTGGTCTGTAACACAAGACAACGTTTAAGTTGTCAAGCAAGGTGGTGTGGTTGATTCTAACTGAAGCGATTTCAAGTTTAGGCAGTGCTTTTTTTGTGCCGGTACGCAGCGGTACGGCGTACCGGCACCTTTTTTTTTGCTCCCCCCGCCCCGTGAGTCCATGTCCCGCACGCAGTGCCAGCCCCCATTTCCGGCCGCTGCTGCTTCTCCTGTTGAGCAGCAGCGGCCGCTACACAAAGAAAAAGAAGATTTTAAAAAATTCAAACCTGGCTGAAACGCGGCACCCCGGCACTGTAGACAGCCATTAGGCATTGGCTGTTGCCCCGCAGCCGCTCCTCCTCTTGCCTCTACGTCACTGCGCTCCTCCGGGGTGTTCCTCCAGGGGCAGTGACGTAGAGGCAAGAGGAGGAGCGGCTGCGGGGCAACAGCCAATGCCTAATGGCTGTCTACAGTGCCGGGGTGCAGCGTTTCAGCCAGGTTTCAATTTTTTTTAAATCTTCTTTTTCTTTGTGTAGCGGCCGCTGCTGCTCAACAGGCGAAGCCCAGCAGCGGCCGGAAATAGGGGCTGGTGCGCGGGCGTCGCGACTTCGCGCCGTTCGCGGGAAACTTTGCAGGGAGAGGGAAACCAACAGAGGGAAGGATTGGGGAGAGAGAAGAGCGAGAAAGAGGGGAAACCAACAGAGGGAAGGATTGGGGGAGAGAGAGGGAACCCAACAGAGGGAAGGATTTGGGGAGAGAGAGAAAGAGGGAAACCAACAGAGGGAAGGATTGGGGAGAGAGAGAAAGAGGGAAAACAACAGAGGGGGAGGGATTGGGGAGAGAGAGAAAGAGGGAAACCTACAGAGGGAAGGATTGGGGAGAGAGCGAAAGAGGGAAGGGTTGGGGAGAGAAAGAGGGAAAACAGCAGAGGGAAGGATTGGGGAGAGAGAGAAAGAGGGAACTCAGAGGGAGGGATTGGGGAGAGAGAGAAAGAGGGGAAACCAACAGAGGGAAGGATTGGGGGAGGAGAGAGAAAGAGGGAAACTAACAGAGGGAAGGATTGGGGAGAGAGAGAAAGAGGGAAAACAACAGAGAGAGGGATTGGGGAGAGAGAGGAAAAACAACAGAGGGAAGGATTGGGGAGAGAGAGGGAAAACAACAGAGGGAAGGATTGGGGAGAGAGAGAGAGAGGGGGGGGGGGAAAACAACAGAGGGAAGGATTGGGGAGAGAGAGGGGAAAACAACAGAGGGAAGGATTGGGGAGAGAGAGAAAGAGGGAAACCAACAGAGGGAAGGATTTGGGAGTGAGAGAAAGAGGGAAACCAACAGAGGGAAGGATTGGGGAGTGAGAGAAAGAGGGAAAACAACAGAGGGAAGGATTGGGGAGAGAGGGAAAACAACAGAGGGAAGGATTGGGGAGAGAGAGAAAGAGGGAACTCAACAGAGGGAAGGATTGGGGAGAGAGAGAAAGAGGGAAACCAATAGAGGGAAGGATTGGGGGGAGAGAGAGAAAGAGGGAAACCAACAGAGGGAAGGATTGGGGGGAGAGAGAGAAAGAAAGAGGGAAACCATCAAAAGGAAGGATTGGGGAGTGAGAGAAAGAGGGAAAACAACAGAGGGAAGGATTGGGGAGTGAGAGGGAAACCAACAGAGGGAAGGATTGGTGAGAGAGGGAAAACAACAGAGGGAAGGATTGGGGAGAGAGAGAAAGAGGGAAACCAACAGAGGGAAGGATTGGGGGGAGAGAGAGAAAGAAAGAGGGAAAACAACAGAGGGAAGGATTGGGGGGAGAGAGAGAGAAAGAAAGAGGGAAACCAACAAAGGGAAGGATTGGGGAGAGCGGGGAAAACAACAGAGGGAAGGATTGGGGAGAGAGGGAAAACAACAGAGGGAAGGATTGGGGAGAGAGAGAAAGAGGGAAACCAACAGAGGGAAGGATTGGGGGGAGAGAGAGAAAGAGGGAAAACAACAGAGGGAAGGATTGGGGGAGAGAGAGAAAGAAAGAGGGAAACCAACAGAGGGAAGGATTGGGGAGAGAGGGAAAACAACAGAGGGAAGGATTGGGGAGAGAGAGAAAGAGGGAAACCAACAGAGGGAAGGATGGGGGGAGAGAGAAAGAGGGAAACAACAGAGGGAAGGATTGGGGGGAGAGAGAGAAAGAAAGAGGGAAACCAACAGAGGGAAGATTGGGAGAGAGAAAGAGGGAACCAACGAGGGGAAGGATTGGGGGTAGAGAGAGAAAGAAAGAGGGTAAACCAACAGAGGGAAGGATTGGGGGGAGAGGAGAGAAAGAAGAGGGAAACCAACAGAGGGAAGGATTGGGGAGAGAGAAAGAGGGAAAACCAACAGAGGGAAGGATTGGGGGGGGAGAGAAAGAAAGAGGGAAACCAACAGAGGGAAGGATTGGGGGGGAGAGAGAAGAGGGAAACCAACAGAGGGAAAGATTGGGGGAGAGAGAGAAAGAGGGAAACCAACAGAGGGAAGGATTGGGGAGAGAGAGAAAGAGGGAAACCAACAGAGGGAAGGATTGGGGGGGGAGAGAGAGAAAGAGGGAAACCAACAGAGGGAAGGATTGGGGGGGAGAGAGAGAAAGAAAGAGGGAAACCAACAGAGGGAAGGATTGGGGGAGAGAGAGAAAGAGGGAAACCAACAGAGGGAAGGATTGGGGAGAGAGGGAAACAACAGAGGGAAGGATTGGGGAGAGAGAGAAAGAGGGAAACCAACAGAGAGAAGGATTGGGGAGAGAGAGAGAGGGAAAACAACAGAGGGAAGGATTGGGGAGAGAGAGAAAGAGGGAAACCAACAGAGGGAAGGATTGGGGAGAGAGAGAGAGGGAAAACAACAGAGGGAAGGATTGGGGAGGAGAGAGGGAAAACAACAGAGGGAAGGATTGGGGAGAGAGAGAGGGAGGGAAACAACAGAGGGAAGGATTGGGGAGAGAGAGAAAGAGGGAAACCAACAGAGGGAAGGATTGGGGAGAGAGAGAGAGGGAAAACAACAGAGGGAAGGATTGGGGAGAGAGAGGGAAAACAACAGAGGGAAGGATTGGGGAGAGAGAGAGGGAGGGAAAACAACAGAGGGAAGGATTGGGGAGAGAGAGAAAGAGGGAAAACAACAGAGGGAAGGATTGGGGAGAGAGAGAAAGAGGGAAACCAACAGAGGGAAGGATTGGGGAGAGAAAGAAAGAGGGAAACCAACAGAGGGAAGGATTGGGGAGAGAGAAAGAGGGAAACCAACAGAGGGAAGGATTGGGGAGAGAGAGAAAGAGGGAAGCCAACAGAGGGAAGGATTGGGGAGTGAGATAAAGAGGGAAAACAACAGAGGGAAGGATTGGGGAGAGAGGGAAAACAACAGAGGGAAGGATTGGGGAGAGAGAGGAAAACAGATGGAAGGATTGGGGAGAGAGAGGGGAAAACAGATGGAAGGATGGGGAGAGAGAGGGAAAAACAGATGGAAGGATGGGGAGAGAGAGGGAAAAACAGATGGAAGGATTGGGGAGAGAGAGGGAAAAACAGATGGAAGGATTGGGGAGAGAGAGAGGGAAAACAGATGGAAGGATGGGGAGAGAGAGGGGGAAACAGATGGAAGGATGGGGAGAGAGAGTGGGAAGACGCTGGATGGAAGAATGCAGAAAGAAATAGGGGAGACACTGGAAGGATAGGGAGAGAAAGCAGAGCTGCTGGATGGAAAAGGGGAATAGAGAAAGACTGGAGAATAAGAGGAAGGGGCATGTGGAGAACAAGGGTGAGGAAAAGATGAAAAGCCACAGGTAGATGAAGGAAATTAAAGAATGGATAGTAAGAATGAATTAAATCTGGACAGAGAGAGAGCCTGAAAAATATTGAAGAAAGCAAAGAAAAAGGAGACAAAAATGACAAATGGCACAGAAGAGTTAAGCGAAAACAAAGGAAAGCAGAATCACAGACTGGGACCAATATGGAAAGAAAAACAGTCACCAGACAACAAAGGTAGAAAAAAATCATTTTATTTTCATTTTAGTGTTTGTAATATGTCCAATTTGAGAATTTACATTGGCTGTCTTATTTTGCACTGGGTATACTGGAGCTGTATACTGGAGCTGGATTATTTATAATGAAAAAAAATCACGTTATTTTTTTCTCCTATAGTACTATAATATTTTCAATGATGTCTGTTTATATGCGCCATGGCTGGTATAGGGGGTGTGGTCAATGTGGGTGTGGCTACCATAGGGGTGGAGCCATATGTGGTGACCCCGCCCATAATGAGTACCAGCACCTTTTTTTCTACAAAAAAAGCACTGAGTTTAGGTGTAATAGACTTGGCAGTTGTTATTACAGTAAAGTGAGATCTGTAGATTAGTGCTAGGCCGCCTCCTCTTTTTTTCTTTCCTTGTCCAATGGGTGATTTTGTAGCCTGGGGGGCAGAGATCCAGGATTATGGGGTCCTTGAGGTCATGGATCCAGGTTTCGCTGATAAATAGTAGGTCGAGATTGTCTGCTGTGATCCAATCTGTTATAGTTATTATTTTATTGTGTATCCTGCTAGATTTTTTTGGTATGGATCCGTGTTTGATGATGTGTGGATTTTTATTAGTTGTCGTTCCTTTATTTTAATAGGACCTTTATTTCTCTTCTGTTGTGGTTGTCCACCTGTTGGTGTTTTTTCGTTGTTGGAATTCTTGTCCATTTGATAAGGTGTTTTGTATTCTGTCAATCTTTGGTGTGTGTGTAATATGGGTATCATGTTGTTTTCAGTGAGTGGAGTGGTTAGAGTTGTGAGAGTCAATATTAAGGAATAGTTTAATAGGATCAGTTTAAAGGTATTCATTTAGATTTAAGTTCTTGTGGTTTCTAAAGGCAGTGTTTTGGTAATATCTCTTGGAGCTGTGTGAGTAGTAGGAGTTAGGGATTTTATTGTATGAATTGCATATTCCTTTTGTTGTTTCTTTTTTGGGATTCTCTATGAGGCTGGGGTGGTGTCTTTTTTTTTTTTTTTTAAAGAGTGGGGATCTAGTGGTTAATCTCTATTTCCATTCCATCAGTCTGCAGTCTGCAGAGCACTGTTAGGGGTTAGGTAGACTGGTGAGGACGTGAGGCTGATCCTCTTTGGTCTGTTGGTTAGTCTCTGTTTCAATGCTATCGATCTGTCATCATTGCTCTACTCTCCTCCCTGAGCAGGCTGATCTTATGAATGTTTTATCCTCTGGATGGGAGCGCTTCCTTTCTGGTGGGTCCTACTAGGACTTGGTTACATGCACTGGGTTGTTAATGGTAGGGCTCCGTCCGCGCTGATTGGCTCTACGGGGCCAGTACCTGCCAGTGTCTGCTCGGCGCTCCTCTATCCGCCGTTTTTGGTCAAAGAGTAGCTCCCCCACTCCAGAGTACCTTACAATCTCTTGTGTTTTAGTGGTGTAGTCAGGACAGGAGTGATCCGTAATCACTGTTGCTGTCAGCTCTACCCTCAAAATGGCTGTCATGAGCTTTGTGAGATTGCCACTAGAGGTCATGGCTGCCATTTTAAGAGTAGAGCCAGCATGGGCAGGAGTGACTGAGGATCACGCCTGCAACTGTACCCCTAGATAGACTGGAGAGGGGTACCTTCAGGTGGGCAGGAAGAGAGGTAACTTCTGTTCAGAGGAGAGGGGGAGAGAGGAAAGGAGACAAACAGGACAAAGCACAAATTTTTGGCTTCTACTGAAAACACACAGTCAGCTTCATCCGAAGCCTTAGCCTTTGACTGAAACCGAAACCATAGCCATAGCCTTTGAATGAAACCATAGCCATAGACATTGGCCGAAACTGAAACCAAAGCCATAGCCTTTGGCGCAAACCAAAACCAAGCAGAAAAAGGATTTTGGATCAGTTTCAACAACATAACTGAAATTCGGTTGGCTTCTAGTCGTAACTCCACAATGAGGCTAATTCCTAAGGAGCTTATCATCCCAAATTTACCGAGTTAAATTCCTACTAAATTTTGTATCAAAAGCATTTATTTGGAGCACTCTATTTACCATATAAATCCCCTAGGACTACCTTAAAATCTATGGTGGTCTAGTGGTGTAGTCAGGGCAGTTGTGATGCCCCAGTCATGGCAGCCATTTTGAGAGCAGAGCTGGAATGGGCAGGAGTTATTGGGGATCTCTCCTGCTCCTACCACACCCCTAGACCGCTAGGGATTGTAAGATAGGCCTGGGGGGAGTCACATCATGGGAGGCCTGGAGGGAGGTGCAACTCCTTTTTAGGTGGAGGGGGAGGGAGGGAGGGAGACAAACTGGACAAAGTACAAATTTTCGGCTTCCACCAAAAAGACATGACCATTTTTGGCTAAAACTGAAAACATGTCCAAAAATTTAAATGATCTTTCAGGGGGGTCACATGATGACGTGGCACTGAGCGGATGCCCTGAAAACTGGCTCCGACCTCCGCGCTCAAATACTTGATTGATTCACCCGCAAAGACCTCGTAGCGAACCCCAAGTAGTAGAGCTGGGAGTTTTAAAAAGCGAGAGCGGTGAAAAGAAAGATCGCCGTACCCTCTTTGGTGGGGCGGCATGCTGGTTATGCCCGCTAAGACTCCGCGGGGGAAGACGAGTGCTCGAGCAGTGCACAACAAGATGGCAGCGGCCCCGGAGTCAATGATGACGGGAACGTTACCGTCTGATCTGGCGAGAGATCTGGCACAGCAGATTTCTGCTGTGTTAGAGGAGAAGCTGTCGAAGCTGCAGGCATCTGTGGATCAGATTCAAGAAACACTGGAGCGCCAGGGCACGCGTCTTCAGCACGCGGAAGAGCGCATATCGCAGTGTAAAGATGTGGCGGCGAGCACAACTAGCAGAGTGGAAGCGCTGGAACGGCGATGCGAACAACTGTCACAGAAGGCAGAACATCTAGAAAATCGGAGCAGGCGAAACAACTTGAGGATTGTGGGAGTCCTGGAGTCAGTGAAAGCAGCGGATCTTCGAAAGTTAGTAGAGCCCTGGCTTCCCACACAGTTGGGCCTGGAGTTGGAGGGGCCTTCTCTGCAAGTAGAAAGGGTTCACAGAGTGGGAGCTGTAAGAGCCAATGAAACCAGGCCGTGACAAGTTTTGGCAAGAATTTTAAATTACAAGGAAAAAGAAGCACTTCCCACACAGTTGGGCCTGGAGTTGGAGGGACCTTCTCTGCAGGTAGAAAGGGTTCACAGAGTGGGAGCTGTAAGAGCCAATGAAACCAGGCTTGCTTTTCCAGGATTACTCCGCTCTGGTGTCAGACCAGCGGAAGCAGATGGGACGCCACTGCAAAAGACTGTACGACAAGGGAGTACGGTTTGCCTTATTGTACCCAGCAAAAGTCAGGGTCCTTCATGATAATAAATCCCTGTACTTCACCGAGCCTGCGGAATTAGAAGCGTTTGTAGAGAGACTGTAATGAGGAGAGGAATACAAGGACTGGATTTGAGATTTTCGTTCCTGCTACAAGGTCTGTAAGAGCTGGACGGGGAGAGCATGAGTCTGGACAATGAGGTCTGTGATCTTTCTAACTTGTGGCGGGCGAGGATGTTGCGATGAAGGCCGCAGGGACCTGCACTCTCGCCAGCTGGCGGGAATCGAGTATCCTAACTGTTGAACAGTACTGCATGCAGTCTCAAAGTGATATGATAAGTTTTTCTTCTGTTTAATGTTTGCCCCTGTTTTTTTATGAAAGTCTTGTTACTGGAACTACAATGTTGGAAACCTGGGGGATGTTTGTATAACTGTTTTAATTAGGAGGGGAGGTACTTGGGGGGCTGGTACGGGGAATGGTTGGGAGAGTGTGGGGAGAGGAGATCGGAAGAGTTGGTGGTGTGAAAGGGGGGGAGTGTGTGAAGATAATTGTTGTGCACACGGGGGGATGCTTGGATCGGGGGGGGGTTGGGGGGGCATCGAGGTTAGGGAAGGGAGAAAGGGGAGGAAGAGTTGGGAGTGGGAGGGTGGGAGAGGGTAGGTAGGAGCCTGGATTCGTATAATAATGGGAACTATGGGGAACAAGAACAGGAGAGGGGAGAGCATGGCTAGAGATGGTGGCCAATATTGGCTGGGAGAGCGAGAGTACTGGGAGCTGGGCTGGGAGGCTCCCAGGAATTTACAGCAAGATATGACAGTGATTTTTGGTCGTTTCAGATTGGACGTTGGCTAATTTAAAAATAGTAACACTGAATGTTGATGGCGTGCATTCCCCTATCAAACGTAAAAAAATTCTGCAGGCATTAAAGGGACAGAAAGCTGACGTAGTAGCCCTGATACAGGAGACACACCTAAGTAAACAAGAACATCTTAAATTAAAGAGGGATTGGTTGGGGAGCATTTATTTTGCAGCTTATAATGGAAGGCAGCGTGGTGTTGCCATTTTGATTCGCAAATCAGTGGCGTTTAGCCTGCATAAAATGTACCAAGATGAAGAGGGGAGATTCGTGATAGTGGCAGGTTCTTTGCAAGGTGTTAAGGTGGGGTTCTGCAGTGTGTATGCGCCCAATGTTTATACATACAAATTTTTTACTACAATGATCGCTAAATTAATACCATTTGATGAATACCAGCTAATTGTGGGGGGAGATTTTAACATAACCAGCGATCCCACCATAGATTGCAAGCCCCCAAAGAAGGTGGGGAAAGACCATGATGAGAGTGGGGGGGGGGGGGGGAATTGGGGCGTGGACGTTTGGCGCTTCCAACATCTAGATGAGCACGACTATACTTTTTTTTCACACCCACATGGGGTTCACTCACGCCTTGACTATTTTCTGGTGTCCCAGTTGTTGAGCCTGATGACCATTAAAACGGGAATTGGCGAGCCAGATGTCTCTGATCACGCTCCGGTGTGGGCGGATTTGCAGTGGGGGAGCGGTTGTCGGCCGGCCAGGTGGCGGATGAATCCGGCAATGTACCAGAGTAGTGAATTTCGAATTTTTTTACGCCAGAGCTGGTTGGATTATGTATCGGACAATGAGGGATCATCGGTGAGCCCAAGAACATTTTGGGAGGCTGCAAAGGCAGTCTTGCGGGGTAAGATTATCTCTTACGCAGTTTCACAGAGGAGACGCCGGGAGGCGCAGCTTAGAGACCTCACGGAAAAATTGAGAGAGGCCCGTAGAAATCTAACTGGGTCCGCCTCCGAGAGTAATAGACAGTTGTACATGAAGTGCAGGAAAGAAATACAGGAAGTGTTAGATGCTGGGGCGCTGTTCAATATTAAACTATATAAATTTAAGTTGCACCGCTGGGGCAACAAAACAGGAAAGCTATTGGCAGCTTTGGTGAAGCAACATCGGGGGAAGAAGTTTATTGCAAGGGTGAGGGATGGAGGGGGAAAGATAGTCACAGAGCAAGATGCGATTCAAAGGGAATTTGCAAATTATTACGCGTCTCTCTCTATCAGGAGGGCACATTCTCGGAGGACCACTGTAGAGAATTTATGGCTGGGGTGGACCTTCCCACTCTGGCGGTGGACCAACAGTGAATGCTGAGTGAGCCACTTCAGGGGGAGGAGATTCAACAAGCCATTAAGCGGTTGAAGTTGGCTAAAGCACCAGGCCCAGATGGGTTGGGGGTGGAATATTACAAAATGTTGCAAGATTTGATCATATCTCCTTTCATAGCCATGTGTGATGAAGTAAAGGATACGGGCATTATGGGCCCAGTCTTAAATCATGCTCATATTGTGGTCCTCCCGAAGCCGGGGAAAGATGAAGAGCTGGTAGGTTCTTATAGACCAATCTCGCTGCTGAATCAAGATGTCAAAATACTAGCAGCAGTGCTGGCAGAGAGGTTGGGACGTGTAATTCCGTGCCTGGTCCATTTGAACCAGATGGGATTTGTGAGGGGCAGATTCGCGTCGGCCAACATCCTGAAAGTGGGTCGAGCTCTGTTTGAGGGGCGGGGGCGAGCAGGAGATGCATTGCTGGCCAGCCTGGATGCCAAGAAAGCCTTTGATAAGGTGGTATGGGAATATCTGTTTTGGATATTGAGGCGTTTCGGCATCCAGGGTGACTTTCTGGACTGGATTCGGGCCCTGTATAGTAACCCAACTGCTCAAATTATTATCAACGATGCTCTCACTGAGACCTTCCCGTTAAAGGGAGGGACCAGGCAGGGCTGCCCGTTATCCCCGCTGTTGTTTATTCTGTCTTTGGAACCGCTGGCAGCCAGAATAAGACAGGAGGGTGAGTTAAAAGGTATAATAGTGGGGGGTGAAGAGTACAGAATAAATTTATATGCAGACGATATGTTGCTTTTGTTGAGTGAGGCGACGCGCACTCTTCCAATAACTATGAACATTATTAAGATATTTGGGGAGTTCGCGGGCCTTAGCATCAATTTTGGCAAGTCAGAGGCGTTGCCCATCAACGAGCCATGTGCCAGTACGGTGCTGGGTGATTTCCCCTTAAAGTGGACAGTAGGAGGGATTAGATATCTAGGAATTTACTTGGGGGCAGATCAGTCCTGGGTGTATAAGAGGAATGTGAAAGGTAGACTGGAAGAGACGAAAAAGTTGTGTCACAACTGGATTGATCTGCCTTTGAATTTTTTGGGACAAATTGCTTTGGTCAAAATGGTGGTGTTGCCTAAGATTTTATATCCGTTACAAATGCTCCCATTGTGGGTGCGGAAAAGGGAAGAAAATTTGTATCGCAGTGTGGTTAGCACGTTTATATGGCATGCAAAGCGACCTCGGATAGCATTTGGGAAACTTATTCGTGAGAGACGACAGGGAGGTCTTAGGTTACCAGACCTGCGCACATATAATGTGGCAGCGCTGCTGCGGTGGATTCATGAATTGACATCTGGAGAGGGTTTCTATGCAATGTCGGGTTTTTGGGAGAGCTGTAGGCCAAATGACCCGTTTACTGTCTTAGAATCTTGGGCAGTGCAAGGGGCTAGAAAGATAGTGGAGAACCCATACGTGGCGGCCTTACAGCGGGCCTGGCGGTGGTGGAGAGGGCAGGGTGGAGTGGTTAAAGGGGTTAGCCCTTTTATGCCACTAGTGGGGAACCTGGCCTTTCCTGCAGGAGAGGGAGTGTCGGTTTTTCAAACATGGCGAGAGAAGGGATGTAGATTCATAGGCCAATTCAGGAAGGTGGGGGAAGTTGCGTTTCCAACCTTTGAGAAAGTTAAAAACGAGTTGCAGATTCCGGGTTGTCAATTCTTTGCATATCTCCAGGTGCGGGATTATGTATTGAGTGCAGAACGAAGAAGTCGAGTAGTGACACGTTTTACTACATTAGATCAAATATTCTTACAGATGCCGTCCCGCTATAATAGACTTGCACAGTGGAGTCAAGTGATCAGAGACAATCTGAAAGGGCAGCATCTTGCCGGGCTAGCGGAACTGTGGAGCCAGGACATGGTAGAGGAAATTTCAGTGGATCGATTAGGAGCGGTCTTTGAAAACCTGCATACATTAACCCCAAATGCCTCTTTACAAGACATACAGTATAGAATTCTTTACCGAGTTCACATCACTAAAGAGAGGGGTAAGAAATTAGGGATGTGGGATGACGCAACTTGCAATAAGTGTGGGCAGGGAGTGGGTACATTTGTACACTCATTTATGGAATGTCCCTCTTTGTATGCACTATGGTCTGGGGCACTGAGCGCCCTTGAGGACATCTTGCAATGCACATTGGAGTGGAGGTATTCAGTTACATTAATGGAGTGTGGGGATTCACTTAAAGAGCAGGGGTTGGGGGCGGCGCAGAGAACATTTGATTTGTTAGCGATGGTATGGATCAAAAAATGCGTTTTGCAAGTCTGGGTTGCTGCAGAGCCCCTGCCTTTGGACACGTGGAAGACCAGCATGAGTGAAATGGCGAATTGGGTGAGGTGCTCCAAGCACAAAAAGGTGCTGTGTCTCTGGGCAAGCGCAGTACCGAGATATTTGGGGAAGGGTGCTCTCCTTGTTCTCAAAACAGGGTCTTGAAACAGGCAATCCGGGATAATTGCTGGGATTAGAAGGGAGGGGGAGGGGGGCAGGGGGAAGGGGGTAGGGGGGGTTACTCCACAGGGGTAGGGGGGGTTACTCCACAGGGGTAGGGGAATAAAAGGGGGGAAAACAAAAAGTTATGAAGTTTAATTATGCAGTGCTATAGGATATAGTTCACATGTTTGGATTTTAATGCTGAAGCACAATGTCTCTTCTTTGCATATGCTGTAGTATGGTTTGTGGTTGACTTCATATTACAATAAAGAAATTAAAAAAAAAAAAAGATCTTTCAGCTAAAACTGGCCAGAAAAATGATTTGAGTCTGTTTCGGTGCCATAATTTAAACTAAAATTCAGTCGGACTCTAGATGAAGGGAAAGTCATTGTACCTTTAAAGACTCTTGCAGATGAATATGGCCTAACATCTATAGTCCAATATATTTAACTAAAAGGTTATTTACAATGCAAAGGGATTCGGGATTGGGACAGTGGGTATATATTTTGGAGGCCACATTGAGTGAACAATAATTTGGATTTATAGTGATCTTTTAAAACAATATTCTAGCACTCCAAAATATGTGACTGGATGGGAGTCTGATTTGGGCCACACACTAACTGAAAAAGTTTGGAGTAATATTTACACACCTCTTGCTTATGAATTCAGTTGCAAATACGCTAATTGGGAATGGATAATAAAGTATTGTACCAATGGTATACCCTTGAAAGGCTGAAAGCTGTATTGTTTAGTGGATGTTGGATAAATTATAGTCAAGTTGGAACTTTTCAGCACATTTGGTGGTTCTACCATAAAGTACAAAAGGTTTGGGAAGACTTAGCTACCCTGATGGGGTAAATTTTGCATAACAGGGTGGAACCCAGGTTTGAATTTTTATTGCAGTATGAAGTTAAGCTTTTAACGAGCATGGCCACTGCGGGGTTAGAATAGTTTTGGCAACTTATTGAAATAAACCTGGCCTACCAACAATGCCACATGTATTAAGTAAAATTGATTGTGCACCTGATGATTAAATTGACAGCGCTGGATTATAATCATATTGGGACCTTTGCTAAAATTTGGAAATTATGTGGTGAATGGCGGAGCCTAGATGTTGCACACTGATAACTCTTGTACATGATATGGAGAGATACTAAGCTTTAGACTTTATTCACTTGAAATTGGAATAGAACAGGTGGGGGTGGGGGAGGGACATAGTTGGGATTCCTCAGATAAAATGTTGTAGTGTTGATTGGGTATGTGCTGACAGTAACATTTAGGTTCTGGAGTTGTTATTACTGGAATGCACTGAAGTCACCGTTAATTTTGTTCTGTGCTGCAATGATTGTTTTATTGTACTATAAAACCTAATAAAAATTACAGTAAAAAAAAAAACTTCCCTTCAGAATGCTATGATCTTGATAGGCAATAAATCTTGAGATATTCACAGGTGCCTCACTAGATTGAGCTTTAAGCACTAACTTCCTTCTCATCCCTCCAGACCAGTCCAGACACATGAGTTTATCTTGTGTCAGTAGATGGAGACTGAGAATTAATGGGTGAAAGACTTTCTCCTATGAGGTGACCTGTGCAGTCTGGCACTAACTAGCCAGTATTCAGCAGATGGTAGGTGAGCACCTATGCAATCTGGCTTGGTCCTAGTAGGAAGGTAGGAGGAATGGGCCATGCCTCAGTTCAGGGGTGCACCATCTTTGCTCTTGCATTGGTGAGTGGGAGATAGGGTGTGGGATTTTGTTTCTTATGGTGTTGTATTTTTTATTAACTTGCTGTAAACCACATTGAGTTGCTTTTTTTGTGAGTAAGGCAGTTTATCACTGTAAATAAATGAAATTAGTTTATGGGATGCTGTGTTACTTTTGTTTTTACTGACTTTGCTGCTGGTAGAAGATAGATCGCATTACTACTACTACTATTTATCATTTCTATAGCGCTACAAGGCGATTTCCCTAGATATTAGGTATGCCTAGCCACTTTTAAGATGTTGTAGAATCATAAACATAGAGTATGATGGGATGGTGACCCCTAATATGTTCTGGGTGCTGATTCTGTATTGGGCCCCTATCTTTGTGTCTCTCCCCCAAATATGTAGCCAAATTACATTTATGATTGGAATGACTGCGAATGCAGGGAGAGGTAGAAAGATCATGGTAAGAGCAGCTACTCTTGCATATATTTTTTCATGTCTGGTGTCACGTTCGAGATAGGTGAGCCCTTTAGGCTGCGGTTGGGTTTACACTACTCACCCGGCCTGAAGACTAGACAGGCCCCAACTGGCGGCAGGCAAGTCTCACCCCAGCAGAGACGAGACCACGCCCCATCACAGACGAGACCTTGGGGGCTGGCCAGACAGAGGCAGGACAAGGAGGTAGCTGGAATGGAGCTGAGTAGAGTTTGGAACAAGACTGGAGCAGTGTCTGGAACAGGAGTAGGGCAGAGTTGGAGGTGAAGACTGAAGCTGAATACTGGAAGACGTGCTGGACTGAAGGCTGGAGGACATTCTGGAGCTGAAGACTGGAAGACGTACTGGAACTGAAGACTGGAAGTAACTCGGACACCTGAACTCAGGAACTGGACAAGGAGGAACACTGAAGCAATATACACCAAGCTATGGCAAGGAGACCTGTTGTGAAGGCATAGTAGGGAGGCAGGAATTTCCTAAAATACTACTTCTCCGAGGACAAGCAGGCTGCTTGTTCTCACTGATGGGGTGACGTCCGCGGCAGCCCCTCCAATCGGAATCTTCACTAGCAAAGGCCTTTGCTAGCCCTCGCGCGCCGATGTGCACCGCGCATGCGCGGCCGTCTTCCCGCCCGAAACCGGCTTGTGCCGGCCAGTCTTCTTTTCTCCGCGCTCGGTACGGTTGTGTTTTACCGTGCATGCCCCGGAAAGTCGACCTCGCGCGTCGTTTTCGACTCGTTTCTGTGAGAAACTCCTAAAATTGTTTGGATTAACCTCTTTTGGGTTTTTCTTTCCTCTACTTCGAGTTTTTTCGCCCCGTTAAGTTTTCTTTCGTCGTCGGGGTAGGCCTTACTTAGGCCCCGGTCGAAATTTCCTATTTTGCTGGTGACAAATTTCGCCATTTCGTCTTTCGATTTCGCCGGCGTGATTTTTCCGCCCATGACATCGAAGCCTTCCAGTGGCTTCAAGAAGTGCACCCAGTGCGCCCGGGTAATCTCGCTCACTGACAGGCACGCGTCGTGTCTTCAGTGTCTGGGGGCTGGGCACCGCCCTCAGGCCTGTAGTCTGTGTTCCCTTTTGCAAAGGCGGACTCAGGTAGCGAGGTTAGCCCAGTGGAACATTTTGTTCTCGGGCTCTTCGTCGGCATCGGCACCAGGGGTATCGAGTGCATCGACGTCTTCAGCGTCCAGACCTTCATCCTCGGCGGCCAGTGCATCGAGTGCATCGAGGCATCGGCCCTCTGCATCGGCGCTGAGACATCGGACAGCTGCATCGACGTCGGTGGTACCGGGACCTCGTCTGCTGATGTCGTCGGACGGTGGTGCTTCGTCTGGAGTGCAGGTGAGGGCTGTCCATTCCCCTGCTGGTGGCGGTGAGCCTTCGGGTGGGTCTCCCCCTACCCTGAGGGCTCCTGCGGTACAGCCCCCCCGAGACCGACCTTCTTCGGTCTCGGCCCCGAGGAAGCGACGGCTGGATTCTACGTCCTCCTCGTCGGTACCGGGAAGCTCCGGTGACATGCTTCGTCCCAAGAAGTCGAAGAAGCATCGTCACCGGTCCCCTTCCCATGTCGGTATCGAGAGCTCTGGGTCGCCGAAGGAGTCGGCACCCAGCAGGCATCGGCGCCGAGAGGACCGCTCACCCTCTGTTCAGGAGGTGTCGATGCGCTCCACTCTGGACAGCCCGGAACAGCCTCCATGCCCGGAACAGGTTCTGACGTCGACGCCTGCATCGACCTCCATGCCTTTCTCTGCAGCCGCTCTGAACGAGAGCCTCCGGGCCATTCTCCCAGAGATTCTGGGAGAGCTGTTGCGCCCTACCCCTCCGG
The DNA here is from genome assembly GCF_901765095.1 of Microcaecilia unicolor. Taxonomy (NCBI): domain Eukaryota; kingdom Metazoa; phylum Chordata; class Amphibia; order Gymnophiona; family Siphonopidae; genus Microcaecilia; species Microcaecilia unicolor. Next base: position 230,585,557 of record NC_044036.1, read on the forward strand.
TACCGGCGGTGCTTGCGCCACCGGTACCGTCGAGCGTGGCGCCGGCTGGCCCATCGCCCGAGGTGAGGTCTCCGGCGTCGGTGCCGCGTGCGGTACCGGCTGCCGTCGCCTCCCAGGAAGGCTCCCCGACTACGTCGGCGGAGGGAGCTTCGCCGATGCGGGCGAGGGAGTCTACCTCTCGACGCCCCCATCGTGGACGTGGCTCCACGGAGTCGAGTCGGGCACGGTTGCAGACACAGGTCCGTGAACTTGTGTCTGACACCGAGGGTGAGGCCTCGTGGGAAGAGGAAGAAGACATCAGATATTTCTCTGACGAGGAGTCTGAGGGTCTTCCTTCCGATCCCACTCCCTCTCCTGAAAGACAGCTTTCTCCTCCTGAGAGTCTGTCTTTTGCTTCCTTTGTCCGGGAGATGTCTACGGCCATCCCCTTCCCGGTGGTTGTGGAGGACGAGCCCAGGGCTGAAATGTTTGAGCTCCTGGACTATCCTTCTCCACCTAAGGAAGCGTCCACTATACCCATGCACCATGTCCTAAAAAAGACATTGCTGGCGAACTGGACCAAGCCTTTAACTAATCCCCACATCCCCAAGAAGATCGAGTCCCAGTACCGGATCCATGGGGACCCAGATCTGATGCGCACTCAGTTGCCTCATGATTCTGGAGTTGTGGATCTGGCCCTAAAGAAGGCTAAGAGATCTAGGGAGCATGCTTCGGCGCCCCCGGGCAAGGACTCTAGAACCTTAGACTCCTTTGGGAGGAAGGCCTACCATTCTTCTATGCTCGTGGCCAAAATTCAGTCCTACCAGCTCTACACGAGCATACACATGCGGAACAATGTGCGGCAGTTGGCGGGCTTGGTTGATGCGCTTCCCCCTGAGCAAGCCAAGCCTTTTCAGGAGGTGGTCAGGCAGCTGAAGGCGTGCAGAAAATTCCTGGCCAGAGGGGTGTATGACACCTTTGATGTTGCGTCCAGGGCCGCTGCTCAAGGTGTGGTGATGCGCAGGCTCTCATGGCTGCGTGCCTCCGACCTGGAGAATAGAATCCAGCAGCGGATTGCGGACTCGCCTTGCCGTGCGGACAACATTTTTGGAGAGAAAGTCGAACAGGTGGTAGAGCAGCTCCACCAGCGGCACACCGCATTCGACAAGTTCTCCCGCCGGCAGCCTTCAGCCTCTACCTCTACAGGTAGAAGATTTTTTGGGGGAAGGAAGACTGTTCCCTACTCTTCTGGCAAGCGTAGGTACAATCCTCCTTCTCGACAGCCTGCGGCCCAGGCTAAGCCCCAGCGCGCTCGCTCTCGTCAGCAGCGTGCGCCTCAGCAAGGCCCCTCGGCTCCCCAGCAAAAGCAAGGGACGAGCTTTTGACTGGCTCCAGCAGAGCATAGCCGACATCCAAGTGTCAGTGCCGGGCGACCTACCAGTCGGAGGGAGGTTGAAAGCTTTTCACCAAAGGTGGCCTCTCATAACCTCCGATCAGTGGGTTCTCCAAATAGTCCGGCAAGGATACACCCTCAATTTGGCCTCAAAACCTCCAAATTGTCCTCCGGGAGCTCAGTCTTACAGCTTCCAGCACAAGCAGGTACTTGCAGAGGAACTCTCCGCCCTTCTAAGCGCCAATGCGGTCGAGCCCGTGCCATCCGGGCAAGAAGGGCTGGGATTCTATTCCAGGTACTTCCTTGTGGAAAAGAAAACAGGGGGGATGCGTCCCATCCTAGACCTAAGGGCCCTGAACAAATATCTGGTCAAAGAAAAGTTCAGGATGCTTTCCCTGGGCACCCTCCTTCCCATGATTCAGGAAAACGATTGGCTATGCTCTCTGGACTTCAAGGATGCCTACACACACATCCCGATACTGCCAGCTCACAGACAGTATCTGCGATTTCAGCTGGGCACACGTCACTTCCAGTACTGTGTGCTACCCTTTGGGCTCGCCTCTGCGCCCAGGGTGTTCACAAAGTGCTTGGCTGTAGCAGCAGCGGCACTTCGCAGGCTGGGGGTGCACGTGTTCCCATATCTCGACGATTGGCTGGTGAAGAACACATCCGAGGCAGGAGCCCTGCAGTCCATGCAGATGACTATTCGCCTCCTGGAGCTACTGGGGTTTGTGATAAATTATCCAAAGTCCCATCTTCTCCCAGTGCAGAGGCTCGAATTCATAGGAGCTCTGCTGGATTCTCGGACAGCTCGCGCCTATCTCCCAGAGACGAGAGCCAACAACTTGTTGTCCCTCGTCTCGCGGGTGCGAGCGTCCCAGCAGATCACAGCTCGGCAGATGTTGAGATTGTTAGGCCACATGGCCTCCACAGTCCATGTGACTCCCATGGCCCGCCTTCACATGAGATCTGCTCAATGGACCCTAGCTTCCCAGTGGTTCCAGGCTGCTGGGGATCTAGAAGGCGTGATCCACCTGTCCACGAGTTTTCTCGAATCCCTGTATTGGTGGACGATTTGGTCCAATCTGACTCTGGGACGTCCCTTCCAAATTCCTCAGCCTCAAAAAGTGCTGACCACGGATGCGTCTCTCCTGGGGTGGGGAGCTCATGTCGATGGGCTTCACACCCAAGGAAGCTGGTCCCTCCAGGAACGCGATCTGCAGATCAATCTTCTGAAGTTGCGAGCGATCTGGAACGCTCTGAAGGCTTTCAGAGATCGGCTGTCCCACCAAATTATCCAAATTCAGACAGACAACCAGGTTGCCATGTACTACGTCAACAAGCAGGGGGGCACCGGATCTCGCCCCCTGTGTCAAGAAGCCGTCAGCATGTGGCTCTGGGCTCGCCGTCACGGCATGGTGCTCCAAGCCACATATCTGGCAGGCGTAAACAACAGTCTGGCCGACAGGTTGAGCAGGATTATGCAACCTCACGAGTGGTCGCTCAATTCCTGTGTAGTGCGACAGATCTTCCAGGTGTGGGGCACCCCCTTGGTAGACCTCTTCGCATCTCGAGCCAACCACAAAGTCCCTCAGTTCTGTTCCAGGCTTCAGGCCAACGGCAGATTGGCATCGGATGCCTTCCTCCTGGACTGGGGGGAGGGTCTGCTGTATGCTTATCCTCCCATACCTCTGGTGGGGAAGACTTTGTTGAAACTCAAGCAAGATCGAGGCACCATGATTCTGATTGCTCCTTTTTGGCCGCGTCAGATCTGGTTCCCTCTTCTTCTGGAGTTGTCCTCCGAAGAACCGTGGAGATTGGAGTGTTTTCCGACCCTCATCACACAGGACGAGGGGGCGCTTCTGCATCCCAACCTCCGGTCCCTGGCTCTCACGGCCTGGATGTTGAGAGCGTAGACTTTGCCTCTTTGGGTCTGTCAGAGGGTGTCTCCCGCATCTTGCTTGCTTCCAGGAAAGATTCCACTAAGAGGAGTTACTTCTTTCTATGGAGGAGGTTTGCCGTCTGGTGTGACAGCAAGGCCCTAGATCCTCGCTCTTGTCCTACACAGACCCTGCTTGAATACCTTCTGCACTTGTCTGAGTCTGGTCTCAAGACCAACTCTGTAAGGGTTCACCTTAGTGCAATCAGTGCATACCATTACCGTGTGGAAGGTAAGCCGATCTCAGGACAGCCTTTAGTTGTTCGCTTCATGAGAGGTTTGCTGTTGTCAAAGCCCCCTGTCAAGCCTCCTACAGTGTCATGGGATCTCAATGTCGTTCTCATCCAGCTGATGAAACCTCCTTTTGAGCCACTGAATTCCTGCCATCTGAAGTACTTGACCTGGAAGGTCATTTTCTTGGTGGCAGTTACTTCAGCTCGTAGAGTCAGTGAGCTTCAGGCCCTGGTAGCCCAGGCCCCTTACACCAAATTTCATCATAACAGAGTAGTCCTCCGCACTCACCCTAAGTTCTTGCCAAAGGTTGTGTCGGAGTTCCATCTGAACCAGTCAATTGTCTTGCCAACATTCTTTCCCCGTCCTCATTCCTGCCCTGCTGAACGTCAGCTGCACACATTGGACTGCAAGAGAGCATTGGCCTTCTATCTGGAGCGGACACAGCCCAACAGACAGTCCGCCCAATTGTTTGTTTCTTTTGATCCCAATAGGAGGGGAGTGGCTGTGGGGAAACGCACCATATCCAATTGGCTAGCAGATTGCATTTCCTTCACTTACGCCCAGGCGGGGCTGGCTCTTGAGGGTCATGTCACGGCTCATAGTGTTAGAGCCATGGCTGCGTCGGTAGCCCACTTGAAGTCAGCCTCTATTGAAGAAATTTGCAAAGCTGCGACGTGGTCATCTGTCCACACATTCACATCTCATTACTGCCTGCAGCAGGATACCCGACGCGACAGTCGGTTCGGGCAGTCAGTTCTTCAGAACCTGTTTGGGCTTTAGGATCCAACTCCACCCCCCGAGGGCCCTGTTTGTTCTGTTCCAGGCTCCACTCTCAGTTAGTTGGTAAATTTTTTAGGTCAATCTGAGTTATGTCCTCGCCGTTGCGAGGCCCAATTGACCATGTTTGTTGTTTTGAGTGAGCCTGGGGGCTAGGGATACCCCATCAGTGAGAACAAGCAGCCTGCTTGTCCTCGGAGAAAGCGAATGCTACATACCTGTAGAAGGTATTCTCCGAGGACAGCAGGCTGATTGTTCTCACAAACCCGCCCGCCTCCCCTTTGGAGTTGTGTCTTCCCTTGTCTTTGTCTTGCTACATATGAGACTGGCCGGCACAAGCCGGTTTCGGGCGGGAAGACAGCCGCGCATCGGCGCGCGAGGGCTAGCAAAGGCCTTTGCTAGTGAAGATTCCGATTGGAGGGGCTGCCGCGGACGTCACCCCATCAGTGAGAACAATCAACCTGCTGTCCTCGGAGAATACCTTCTACAGGTATGTAGCATTCGCTTTATGCAGGAAGTGATGTATTCCATAGGCATCCTGGTGTACCATTACTGGCCTTTTAAGAATTGCTATTTTGTGCGCACTTGTGCCAGCTGGCTCCAGCGACCCCAGTGTAGGAGTGGCCTGTATGTTCAGTGAGGCGCCCAGCGTGTCGGGAACTGTGGCACGGGTGACGCGCTGCCACTGAGAGGCAGTCCAGGAGACCCAGAGGGGCCACAGAGACTGACCGACCGACCCTCCCCCCTCCCCAGGGAACAGGAGGTGAGTCAGGGCATGGAGGCATTTATCATTGTGATTTTAATACACACCTCTTCATTCAAAAATGCCCTAAATGAGAAACATTTTAAAAATAAAAAGTCTAGTTACTGGCAGCTTTTATTCTTAAATATAGCATAACACATACGGATATAAATGCTTCTTGCTTGTAACATCTGTGATTACACTTAATGCAGATGATTTTGTATTCAGAGAAGACTGAGGTCTTTTCTAACCCTGAACAATATTATAATTCTGTATGTGTTAGAGGGGAAGGAGAAGGGACTGCAGATTGCAGAACTGAAATGAGTGTATGTAAAATGGTTGTGGGTTTCTTTCCAGGAGGAGTAGCTGAGTGATTATAGCACTAAGATTGGAACCAGGGAAGCCAGGGTTCAAATCTACTTTTTTGTGATCTTAGGCAAGCCACTTCACTCTGTTGCCTCAGGTGCAAACTTACAATCTAAATAAAACAGCTCCTCACTCAAACTCCATATCTTCCACCGAGTGCTTGAAAGCCTTTAGGAGTGGAGGAGTAGACTAATGGTTTGCGCAGTGGTCTGAGAACCAGGGGACCTGGGTTCAATTCAATGAACTCATTCAAGAAAACAATTGCAACTGGCAAGAATATACTCGTACTACAATTCGACATGTCTAGTGCTTTCGACATGGTGGATCATGGAATATTACTATACCTATTAGAATACTTCGGAATCGGAGGCCCAGTTCTCAAGTGGTTCAAAGGATTCCTCACCACCAGATCCTACCAAGTAACAACGAACACTGATAGATCACCACCTTGGACACCGGAATGCGGAATCCCTCAAGGATCCCCCCTTTCACCAACTATCTTCAACCTAATGATGATACCACTAGCCAAACTCCTAGCCAATCAAAACCTTAACCCCTACATATATGCTGATGATGTCACGATCCACATCCTGTTCAAAAGTGATCTAAAAGAAATAACCAACGAGATCAACCAGAGTCTCCAAATCATGCACTCTTGGGCGGACTCATTCCATTTAAAACTTAACGCAGAAAAAACTCAATGTCTAGTTCTCACTTCCCAATATAATACAAACAACTACCTCAACATAACCACATCATACTGCACACTTCCCATTTCAGAAAATCTGAAAATTCTTGGAGTCACTATTGACCGAAACCTCACACTTGACACCCATGTGAAGAATACAACAAAAAAAATGTTCTACTCAATGTGGAAACTCAAAAGAATAAAACCTTTTTTCCCAAGAAACATCTTCCGCACCCTAGTACAGTCACTAGTGATAAGTCACCTGGACTACTGCAACGCTCTGTATGCAGGTTGTAAAGAACAGACCATTAAAATCTCCAAACAGCCCAGAACACCGCAGCCCGACTCATTTTTGGAAAAACTAAATACGAAAGTGCAAAGCCCCTAAGAGAGAAACTGCACTGGCTCCCGCTCAAGGAACGAATTGAGTTCAAGATCTGCACGACTGTACACAAAATCATTCACGCAGACGCCCCACTCTACATGTTAAACGTAGTGGACCTGCTGCCCAGAAACGCCAAAAGATCAGCCCGCAAATTCCTCCATTTGAACTTTCCCAGCTGTAAAGGAATTAAATACAAACAGGCATATGCTACTACCTTTGCGTACAAAAGCACACAGATATGGAATGCACTACCTATGGCCCTGAAAACCATGGACAACTTAAGCAGCTTTCGCAAATCTTTGAAGACATATCTCTTCAACAAAGCCTACAAAAGAAATCCTAATGAAACTAACCACTCCTAAACTACCCAAGTGCTTCAAAAACCTCTCACACGACCTTACCTATCACCTTTCCATTTAAATCCTCATCTACCTTCAGCTTATTACCGACTCTTTAAAATCATGTAATGACTATATCATAACAACACTCTGTAAGCCACATTGAGCCTGCAAAAAGGTGGGATAATGTGGGGTACAAATGCAATAAATAAATAATAAATAATTACAACTCCTTGTGACTCTTGGCAAGTCACTTAACCCTCCATTGCCCCAGGTACAAAATAAGTACCTGTATATAATAGGTAAACTGCTTTGATTTGTAACCACAGAAAGGTGGTATATCAAGGCCCATCCCCTTCCCTAGGAGATGTGCTTTTGCAGCTTATGTGACTGTGTAATAATAATTTTGTTGTCTGTATACATTGTTAAAGGAAGGCTTCTCTCCATGTAGGTGGTGATGACTGTAAGCTGAGGGGCTGGGACATGAGGACAGGGACACACACATCCATTTTCACCAGTAGCAGGTAAGTAAGGACGTTAATTTTTGATGTTGTATTTTTTCTCTCCCAAGCACACTCCTTCCCTCCCAAGAAGGTTCAGGAATAAGATCACTGTTAATCTGATAACCTGTGTGCCAATGAAGAATCCTGGTCTGGAGAAACAAGGGAAAAAAATGCATTGTCTTCCTGGTTTCTCCGGACTAAGATTCTTCTTTGGTTGACCGTGGGGTATATTTTCAAAACACTTAGACTTACAAAGTTCCACAGGTTACTACGTAACTTTGTAAGTTTAAGTACTTTAAAAATACGCCTCTTTATCACTTATCCTCCAAGGACAAGCCAGGTTTTTTCCTTTCTTTTTTCTGGTGCCTTGCCCCTTTTCCAGACACCACCGTGTCATTTGATTTGGCTGCAGAAGATTTCCCTTCCACGTCCACTAAAGTTCCCAGTGGCTTCAAGCACTGTAACCGGTATAATCGGACCATCTCTGGCAAAGACACCCATTCCTGGTATCTTCAGTGTTTAGGGCACGACTATAGCCCTGCTAACTGTGTCCTCTGTCTTCGGATGAAGAAGAGGACCCCAGGTATCCAGAGAGGCTCAAAGCGAGAAAATTTTGGAGCCAAGTCCAATTTCTCAACGTTGACATCAGCATTGAGGTCAGCGGTGTCGGCATCATCTGGGGCTGCACTGGCATCAGGAGTATCGGTCCACATAGCTGCTGGCCAATATGACACTGTTTTTTAAAAAGAGTTCCAGGGGTGATCTGGGAAATTACAGACCAGTAAGCTTGACGTCAGTGCCGGGCAAAATAGTGGAAACTATTATCTCTATATATAAAAGGCAACACCAACGTTCTATGAAGCCTCCAGCCGGAAGTGTGAAGGGGGAGAGATATCCGGTTTCCCCATGAGTGTCTGCCCCGCCCTCGCTCTCTCTCTAACACAAACAGTGAAGGAAAACAGCAAAGCAGGAAATCAAATCACTCTCTCTGTAACAATGAAGGACTCAGAGGGGGGAGGGGAGAGAGGGCAGAGAGGGCAGGGACACACACACTCCCACATGCACACAGAAGAAAACCTTGCTAGCCCCCGTTTCATTTGCATCAGAAACGGGGCTTTTTCACTAGTTAAGAATAAAATTACAGAACAGGTAGACAAACATGGTTTAATGGGATAGAGTCAGCATGTGTTCAGCCAAGGGAAGTCTTGCCTCACCAATTTGCTTCATTTCTTTGAAGGCATGAATAAACATGTGGATAAAGGTGAGCTGGTTCATGTAGTGTATCTAGATTTTCAGAAAGCTTTTGATAAAGTTCCTCATGAGAGACTCCTAAGAAAATTAAAGAGTCATGGGATAGGAGGCAAGGTTCTGGTGTGGGTTAGGAATTGGTTATTGGACAGAAAACAGAGGGTAAGGTTAAATGGTCATTTCTCTCAATGGAGGAGGGTGAACAGTGGAGTGCTGCAGGGATCTGTACTGGGACCGGTGCTATTTAACATGTTTATAAATGATATGGAAATCAGAGCGACTAGTGAAGTGATTACATTTGCAGATGACACAAAACTGTTCAAGGTTGTTAAAACACGTGCAGACTGTGAAATATTGCAGGAAAAATTGGAAGATTGGGTGTCCAAATGGCAGATGAAATTTAATGTGGACGAATGCAGGATGATGCACATTGGAAAGAATAATCTGAATCATAGTTACCTGATGCTAGGGTCCACTTTGGGGGTCAGCACTCAAGAAAAAGATCTAGGCATCGTTGTAGATAACACACTGAAATCTTCTGCTCAGTGTGCTGCGGCTGCCAAAGAAGCAAACAGGATATCTATGATTTCGGCTAGGAACACATCACTACCAGTACTACGTGTTGCCTTTTGGTCTTGCATCAGCTCCCAAGGTATTTACCAAATGTCTAGCGGTAGTCTCAGCGATGCTATGCAGTCTGGGAATCCATGTGTTCCCTTATCTCGACGATTAGCTGGTGAAGAGCAGGTTGGAGGACGGTGCTTGGGAGTCCATGTAGAGGACTATTCGGGTGCTAGAGCTACTAGGGTTCATTTTAAACTACCCCTTCCCATCTTTGCCTTACTCAGCAACTAGAATACATTGAAGCCCTGCTCGATACACACAAGGTTTGAGCCTTTCTTCTGGAACTGAGAGCAGACAATCTAGTCACACAGGTTTGAGCCTCGCAGCAGGTGTTGAGGTTGTTGGCATCAACAGTATACGTAACACTTATTCTCCAAGGACAAGCAGGCTGCTTGTTCTCACGACTGGGTTGACGTCCACGGCAGCCCCTCGAACTGGAAGGAAAAATCTTGTGGGAGGTCCTGCACACGGGGCACGCCCACCGCGCATGCGCGGCCGTCTTCCCGCCCGTGCACGACCGATCCCGCTCAGTTTTTCGATTTTCCAAGCTGGAGAGAGACGCAGTTTCGTCCCTCTCCGTGTCAGCTCCGGGAAACCGTTTTACGGCCTAGTCTGTGATTTCTTTTGCTCTACGTGCGGTCACGCGCACCTTTTTCTTTTCTTTTATTTCGCTTCATTGGGGCCTTGTGGCCGCACGTTCGATTTCTTTCTTTTTGTGGTGTTACTTTTACTGCCACCATCGACGGTTTTGACTTTGCCGACGCGATTTTTCCGTCGATGTCCTCGAAGGTCCCGAGCGGATTCAAAAACTGTAGTCGGTGCGGCCGGCAGATCTCGCAGACTGATCCTTACGCTTGGAGTCTCCCGTGCCTCGGTCCGGAGCATAATTCCAAGGCGTGCACCTTGTGTCTCGGCTTGAAAAAGCGGACGCAGGTGGCGAGGCAAGTTCTTCGGGACCGTCTTTTTGGAACTTGCGCCGGCCCTTCGACGTCGGCGTCATCGACGGCTGGGACTTCGGTATCGGTACCGATGTCGACAACTTCGACACCGAGGATGGCATCGACCCCAGGAGTACAGGTTTCCTTGGCCCGACGACCTGCCAGCGATGGCGGCAGTGAGCGACCGAGTGGGCAGTCCACCTCGGTTGGTCCCGCCACCCAGGGCCATCGGGACCGAACCCTGTCGGATCCAACCCCCAGAGGGTGCGGAGACTCCACCTCCTCCTCGTCCATGCTGCAGAGCGCCGATGACGGGCATCGGAAGAAGGTTGCGAAGAAGCACCGTCATTGGTCACCCACGGTGCATGGCACGGGCAGCTCAGGGACGTCGAAGATGATTCGATCCCTAAGAAGCACCCACACCGAGAGGAGCGCTCCCCCTCTATTGAAGAGGTTTCGATGCGCAGGTTGTCAGGTACCCCGGTACCGTCTCCTGGACCCGGGCATCTTCGAGCACCGACGCCCGCACCGGCTCCCCAGCCTCTCCCGACAGCGGCCCTAGACGAGTGCCTCCGAGCCATCCTCCCAGGTATCCTGGAGGGGCTGATGCGCCAGGCCCTGCCGGCACCGGGGGTGCTTGCGCCCGCGGTGCCATTGATGGAAGCGCCGGCTGGCTCTGGCCCTGTGATGCGGTCTTCGACACCGGTGCCACTTGCGGCGCCGGTCTTGATCGCCACTCAGGTGGAATCCCCGTCGACGTCGATGGAGGGAGCTTCGTTCCCGCCGGCGCGGGAGTCCACCTCTCGGCACCATCATCGAGGACGTGGTTCCTCGGGGTCGAGATGGGCCTGGTTGCAGTCTGAGCTCAGAGAGCTCATGTCCGACACCGAGGAGGAGGATCCCAGATATTTCTCCTCCGAGGAGTCTGCGGGTCTTCCCTCCGACCCCACGCCTTCACCGGAGAGGAAGCTCTCGCCTCCAGAGAGCCTCTCCTTTGCCTCCTTTGTCCGGGGCATGTCTTCCCAGTGGTTACCGTGGATGAGCCGAGGGCTGAGATGCTCGAAGTCTTGACTATCCATCACCACCTAGAGAGTCTTCCACGGTACCGTTGCACAATGTCCTCCGCACTCACCCTAAGTTCCTGCCAAAGGTGGTTTCGGAATTCCATCTTGACCAGTCAATTGTCTTGCCAACATTCTTTCCAAGACCTCATACCCGCCCTGCTGAACGTCATTTGCACACATTGGACTGCAAAAGAGTATTGGCCTTCTATCTGGAGCGGATACAGCCAAACAGACAGTCCAGTCCAGTCCGCCCAATTGTTTGTTTCTTTCGACCCCAATAGGAAGGGGGTCGCTGTCGGGAAACACACCATTTCCAATTGGCAAGCAGATTGCATTTCCTTCACTTACGCCCAGGCTGGGCTGACTCTTGAGGGTCATGTCACGGCTCATAGTGTTAGAGCCATGGCAGCGTCAATGGCCCACTTGAAGTCAGCCACTATTGAAGTGTCAGTGTCAGTGAAGTGTCAGTGTCGACGTCAACAAAGGTACAGAGTTCGGCGGTGTCGATGCTGGCACCGGAGCAAGCATCGACCTCAGGAGTGCAGGTAATGGCTGTCTGCAGACCTCTGCACGCTGGGAGTAGTGAGCCATCGAGTGGGTCTCCACCTGTCTCGCAGGCTTGTGCTTCGCAGGCCCATCGGGACTGACCATCTTTGGGACTGACCCCGAGGAGACGTTTGGATTCGACGTCCTCGTCAGTACCGAAGGCTGTGCCTCAGGCAAAGGCCAAGAAGCATCAGCACTGGTCCCCTTCTCGTCATGGTACCAGGAGCTCCAGGGCGTCGAGGGAATCGGCACCCGAGAAGCGTCGATGCCGGGAGGACTGCTCCCCCTCTATACAGGAGGTGTCGGTCGACGGACAGCCCAGTACCGCCTCCTCGTCCTTTACAGGTTCTGGCTCCGACTCCTGTACCGGCTTTCCTGCCTTTCCCGGTAGAGACTCTGGACGAGCGCCTCCGAGCCGTGTTTCCGGGTCTCCTGGAAGGGCTGATGCGCCAATCTGTTCTGGTACCGACGGTGCTTGCGCCTCGGTACCATTGGTAGCAGTGTCAGCTGGCTCCTTGCCTGTGGTGAGGTCCCTGACACCGGTACCGCTTGTGGCATCGGCTTCGGCAGCCACCCGGGACAACATAATGTCCAAACCAAAGTCAATAGGGTGGACCGTGATGAATGATGAGGTGTAAATGGACAACTTCTCACATCAAAAAGACATCAAACAGGAACAATATGGTCCATGTAATGGTGATGATGAAGAAAGTCTTCAAACATAAGCATTGGACACAGTTAAAAAAGAAAGTCAATAAAATGTCCCAAAAACAAATAAACACATCCAAAACTTCACTTTCAGGAACACTGGATCGGTTGAAATAAAAATAAAACCAAACAAATTTCCCCCCAACAAGAAGAATGATTCTTGGGAAAAGAAAATCCAACAGTCATGACTAAACAATGGAAATCATGAGGGACAAAGGGAAGGAATGTTGAAAACCACCAATGGATTAGGAAGCAGGGCGTCAGGAACATCTTGAAGAACGACATCAGGAACGGAAACAGGATCAATCTGCTTGGCAACTGCACTGAATCTTCAAGGTTTTGTTTTTTTTCTCTGTAGCTGAAAAACAAAAGAAAACAAAGCTATTCTGCTTCATGGTTAGTTTGGGTCATTTCAACAATGCATGTATCTGGAACCAAATGACTGGGATGACATGGTCTCAGCTGATTGATGTGGACCCATTTAAGGTTATCTTCACCATGAGAATTTTTCCTGAGGCGAATTTGGTAATCCACAGGTGAAGCTTTTTCCACTACAGGGAAAGGACCATGCCAACTGGGCAAAAACTTCTTCTCTTTTACCTTGTTTCTGCCAAAATTGAAATAGAATACCTTGTCGCCAATTTGGTATTCATTGGAGGTAGTCCCTTGATCGTAGTAGGCTTTCCTACCTCTAGCACTACTTTCCAAGTTCTTTTGGGCAAAGGCAAAGGCACTTTGCAGATGTTGACGCAAATGGGTGACATACTCATGAGAGGAAGTAGCACTGGACAAGTTCACATCATTAGTCCTGTAAAGCAAATGAATTGGTAACATAATTTCCCTACCTGTCATCATCTCAAACGGTGACACTCCTGTGGACCGGTGAGGTGTGGCACGAATGGCCATGAGGACCAGTGGCAACTTCATGTCCCAATCCTTACCTGATGAGGATACATACTTCTTCAGAATGGTGATGATGGTACGATTAGCTCTTTCCACTTGTCCTGAGGACTGCGGTCGGTAGGCAATGTGTAGGTTACTCTTCACTCCTAGCATCTTCCACATGTGCTGGATCACTTCTGCGGTAAACTGAGATCCTTGGTCTGAATCCACTCGCATAGGCAAACCCCATCGACTGAACACATGATTCAGTAGCAAGGTAGCCGTGGTCTTGGCTGTGCAATTGGGAGCCGGTAGACACTCCACCCACTTGGTGAACAGGCAGGTAACGGTGAGCATATACTTGTTGCCTCGAGTGGATCGAACCACAGGTCCAACCCAATCAATTTGGATATCTGACCAGGGCATAGCAATACCCTTCTTCCTGAGGGGTGCTCGATGTGAAGGAGAGGAGGGCTGAAAACGACAACAGGTCAGACAACCTCTTGTGTACAGCTGCACATCCTGACGCATGTGGGGCCAATAAGCTACTTGCTTCAAGGTCTCGTAGGTAATGCCTTTACCTCGATGTCCTGCACATGGTTCATCATGAGCATGCTGCAACATGATGCCACGATATGTTTGGGGTACTACCCACTGCTCAATGCCATGCCTACTCGTACGAATAAGCAGGTCCTGTCGGATCTTAAACTTCTCTCTGGAGGTGTAGAGTATCCTCAGTTCTTCAGTCTGACACTCCTCCTCCGTCAACGGATGTTCATATGGATTCTGGATGTACTCATAAAATCTTCCAACTACTGGATCTGCTTTCTGAGCCGTGACAAGATCAAAGGATGGGATTTCACTGCTCCACTGGAACACTGGAGTCTCATAGAGCTGTTTAGTTTGCCGTCGGGTGACAGCATGAACTGCCAATGTATCAGGTTCTGAGAACTGCCATAATTCTCCTGTGAGTGCACCTTCCTTGGCGAGTTGGTCTGCTAAGTCGTTCCCTATCTTGTCGGGACTATCAACTTTTGCATGACCCTTGACCTTCTTCCAATAGATGGTCATATCATGGTCACGTACCAGTTGATCCAATGCCAGAATCAAATTTCCATGATGTACTGGTTTTCCTTTAGAATTTAGCATGTTGTTCTGCTTCCAGAGGGGTAGATGAGAAACAAAGTTCTGTCTCACATAATCGGAATCGGTGCATATGACTAATTCCGTAATGCCTTTCTGAACTGCAGACTGTACCGCCACGAAGGCTGCAACTATCTCAGCGTACTGGTTGGTCTGAGAACCCAAGCTGTGCTTCATCGTCTCTTCCGGTATGGTGGAATTCCATACCACTCCCACACCTGCAACCAACACATGGTCTGTGTCACGGCGGTCGGCACAACCATCCACATAGACCTTAGGCATTGTATCACAGATCTTCTCATCATACAGATGGTGTAGATGAGGTTCTTGCTCTCATGGGTGAACATCGGTTTCAGATGGACCTGCAAGGGAATCATGCCCTGCACAGTCGTGCAGATCAGCCATACCTTGGGCTACTACATTACGATGTTTCTGAGCATACCTTACCCTCTAGAGGCCATCCTTGGAGAGCTAATGTCCAGGAAACTATCCTACTGTTGGACACCCGACCAGATTTGATTCGGTCACTACCCAGGAAACCAACGATTTGATGACAGGTTTCCACGATTAGCTTCTCTCCTTGGATGTAACTCCGGAAGTGTTGCAGAGCCCACACCGTGGTCAATAAGGATTTCTCACAGTCTGAATATTTCTTTTCCACTTCGGATAGGCCTTTGCTGGCATAAGCCACAACCCGCTTATCGGAATCATATTTCTGATATAAGCCAGCACTCATGGAGTGATGGGAATATCCCAGGTCCACGTAGAACTCACGACCCCCCTCAGGGTACGCGAGGCATGGAAAGCGGCTGAGCTGATCCTTGAGTGTCTGCATCGCTGATGCTTGCTCTGGACCCAAGCCCAGGGTGTGTCTTTCTTCAATAGCTTGACCAAGGGTCTGGTGATCTCCGCATACTCGTCGATGAACTGCCTGGAGTAATTGCATATTCCCAGAAAGGAACGAAGTTCTGTGAGATTGGTAGGTTGTTTCAGCTGTTGTAAGGCCTGTACTCGCTTCTTCTGAGGTCGCAGACCCTCAGCAGAAATTTCATACCCTAGGTAATTCAGAGATTTCTTGTACCATTGTCCTTTGGCCAATGTCAATTTAGCTCCCGCATTTGTCAACTGACTGAAAACGTGCTCAATCGCTGACAAATGTTCTTGAAAGGTAGGGCTTTTGATCAGAATATCATCCACATAGACTACAGTGCCTCGAGCTTCAGCATCTGGAAGTGCTTTGTGTAGGAAGATGTTGAATTCAGCCGGTGAATTGAGAAAACCAAAGGGAGTCCTGTTCCACGTGTACTGTTTCTTCCTAAAGGTGAAAGCCAGTTTATACTGATCATGTGGATGTACAGGTACAGTCCAAAACCCTGATGCCAAGTCTAAGCTGGTGAAATACTTAGCCCCCTTGATGGTAGCAAGACTCTGATCCAGTGAAGCCATCTGCCAGCTAGACAACGGCACTCGCTTATTCAGCTGACGGTAGTCCAAGGCAATTCTCCAACTGTTGTTCTTCTTCAAGATGGGCCACAGGGGGAGTTGTAGGTGCTGTTGCATTGCCTAATGATGCCCCTGGCCTCCAAGGTATTGAGAATCTCTTGTACAGATTCATAGGAAGCCAATGGAATCTTATACTGGCACACAAAGACAGGCTTACTATTTGGTTCTGTAGGCACTCTGGTGATGTGCAGGTCTGTAAGGCCACAATCATATGAGTCTACAGCAAAAAGTTCCTTGTATTTGTACAGCAAATCAGTCAACTGCCTCTTCTCTGTGTCAGTAGTACAAGCATCAGCCTGTTCCACTTGATCTTTCACCATAGCATCAAACTCAGAGAAAGGTTGATTGGATGGAATTTCCACTTGTTCCTCAATGTCCGCCTGCAGAGATGAAGCTTCCACAGAATTCACAACTCTAGCCATATTTCTGGACAAAATCAAGAAGTCGTCTTCCAACAGCACTTGTGAACCCGTTTTGTCATAAGGCCAGACAAACTCCAGAGAGACGAGGCCTCTGGGAGAGGTAAACAGACTCTCAGTTTCCCCCCCCCCCCCCCCCCCTCCACCCCGGCAGGTGTTCCAAGAGGAAGGCAGCCTGCCAATAATAGGCAAACTTAACTCGACATCAGGAAAAGACTCTCCCACCAGAAATCCAAAAGGGTCTCCATTAGATACAAACACTTCCTCTGATTGCGGATTGGTGACCAACAAGTGAAAGGAAGTACCAGTCACCTCCAAACATGGCAGGACACCGGTGCACAACCCTAGGTCCCGAAAATGGGAATGAGGGTTGAAGAACACCACTTTGTCCAATAGACGCTGTCCCTGTGCAAGACGGAGGCGGATGGAAAAGTCCCTCACTCTTGCCGGAATGGTCACATTTTTATCACAGACTACTTCGCAGACCTGGGGTATGGTCTGTCCCGATTTCAGGCTAACAGACGTAGCTTCAACTTCCACAGGGTTGCCATCAAGTCGACTCCACAAGACAAGGTTCACCAGATCCACATAGACTTCCAAGCGTACGAGGCAATCGGAACCTAAACATAAGGACTCCTGTAGGCCTTTGACCACCGAGAAGCTGTGGGTGAAAGACTTCTGTCCCACGATCACAGGCAGTCTGCACATTCCCACAAGTGTCTTGGCACCTTGTCCAGGTACCTGCACAGAAGTGGAAGACCCCATGCTGAAGGGTAGCTGCAGAGACTTGCGAAGACTGTGAAACAGAGTGTCACTGATGAAGGAAAAGTCGCTAGGCAACAGAAAAGTGGACTGAAGTGTAAGGTCAGCTATCTGGACAGGGATGGTGTAGGCCTCATCCGTCTGTAGGACATCAACCAACTTGCGAGGATGTGGTGGGTCAGGACTGGAAGTAGAATCAGCGGACTCTTGGGATATGACGGCGTCATCTGGAGAATCTTTCACTGTAGGCGAGTTATTCAACACGATCTCCAGATTGTCATCCCCTAGAACAATGTCAGCTATCCGATCGGTCTGGACCCGGATTACCTCCCTACGCTGGTCCCCTCCTTGTGCACCACACAACTGGAGCTCCCAGATGTGAGGGTCTTCGGAATTCTGAAAATTGATTCGGATAGGGGAATCCTTAAGTCCCACAGAACTTGAACCACTGACTCTGCACATATGCCTTACTTTCCCATATGGAAGGGGGTCCGTAACTTGGGCCCAGATCACCTCATAGCGCAAGTCCAAAGTAGCCCACAATCTTTTCAGGAGATCAATTCCAATTAAGAATTCTTCACCAGGACAGGTAGTAATTATGGCGGGGTGTTTGATGTACATTTCCCCGAGCTGTAAGGAAAGCCACACCTGACCCACAGTACCAATACTCTGCTTGCCATAAGCCTCCAATGAGAAATTGCATGGGGTGACGCTCAAGCTATCTCGACCCTCCGCTAAAGATGCCTCAAGTTTCTGAAACAGGCCTTGGGTAATCAAAGTCACCTCTGAGGCCGTATCCAGTAGACCCTGACAGGAAAATGTCTGTTGAATCAACAGATCCATGGTATATCTGGAACCTTTAGGAGTAAGGTTACCCATAAAGTACCTGGTTTCCTTAATCGAGTCACTCCATAGAGGCCCTTCCAGGTTCGAGGGCGGGGCATCTGCATTTGCATCAGATAACTCCTCACTGACGGTTGACACAGCATCTACTTGAACAATGGGCAAAAGGGTTGGTGAAGAAGGAGCCGAGCCTAGTCATGCCGGTTCTTCTTCTGTATTCTGCTGTTCAGAGATTTCAATGGCCTTGACACTAGGCCCTGTCTTGCTGATGTTATTGGGGACCTGATCCTTGTTCCCTGGGTAATTGTTTCTTCTCATGTAGGAAGATGGGGGTTGCTGCGATGCTCCCGAACTTGAACCTTGTTGTTTATCCCGCAGTGCTTTAATCTGGGCTTCTAGGGCCCTGATCTTCTCCTCAGGGTCGGGACTCCGATGTTGCTCTATCGTTTGATCAAGCTGTGCCTGCAAGGACCGTATCTTGTCCTGGGCCCGCTTCCTCTGATTATAGCGCCGCCCTCTTGGGTGTTCTTGATCTTCCTGAGCAGCAGGGGGCACTGTATCCCTCGGCCGGCGTGGTTGATTACTGCCACCGCGGAATTGTGTATGAGGGCTTGCCACCTTATTCTCCAGAGAAAGGGTGGAGGAAACAGCACAAACACTGGGTGAAGCCCCCGGGCTGCGGTTCTTCGCAGCTGGTTTGGGTGCCAACCCCGTGGGTTGTGTACGACACATATCAAAAACCTCCTCAAGACACTTTTACGTGGTTGGGCAGGCCTTTCACAAAGAGAGTTCTCAAATCTCCAACTTCAAACTCTTACGTCTCAGGGTCTGCTCCCCCCTCCTGAAATGCTTCCCTCAGGCGATAGGCCCATTCATGAGGACTCTCATTTGGACCACAGTGCATATTATATGATGTTCTTTTGGCCTCTGTGGGATCCGCGAACAGTCCATACCGCTTCTTCAGGGCTTGTTCCACTGTGAATAGATCATTATGCTCGGCTAAAATGGCCTTTAAATACGTTTGGCACTCCGCCGCAAATGTCCATTTCAGTAGAGCTCTTTTATCTGATTCGGCGTAAACCTGTAGTGAGTTAAAAAGGTCATGCACGCTATCCAGGTGAGCGTGTATGGTAACCCCTGAAGACTCCTTAAAAGGTACAATCATAGCGCGAAGTGTTCTCATTACTTGATTGTGCTAGATAAAGGAGTAACTGTGTGTGTCTGAGTGGAATTTTGCTGTTTACCAGTAGTGGAAGGGTATTGGGAGGCGGGGATGCTGCTGATGTCATCCAGTATGGCTGGGGGCGGTGACCTCCTGGGGAGGGGCACTGGCCCATGATTCCTAGTGACCTCATCGGATTGGGCAGAGAGCTGTGCCTTTCTTGGGTGGAGCATGTGTGTAATGGTACCGGTGTCTACCTCAGATAGAGCACTAAGCTGTGTCCCTCTTGGGAGGGGCATAGGTGTCTCCACCCTGTGGGCCTCACCAAGAGATACAGTGTTCCTTGACCGGACTGGGTGGAGTCTAGGCTCCTGCATGCCGTCGTAAGTCTCAGGAACTATGGTACTGTACCGGGGAGGGGCTGACTTAGTCTGATCCCTGGAGCCTAACTGGAAGCTCTGAGTGTCCAGCTGCTGATCATATCTGGAGTACCGATCAGACAGTCTGGCAAGTTCCAGCACAGGCTAGGTAACTGGGCATCATCACTGTCTAGCAACTCCATAGGCATTACAGTATGTTCATATTCCAGGCTACAGATCTCCTTACTCATAGCGTCTAATTCTTCTTTGTACAGATCTAAAGCATTTACACAGGCATCGTTATCCTGAAGGGCTTTATGTAGCTTCAGTGTGAGCTCTCTATTCTGCTCCCATAAATCAATCATTTCTTGATTAGCTTTGTGCCTTTCCTGCTGAGCGGAGCTAAGGCTATCTTTTTCCTGTTGCAATTCTAGCCGGAGGGCAGCAAGCGACCCCTGGGAAGTTTCTTTCTCTTCCTGATAGAGAAACCGAAGCCGGTCTAACTCTTGCTGCATCACGCCCAACTCGTGATTCATATCAGCTAAACGCTGGGCCTGAGAGCACAGAGAGGACTCCTTCTCCTTCAGTTCTCTACGCAGGGAGAGAGCATGTTCCTCCCTTTTAGATCTTTCCATCTCAATAGCAGAACATTTTTCTTTGAGCACAACACTTTCGACGCATGCCTGAAACTGGATGCCGTCCGCACCTTTCCTATCCTTATCAGCTGCCTGTGCAATTAACTCTGCCTTTTCCTTATGTAGAGTCTCAACAGTGCTCTGCATCTGTTGTTGACTCTCCCGCTGAGCGGAGCTACGGTTTGCATTATATTCTTTAATTGCCAGGAGAGTACAGCTTAATTCAGCTAGATCTGGGACAGTAAGGCGTGCTTTATTTTTTATCACCCGGTTAATTGCTGACGAATATGCGGCTATGCTATCATCGCCCGCCTTGTGAAACAAGTTAAATAAAGAGGTTACAGTCAACTCTTGTTTCAACTTCGGTTTCGTGAAAGACACCAGAATTTCTAAAGCTTCTAATTCCAAATTAGAAAGCGTAACTGTACGAGTTGACATGATCTCTGCTTATCTGTAAGCACTAAAGTAAACACAGGCTGTACTAACGAGCCAGAAACAGGCGAGATTTATGGCTTAGCCTGCAGGCAGCTTCACACACAGAAACCTTATGAGACACAGCCAAAATACTCCCCCCCTGCAGGTCTCTGAACAGTCTAAGAGACACAGAGCAAGGAATCACAGAATGAATCCAGACTTCAGCAAAGCGTTTAATATCACAGCAGCAATTCTCTCTCAGTACAGAAACACAAACCGGAATACTTTTCTCAACTCTTAGAGATCCTGTGACTAAGCCCCCATATCTGTAGGCGGATTTCCCAGATAATAAATTACCTGAAACAAGGTTTCCCAACAGAACTATCCGCAAGGAAAATATTCTGTTCTCTGTCTAGGGGAAGGGGGAAAACCTTGGCTATGGCCCTACATGCCACTATTTCGGTCAGAGTGAGAGCTGAGAAATCAGGCTGAGATATATATTAGCTTTATTATGGATAATATAAAAAAGGATATACAAAATAGAAATTTGGCAAAGCTTTGGCTGAACAAAAATACTGGCAGTAATTCTTACAACTATATTCTCACACTACCCACATTTCTTACTGGTTGCTAGGTAAACTTGCACAACTGATTAGAATGCAATAACTATGTTACAAGGTAGTATGGTAATTAGCAGCTTCTTTCCCGACCAAGGTTATGACTAACACCAGCCTTATGCTCAGGTAATCACCACTCGCTAACCCAGACTAATAGATCACTGTCTCTCACCAGGCAGGCTGACCTCCGGGGATGGGGACGCCTCTCAGGAGTAGCACAGGTTACCTCCCAGACTCAAGCTGAGATATCAGCGAGTCTTCGTCAGAGCCACGACAGGCACTCTGCAGCAGTCAGAAAAGGCACAGGTCACACCTTGTAGGTAGCTGAATCACACGGTACTCTTCCAGATACACAGTTCATCAGTTGGTGGACCTTCTTAGGTCACTGGTCTTCTTTCCACCTCCACCTTCTTCCAAGGATTCCGACTCACTAACTCCCCAACTCTTCCCGCTCTTCCAGCGCCTCTCGGTCAGGTGATACCAATTATCCTCTTGTACCATCCTGTGCATGGCAAGAAGAGTTCTTGTTTTTTCTTTGTGACCTTGGAAATGGTAACTTCTAGTGCCATGCCTGCCTCCCTTCTCATCATCTCAGAGATAGAAGGGGAATAATTGGAGCACAGAGTGTCCTTGGCTTCAGCAAGCCTGTCAGTGATTTTCCACAAACTGAAGCTGACTCTGACACAGAGATATATACAGGTCAGAGGTTTGCAGCAGCCATCTTCTAGTAACAAGATGTCATAGGCTTGTATAGGCCAAGACCAGCAAGGGAGACCCAGGGACATACCCCTACAGTTCTCAGGTTCAGAGCCCACGGGGCCGGGCTCTGGAGCAGACGTGAGCCCTTGGGCTGCTGACGAGGAGCGACAGCAGCAGGCAAAACTCACCAACCAACGCTGGGCAAGCACACCGGCACCGGCAGGGACTGCAGGCACCGCCCAGCGGGCCAGAACACACGGACTGGAACCCCCTCGGACTGGAGGACACAGAACTGGAACACACTGGACCGGAGCACCCTGTACTGGTCCGTACAGCTTCACCTGCACTTAGCCACTGCCCCCCCAAGGGTTGAGCCCCTGGGTTCGAGTGGCCGGCAGGACTTACCAGATACTGGATGACACAGGGACCAGGCCTAGAACAAGCTGGAAACAGCAGTACTCCTCAATCCTAAACTGACATAAGTGCTCCCAAGCCCTAACCAACAGAAGAACTCCAAACAGAAGCCAACAAAAGTGTTCCTAACAATAAACCAACAAAAGGGCTTCCTAAGCCCTATACTAACAGAAGTGCTACCAATAGCACCACTAGGAAAAGCAGGGGAGCCACAGGGAAAGAGCAGGGAACCTAAACACATAAACTAGCACAGGTGCTCCTAAGCACCAAGCACAACAGCTCTACAACCCTAAACTAACTACGGTACTCCTAAGCACCAAACTACCAGCAGAGCTCCTAGCACTAAAAGGGAAGTCAGGGGAGCCAAAAGGGAAAAACAGGGAAGCTAAACACAGAAGACAGCAGTGCTTCCAAAGCACTACACACAACAGAGCTTCCAAAGCACCAAACAGAGAAGTGCTTCTAAAGCACCAAACACAGAAGTGCTACTAAAGCACCAATCACAGAATTGCTACTAAAGCACCAATCACAGAAGTGCTTCCAAAGCACCAAAAGGGAAAGCAGGGGAGCCACAAGGGAAAAGCAGGGAAGCTAACACAGATCAAAAGTGCACACTGCACTACCACTAACGACCTAAAGCAAACGACTAAGCAAACGTTGCAAAGGCCCTGAAGGGAAGAACACCACTTCCTTATCATGGCCCTCCCTGATGATGTCACACTCCCTAGACCCAGGCAGACAGCACACTGAAACCCAGAGAGGCCCAACCCACACCAACGCAGCACCATGAAACACTTGAAGCCAGTACACCCAGAGAGAGGTAGAGCTAACTCAGTCCACACACACAGCTGCAGTATAGTAAAACAATTAGAGCCATGCTGCTGGAAGCTGCCAGCATAGAGAGACAGAGCTAGCTCAGAAAGGACAGACAAAGGAAACAGAAGCCACCTAAGAAGCTGACCACCAGGAAAAAGGTAAGTTTGAGAGGGGTTCTGACCACTATCATAACAATAATGAAACTTATCAGAAGGGAGCAGTGCAAACTCCGTCTGCAGCTCTTGGAAGGGTTTAATCCGCCCCTCAAGGGTAATTGCGTGCGACAGGTACACCATCCCATTCCGCTTCCACCGCTGAAATGCCGGGTAGAGGAGTCCAGGTTTGAAGGCATATCGACAAGTATGGGGTAACTTTTGCCGAGAAACTGTGAAGCTTGCAAATCCATTTCCACACCGCTTTCGCTGACCCCATTATTCCTGTTCTCTGCAAAATGTATGGTATCGGGGGTCCCTTTGTATGTAAATAACTGCTAAAGTGGATTTCAGGATGTAGCTGCACTTCAATTGATGTGTTCGAGCAATCTTGGGTTCCCCTCTACCAGTCATTTATGTGGCGCATACCACTGGCAACAGTCATATATTTTATACTTAGCAGTCCCAAACCTCCATATTCTGTCGGAACACAGAGCGTGGAAAAAGGGAGGGGCGGCTTTTTCCCTTTCCATAAAAATGTTTGCACTGCCTTTATCAGCTTCCGCTCATCGGCCTTCTTTAGAAAAAGTGGGAGAGTCTGAAATACATATAGCCACCTGGGGACTATGACCACGTTCTACAGAGCAATCCGCCCCATTAAAAAGAGCGGCATGGGTCCCCAAGCCTGCAACTGCTTGTTTGTATCTTGTAGTAGCCGCAGCACATTCTGATCATAAATTGTGGATAAATCCATAGGGATATACACCCCCAGATATTTCAAAGAAGTCTGTGCCCATTGAAGAAGGAAAGGCCCAGGCCACCTCGTGCGCACCTCCGGAAGCGCTGGGAGAGCTATGGATTTATGCAGATTTAATCGAAAGCCGGAGTAACCCCCATACTGTTCAATGATCTGCAACAACTTTCCCAAAGTTTTGGAGGGCTCCCTTAATATTACTAACAGGTCATCTGCATAAGCTAAAATTCTAATATCACAGCCCGCCAGAGTAACCCCCTGGAAATCTGGAGCCGAGGAGACCCTCCGCACCAGAGGTTCCAGGGATAAAAGGAACAATAGTGGGGATAGAGGGCAGCCCTGCCTTGTACCACAGCATATCTGAAACTCTGGTTGTCTAGTACCATTTATTATCACCCCTGCCCGGGGCTGGCTGTAAAGTGCTCGTATTGCATTCATAAACCATCCCTCCAAGCCCATCATTGTCAATGTTTGGAACATGAAGTCCCATCCGACCTGGTCAAAAGCCTTTTCAGCATCTAAACTCAGGATCAAGGTGGGCACCTCAGCCTGTCTAACATTATGTACTGACTGACGACCTCGCACGAACCCCACCTGCTCTGGACCAATCAAGGCCGGTAAGCACTTCGCCAAGCGCTCCGCCATCATCTTTGCCAATAGTTTTGTATCAACGTTTAGCAAAGATATGGGTCTATAAGATTCCACTTTATCTAGGGGTTTCCCAGACTTGGGTATCAATGTTATCAGCGCAGTGTTAGCATATCTGGGAAAACCTCTCTCTTCAACAACCTCCCGATGGTACTCTAACAGCGCTACCAAAGCCTCTCCTGGTAGAATTTTATAATACTCCCCAGAAAGCCCATCAGGGCCAGGGGCTGACCTTAATTTTAGTGTTTTAATCACCTGTTGTAATTCAGACATTGCTAAGAGTTTATTTAAAATCTCCAACTGCTCTTTTGTTATCTGCGGGAGACCTATCTGATGTAAATAGTCTCACACTGCCTGCTTCTCGGGAGGTGACCCTGCCTGGTACAAGGTTGTAAAATATTCTGTAAATGCCTGTCCTATCTTCTGATTGTCAGTAATAAGGTTTCCCTTAGAATCTGTTAAGGAAGTCACCGTCCTTGGGGTACCTGAGTTTTTTATTAATCTGCTCAACATTCTACCCAACCGGTTCCCAAACCTCTGTAGTTTGTACTTATAAAACAGAGCTGATTTCATTTCTTTTTCATGCAATAAACTGTTTAATACTGTGTGAGTGGCTTTTAGGTTTTCTAGGGTAACATTCGTGGGATGATGTAAGTGTACCCTCTTAGCCTTTTGTAACTGCCGCTCCAGCCGCAGGATACCTGCTGCCCTTTTTTTGTTCTTGGTACTACAATATGCTGTGATGGCACCCCGCAACACTGCCTTAGAGGCTGACCAAAACAACTCAGGCTGGAGATCAGCCTCCACTTTATTATGTTCTAGATATTGTGCCCAACTCTGTTGTACATGTGTGCGCAAATGTGGATCCAGGTACAAGTAGGCAGGATATCTCCACCCTCTCCCCTCCCCAGGGCCTGCAAACTTAAGGTCTACCCATACCACGGTATGGTCCGCTATTTCTTCAGGACCAATAGTTGCTGTATCGATTAAGTGAAATAGGGAGCGGGCCAGCATAATATAATCAATCCTGGCAAACGTGCCATGATCCCTTGATCTGTGCGTATAGTCCTTATCTCCGGGATGATGTATCCTCCACGGATCCACCAAATCAAGGGTCCGGTTGAATACATGAAACTCTCTAGCTCGCGTCCCTCGGTATTGG
Organism: Microcaecilia unicolor; assembly: GCF_901765095.1. Classification (NCBI taxonomy): domain Eukaryota; kingdom Metazoa; phylum Chordata; class Amphibia; order Gymnophiona; family Siphonopidae; genus Microcaecilia; species Microcaecilia unicolor. Next base: position 230,611,413 of record NC_044036.1, read on the forward strand.
GAGGCCATTACATTAGAACAGTCCTGTCTAGGGTCAATCACTGCATTAAAATCTCCTGCTACTATCAGGTCACCACCACCACTTTGCAGGCACTTCCCTGCCAAGGATTTATAGAAAGCGGGGTCATAGTTATTGGGCCCATATAGAACCAGTAGCAGCAAGTTTCTCCCTGACAACCACACTCTTAATAGGATGTAATCCCCTTTAAGCCCTTTATCCAATATAGTTGCTTTGTATGGGAGTCCTTTCCGAAACAACACAGCAACTCCCCCTTTCCTACCCTGGGGTGGGGCCGCAAACACCTCACTAACCCACAATTTTTGCAGCTTGGAATGTTCTTTATCTGTGAGGTGTATTTCTTGTAAGCACGCTATATCAGCTTTATGCCGTTTTAGTGCCGTGAGAATCTTAGATCTTTTAATCAGGGAACTGATCCCTCCTACATTCCAGGATATAATCCTAGTAGTCATCCTTCCAGGCCCTTCTATCTACAGTATGATTGCCCCTCCTCACTGCAATCCCTCCCAGCCCCCTACATGTCACTGGGCCCCCCCACCCAACTCAGAAACGCTCACACCAATCAATCCTCCTTTTTGCCCAGTGAACCAAGTAGAGACCCAAACAACCCCTTCTAGGAACATGTATAACCTCCCTGTGCCCTCCAAATCCCAGGTTAAAGAAAACCCCAAATCCCAATCCCCCCCCCCCCCCCTAGTCTCCCCCCTCTCTGTCCACCCCTTAGCCACCCCTGAGCCTGGTGTCAGCTGGAGATCACCTGATTAGCAGAGGGCCCTCTCCCCCGTACAATTTTATGTTCCTTACTTACTGCAACTAACATACTTTAATAACTGGTCCACAGCAATTGCCAGCACAGTCCTCAGTCCCCTTCAATGACTCCTTGTTCGCGCAATCCAACTTTTGCCTCCTCTGGAGATTTAAATGTACGCCATTGCCCTTGAATTAAAACTTTCAACAATGCTGGGTACTGGAGCGTAAAACGAGTTTGTTTCTGGGCCAATGTAGAACATAAAAGATGGTACTTCCGTCACTGTTCTTGAACTCCTGCAGAGTAATCTTGGAACATCAAAACTGTCGTCCCTCGTGTGTTAAATCCCCTCTGCGGATCTTGAAACCATTTAAAATTTCCATTTTGTGTCGATAGTTAAGCAGCCGCATTACTATCACCCGTGGTCTCACCTGGGCTTCACTTTTACGACCCACGTGGTGCGCCCGTTCAATCACTAGGGGCCCGAGGGAGTCCGACAAGGCCAGCTCTTTTGTTAACCAGTCCGTGAGCCACACTACCAAGTTTCTCTCCGGTACGTTTTCTGAGATGCCCATAATCCGGACGTTGTTCCTCCGAGAACGATTTTCAAGATCTTCCAACTTGGCTTTTTGTTCCTGGAGCTGTGTTTAACCTCTCGGAGATCCGCACTGTAGCCCTGCGAATCATCTTCCAGGGCTGGAAGATATCACCACACAGGTTTAAATATGACAACATTCTCACTCACACTTTTTTCATGTTGAAGTTGAGGTAACATCGTATTGCTGTTCCTGCACAACGCTGTTTCCTGAGCAATGGTGAGCCAGAGTTATGAATACTATAGCCCTTGGTTCTTTATTTGCTTTGCTAAGTATTCTACTTTTTATACTTTTAATGACAAGGCAGTACTTCCAATCTCTGAAGAACCTTTTCAAAGCCTATGGCGTGGTGGCACTTTCAATTTTCCCACCACATAAGAATCCTTTATCTTTTCGAGCACGCAGTACCCTACTGCTTCACTTATGGTATAATCACTTGTGTATGTGTGTGTGTGTGTGTGTGTGTGTGTGTGTGTGTATATATATATATATATATATATAAGATATATACACACACACACACACACACACACACGCATATATATATATATATATATGTGTGTGTGTGTGTATATATATATCTTCTATATATATAATTCTCACCTCCAACGTTCTATGAAGCCTCCACAAGAGCTGCATGGTGGTGAAACCCAAATTTGCCCATGCCTGTTTGCTCTGCCCCCACGTCAAACGCGATGACGTCGAGGGCGGAGCAATCACACTCAACCAATCATATCGCCGCTCATAGCCCTACCTCCCTCCCGGGACCGATCTCTGTCTTCTTCCTTGCCAGCTCTGTGTGCGTCCACAAAACCTTACAAACCAGGCAACAAGCACTGCAACACCGCCTCTCTCCAGAAGCAAGCCCGGCTCTCACTCTCTGTCAAATGTTCATTCCCTCCCGTAAACACAGCAATTTCCAAAGCCAACAACCGGCCCACAGCTGAGGCTTCAAAACTGAAGGAAGGGAAGCGAAGCGACAGAAATGCTGGCCTGTGAAACAAAAACAATGCCCTCCAGGCCTCTGCTTCTGTGCTTGCGTATTGGACAAAAAAAAAAAAAAAACTCTTCTCCTACAACAACGCTGTGCTCTCTCTGGGGAAACAGGTACAATTAGCAACACTTTTCAAGCACATCTTTTTTCCCACGGAGATGCAAAGCTTTCTTTTTCTTTGTTTTTTTTTTTTTTTTTTTTTAACCTATTATGCATACGGGGGGGGGGGGGGGGGGGGGGAAGGGGGGGCCTGAGAGCAGGGGCACCAGAAGGGGGGGAGCGGTCCTGCGAACACACAGAGGGAGGAGGGGAGGTCTCTCTCACTCTCACACACTCTCCACCTCACTGTGTCACATTCACACACACACACACTCTCTCTCTCTCTAACACACATACACTCACACGTTCACTCTCTCTCACACACACACTCTCTCAAACATACACACACCGAGGAAAATCTTGCTAGCGCCCATTTCATTTCTCTCAGAAACGGGCCTTTTTTCTAGTATGTGTATATATATATATATATATATATATATATATATAATTTTTTTTTCAGATACTGCCTCTATATAATTTTCTCACATTATTGATGTGTTATGCAGGCTTTATGCCACATGTACTTTTTGATGTCTTTACCGATTACGTTACTTACACATTTTGATGTTTTCTTCTCACACATGCTGACTAGCCTCTCAGAGTTGTTTTTTCATTGTTGTCCTTGCAAAATACCATTGATTTAAAATCAGCTGGTGGTTTAAAATCAGCTGGTGGTTTAAATTCCTCGTTAACATTATGTTTTGGTTACACACTCATTACCATAGTCTCCATCACTTTCATTGACCATATAACCAAAGATTTTTCTCCTGGAATGAGTTGCCTACAATCCCGTACTGTGTGTATGAGCTTTTTTCTTTGAAATATCTTTATTGTCCCATACAACAAGAAGAACAAGCAATATGCATAACCTCATGTAAAAAGACAAACCGGCCAGTCAAAAAGATATACAGCCAATAGGACAATACATTTTATCTTTTACTCCCACCCCTCTTCTCTTCCTACCCCCCCCCCCCAAAACAACTGAACAACAGAAGAACCCCCCCAAATCCTGCCCCTCATAGAGGCTCTGGCCACAACATTCTGCACCCTTCATAACATCTTACCAACCTCTTAACATACCGCACATCTTATATAGACATATACTCACTTCTACCCACCCTTCCCCGTTAACCCTTGACATCAACATATCCTCCCCCCTTATCCCCCCTTGAATCCTCCCCCTACCCTTTTGAACCCCCTATTCCCCACCCCCATCCTACTCCCTCCCAACCCCCCATCCCCTTATAACTCCATTACCCTTATACCCGTAACAAACCCTTTTGAGCTGTAACCCTCCCCCTTTTACATCTCAACTCGCCATCTCTACTTCATTATCCTTATATATGTAACAAACCCTTTTGAACTCTATCCCACCCCGCCGTCTCTACGATATGCCGTGAGATGCTCCATATGTATTAGCTGACCAAACTTAATCTTCCAATTCCCCACTAATCGAGCTTCTGCTCTCTTCCAGAATTCGCTATAAGGCATTTTGCTGCCGCCAATCCCCACCTCAGCCATTTACTTTGTTCCCAAGATTCCCTCTCATTATGTAACCCCAAAAGACAGACCGCTGGGCTACACACCAAGGAGGTACACATCAAACGCATCAGCGCCTTCATGACCACCTGCCAAAATGGGATCACCAATGGACAGGTCCACCAGATGTGTAAAAATGAGCCCACCTGTGTATTACACCTTCAACATACATCCAGGGCACTTGGATACATTTTCTTCAATCTCTCCAGTGTAAAATACCATCTGGTAAGGACCCTATAAGCATTTTCTTGCACCAATACACACACAGACACCCTTTGCACCTCCCCACATATTCTTTCCCATTCTTGGTCAGAAAAGCGGCAACTTAAATCCTTTTCCCACTCCCTCTGAAACTTGAATTTATGTGGATCCCCACCAGTGGTGTGCTGGAGCCGGCTCGCACCGGCTCGCACGAGCCTGTTGTAAAATTTTACTGATTTTTGCGAGCCGGTTGTTGGAGTCAGGCAGCGAGCACACAAGCATCTGTTTTTTTTTCTCCTCCTCTCTCCCTCCTCCCCCGGCCCCAGCATACCTCATCATGTCGTCCCTTATGTTCATCACCCCCCCCCCCTCACCACTGCCTGACCAACCCGGAGCCTTTTCTCTGCCGGATCCCACCCACAGGAAGTTGCATCAGCAGGTCTGTACACTACTCGGCAGAGACAAGGCTCCAGGTAGACCAGACACTGCATGAAACAAAGAAATTGAAGCTGTTTAGGTTAGTCTGATTCCCCTTCCCGTGCTGCCTTTAAACCCAAAACAAAATCAAGCAAACTTATGAGCTGCTGCATCTACGTTGTCGTTCTTTATTGTTTGTAGCATTTTAATTTCATCTCACTCATATTTTCAAACATGCCAACTTGTGCAGCATACGGACGAACACAGAGGTAGTAGTAATTTGTTATAAATCATACTCGGTGTATCATTTGGAGGGGCTGGTTATAGGGACACCTTCTTGCATGTATTATATTTGTGCAGAGATTTTTTTCTCTTGGTAAAGGGCCATTAAAACAGATGTCATATTATAAGGATCAGGTGCTCAACATTCAGAGTTTCTATCTATTTATTTATTTAGTTACTTATTTATAACATTTAACCCTGTTATTGGTGCAGAGATTTATTTTTCTCCTGGTAATGGGCTTCTAAAACAGACATCATGTTATGGGAATCAGGTTCTCAATGCTCAGAGTTTCTATCTATTTATTTACTTATTTATGGCATTTTATCCCACGTTAAACTTGAATTAGATTGGAACCTGGAAGCATTTAAAAAAAAAAAAATTCCCGGAGAGAGTAATGCATGACCCCCCCCCCCCCCCCCCCGGCTCTCTCCCTGGGTATAGCCAGCTCTGCAATTTGGGGGGGGGGGCGCAGAGGTGGACTGGGGGGGCACAGAGTTGGACCTGGGAGAGAGCCTGTTGTTAAAAATGTACCAGCACACCACTGATCCCCACCCCTAAAGAATTTATAAATAACTGATATCGGTCTAGGCACCTTTCTCAACAGGATCCACAAATTTTCCATCTCTTGAGGATTCCCACCCCTCCACCCTATAGCTGCAACAAAATGTTTGAACCTGTATATATGAAAAAGTATCCCCCTCTGGCAGACCATACCTAGAATCAGTGTTTCAAAACTTTGCACCTTTCCCCCATGCAGCACATCCCAAAAATTCCGCATTCTCACTTGTTCCCACCTCACAAACACTGCATTATCCCTCCCTGCTCCAAATTTTGGTTCCCACCTTAACGGTGCAATTGTAGACACCCGATCAATCTGCCCCCATCTCCTTCTCACTTCTCCCCACAATCCCATCAAATGTCTCACAAAGGGGTTCTGCAGCCCTGCCCTTACCAACCCCATACCCTCAGTAGTCCACAAATAAGACCCCAGAGGTCGGTTATGACAACTCCATTGCTCCACTTGGCTAGCTGACTTAACTGTCCCCTTCTCCCAATCCATAATCATCCTAAGTTGGGCCACAATGTAATACCATTCAATATTAGGCACCACTCGATCTCCCCTCTCAGGATCCCCCCACAACACCCGCCGTGCTAGTCTAGGATGCTTTCCATTCCAAATAAATTGCATAAAAGAACTTTGCAATCGTTTAAGCACCGTCTTTGGTATAGCCACCGGCAATGATTGAAATAAAAACAATAATCTAGGTAACACATTCATCTTCACCACCGCCATTCTGCCCCACCAAGACAACCACAACCCCTTTCATCTTGACAACTCATCCCTGATCCTTACCACTATCTTCCCATAATTTAAATCATACACCCTTTCCAACTCTCTGGGGATCTGAATACCTAAATACCTAATACTATGCGTAGCCCATTTAAATTTCAATTTCCCTCTCATTCTAATTTCCACCCCATGGTCCAGGTTTATCCTCAATAACTCACTTTTATCCATATTAACCTTCAGACCAGCATAGCCCTCGAACTCCCCTATAATTCCCAATATTACTGGCAACGTCTGTTCAGGATCCCTCACATATAACAATATATCATCTGGAAACAATACTATCCGGTGTTCTGTCCCCCCTATCCTAATACCCTTAATATCTGGGTGCTGACGAACCAATTCTGCCAGGGGCTCTATATACAATGCAAACAGGAGGGGCGACAAAGGACACCCCTGCCTTGTCCCTCTCCCTATTTGAAAAAAGGGCATATACCCCCCGTTGATATTGAGACATGCCCTCGGGGCTGCATACAATGCCGCCAACCAAGCAGCAAAGTTGTCCCCCAGGCCCATACAGTTCACTACCTCCCTCAAAAATTCCCAACTTATCCTGTCAAATGCCTTCTCAGTGTCCATGGCCAATAACACCGTATTACATCTGGCCCATTGCGCTTCCCACACCAGGTGAAGGGTATGTCTAACATTATCCCCCACCCGTCTCTGTTGAATGAATCCCGACTGATCTATGTGTATCAACTTGGGCATAACCCTAGCCAGCCTGTTGGCCAGAATTTTTGCCATTATCTTAGCATCTACATTCAACTGGGAAACTGGTCTATATGAACCACAGATCGTAGGATCTTTGCCTGACTTAGGTAAAACTGTTATCCCTGCCACTGACATAGAGGCCAGTAACCTATTCCCTTCCAAAACCCCATTCCCCACCCGCACCAAGTCCCCCACCTCCTCCACATAACACTTATAAAAGCGGGCCGTGTATCCATCCAATCCCGGAGCCTTCCCATTTTGTAGCCTCTTTATCACCCCCTTCACCTCCCCCAACCTAATGGGCTCACCCAACTGCGCCCTTTCACAAGCACTTAAACTTTTTAATGGAATCCCCTTCAAGTAATGGCTTATATCACCTGCTCGAGTACCCTCCGGAGCCCTATATAACTCCTTATAATACGTCAGGAAACTCTCTGCGATTCCCTGATCTGTAACCCTCCATCCCCCTCTCCCATCTCGCACCCTCTGAATCAACGTTCTCACTCTCCTAGCCCGTAAATAACGAGCCAATAATGCACCTGATTTATTTGCAAACTCAAAATACGTCTGTTTTAGCTTAGTCCTCATAAATTTTACCTCCTCCATTTGCCATTGGGCCAGCTCTCCCCTCGTCCGCTTTAACTCCTCCCATATCTGAAATGTGGGATTTCTTTTATGCAATTTTTTCAAATGCATCAAACGGGTACGTAATGTCAATGAAATTTGCCCCTTTTCCCTTTTCTTCCTCGCCCCCCATTTAATCAAAACCCCCCTCACCACCACCTTCAACGCATCCCACAATACCCCATCTGTCACCTCCCCATTATCATTCAAAGCCCGAAATTCATGAATAGCGCTTTTTACCTACTCTCTTACCCTCTCATCCCCTAACAATGACTCATTCAATCTCCAATAATTATGTTTATTCCCAAATGCCCCCCTCGTTAGTTTAATCCACATAGGTGCATGGTCTGAAATTTGCAGAACTCGAATCTCCGCTTCCTTAATCATTGGCCAACTATTCCGATGAAGCCAAATGCCATCTATTCGTGAATAGGACTGTGCTGCATGGGAGTAAAAAGTGTAATTGCGCTGAAGACCATGTAAGAGCCTCCAACAATCCACCACTTGTAGTGCCCGCAAAAATTTCAACAGTGCTTTCCGTCCCTTACTGCTATATTGCCCCCCACCCCCTGAATGATCCAACTGCACATCAGGAGAAACATTAAAATCCCCCCCCCCCCCACTATCACCTGCCCCCCCCCCCCCCCAATCCATGAAGCTCCCCTGCTAATGTATTATAAAACACCTGCCGATCCACTGTGGGAGCATAAATATTTACCAATGTAAACTCATTCCCCTGCATCCAGCCCCTCAACGCCACACATCGCCCACTTGAGTCCCAAAATTTCTGCTTGGTCACAAATCCAAATCTCTGATGTAGTAAAATAGCCACCCCCCCCTATCCGTTTAGACCCCTTCTCCCGATGTACCACCACCTCCCGAAAAGCCTTCGCCTCAACATATGAGCATCTCTCGGTCTTAGATGTGTCTCTTGCAAAAATGTAACATCCCATTGCAGTCTAGCGAGCTCCTTACAAACCCTACTACGTTTCCCTGGGTTATTAAGCCCATTAACATTCCAGGTTCCCACCCGCCATTCCTCCCATCCTTCCCCCCCCTTTCTCCAAACCCCTCCCCTTAACCCCCTCTATGCTCCTTCCATGTAAGTCCCCCCTCTCCTCCCTCCCCCTTATCTCCCTCCCCATCCACCCCTCTCCTTATCCCCCCCTGCACTGACCCAGAAAATGAGTCAGCCATCCTTACCAGTCTATTTCGCTCTCCTGACACACCCTACTCCCAGTTGAACCCCATGACCCCTCCTGCCCTCTCACCCCCCCCCCTTTTCATCATAACCCCCAACACTACCCCCCTACTTCCTCCAACTACTTTGTGGGATACCACAAATACAATCCCAACCTCCCTTCCAACCTTCCCCCCCTCCACCACCCATGTCCCCATCTTTCCCACATCAAAAAACAGCTACAGTCAGCAAATTGTAAAACTACTCAAAAACATCAGCGCTCAAAACATAGTTCTCTCAGTTCCTTTCAAGAAGCTTTCTTTCCTCTCTCCATCACGTGCTGCCAAGCCGTGGACCTTTTAGCTTCTTCCAATCTTCCTGCTTGCACTTGTTCTTCAGGTATCCCCACACATCCCAGTGCTCGTAATGCCTCCCATGCTTCCTTCGGTGTCTTCACCCTGTGTGACTTTCCCTCCACCGTCAACCACACTGCAAAGGGAAACAGCCATCTATAACGTATTCCGTTTGTTCTCATATACTCCGTTACCTCCCGGAAAGATCTGCGCTTCTGAATTGTAGACTACGCCAAGTCCTGAAACACTCCAATCTTACAATTTTTCCACACTATCTCTTTCTGCTGTCTGGCCTTTGCCAGAATTCGCTCTTTAATGGGGTAGTCTGTAAAACACACCACAATGTCTCGTGGATTAGATCCTCTTTGAGGGCCCGCCATCCGATGAGCTCTTTGGATACCAATTTCCCTTTTCTGGGACTCACCATCTTTCTGCAACAAATGCTCACACAGCTCCCGTATTACCACCTCAATGTTGCTGAAAATGTCCAGTTCTGGTATCCCTTTGAATCTCAAATTACATCTTTGAGATCTGTTCTCCAGATCTTCTAACTAGTCCTTAAGCTGCTGAAGTTCCCCCCCATCCACCTCCACTTTTTTTAGCCAACTTTACCACTTCAGTTTTGAGACCTTCATGCTCCTCCATTTCACCAACCCGAGTCCCCAACTCTCTAATTTCTGTTTTTATGTCTTGCAAAGCCATCTGCAGGTCCTTCCTTACTCCTGCCATATCTGCTCTTAAATCCTGAAACCATCCCATCACTTCTGATTTGGAGAACTCCATCATGGCCTCAGCTCCCTCCAAGGCCTGGCCCTCCGCCCCTTCCAATGCTGTCTCCGCCATCTTTGCTTCTTGCACACCCAGTTTTTCAAGTTCAGGCCGCGCCTTCTCCCCCTGCTCCACCAAATAGCAAAACCGCTCCAAGGTCTTTTTCGGCGGCATATCTCCTGATATCTGCCCCCACTTTGCTCTCAGGATCAATTATTACTCCACACAGCCTGACTACGCAGACACAGGCACCCAACTTTTGCAAAACAGGTTCCTCTCCTCTCTCCACGAGAGCATGTGTCTCTTATCTGCTTGGCTCCAGCCTCTCCCTTGGCTTCCAATTCTCATGTACCTCTCTGCTGTTCTCAGCTCCTCAGCTCACTCCTCACTCAACAGTACCTGCTCTATGCTCTCCACTCGACTGCTTCCAACTCTCCCCGTCAGCTCATCCGAGAGCACGCTGCAGCTGTCTTTTGCACCTCCCAAGCAGCCACCACCACCAGCCATGTAGCCGACCCGCTCCTCCCAGCTGTACTGTGCTGCCAACCGGGCCCGTATCCTCACCGGGGGACGGAAGATTATACTCTCCCGCATTGACCAGGCACTAGGTGCCCATCTCCAGCCCAGCTCCAAACTGTCTGACGCACCTCTCCTCTTGCGGCACGCTCCCCCTCCAGCCTACTTCTCCGCGCCTCAGCTCTCGCTCCGATGGGGGAAGGGAGCCACGTGTGTTCTCCGCCACCGCCGCTCTCCGCACTTTCAATCGATCAAATCGCCTCACTCCCAATATCCTCCCGTCCAGCCACTTCTCCCTCTCAATCGTACCCACTCGAGAACCACTTTAAGGGGGACCATTGCGGCGGATTTCGGGTCTGGGTTCTGGGAGCTCAACTCGCCGCGGCCATCTTAGCCACCTGCTCCACCGGAAGTCATGTGAACTTTTTTCAATAATGCAAGCTTCTGCCACATTTTCTCATGGAGCACATTTGTTTTTCACTTTATCTCACTGTTGTTTTCAGCACTTAGTTAAGCAGCCTGTATCTTGCTATATCATTTGGTGGTTTCCGTTATCACACAGTCTCACATTATTGTACACCTTCTATATCACTTGTATTTATATTACTTGGTATTTTTTGTTATGAAACAGTCTTACATTTACATACAACATTTCCCTTTTGTCTTCCAGAGTTTATACATTACGTTCCTATCTGGTAGCATACCGACAGATGTAGTATTTTTCACAGACAATTTTAAAGGTACATATACATTTAGTTTTTATAATGATTTCATTTAGAGTTCTTTCATACCTTATTAGAATCTTTACATTGCACTGTCATATATATTAGTGTAGGTCAAGCTTGATAGTGTTGTTTATAACCTTTCTCTATCAGTCCATATCTTAGACATATATTAGTTTGTACTTATTTTAACCCAGATACTGTTTACAAAAATATTTTTTTTAGACGGCTAGGTGTTACAACATCTGGTAATAAAGTTTTAATTGACCATAATCTTTGTTATTTGATGACCTAGATAATTGGAAGACTGACCTTCGAATTAGGCTTGATTTAAATTGTACCTAGTTTTTAATTATTACTAATATATGTCTAACTATATCTGCTCTTATTTACTGATTTTACTAGACCTATATATGTGACAATGGTGTTAAACATGACCCAAGCTTTAGAATTAAGCATGACTTAAATTGTATTTATTGTTTATTTTTACCTATATACATGGGATCATATTTGTTCTTATTTACTTTTTTTTTACTAGATATGTAATAATGGTGTCTTAAATTTGACCTATATATTATTTGTTCTCGTACTAAAAAAAGTTCTCTAAATTTTAATATTTTTTAAAATGATTTTTATTTATGTTTTCTATTTTACATTTAGTATATTCATTTGATTGTCTTTTATTTAATTTGCTGATTTTTTTATGTGTTTCAATTTAAACCTTAGAGACTCCTGAGGCAGGCCAGTTGGCCGAAACACGGCCGTATCGAGTCTTTTAGAGTTATACAATTGATCTGGACATGTCGTCTCTTTAGAACTACATAATAAATTTGGACTTTTCCAACATCGTCTGTAGACTACATTTTTGTGTCATCGTCACTGTGTTTTTCCTGTGATTCTGAATCTGTGAAGACTGCTGTTCTTCTGTGTTTACATCGCCATCTAGGCCAGTATACTGTTTTCCAAACAGTGGCCAAGCCAGGTAACAAGTACCTGGCAGAAACCCAAATTGTGGCAACACTCCATACTACAAATTCTGTCTGTCTCAATAGCAGACTATGGAGTTTTCCTCCAGGAATTTGTGCAAACCTTTTTTAAACCCAGATACGCTAACCGCTGTTACCATATCCTCCGGCAAAGAGTTCCAGCGCTTAACTATTCATTGAGTTAAAAAAAATATTTCCTCCTATTTGTCTTAAAAGTATTTCCATGTAACTTCCTTGAGTGTCCCCTAGTCTTTGTATTTGGAACGAGTAAAAAAATTGATTTACTTCTCATTCTACACCAGTCAGGATTTTGTAGACCTCAATCATATCTCCCCTCATCCCCCTTTAACCTCTTTAGCCTTTCCTCACATGAGTTCCATCCCCTTTAACATTTTGGTTACTCTTCTTTGAACCTTTTCTAATTCCGCTATATATTCTTTTGAGATACGGTGACCAGAATTGAACTCAAGGTGCAAACGCACCATGGAGCGATAGAGGCATTATAGTATTTTTGGTCTTATTCACCATTCCATTCCTAATAATCCCTAGTATCCTGTTTGCTTTTTTGGCCACCACCGCACACTGAGCAGAAGATTTCAGAGTATTATCTACAACAACACCCAGATCTTTTTCTTGAGCGCTGATCCCCAAGGTGGACCCTAGCATCAAGTAACTATGATTCGGATTATTCTTTCCAATGTGCATCACCTTGCATTTGTCCACATTAAATTTCATCTGCCATTTGGACGCCCATTCTTCCAATTTCCTAAGGTCTTCCTGCAATATTTCACAGTCCACACGTGTTTTAACAACCTTGAATAGTTTTGTATCATCTGCAAATTTGATCACCTCACTTGTTCCGATTTCCATATCATTTATAAATATGTTAAATAGTACTAGTCCTGGTACAGATCCCTGCGGCACTCCACTGTTCATCCTCCTCCATTGAGAGAAATGACCATGTAACCCTACCCTCTGTTTTCTGTCCAATAACCAATTCCTAACCCACACCAAAACCTTGCCTCTTATCCCGTGACTCTTGTTAATATATGGCCTGGTTTTAGATCTACCACTGGAATAGTGATGGACAGGGCCACAGGGCCTAAAACATCTGGAAAAGAACTGACTAGGCCAAATAACTAACGAATGAAATAATATTAGATAATCTGCAGAAAGCAGGTCTGAACAATGAGTCTTGACACAAACAGGTACAGGTACAATATTCAAATAATATATAGCACCTGAAATGAAAGAATGATGGATAAAATGAATAAAATGTGGTTCTCAAAATGGGGCCTATTTTAGTATATTTTTGTATAAAATAATACTGATACAGAGATCAGAAGGTGTTGTGAAAGGTGTTGATGAAATATGTGAAACTGGTATCTCAACAGAAAAAAATGTTAGTAACCGCAAAAAACAGTTTGTTCCAAAAAAACATGTTGATATTACCGGAAAATGTTGCAACCTTGTGAAATACATGGAACGGAAGAGCTGGGTACAAAATGCACAGATGGCAGTACGCGACAGTTTAACCGCAGAAATTGAGAAATATTTGAAAAAAACAGGTCCCAAAATAGGTGCTGCCATAGACTTTAAGAGAGAGATGAGAGTATAAAAGAAGGGTGATTTTGGCTTAAGTTCGGAGTCGTCCCCAACGCATCTCAGACGGCAGAGCGCTGTGCCATTGAACCCAGAATCTGTCCGATGTCTGTACTAATTTGAAACTTTGGTAAGAATAAATGCCTTCTATCTGAAACCTATCTCTGTCTTCATTTTCAAGTATTCCTTACCTGTCACTTATTTTACAAACTAAACTAAACCCACACCAGACACTCATTTTGTGCACAAAATACTGATAGATTCTAATAGACTATATGTGGGAACATAAATGGCCCAGAGTACACCTAGACCTAGAGAGACAGAAAGCAGTGGTCATGGGGATCAGTTTTGAATTACGCCTGCTGATGCCTGCCCAGACCAGACCCCCATGGGACTGGGTGACAATGGAAGTAAGAAAAACAATTCAGAATCTTCTGGATGAACTTAGTACGTTCAATCCTCCATATGGAATAGCCCAAGGAGGACGAAAACGAGGTCAAACAAATCAGTAACAAAACAGTGGTGAGCCCCGGTCGCTGAGCGTACTCGCTGACCTTCCTCCCCCCCATTTGAACGCAAGAGGGGATGTTTAATCTGTGCGTTCAATGCCCTATTTTTTCTTTCTGTCACCTTAATTTTCTTCCTATTTCTCTCTCCTACTTTTCTGACCTATCTCCCCGTGGCCATTATCTCTTTCGTGTCCCTCCTCTGTCATTCCCTCGTTTTTTCCCTCTTCCTCTCTCTCCTTCTGCCTCTTACGGACATTGCCCTATTGCGGGGTAATGGGCACTCATGTTCTGTCCGTTTCTTTTTCTCACCCCGGCATTAAATACTCTCCTATGTTTCTGCTTTCTTCCTTTGTCCCCTGCATGTCTTAATCTCCTGCATTCCTTTAATTCCCTTCTTCCTTCTGCCTCTTACGGACATTGCCCACTTGAGGGGTATTGGGCACTATTATTCTGTCCGTTCCTTTCTTACCTCTCACCTCTCTCCCTATTTTCTCCTATTTTTCTGGCTTCCTATACTGAACTAATACATCTGTATCTTGGTCCTTCTGTCTGACTGTCCGTATACTTTATCTTGTATTCATCACCTATATACTGTTCCTTTTGAGTGTTTGCTGTATGAAAGAATATGTATGCCATCTCGATTCTGAGTTTTGGGAGACCATACTTAGCAGATGGTGACTGTATTTTCTTTTTCAGCACGATTGTCAGTAAGCGGTCTTATGCGGGCTATTCTTTGCCTAACGCCTTGACATTTCGTGTCTTAAGTCTCTGTCCAACATTTGTTTTCCTCCTTCTCTTTCCCTGAACCCCTGTGTATTTTATGTCCTATCTTCTGTCCTTCTGACAGCCCATGGCCCCCCCCTTCCTGCCCAAACACTTCTGTTTCTTTACTTTTTGTTGCCCTTGCCTGTCATCTCAAAATACTTCGGCTTCGCTGAAACCTCTGATTTGGGTTTTCCCCTTCTCTCAAACTGTATTGCAGTAAAATCTCCCTACATTGCCTGTTTTCTCGCTATAAAGTCCATTTCCTGTTCTTTAACTGCGTAGTCAATCTGACTTCTCTTTTTCACAGCTGCTATGCTTTACATTTTGTTACTTTTTGGGCGTTGTCCGTTTTTCTGCTAGAATCGGACTTCAATAAATTTCTCTGTTTGTACATCCTCTGTATCCCGTTCCCTATTGTCCTCCCCTTTGATAACCACCTTTCCTCTAGATAATCCTCTTTCTCCTAGTCTCCCATTATAGTGAACATTATAGTGCCTATTGGATTAACCTCACACCTTACATACACTCCCCTTCACTTCGTTCGCAAGCCTAAAAAGATCACCTTTCATGCCTTTCAAAGCTATTCTTTTCTGCTGTCAGACTCATGCAACACAGTTTTTGTTGCTTCCGAAAACTTCGCTTATTATATCACTAGCAACAGTCATAATTGATATATAGTTATTTCCTGTTGCACTAACTCTTTGCCTGCCGGTTACAAAAAGCATGCTTTACACAAGCCTAAACTGCTTTATATGAATTTTTGGTATTAAAGTTGTTAAATTACTTATCTTTTCTTGCCTCATGCTGCCAAGTCCGTTCTACGCGCACTTCTGAGCATGTAAGAATATGCGGATGTATCTTTGCTTTCACTTTTAAAGTTATGGCACTGCATCATAGTATTACTTTTTTGACAAAAATAAAACCCCATTTATCTTGCCGTTTCAATTTATCTGTATGGCCCCTTCCTATGATTTATACTTCATGATTCCTTTGCCCTGTACAGATACCTTTGTATGATGTCAGCCATAAGGGAAAAACACTAAGTTGCTTATTTAAAGGTTCTACAATGTTACAGTATTTCTCAGCCTTATCTCTGCCTGGCTCGTTTCGGATTTCGTACTGCTTGCCCTAGCTCCCTTCCTGTCAGCTGTTCCGCTCTATTGCTTTACAGTTTCCATTTCATTGTGTGTTTAGTGGTTTCATTGTGTGTCATGTGGCAAACCTGTAATCCAGAGTATAGTGTATGTACCTTATCCAAAGAGCTTATGCATGATAACTTTGCTTTAAAACATTTCTTTCTTTGGCCTCACATATCGTTCACTCGTTCAGTATGGAACCGTGTCCATAAATCAGTTATTTATAAGTCCCGTGTTTCAGTTTTTTTCCTTTTCCTTTCAAATTAAAAGTGCGTAGCTGCTCAACTTCTTCTTTTAGGGCGGTGCCCACTTCCTTCTTCTTCTCTATACTTCTCTCCCTCTTGACTCTGCTAACCTCTAGCTTTGGAATCTATTATAGAAATTTAGTTTCTAATCTTTTTCAGTTATAACGTCTTCCCCTGTATTTAGTAATCGCGGCCGGCGTTTCCTGCAATGACACTTACTTTTTCTCTTGCCTATATTCCCTGCCCTTATGTCGGCAAGGTTATGTTATTATCTCTGTCAGTGATTTCTTTGCCATAACAATTGCTTTATTTATACATATTCCCTGTGACAGGTCTGTTCCCAGTTTTAAGTATTGCCAGCCCGCAGTTCCTTTTTTGATTTTGAGAGCTTTTGCCAGCTCATGCGTTGCAAAGATTTTGTACCTCCTTTTGTGACAAGCTGTCACTAGCTTCCGTGCCGATAAATCATTTTATTTTTCTACTAAAATTCCCATTATGGGTGTTGCCGGTCGCCTGCCTAGTACTGTTGATATTTTACAATGCATTTCTCTAATCGCTATTGTATGACACAGTTTAACAGATTACGATTTTTAGAACTGCATCTGCTTGCCTTGGACAGTTATGTTAAAAATATTTGCTAATCAACAATGTATTTTTGTAGAGAGGGTTTTAGGATACATACATATTTCTACAGTTCTTTTTCTTTTGCCCAGGACATTGATGCATGAGTTTTTAACTTTGGGTCAGAGTTTATGACATGGTTTATACGCACTCATTTCCTGTTACACTGCTTGCCCGTAACTTTCCTGCTTACCACTGATTAGAGCTTACAATACTGTGCCTGAGTTCTAAAAATATATGGTGTACGGCAATATTCTTAGTCCAATCATATATTCCGTTTTCTGCAAGCGTAACCCTTATTTATGGTACATTTTCTCAGCATGCTCAATGATATTCCTATGTTATGGTACATTTTTGCGATCGCGGCGCTGCATCACTGCTTATCTAGAATGGGTTTTGTATTTACAGTGTAATATTATGCGAGATCCAGTATAATGCTTGATAGTCTGTTGTCCTGGAATTATTCAGTAGAAAATCTATTGTCTAGTGACTATTTTCTGGTTCCTTCCCCCACGAACTTACCTGTGTTCAGTCATAAATCTTTCTTTCAATTTTCTTTTAACCAGATTTGTTTTATTTTCACTATCTTTGCAATTTGCTTCAGGGGTTCTTCCCTTCTATTCTACTCTTTATTTCTTCCTTTCTTAAATACCAGTGTCATGTTATAATTTTTGGCTTTTGATACCGATGTCTGGGACTTACGTCCATTGGAGGCCATAAACCCTTCAATGGATGACGGTATCATAAATAGTAGATTTAAAGCAGACTTCCATTCCGTTTTCGGAGTGGCCTGCGGATTCGGCATTATTGCCCACATAGGGGTTACCTGTATAGATGATCGCCGTGACAATAAAGGGACGCCTAAAGACATTGGTTGAGATTGTGTACAGGTTGACCCGGGCATTCAATATTCTTGGAGGGTTAGTTTTATACGAGAAGTTTCCCTAACTTTTCAACGTTCTAGACTGGTTATTCGTATACGAGATGTTCCCTAACCACCAAAATTTAAGTGGGTTGTTGTACACGAGAAGTTCTCAAACTACAGGTCCTTTGGGGTGATTAGACGGACACGAGAAGTTCAATCGTACACGAGAAGTTCAATAGTCAGCGGAAACCCATTGGACCGCTGCTCTTCGATTCATGACACCTTATTCGCTGGTTTTTTTGAGTCCTTTTCGGGAGTGTCCGCAATGTCCTTTTTTTTGGGGCTCTACCATGTATACGGGATAGTTCTTGGCAGGCTGGGAAACCTGGTTTCTTTTTGCCTTTAGAAGCACACTCTGGAGAGTAGTTTTTAATAATTAGGGGTAGAGTAGTATACACACTGACACTATTCTTTTAAATACTCTGTTTATCCTTGTGACGTTCATGTGTCTGTTCATTTAACTTGCGGCTAAAGCATCGAGCTTTCCGCCAATTAGTAATTTCTGTTCTAGGTCCCGCCACCGGGACGCTCTTGAAGACGCGTGAGTATAAAGGTGTTTTCTATACGCATGATGCATGTTTTTGTTTAAATAATTTTCCCTTGCATGGTTTTGTTTTATTGTCCCGGTTGCACACCTCTGATTTTTTGATTCACATCATCTTACTCATAGATATTGCATTACATTGCACACATCCTTCTATGAGTTCCTATGTGGATTGTCTTCCCCCTATTTCAGATCCCACTATGTCCTCCTCCTCATCCCCTAGTCCCCTGGAAAGAGTCCTTAATTTCTTTCCCGCTGATAGAAAAGAACTTACCCGCTTATGTCAAACCTGGCATACCGGTTGGTCCGCTAAGGATCAAGGACTGGAATGGCCATCAAAGGGCTCCTTTGATCAGGGCAAACTCCAAGCTTTGGTCTGCTACAATGAGTCCCACAAAACAGGAAAATCTAGGGATAAACATTTAGCTGCCATTAATAAATTCATACTTATTGCACAAAACCAGAACGATAGGAGTTTAGGTAGGTCCGATTGCGACCAAGCTCCCTACCAGGAGGCAGTAATACCTACTGCCCCACCACCTTATGATGCTGCTACCGCTGCAGGTACGACAAAGCTTCTACCATGTGCAGTGGGATATACCCCGATACCCCCAGGATATTGTGATAAACCGGTCACAAGTCCTCTGCTGCAGAATTCTCAAGGATCTCAGACAGTAACACCCCCGCTGCCTGCGGTATCTCCCGCTCCTATGATATTTGACCCACCCACTACCGTGCGCATTGCCGGTGTTGTTGATCTATCTCTTCCCTCATCACAACAAAACTCAATCAGCCCAATATCTCAGGGGTCAGTACAAACTCAGACGCCCTTAACCCCTTCAACAATGCCAGTGGCTCAGACTGTTGCTCAGTCGCCCACGGTCACGACTGCCCCAACGATGCAAGCAACTACCCAAACGCTAACTCCACAACCGCATGTCTATCGTGCTCTTGGAGGCTATGAGATGGAGATACCCCCCCCCATTATTGAACATTACCCTTGTGTCCAGGACCCTTTGGTTCCGGTCACCATTCACCACCCAACCATCAGTCAGATTGATGCAGCTGCCCAGACCTCCACCTGTCCTGTGCCAGGATCAGGATTGACCTCACACATGACTACTCAAACGGCTACCTACCCATACATGGGACATTCAACTCAGACATCACCTCCACCGCCACATTTGGACTCCTCTGTCCAAACTGGTTTTTTGCCTCCCGCATCCCTGCATTACCCTATTCTGTCTCAGTTACGACAGATGGGCTTCATTCCATGCAGTCCCGCTACACAGACACGGGCTATTTGTCAGGAACTCTGTGATCGGGGCTTTATTACAGCGCCCCCTGTTCCAATGAACCCTTCCATGCCGACTCTAGAACCTGAGTGTTCTACTCCTCCTAGATGGGAGCAATTGGGTGCACGCCCCAAGGGTAAAATTCCCCAATTAGCAGAGGAACTAGCTCGTCTCCGCCGTCCTCTCATACTTCCAGCCAAACCAGGTACTGGGGATCTACCAAAAATAATATCCTCCCCATTAGACGCAGCATGGGAAGTTTTACAACAACAACTCCCAGCTAAATCTGACCTGGAGGACATTCGAAATGAACCTCCCCCAGTGCTAAATTTCTCCTCCTCGGTGGAAGGAGATTCATCGCACCTGGAACTACCCAAGACCCGTCCCCCTGACACTCACATTCCTTCAGGGGCATGTTGTATGCCACCACATGGCACCACATTGGCCAGTATGGGAGATGACCTCGCATACGTTTCAGAAGGACTTCGTTCCTTACGTAAGTCCTTTTCAGTACTCCCGGATACCATTGCATCTGCTGCATCAAAATCCAAAATACCCCAACAACATGATGTTATTTCACATCATACCAGACAACGCCACCCTCAAAGTTATCTTACTGACGAGGGATCTAGTCGCTGCCTTGCAGTCATTGACGGTCCCCGTCACCCTACAGGTCTGAACATTGATACAGAACCTGGCTTATCTGGTCCACCTAGCACACCCGCCCAATATGTGGCATTACATGAAAATTCATGGTATTATGTTCAACCATGGATTGATAATCTTGCAGGATGGTCTGAGGCGCTTCAGCCCCAGTCCGCCCTCTTCCCACGTGAAGGATCCTTGCGGTCTGATAAGCTCTCACTAGTGAGAGATCTTATTTATGACCACCCTGACCCTCATTGGGATCAGAAAACAACCCTCTACCTAATCCAAGGTCTCCAGGTTTGGAAAAAGTACGAGAATCAATTTCCCCCAACCGCATCAATCGATCTCCTTACATCTTCATTGATTAAACCCTTTGAAAAAGTAAAACTTTTTCCTTTGTTAAATAAAATGTCAGGTGGTGTACCTCATACGGAATACATTCCACTTTCAGCGGTTGAATTAAATAGCCTCATACTGCAACTCCCGGATATTGCAATGGGAGGTAACCGATGGTTAAAGAAATTTCAGGACATCACACTAGGTACCACTCTGTCAGTTGGAGACATGAAAGCTTTATTGGGTAGAACCCCACACGCCAGTGTCACTGACATATTCACCCAATCAGGATATGCCGAATTTGTGACAGATACTCAGTACGATGGCAATCCCTTAACAGAGATTCAGACCAAAGTATTCCAGGAAATCCGGACCATGTATCCGACCCTTAAAGATTTCTCAGTTATCACTTCCCAAAGGTGGGAAATGGATTCAGAGCCTATTGAGGCTTATTTACTCAGACTCCAAGAACTTTATAAAGAAGAGACAGAGGAGACATTTGACTCCGATAATGCTCTTCCGGTGTTCTATCATTTACTTAAGGGAACCCTACCTTCACAGATTAAAAACAAACTAGAGGACACAGTTGGTCTCCAACTAGAAAAATGGCCAAAGATTCGTGAACATATCCTTCATCATTGCAGAAAGCTTATTAAAAACAAGCAAGATGAAGCCCAACATCGTAAGACAGTACACACTAACCTGGAAGTGCTACAAACTGAAGATCTCAAAGAAAAGAGAGCCTCTAAGAGCTCTGACATAGATCCCAATACCCCCGAGACCTCTCCCCCTGTTATTGTTATGTATGCTGACCAACGCTATGACAATAACACCCGAAATCAGGGCCCACGGCCCTACCGCCCAGACCGTAGAACTGATTACCCAGAAGAAAGAGGTCGTCGCTCTCAACCTCAGCGAGGTCCCCCAAGGGGCCCTCTTGAGGATACCAGACGGACCAGAGACTATCGTTCCCGGCCTAGTCCTGATCGTTATGCAGATGTTCAGTGCTATCGCTGTCAGCAATTCGGTCATTATGCACGGGAATGCTCGCTGCCACCACAAAATGCACTTATGAATCAAATCCGCCGTCAAAACCGCCAAAATCCCCCAGAACGCCAGTCATTCCCTTTATGGAACCCCGACCAACGCCGCCCACAGTGACTAGGCGTGGTCCACACCGCTGCAGGATTGGATGATCCCATGATCACCTTGTTAATCTGTGATGTCCCCGTTCCCTTTTTAATAGACACGGGCGCCTCTCGCTCTGTGCTAGCCCATGTCCCGCACAAATTGCAGAAACTTCTTAAAGTTTCCCCTAACAATATTACCACCACAGGCTTTGATGGTGTCCCAACAGACACACCCCTGCTTGAGCCTTTACCAATTACCTATGCGGATCAACAACTATCTGCTCCCTTTTTGTATGCTCCGTTGTGCCCTGTCAACTTACTTGGGAGAGATCTGTTGACATTGTTTCACTTTGAAATTCATTTTGATCCTTCCCCTAATGAAAGCACCTCACTCATGATGGCTGTCACCTCTATGGTTGAGAAACAAATAGAGGTTGCACTGAATGATCTACCAGGTTTTCTTTGGGCCACACCTGAGAAACCTTATGGTGAGGTTAAAGGTCCTCCCCATCGTATTCAGCTGCTTCCGGGTTGCAAAGGCCCTAAAATTGCCCAGTATCCGCTAAAACCTGAAGTTATTGCTGGAGCTCAGGAACAAATTGATTCCTTATTACAGCAAGGTATCATTGAGAAGTGTAATTCACCATACAATACTCCATTATTCCCAGTGCCAAAGAAAGAGCCTGGCGCCTTCCGTATAGTACAAGACTTACGCGCGCTAAATGACCTCACGTACGCGGTATTTCCAAACGTGGAAAACCCAACTACCCTCCTCCATAGTATCTCCTTGCAGACATATCATTCCACCATTGACCTGTCCAACGCCTTCTTTTCCATCACCCTACACCCTGTAAGCCGCCCGTTAACGGCTTTCCAATTCAATAACACAACATATCAGTGGACCCGTCTCCCCCAGGGATTTACTGACAGTCCAACAGTCTTTTCGCAAACTTTAGCAGGACACATACAGGAATTTAAACAGTACAGATACGATCTCCCACCACAAACCTCTATTGTACAATATGTAGACGACATGCTCATTACCTGCCCTGACTTTGACACATGCGTTCAGGTCACCTGTGACTTCCTTGGCTTCCTTGCTACGAAAGGCTATAAAGTTAACAGAAAGAAATTGAAAGTAGCTCAGACACATGTTACCTTCCTTGGACACCACATAGGCCCCCGTCAGAAGGGCCTAGGTCCCGATACTCTCCAACATGTATCCTCCTTGCGAATGCCCACTACCGTTTCTGATCTCAGAGGTGTCCTTGGCATGTTGAATTTTTGTCGCCTTTGGATACCCAATTATTCAGCTCGAACACAGCCATTTTATATGAAATTACAAGGTAAACAGAAAATTAAACGAGAACCCATTAACTTCACAGCTCAGGAAACATCAGATCTTATGGCTCTTGTGAAAGATGTTATGCTTTCCTCACCATTGGCCACCATTGATGTTTCTCAGGATGTACACCTTTGGGTCGTGCATACTGAGACTACTTGGTCTTGCCTAATCACTCAAGAACATGATGATCTTGCCTGTGGTTACCTTTCAGGTACTTTTTCCCCTGTTGAAAGAGCCTTTGCCACTTGTGAGAAAGGCCTTGTTGCCGCCAGCACAGCTGTCACGAAATTATACAGCTACATTCCTCACCTTCCGGTGATTCTTCACACGTCCCATGATGTAAAATATCTGTTGGACAAACAGATTAGTCACATGACTGTCTGCCGATTACAAAAATATCAAGTACTTTTGTTCAGTGTAGTGCACTCTATTCACCCATTAACTTTAACTGACCTTCAACGCCTAGATCCATTACTCACTGTAACAGAGACAGCACAGAATGCAATCTTTCCCCATGAGTGCACTACCCAATTGTCTGTTCCCGAATCCCTCCATCTGCATTCAGAAATCTTGCAGAGTGGCGAGGTTTGGTTTACAGATGGTTCTCAGCAAAACGGAGTTGCTGGTTTTGCCGCCCTCCATTATACACCGGAAGAACATATACTGGATCCTATACAATTCAGGTTACCAGATGCATTTACAGCCCAAACCGCAGAACTTGCAGCGGTTTTATACGTCCTTCTGTATAAAGCACTACACTCTGATTTGAGCATTGTCACCGATTCAGACTATGTTTTTGCTTCCTTGCATTCCCATGTTCGCAAATGGAACCAGAGGGGTATGATTTCCTCTACGGGACAACCTCTCAGTCACTTACCTTTGTGGACTGCACTTTTTGATGCGTTGGAGAAGCGCCATCAAAAAGGCCTCCGCACCAGTATCTCCTGGATTAAAGCTCATCAGGAGACAGTTTTTTCTTTCGCCATTAATGGGAACCATGCTGCTGATGAACTAGCCCGTGAGGTCACTTCCTTTTCCAGCCTTCCTTCCGAGTCCCCCACTGATGTGGCGCTTCCGGTAATTGCAACCGAAGTGCCTCCCCTTGACACACCTCCTTCTACTCCTTCAGACTCCACACACTCTGAATCCTCCTCTCCAAACACCCCACCTATTTTCCCTGTACCTCCTGTCATAACCTCCTTACTATCTCCTGAATCAGAACCCCCTGTTACGTCCCCTCCCCCTGAATCCCTAACCTCAGACTTCTCTACTACCCTCACTTCCTCACTTTCACAAGCAGAACTCACTTTGTGGAAGCAAGCTGGATGTTTTCTTAATCCAAATGGTCTTTGGACCCATCCTAATGGTCAATTATGTGTTTCACAGCATGTTTTATCCCTTCTTTTGCATGCCCTCCATTATCCTTTACATTTAAATGCTAATACACTGTATGATCAATTGTCTTCCAAGCTATGGGCTCCCCAAATGATGCCCATGTGTCACACCGTAGTTCATAATTGCTACAAATGTTTTCTGTATACACCTAAACGAGGACCTGTCATCCCTTCCGGTCATTTGCCTGTTGTCCAGGGACCTGGCCAACATTGGTATATTGATTTCACAGATATGCAGACACCTGTGCGTGGTAAACGGTATCTGCTTGTCTGCGTGGACAGTTTCTCTAAGTGGGTGGAAGCTTTCCCTTGCACTAGAGAAACCGCACAAACCATGGCACAGTCACTGTGTAACGAAATTATTCCTCGATTTGGTATTCCTGGCAAAATTACCACAGATAATGGTACACACTTTGTGAATGAATTGTTGCAGAACCTCCTTCCAGCACTTGGCATTACACATAGAACTGTCTGTGTTTACAAACCCACCAGTAATGGTTTGGTTGAAAGATACAATGGGTTGCTTAAAACAAAAATGCGTCAGCTTATGGCAAATGGGATAAAGAATTGGCTTGATGCCCTCCCTTTGGCACTGTTATCTCTCCGTGCCACTCCATCCTCTTCCCTTAAACTGACGCCGTTCCAATTATGTACAGGTCGCCAGATGCGACTCCTACCTGGCAATCCAGACACTCAAGTACCCGATCAATACTCAGTATATTGGGATATCTTGCAGACTATTGTAAGTTCTCTGTCCTCAATTCCACAGGCCATTTCGGACAGAAGAGGGGATTGTGATGCCAATAGATCCCCCCCTTATAAAGTGGGCGATCTAGTGCACCGGCGTTATTACACGCACAAGACCTGGCGAGATCCCATCTACGTTGGGCCCTTCAAGATAGAAGCTCTGTCAGCCACAGCTGCTAAGCTTGAGGACCACACATCCTGGGTCCATCTGAAAGATATCCGCGCCTATCCAAATACCCAATCAGGCCTCCTGGATGTTTCCATTGATGTTTCCAGCACAACAGTCACTGGAGAGACCAGTCCCACCACAAACTCCATCTCCACCACCACTGAGCCCAAGACCACCGACCCCACATCCAACACTCTTGAACCATCTTGACCAACTCGACCAAAGACTTAACCACTTAATCAACTTAGACCATCCATCTCCTGAATCCCACCTCCTTGATCTGGCTGACATAGTCATCCAAGCCTTCGCTGATTCTCCAGAGTCACCAGCAGAGCAACCACCTGTATTGGAACCTGCTTTTGAGTTGCCGTCCTCACCCCTTCCTCCAACTGTTCCAGCACTCCCACTTCCATACGTAGATCTTCACATCCGTCTCATCCGAATCCGTAACCTTGCAGAAGATCTCACCCAAATCCGCAACTTAGCAGGACAATTGAATCCGGAAGAACGAGAGTCTGTTGCGGTTTCCACAGTACAGAATCTGCACAGCAACATCTGTGAGCTGCTTGACATTCTACATTTGTACTTCCCGAATCAAGCCAGATAAATGCCACAGCAATTTCCGCCGATTTTCACTCCAGAAGAACTGATTCCCTTACAGACTATTTCTCTACACAAAGTTCCTATTCCAATACCACCTTTCCCAACCACTCCTGTGAAAGTGTTGATACCACCACCCTCCCCCGCTGGTAAGAGTCTCCGCAGGGAACCAACTGCTGAGAACCTTGCTGCCCTCGACAATATCAAGGAACCTGATCCACCAGACCCACTGGACATTGGACTTTACCCTGTTGATAAGTGTAACTCTGAGCAGGTATCTGAAACCAATTCCCATTGGTCAAACGACTTCGACGACACTTATTTGGAAGGCGACACCAATCCTGACGACACGGACGGAACCAGTACCCGCCCAAGTGTTGTCTCAGCAGCAGTAACGGTGTTACATCAGTACACCCTCTTCTTCTGCTTCCCATCTGCTCGATTGTTTGCTGTTGGACTCGTGTGCATCATCCTACTTTGTATAGGTTTGGTTTTGTTTTTCACTACCCTGTTTACCTATACTGCTGACAGTAACCTCCTGGATCTTTGGATCACACTTACTGCCTTTCCCACTGGCAACGTTACCTTGCCAGCCGGAAACGCCACGGTACTTGCAACTACCTCGGTACTTGTAACTACCCCAGTAGTACTTGCAACTACTTCTGTACTTGCAACTACTCCAGCAGTACTTGTAACTACTTCGGTACTTACATCTACTCCTGCTCCATCAGCCTACACAGAGCCCCAACAATACACCGCATTTACCCGCCTGTTTGGATACAGATCCCCCCGGACGACCTCAAAGATAGGTCCCATTGCCACCAGTCATCCTACCCCCTGGGCAGACACATCTGCCACGACAGACTTTTCAACTGGCTATCCTCCAGAGCCTATTGAAACCTCTGCGACTACTCCTGTCCTCACTGATTCTCCTGTTTTGCATTCTACAACTGTTCCCAATAATATCAGTAGCTCGGTCCATATTGTCCCCAATCTTACAACTACTTTTGAGGATAATATTACCTTGCTTGAATTACGACCCACCCCTCCTCCTTATTCTCTGGTTCCTCCTAGTGACGCTCCTCCTCCCACGAATACTACTTTAGCCACTCCAAACATCACCATCCCAGCCACTCGACCTCCCAGATAGCTCATCATCCTTAAGTAACCATCAATATATGTCCCAGAATTTACCAGATAACCCGCCCTCTCCACCTGATTCTCCCCCACCATCGCCTTTTAGTATAGGTGTACACTTAATCCCTGAACCCCCAGAGTACCTTTTTGATTTAAGAGAGTTAATACATCCTCATTGGGACCCAGCTCCAGAAGACGATCCCAATTGGGACCCCTTCACCCGCTATCTGACATTGTGTGAACCTTTGTTTGAGAATTGGACACTAGGTCCTAGCCGAACGGTTACAGACACTGTGATATTGTTTGGAGGAACTTTAGGTTTACAAATAGAACAAACCGACGACCTCCTAATAAGACCAGCAACTGGTGACGTTGTAGATTTTTGGATTATCACATACGCCGTACTGGGCACTGATTGGATACCCTTTGTGTTCATTAGAGAGGTTGGATTGGGACCTTTGGAAGTATACAGTCTTTTTGTTATCCCCGACACTCCTGAAAGAGGAGCTGTTAGAATTTACCCACCCTACCCAGTCGTTAGAATTTACCAACCCAACCCAAATTCTTCCTAATGATATATCAATCTTTGGTATACCTAGGAATATTAATTATAGCAATTACAGTTCTGGTTAGGACCCTAGGATTTATTGTGTTACTCATTTTCATTAACCGCCAATTACCTTTGGTACAGTCCAGATCTTACATTTAACCATGAAAACTACCAACATGAAGTCCTTAGTCCTCCTGTTGTGTATGCTCACCATGCCCACGATACAAGGAACACAGAATCTAGAAAGTTTCCTACAACAATTTATTACCACCTACGAAATAACATTACCCACTACCAAGGACACAACCACAATAACCCTTGATGTGTGTGCTTACACAATGTGTGGGGAACATCCGGTACAGCAATATTTGTCAGCTTTTGAGGTATACCTGTGTCCCTTCTCCAATTGCGGAAGTTGGGCACAAGTATGGTGGTACACAGGTTCATGGGTTCCCTACTCAGGTAGTGAGATTCCAGATCTCAAAAAGAGCATTTCCATCATGAAATTGCGATGGACTGGCCTTTGTCCAATGACTAAATGTAATCAAGTGGCTATCACTTTCAGAGGAGTAACGGCTGTTACATACAGAACTTATTCCTTAGGAATTGATGCCACAGGTAGAGATCCCATTGGAAAATTCAAAATTATTCCACCTCCAGCCCAAACTGAAGCGAATCCTTTGATGCCAACAAAAATCCCAGAAGTAAAGATTCCTTACCAGATTGTGCCAATTAACAATTCTAAAGATTTGATAGCATTAGAAACAGGATTTGGAGAAACAAACCTATGGCTCGAATGGGCGCATTATACTACAAAGAGTTTGAATGTCTCTAATTGTTATTTTTGTGCCCATGCAAGAGCAGAACCAACTGTAGTTCCTTTCCCTTTAGATCTCTACAATGATCCAGATGGTTTTTGGTGTATGTTAGAATTATTGCAGGTAAAAAACGAAGTCAATCTGTCTTGTCAACATCTTGACAAGCACCACCCTTACTTACCCCCTCGGCTGAGGGTTCCACCTGCATTCAGGATTCCAGATCCTGCTACCAGATATCATACATGTCTGGAACGATATGGGGTGAGAAACACACGGTTTCTTGGTAATTTGACCAATTGTAATACAACCCTAGGACAAGGAACTCTACGAAATCTAAATCTCACAAACTTTTCGCAGGCTAGAGCAGACATATGGTGGTATTGTGGAACCTATACTATCCACCATACCCTCCACAGAAGTTGGACAGGCAGATGTGCCCTAGTAAAATTGGTAATTCCAATCATCATAGCATCTTTGCTCCCTCCTCATAGCAGCTCTTCCTCACGAGTGAAGAGAAATGCAATGCCTGGATCTTTTGATGATCGGGTCTATATAGATGCAATTGGAGTTCCAAGAGGGGTTCCTGATGAGTTCAAAGCCAGAAACCAAATAGCTGCAGGATTCGAATCTGCCTTCTTTTGGTGGGCGACGATAAATAAAAATGTAGACTGGATAAACTATATATATTACAACCAGCAGAGATTTGTCAATTATACCAGGGATGCAGTTCAAGGAATTGCAGCGCAATTAGACGCCACTAGCCGGATGACGTTGGAAAACAGATTAGTACTTGACCAACTTCTGGCAGCAGAGGGCGGAGTGTGCCATAAAATAGGTACACAGTGTTGCACCTTTATCCCCAACAATACAGCTCCAGATGGATCAATCACCAGAGCTTTGGAAGGCTTGACCTCACTGTCACAAGAATTGGCAGAAAATTCTGGCGTTGATACATCCTGGACTGGTTGGATGGATAAAGCTTTTGGTAAATGGAAGACATTTATCATTTCAGCAGCCACAACGATAATCATAGTGGTAGCAATTTTTGTATTAGTAGGATGTTGCATAATCCCTTGTGCTAGAGGCTTAGTAGAACGCTTAATTGAAACCGCAATCACGAAAAAGACAACAGCAGGACAATATGTCCTGTACGAAAATCTCCTTCCCAACACCACAGGAGATGACACATTGGACTATCTCCCTCTGAGAAGTACCAATCGCTATGCAACTGCTAGAGACACTAGAGAAATGTCTGCATCTGTATAATCAGGTAATAGCACACACAGGGATACAATATAACCATATAAAGCTTTATAAGATAAGATATAATCAGTATATAACCAAAGAAATTAATGATTAAATAGGTAAGAATGAGATAGAATTTGCATGTTAAAGGGTAGAAGTATAGTAGTTTTTGTATAACCATAGATATTGATAAGTAGAAATGATTGAAATAATTGAAGTGGTGCCAGAATGGTAATCAGAAACCAAATAACTCAGACTGTGCCAGTTTGCACTGAGACTCAGAAAATTTTATGGCCTTGTAGGATACCTTCTGGAATGGATGGTACCATGGTATATTTACCCTGGTGTCACCCTATGGGATAGGGTGAAGAGGGGAATGTTAATATATGGCCTGGTTTTAGATCTACCACTGGAATAGTGATGGACAGGGCCACAGGGCCTAAAACATCTGGAAAAGAACTGACTAGGCCAAATAACTAACGAATGAAATAATATTAGATAATCTGCAGAAAGCAGGTCTGAACAATGAGTCTTGACACAAACAGGTACAGGTACAATATTCAAATAATATATAGCACCTGAAATGAAAGAATGATGGATAAAATGAATAAAATGTGGTTCTCAAAATGGGGCCTATTTTAGTATATTTTTGTATAAAATAATACTGATACAGAGATCAGAAGGTGTTGTGAAAGGTGTTGATGAAATATGTGAAACTGGTATCTCAACAGAAAAAAATGTTAGTAACCGCAAAAACAGTTTGTTCCAAAAAAACATGTTGATATTACCGGAAAATGTTGCAACCTTGTGAAATACATGGAACGGAAGAGCTGGGTACAAAATGCACAGATGGCAGTACGCGACAGTTTAACCGCAGAAATTGAGAAATATTTGAAAAAAACAGGTCCCAAAATAGGTGCTGCCATAGACTTTAAGAGAGAGATGAGAGTATAAAAGAAGGGTGATTTTGGCTTAAGTTCGGAGTCGTCCCCAACGCATCTCAGACAGCAGAGCGCTGTGCCATTGAACCCAGAATCTGTCCGATGTCTGTACTAATTTGAAACTTTGGTAAGAATAAATGCCTTCTATCTGAAACCTATCTCTGTCTTCATTTTCAAGTATTCCTTACCTGTCACTTATTTTACAAACTAAACTAAACCCACACCAGACACTCATTTTGTGCACAAAATACTGATAGATTCTAATAGACTATATGTGGGAACATAAATGGCCCAGAGTACACCTAGACCTAGAGAGACAGAAAGCAGTGGTCATGGGGATCAGTTTTGAATTACGCCTGCTGATGCCTGCCCAGACCAGACCCCCATGGGACTGGGTGACAATGGAAGTAAGAAAAACAATTCAGAATCTTCTGGATGAACTTAGTACGTTCAATCCTCCATATGGAATAGCCCAAGGAGGACGAAAACGAGGTCAAACAAATCAGTAACAAAACACTCTTTAATTTTCTTAGGAGTCTCTCATGAGGAACTTTATCAAAAGCTTTCTGAAAATCTAGATATACTACATAAACCGGCTCACCTTTATCCACATGTTTATTCATGCCTTCAAAGAAATAAAGCAAGACTTCCCTTGGCTGAAGCCATGCTGACTCTGTCCCGTTAAACCATGTTTGTCTACGTGTTCTGTAATTTTACTTTTTATAATAGTTTCCACTATTTTGCCCAGCACCAACGTCAGGCTTACCGGTCTATAATTTCCTGGATCACTCCTAGAACCCTTTTTAAAAATCGGCATCCCACTGGCCACCCTCTAATCTTCAGGTACTGTGGACGATTTTAATGACAGGTTGCATATTACTAACAGCAGATCAGCATTTTCATGCTTGAGTTCTTTGAGTACCCTCGGATGTATGCCATCTGGTCCAGGTGATTTACTAGTCTTTAATTTGTCAATTTGGCTCAGTACATCTTCCAGGTTCACCGAGATTTCTTTCAGTTCCTTCACATCATCACCCTTGAAAACCATTTCTGGTACAGGCAGAAGCAAAGAATTCATTCAGTTTCTCCGCTATGACCTTGTCCTCCCTGAGCGCCTCTTTTGCTCCTTCATGATCTAATGGTCCCATGAATTCCCTCACAGGCTTTCTGCTTCTGATGAACCTGAAAAAGTTGTTACTGTGAGTTTCAGCCTCTGTGGCAAGTTTCTGTTCATTTTCTGTTTTAGTTTTCTTTATTAATGCTTTGCATCTGACTTGCCAGTGCTTATGTTGCTTCTTATTTTCTTCGAGTCCTTTCTCCAGTCTTTGAAGAACAATCTTTTGGCTGTAATGGCCTCTTTTACTTCACCTTTTAACCATGCTGACTGACTCTTTTTCTTCTTTCCACCTTTGCAAGTACGTGGAATGCATCTGGACTGGGATTCCAAGATAGTATTTTTGAAAAATGTCCATGCCTGATTGAGTACATAAGTACATAAGTAATGCCATACTGGGAAAAGACCAAAGGTCCATCGAGCCCAGCATCCTGTCCC
Organism: Microcaecilia unicolor; assembly: GCF_901765095.1. Classification (NCBI taxonomy): domain Eukaryota; kingdom Metazoa; phylum Chordata; class Amphibia; order Gymnophiona; family Siphonopidae; genus Microcaecilia; species Microcaecilia unicolor. The sequence continues at coordinate 230,643,770 of NC_044036.1, forward strand.
CGACAGCGGCCAATCCAGGTCAAGGGCACCTGGCAAGCTACCCAAACGTACAAACATTTTATGCAAGTTATTCCCGAAATTGTGGATTTTGCCCAAGTCCATTTAGTAGCGGTCTATGGACTTGGCCTTTAGGAAACCGTCCAACCCCTTTTTAAACTCTGCCAAGCTAACTGCCTTAACTACGTTCTCCGGCAACAAGTTCCAGAGTTTAATTATACGCTGGGTGAAGAAACCTTTTCTCCTATTTGTTTTAAATTAACTACACTGTAGTTTCATCGCATGCCCCCTAGTCCTAGTATTTTTGGAAAGCGTGAACAAACGCTTCACATCCACCTAACCTTTGCAGTCGATCCTTTTAATTTCTTTTTGACCATTTTCCTCATTTTATTGTAGTCACCCTTTCGAAAATAGATTTCCTTTGCGGATAGCTCAAACTTGATCATGTTATGATTACTTTTTCCCAGGGGACCAAAAACCACCACCTCTCGCATTATGCCCTGCAAGCCACCAAGGACCAGATCGAAAATGGCTCCCCCTCTTGTCGGTTCCTGGACCAGCTGCTCCAAGAAGCAGTCGTTTATTACGTCTAGAAATTTTATCTCCCTGATGTAACATTTATCCAGTCAATATTGGGGTAATTGAAATCACCCATTATTATAGCGTCGCCCAATTTGCCAGCTTTCCTAATCTCTGTAAACATTTCTTCATCCATCTGTTTTTTTCTGTCCCGGCAAACAGTAGTACAGCCCTACAAGAATACTCCTTCCCTTCACTACTTACTACTTAACATTTCTAAAGCGCTACTAGGGTTACGCAGCGCTGTACAATTTAACATGGAAGGACAGTCCCTGCTCAAGGAGCTTACAATCTAAGAAGACAGGTGTACAATCTAAAGACAAGTGTAGAGTCCGTCTGGTAGGTAGTACTATATTTCATGAGAGGTTAGGTGCCGAACGCGGCATTGAAGAGGTGAGTTTTAAGCAGAGATTTGAAAATGGGTAGGGAGGGAGCTTGGCGTAGGGGTTGAGGAAGATTGTTCCAGGCAAAGGGTGAGGCAAGGCAGAATGAGCGGAGCCTGGAGTTGGCAGTGGTGGAGAAGGGAACTGACAGGAGGGATTTGTCCTGTGAGCGGAGGTTACGGGCGGGGACATAGGGGGAGATGAGGGTAGAGAGGTAGTGAGGAGCCGCAGACCGGGTGCATTTGTAGGTAATGAGGAGAAGCTTGAATTGTATGCGGTATCTGATCGGAAGCCAGTGAAGTGACTTGAGGAGAGGAGTGATGTGAGTATATCGGTTCTGGCGGAATATAAGACGTGCGGCAGCGTTCTGAACGTATTGAAGGGGGGATAGATGGCTACGTGGGAGGCCGGTGAGGAGTAGGTTGCAGTAGTCAAGGTGAGAGGTAATGAGAGCATGGACGAGAGTTCGTGTGGTTTGCTCAGATAGGATAGGGCGAATTTTGCTGATGTTGAAGAGGAAGAAGTGACAGGTCTTGGCAGTCTGTTGGATATGCGCAGAGAAGGAGAGGGAGGAGTTGAAGATGACTCCGAGGTTGCGGGCAGATGGGACGGGGAGGATGAGGGTGTTGTCAACTGAGATGGAGAGTGGAGGAAGAGGAGAGGTGGGTTTAGGTGGAAAGACGAGGAGCTCGGTTTTGGACATGTTCAGCTTCAGGTGGCGGTTGGACATCCAGGCAGCAATGTTGGATAAGCAGGCCGATACTTTGGCCTGGGTCTCCGTGGTGATGTCTGGTGTGGAGAGGTATAGCTGGGTGTCATCAGCATAAAGATGATACTGAAAACCATGAGATGAGATCAGTGAGCCTAGGGATGAGGTGTAGATTGAGAAGAGAAGGGGTCCAAGGCAGATCCCTGGGGAACTCCAACAGATAGTGGGATGGGAGTGGAGGAAGATCCATGAGAGTGTACTCTGAAGGTGCGGTGGGAGAGATAAGAGGAGAACCAGGAGAGGACAGAGCCTTGGAACCCAAAAGAGGACAATGTGGTGAGAAGTAAATCATGATTGACAGTGTCAAACGCAGCGGATAGATCGAGCAGGATTAGGATGGAATAGTGGCCTCTGGATTTGGCGAGGAGGAGGTCGTTGCAGAGTGTGCAGAGAGTGCTGTTTCTGTCGAGTGTAGAGGGCGAAAGCCGGATTGAAGTGGATCTAGGATGGCATGAGAGGAGAGAAATCAAGGCAGCGACTGTGAACGGCGCGATCAAGAATTTTGGAGAGGAAGGGGAGGAGAGAGATGGGGCGGTAGTTGGAGGGGCAGGTAGGGTCAAGTGATGATTTTTTTAGGAGAGGTGTGACTACTGCGTGCTTGAAGGTGTCAGGGACCGTTGCAGTGGAGAGAGAAAGGTTAATGATGCGACAGATGGAGGGGGTGACAGTATGGGAAATGGTGTTAAGTAGGTTGGTGCGGATGGGATCGGAGGAACAGGTGGTGCATTTCGAGGAGGAAAGAAGGCGGGAGGTTTCATCTTCGGTGATCTCAGGAAAGGAGGAGAAAGAGGCCATGGTTGGTTGGTTGTTGGATAGGGCTACAGGCTGAGGAGGAGGTAGTTTGGTAATGAACTCAAGGTTGATCTTTTGCACCTTGTCGCGGAAGTAGTCAGCCAGTGATTGAGGAGAGAGTGAAGGAGGAGTGGGGGCGGGGGGCACTTTGAGGAGAGAGTTAAGGGTGGTGAAGAGACGACGAGGGTTGGAGCTGAGAGAATTGGTCAATTGGGTGTAGTAGACCTGTTTTGCAAGGAATAGGGAGGAATGGAAGGAGGATAGCATGAATTTGTAGTGAAGGAAGTCTGAATGGGTACGAGATTTCCTCCAGAGGCGTTCCGCGGATCGGGTGCAGGAGCGAAGGTAGCGGATGCAAGGGGTCAGCCAAGGCTGGAGACTAGTACGCTTAGTGGGACGGGAGGTGGATGGAGCGAGGGTGTCCAAAGCAGAGGAGAGAGCGGCATTGTAAGCAGAGACCGCTTTGTCTACAGTCTCAGAGGACATGATGGAGGGAAGGAGATTAGAGATACTAGAGGATAGAGTGGGGGGGTCAATAGCCTGGAGATTCCTGGAGGTGGTGGTTAAAGTTGGACGGGGCGGAGGGGGGGGTGGTGAAGAAGTGTGAATGTGATCAGGTGATGATCGGAGAGAGGGAGAGCAGAGGCGTGGAAATTGGAGGGTGAGCCGGAGGAGGAGAGGACTAGGTCAAGACAATGGCCGTCACGGTGAGTAGGGGTGGTGGAGCACAGCTGGAGGTTGAAGGAGGATGTTAGGGTGAGGAACCTAGAAGCGTTAGAGTCGGAAGGGTCATCAACGTGAATGTTAAAGTCTCCGAGAATGAGGGACGGAGATGAGGGTTCAAGAAAGACAGAGAGCCACGCATCAAAGTCGGTGAGGAAGGAAGAGAAGGATTTTTCAGGGGGGCGGTAGATGACTGCGACTGAGTGGGAGCGGGTAGAATAGGCGGATGGAGTGGGCTTCAAAGGATGAGAAGCAGTGGGACTGCGGTAGGGGGAGGGGTTGGAAACTACAGGAGGGCGAGAGTAGTAGCCCAACGCCTCCACCGCGGCCAATTGGGCGGGGAGTGTGGGAGAAGAGATAACCTCCGTGGCAGAGGGCCGCGACTGAGGCCGAGTCTTCCGGGGAGATCCAGGTTTCGGTAAGGGCGAGCAGTTGAAGGGAGCGAGAGATGAAGAGATCGTGGGTGAAGGGCAGTTTGTTACAGACTGAGTGAGCATTCCACAGGGTGCATGAGAAGGGGAGGGAAGAGGGGGGGAGGAGGGGAATAGAGACGAGATTGGAGACATCTCGGAATCGTTTGCATGGATAGGACGGGGACAGGCAAGGGGGACCTGGATTAGGGTTAATGTCTCCCGCGGATAGCAGGAGGAGGAGCAGGAGATTGCGGAGGAGGGTGGGGGAGGTCGGGCGGCGAAGGCGACGAAGACGAGGCGCACTAAGGAGGAATGGGGATGGGTTAATGGCAGGAAGGAAGTGTTGAAGGTTAAAAGCTAGGAAGGAGGTGGGGGACAGGAGGGATGGTGAGGTGGTGGGGGATGAGGGTGAATAAGGTATTGCCGTGGTGGGTAGGGCGGGAGGGCAGCGAGTTCTAGTGGTAGACAGTGGGAGTGGGGGGGAAAGAAGATTAGGAAGGGACAGGGCAAGGAAGAGAACGTGGACAGGGGCCATAAGTAGTGTCTGAGGTGTGACAGGTGACTATGTGGTGACTGAGGTGATAGGTCGTTAACAGGTGGCTATGGAGTGACTGAGGATTAAGTGGATAGATAGAGCTGGATTTTAGACTGGCGAGTAGGTAAGTCAATGGCTGAGAAGCTAGCAGGCAGGTTGGTAAGTCAATGGCTGAGAGGCTCGCACATGGAATTTCTGTCCATAATGATTCCATGCTGCTATCTGTATCATGTGGAATGTTTACTTTATTTGACTCAATTCCCTCTTTAACATATAGTGCAACCCCCCCTCCAATTTGATCCTCTCTATCATTGCGATACAATTTGTACCCTGTTAACACAGTGTCCCATTGATTATCCTCTTTCGAACAAGTCTCTGAGATTCCTATAATATCTACCTCATCATTTAGTGCTATATACTCTAACTCTTCCATCTTAGTTTTTAGGCTTCTAGCATTTGTATACTTCAAATTGTGTTTTTTCCTTTAATCGTCAAGCTGCTTAGAAGTTGAAGGGGATAATGTGCATCCTTTATCCTGCTCTCTTATTAAGTACACCTGGCTTACTTTCAGCATTGTTGAAACCTCTCTACTGGGATTCCCTAAATGTCCTGTTTTAATAGTATCCTTCAAGGATACTCCACATGGAACCATGCGCTCCTGGGCAACTGTTGGCTTTCTCCCCCATTCTAGTTTAAAAGCTGCTCTATCTCCTTTTTAGAAGTTAGCGCCAGCAGCATGGTTCCATCCCGGTTAAGGTGGAACCCATCCTTTTGGAACAGTCTCCCCCTTTCCCAAAATGTCACCCAGTTCCTAACAAATCTAAATTCCTTATCCTTGCACCATCATCTCAACCATGCATTGAGACTTCTGAGCTCTGCCTGCCTTTTGGATCCTGCGCGTGGAATGGGGAGCATCTCTGAAAATGTGACCCTGGAAGAATTGGACTTCAGCTTTCTACCTAAGAGCCTAAATTTGGCTTCCAGAACCTTCCTTCCACATTTTCTTAAACTAGGTCCTGCAGTGCCTGCTAGAGGCTATCTGTTAATGCTGTGGTACAAAGTTCAAGTTTTAAAACTAGGGGGAAAAAGAGTATGGAGATTAGTTGATAAAGTTTGCTTTTTATATTTTTATTCTGCCTATCACTAACCTACAATTCCTCCTTTAAACCCCAATCTTTAAGTTCCCAAAGCACAAAGTAAAATAATGTTCACTTACCAGAGAAATATCCTCTTCTCTTAGAACGTCTCAGAAAGAAAGTTAAGTGGGACCTTTCCTCTTCATACAGTTTTGAATCTGAGGGGTCTGCTTCAAACAGACCCTTTCAAGCTAACTCAGTAATCAGATTGGCCTTAATAACCTCTGCAAATATTTTACTTCCTCACACCTTAATTAACACCTAATTCAGGTCAGTAGCAGTGCTACCTCTCCAGCAACCAAAGAACAGAAAATAACTGTCTTTTAGAACAAGATTTGAGCCTTCTACTATCCTTTTAAAGTTCTTTGGCTGTTAAGTTTCTACCTCTAAAAAAAAGGTTCAATTTAAAACTGTGAGAAAAGTGTCTTCTTCTGGAGAAATTTTCAGTTTAAAACTATGGGGAAAGGGTTGTACACTGTGGAAACTAGTTAAAAATGCCTTCTTTTCTCTCTCTCTCTCTTTTTTTTTCCCTCTAAGACTAAACTAGGTCCTGAAGTGCCTGCTAGAGGCTATCTATTAATGCTGTGGTACAACATTGAAGTTTTAAAACTAGGGTAAAAGAGTATGCTTTCTGATCACTTTAGATGCTAAATGCTTGTTAATGCACCTCACTGGAAAATACTGTAGGAGCGTGTATACATGTTGAGATTCATAAGCCTGTCCCTATAATTTTTGCATTCAAGACCGCTTACTAATTTTATAGCCACTCTCTGGACCGACTCCATCCTGTTTATATCTTTTTGTAGGTGCGGTCTTCAGAACTGCACGCTATACTCCAAATGGGGCCTCACTAGAGACTTATACAACACTGTGAAGAGGGGGCCGAAGCTGTAAGCACATTAAAGCACCACAGTAAGATGATAGTAGAAACAGCATGCAAGAACCAGTGCAGGAGATGGTGAAGCACCAAGTGTAGGCAAGTATAGGCAGGTAGGAAGGAAAATAATAATGCTGACAGATTAGCAAAGAAAGGGTAGTTAAAATAATAAAAAGATTGCTGAAGTTGCAACTGATGTAGATGCCATTAAGGAGATTGAGGTGCCCAGGACCAAAGAGTGCTCCCTAAGTCATGTCCACAGAGCCCACCTGAAAGGGCAGCAGTGCAGTCAGGGGGATATGATAAAATGTATTTATTTTATTTTTATTTATTGCATTTGTACCCCACATTATCCCACCTTTTTGCAGGCTCAATGTGGCTTACAGGGTGTTAGTATGATATAGTCATTACATAATCTTAGATACAGTCGGTAATAAGCTGAGGGTAAATGAGGGTTTAGATAGAAAGGTGTTAGTTAAGGTCGTGTGACAGGTGTTTTAGAGCACTTGGGTGTTTTAAGGAGTGATTTGATTCATTAAGGATGTCTTTTGTAGGCCTTGTTGAAGAGGTATGTCTTCAAGGATTTGCGAAAACTAGTTAAGTTGTCCGTGGTTTTCAGGGCCATAGGTAGTGCATTCCATATCTGTGTGCTTTTGTACGCAAAGGTAGTAGCGTATGCCTGTTTGTATTTAATCCCTTTGCAGCTGGGGAAGTTCAAATTGAGGAATTTGCGGGCTGATCTTCTGGCGTTTCTGGGCGGCAAGTCCACTAAGTTTAGCATGTAGACTGGGGCATCTGCGTGAATAATTTTGTGTACGGTCGTGCAGATCTTGAACTCAATTCGTTCCTTGAGCGGGAGCCAGTGTAGTTTCTCTCTTAGGGGCTTCGCACTTTCGTATTTGGCTTTTCCAAAAATGAGTCTGGCTGCGGTGTTCTGGGCTGTTCTGAGTTTTTTAATGGTATGTTCTTTACAGCCTGCGAACAGAGCGTTGCAGTAGTCCAGGTGACTTATCACAAGTGACTGTACTAGAGTACGGAAGATGTTTCTTGGGGAAAAAGGTTTTATTCTTTTGAGTTTCCACATCGAGTTTCCACATTTTTTTCGTAGTGTTTTTCACGTGGGTATCAAGTGTGAGGTTTCGATCGATAGTGACTCCAAGAATTTTCAGGTTTTCTGAGATAGGGAGTGTGCAGTAAGGTGTAGTTATGGTAGGGTAGTTGTTTTTGTCGTATTGGGAAGTGAGAACTAAACATTGAGTTTTTTCCGCGTTCAGTTTTAGCTGGAATGAGTCCGCCCAAGAGTGCATGATTTGGAGGCTCTGATTGATCTCGTTGGTTATTTCGTTTAGGTTACTTTTGAACGGGATGTGGATCGTGACATCGTCCGCATAAATGTAGGGGTTAAGGTTCTGATTGGCTAGTAGTTTGGCTAGTGGTATCATCATCAGGTTGAAAATAGTTGGCGAAAGGGGGGATCCCTGAGGAACTCCACATTCTGGTGTCCAGGGTGGTGATCTGTCATTGTTCGCTGTTACTTGGTAGGATCTGGTGGTGAGGAATCCTTTGAACCATTTGAGAACTGGGCCTCCGATTCCAAAGTATTCTAACGTGTAGTAATATTCCATGGTCTACCATGTCGAAAGCACTAGACATGTCGAATTGTAGTACGAGTATGTTCTTACCGGTTGCAATTGTTTTTTTGAAAGAATTCATTGCAGACACAAGTACAGTTTCCGTACTGTGATTTGATCTAAATCCTGATTGAGACTCATGTAGAATTGAGTGTTTGGTTAGGTATTCCGTGAGTTGTTTCGTTACTACGCCCTCCATCATTTTTGTTATAAGCGGGATGGAAGCAACTGGTCGGTAGTTTGTTAGGTCCATTGTACTTTTCTTGGCATCTTTTGGCAGAGGAGTGAGGAGGATATTTCCTTTGGCCGTGGGGAAGATACCATTTATGAGTCTGTAATTTACTTGGTTCGTGAGGCCATTTTTGAATTATTTGGGGGCGGCTTTTAATAGGCTGATAGGGCAGATGTCAAGTTTGCATTGGGATTTGGCGTATTTTCCGAGCCAGTGTGTGAGTTCGTCTACTGAAATCAAGTCAGAGTTGGTCCATGATCGATCGGCTGGATATTCCCCAGGTTTCGGGTCTAAGCATTCAAGGATGCTTGTGTACTCAGTGGTATTGCTTGGTATCATGTGTCGGAGCTTTATGATTTTTTCCTTGAAATAGTTTGCTAGGTTAGTTGCCGATGGGATTTCTGTACTATTCGAAGTGACCTGCGTGGTATTTAGGAGATTGTTTACAAGTGAAAAGAGTTTATGCGTGTCCTTGTAATTTGGTCCTGTTATAGTTCTGTAGTGCGTTCTTTTGGTTTGTTTGATTTTGTATTTGTATTGTCTTTGCGACTGTTTCCACTCTTTGAGTGTGTGTTCATCTTTTTTTTTTCTCCAAGCTCTTTCTAGTCTTTTAACCTGTGTTTTTAGTTCTTTCAATTCTTCATTGAACCAAGGGATTGAGCTTTTCCTATGTGAGGTTCTAGTTTGGAGTGGTGCTAGCTTGTCTAGAACTGTTCTGCATCTGTTGTCCCATTCTCGTAAAACTTGGGGTGAGTCTGTGGTTGTTGTCCATTCGTTGGTGTATATTTGTTGCCAAAATTCTAGAGGGTCTATCTTGCCTCTTGTAGTGTATGTTCTTTTTTCTTGTTTTTGTTGTGTCTCTTTTGTTTTCCAAAGGAGGGAAGTGTTTGCCTTGTAGTGGTCTGACCATGGTATGGCTGTCTATTTAGTGTCTTTTATTCTGAGGTTCGCTTCTGATGAGAATTTGTGGGTTATGATGTCTAATGTATGTCCTTTCTTGTGGGTGGGTTGCATGTTAGCCAGTGGATCTCCCATAGTTGAAGGAATTCCTTGCATTCGTGTACATTGTTTATGTTAATATCTTCCAGATGAAGGTTGATGTCTCCTGCTATAAGAATGTTTTGGGAAGACAGGCAGGTATTTGATATGAAGTCCATGAAGTGTATCTGGGCATCCTGCCATTTAGCCGGGGGTCTATAAAATAAGATTATATTTAGTTGGTCATGCAGGTTGGGGTGGTTGATTCTGACTGAGGCTATTTCGAGTTGGGGAAGGATAGATTCAGCTGTTGTTGTGACTGTGAATTGGGATTTATAAATTATAGCTATGCCTCCGCCACTTTTTCCTTCTCTTGTCCAATGGGTGATTTTGTATCCTGGTGCGCAGAGCTCTAGGATTATTGGGTCTTTGGAGTCATGAATCCAAGTTTCATTAATGAGAAGGAATCAAGGTGATCTGCCGTTATCCAGTCGGTTATCGTTGTGGTTTTCTCGATTATTGATCTAGCATTGGAGTAGCCTTTTTGAATTAATTGGTATTGCTCCCTTGAGTTCGGGTTTGTGGTGATTTGTATCAGTTGTCTGTTTCCTTGATATGTGGATTTGGTGTTTTCTTTTTTTGTCATCCCTTGTTGATGTCTGTAGGTGTTGGGATTGGTGTGGACTTTGTTGTTGTTTTGTGAGGGCATGATTTGTGCGTGTGTGGTGTATGGTTCGTACATTGTGCGGTTGTTGTTATCTGTATCATAAGTACATAAGTACATAAGTAGTGCCATACTGGGAAAGACCAAAGGTCCATCTAGCCCAGCATCCTGTCACCGACAGTGGCCAATCCAGGTCAAGGGCACCTGGCACGCTCCCCAAACGTAAAAACATTCCAGACAAGTTATACCTAAAAATGCGGAATTTTTCCAAGTCCATTTAATAGCGGATTGTCTGTATGTGTATGAGTAGGATGAGAGAGTAGATAGTTAGGGTTATTTTGCTGGGTTGCATATCAGCAGTAAAGACACTACAGCGATTTCTAAAGTAACAGTACATAAGATATATAGTACAATATGCGCGGTGCATCTACTACACGGTGTCTATTACTGGGTCCCTGTAAACAGTGCACAGAGAAAGGAAAAAAAAAAAAATAAATATATATATATACAGTGGTGGAAATAAGTATTTGATCCCTTGCTGATTTTGTAAGTTTGCCCACTGACAAAGACATGAGCAGCCCATAATTGAAGGGTAGGTTATTGGTAACAGTGAGAGATAGCACATCACAAATTAAATCCGGAAAATCACATTGTGGAAAGTATATGAATTTATTTGCATTCTGCAGAGGGAAATAAGTATTTGATCCCCCACCAACCAGTAAGAGATCTGGCCCCTACAGACCAGGTAGATGCTCCAAATCAACTCGTTACCTGCATGACAGACAGCTGTCGGCAATGGTCACCTGTATGAAAGACACCTGTCCACAGACTCAGTGAATCAGTCAGACTCTAACCTCTACAAAATGGCCAAGAGCAAGGAGCTGTCTAAGGATGTCAGGGACAAGATCATACACCTGCACAAGGCTGGAATGGGCTACAAAACCATCAGTAAGACGCTGGGCGAGAAGGAGACAACTGTTGGTGCCATAGTAAGAAAATGGAAGAAGTACAAAATGACTGTCAATCGACAAAGATCTGGGGCTCCACGCAAAATCTCACCTCGTGGGGTATCCTTGATCATGAGGAAGGTTAGAAATCAGCCTACAACTACAAGGGGGGAACTTGTCAATGATCTCAAGGCAGCTGGGACCACTGTCACCACGAAAACCATTGGTAACACATTACGACATAACGGATTGCAATCCTGCAGTGCCCGCAAGGTCCCCCTGCTCCGGAAGGCACATGTGACGGCCCGTCTGAAGTTTGCCAGTGAACACCTGGATGATGCCGAGAGTGATTGGGAGAAGGTGCTGTGGTCAGATGAGACAAAAATTGAGCTCTTTGGCATGAACTCAACTCGCCGTGTTTGGAGGAAGAGAAATGCTGCCTATGACCCAAAGAACACCGTCCCCACTGTCAAGCATGGAGGTGGAAATGTTATGTTTTGGGGGTGTTTCTCTGCTAAGGGCACAGGACTACTTCACCGCATCAATGGGAGAATGGATGGGGCCATGTACCGTACAATTCTGAGTGACAACCTCCTTCCCTCCGCCAGGGCCTTAAAAATGGGTCGTGGCTGGGTCTTCCAGCACGACAATGACCCAAAACATACAGCCAAGGCAACAAAGGAGTGGCTCAGGAAGAAGCACATTAGGGTCATGGAGTGGCCTAGCCAGTCACCAGACCTTAATCCCATTGAAAACTTATGGAGGGAGCTGAAGCTGCGAGTTGCCAAGCGACAGCCCAGAACTCTTAATGATTTAGAGATGATCTGCAAAGAGGAGTGGACCAAAATTCCTCCTGACATGTGTGCAAACCTCATCATCAACTACAGAAGACGTCTGACCGCTGTGCTTGCCAACAAGGGTTTTGCCACCAAGTATTAGGTCTTGTTTGCCAGAGGGATTAAATACTTATTTCCCTCTGCAGAATGCAAATAAATTCATATACTTTCCACAATGTGATTTTCCGGATTTAATTTGTGATGTGCTATCTCTCACTGTTACTAATAACCTACCCTTCAATTATGGGCTGCTCATGTCTTTGTCAGTGGGCAAACTTACAAAATCAGCAAGGGATCAAATACTTATTTCCACCACTGTATATATATACATATATATATATATATATACATATATATATATATATATATATATATATATACACAGTGCATGCAATGCAGCATCTAGTTCAGTACAGCAATACACATAAGCAAGTTATATTTGTAGGGAGAGTTCATGTAGATAGTGCTTTCAGAGCAGAACGGCGTTTGCTTCAATAGAGCCGTGAGCTTGGAAGCAGATCTCACTTGCAGTGAAACGAAGTGATGCAAGGGCTTATATGCATTGAACAATGGCTGAGTAAGTTCACCATGGACCAGAAAAAAGGGAAGCAACTCTCATCTGCCACACAATCGTGCTGTCCCTGGAGAGACCCAGCTGAACGCTAAAACCACCAGCTAGCGAGGTCAGAAAACTGCAGTCTTGTAGTGGAATTGACGCAGTGTGGGACTGCTCTTGCACTCACCTTGGGCCTCACCAACACCAGCCAGTGTCTGATCGACATCCTCTCTCACGCTCTCCCACATGGAATCCAGCAAGATATATGGCACCATCGCCACCCTGTGCCCGCCGGCACTTCTTCGCTTCCTCCCCCTTCACTGGGAGCACGTTTTCGTCCATGCATTGCTGTCGGAATTGGTTGATCCTGCCCACCACACTGCTAACTACTATGAATCCCAGCTGTGTCCGCTCCCATTTCTGCTCTCCCCAGGAAGAAATCGCCGCACTACTGGATCTGTGTAGTAATGATGCCACGTAGTAGGACCAACAAATGCCCACTGGAGAATCTGCTCAAAGTTTTTTTTTTTGTTTTTTTTTAGTTACATTTGTACCCCACGCTTTCCCACTCATGGCAAGCTCAATGCGGCTTACATATACAGGTACTTATTTGTACTTGGGGCAATGGAGGGTTAAGTGACTTGCCCAGAGTCACAAGGAGCTGTGCCTGAAGTGGGAATCGAACTCAGTTCCTCAGTTCCCCAGGACCAGAGTCCACCACCCTAACCACTAGGCCACTCCTCCCTTTAACCTCTATTGGCGAGTCCGTTTTTGTCTGCAAGCAGCAAATTGTAAGCCGGGGTGGGAAGGGGCTGCTGGAGCTTAGCATGTAGCGACCATCTTGGCCAGCAGCTCCACCAGAAGTCTGGGAAGCTTCTATTTAAAGATGTTTCTTTGAAGATGATGTGCAGACTCTCTTGTTTCAGGAGCCTTTCTTAGTAATATCACAGGATAAAGTGGTGATTCATCTGGTGCCTTCCTTTTTGCCAGAGGTTGTGTTTCCTTTTCATGTTAGTCAGTTTTGCTGCAGTTTTTCTGGAGAGCAAGGGACCCTAGTGGCTCAGAGGAGCTGCATTGGTTGGATGTCCATTGGAGTTCACCAAAGTATTTGCGGATAACTAAAGCTTTTTAAGTCTGGTTGTCGTTTTGTAGTGTTCAGTGGTCCCAGAAAGGGTGAGGGCGACCTTGAGTGTGACAATAGCTCAGTGAAGCCCTGATGCTCAAAACTCCAGCGCTATTCCGAATAGCACTATAAATGTACCGCCACAACAGCGCAGAAGAACAATGCCCTAATAATTCTGAACACTAATGAGATGCAAATATAGGCACGCTCATAGTGCTGACCATTAGGGAGTTTGGCAGGAGGATTGTGCTTTGGTGCATACGCAGAAGAGTTCCACAGTAAGCTCGGCTCCTGTGCGCATGCACCTGGTAAAACCCAACCATCAAGCATACATTGGCATGTTTTCTGCAGCCTAAATATAAGCGTTTCTAAAAACATTTTAGCGCAGATGCTTATATTTAGATGCAGGAAACAGATGCTAATGTGTGTTTTCACTTTGGGCATTTAAAAAATTTTTTTTGGCATGGACGCTTTAAATTTAGATGCAGGAAACAGATGCCAATGTGTGCTTTCGTGTGACGCTGCTGTTTCTCACGACCGGCGCTTGAGGGCTTGCATGGGCTTCCTTCTGCTTCCAAAGGCAATCAAAACTGGAAGATTTTGCAGAAAAGAATCATGAGAGAAGCATGAGAATCATAGAGTGGAGGAGTGGCCTAGTGGTTAGAGCACCGGTCTTGACATCCAGAGGTGCTTGGTTCAAATCTCACTGCTGCTTCTTGTAATCTTGGGCAAGTCACTTAACTCTCCATTGCTTCAGGTACAAACTTAGATTTTGAGCCCTCTGGGGAAATACCCACTGTACCTTGAGTTACTACTGAAAAGGTGTTAGTAAATCTAAAGAAATCCTCTCTCCCAACACCCTAATGCCTGCTCTGACCTAGCAATGTTGGAGACAGGCTTGTCTAGGCCCCTTCCAAATCAGATACTGCTTTTGGTACTTCCCACGCTGCTGGACTGGATTGGAGGGATGGTGAGGTTTACCTGCTAATTTCCTTTCTTTGAGTCCCTCCAGTCCAGAATGTATCCCTACTGAAGTTTACGGAGCTGCATGTTACTGGGACATTATGATGGTGAGAACTACATGGGTGTATTTTGCTCTGACTTCATAAAGTACATAAGTATTGCCATACTGGGACAGACCAAAGGTCCATCAAGCCCAGCATCCTGTTTCCAACAGTGGCCAATCCAGGTCACAAATACCTGACAAGATCCCCAAAAAGTACAAAACATTTTATACTGCTTATTCCAGAAATAGTGGATTTTCCCCAAGTTCAATATAATAATCATTCTATGGACTTTTCCTTTAGGAAGCCGTCCAAATTTTTTAAAAACTCTGCTAAGCTAACCGCCTTTACCACATTCTCTGGCAATTAATTCCATTACACATTGAGTAAAGAAAACTTTTCTCCGATTCGTTTTAAATTTACTACTTTGTAGCTTCATTGCATGCCCCCTAGTACTAGTATTTTTGGAAAGTATAAACAGATGCTTCACGTCTACCCGTTCCACTCCACTCATTGTTTTATAGACCTTTATCATATCTCCCCTCAGCCGTCTTTTCTACAAGCTGAAGAGCCCTAGCCGCTTCTGCTTTTCCTCATAGGGATGTCGTCCCATCCCCTATCATTTTCGTTGCCCTTCTTTGCACCTTTTCTAATTCCACTATATCTTTTTTGAGATGCGGCGACCGGAATTGAACACAATATTCGAGGTGCAGTCGCACCATGGAGCAATACAAAGGCATTACAATGTCCTCATTTTTGTTTTCCATTCTTTTCCTAATAATACCTAACATTCTATTTGCTTTCTTAGACATAGCAGCACACTGAGCCGGAGGTTTCAACGTGCTAGGACCGTTGCTCTTTATTTATATTTATAAATGATTTAGAGATGGGAGTAACTAGCGAGGTAATTAAATTTGCTGATGACACAAAGTTATTCAAAGTCGTTAATTCGTGAGAGGATTGTGAAAAATTACAGAAGGACCTTACGAGACTGGAAGACTTGGTGGCTAAATGGCAGATGACATTTACTGTGAGCAAGTGTAAGGTGATGCATGTGGGAAAAAAGAACCTGAATTATAGCTACGTCATGGAAGGTTCCAGGCTAGCAGTTATGAACCAAGAAAGGGATCTGGGTGTCATCGTTGATAATACACTGAAACCTTCTGCTCAGTGTGCTGCTGCGGCTAGGAAAGCGAATAGAATGTTGGGTATTATTAGGAAAGGTATAGAAAACAGGTGTGAGGATATTATAATGCCGTTGTATCGTTCCATGGTGCAACCGCACCTTGAGTATTGTGTCCAATTCTGGTCGCCGCATCTCAAGAAAGATATAGTGGAATTGGAAAAGGTGTAGCGAAGGGCAATGAAAATGATAGCGGGGATGGGACGACTTCCCTATGAAGAAAGACTAAGGAGGCTAGGGCTTTTCAGCTTGGAGAAGAGACGGCTGAGGGGAGACATGATAGAGGTATGTAAAATAATGAGTGGAGTGGAACAGGTGGATGTGAAGCGTCTGTTCACGCTTTCCAAAAATAGTAGGACTAGGGGGCATGCGATGAAACTACAGTGTAGTACATTTAAAACAAATAGGAGAAACGTTTTCTTCACCCAACGCGTAATTCAACTCTGGGTTGCCGGAGAACGTGGTGAAGGCGGTTAGCTTGGCAGAGTTTAAAAAGGGTTTGGACGGTTTCCTAAAGGACAAGTCCATAGACCGCTACTAAATGGACTTGGGAAAAATCCACAATTTCGGGAATAACATGTATAGAGTGTTTGTACGTTTGGGAAGCTGCCAGGTGCCCTTGACCTGGATTGGCCGCTGTCGGAGACAGGATGCTGGGCTTGATGGGTCTTTGGTCTTTTCCCAGTATGGCATTACTTATGTACTTATATATCATCGACTGTGTTGCTATCAGTTTGAATTTGATGGGTAAGTTTTGGATATGGTTGTCAATAATTTCAATACCCTTTTCTTCTTAGGGGAGACTGTTTGTAGTTTGGCTTGATTATAGAATTGGGGCTGCACTTTATCCTATGAAGGGTTATATTTCAGATAAATGGCTCTGAGCATTTATCTGCTAGCAGGGTAAGGGAAACCCATGTGACTGGACTGGAGGTATTCAACGACAAGAAATAGCAGGTAAGCCCTGATGGATTATAAATGTGTGCATGCAGATGGGAATAGAGGTTCAGAGATTTCTTTTATTGGATTTCTCTTGCCCTGTTAAGAATAAGTGCATAGTGAAAAATGATATGTTGGAATATTTATGTAGACAGAATTAAAGCTGTTATCTCTTTGATTTTTTTTTTTAATTGTAGGCACACCATGGGAGTCTGCAGCATTCAGAGCAATTCCCACAGAGAGAATATTCTGGCCACAGGAAGGTACTTTTTTGACCTGGTAGTTTAGTTTAATTTAATTTAGTTTAGTATTTTTTTCTGCTTGCTCCTTTGGCCTTCCTGTTGAATCAAAACTAGCCTGTTAGGATGCCTTGAACCTTCTTTTGCCACTACCTAGTGTATTTTTTTCTTCCAACTTACTTTGCCAAGTGATTGCAGCTGCATTCCTCATCCAGAGTAAATACCAAGTCTTGTCTCCTTCCCCTAACTCTGCAGTTGCAAGCCCTATATCTGGAAACTAGGTGGTGTACTTTGGTGATAACTTGGCTCTCTGACTCATTACTTTAACCCAGTGCTGTTAGAGAGCCACTGGACTTAAGCTAGAAAGCCCCTGATGCTGTTTTGCTTTTTTTTTTTTTTTTTTAATTAGGGATGGCAGAGCTTGAAATCTGGCAATATCTCTGCTCTGCAACCATTTCTGTGAGAGAAGCCAAGAGTCAAATCACAGCGTAACTTCTACCTCGCAACCCAAATCCTGAATTTTCATAACACTTTGCAGGTTTCAGCCAACTGAATTTTGTTTTGTAATTTGTATGTTTTCAATTATTGCTCTGTTTGAGCCATTTTCAAAGTAATAAGGGCAATAGGATTGCATTTCTGTCCGATAGTGAAGCTGTAGTTATTGCTCTATGATAATTGTGTCGTAGAAATGAACTGCAGCCAATGATTTACCTTTGTTATCACTCTTGGGAGAGATGCAGGATGGACACAGTGCTAGACATAGGTATCGCTACGGGGTGGCAAGTGCCACCCCAAAAATGGCTTGCCATCCCAATTTCATTGGGCAACTGATTCAGCTCCTCTCTCTCGCCCTCCTTGCACTTTCCAGTAGTTCTCTATTCCCTCCCCTCCCCACCCCATTGGTCCTCCAACATTTGGGTGTGTTGTTGGCAGTGTCAGCCATTGAGGCAGGCTACAGCCAGCCAGCTCCAGATATGTTCTCTGTGCTGCATCCCACCTCCGCAGAAACAAAATTGCGTCAGACGAGGCGGGATGTGGCACAAAGAACAGCTCTGGAGCCAGCCAGCAGTGGCCTGCATCAATGACCGACACTGTCGACAATGTACCCAAAGGTTGGAGGACAGACAGGGAGGTGGAAGAGAATAGAGAGTTACCGGACCGGGTGGGGTGGGGGGCCGAGGGGGTGTCTGTCCATTCTGGGGTGGGGGGCAGGAAGAGGAGGAAAGGAATAGAGAATTACTTGGCTGCATCAGGGGGCAGGGGTAGTGGGAGGGGGGTAAGAGAAAGATGCTGCACCCATGGGAGGAGGTGGGGGTGAAGAGATGCTGGATAAGGGGATGGCTTTGAGAGAAATAAAAGATCAGATGAGGAGGTGGGGAAGAAGAGATGCTGGAGACCAGGGGGGGGGGGAAATTGGGGGGGGGGGGAGAGAAGAGATGCTGGGGTTGGAGGGGGGATGAGCACAGAGAAAGAGAGTTGATGGGGGGAGGAAAAGTAGGACAGACACTAAACCCAAAGATGGAGAGAGGGACATGAGAGTTGCTAGACTACAGGGAAGGGGCAGGGGAGATGGGGAGAAGCTGGTCATGTGAGACAGGGACACTGAGGGAAGATGCTGGACATGGAGGAATATGAACAGGGACACAGAGGGAAGATATTTAGGACAGAAAGGGACACAGAAGGAATGATGGTGGACATGGAGAAAGAACAAATGTCACAGACTGGAAGCCCTGGAAACAGCAGAAGATGGATGAGACTCAGGGGTGGGAGTTGGGGGAACAGAAGAATGGGATGGGTGGGGTAGGGGAACAGAGCAGAAGATGGATGGGACCCATGGGTAGGGGAGCAGAGCAGACAATGGATGGAACTCGGGGTTGGGGGTAGGGGAACAGCACAGAAGATAGATAGAAAGGGATAGAGGTGAGGGGGAGGGCAGGGGAACAGAGCAGAGGATAGATGGAACTCTGGGGTAGGGGAACAGAGCAGAAGATGGATGAGTGGGGGGGGGGGTAGGGGAACAGAGCAGATAGATGGGCCTCAGAGGTGAGGGGGTGTAGGGAACATAGCAGAAGATGGATGGGACTCAATGCTGGGGGGTAGGGGAACAGAGCAAAAATGATTTACAGTTGGTGACTGAGTGGGAGAATGTTGGGGGAGGGGAGAGGGCGTTTCAAGGGGATAGTGAGGACCTGGCAATTGGTAGGTATGAGTGGGAGTGTGAATTGGGGGGTAAGAGGGGATGAATGTGGGGAAAGGTTGAGACATAATGTGAATGATCTGGAAGACTGAAGAGAGGATGAAAGGCATTGAAAAAGGATGGGGGTACAGGGGACAGGTATGAGGGGAAGGGTATGGTTCTCTGAAGGGATTGAGTGAGGGTGAAAATAAGATTAAAATGATGGTGAAGAGAAGCAAGATGGAGTAGAGGGTAAGAGGTGGAAGAATGGCCTCAGATGCAAAGGAAGGGAGGAGAGAAGAATGGAGCTGAACTTTTGAGGGGAAGATAGGCAGTGGAGGGTAGGTGAGGTCTGAGAGGGTGAGGATGGAAATAGAGGACTAAGGAGTGGATGAAATATGGGGACAGGGAAGTGGGAAGGCAATGGGGGGGGTTAGAGGAGGCAATGAGAGTAAAGGAAAGGGGATGAGACGGAGATGGGAAAAGCTGGTAGGTAGATGAGAGGTTAAAACAGCAGTTTAAGGGGGATCACGTGATGGCTGCGACCTGAACTGATGCCTCGAGGCTGCTCTCCTCTCCCCTACCATGGAAAATCTGTGTTAATACCTGCTTTTCTCCCCGCATCGGACTCCAGTGAGCATCGCTAAGTGGGCTAAGAGCTGGAGCAGCCATGCGGCCAAGATGGCGTCTGATCCTGGCTCACCGAAGGAACCTCGTGAACCACCCGTGATTACACTGCAGGAGGCTGCGATCAAGGAAATAACGCAGAATATGGCGGACATTCTAGATGACAAGCTAGCTAAGCTGCACGCCACAATGGACAAGCTCAAGGAGGGTATGGCAACACAAAACGCTCGCATTCAGCAGGTGGAAGATAGTTTCACATCAGGAGGATCTTACCACTGCCATGTCCTCCCAGGTAGCAGCGCTGCAAATATTTAGAGGAGAGAGTGGACAACCAAGAGAATAGGAGCCGCCGCAACATCCAGATCGTTGGGCTGCCAGAAAGAGTGAAAGCTATGGAACCTAGTAGAATCGTGGCTTCCTCGGGAGTTGGGCCTGGAAATGGAGGGGAAGTGGCTGTGAATTGAGCAAGTGCACCGCGTGGGCGTTCTCCGGGACCAAAACACTAGGCCCCATCCAGTAGTAGCCCGAATCCTCAACTACTCTGAAAAATCCCAAGTTCTGGGTAAGTTTCGTCAGCGCAAGAAAGTGGCCTACCATGGATCTAAACTGTTGCTGTTTCAAGATTTTTCACCACGTGCGTCAGACTTGCACAGGCGCCTATCGCCATACTGTTCTCAGTTGTTTAATAAAGGGATTAAATTCTCTCTCCAATATTCTGTGCGAGTGCTTGTTGTGCATAACAGTAAGTCACTGTTAATGGAAACACCAGAGGAGCTCAAGGCTTTCTTGGAGAGACTGTCCTAAGGGATATTAAGAAGATGTAATCATCTCATCTGGATCTGTTTGTGGGTAGGGGGGACCCCTGGGTACCTGGGACCTCTTTTGGGGTTTTTCTGGTTGCCTTCTCTGTGCATGGGGTAAGAAAGATGGGGGGGGGGGGGGGGGGGAGGCGGCAGCAAAGCTGGGACGCTGCCCCTTATGCTGATCCTTTTTTTACCAGTTTGCTGCGTGTGTGCCAGGAATACAATTTATGAGTAATCTGAGATTAGCCTCTTTAAATGTAGATGGCATTCACTCCCCTATTAAACGCACTAAAATTCTAACATAGTGCTCCAAAATGAAGGTAGATGTAATGTTTTTACAAGAGACTCACCTATTGCACGCAGAACACTTGAAGTTGAAGCACAATTGAGTAGGTGAGCTAGCTTACTCTTCCTTTAATGGTAGACAAAAGGGGGGGGGGGGGGGGGGTTGCTATTTTGTTTCATAAAAAACATCCAGTTGCAATACACAAGCTGGTTTGGGGCCCAGATGGCCGATTTGTGTTACTACTACTTAACATTTCTAGAGCGTTACTAGGGTTACGCAGCGCTGTACAGTTTAACAAAAGGACGGTCCCTGCTCAAAAGAGCTTACAATATAATAGGCGAAATGTCAAGTGGGGGCAGTCTAGATTTCCTGCATAGAGGTATGGTGGTTAGGTGCCGAAGGCGACATTGAAGAGGTGGGCTTTGAGCAAGGCTTTGAAGATGGGCAGGGAGGGGGCCTGGCATATGGGCTCAGGGAGTTTATTCCAGGCATGGGGTGAGGCAAGGCAGAAAGGGCGGAGCCTGGAGTTGGCGGTGGTGGAGAAGAGTACTGAAAGGAGGGCTTTGTCTTGAGAGCGGAGGTTACGGGTAGGAACGTAAGGGGAGATGAGGGTAGAGAGGTAAGGAGGGGCTGCAGATTGAGTGCATTTGTAGGTTAATAGGGGAAGCTTGAACTGTATGCGGTACCTGATCGGAAGCCAGTGAAGTGACTTGAGGAGAGGGGTGATATGAGTATATCGGTCCAGGCGGAAGATAAGACGTGCAGCAGAGTTCTGAATGGACTGAAGGGGGGATAGATGGCAAAGTGGAAGGCCAGTGAGGAGTAGGTTGCGAGAGGTAATGAGAGAGTGGATGAGAGTTCGGGTGGTGTGCTCAGAGAGGAAAGGGCGAATTTTGCTAATGTTATAGAGGAAGAAGCGACAGGTCTTGGCAATCTGCTGGATATGCGCAGAGAAGGAGAGGGAGGAGTCGAAGATGACTCCGAGGTTGCGGGCAGATGAGACGGGAATGATGAGGGTGTTGTCAACTGAGATAGAGAGTGGAGGGAGAGGAGAAGTGGGTTTGGGAGGGAAGACAATAAGCTCGGTCTTGGCCATGTTCAGTTTCAAGTGGCAGTTGGACATCCAGGCAGCAATGTCAGATAAGCAGGCCGATATTTTGGTCTGGGTTTCTGTAGTGATGTCTGGTGTGGAGAGATAAAGCTGGGTGTCATCGGCATAAAGATGATATTGGAAACCATGAGAGGAGATTAGGGAGCCCAGGGAGGAGGTGTAGATTGAAAAAAAGAAGGGGTCCAAGGACAGATCCCTGGAGAACTCCAACAGAGAGCGGGATGGGGGTGGAGGAAGAACCATGAGAATGTACTCTGAAGGTACGGTGGGAGAGATAAGAGGAGAACCAGGAGAGGACAGAGCCCTGGAACCCATATGAGGACAGTGTGGCGAGAAGTAGGTTGTGATTGACAGTGTCAAAAGCGACGGATAAGTCCAGGAGGATGAGGATGGAGTAGTGACCTTTGGATTTGGCAAGGAACAGGTCATTGCAGACTTTAGATAGTGCCGTTTCTGTCGAGTGTAGGGGGCGAAAGCCGGATTGAAGTGGATCGAGGATGGCATGAGAGGAGAGAAAATCAAGGCAGCGGCTGTGAACGGCGCGTTCAAGTATCTTGGAGAGGAAGGGTAGGAGGGAAATGGGGCGGTAGTTGGAGGGACAAGTAGGGTCAAGTGATGGTTTTTTGAGGAGTGGTGTGACCACAGCATGTTTGAAGGTGTCAGGGACAGTTGCAGTGGAGAGAGAGAGGTTGAGGATATGACAGATGGAGGGGGGGTGACAGTAGGAGTGATGGTGTTAAGTAAGTTGGTGGGGATGGGGTCTGAGGAACAGGTTGTACATTTCGAGGAGGAGAGGAGATGGGCGGTTTCCTCTTCGGTGATATCGGTTGTGGTTGGGGGAGGTGGTGGGTTGCTTTATGCTCAGTTTACGCTCCTAATGTCTACTCCCACTCTTTCTTCTCCCGTTTGCTAACACAACTTGCATCAAATTAGTGGATATCAGTTAATTGTGGGGGGGGGGGGAGACTTTAATATCACTGTGGACCCCCTCATAGACTGTTGTCCAGCAAAACCCAGGGCAGGATAGGGGTGTGAATTTTCTCTTGCGTGAACTGGGTTTTTTAGACATTTGGTGGGTGCTCCATCCAGAAAATCATGATTACACTTTTTTTCTCTCAGGTGCATGGGGTACATGTGTGGCTTGACTAACTTCTCCTAGCCCCCTCTCTTTTCTCTAAGGTGGCAACTGCTGACGGGGCAGTCTCAGATCACTGTTTAGTATGGGTGGATATTTGTTGGCATCAGGGAGGGGGATCGTGGCTATGGCATATGAATCCTGCTATTTATCTGGACCCCCATTTTAGAACATTCCTGCTCCAGGCTTGGGACCATTATCTCCTAGAAAATGACCTTGATTCAGTTGACCCCATTACTTTTTGGGAGGCGGGTAAGGCGGTGTTAACATCGGGTGACCCTCAGGGGGAGGAATGCTGGCTTCGGCCTAACCCCTGGTAAGCCTTTCCTTGGCTGAGAGGTGCCCAGCTTTCCCACCAGCTGCCTTTCAGGTGCTGTGGAGGACTTGCAGCTCATCTGCATATCCTCACAGCCTTCTCCGGGGTAACTCCCAGGTCCACTCCGATCCACTCAGGGCCTCCGCTTAAGGTGCCGCATGCCGGAGTATTTTCTCTAGACATTTATATTTTCTCCCAGTTACTACTTATGACTCCAGTACACTTTCTCTTTTTGGTACTGTCCCATCCAAATCTATTTCTCCATCTGAAACCACTGTACACTGCAGGAACACATTGCCCACCCTCTGCTTTCATCATCTTACCATCTATTTTGTCATCTTCCTTCTTCTCAGCTCTCAACCTTCAACATTTCCTTCCTTCCATTCATCCATCTCCTTTCTATCTGAGTACATCTCGCCTTCGTCGCTGTCGTCATACTTCTCCTACTCTTCTCCGTACTCTCTTGCTCCTTCTCCTACTGTCTGCTGGGGACATCAATCCCAATCCTGGTCCTCCACATCAGCTTTCATCCTATTTGTACAGGTCACACCGTGATGTCTCCAGTCTAATTTATGTTCCTCTCTTCCTCCCTTCTTCCCTGCCTTTCTCGTGTGCTCTGTGGAATGCCCGCTCTGTCTGTAACAAACATTTCTACATCCACAACCTCTTTATCTCTCGTACTCTCCATCTGCTTGCCCTAACTGAAACTTGGCTTTGCCCTGAAGACTCTGCTTCAGTCGTGGCCCTATGCCATGGAGGTTATCTTTTCTCCCATACACCTCGCCCTCTTGTAGATTTCAACCTCTTCTTCCACTCAGTCTCACTGCTTTTCTTCCTTCAAAATCCACTCCATCAATCTATTCACTCCTTTGCCTCTCCCAGTAGCAGTCATTTATTGACTCCCTGATAAGTCTCTTTCTTCGTTTCTCACTGACTTTGACGCCTGGCTTTCCTTTCTTGAACCTTCATCTTCTTCCCTCATTCTTGGGGATTTTAACGTTCATTCTAATGATCCCTGTGACTGTTATGCTTCTCAGTTTCTTGCTTTAACATCCTCTTTCAATCTTCAACTGTGCTCCACTACACCCACTCACCAGAATAGCCACTGTCTTGATCTTATCCTCTTCTCAAACTGCTCACTCTCCAGTTTCTGTGCCTCAGCTCTTCCCCTCTCTGACCATCATCTGATAACTTCCACACTTAAACACCCTCCTCCCCAGTCTCGTCCAATCTTAACCAATACATTTAGGAATCTTCAGGCTATTGACCCTTCTACTCTGTCCTCCAGTGTTTCAAATCTCTTCTCTACCACTATGTTATCCAAGTCTGTCAAAGAGGCTGTCTCTTCCTATAATACTATTCTCGCCTCTGCTCTGGATACTCTTGCTTCTCCCATTCCCCGTTTTGTAAGGCATACCAAACCCCAGCCTTGGCTGACCTCTAGAATCTGGTACCCATGTTCCTGTGTCCGTTCTGCCGAACGCCTTTGGCTGAAATCCCATGCCCATGCTGACTTCATACATTTCACATTCTTGCTGACCTCCTTACAGTCTGCTCTTTTAGTTGCCAAACAGGACTATTACATCCAGTTGACAAATTCTCTTGGCTCAAACCCTCAACGTCTCTTTGCCACTCTGAACTCTCTCCTCAAAGTGCCTTCACCTCCAACTCCCCCTTCACTTTCCCCCCAGTCTCTGGCTGAGTACTTTCATGATAAGGTTCACAAGATTAAACTTGAATTCTCAACCAAGTCACCTCCACCTCTCCTTCCCTTAGTCCATTCTCTCAACCCTCCAACCCCTGCCTCCTTTTCTTCCTTTTCTGAAATCACTGAAGAAACTACACATCTTCTTTCCTCCTCAAAACTAACTACCTGTTCCTCTGATCCTATTCCCATCCATCTGCTTAACAGTATCTCTCCTACTGTCATCCCTTTTATCTGTCATATCCTCAATCTTTCACTTTCCACTGCAACTGTTCCTGATGCCTTCAAACATGCCGGAGTCACACCACTCCTTAAAAAACCTTCACTGGACCCTACCTGTCCTTCCAACTATCGCCCCATCTTTTTTTATTTTTTATTTATTTGTTACATTTGTACCCCACGCTTTCCCACTCATGGCAGGCTCAATGCGACTTACATGGGGCAATGGAGGGTTAAGTGACTTGCCCAGAGTCACAAGGAGCTGCCTGTGCCTGAAGTGGGAATCGAACTCAGTTCCTCAGTTCCCCAGGACCAAAGTCCACCACCCTAACCACTAGGCCACTCCTCCACTCTCCCTCCTCCCTTTCCTATCCAAGATACTTGAACATGCTGGTCACTGCCGTTGTCTTGACTTTCTTTCATCTCAAGCTATTCTTGATCCACTTCAATCTGGCTTTCGCCCTCTTCATTCAACTGAAACAGCACTTACTAAAGTCTCCAATGACCTGTTTCTGGCCAGATCCAAAGGTCTCTATTCTGTCCTCAATCTATCTGCTACCTTTGACACTGTTGATCACAGCCTACTGCTTGATACGCTGTCCTCACTTGGGTTTCAGGGCTCTGTTCTTTCCTAGTTTTCTTCTTATCTCTCCCATCGTACTTTTAGTGTATACTCTGGTGGATCCTCCTCCCACTGTCAATTGGTGTACCTCAGGGACTTGTCCTGGGACCTCTTCTTTTCTCCATCTATGCTTCTTCCCTTGGTACTCTGATCTCATCCCATGGTTTTCAGTATCATCTTTACACTGATGACTCCCAGATCTACCTGTCCACACCAGAAATCTCAGCAGGAATCCAGGTCAAAGTATTAGCCTGCCTGTCTGACATTGCTGCCTGGATGTCTCACCGCCATCTGAAACTAAACATGACCAAGACTGAACTTCTTATCTTTCGCCCTAAACTAATCTCTCCTCTTCTCCCATTCTCTATTTCTGTGGCTAACACTCTCATCCTTCCTGTCCCATCAGCTCGTAATCTTGGGGTCATCTTCAACTCCTCTCTCTTCTTCTCTGCACATATTCAGCAAACTGCTAAAACCTGTCGTTTCTTTTTTCTATAATATCAGCAAAATTTGCCCTTTCCTTTCTGAGCACACTACCAGAACCCTTATCCACTCTCTTAACACCTCTCGCTTAGACTATTGCAACTTGCTTCTCACAGGTCTCCCACTTAGCTATCTCTCTCCTCTTCAATTTGTTCAAAATTCTGCTGCTCGACTTATATTCTGCCAGTGTCGCTATGCTCATATTAGCCCTCTCACTGGCTTCCTATCCATTTCCGCATACAGTTCAAACTCCTCTTATTGACTTATAAGTGCATTCGCATTCACTCAGCAGCTCCTCAGTACCTCTTCACTCTCATCTCTCCCTACATTCCTCCCCGGGAACTCCATTCACTGGGTAAATCTTTCTTATCTGCACCCTTCTCCACCACTAACTCCGAGTCCAGACTCCATTCCTTTTATCTTGCTGCACCATCTGCCTGGAATAGACTTCCTGAGCCGGTACGTCAAGCTCCATCTCTGGCCATCTTCAAATCTAGGCTAAAAGCCCACCTTTTTGATGCTGCTTTTAACTCCTAACCATTACTCACTTGTTCAGTACTCTTATCTTATCATCTCCACCTTAGTAATTTCCTTATCTCTTATTTGTCCTGTTTATCCTAATTAGATTGTAAGCTCAGTATAGCAGGGACTGACTTTTCATGTTCAAGTGTACAGCGCTGTGTACGTCTTGTAGCGCTATAGAAATAATAAGTAGTAGTAGTAAAATTCTGGCCTACACGGTGAAAACCCGCAGAGAACGGGAACAACACTTATTGGCCCTGAATGACCAATTGCAGAAACTTCGGGGCAAACACATTCTTACCAGAGTTGAAGCAGTAAAGTGGGAATTTGCTGTCCATCAGCAAATTAATTAACCTTTTAAGTGCAAGGGCTGCTCAGGATATCCATATGTATAAATATAATCTCTACTGTTGGGGAAATAAAGCTGGGATGTTGTTGTCTACGCTGGTGAAGCACAGAGGGGCGAAACAGATAACTAAAATACTCACACAGGAGGGGAGAGTGGTACATGCGGTAGAGGATGTCCAGAATGCCTTTGTGCAGTTCTATAAGGTTCTTTATGATAAAGAGGAGAGTAACCGAGGACAGCGAGAGCTATTTTTTTGAGACCTTAATTTGTCTCAATTATCTCAGGCTCATAGGGACGCCTTAAATGCTCCTGTTGAGGTGTCGGAGATTTGCCAGGCTATCCGATGCCTCAAGCTAGGGAAAGCGCTGGGCCCTGATGGTTTGGGTCATGAGTTCTATAAAATTCTTGGCAGGAGAATTGGGCCTCCTTTCCAGAAGCTTTCCCATCATTTGTGTTCAACTGGGGAGGCAGGAAGGAGATTGGCTCATGCTCATATTGTAGTGCTTCCCAAACCGGGGAGAGATGCAAAGTCGCTTGGCTCGTATCGCCTGATCTTGCTTCTCAATCAAGACATTAAACTCTTTGCCAACATTCTGGCATGACGGCTGGGAAAGGTGTTGCCTGAGTTGATACATGCAGATCAGGCCGGCTTTGTGCTGGGTACGTAGGCCTCTTCTAACACATTATGTGCATTGTCAACTCTGCAAATGCTGTGAGGTAAACCAAGAGATGCTATTATAACCAGCCTTGATGCGGAGAAAGCATTTGATAAGATTTTGTGGGACTATTTGTTTTGGGTGCTGCCTCAATTTGGTATTATCGGGGAATTTCTGGGGGGAGTTCGGTCTTTATACAGTCACCCAACAGCACAAATCCTGATAAATGGTGCTTTAACCCCCAAATTAATTCTGAAACGGTGCATGCGGCAGGGCTGCCCTTTATCCCCTATGTTATTTGTACTATCGTTGGAGCCCCTTGCTACAAAAATCAGACACCCTGCTGAGATCAAGGGCCTTCGGATTGGATCTCAGGAATATAGAATCAATCTGTTTGCTGATGATATGCTTATATATCTAGATCAGGCTACTGACTCGGTCCTTAAATTGGTGTCACATATTCTGTAATTTGGAACTTTTTCGAGGCTAAAAATGAATTTTGAAAATTCCGAGGCCTTGCCCGTTTCTTCTCCGTGTGGGTCTCAGCGGCTGTCTACCTTTCCTCTTGCATGGTCTTCGGGCACTTTAAAATATCTAGGGGTTTATCTTCATAGGGATTTGGAGGTGGTGTATCATAAGAATATCCAGGACAAATTGGATGCCATTAAATCTCTATGCTGTCACTGGTGGGACCTGCCACACTCTCTGCTAGGTAGGGTGGCACTGGTAAAAATGATCATGCTTCCTAAAATACTGTACCCATTGCAGATGTTGCCTTTATGGATCACTATACGGAAGAAGGAGCTATATAAAGGGACTATAGGATCTTTTATATGGGCAGGTCATAGGGCACGGATTGGCTATATCAAGTTGATCCGTTCTCGGTTTAAGGGGAGACTCTGCCGGACCTACATCTCTTTAACGTGGCAGCACTGCTTAGGTGGAGTCATGAGCTCCATATGGGAGTCTGCAAATACGGTATGTGCCACATTATATATGGGAAGATTGCTCTCACCCCTGTTCAGATCTCACTCTTTTGCAGCTGCCTGCAGGGGAGGGGAGGAGGCTGCACCCTGTGCTCCGCCCACTTCTCCGGGCATGGATGTGGTGGAGGCTTTGCCTTGGGTCCATCCCCCTTCCTAGCGGTGGTCGACAATCCTTGCTTCCCTGCGGGGCAGGGCATGACTTGATTCAGGGCGTGGGCAATGGGGGGGGGGGGGTGTCATTATGTAGGTCATTTCACAGTACCAGAGGGGGATACCTTCCCATCGTTTGAGTGGGCGCAGGAGCAGTGGCAACTTTCTTGCTCTGTTTTCTTGGCGTTCCTGCAGATGCATCCTTGATCCCCTCTGGCAGTCAAGGCCTGGTTTTCACCCTCCTGGATAAACTCTTTTGTCAGTTACCTGCTCAAGCAAATTGGCAGTATGGTATGCTTTGGGCAGAGAACAATGTCCCGCTCCTTCATTTGCTCGCCTGGCCTGGTGGTGGGGGGAGCAGCTGGGGGAAGATCTGCCTGAGGCAGAATTGATCGCCTGTTTTGTGTCAACCTCTCAAGCTACTTCTACTGCTACGTGCAAGAGATGCAATTCAAGCTACTGCATGGAGCTTATATTACTAGATCTAGGGGGAAACAGATGGGCCTTTGAGATGATGATATTTGTATACGTTGCCACTGCACAGTGGGCACTCTAGTTCACCACTTTCTGGAATGTACAAGGTTGCGTGAATTCTGGACTGGAGTGCTTGACTCTTTGGAGTGTGTGGCTGACATACCTATTGAATGGTCTTATTGAGTGTTACTTTTGGGGAATGAATCTCATATATGCTGTCAGGGGATTTCTGCCTCTCAGGGTCGTTTTATATGTGTGGTGCTAATGCTGGCCAGAAAGACCATATTAGTTCACTGGGTTGCTGAAAATCCGCGGCCCTACAACATTGGAATGCAAAGATGCTCCAGATGGCCCCCTGGGAAAGGAAGCAGCTTAAGTCCTCCCATAGCATGACATGCCAAGCATACAGCTCTCTTTGGCAACTCTATGAGGTGCTATTTCCGGGAATCACGGGGACTCTAGGAATGGGAGTAATAAAAATTGGGCAGGATGATCCTTTACTGTTTGGCTGGGTTTGTTACAGATTATATCTTGTACTTCTCAGTTGCTGAGTATTGTTGGATACTCTTCATATGCTTTTGTTTGGTGATTTGTCCTGCACTTCAATAAAGATATTTACAAAAAACAAATGAGTCTAAGAAGAAGGTGAGAGAAAGTGAGAATTAAGGTAAAATCAAACGAGAGGATATAAACACAGAGAAAAGAAAAGTGTGTGTGTTTGGGGGGGGGGGGGGGGGGGAGGAGGGAGACAGTGACATCACGGATATGGATGGCAACATATAGAAACTGTGCTCTGGGGCAACCTGAGCTAATTTATAGTGCTATATCCTCATTGTGAGGATTGCTGAAGTGGAAGAATCAGAAGCAGTAAGTCTTGCAACCAGATGGTGATGGAGATTAAAATCCATCAGAGCTATAGTGCTGTATCTCCTGCTTGGCACGAGGCCAAGATGGTGGATACTGACGCTGACAATATCAGTCCCCCTGAACAGCGAGAAGTGGAACTTGCTGCAATACGCGAAGAAATGCGTGGCTGGTCCCGCAAAATCAAATCTGACCTGACTTCAGTGAGATCAGAACTGCTAGCAGCTGTGGATAGACTGCAGAGACAGGTGGGAGACATTAGCTGATGGGTGGATGACGTAGAGGCGCAGATGGAAACTCAGGAAGAAGACCTGGAGGGCTTGCAGAACTGTCTGGAGCAATTGGAAAAGACTCAAGATGTGACAAATTTGAAATTTAGAGGATCTTGAATACAGGTCCAGATGATGCATTCTCTGACTGAGAGGGGTCCACAGACTCTTGTGGATGCCTGCTGCATGGAAGTGACCCAGCAGATCAGCCTAGCAATTTTACATGAGGCTAATGTGCATGCCGAGCAGTACATGCTTTTGTTAGACTGTATGCATAGAGTGGCTGGTCCTTGGGAAGGAAATTGACCTAGAGACATTGCCACCTGTTTCCATAAGTACAGCGCTGGTGGTAAAATTATCTGGGATGGGTCTAAGATTGAAATCTATCTGGATCTTGCTAACTCTACCCTCCGGCAGAGGGGGACATATTGAGAATGGACTGCTGTGCTCCACAATAAAAAGATTTGTTACTGGTGGCTGTTACCAATGGTTCTTGCTTTCTTGTCAAGGGGCAAAACTGCAGCTGAGACTCAGACTGATCTTATTGTGGCCAGATTGCTAGTGCAGGCAGAGGACACTGGAAAGGCATTCCCGGCTGTTGATAAAGAAGGCTCTGCGTTCCCTGAGATGGCAAAAGGTGACCAAGTCCAATGCACCTAGACAAAAATCAATTGTTTATGTGTAAATCATTCAAAAATATTTTTAATTATTTTTTGAAGACCTCAGCAGAGGGTTAAGATGGGTATTATTTTTTACTCCATCTAGAACAACTCTGCAAAGTCATCACCGGTCTTTTCTAAAGTTTTATATTCTTCATGTCTTTTAAAAATAGTTTAAAGTGATGCAGTGTTTTTTTTTTTTTTATTTAAAGCATGTAATATTGAAGTTCAAAACTTATCTTAATTTTGTTGGCTCTGGAGGTATACTCTGGTCCGACATGAGTCATGGTCCGCCATCCGGCTGTATCAAGGATCCACCCCCCTAAATGAAAATTATACCAGTTAGATATCATATAATTTCACAGCTAGTTTTACCTATATATGTTTCACACCTTCCTTTCTGACATTGCTAACATTTTGTCGTCAAGATGGTGGCGGCATTCTTTATATGTTAATTTATAGAGCAGCTATGTGAGTCCACCAATCAGGATCCAAGGTTAAAATAATGTCATCCATTCTAATCGGCATTTAAACCATGAGGAATCAGTTTTCAATGTAAAGATCCAAAATTGTTCTCTATAATTTAATAGCTGTTCTAAATTGCCACCCTCCCACCCGTCTTGAATACAATCTATCACCCATTTCATATATTTCCAATCATGATGATGATCTCTCCAATGACTTGATAAAAGGAGCTTGCAAATTTTTTGTTGTTATACATGATTTGTGTTCATTCAACCTTGTCTTAACCGGTTGATTACTTTGACCTACATATAATAGTTTGCATGGATATTCTGTAATATACACAACGTTAAAACTATTACAGGAAGTATTCATTTTAAATTTCAGTGTGCGACCCATCTTAGGGTTAATCCAACCTGACCCCGGAATGGTCAAAGCATGCCATTGGCATTTTCCACACAAGTGGTGGGAACCTTCTAAGTTCAAATTTGTGGCCTTGCCATATTGTTGATGAGATAACATCTCCCCAATAGTTTTACCACGTTTGTATGCTATAACTGGAAACTCTTCAATATAATTGCAAGAAATGCCAGTGAGATCTTATAGATTGTACAATCATGTTTGAAAAATTAGAAAATGGCAACACACATATTATCCATTCCTGTTGGGAGTAGTTCTATTACAATATATAGTGATGTAACATTTAATTAGATAGGAATGCACAGTACCAATGTAGAAATCTTACGAAGGCTGATGAATATAGGGGATCGTGTGAATTAAGGGACTGAAGAAATAATAATCTTGTGTGCAGATAAAGGTTGGGCGATGGTAACACTATCAAAAAGTAGCTACAATGATGAGAGTCAGTGACATTTGTCAGACTGCTCAATATCAAAAATTAGGAGAGAATCCAGCACACAAATTTGAAGAGAGAAATCAGGAATTTAGTACAACCAGTTTTAACAAATGGTATGCTAATAGATAGAGGCAACATTTTTGATGGAACAACAACTGAACACACAAAAAATGTATTTTGTCCTGAAGATACATAAAAATACATAACCCCAAGGGAGACCGTTAGTGTCAACTAGAGATTCGATATTGGAGCCA
This sequence comes from Microcaecilia unicolor, assembly GCF_901765095.1. Taxonomy (NCBI): domain Eukaryota; kingdom Metazoa; phylum Chordata; class Amphibia; order Gymnophiona; family Siphonopidae; genus Microcaecilia; species Microcaecilia unicolor. The sequence goes on from NC_044036.1 coordinate 230,676,290, forward strand.
TTATGCATATTTCTTGATAAATTCTTGAGACCAGAGGTCTCCAAACATAGTAACATAGCAGATGACGGCAGAAAAAGACCTGCACGGTCCATCCAGTCTGCCCAACAAGATAACTCATATTTGCTGCTTTTTGTGTATACCCTACTTTGATTTGTACCTGTGCTCTTCAGGGCACAGGCCGTATAAGTCTGCCCATCACTATCCCCGCCTCCCAACCACCGGCTCTGGCACAGACCGTATAAGTCTGCCCAGCATTATCCTCACCTCCCAACCACCAGCCCTGCCTCCCAACCACCGGCTCTGGCACAGACCGTACAGGTCTGTCCAGCACTATCCCCTCCTCCCAACCACCAGTCCCGCTGCCCACCACCGGCTCTGGCACAGACCGTACAAGTCTGTCCAGCACTATCCCCGCCTCCCAACCACCAGCCCCGCCTCCCGATCTTGACTAAGCTCCTGAGGATCCATTCCTTCGGCAAAGGATTCCTTTATGCTTATCCCACGCATGTTTGAATTCCGTTACCGTTTTCATTTCCACCACCTCCCGCGGGAGGGCATTCCAAGCATCCACTACTCTCTAAGTGAAAAAATACTTCCTGACATTTTTCTTGAGTCTGCCCCCCTTCAATCTCATTTCATGTCCTCTCGTTCTACCACCTTCCCATCTCCGGAAAAGGTTCGTTTGCGGATTAATACCTTTCAAATATTTGAACGTCTGTATCATATCACCCCTGTTTCTCCTTTCCTCCAGAGTATACATGTTTAGTTCAGCAAGTCTCTCCTCATACGTCTTGTAACGCAAATCCCATACCATTCTCGTAGCTTTTCTTTGCACCGCTTCAATACCCTCCTATTTAAAGGACACTACTCACTTTTTGAATGTATTAGAATCTTTACCTCCATCGATATGGTTAGAGGATATTATACTAGCAACATTTGATGTTACATCACTATATAGTGTAATTCCACAAGTGGGAGCCTTGGACGTCATTTACTATGATTTGGAGAAAAGATCTCAACCAACACGAATTTGTACAACTTTTTTGATGGCGTTGGCAACTCTAGTCATCACTGAAAATTATTTTTGACAAGCAAAAAAGCCCGTTTCACTAAAAAATGAAATGGGCGCTAGCAAGGCTATCGGTGTTTACCACGTTGGAGTATGCCTCTGCTTCTCCTCTCTCCCCTGCCCTCCCCTCCATGTCCAGCGATTCTTCCCGCCTCTCCCATCCCCTCCATGTTCAGCGATTCTTCCCTCCCCTCCCACCCCCTCCATGTCCAGCGATTCTCCTCTGCCCTCCCCTCCATGTCCTGCGATTCTGGCTTCCATGTCTAGCAATTCTCCTCTGCCCTGCCCTTCCATCCGTGTCTTGCAATTCTCCCCTCACCTCCCATCCCATCCATGTCCAGCGATTCTCCCCTCCCCTCCATGGCCAGCGATTCTCCCCTCCCCTCCATGGCCAGTGACTCTGTCCTTCCTGCCGCCATGCCTTTAAACCATTCATCTTACCTCTGTTTGCAGTGGCGACAGGCTGGGCTCGCGTCGCCTCCAGCTTTCCCTTGCCTTCCCTCACAGTGCCCCGCCCTCCTCTGATGTAATTTTGTCTTTCCGTGAGGGCAGGATACTGAGAGGGAAGGGAACACTGGAGGCAAGCTGACGTCAGCATGCTGTTACGAACCCTGCCAGCCAGCCATCCAGGGAAGCAGAGTTACCAATTATTGTATAGAGAAGTTGTGGTGATTTTTACAAACAATGGGTGTTGACATGAGGACTACCCTACCCTATATATGGCTAGATTTGTACATTAAATTACAGTTAAGATAGAATTTTTAGATGTTTGGGTCAAGAAAGAACAAGTTGGATTGTTGACTACATTATATAGAAAGCCAGTAGAACAGAATAGTCTTCTCAGATTTAATAGTTTTCAACCATACAGGTTAAAGTATAACGTGCTGATTAGTCAATATCTTCGATCAAGATGCATTTGCACTATATTAGAAGATTTTAAAGAACAAGCACAAATATTAACTAGACAGTTTGCAGAAAAGGGCTATCCGAGCAAATCTTTGAAACAAGCCAAGTTACTTTTGCAGGAAAAGAACTACTCCCAACAGAAACGGATAATATGTGTGTTGTCATTTTCTAATTTTTCAAACCTGATTGTTCAGTCTATAAGATCTCACTTGCATTTATTGCAATTATATCTGGGATTTGAAGAGTTTCCAGTTATAGCATACAAATGTGATAAAACTACTGGGGAGATGTTATCCCATCAAAATATGGCAAGGCCACAAATTTGAACTTGGAGGGTTCCCATCAATCATGTGGAAAATGCCAGTGATGTGCTTTGACCATTCTGGGAGCAGTTTGGATTAACCCTAAGATAGGTCGCACACTGAAAGCTAAAGTGAATACTTCCTGCAATAATTTCAACATTGTGTATATATGATAGAATGTCGACCGGTTAAGACCAGGTTGAATAAACACAAATCACGTATAATAACAGAAAATTTGCAGAAGGAAAATGGCAGGGCACTGGGGCAGGTAGCAACTGCGAATTACCTTAAGCATGAGTTTGAATAAATAAAGAATTTAAAAAAAAGCATGAGTTTGAAGAAATCCTTGTCCCAAACATAAAAAAAAGAGCAGTGGCAGACATATAGAGATGGGAAAGGAGAGAACAACTTGTAAAATAGTTTGGGAGAAGACTGACACAAGGAGAGTGGACAAGAGACTGGAACTAGCCCAATAAGAAGAATAAAATGCCCAGACAACAACGGTAGAAATATTATTTAATACTATTTAAGGATTGGGATTTCTGCAAAATACATTTATATTTCTCTCTTACCACTATTGACCTTTTCATTGTGATCCTGGACAAGTCATTTAACCCTCCATTGCTCCAGGTACAAAACTTAGATTGTGAGCCCACTAGAGATGGTACCTGCATAGACAGTATATCAAATTCGTCACCCTTTACTCCTTTATAGAGTTTGGCTTTCTTGGGCAGAGGGGAGGGAGGTCTCCATTTCATATTTTATATGCATTTCTTTTGTGGTGTATCAGATGAGGATCTGTCCATGTTCTGCTTCTGCAAACCCACCTCCCCGCTCCCCCCATTTTCTATTTCTGTTGATGGCTCTCCCTGTCTCCTCAGCTCGAAACCTTGGGGTCATCTTTGACTGTTCTCTCTCCTTCTCTGCTCATATCCAGCAGATTGCCAAGACCTGTCGTTTCTTTCTTTACAACATCCGTAAAATCCGCCCCTTTCTTTCCGAGCACTCTACCAAAACCCTAATCCACACCCTTGTCACCTCTCGTTTAGACTACTGCAATCTGCTTTTTGCTGGCCTCCCACTTAGTCACCTCTCCAGTCGGTTCAAAACTCTGCTGCCCGTCTCATCTTCCGCCAGGGTCGCTCTACTCATACTACCCCTCTCCTCAAGACCCTTCACTGGCTCCCTATCCGTTTTCGCATCCTGTTCAAACTTCTTCTACTAACCTATAAATGTACTCACTCTGCTGCTCCCCAGTATCTCTCCACACTCGTCCTTCCCTACACCCCTTCCCGTGCACTCCGCTTCATGGATAAATCCTTCTTATCTGTTCCCTTCTCCACTACTGCCAACTCCAGACTTCGCGCCTTCTGTCTCGCTGCACCCTACGCCTGGAATAAACTTCCTGAGCCCCTACGTCTTGCCCCATCCTTGGCCACCTTTAAATCTAGACTGAAAGCCCACCTCTTTAACATTGCTTTTGACTCGTAACCACTTGTAACCACTCGCCTCCACCTACCCTCCTCTCTTCCTTCCCGTTTACATTAATTGATTTGATTTGCTTACTTTATTTATTTTTTGTCTATTAGATTGTAAGCTCTTTGAGCAGGGACTGTCTTTCTTCTATGTTTGTGCAGCGCTGCGTATGCCTTGTAGCGCTATAGAAATGCTAAATAGTAGTAGTAGTAGTAGTAGTAGGTGAAGGATTCTGCTTGCATGTAGTGCATGTGTAGGAGTCTGTTAGCAGTCCAGCTTGATTTAGTTTCCCAGTAATAGGTATATTGGTACTCTAGGATCAAATATAATATTTCTAGCACTATCTTTTCATAGGTGGGTTAGGGCTGTTATGGTTTGGTAAGTTTGTTATATAGTCTATATAGGCTTGAATGTGTCTCTGCAGGTTTTTGTGTTTCTGGTCTCCATATCCTGTAGAGCCCCACACAAAGAAAATTCCATATGATTTATTCAGTGTCTGGCAACAGAAAGAGCATTTGCTGCTTCTGAGGTGATAATCACAATTTGAATATTTTTTGTATGACATGTTGTAGGCTCCATTATTGGGGAATATGGAGTTTGTGATAGAAAGCTGGAGGTGCAGGGTTTATATTGAGATTCTGTCCAATCCTGTAGAGAATCCAATCTTCACGCCACACAGAAGGATTTATTGAATGATGTTTCAATTATAATGGCGGTTTTATCTGGTAGTTGAAACTAACTGGAGGGGTTGGGTTTCTTTATGTATAGAAAACCATAGTGTCTTATTTTGCTAATAAAAAAAAAGGGTTTGGGGGGAGGGGTATATGATGTGGTGGGCATGATGTGTGGAAATGTCGCTTTGGCTTGCCCGCCCACCCCAAATATTTCTATCTGGAGATGCCACTGCTGCTAGATAACACTGCTTATACTGTAATAGCTAAATGTTTTTACTGGCAGATACTGCCAACACATTTTATTGCTTGCCCACCTCTTCTTATACAGTTTTAAGATAAAATCACACAACAAACTCAAAAGGATAGATAGCATGAATCATTATTGCTGATACTGAAAGGAACAGTAGGGTGAGACACAAGATACAGCACCTGTATTTACATTATTTGCAGTCTGTATTTTAGGCAGGGCTGCACATTAATTGCAATTAATGCTTTAATTAATAATCGTGATTAACAGATTTAATCACGATTATTAACCAACCACCCTCCCCTGCCCACCCGCACACATGGTCGGTCCGGCATCTCTCCTTCCACTCCTGGATCCACCAGCAGCTCTCTTCCCCTCATGGTTTACCTTTTCTTTTTCAGTAAATCTCCTCCCTGCAGTGACAGACATATTGAAACGGTGCCTCAACCTGCACTGGGCCTTTCCTTCTGACCCATCCCGCCCTCTTCTGAAAACAGGAAGCTGTATCAGAACGGGGCAGGGTGGGTCAGAGGGAAAGGTCCGGTTAAGACCGAGGTAGCACGGCAATATAGGTGCTGCTGCAGGGAGAAGACATTAAAAAAACATGGGAGGGGAAGGGAAAGAGAGCCGTCGGCTGTCAAGGAGGGGGGAGTGAGAGATGCCGGACCGACAGTGAGGGCCGGTGGGGGAGAGCATCGACAGAGACCCATGGGAGGGGAGAGGAGGCAAGGCATGGCATGGCACATATATGAGAGAGAGAGAATGGGCCTTTGCCCGCACGGGGGGGGGGGGGGGGGGTGGCACACGAGAGAGAGAGAATGGCTGAAGGCATAGGGGCACTTAGAAGAGAGAGAACAGGCTCATATGAGAGAGAGAGAGAGAATGGGTGACGGTGGGGTGTACATGTGAGAGAGAGAACAGGCTCAGGCTCCATCCAAAGCTGCAGTACTTGTTCAGTGGCTGGTGGGATAGCCAAATAAATCTGCTGCCTGAGTAACCCCTTTCCTCCTCGTACTGCCTCAGGAGCAAGGAAGTCAGCAGGGTGCCTCCAGCCACCAACGCTTGCACTTCCCAAGCATGCTCAGTTCATGCATGAACTGAGCATGTTTGGGAAGTGTCAGCATCAGCACTTTGGCAGTGGATTTCTTCAACTGGCGTAGCTTCGGCATCCTGACCAGCAAAGATATGTTATCTAATGTGGGGGGGGGGAGGCATCCCCCTCCCATGGACTGCTGTCTATGCCCTGCCTTTAATTGTGATTATTTATTTATTTACTTGGATTTTGCTAACACATTGGGTATTTCCTTGTCCCTAGAGGGCTCACAATCTAAGTTTGTACGTAAGGCAATGGAGGGTTAAGTGACTTGCCCAAGATCACAAGGAGCAGCAGTGGGATTTGAACCAGATACCTCTGGATGTCAAGACTGGTGCTCTAACAACTAGGCCACTCCTTTTAATCAAAATGCAGCCCTAACTTTAGGGGGGAGGGGTTTGGGTCTTAGTGAAAGAGGAGCGAAGCTGAGGGAGAACTGGTATTCATTGCATCTTCCTCTGTTTGTCCTTTAGGATTAGCACATAGAAAAATTCCAAAATCTGGTACATAGGCATAACTTGAAGGAAAAACTTCAGAGCATTTTCCACCCATGCTGTGTGTAAGATTTTATTATTGTGTATTTCCAGCTATGATGAACACATTCTCCTCTGGGATATCCGGAAAATGAAGCAACCATTGGCTGATACTCATGTCCAGGGTGGAGTCTGGCGACTTAAGTGGCACCCTACCCATGAGCACTTGTTGCTGGCGGCATGCATGCATAATGGCTTTCAGATTTTGGACTGCCAAACAAGTATAGGTGAGTGTACCTTATACAGAGCTGCAGCTTGTAATGCCAGTTGTTTGGTACAACATTCAATGTTATTACCTGCTGTGATGATCCAAGGGAGCCATGTAGATGGTCAATTTTCCTGTCCCTCCCCACATTTGTCCACATCAAATTGTGCTTCCACTATTCTGACTGCAGCAGCAGTTGGTGAAGAGCGATGAGTTGAATCTGCAATCACAAAGACCGCTTCTGTTTGTTTTCCTTAACTATATTTAACTGCTTTACTCTTCCTCATTAGCATAAAACTCAGCTCAGAAGTTAGTTACAGTGATGTTTGATACTTAATTTTTGACTTTTATTTTTCAGCTCAGACTACAGAGGAGTGTAATATTCTTTCATCTTATGATCATCATAATTCCTTGGCCTATGGAGCTGATTGGTCAAAGCTCTCTCTGACAGAGCTCTCAGCTACCAATCAAGAGCCACTCTTCAGTGCTTCTTGTGGGTCAGGTAGTAGAAGCTGTTCGGAACAAGTTGTCCAGAAGCTGGAGTTGCAGGGCCAGAATCTGAAGATTTTCTATGAATCACCCACTGCTAGTTTTGACTTGATCTTGGAAGATGAGGTTGGAGGTTATATCCCTGAGGCTGTTGCCACTGCCAATAAGATATTTGAGCCAGGACCTGTGCAAAGTGAGACGCATCTCCTAGCAACCTGTTCTTTCTATGATCATGTTCTTCATGTTTGGAGATGGGATTGTAATCTAACAGAGCCTTCAAAGTAAAAAAAAAAAAAAAAAGGTTCTTCCTTTTTATATAAAACATTATATAAAAGAAAAGAAATCCATCATTACAACAATACTTTTCAAATGCTATGAGTTGAAAAGTACAGCTTTTTCCCAAGTTCTGCAGAAGATCTTCATTTTGGAAATAAAGAACCCAAATACCTTTTCATAGTGAGAACTGTTTGACTTCTTTATCTTGGGATTCTCTTGATTACTGCCTTAATGGAAGACTTAGAAAGAATTTGAACCCCCTATTCAGCTGGCTGCCTTCCCAACTTGCAATTAGAGTCTTCGTAAAGAATGATCTTTCTTCCATAGACATAAACTGGCCAAAGTCTTTAAAGAATAAGCGTCCATGGATTTAGCTAGAACAGAAACTATAATTATGTTTGTATAGGATTACTTTTGTTAACCCACATTTTGAATTGATAATACTTCTTATATGGAAGAAAAAGTCATATACCATGCACTTTAAAAATCTGAAGTTTCTTCTAGATATGTTTTTTTAATTATTTTAAATGTTTTGTGACTCTTCCTTTGCTATCTGCCCAAAGTATGTCAAATTACATTAAACACATGCATTGTCTACTCAGATGCCCTATTATAGGCTATTCCTTTCCATCAGGGAGATTTGGATCTAAAGTAACATTCTCCGAGGACAAGCAGATGGCTTGTTCTCACTGATGGGTCGGCGTCCACGGTGGCCCAGGAACGGCAATTTTTAATCGCAAAAACAAAGTTTGCCAGAGCCTTCCAGCGCGCGCGGCGCACGCACCGCATATGCGGCCATCTGCCCACCCATCACACGAGAGCCCCGCTCAGTTTTTTCTTTTCCGCAGTGGAGAGTGGCTGCTTCATTGGTCTCTCTCCTCATCCCAGAGAAAGAGCCTTCATTTTTGGCCAACCTTTTCAGAGTTTTTTCTTCCTCTTCTTTTGTTTTCTTTATCCTGTCTACAAAATTTAAAAAAAAAAAAAAAGTCCCTTATTTCTTAGTTTTGGCCCTTTAAAGTTTCCTTTCGTTTTTGTCGCGGCTCTCTTAGGTCGCGCGTACGCGTTTTCTCATTTTTGTGCCCTTTTAATTGACACAATTGAGAATTTTGACTTCGCCGCCGCCGCCGCTATTTTTCCGTCCATGTCATTGAGGACTCCCAGCGGCTTCAAGAAGTGTACTCGGTGCAACCGGTCAATCTCAGGTACTGATCCCCACGCGTGGTGGCTTCAGTGCCTTGGGCCCGACCATCGCCCAGACGCATGTAAATTGTGTCTTAGCCTTAAAACGCGGACACAAGCTTCGAGAAAAGCTCTTCAGGACCATCTTTTTAGAGCTTTGACTGGTTCTTCGGCATCAACGTCAACAGCGGTACCAAGGTCGGCGGTGTCGATATCGGCACCGGAGATGGCATCGAATTCAGGAGCGCAGGTAATGGCTGTCCGGAGACCACCACATGCTTTGAGCAGTGAGCTGTCGAGTGGGTCTCCACCTGCCTCAAAGTCTCCTGCTGTTTAGGCTTCCAGGGACCGACCTCTCAGACCCGACACCGAGGAGGTGTGTGGATTCCATGTCCTCCTCGTCGGTACCGAGGAGTATCGATGACGTGCATCGAGCGAAGGCGAAGAAGCATCGTCATCGGTCTCCTTCCAAGCACGGTACCGGGAGCTCCGGGGCATCGAAGGATTCAGCACCCGTGAAGCGCCGACGCCGGGAGGATCGCTCACCCTCCATTCAAGAGGTGTTGGTGCATTGGTCTCCGGACAGTCCGGTACCACCTCCTCGACCTCCACAGATTCTGACGCCGATTCTTGCATCGACCCCGCAGCCTTGCTCGACAGCGACTCTAGACGAGTGCATCCGAGCCATTCTTCCAGGTCTTCTGGAGGGGTTGCTGCGTCTGCTCCGGTACCGGGGGTGCTTGCGCTCTCCGTACCATCGATGGAAGCGACAGCTGGCTCTATACCTGTGGTGAGGTCTCTGACGCCGGTGCCGCTTGCGACATAGGCGTCAGCTGCCACCCAGGTCGACTCCCCATAGACATCGCTGGAGGGGAGCTTCATCGCCGCCAGCACAGGAGTCGACTTCTCAACATCGCCATCGAGGATAGGGTTCCTTGGCGTCGAGATGGGCCCGGTTTCGGACTGCAGTTAAGGAACTCTTGTCCGATACTGATGAGGATGCCTCGTGGGATGAAGGGCAAGATCCCAGGTATTTCTCTTCTGAGGAGTCTTGTGTTCTTCCCTCTGATCCTACTCCTTCACCAGAAAGAAAGCTTTCTCCCCCGGAGAGTCTTTCTTTCTTTCTCTTCATTTGTCCAGGAAATGTCTGTGGCTATTCCCTTCCCTGTGGTATCTGAGGATGAGCCCAGGACTGAGATGCTTGAGGTCCTTGACTATCCTTCACCACCTAATGTGCTCAAGGAGACACTTATGCGGAACTGGATGAAACCACTAAGTAATCCCACCATTCCCAAGAAAGCAGAGTCCCAATATCGGATTCATGGAGAACCTGCGCTGATGAAGTCGCAGTTACCTCACGACTCTATGGTTGTGGATTCCGCTCTCAAGAGAGCCAGGAGTTCTAGAGACTTTGCCTCGGCACTCCTGGGAAGAGATTTTAGAACCCTGGACTCTTTTGGGAGAAAGGCGTATCGGGCCTCTATGCTCGTGGCCAAAATTCAATCTTACCAGCTCTACATGAGCATTCACTTGAGGAACACGGTGAAGCAACTGACGGACTTGGTTGATAAGCTCCCTCCGGAGTGATGCGCAATCGAGTCCAGCAGTGGATTGCGGATGTCCCTTGCCGGGGGGGGGGGATAATATTTTTTTGTGAGAAAGTCGAACAAGTGATTGATCAGATCACTCAGTGGGAAACCGCTATGGAAATCTCTTCCACCGGGCGCCTTCTGCTACTACCTCATCAGGTAGACGATTTTTCCGGTGAAGGAAGAATGCTCCCTATGCTTATAACAAACGTAGGTACAATCCTCCTTCTTGACAGCCTTCTCAGGCTCATCCCCAGCACGCTCGTTCTCGTCAACAGCGTGCGCCAAGGCAGGCCCCTGTGGCTCCCCAGCAAAAGCAAGGGATGGACTTTTGACTGGCTCCAGTGTCTGTGCCAGACGACTTACCAGTCGGAGGGAGGTTAAAATTTTTTCACCAAAGGTGGCCTCTTATAACTTCCAATCGGTGGGTTCTTCAAATAGTCCAGTTAGGAAACTCCCTCAATTTGAAATCCAGACCTCCAAATTGCCCACCGGGAGCTCAATCCTTCAGCTTCCAGCACAGGCAGATACTTGCAGAGGAACTCTCTGCCCTTCTCAGCACCAATGCGGTCGAGCCTGTTCCACCAGGGCAAGAAGGGCTGGGATTCTATTCCAGGTACTTTCTTGTGCAAAAGAAAATGGGGGATGCATCCCATCCTAGACCTAAGGGCCCTGAAAAAATTCCTAGTCCCACAAAAGTTCAGGATGGTTTCCCTGGGCACCCTGCTTCCCATGATTCAGGAAAACGAATGGCTATGGTCTCTGGACTTAAAGGATGCTTATACACACATCCTGATACTTCCATCTCACAGGAAGTATCTTCCATTCCATCTGGGAGCGCAGCAATTCTAGTATTGTGTGCTGTCCTTTGGTCTGGCGTCTGCGCTCAGGGTCTTTACAAAATGCCTGGCAATAGTTGCAGCGTCGCTACGCAGACTGGGAGTGCATGTGTTCCCTTTTCTCGACGATTGGCTGGTGAAGAACACCTCAGAGGCAGGAGCTCTACAGTCCATGCAGACGACTATTCAACTGCTGGAGCTACTCGGGTTTGTTATAAATTACCCCAAGTCCCATCTTTTCCCTGTTCAGAAACTGGAATTTATAGGAGCTCTGCTGGAGAGCAGACAATCTTCTGGCTCTAGTTTCCATGGCCAGGGCGTCTCAGCAGATCATAGCTCGGCAGATGTTGAGACTTCTGGGGCACATGGCCTCCACAGTCCATGTGACACCCATGGCCCGTCTTCACATGCGATCAGCTCAATGGACCCTAGCTTCCCAGTGGTATCAAGCTGCAGGGGATCTAGATGATGCAGTCCAGCTGTCCACCGGTTTTCACAATTCTCTTCAGTGGTGGACAATTCGATCCAATTTGACCTTGGGACGTCCTTTTCAAATTCCTCAGTCACAAAAAGTGCTGACAACGGATGCATCCCTCCTGGGGTGGGGAGCTCATGTAGATGGGCTTCACACTCAAGCAGTTTGGTCCCTCCAGGAAAAGGTCTTCAGATCAATCTCCTGGAGTTGTGAGCGGTCTGGAACGCTCTAAAGGCTTTCGTAGATCAAATTATCCAAATTCAGACAGACAATCAGGTTGCCATATACTACATCAACAAGCAGGGGGGCACTGGATCTCGCCCCCTGTGTCTGGAAGCCATCCAGATGTGGCTTTGGGTTCGGCGTTACGGCATGTTTCTCCAAGCCACTTATCTTGCAGGCATAAACAACAGACTGGCCGACAGATTGAGCAGGATCATGCAACCTCACAAGTGGTCGCTCAACTCAGGCGTCGTACGCAAGATCTTCCGAGAGTGGGGCACATCACAAAGTCCCTCAAATCTGTTCCAGACTTCAGGCCCACGACAGACTAGCGTCGGATGCCTTTCTCCTTCATTGGGGGAAGGGCCTTTTGTACGCATATCCTCCCATACCTCTGGTGGGGAAGACTTTGCTGAAACTCAAGCAAGACCGCGGAACCATGATTCTGATTGCTCCCTTCTGGCTGCGTCAGATTTGCTTCCCTCTTCTTCTGGAGTTGTCCTCCGAAGAACCGTGGAGATTGAACTGTTTTCCAACCCTCAGAATGAGGGGGCGCTTCTCTATCCCAACCTCCAATCTCTGGCTCTTACAGCCTGGATGTTGAGAGCATAGAATTCGCTTCCTTGGGTCTCTCTGAGGGTGTCTCCCGGGTTTTGCTTGCTTCCAGGAAAGATTCCACGAAGAGGTGTTACTTTTTCAAATGGAGGAGGTTTGCCGTCTGGTGTGATAGCAAGGCCCTAGATCCTCGCTCTTGTCCTACACAGACCCTGCTTGAATACCTTCAGAGTCTGGTCTTAAGACCAACTCCGTAAGAGTTCATCTTAGTGCAATTAGTGCTTATCAACGTGTAGAAGGTAAGCCTATCTCTGGACAGCCTTTAGTTCGCTTCATGAGAAGTTTGCTTTTGTCAAAGCCCCCTGTCAAACCTCTACCAGTGTCATGGGATTTCAACGTCGTTCTCACCCAGCTGATGAAGCCTCTTTTTGAGCCACTGAATTCCTGCCATCTGAAGTGTTTGACCTGGAAGGTCATTTTCTTGGTGGCTGTTACTTCAGCTCGTAGAGTCAGTGAACTTCAAGCCTTGGTATTGCATGCTCCTTACCTCAAGTTTCATCACAACAGAGTAGTCCTCCGCACTCACCCTAACTTCTTGCCAAAGGTGGTGTCGGAGTTCCATCTGAACCAGTCAATTGTCTTGCCAACATTTTTTCCCGTCCTCATACCCGCCCTGCTGAACGTCAGTTGCACACCTTGGACGGCAATAGAGCATTGGCCTTTTACGTGGAGTGGACAAGCCCCTTCAGACAGTCCGCCCAAATGTTTGTTTCTTTTGATCCCAACTACATTTCTTTCAAGGGGTGAACAAACATGTGGATAAAGGTGAGCCGGTTGATATTGTGTATCTGGATTTTCAGAAGGCATTTGACAAAGTACCTCATAAAAGACTCCAGAGGAAATTGGAGAGTTATGGGATAGGAGGTAGTTTGTTCATCAGCGCTGCGTATGCCTTGTAGCGCTATAGAAATGCTAAATAGTAGTAGTGGTAGTAGTAGTGTTCTATTGTGGATTAAAAACTGGTTAAAAGATAGAAAACAGAGAGTAGGGTTAAATGGTCAGTATTCTCAATGGAGAAGGGTAGTTAGTGGGGTTCCCCAGGGGTCTGTGCTGGGACCGCTGCTTTTTAATATATTTATAAATGACCTAGAGATGGGAGTAACTAGTGAGGTAATTAAATTTACTGATGACACAAAGTTATTCAAAGTCGTTAAATCGCAGTAGGATTGTGAAAAATTACAAGAAGATCTTACGAGACTGGGAGACTGGGTGTCGAAATGGCTGGTGACGTTTATGTTTAAATCTTTTTTATTAAGAACAACCGAACTTGTACAGATTATGCAATGAAAGGAGACCAATACAAATATCAATGTTATAACTCAAGTCACCATATAATTGTTAATGTTTTATCCCCCCCTCCTACCTCCCTCCCCCTACCCACCTCCCCCCTTACGTTTATTAACGAGAACCATCTTTGTAGAATGCAACAACATGTATGATATACTGTTCAGGGTACTTGATAATAAGAAAGTCTCATCAGAACCACCTCCATCCCTCCTTATGAGACAGTAGCTTAGTGACACGACCTACTGCAAAGGGCCTTGTTTCTTATAACCCTTCAACTCGGTTCACCGCCTCTTATATGAGTCTTACAGCTTTATTAATGATATCAGCACCCTTAAAGAATAAAACAGTTTCCACAATATCAGTTGTCAGCGGTACTCATCTCAGAGTTAACCCTCAGCCTACCCCCTGTCACCCACCCCCTTCTCCCCCCCTCATTACTTCCCCCTGCCTCACCATTCTCTCTAAACTCCACATTCATCCCCATTCACTCCAACTCATTCAACACCTGACTTCTAGCTCTGGGAGCTACTACATTCAAATATGCTGTCCATGTTTTAATAAAGTGTTTCCTCCTTTTCGGAGTAAATCGGGCACCCCTGGCCTCCCATATCATAAGCGCGTGCAACTTGTTCCTCCAATACCAGTAGGAGGGCGGTATGTCCATTAGCCAATGATTCAATATGCATTTCTTCCCCAGAATGCAGGACTTACTCAAGAACAGCTTCTCTTCTCTTGTTCCCACCGCCCACACTCTTGGCAAGCTAAACATGACACGTTCAAATGTAAACTGTATTCTACACCCCAAGATCTTCGATACAAACCGGGCGAGAGCCGTCCAGAAACCCCGAATACGCTGACACTGCCACATCCCATGCGCCAAAGAAGGCATGCCCATTCCACACTTCCGGCATCTGTCAGCCTCCACTATCCCTGCATGCCATGCTTGCTTACCCGAGAAGTATGCCCTGTGGATTGTTCTAAAATGACACTCCTGCAGTTCCGCGCTATGCACTACCCCTGTCATCCCTTTTAGTGCTGTCATCACCTTTTCTATAGCAAATGAACTCCCCGACTCTTGTTCCCATCTCCCCACTACCTCCTTAACATCTTTGGGGGGTTTCAAGTCCCTCAATACCTTATGAAACCAAGAGATTGATGTCTGCCCTACTGCATCCCCTTTCAGAAAATACCGAATCTTTTTCCCAAAATCCAATGTGAGTGCAGACCGGGGCAAGCTTCTGAAGTAGTGTTTCAGTTGTAAATAGGCCAATCTCGCCAGTGAACCTCCCGCACACCTCCTTTCAAATTCCCCATCGGGCAACAGTGACCCATCTATTTGAAGAAAACTCTCCAGTAGTGTCACTCCCTGTCGCTCCATATCTTTAAAAATTCGGTTCTCCCTACCCGCCGGGAATTCTACATTCCCCACTAACGTTAACAGCACACTGGCCTCCGGATCTTGCCCCCAGAAACCCAACAACATCCTCCAGGCGTAACGTAAAGGCTGCAAGAGTACACTATCTTTGAAAGGAGTTGGTATCCTCACTTTTTTTAGAGTGTAATAAGCAATTTAAGGACCATGGCCGAAAGAAAGCTTGTTCCCAAACTATGTCAGTATAGGTTGTCGACTGCAAGACCCAGTCTCACAGGTGCCTGGCCATGCAAGCCCAGTTATAATCTTTTAAGTCAAGCATGCCCAACCCACCCTCACGCTGAGCCCCATACACATGTTTCCACTTCATTTTCGATTTTTTCCCCGCCCAGCAAAACCATGCTATGTGCCTCTGCAGAGCTTTCAGATCTCTAACCAACAGCCTGATAGGTAATATCTGCAGCATGTACAATAGAGAGCTGCACGGGAACGGGGTTCGCGGGAATCCCGTGGAACCCGCGGGATTACCGCGGGGACGGAGGCAGTTCCTGCAGGGTTCTCGCGGGGATGGAAGCAGCTCTGCGGGGTTCCCGTGGGGACGGAGGCGGTTCCTGCGGGGTTCCCGCGGGGATGGAAGCAGTTCTGCGGTCTTCTCGTAGAAGTGTAAGCTGCACCTGCACCAGCCTCTCATCTACCGAATACCAATTTCTTTGAGTGCTGTCTTCTCCTCCTCTTCTTCTTCCTTGCTTTAACAGCACAAATGTGGAAAGTCTTCCATTAAGGAGGTGGTAGAGTCACAAATGATAACAGAATTCAAAAAGGCATGGGATGAACACAGAGGATCTCTAATTAGAAAATGGAAGTTATATAAAACCTAACCTTAAATGGCTGCATGTGTGTGGATGTGTCAAGTGACGCTTAGATGGCGATTATGGCTGTGATGAACTAGGGCTGATACCTGGCAGACTTGTATGGTCTGTGTCTCATACATGGCAATCTGGTTTAGGATGGGCTGGAAAGGGCTTATACAGCAACTTCAGTGGCTGGAACATGAGGACAGTGCTGGACAGACTTTTACGGTCTGTGTCCCACAAATGAGAAGACAAAGAGACTGGAGTGGGCTTCAACGGCAACTCCAGTAGTTGGAACATAAGGATAGGGCCAGATAGACTTCTGTGGTCTTTGTTCCAGAAACACGAAAGAAAGACCATAATCAAGTATATAATATCACACTCGTTGATTTAATGATGAATTGATCATGAGTGTGACTATTGGCAGAGTGGATGGACCGTTCAGGTCTATTTGCTGTCACTTACTATGTTACTATTAATCCTCTTTGCTACCAGGCTGGTGCACAGACCTCAGCTCTGACACAGACATGAGAATCAGATGTCACCTGACCTACTGGCGCATGCATGTGGCGACCTATCAGCACACAGTGCAAGTGAATCAGAGACAAGTCTTACATGTGCGCACCAGAGTGTTCCAACTTCCGTTCCTTCCTTGCCTACAGTGCTGTGGCTCAAATCCAGAGAGAGACTGAGGGAGCTGACTGGAATTTTCTTTTATGTACCATTAAATTCTTACGGGGA
The DNA here is from genome assembly GCF_901765095.1 of Microcaecilia unicolor. Taxonomy (NCBI): domain Eukaryota; kingdom Metazoa; phylum Chordata; class Amphibia; order Gymnophiona; family Siphonopidae; genus Microcaecilia; species Microcaecilia unicolor. The sequence continues at coordinate 230,692,730 of NC_044036.1, forward strand.
TGGGTAGGGATGGGTTAAATTCTTGCGGGGACGGGTTGGGATGGGTTAAATTTTTGCGGGGATGGGTAAGATTCCAGCAGGGACGGGCGGGGATGGGTAAGATTTCTGTCCCCGTGCAACTCTCTAATGTACAACCATTTAGGGAATATGACCATGCAGTATAAATGAATTCTATCTAGAAAAGACAACGGCAAGGAAACCCAAGCCGTCAGTTGTGCTTTAGTTTCCCCAATCAGACGAGGGACATTAACCCTGTATAGTTGTGCCGGATCCATCGACAGATGCACTCCCAAATACTTAAATTCTGTGCGTGTTTGACGGATCTGGGACCGACTCCAAATCACTGGATCTACCCCCGCACTGACTAAAGCCTCCGATTTCTCTAGATTCAATTTGAAGCCCGCAAAGTCCCCATATTCCCGCATACTCTCCAACAACTGAGTCAACGATTTCTGCGGATCCGTGATCAGCACCAATAAATCATCTGCAAATGCTGCAGTTTTAAATTCCTGATCCAGGATCCGAACACCTTTAATTTCTACATTGCTGCCAATTTCCCGTAAAAGCAGATCCAGGGTCAATACGAATAGTAGCAGCGAGAGCGGGCATCCCTGCCGGGTACCCCGCCCTATGGCAAACCAGTCAGAAAATAACCCATTGACACAAATTCTCGCCTTAGGATCTGTATATAACGTCTTTATAGCCTTTCCAAAAAAAACCCTTATACCATAGGCCTTTAAGGTCTCAAACATAAAGCCCCAGTCCACCCTGTCAAAGGCTTTTTCAGCATCAAAACTTATTAACATAGCTTGCAAACCTTCATCCCTCACTCGCTCCAACGCCCCAAGTATTCGTCTCAGATTTCTGACCACTTTCCGATCTTTCACGAAACCCACCTGTGACTCTTCCAACAATGACGGCAAGAACTGAGCCAGCCTATTGGCCAGTATCTTAGCTAGAAATTTTGTCTCTGAGTTCAGCAAAGAAATAGGTCGATAAGATTCCGGTAGGTGTGCTTGTTTGAGTGGTTTCAGTATGACCGTAATATTAGCCTTATTCATATGGTCAGGCATCTGTCCCCTTCTGACCACTTCATTAAATACCTCCGCTAATTGTCGACCAATTCCCGGCCTAAGTAATTTATAAAATTCGTTGCTGAGGCCATCTGGTCCAGGTGTCTTACCCAGGGAGCTCTGCTGCACTACCCAATCTACTTCATCCTCTGTTATTGCTGCATTTAAGATCTTTAAGTCTGCAGTATTCAACTTTGGTAGTTCTACACTTCTAAGGTATGCTGCGCTCGGAGTTACCATCTCTGATTGCGGCTTATACAACTGTTCATAGAATTGCCTAAAAATCTCTGCTATTGCACTATCCGTGTGTTTCAGTTCTTTTTGTTTATTAACTAATGAGAGCACTTTTCTGGACCCTACCTGCCTTTTCAATAGTCTAGCCAGAAATCTCCCCCCTTTGTTAGCAAATTTATACAGCTGATATTTGTAGTACATTGCAGAGTTTTGCGCTGACTGCTGCAGAAGTTCATTTAAGGCTTGCTGCGCCTCTAATAACCGGGCCCGCACTTCTGGTGTCTGAGTGTGACCAAATTGTCTCCTTAAAGTTGTTACCCTCTTCTCCCATCTCAATACTTCTCGCTTCCGTACCTTCCTTTGAAAAGTATTATAGGCTATTGTCTCACCCCGGAGAACCGCTTTCGCGGCTTCCCAAAAGAGCACCGGATCATTCCTATGGGCCTCATATTCCTCTTGATATTGTTCCCACCTAGTCTTTAATTGTAACTGAAATTGCCTATCCCGATAGAGGTATGTCGGGAAACGCCAAGAAAAGACTCTCTGCGCATTATTATCCAAACGCATCTCCATTGAGACCCAGGCATGGTCAGAGACAACTATTGGTCCAATCTTAGACCCCTGCACTTGCGTTAACAGTTCCCTTGCAATCAGTATGTAATCAATGCGAGACAGTGTGGAATGAGCTCTAGACAGATGCGTGTAGTCTTTTTCCAACGGGTTTAAGGTTCTCCAGACATCTATCACATCTAGCGCCTCCTCTAGCAACCCCAACCCCCTCTGGCCTCTGGACAGCTCCCTCCCCGTCGGCCTCGACCTATCTAGCAGCGGGTCTCTGACTTCATTAAAGTCGCCACCCATCACAACAAGGCTTTCACCCATGTCTTGTATTCTGCGCAAAAGCGTCTTATAGAACACCTTCTCAAAAGTATTGGGCGCATATATATTACATAACAGCATTGATTGTCTCTCTATTTCAAGATCCACCAGGACATACCGCCCTCTAGTATCCCTTACAATTTTCCATATTTTCACATGCATCCCTTTGCGGATCAGTATTATCACTCCTCCTTTCCCTCCTACTGCGGGGGAGTCCATGACTTCACCCACCCACCATCTCTTTAGCTTCTCATGTTCTATGTGTGTCAAGTGTGTTTCTTGCAGGAGAGCTATTGTTGTTTTCTGATCATTAAGGACTTTCAAGATTTTTTGCCTCTTTATTGGGGAGTGAATACCCCCCACATTCCAAGTCACAATCTTTAAATTCGTCATCTCCTCTTACTAATGTACCATTCCATATCATCAAGCTGATCAATCCATAGACTGGTGGGTTGTGTCCATCTACCAGCAGGTGGAGATAGAGAGCAAACTTTTGCCTCCCTATATGTGGTCATGTGCTGCCGGAAACTCCTCAGTATGTTCTCTATCTCAGCAGGTGGTGGTCACACACAGCAGCAGCTCTGGCTAGGCCTCCAAGCCTAATCCTTAGGTTTTGTTGAGGCCTGGGGTTGAGGGCTCTTTTGAGCAAGTGCAAACCTGGTGGTGCCAGGTCCCTCCTTTTCTCCCCCCTCCCGCTGGCTCCGTTTAAAAAAAAAAAAAAAAAAAAAAATGTTAAACGTCTTTAAAGGCGTTTAATTCGACGTTTCTTTAAACGTTCATTGCAGCTACTCACTGGGACACCAGTTCGTTACAGCTCGGAGCGGCAAGCAGGTAATTTTACCTTTTTATAGCGGGCAGGGGGTTCCCCGATTCTTCTCCTCGTGGCATATGGCGTCGGAGGGCGAGGGCGCAAAGGGTCGCTCCCCGGATCGCTGGAGCGCTTCTAGAGGGGATGCGGGGGTTTTACAACCTGATTCGCCCTTGATGGGTGACAGTTTAGTGACCGATGAATGTCCCGGTCGTTCCTCCGGCGTGGCGGTTTTTTCCCGCCATAAACGCCCATCCCCCGCTCCTCGCCTCCGCCATCTTGGCCGGCCACGCGGCTCGGACGGCTTCTTCGTGGGCCGCCCTTGAGGTTGGAGACATTAATGCCATGACCGCCCTTAATTTGGGCGACGGCACAAGCGGCTAAAGTTAAGCGCCGTTCTTCCCGCGCGGCTCCTTCGCGGAGTTTCGCGCCGGACGCCATTTTGGATGCGCAGCATGTCTCTCCCCCGCTATTGCGAGCGCCGGTTGAGAGTGCGTCTAGGGCTGTTGCCCAGGCTGCGGAAGTGCACAGTCTGGGGGGTTTCTCCCCCGAGTTTGTTTTGCTGCTGCATCAGGCTTTCCTCATGCAAAACGCTGCCCCTGCTCCCTCTTCTGATAAAGAGGTTGAGGTTCCCAGAGGTAAACGCCCTCGGGTTGATTTCCAGGCCTTGGAGGACTTTGTCTCCTCCGATGTAGATGAGGGCAGCGTGTCTGAGGTCTCCCAACGGTCCTTTGCGGATTCCTTGGAGGAGATAGATCCCCGCTCGGATGGAGCGGATGACCCCTCTGCAGCGCGGCTTTTTAGCCCAGAGGATTTGCCCAACCTGTTTTTACAGGCCATGGACACTTTGAAGATTTCCTCTCCGGAGGACGTCTCTCCCTCAGCCCCTGTTGGCTCTGCCATTATGCTGGGGACGAAGCGCCCGCCTAGATCCTTCCACATGCATGATGCCATGCACACCTTAATTGCAGCTCAATGGGATGTCCCGGAAACGAGCCTTAAAGTGGCTAGGGCTATGTCCCGCCTCTATCCTTTAGCTGTGAGTGAACGTGAGGCCTATCTGTGGCCTACCGTGGATTCTTTAATCACTGCGGTGACTAAGAAAACGGCGTTGCCGGTGGAAGGTGGCACGGCCCTAAAGGACGCCCAAGACAGAAGATTGGAGGCGGCCTTAAGGTCGTCCTTTGAGGCAGCTGCTTTAAGTTTGCAGGCCTCAGTTTGCGGCTCCTATGTGGCCAGGGCGTGCCTGACTATGGTGCAGCGGGCTTCCCCCTCGGATCTTTCCTTGAGGGCTGATTGGCCGGCCCTGGAATCGGGCTTAGCCTATTTGGCAGACTTGCTGTATGATGTCTTGAGAGCCTCAGCTAAAGGCATGGCTCAGACAGTCTCTGCTGCGGCGGTGGCTTTGGCTGAAACATTGGTCTGCTGACCACGCCTCTAAATTCCGCCTGGCTAGATTGCCTTTTAAAGGCAAGCTGCTCTTTGGGGTCGAGCTGGACAAAATCGTGACCGATCTCGGCACGTCTAAGGGCAAGAAATTACCAGAGGTCAGGGCTCGGGCTAGTACTCGTCCCGGTACCTCCAGAGGACGGTTGCTGGAAGCCCGTCGGTACCGCCCGGGCAAGTCGGGTTCCTCTGCCCCCTCTTCCTTCAAGAGGAATTTCTCCCCCAAGCAGCATTCCTTTCGCAGAGACCGCCGTCCCGGAGGTGCTCCCTCCGGTCCTCCCCCAGGGTCTCGTACCCAATGACGGGGCCTTGGTCCACGCCCCAGTGCAGATTGGAGGACGGCTGTCCTCGTTTCTGGGCGAGTGGACCACTATAACTTCAGACGCGTGGGTGCTGGAAGTCATCAGAGACGGCTACAAGCTAGAGTTCTGCCAACCCTTAAGAGACGGGTTTGTACTCTCTCCCTGCAAGTCTCCGGTCAAGCTGTGGCAGTGCAGCAGACCTTGGACAACCTGATCCGCCTGGGTGCGGTCGTTCCGGTGCCAAAAAATCAGATTGGCAAGGGACGTTACTCCATTTCCTTTGTGGTTCCAAAGAAAGGAGGTTCTGTCCGGCCTATCCTCGACCTCAAAGGGGTCAATCGGGCCTGGAAAGTGAGGCACTTTCGCATGGAGACTCTCCGCTCTGTTATAGCGGCAGTGAAGGCAGGAGAGTTCTTGGCTTCCTTGGACATCAAGGAAGCGTACCTGCATATTCCCATCTGGCCTCCTCTCCAACGCTTTCTGCGTTTTACAGTCCTGAGACGACACTTCCAGTTCAGAGCCCTCCCTTTCGGGTTGGCTACTGCTCCGCGGACCTTTTCCAAAGTAATGGGGGTCATAGCGGCCTTCCTGCTAAAGGAAGGAGTACAAGTCCATCCCTATCTGGACGACTGGTTGATCCGAGCCCCCTCTTATGCAGAGTGCGGCAAAGCTATGGACCGGGTAGTTGCTCTTGTGAGCTCCCTGGGATGGATCATCAACTGGAAGAAGAGCCAGCTGCGCCTGACTCAGTCCCTGGAGTATCTGGGAGTTCGATTCGACACCCAAGTGGGCAGAGTGTTCCTGCCAGACAATCGGATTGTCAAGCTTCAGGCTCAGGTGGACTAGTTCCTAGTAGCCTCTCCTATTCGGGCTTGGGACTACGTGCAGCTGTTGGGCTCTATGACGGCCACGATGGAAGTAGTGCCCTGGGCCAGGGCTCATATGAGACCACTACAGCTATCTCTGCTGCTGCGCTGGACTCCGATGTCGGAGGATTATGCTGTGCGCCTTCCCGTGGACCCAGCAGTGCGCAAGGCGCTGAGCTGGTGGACGCAGACAGACAAGTTGTCTGCAGGATTGCCTCTGGTGACCCCGGAGTGGATTGTCGTCACGACAGACGCCTCTTTGATGGGCTGGGGAGCCCACTGCTTGGGAAGGACAGCGCAGGGGCTCTAGTCTCCTGCAGAGGCAAGTGGTCTATCAACCTCCTGGAACTCAGAGCCATTCGGTTGGTGTTATTGGAGTTCATCCCGGTACTGGTGTTGTAGCCTGTACGGGTCCTGTCGGACAATGCCACGGCTGTGGCCTATATCAACCGCCAGGGAGGTACCAAGAGCGCCCCTCTAGCCAAGGAGGCTATGAGTCTTTGCCAGTGGGCGGAAGCGAACCTGGAGCAGCTTTCAGCGGCCCACATTGCCGGAGTCATGAATGTCAAGGCGGACTTTCTCAGTCGCCATACCTTGGAGCCCGGAGAGTGGCAACTATCTGCTCAGGCGTTCTTGGACATCACGAAGCGCTGGGGCCAGCCGAGCCTAGATCTGATGGCGTCATCGGCCAATTGCCAAGTGCCGCGCTTTTTCAGCAGAGGACGGGACCCTCGATCCCTGGGAGTAGATGCTCTTCTCCAACAGTGGCCGACACAAGAGCTCCTCTATGTGTTCCCGCCCTGGCCCATGTTGGGCAGGGTGCTAGACCGGGTGGCAAAGCATCCCGGCAGGGTAATCCTGGTGGGTCCGGATTGGCCCAGACGTCCCTGGTATGCGGACTTGATCAGGCTCTCAGTCGACGATCCTCTGCGGCTGTCAGTGGAGCAGGGCCTGTTACATCAGGGTCCCGTGGTGATGGAGGATCCCTCTCCCTTTGGTCTTACGGCCTGGCTATTGAGCGGCAGCGTCTGAGGAAGAAGGGCTTCTCAGACAAGGTCATCGCCACTATGCTGAGAGCGAGGAAACGCTCTACTTCTACTGCTTACGCCAGGGTTTGGCGTACCTTTGCAGCATGGTGTGAAGCAGGCTCACTTTCTCCCTTCACTGCTCCAATTTCTTCAGTGTTGGCGTTCCTGCAAGAAGGTCTGGAGAAAGGCCTGTCGCTCAGTTCCCTTAAAGTCCAGGTAGCGGCTCTGGCTTGCTTCAGGGGCCGCCTGAAGGGTGCTTCCCTGGCTTCGCAGTCAGATGTGGTGCGCTTTCTCAAGGGAGTTAATCACCTGCGCCCTCCTCTGCACTCAGTGGTGCCTGCGTGGAATCTCAACCTGGTGCTAAGAGCATTGCAGAAGCCGCCTTTTGAACCCTTGTCGAGGGCATCTCTGAAAGACCTGACGTTGAAAGCAGTCTTTTTGGTGGCTATCACTTCAGCCAGAAGAGTTTCCGAGCTCCAGGCGCTCTCATGTCGAGAGCCTTTTCTGCAGTTCACTGAGGCAGGAGTGACTATTCGCACAGTGCCTTCCTTCCTGCCCAAGATTGTTTCTCGCTTCCATGTGAATCAGCAGCTCTGTCTCCCTTCCTTTCGTAGGGAGGACTACCCAGAGGAGTACTCTGCTCTTAAATATCTGGATGTGAGACGAGTCATCTTCAGATACTTGGAAGTGACCAATGATTTCCGGAAATCGGATCATCTGTTTGTCCTGTTTGCAGGTCCTCGTAAGGGTCTGCAGGCTGCTAAGCCTACAGTGGCAAGATGGGTCAAGGAAGCCATTGCAGCGGCTTATGTGGCCGCGGGGAAGGATGCCGCCTATCCAGCTGAAGGCTCACTCCACGAGAGCTCAGGCGGCCTCGATGGCAGAGGCCGGATCCGTCTCCTTGGAAGAGAGATGCAAGGCGACAACTTGGGCTTCGGCTCATACATTCTCCAAGCATTACCGTTTGACTGTGGCTGCACGGGCGGAGGCCCGGTTTGGAGCTTCAGTGTTGAGGTCAGGGATTTCAATGTCCCGCCCTGGGTGAGTACTGCTTCGGTACATCCCACCAGTCTATGGATTGATCAGCTTGATGATATGGAAGGTAAAATTATGTATAATCATACCTGATAATTTTCTTTCCATTAATCATAGCTGATCAATCCATAGCCCCTCCCAGATATCTGTTCTGTTTTTATTCTGGTTGCATTTCAGGTTCAAGTTTAGTCTTCAGTTATTTCAGAAAGACTTCGTGTTCAAGTTCTTTCACTTGGATTCTTCAAGAGTTGAGACGAGTTTGTGTTACAGTGAGCTGCTGCATTCCTCTCCCCTCCGTTTTACGGGGCTGGATTGAGACATAAATTCTGCCGGCACTCCCTCCCGCTTCGTGCGGCTGTAGGGCAGCTTTGTACCCCTCCCGCTTCGGCGGTGTTAGGGTCAGTCAGCTCCTCCCGCGGTTGCGGTTGCAGGATAAGCCAGATCCCCCCGCATCGGCGGGTGTGGTGTCCCTCCCCCGCTCCGCGGGGATGAGCTGGACGGATTCCCCTCCCCCACTTGTGTGGGGATGAGCTGGGTTAATTCCCCTCCCCCGTTTCGGCGGTGGTGAGCTGGGCAGAGTGTCCCTTCGTGGGTGTAATTCTCTAAGTGCTGAGTCCTGCGGATGGAGCTTTGATATCGACATACTGAGGAGTTTCCGGCAGCACATGACCACATATAGGGAGGCAAAAGTTTGCTCTCTATCTCCACCTGCTGGTAGATGGACACAACCCACCAGTCTATGGATTGATCAGCTATGATTAATGGAAAGAAAATTATCAGGTATGATTATACATAATTTTACCTTCCATATTCTGTTTTCCAATTTATAACCACCCCGGAGATGTCCCAGACTCCACCTCCCGGGTACAGTTCTTTATCTTCCATCTCATGCCGCACACCACTATTATCAGACAGCCACATCTCCCTCATACATCTCATGCACCCACATTCGACCCCTCCCCTTAACCCTTCCTTGTCCTACCCCTTGTCCTACCCCTCCCCTCCCACCCTTGATCCCTCCCCCCCCCCCCAACATACTTTACCCCCAACATGCCCGAAGGCAAGTGAGCTTCCGTGTCCCCAGGATTAGGACACTCTCTTATTGCTCTGAGGGCTACAACCCTCTGATGTCCTTGTCCAAATAACAGTCTGCGCACAACCACAAATAGGAACCCTTGTGACTCGCAACGATGAGTCGGCATCAACAGGTGTGTCAGTCAACACAAAATCTCCTCCAAACTCCTGCAGGCTTAAAACCCACATCTATTTTGCCCTTGTCTGCAAACAGGTGTCCTTCTCATCCGTTGTTCTCCCCGAGCGCTCCTCCATCTGCCTCTTTCAGCTTACCAACAAATTCCTTAGCCTCCCGCACTGTTTCAAAAAAGACTGCTTGTCCATTGTTTATCACCTTCAGTCGTGCTGGGTACAGGAGGCTAAACTTGTATTTAAGATCAAACAAAGTTGAGCAGATGGGGGCGAAGTCCCTTCTGGCTGCAGAAACCTTCTGTGAATAGTCTTGAAAACATAAAATTTTTCTTTCCCTGGTATTCCAACTTCTTCCCTGCTCTCAGGTTCTGCAGAATCTCCATCTTGTGGGCATAGTTCAAGATCTTTAGTATGGTGACCCGTATGTTGTCACGTCGGGGGGCCCAGCCGGTGCGCCCGCTCAATTCTCAGCTTGCCTTCAAGACCCGGCTGTTCCAACGCTCCCAGCAGCCATTTTTCAAGGAAAGCACCCAGATTTTTTTCCCCCACATTCTCTGGGAGTCCCACAAGTCTCAAATTATTCCTCCTTGAGCGGGTTTCAAGATCCTCCAGCTGCGATTCAAGTTCTCCCAACCTACGGGCCATTTTCGGGTGCTCTTCTGCTACTTTCCGGATCTCCTCCTCCGCCTGCCCCACACGCTGCTGTACCTCATGTAGCTCCATCATCAGCGTGGTTTGCCTCTCGTCCAAGCCGTCCAGCTTGTCTAATATCAGCTGCAATTTCTGACCAATCGGCTTTCACTTCTTCAGTGATCTCCGCGGCCCAGAGTGAACTAGGCGAGGGCGAGTCTGGTGCTCCCTTGTCCGCCATTTTGTTTTCCCCTGGGCGCGCTCGGTCTTTAGGCTCTTTCCACCCCAGCTTTGCCGCCATGATTCCCGGTTCTCTGCTATTTGGCTCTCGTCTGTGCAGGGCACACTCCCGCTCTCAAATTAGCACTTTAATTTCGGGTAGGACGCCGTTTGCGAGTGCAGATCACTTTGTGGTCCCGGAGTAGCTTCACCTTCCGCCTCTCTACTCCATTCCCCAACCGGAAGTCATGGCTGGTGACGTTTAATGTGAGCAAGTGCAGGGGGAGAATGACATTGGGTGTTTCTAGAAAAGCATTGTGGTGGTTGATTGCATTTGGCAGCAAAGTGGTCAACCTGATGGCAACGCCAACACTCAACATTAGGACGACGATTAGGGCTAGGTTGTGTGGAGTAACTCCGCGATCACCTATTGGGATCAGAGGGACTTCTCTGTATCTGTCTTCCCCTGGAATTGGGGAACTCGTCTCTGTAGTCATGTCGGTATGGCCTGGGATTGGGAGCTCTGGCATTATTATTACGATTGCCAGAGTACATAGTAAGGCTATGGGGATCGTCTTCGGAGGGGTCCTGAAACCACTCCAGGGTAGAGCTAGTGCTGGAAGATGAGGATGAGTAGTAGGTACTGGGAGCTGAAGGAGGGTAAACGGGTGATGACATTGGAGAACTAGACACAGAGCTGGAAGAGGAAGAGCTGGGCTGCGAAGCCTTCCCGTCCTTCAATTTAGCTATCTGCATAGTCATGAGATGGGTGCACAAAGCGCGTTCTTTGTGGTCATCATTTTGTTTATTTTGAACAAAGAGTCTTCAGTGGTGCAGAATGTGGTCCTTCATTTCAGGCCACAACTTGTGGGGGAGACCCACAGTGTTATCCAGACCCTCCTTGACTTTGGTTGGTAAAGTCTCTTCTCCGAGGACAAGCAGGCTGCTTGTTCTCACTGATGGGTGACATCCAAGGCAGCCCCTCCAATCGGAACTTCTCTAGCAAAGGCCTTTGTTAGTCCTCGCGCACCGATGTGCACCGCGCATGCGCGGCCGTCTTCCTGCCCGAACCGGCTCGTGTTCGTCAGTCTTCTTTTGTCCGCGCTCGGGACGCTCGTGTTTTGCGCCGTTCGCGCCCCTTAAGTTGACCCTCGCGCGTCTTTTGACTTTTCGCTATTTAAAAAAAAAAAAAAAAAAAGGGAATTTGGAGAAAGACCTTTTCGGTCTTTTTTCCCTTCCCGTATTTCCAGTTTTTTGCCCCGCTAAGTTTACATTCGTTTTCGGGGTAGGCCCCTTTGAGGCCTCAGTGCGAGTTTTTTTCTCTCCCTCTTTTTGGTGCCTTTACCGCAATTACGAGTTTTGATTTCGCCGGCGTGATTTTTCCACCCGATGTCATCGAAGTCTCCCAGCGGCTTCAAGAAGTGAACCCACTGCGCCCGGGTAATCTCGCTCACTGATAGGCACGCGTCGTGTCTTCAGTGTCTGGGGGCTGGCACCACCTGCAGGCCTGTAGTCTTTGCGCCCTTTTACAGAAAAGGACTCAGGTAGCGAGATTGGCCCAGTGGAACGTGTTGTTCTCGGGCTCTTCGTCGGCAACAGCACCGGGGGTATCGAGTGCATCGACGTCGACAGCGTCAAGACCTCCGACCGCGGTATCGGCTGCATCGAGGCATCGACCCTCTGCATCGTCGGTACCGAGACATCGGAAGGCTGCGTCGGCGTCGGTGGTACCGGGACCTCCACTAGTGCTGATGTCATCGGACGGTGGTGCTTCGACCGGAGTGCAGGTGAGGGCTGTCCATTCCCCTGCTGGTGGCGGTGAGCCTTCGGGTGGGTCTCCCCCTACCCTGAGGGCTACTGCGGTACAGCCCCCCTGAGACCGACCTTCTTCGGCCTCGGCCTCGAGGAAGCGACGGTAGGATTCTACGTCCTCCTCATCGGTACCGGGAAGTTCCGGTGACATGCTTTGTTTGAAAAAGTCAAAGAAGCATCGACACCGGTCTCCTTCCCGCATCGGTACCGAGAGCTCTGGGTCGCTCACCCTCTGTTCAGGAGGTGTCGATGCGCTCCACCTTGGACAGCCCGGAACAGCCTCCGCGCCCGGAACAGACTCTGACTTCGACACCTGCATCGGCTTCTATGTCTTTCTCCACAGCCGCCCTGCACGAGAGTCTCCGGGCCGTCCTTCCAGAGATCCTGGGAGAGCTGTTGCGCGCTTCCCCTCCGGTACCGGGGGTGCTTGCGCCACCGGTACCATCGAGTGAGGCGCCGGCTGGCCCCTTGCCCGGGGTGAGGTCTCCAGCATCGGTGCCGCTTGCGGTACCGACTGCGGTCGCCTCCCAGGAAGGCTCCCCGACGACGTCGGCGGAGGGAGCTTCGCCGGTGCTGGCGAGGGAGTCTACCTCTCGACGTTCACACCGTGGCCGTGTTTCCACGGAGTCGAGTCGGGCACGGCTTCAGACACAGGTTCATGAACTTGTGTCTGATACCGATGGTGAGGCCTCGTGGGAGGAGGAGGAGGACATCAGATATTTCTCTGACGAGGAGTCTGATGGCCTTCCTTCTGATCCCAATCCCTCCCCTGAAAGGCAGCTTTCTCCTCCCGAGAATCTGTCTTTTGCGGCCTTTGTCCGGGAGATGTCTACGGCCATCCCCTTCCCGGTGGTTGTGGAGGACGAGCTCAGGGCTGAAATGTTTGAGCTCCTGGACTATCCTTCTCCACCTAAGGAAGTGTCCACAGTACCCATGCATCATGTCCTCAAAAAGATATTGCTGGCGAACTGGACCAAGCCTCTAACTAATCCCCACATTCCCAAGAAGATCGAGTCCCAGTACCGGATCCATGGGGACCCAGAGCTGATGCGCACTCAGTTGCCTCACGACTCTGGAGTTGTGGATTTGGCCCTAAAGAAGGCTAAGAGTTCTAGGAAGCATGCTTCGGCGCCCCCAGGCTAGAACCTTAGACTCCTTTGGGAGGAAGGCCTACCATTCTATGCTCGTGGCCAAAATCCAGTCTTACCAGCTCTACACAAGCATACACATGCGGAACAATGTGCGGCAGTTGGCGGGCTTGGTGGACAAGCTCCCTCCTGAGCAAGCCAAGCCATTTCAGGAGGTGGTCAGGCAGCTGAAGGCGTGCAGAAACTTCCTGGCCAGAGGGGTGTATGACACCTTTGATGTTGCGTCCAGGGCCGCTGCTCAAGGTGTGGTGATGCGCAGACTCTCATGGCTGCGTGCCTCCGTCCTGGAGAATAGGATCCAGCAGTGGATTGCGGACTCGCCTTGCCGAGCGGACAATATTTTTGGAGAGAAGGTCGAACAGGTGGTAGAGCTGCTCCACCAGCGGGATACCGCTTTTGACAAGTTCTCCCACCGGCAGCCTTCAGCTTCTACCTCCACAGGTAGACATTTTTATGGGGGAAGGAAGACTGTTCCCTACTCTTCTGGTAAGCGTAGGTACAATCCTCCTTCCCGACAGCCTGCGGCCCAGGCTAAGCCCCAGCGTGCTCGCTCTCGTCAGCAGCGTGCGCCTCAGCAAGGCCCCTCGGCTCCCCAGCAAAAGCAAGGGACGAGCTTTTGACTGGCTCCAGCAGAGCATAGCCGACATCAATGTGTCAGTGCCGGGCGATCTGCCGGTCGGGGAGAGGTTGAAAGTTTTTCACCAAAGGTGGCCTCTCATAACCTCCGACCAGTGGGTTCTCCAAATAGTCCGGCAAGGATACACCCTCAATTTGGTTTCCAAACCTCCAAATTGCCCACCGGGAGCTCAATCCTACAGCTTCCAGCACAAGCAGGTACTTGCAGAGGAACTCTTCGCCCTTCTCAGCGCCAATGCGGTCGAGCTCGTGCCATCCGGGCAAGAAGGGCTGGGATTCTATTCCAGGTACTTCCTTGTAGAAAAAAAAACAGGGGGGATGCGTCCCATCCTAGACCTAAGGGCCCTGAACAAATATCTGGTCAAGGAAAAGTTCAGGATGCTTTCCCTGGGCACCCTTCTTCCCATGATTCAGGAAAACGACTGGCTATGCTCTCTGGACTTTGAAGGACGCCTACACACACATCCCGATACTGCCAGCTCACAGACAGTATCTGCGATTTCAGCTGGGCACACGTCACTTCCAGTACTGTGTGCTACCCTTTGGGCTCGCCTCTGCGTCCAGAGTGTTCACGAAGTGCTTGGCTGTAGTAGCAGCGGCGCTTCGCAGGCTGGGAGTGCACGTGTTCCCCTATCTCGACGATTGGCTGGTGAAGAACACATCCGAGGCAGGAGCTCTACAGTCCATGCAGATGACTATTCGAAGTCCCATCTTCTCCCAGTACAGAGACTCAAATTCATAGGAGCTCTGCTGGATTCTCGGACGGCTCGTGCCTATCTCCCAGAGACGAGAGCCAACAACTTGTTGTCCGTCGTCTCGCGGGTGCGAGCGTCCCAGCAGATCACAGCTCGGCAGATGTTGAGATTGCTGGGCCACATGGCCTCCACAGTTCATGTGACTCCCATGGCCCGCCTTCACATGCGATCTGCTCAATGGACCCTAGCTTCCCAGTGGTTTCAGGCTGCTGGGGATCTAGAAGACGTGATCCACCTGTCCACGAGTTTTCTCAACTCCCTGTATTGGTGGACGATTTGGTCCAATCTGACTCTGGGACGTCCTTTCCAAATTCCTCAGCCTCAAAAGGTGCTGACTACGGATGCGTCTCTCCTGGGGTGGGGCGCTCATGTCGATGGGCTTCACACCCAAGGAAGCTGGTCCCTCCAGGAACGCGATCTGCAGATCAATCTCCTGGAGTTACGAGCGGTCTGGAACTCTCTGAAGGCTTTCAGAGATCGGTTGTCCCACCAAATTATCCAAATTCAGACAGACAACCAGGTTGCCATGTATTACATCAACAAGCAGGGGGGCACCGGATCTCGCCCCCTGTGTCAGAAAGCCGTCAGCATGTGGTTTTGGGCTCGCCGTCAGGGCATGGTGCTCCAAGCCACATACCTGGCAGGCGTAAACAACAGTCTGGCCGACAGACTGAGCAGGATTATGCAACCTCACGAGTGGTCGCTCAACTCCCGAGTAGTGCGACAGATCTTCCAGGTGTGGGGCACCCCCTTGGTAGATCTCTTTGCATCTCGAGCCAACCACAAGGTCCCTCAGTTCTGTTCCAGGCTTCAGGCCAACGGCAGACTGGCACCGGATGCCTTCCTCCTGGACTGGGGGGAGGGTCTCCTGTATGCTTATCCTCCCATACCTCTGGTCGGGAAGACTTTGTTGAAACTCAAGCAAGACCTAGGCACCATGATTCTGATTGCTCCCTTTTGGCCGCGTCAGATCTGGTTCCCTCTTCTTCTGGAGTTATCCTCCGAAGAACCGTGGAGATTGGAGTGTTTTCCGACCCTCATCACACAGGACGAAGGGGCGCTTCTGCATCCCAGCCTCCAGTCTCTGGCTCTCACGGCCTGGATGTTGAGAGCGTAGACTTTGCCTCTTTGGGTCTGTCAGAGGGTGTCTCCCGCATCTTGCTTGCTTCCAGGAAAGATTCCACTAAGAGGAGTTACTTCTTTCTATGGAGGAGGTTTGCCGTCTGGTGTGACAGCAAGGCCCTAGATCCTCGCTCTTGTCCTACACAGACCCTGCTTGAATACCTTCTGCACTTGTCTGAGTCTGGTCTCAAGACCAACTCTGTAAGGGTTCACCTTAGTTCAATCAGTGCATACCATTACCGTGTGGAAGGTAAACCGATCTCAGGACAGCCTTTAGTTGTTCGCTTCATGAGAGGTTTGCTTTTGTCAAAGCCCCCCGTCAAACCTCCTACAGTGTCATGGGATCTCAATGTTGTTCTCACCCAGCTGATGAAACCTCCTTTTGAGCCACTGAATTCCTGCCATCTGAAGTACTTGACCTGGAAGGTCATTTTCTTGGTGGCAGTTACTTCAGCTCGTAGAGTCAGTGAGCTTCAGGCCCTGGTAGCCCAGGCCCCTTACACCAAATTTCATCATAACAGAGTAGTCCTCTCCACTCACCCTAAGTTCTTGCCAAAGATTGTGTCGGAGTTCCATCTGAACCAGTCAATTGCTTTGCCAACATTCTTTCCCCGTCCTCATTCCTGCCCTGCTGAACGTCAGCTGCACACATTGGACTGCAAGAGAGCATTGGCCTTCTATCTGGAGCGGACACAGCTCAACAGACAGTCCGCCCAATTGTTTGTTTCTTTTGATCCCAACAGGAGGGGAGTGGCTGTGGGGAAACGCACCATATCCAATTGGCTAGCAGATTGCATTTCCTTCACTTACGCCTAGGCTGGGCTGGCTCTTGAGGGTCATGTCACGGCTCATAATGTTAGAGCCATGGCAGCGTCGGTGGCCCACTTGAAGTCAGCCACTATTGAAGAGATCTGCAAAGCTGCGACGTGGTCATCTGTCCACACATTCACATCTCATTACTGCCTGCAGCAGGATACCCGACGCGACAGTCGGTTTGGGCAGTCAGTGCTTCAGAATCTGTTCGGGGTTTAGAATCCAACTCCACCCCCCCCCCCCCCCTAGGCCCATGTTTATTCTGTTCCAGGCTACACTCTCAGTTAGTTGGATAAATTGTTAGGTCAATCTCAGTTATGTCCTCGCCGTTGCGAGGCCCAATTGACCATGTTTGTTGTTTTGAGTGAGCCTGGGGGCTAGGGATACCCCATCAGTGAGAACAAGCAGCCTGCTTGTCCTCGGAGAAAGCGAATGCTACATACCTGTAGAAGGTATTCTCAGAGGACAGCAGGCTGATTGTTCTCACAAACCCGCCCGCCTCCCCTTTGGAGTTGTGTCTTCCCTTGTCTTTGTTTTGCTATGTACGGGACTGACGAACACGAGCCGGTTCGGGCGGGAAGACAGCTGCGCATGCGCGGTGCGCATCGGCGCGCGAGGACTAGCAAAGGCCTTTGCTAGAGAAGTTCCGATTGGAGGGGCTGCCGTGGACGTCACCCATCAGTGAGAACAATCAGCCTGCTGTCCTCGGAGAATACCTTCTACAGGTATGTAGCATTCGCTTTTAAGGAAGTGGTGAAAGACAGGAAGAGCATTTTTCGAATCAAACCTCTTCTGTCTCATCTCTGTATAGCTGTTGCATGCGAAGCATGTATGTCTCGATGGATTCCACGTCAGGTACCCATCACCGGGAAGTGAGGACTGAGAAGTCCTTGTGTGGAGGAAAAGCTGTACATAAGTACATAAGTAGTGCCATACTGGGAAAGACCAAAGGTCCATCTAGCCCAGCATCCTGTCACCGACAGTGGCCAATCCAGGTCAAGGGCACCTGGCACGCTCCCCAAACGTAAAAACATTCCAGACAAGTTATACCTAAAAATGCGGAATTTTTCCAAGTCCATTTAATAGCGGTCTATGGACTTGTCCTTTAGGAATCTATCTAACCCCTTTTTAAACTCCGTCAAGCTAACCGCCCGTACCACGTTCTCCGGCAACGAATTCCAGAGTCTAATTACACGTTGGGTGAAGAAAAATTTTCTCCGATTCGTTTTAAATTTACCACACTGTAGTATTTTTGGATAGCGTGAACAGTCGCTTCACATCCACCCGATCCATTCCACTCATTATTTTATACACTTCTATCATATCTCCCCTCAGCCGTCTCTTCTCCAAGCTGAAAAGCCCTAGCCTTCTCAGCCTCTCTTCATAGGAAAGTCGTCCCATCCCCACTATCATTTTGGTCGCCCTTCGCTGTACCTTTTCCAATTCTACTATATCTTTTTTGAGATACGGAGACCAGTACTGAACACAATACTCCAGGTGCGGTCGCACCATGGAGCGATACAACGGCATTATAACATCCGCACACCTGGACTCCATACCCTTCCTAATAACACCCAACATTCTATTCGCTTTCCTAGCCGCAGCAGCACACTGAGCAGAAGGTTTCAGCGTATCATCGACGACGACACCCAGATCCCTTTCTTGATCCGTAACTCCTAACGCGGAACCTTGCAAGACGTAGCTATAATTCGGGTTCCTCTTACCCACATGCATCACTTTGCACTTGTCAACATTGAACTTCATCTGCCACTTGCACGCCCATTCTCCCAGTCTCGCAAGGTCCTCCTGTAATCGTTCACATTCCTCCTGCGACTTGATGACCCTGAATAATTTTGTGTCATCGGCGAATTTAATTACCTCACTAGTTATTCCCATCTCTAGGTCATTTATAAATACATTAAAAAGCAACGGACCCAGCACAGACCCCTGCGGGACCCCACTAACTACCCTCCTCCACTGAGAATACTGGCCACGCAATCCTACTCTCTGCTTCCTATCTTTCAACCAGTTCTTAATCCATAATAATACCCTACCTCCGATTCCATGACTCTGCAATTTCTTCAGGAGTCTTTCGTGCGGCACTTTGTCAAACGCCTTCTGAAAATCCAGATATACAATATCAACCGGCTCCCCATTGTCCACATGTTTGCTTACCCCCTCAAAAAAATGCATTAGATTGGTGAGGCAAGACTTCCCTTCACTAAATCCGTGCTGACTTTGTCTCATCAGTCCATGTTTTTGTATATGCTCTGCAATTTTATTCTTAATAATAGCCTCCACCATCTTGCCCGGCACCGACGTCAGACTCACCGGTCTATAATTTCCCGGATCTCCTCTGGAACCCTTCTTAAAAATCGGAGTAACATTGGCTACCCTCCAGTCTTCCGGTACTACACTCGATTTTAGGGACAGATTGCATATTTCTAACAGTAGCTCCGCAAGTTCATTTTTTAGTTCTATTAATACTCTGGGATGAATACCATCAGGTCCCGGTGATTTACTACTCTTCAGCTTGCTGAACTGACCCATTACATCCTCCAAGGTTACAGAGAATTTGTTTAGTTTCTCCGACTCCCCCGCTTCAAATATTCTTTCCGGCACCGGTGTCCCCCCCAAATCCTCCTCGGTGAAGACCGAAGCAAAGAATTCATTTAATTTCTCCGCTACGGCTTTGTCCTCCTTGATCGCTCCTTTAACACCATTTTCGTCCAGCGGCCCAACCGACTCTTTGGCCGGTTTCCTGCTTTTAATGTATCTAAAAAAATTTTTACTATGTATTTTTGCTTCCAACGCTAATTTCTTCTCAAAGTCCTTTTTTGCCCTCCTTATCTCCGCTTTGCATTTGGCTTGGCATTCCTTATGATCTATCCTGTTACTTTCAGTTGGTTCTCTTCTCCACTTTCTGAAGGATTGTTTTTTGGCTCTAATGATTTCCTTTATCTTACTGTTTAGCCACGCCGGCTGACGTTTAGTCTTTTTTCCCTTTTTTCTAATACGTGGAATATATTTGTCCTGAACCTCCAGGATGGTGTTTTTAAACAGCATCCACGCCTGATGCAAGTTTTTTACTCTGCGAGCTGCTCCTTTCAGTCTTTTTTTCACCAATTTTCTCATTTTGTCGTAATCACCTTTTCTATAGTTAAACGCTAGCGTACTTGATTTCCTAGTTTCACTTCCTTCAATGCCAATATCAAAACCGATCATATTATGATCACTGTTATCAAGCGGCCCTCGTATCGTTACCCCCTGCACTAGATCATGAGCACCACTAAGGACTAAGTCTAGTATTTTTCCTTCTCTTGTCGGCTCCTGAACTAGCTGTTCCATGAAGCTGTCCTTGATTTCATCAAGAAATCTTATGTCCCTTGCGTGTACAGATGTTACATTAACCCAGTCTATATGCGGGTAATTGAAATCCCCCATTATTATTGTGTTGCCCAGTTTGTTTGCGTCCCTGATTTCCTTTAACATTTCCGCATCCGTCTGTACAGATAGCAGCAAACAGTGGCCCCTCAATGGTGGCAAATGAGGTATCAGTCACAAATTTGGCATAGCCAGTCTGTAAATGTACACCAGCTTGTGTGAACAAGTCGCCAACATTAGCATGTGGGGTACGACCAAGCAATGCCTTAATGTCGCCCAGAGCAAGGGTGGTACCTAACGTGGATTCTTGAAACTTTCTAATCCATTTATTACCTCCATCGGTAATATCGGGAAGCTGCTGTACCAGACTGTTAAGTTCCACAGCTGAATAAGGGGTATATTCAGTGAGAGAATTGCCGCCAGACATTTTGTGCAGCAATGGCATGACGTTTATGGCACCGGGGGTAGTAGGGGCAGTAACAACAGTAATTGGGAACTTATTTTCATATTTTTTCCATATTTGGAGACCCTGGATCAAATAGTGTTTGACTGTGGGAGTCTAGGAAGGGTCAGGGCAAGAGAAAATAAGTTCATGAGCCAGCTGTAATTTGTCAGTGGCTAGGGAACCATGAAGGGGAAAAAGGTTGGACTGTGGCTGGAGAGCTGCAGACCAGCCACAAGGTCACAAGCCCACGGTTGGGCATAATACCAGGAATTTTCCTGTTGGGCAACATATTCATCGGGAGCCTCTGGGGGAGAAGTAGGAGGCTTATGGGTAGCGGGAGAAAGAACGTTAACAGTGAGTTCAGGAACATCGGGACATTTTGATCTAGAATTGTCCGCGATGCAAGTGTCTCGGGAACCTGAGTGCATCGAGTCTTGTAAGGCATCAAGTCCATGCGAGATAATAACAAGCTTTTTACGCCTGTCCTGAAGGAACTGGAGGCAAGAGGAATCAAGATCCTCGGTAGGATCTTTTAGTATCAGGGTATGATCTGACTTCGGTAGAAGGCAAGAGTGATCAAGATCCACAGTGGGATCTTTTAGTATCGTGGCGTGGTCCAACTTCGGGGGGGGGGGCGCAGGTAGAGGAAAACTGCTGCATAGGTGAAGGTTCATTATAGGTAACGAGTCTCCCCAATTGGCACAGACTTCGCGCAATGGAATGTACAGCATCCTCGGATGGAAGCTTGAGGAATTCAAGGTCTTCCTCTAGGGGAGGGGAAATGGTGGGGCGAGGAGCAACAAGGTTCCTCACCTTCGGACGGGCACCCAGGTGGGGCCAACTATTGGTGGGCAGGTCCGCTGGAGCGGAATTAGGATTATAGGAAGAAAAGGGGGGGGGCAGGGAGGTTGGGAAGGCTTTCTGGACCTGAAGGCAGGATATTGGGGTCAGGTTGCGGAGGAACCGATTCCATTGGCTGTAAGTCTAGGAGAGAGGGCAAATTAGGGTAGAGGGGTTTAGTTTGTTCTAGGCAGAGGTTGAGACCCAGGATCGGGGAGAGCCATGTCAGGGACGCAGGGCTCTTGATTGAAGGAGACAGGTAAGAGATGGGGGATAGAAGGCTCCCAATTAGAGGGAACAGGTGACAGATCTACTTTGCCGGAGATCTGGACAGATGTTGGTCTGTCAAGAATAAGGGGACGGACCGGCAAAGGGGTGGTAACCGGTTCCAGGTCTGGAAGCTGTGGCCGGTCACAGTAGCCCGCAGGAATGGTGGTATAACCAACTGCGGTGCCACAAGTTAATAGTTTAGAATGGGAGGGTTGCGTAGGCTCATAGGGAGGCGGCGAGTGGGTGCGGTCGCTTCCAAAGGTGGAGGCGAATGAATTGGGAAAACAGGCAGGGATTTGGAGTCAAATTCCCTGTCACCGATAAGGATCCATTTGTTAATTGCTTCCAAATGCTTATCTCTGGATTTTCCTGTTTTATGGGAATCGTTATAAGCAATTAAGGCACGTAATTTAGTAGGTTCAAAGGAGCCAGAGACAGGCCACTTAATTTGTCATTTTTACTCCATTTCTTAAACCATTTCTCACAGATGCGTGTGAGTTCTTTTCGGAAGGGAAGAATTTTAAAACAGTATCTAGGGGCGAGGTCATGATAGTGAAGGAAAGGGGCACAGGGTGTGTGTAATGTGGCAGAGTAACAAGTAGTAAAATGAGGGACAACAATACTTCGATACTAACTAAATACACAATATAAATTTAGAATAAAATATATACTCACAAGTCTTGAGGCGGAAATCCTTCAACTGGGAAATCCTCCAGGGGCGGGAGTCATACACACTCGACCGATAACCGGGAGTCATACACACATCAACCAGTATACGCACCACTCTTCAGGGGTGATCCTCCAAAACCGGGAGTTATACACACATCAACCGATAACCGAGAGTCATACACACTCAATCGGGGAGCTCGCAACGGGAGTGCACAGATAACCCCCAAATATTCAGACGTCCTGCGAGAGAGCCTAAATAGAATAGTGTTTGTCCAAGGGGCTCGCAGAGGGCCTACACGCCCAGCCGGGACAAAAAAAAAACAACGAAACTCTATTATCAAAAGGGCATAGTTGTACTCCAGTCCTAAACCCAACTCATTAAAGAGTGCGTCCACTAGTTAACTTCATTATTGGGATCCATTACAAGAAACTGGGCAGTACAACTTATAAAACCGAAATCATATCAGTGTGAAAAATAATTATGGACAATTTAGGGGCAAGGACAAGTTCTAAAACGAGATGTCCTAAAGACCAAAATTAACAGGATAAGGAGCAATGAAGGTCTCAAAAGTAAAAATTTGAGCGCTCCAAAGTGGAGGGAGAATTACCTAACAATAAAAACGAAGTAATAGTTTTAACAGTTTTGAAATAGAAAAAGGCTTAGTAGTTTTGCAATTGCAGCAGAAAACTAGCTGATAGATTTTAAGCTGCAAGGACAAAAACAAAAAAAAAAAAGGAAAAGAATGATGAACAGTTCAGACTAATGTGTAGTGACTAAATATAGTCAAAGGTAAAGGCCAGTCAAAAGCCATGGGAAATCCCCTCTATCAGCAGTCAGCAGGCATCAAATTATGTTAATATTTAGGGTGTATTTGTCCCTTCCTAAACTGTGGTCCAGTCCAGGAATGAACAAAGTACCCAAGGCTGCTTTTGTATATTTGTCCTCATCTATCTAGACTCCTGAATCCCCAGAGTAGTGCACTTAGTCGGAATCATTCTAGAGACAACAATCAGAAGACATATAGTGGATATGAGAAATCAGCTTTTTATTGGTAGTTAATAATACTCACCAAAATAAATAGGACAGGATCAATGTAATACAAGCCAAATATGTTTCTCATGTGGAGCTCCGCAAGTGACTCGAACTTGTGTCACTAATATTGGAAACTCCCCTGAACACTTTTTCTGCTGCCAGTTTTATAGCCTAAATTTGCTAATCACATTAATTCTATTTTGAAATCGTCAGTTTCACCCACAATGACTTCTTAACTTTCCAGTTTCAACCAACCCCCATTATAGTTCTCTCTTTTTGTACCTGGCTACCAGTAAATCTATTTCTTATGAGATATCTTTGACCACAGGTTCTCGTTATGCCACTGACCAGCTGGCATTTGTACCTCAGCTCAGCTCTTTTTGCAAACTTGCCAAGTTTCACTAACTCTTTAGCCTGTCGCATTTCTTTGTTGCTTAATTCAGTGAAATCTTGGGTCACAGATGGTCTTATGATTTTTGAGGCCTACCTGACAGCTGCAAGCCACTTGACCTGTATTTCACTGAAGGCTGAAGACAAGTGGTGACTATATTCTACAGTATCTGCCTGAGATTGTTTGTCCTCCACATCCCTAATGCACTGCTGTGCTGCTTGCATGTCTCTGGCCATTATATTCAGACAGGTTTCCAGTGCGTTTAATCTTAGCCTGTGACTTCGCTACAGCTGCTTGTCTATCTGGGATTTGCAAGGCTGCAACATGGTCTTCGATCCACACATTCACATTTCACTATTGCCTTGAGCAAGATACCCAATGCGATGGTCTGTTTGGACAGACAGTTCGGAAGTATTTGTTTGGGGTCTTGAATCCAATTTTGTTTTATTCCAGGCTGATTTCGTGGGCTACCAACGCAGCCATGACTTTGACATTGTGAGCCTTGACATGACCCTCAAGAGTCAGCCCAGCTTGGACATGTGAAAGAAATGCAATCTGTCAGCCAGTTGGAGATTGTGCGTTTCACGATAGCGACCTCCATCATATTGGGATCATAAGAAACAAAAAGCTTTGGTCTTCACCGAGGAAGATGTGGGAGAGATACCAGTGCCAAAATTGGTATTCAACACTGACGAGTCAAAGAAAGTTTCACGATAGCGACCTCCATCATACTGGGATCATAAGAAACAAAAAGCTTTGGTCTTCACCGAGAGATACCAGTGCCAAAATTGGTATTCAACGCTGACGAGTCAAAGAAACTGAATCAAATCTCTGTAAACCTGGAAGATGTAATGGGGCAATCTGACAAATTGAAGAGTAGCAAATTGCCAGTACCAATTGATAGAATTGAAAAATGGACTTGCAGAACTATTGTTAGTAATATGTAATTTATCTTTAAAATCAAGCATAGTACCAGAAGATTGGAGGGTGTCCAATGTAACAACGATTTTTAAAAAGGGTTCCAGCGGTGAGCTGGAAAATTACAGACCGGTGAGCCTGACGTCGGTGCTAGGCAAAATGGTAAAGACTATTATAAGAACAAAATTACAGAACATATTCAAAAGTATGGGTTAATGAGACAAAGCCAACATGGATTTAGTGAAGGGAAATCTTGCCTCACCAATCTACCACATTTCTTTGAAGGGGTGAACGAACATGTGGATAAAGGTGAGCTGGTTGATATTATGTATCTGGATTTTCAAAAGGCTCCAGAGGAAATTGGAGAGCAATGGGATAGGAGGTAGTGTTCTATTGTGGATTAAAAACTGGTTAAAGGATAGAAAACAGAGAGTAGGGCTAAATGGTCAGTATTCTCAATGGAGAAGGGTAGATAGTGGGGTTCCGTAGGGGTCTGTGTTAGGACTGCTGCTTTTTAACATATTTACAAATTATCTAGATATGAGAATAACTAATAGTAACATAGTAGATGACGGCAGAAAAAGACCTGCACGGTCCATCCAGTCTGCCCAACAAGATAAACTCATATGTGCTACTTTTTGTGTATACCTTACCTTGATTTGTATCTGCCATTTTCAGGGCACAGACCGTAGAAGTCTGCCCAGCAGTAGCCCCGCCTCCCACCACCAGCTCTGCCACCCAATCTTGGCTAAGCTTCTGAGGATCCATTCCTTCTGAACAGGATTCCTTTATGTTTATCCCACACGTTTGAATTCCGTTACCGTTTTTATCTCCACCACCTCCCGCAGATGACACAAAGTTATTCAAAGTTGTTAAATCGGAAGAGGATTGTGAAAATTTGCAAGATGACCTTACGAGACTGGGAGACTGGGCATCCAAATGGCAGATGATGTTTAATTTGAGCAAGTGCAAAGTGATGCATGTGGGAAAACAGGAACCCGAACTATAGCTACGTGATGCAAGGTTCCATGTTAAGAGTCACCTACCTGGAAAAGGATCTAGGTGTCATCGTTGACGATAATTTGAAACCCTCTGTTCAGTGTGCTTTGGCAGCAAAGAAAGCAAATAGAATGTTAGGTATTATTAGCAAAGAAATGGAAAATAAAAACGAGGATGTTATAATGTCTTTATATCGCTCCATGGTGCGACCGCACCTTGAATTCTGTGTGCAATTCTGGTCACTGCATCTCAAAAAGATATAGTGGAATTAGGAAAAGTACAGAGAAGGGCGACGAAGATGGGATGACTTCCCTATGGGGCCAGACGGAAACGGCTTGGGCTCTTCAGCTTAGAGAGAAAAAGGCTGAGGGGAGATGTGATAGAGGTATATAAAATACTGGGTGGAGTGGAACTGGTAGATATGAATCACGTGTTTACTCTTTCCAAAAATGCTAGGAATAGGGGGCACCCAAAGTAGTAAATTTAAAACGAATCGGAGAAAATATGTCTTCACTCAGTGTGTAATTAAACTCTGGAATTTGTTGCTAGAGAATGTGGTAAAAGCAGTTAGCTTAGCGGGGTTAAAAAAAAAAGTTTGGATAACTTCCTAAAAGAAAAGTCCATAAGCCATTATTAAAATGAACTTGGGAAAATCCACTGTTTATTTCTGCTTATTATTGTACTGTTTTGGGATCTTGCCAGGTACTTGTGACCTGGATTGGTCACTGTTGGAAACAGGATGCTGTACTTGATGGACCTTCGGTTTGTCCCAGTATGGTAACGCTTATGTACTTATGGGTCCCAAGGATTGTGGTGGGGGAGGGAGAGGATCAACTGCCCCTTGTACCTCCCAATGATGTCCCCTGATCTTAAAAGAGGTGGAGTTCACATTGTGCCATGGCGCTGAATATCTGCCTGTAGCTTCAGCTCCAGAAACCCCTTGTTTTTCCCTCCTGCTTTGTAGCATTTCAACAAAACCAGAAGTTGCGCACAGAGTGGAGGTGTTTCTAACCACACGAGAATGGAGCAGCCCCTACTGATTTGGATGATTGCAAAACCGCTGAGGTGAAAGACAAATCAGAGGAAGCAGAACTTAAAATGGCAGATCGTGCAGGGCCGCAATTGCCCTTGATGGTCTCCGAGTGGGCGTCGAAGATCTCAGCTAAGATCATGGCAGCTGTGAAACATGCCAGTAATAAAAAATTGCAAGTCCTTTTGGATTGATTCAACGCACTGGAAACCTGTCTGAATATAATGGCCAGAGACATGCAAGCAGCACAGCAGTGCATAAGGGATGTGGAAGACAAACAATCTCAGGCAGAGCATGAATGGCTGTGTACAGAGAAAATAAGTATTTGGACAGCATGGCAGCAATGGACAAAGTACATAAGTATTGCCATACTGGGAAAGACCAAAGGTCCATCAAGCCCAGCATCCTGTTTCCAACAGTGGCCAATCCAGGTCACAAATACCTGGCAAGATCCCCAAAAGTACAAAACATTTTATACTGCTTATCCCAGAAATTGTGGATTTTCCCCAAGTCCATTTAATAACGGTCTATGGACTTTTCCTTCTGGAAGCCGTCCAAACCTTTTTTAAACTCTGCTAAGCTAACCGCCTTTACCACATTCTCTGGCAACGAATTCCACAGTTTAATTACATGTTGAGTGAAGAAAAATTTTCTCCGATTCGTTTCAAATTTACTACATTGTAGCTTCATTGCATGCCCCCTAGTCCTAGTATTTTTGGAAAGCGTGAACAGACGCTTCACACCTACCCATTCAACTCCACTTATTATTTAATAGACCTCTACCATATCTCCCCTCGGCCGCCTTTTCTCCAAGCTGAAGAACCCTAGCTGCTTTAGCCTTTCCTCATAGGGATGATTTAGAAAATAATTTCGGAAAAAACAATCTCTGGTGGGGCATGCCAGAGTCCATAGAGATGCAGGAACTTGGGGGGGGGGGGGGGGGGGGAAGGGTTCCTAGAAACTTAGCTTGTGACTTTGCTACAGCTGCTTGACCATCTGGGACCCCTGAGAATTGAATGGATGCACTAGGTAAGCCCACCGTGAGTGCTTGGAGAGTGGCCAAGAGTAGTGATTGTTAGGTTACTCAACAATGCCCACAAAATGTAGATTATGTAGACCAATTGGAATTGGAAAAAGCTGGAATACAATGGGACAAAAATGTTATGCTTTCAAGACTAATCTTCCAATATGGCTGCGCAACGCAAGGCCTTCCCTTCTTGTTCACCTGCCTGGTGCAGAAAAGCATCGCTTTGCCCTTTCTTATCTTGCCTGGCTCCAAATTGTTGATGCTGGAGTGATAAAGTTCTTTGATTCCAAGGTGGAGGGGAAATAGTACATTAATCAGGTTGAGCATCCCTCAGAGAACTTGGGGCTGACCGATTGAATTTGTGCTGCAAACAAGTGGGATTCACCTCATTACTGTGCGGTTGTTGGTTTCCTTTTTATTACAGACTTTGTTTTGGGTCTGTTCTCTGTTTCACTCTTCGGCAGCTGTTATTTGAGCAGTAGACTGTTGTTTTCATCTTTTTCACCTCTCAAGGACTTTCAGAAAGGGATTTAAATATATAGGCTTAAATTTGAATGTTATGATTGAGCTATGCTGCTGTGAACACTAGAGGGAGGTGGCAATGGGGTTCTAAACTACAGGAAATTGTGGTACCCTTAAGATATTTTGGTTTGGAGGGTGGAGTTGTGGGTGGGGGGTTGTAGTGGAGGGAAGTTATGGAGAGCAGGATGTGGGAAGCTTTCCCTTCAGTGTATATGTAGGTGTTATGGGAATTCACAATGGATCTTCACAAGGACAGTTGCTTCTCTAAGGAGGGCAGGGGGTATGTGGGCTGGGACAATCCCTCCTAAGCCATTGTCAATAGTCTGCTTATAGAAGTCAGACATCCCAGGGGATAATACAAATATATGCCTCTATTTCCCTCTTGGATTGTAGGGGTCATCTCCTCTTCTAGCAAATGTAGTAGGAGAGGTAGGAGCGGCTCTGGTTGCCTTGTTGGGCAGGCTGGATGGACTGTGCGGGCCTTTATCTGCCGTAATTTACTGTGTGTTATTGTGTAGTAAAATCTTACAAGCCCTTAATAGACACTGAACCTCTGTGGTGTATTTTTAAGAGACTCACCTAAACACAGTTATCTTATGGTGATGACAACATATTTTGAAGCTCCTGCAGTTAGAAAAAAAATGGAGTTCTTATACTGATTTATTTATTTATAACATTTATATCCCACAATATTCCCGCCCATGGGCAGGCTCAGTGTGGCGTACAGTAGTTAATAAGCAAACCATAACACAATAGCACGAAGTACAGTGGACAGGGTCACAGGAGGGAGAAAGAGATGACAGATGAGGGGAGAGGAAGAGAGGGTGGGTATCACAGAGTGAGCTGTGGGCTAATAGGCTGCGGCTCCTGCAGGACTCATGGCAAACGCTCTGCCAAAAAGGAAGGTCTTGAGACGCTTCTTAAAGGTTGGGTGATCCGAAGTGATTTTGATCTCACGAGGCAGCCCGTTCCACAGTTGAGTGCTGAGATAAGGAAAAGAGGAGCCATGGATGGCCTTATATTTGAGGCCACGGGAAGCAGGGTAATGGAGAGTGAGGTACGAGCAGGCCGATCTGCGGAGTTCCTGGGCGGTAGGTTAACAAGAAGGTCCATATAGGAAGGGGCATCTCCATAGATAATTTTGCGCACCAATGCACAGGTCTTGAACGCAATGCAGTCCTTCACAGGAAGCCAGTGCAGCCGCTCACGCAATGGTCTCGAGCTTTCAAATCTGGATTTCCCATAGACGAGCTGGGCAGCTGTATTCTGGGCCGTTTGCAATTTTTTTAGGAGCATACCTGCACATCCTCCGTAGATACTATTGCAATAATCAAGACGGTTAATCACCAGAGACTGGACTAGATTGCGGAAAACATCCCGAGGGAAGTAAGGCTTAAGCCTCCAGAGAGAGTAGAACATTTGCTGGACTGTAGAGTTCACATGCTGCTCCAACGTCAGGGTTTGATCAACCAGGACACCCAGGATTTTTAGGGATAATGAGATAGGCGGGGTGAGCTCAGGAGTAATTAGCGCAGGAGGCCAGAGTTTACAATAAGGAAAGGAGAGGATCAAGCAGTGCGTTTTCTTGGTGTTGAGCTTGAATCGAAAAGAATTGGCCCAGTCAAGCATGGTGTTAAAGCCGTGACGAATCCGACTGGTAATTTCATTCAGGTTCTGCTCAAACGGGATGTAGATAGTGATGTCACCTGCGTAAATAAACTGGTTTAGCCCCAATTTGGAAAGAGCCATTGCCAGGGGGATCAACATCACATTGAACAGGGTGAGTGATAGTGGGGAGCCTTGCGGCACTCCGCAGTCAGCTTTCCAGTGAGACGACAGAGTGGAGTTGGCTTGTACTTTGGTAGGATCTGGATGTTAAAAAACCCCTAAGCCAGGCTAATACATTTCCACTTGCACCAAAGTAATCGAGGAGCCACAGAAGTATATCATGGTGAACCATATCAAAGGTGCTGGACATGTCGAACTGCAAGAGTAAAATGCGCTTCCCCTCAACTATCTCTCGCTTGAAGTTAGATAGGAGGGTGACAAGCACGGTCTCAGTACTGTGGAGCGGTCGAAATCCCGATTGTGAGGCATGCAGACCATTAAATTTGTCCAGGTGGTCATTGAGTTGCTTATTCACCAGGCTCTCCATAAGTTTTACGAAAAGGGGAATAGAGCCAATTGGCCGGTAGTTGGACAAATCGCTACTTAGTTTCTTAGCGTCTTTAGGCACCAGGGTCAGCAAGATGTTACCATAGCTTGCTGGGAACTTGCCTTCACCGAGCATATGGTTTAGGTACAGGGTCAGGTCTTCAAGGAAACAGGCAGGGACACTTTGAAGCAGATAGTTGTGGCAAACATCCAGCCTGCAGTACTTCCTAACAAATCAGCGAAGCTCCCTCTTGACAGAATCAACTGAGAGAGTGGAAAAGCTGGAGAATAAACGGTCCGCTGGCTGCTCGTCAGGCCCCAGGTCCAAGCCTGCAATAAAGTCACCAATGTTGGAATTGTTTTGCGGAAGGGCGCTCTGCAGCTTCTTAAGTTTGTCCTGGAAAAAGTTTGCTAAATCGGCAGCAGGCATGGTACCATCACCCGTAGAGGTAAGTACCGCAGTATCCATTAGCTTGTTTACAAAGAAGAGTTTCTTGGCATCTTTGAAATCTGGGCCAATTTTTTCCTTGAAGTAATTCTTTTTTGCCTGCCTGAGTGCATAGTTGTACTTTCTGTGAGACTGCCTCCACATAGGTAAATGCTGAGTGGCCTGGTACTTTCGCCAGGCTCTTTCAAGCCTTCTGGTGTTTGCTTTGAGCGTTCTGAGGTGATCATTGAACCACGGGGCAGCTACTTTCCTCTTTATACAACACTCCTTGAGTGGCGTAATGGCATCTAGGGTGGTTCTACAACGGTTATCCCAATTGTGCAAAAAGCTGCCAGGATCTACCGGGCCGGGCCAGTCCGACTCATATATAGACTGCCAGAATGCCGCAGGGTCTCGTTGTGTACGAAGTTGGGGAATGCAGGCTAGGTGGCCCTTTTAGCTGCCACAGAATTGAGCAGGTGAACTTGAAGTGGTCAGACCAAGGGACAGCTATCCACAGAGCTTTGGCTATGCACAGATTGTAGTGGTTAGCTGATTTAAAAGAGAAGAGGTCTAAAGTGTGTCCTCTGGAGTGGGTAGCCTGAGTAATCCAGTAGGTGAAGTCCCAAGAGCGGAGGAAGGCCAAACAGTCTCGCGTGTATGCAGAGGAGGAATCTTCAAGGTGCAGATTAATGTCTCCCAGGACTAGTACATTGGGGCAGGACAAGCACGTTGTAGAGATGAAATCAGTAAAGATAGGTTGCACATCGCACCAGTTGCCGGGAGGTCGGTAAAATAGGACACAAGTTAGATGACCAAATAAGGTTAGATAGAGGCCTCCTGTTTGAGTGTTATGGAATTATCCTAGACCAGAAAGGGCACTTCCTTTTAGCATATGTAACTCCAGAGGGGAAATCCTTTGTCTTCTGTAATATTTATGCTTCTAATAAATATTGATAGGAATTTCTACAAGAAGGTATTGTATCATTTTCAAGTGTTTGAGGAAATTCCTGTGATAATGGAAGGAGGTGTTAACTCTGTTTTTGATCCTAATATGGACATATCCAACTTGTTAGGACAGGATCGTATATATTATACTAGGGAGGTGCCTCTGCTTTCTGATTCTCTGGACTGACATGATGTATAGAGGGTTCTACATTCACAAGAATGTGATTACACATGTTAATCCTATGTCCATGATATGTGGTCCTGCATAGACTACATGTTAATTTCAAGAAACCTTTTCTGCTCAGGTGGTGGAGATAGGCCCCTTTGCAGTTTCCGACCATGCCCTGATTTGGGTCAACATTGTGTGGTGGCTGGGACCATCGATGACCATAGTTTTTGGAAATTCCCCCAGGGGCTCTATGGAGACTATAATTTTAGAGAAGATATTCAAAAGAAATAGAATTATGAATAATTTAATCAGCAACATAAATCCAATGGGAAACTGCAAAAGCAATATTTAGGGGGAAATCTATCAGCTACTCCATTCATCACACACATGCAAGGGACCAAGGGATTCTCTACTTTAAACGTCAAGTCCATTGTGATGGGAAATCTTATGGTGCTCATCCATCTGAAACTACCTGTACTCAATGGCTGGGCCCACAGTTAGCATTGAATGTTACATCAGCATGCAGTGAAGTTTTCCCCTATATTACAAGTTATACATATATTGACATATAAACAGGCTTAGCAAAACCTCACATGGGGCCTCGAAAAATTATTACACTTAAAGATGCGCAAGGCACGACAGTGCACAGATCACTGATATGTTTTGTGCATTCTTTGTGGAGCTTTATTCAGAACATAATGAGTTGTTGGTATTGGAGGTGAATATGTATCTGTCCACCCTGGAGACACTTCATCTGGGAGAAGCCGCACGGCAACAACATCTCAGTATGCCTGTAAGAGGTGGGTTGGGTGATACAACAAAGTCCCAGTGTCAGATGAGTTCTGGAGTGAATTTTTTATAAAATACTGCAAACCAGAACAACATTGTCATTAACTGTTCTGTTTAATGATATAATTGCTCAGCAAACCCTGCCAGATACATTGAAACTAGCACATAGAAGGGATGCAAGAAGGTGCTGATGGAGTAGGATGTGCTGTGCTGACCTCTTACCCTGGCTTACCTGTTTGCTGTTGTTTCCTCAAACACTGTTAGAATGGGGAAACGGAAAGGGGGGGTGTTGAACCCTCTACCAAGAGCCCAACAAATGATTCCCCAGATGGTTCGTGCATCGCTCGCTGTTGGAGCAGAGCAGGTAGACTCCCTCTGATTGAGGCGTCTTTGAGCCTCAAGGACCGTCGCTCAACTCTACAGCCCGGAACATCTTCCGGGAAATCTGAGCAGGCCCTTGGAGGGGCTGAAGCAAGGATCGCCGCAGGTTTGGTCTGTGCCCTGGAAGTCGGTAGTGGACCGGTGGTAATGCCGGCTGACCCTAAATTCCTTGCTGCGGAGGAGTTGGTGAGCAAGGTATATTGAAGGATGTGGCAATTCCAGTGCTTCATATGGGGGATGCTGGAGGCTTGCGACATTCCAGCCCAGTGAGGCCTCTTGAAACATTGAGATCTCTGAGGGCTAGATGCACTAAATCGTTAGAGCCCTTCCCTTATCGATTTCCTTAGCAAATCGGTAAGGAACGAGCGAGCATGCATCAAGGAATAGGAATGCAAATGAGCTGCTTGTTGTAGCTCACTTGCATTCTCTATTCCATCGTTAAACAGGCGGCCGGTGGAGCATGCGCAGAGCAGCCAAGCGTTATGCTGGCTGCTCTGCGCATGCCAAGCCTTCACTATAAAAAAAAAAACCTCCCTCTAAAAAGGCGTTCTTTTTACAGGCTACAAGCTAATGTACAGTTCAGAGGCAAGAGAATAAAAACTAACCTGACGATACAGAGGAGCCTTCCAGCCCAGAAAAGCTGCTTTTTATTTTCTTTCAGCCTGGCACCAAGGCAGGTGACGCTTATTTTTCAGCTTGCACCCCGGGACGTGAGAGGACACAAATCAAAACTTTAGACGTCCCTCCCTCCAGGTCTCTCTCAACAGTATCAGCTAACGCGCTGTGATTGGCTAACAGCTAAACATGCTGGGATTGGCTGAGAGAGACCGGGAGCTGATCAGTTATGCTATCACTTACTTATTCTGGAGTGCTGCATTTTGTGATGCTGTTTTGATAAATGTTCAATAAAGACTTCATACAACTTAAAAAAGTGGGAAAAAAAAATCCAAGTGCTTGTCTTTTTTTTTTTTTAAACAAAACTATTAGTGGGATTTGAATCCGCCACCTCTGGATTACAAGACCGGTGCTCTAACCACTCTGCCATAACTCTACTTACTTGGATGTCCCTCCCTTACTTCTAGGTCAGTCAGCTGAGTGAAGCACGGCCAAAAAGGACGTTTTTATTATTGGGGGGGGGGGGGGGGGGGGGAGGAGGGAGGGAGGCTGCCCAAAATGGATGTTTTTTTTTTTTTTTTTTTTAAGCAAAGCTTTATTACAAAAAATCAAACAGGCTGCGATACTGCAGGCTCTTTTTTGGACATCATTCAACCCTGCAATAATAAAAACATCCTTTTTGGCCGTGCTTCACACAACTGAGACACTTGGAAGTCTCTGAGCCAATCACAGTCCAGTGTGGATGTTTTTAGGAGTCTCCCACATGCAGCTATGCCATCCGCATGGGAAATGTTGCTGTATAGTGATTCTACATCCATCGTGACCAGAAGGATGTTTGATGGTAATTGCTTGATATTTTTCAATTTATTCAGAAAGTCTGTGGTGTCTTGTATGAAGCTGTTTGTTTTGTGCATGAGAGGTTTCAGAATTCCCTCTATGAGTTCAGATATTTCCTCCGTGATTGTGC
The DNA here is from genome assembly GCF_901765095.1 of Microcaecilia unicolor. NCBI lineage: Eukaryota > Metazoa > Chordata > Amphibia > Gymnophiona > Siphonopidae > Microcaecilia > Microcaecilia unicolor. Next base: position 230,726,720 of record NC_044036.1, read on the forward strand.
CAATACCCTTCTGGCCACGATGGATGTAGAATCACTATACAGCAACATTCCCCATGCAGACGGTACAGCTGCATGTGGGAGACTCCTAACAACATCCACACTGGACCATCAATACTCACCAGAAACTATTACAAAATGAATCAAATTTATTTTAACTCACAACTACTTCCGCTTTAACAATGATATCTATCTACAAATAATGGGCACTGCGATGAGTACCAGGACAGCACCCCAATATGCCAACCTTTTTATGGCTGAGCTGGAACAGACATTTCTGAATACATACCAGACCAAACCTCTAAAATACTACAGGTACATCGATGACATTTTTATGATTTGGACGGAGAGGGAAGAAACTCTGAAACAATTTTACTATTCCTTCAATACATACCATCCTACAATCAGCTTCAAAATTGACTACTCCACAGAAAAAGTCAATTTTTTGGACACCACGGTCTCAATCAGTGATGGCTATATACAAACATCTATATACAAGAAACCCACAGACAGATGCAGCTACTTCCACAACTCCAGCTTCCACCCTTCACATACAAAGAGATCCATTATTTACAGCCAAGCCACAAGATACCACTGTTATCTGCTCTGACCCAAGGGACAGAGACAGATATCTTGAAATCCTGAGTGCATCCTTCGAACGGAAAGGCTACAACCCCAACATAATCTCCAAAAATATTGCCTCCTCCCTCAAAACACCCAGGGAAAATCTGCTACAATACAAAGAAAAAAAAAGCCACAGACAGAATCCCCCTTATAGTGACATACAATCCAGAGCTGAAAAAATTAAGAAAAATCATAAAAGATTTTCAGCCTCTACTCCAAGAGGATGAATTACTGAAAGAGATACTCCCAGCCCCACCAATGCTGGCCTTCCGACTGCCACCCAACTTGACACACAAGCTAATCAGAAGTAAACTCCCAACACAGACTGAAAAAGAAGAGAAGGGCACACATCCTTGCAATATATCCAGCTGCAAGCTATGCCAAAACATTTCACAGGGCCCCACAGTCATTCACAAAGGAAAAATATTCAACATGAAGGAATATTTCACATGCTCATCTTCCAATGTGGTATATATCATTCAGTGTAAAAAATGTAACGAAGGATGCTATATTGGAGAAACAGGCCAGATGCTAAAGACAAGATTTAATTTACATAGACATCACATGAACAATACTGGTGCCAGCCGGGTTCCCACCCCTGTGGGCCAGCACTTTACAAAACCAGATCACTGTACCAGTGACTTCATAGTAAGAATCCTGAAAGGTAACTTTAAAACAATACAGGAACGTAAGACCTTTGAAGTCAGAATGATTGAATATTTTGACACCCAACAGACAGGACTTAAAGATCTGGGTTTTCTAGCCCATTATAAACCATAAACTTGTATTGCTATGTTTATCACCCTCCTCTCACCTATCCACCCCCATCCTGTTAGACTATCTCTGAAATGGTTTGATATTCCCATGCATACCTCCTACCCATCCCCACCCTGTTAGACTGTCAATGAAATGCTTGGATGTTTTACTTATATATACTGTCATCTACCACATTTGCTTATTTCCGATCCGACGAAGAAGGGCAACCTTTGAAAGCTAATCAAGAAATGCATTAAGTTATGTCAATAAAAAAGGTATCATCTTATTTTCTTTTCCATGTTTTCTTTTGTTTGATTTCTATTGATTACCTTTAAAAGTGGACTAACACAGCTACCACCCCACATTTCTCCTTTTACAGTTTTGTTTTGTTTATAAAAAGACAGCATCTCATCGAAGCAGTGTAATCCTCATTACTAGAGTGGGCCAAGAGACCCTGGTTCACAGAGCTAGTTTGCCTGAAGATAAACAATCTCCGCTACTGCCCAAAAAAGGGCTTCATCAGGGCCTGGTAATAATGAAAGACCCGGCATCCTTCTCTCTTAGAGTCAGGCTCTTGAGTGGTCTCATCTAAGGCAATGCAGATATGCAGAAGTCATCATAGTTAACTCTTCTAACAAGCAAGGAAATGTTTTACAACAGCAGCTTATACCAGTTTGGAGAACCTATGGATCTTGGTATATGCAGAGAATATACCGCCTCCATTTCAGCTTCAATAGTTTACATCTTTTTCTTAAGAAACGTTTTTCCAAAAGGTTGGCAACAACTGAATAGTGCCAGTGGAAGGACGTCCTGCACATGTATCTGACCAAGGAGTTTTAATGACAGGAGATGGCATGACATAAAAAAGCTGAAGCTGGTTCCCCTAGCAGCCACCATCATCATATGTCCAAAACAAACTATCAGCTGCTGCACCCACATTATCCTTGTGCATTATTATTTTATCTCCGTTATATTTAGAAACCTAGCTGCTTGTGCAGCACACAGAGGAACTACATATAGGAAGCTTTCAAATAAAAAAGCGTCAGCATGTCGGGCAGTGAAAGGCTTCTAGGGGATTCTGTGTGCAAGACAATGAAAAAAAAAAAAAGACATGGAGAGAGAGGGGAAGGCAAACTTTCCAGTCAATATTCAGCATGCACCACAAGTGACAACCAGGAAGGAGCCTTTTCTGCCCAGTTAAATTGCTTTACATTGGGCAGTGAGTCTCATAATCAGACAGAATGAATGTTGATTATGTGCTAAATGGGAACCAATTTTGTAACTTGAATATGTATATGAACTTTTCATATTACTTGCAATTTGTGTTCTCTAATACGTTTTTTTAATTAAAAAAATATAAAAGGTGTATAGCGCAGCACTGAAATTCACAATACAGCATTGGAAATAAAGCAAGCTCTGGAGCACTGACAAGGAAAAATTAGTTATTACCTGATAATTTTCTTTCCATTAGTCCCAACAGATCAATCCAGAGACAAGTGGGTTATGTCCCCCTACCAGCAGGTGGAGATAGAGAGAACTTCAGAGTCTTAGCATATGTAGACCTGTGCAGCCAGCTTAATCTCAGTATTGTCGATACCAAAGCAGCTTTAGAAGAAAAGCCATCCAATATTAAATTCCACTCCTGCCTCCATAAAACCCTTACAGGCTCTTCCTCCACCGCCATAGCGGGAGGGAAACCACTTAAGTGGAAATTGCAATCCTGAAAGTACTCCCATCCTCTGTAGTTTATCGTAAGCTCCCAGTGGTCCCCGAGAAAAAAACAGACTCTTGAGAATCATGCCCCCTGATAACCAAGGAAATTATGTAAACAAACAACAGTAAAGGGCGGGCCTCTGGCTTGATCTGTTGGGACTAATGGAAAGGAAATTATCAGGTAATAACTAATTTTTCCTTCCATAGCGTCCCACAGATCAATCCAGAGACGAGTGGGATGTACAAAAGCAGTCCCAAGTGTAGGGAGAGAGCCCCAAATAATCAAGTACCCGAGAATATACTTGCCCAAACCGCCAGAACAGAGGTGGGAACAGACACAAGCTCCAAAAGAACTCACCAGCACCAAAGAAATAAACAATATGCCCCAGAACTTGCAAACAAGGACCAAACATTAGTCATGTGCACAGCCGCAGGCCCCTACAATAACTCGAACCTTCAAGGCCTGAGGAAAGGTGAAATTCTACAAAAAGGGCAAGTCCCTGAATGCCAGAAAGACAATATATTTCCAAGTAACAAGCTACAACGATGGAGCTAAAGCGAACGCGGAACTGTGGAACTAAGCCCAGAATGCAGCGATGGAACTGTGCCCCACCATGGAACGGTGAAACTGCCTGTAAAAACGAAGCTAAGCCAAAGAAGCAGCGATGGAGCAGCGCCCCACATGCAGCGAAAAAGGTGCACTCAACCTACAATTATGGAAATGTGCCGTGAAGGCCCTTTGTGCAACCCACAGCAAAGGCCGTGAACTCAACAGCGAAGGAGCTGTGCTCAAAAACATCCAATGAACTGCGCTCAACATGCAGCGAAGCCACCGCGCTCAACATACCTTGAAAGATCCGTGCTCACCATACAGCAAAATAGCTGCGCTCAGTATACAGCGATGGCACTGTGCTGAAATGTAGAGCTTGGGCTCTAGCCAAATGCAGAGCTGAGCTGCGCTCAACACACCGCGATGAAGCTGAACTCCACATGCAGCAATGAAACTGTGCTGAACATGTAGCAACGGAGATGTGCCAAACATGCAGCTGTGTGTAAAACCTGAAGCGAAGGAGCCGCGCTCAACATGTGGCGACGGAGCCGCGCCCTGCATGAGGCGATGGAGCTGTGCTCATCCTGCGGCGATGGAGCTGTGCTCAACATGCGGCGATGGAGCTGAGCTCAGCCTGCGGCGATGGAGCTGATCTCAACCTGCAGCGGTGGAGCTGAGCTCAATCTGCGGCAACGTATCTGTGCTCAACCAGCGGTGACGGAGTGCTCAAGCAGCAAACGCCACGAGCCTGGGTAATAGCCACTGAAGAAGGTGATGCCAGAAGACCAACAGGAAAGGAGCAAACTTGTGAAAATACATCCCTGGTGCTGCACTTCCCTGCCCCAGCGGGACTAAAACTCCAAGAAGAGAAAGCCCCATGCCTCAAGACACACTCTAGTTCCTCTGATGGATACTGAGTCCAGAAGGCCGATCTGCTAGGAAACTAAGCCAGAGCAATAGCCAACTTAGAGAGAAAAAAAACCCTCCAAGAGGAAGGTAAGCATAATGGAGCTGTAGTTCCCCGACTATAGAGCGCAAATAGTAGCCATAAGGCAGCAAGGGAGACACCACTCTTGGCAGACTAGAACAAAGCGGAAGCTGACCACTAACATCAACCTCCAGACCGAGATCCAATCCACTGCTCCGTAAACAGTAGAGCAAAGCCCACAGCTAAGAGGCGAACAGACAAATGCACAACCAAGATGTGCTAAACCGGCAAGAACTGCGTCCCTTACAGACGAAGGAACGATTGCCAAATGTGCCAGGATAGAGGCCTGAAACTAGAAAAGGCCAAATCCGCCTGTGCCAGGCAAAAACTCCCCCCGAAAGCCAGAGAAGAGAGTAAGAGTTGAGGCAACTAGCCCCCAAAAGGCACATTCCCGAAAGGTCAAAGCAACAGACTGGCAAAAAGGGTGCTCCCGAGGGTATCTCCGAATACTCTGCAGACAACCCAGAACAACAGAAGGGATCCGGGTCGAAAGAACGAGAATCTTCCCAGGAGTCCAAAATCTGTAGTCAACAGCTATGGCACTCCCTAGCAGCATACAAGTTGCCGATACAAACCCCAGCAAAGGAGAACTGAAGTATCAGCAGAAATCCCTCATGAACTCCAAGTTATCTCGAAGGAAACCAGCAAGATGGGGACCAAAGCAGAGAAGAACCTCTGCCGAAATCTGATACTGGCTGATGCTCAAAAGGGAATGTCCCAGAAGAGTACATAGGTCCCTCGTATCCCCATGTCATGGACCTGGGAGGAAAAGAAATACCTCATGTAAGGAAAACAACTGACTGTTGAAGCAGCTGTAGAATCCCTTGATAGAGAGAGAGCCGCAATTCCGCCAGCTCCGAGGTGTGGCAGCACCTGAAAGCTGCCACTATCACCATACCTTGTAAAAATGTCCCCGGCCACAAGTAAGGGCTGAAGAACATGGCCATAAACTGCCAAGATCCCTTGCTGCAAGAAGCCCTGCAACTATGCAAGTAACATTCCTTGCAGGCCAGGGAGGCAATAACTCTCCCCACCAGACAGACCTATTCCAGCTGGAAGGAAGCTCTCTGAAGGCAACTATCAAAGCAAAGAAAATAACTTCACAATCTCCAAAAACAACCAGAGACAGACGCAACTGCGCCTAAAGGAAGAAATGCTGGCCGTGTTAGAGCTATCATGTACTCCCCAAGAAAAATCTGAAGTGAAGTCCAGGCAGAAATCGTATTATAGCAAAAAACCATGACTCATTAGAACTAAGAATCTTAGTTCACTGCTCCTGAGCCCCTACAGAGACCAAAAAGCAGTAAGCATAGGGCAACCTGAAGTGGGGACAGAACTCATTAAACCAGGAGCCAGGTGGCTTCTCCTGGCAATACCCGAGACTCGAAAACCCCTCAGGTCTACCAGACTGCCCCAGATCTTCTTCACTGTCCAAAATACTCCAAAAGGCAGGATGCCAAATGTGATTTGGAAGCCACATCCGTGGACTGCTGCCTAAGCCAAGCTAACTACTACCCAATAGTGACACAACTTGGCTGGCGAGATGGAACACTAAAAACGTGAGAAGCCTGAATGAAACAGAACCGAAGACAACGTCCACAGCAAAAGACCCAGCAAGCTGTAGAGGCCGCAAAGGGCTTGGTAACTGAAGAAGGAGCAGGCATCCAAAACCATCCACAAAGGATACCCACTCCACAAAAAACTCAGAATCAGGACCAGTAGTGAGAGGCGAGACAACCGATGTGGCCCATTTCAGCCATGAACACGATAGTCAGCAGAACTAAAAGAGAAGAGGCTAGCTGCAGCTACAACCCCTGTCTTCACCTGTGGGATCTGATCTGGAATACCCACCAGGCCTGCCAACCACCATAGTCTGTCCTATAAGGACCATGTGCTGACCCAGAAAGGCACTAACATGCACCAGAACCTAAACCTGCTAGAAATGCTAGCCATTCTAGCCAGGAAGGAAGCTGAGGGAAAATCAGCCCTTACACCCTCCAAAGCCGGCAGCCAAAAGGAAGCAAAACCTGCCCTATTCCCCGCATGTCTTCTGCCCGATACAAAAGAGCCTAGAGCAGGGAAAGACAGGCAGCCGCAAAAAAACCTCCCAACAGCAGAGAAGAGCCGCTAATAACGTTACCTTGCAGCCACACAACGCTGCCCAAATAATAAAAGGCACCAGGAAGTCACTAGTGCCATCAGCCATCCCGAGAGAAAACGAGGAACAGCCCTCGAAAACTCTCACCGCAATAGTCACACAGTAGCAAAAAGCCCTCAAAGTCCCACCGTAGGACCGGAACAGCTGATGAGAAAGGCCGGTTCAGCAACGATCCTACCACTCCGAACCTGCGCATAGCCACTAGTGCCCGCTATCACATAAGGCCAGTAAGCCCTGCTCAACATGCAGCGACGGAGAGCACAAGAAGGCGCCCGCGATGGCGAGATCCCGCCAAAACTACCGTTCGGTATGGAAACGAACAGAACCCTAAAAAAATGCTCCCCTGCCAGCGCCCAAACAGAAACTAAAATAAAATACCCCCGTGCCGAGGCCACGCAAAGCAAAGATCCTCTTGCAGAAAACTGACGAACTGCTCCAACAGCAAAGAAGAAAATAACACTCACCTCATGTGAAGCAAAAAACAGAGCCCCAAAGGAAGGAAATTACCAACCGCTGTATTGTAAAAGGTAAACAGCCCTCTGCTCTGCTTATTTTCTTCCCTCTTCGACTTTTCCTTCTCTCGTGTTCTTTTTTTTTTTTTTTTTGCAAGGCAGGAGTTACAGAGAGAATCAGAAGCCGAGTGCCAAACCTAGCTACTGGAAAGGAGTAGGGGAGGGACCTGGCACCACCAGGTGTACCCGTTTACCTGCTCAACATGGCCACGAACCCCTAGCTCAACTAATCCTGAGGGAACAGGCTAGGAGCACATCTCAATCCAGAGAGCTGCACAGGATGTGTTATCCACCTGCTGAGATAGAGAGAATACTGAGATTAAGCTGGCTGTACAGGTCTACATATGCTAAGACTCTGAAGTTCTATCTCCACCTGCTGGTAGGGGGACATAACCCACTCGTCTCTGGATTGATCTGTGGGACGCTATGGAAAAAGCAGTTTGGTATCCTTGTGGACAGAAATTCCATGTGTGAAGGGAAAAAGTATAGAGGTAGGGCTGTACTACCCTTCACAAGGGCAGATTGAACAGACAGATGAACAAATGTTTATAGAAATGAGGAAAGCTGGCAAATTAAGCAACATTATTTCAGTTACCCCAATATCAACTGGATAAATGCTACATCAGGGAGCGCTAGAGAGGTAAAATACTTAGATGTAATGAATGAATGCTTCTTGGAACAACTGGTCCAAGAATGAACAAGCAGGGGAGCTATTTTAGATCTAGTCCTTAGTGGAATGCAGTGCATGGTATGAGAGGTAAAGCTGTTGGATCCACTGCGAAACAGTGATCATAACTTGATCAAATTTGAGCTGATATCTGGAGTAATGTCACTAAAAAAATCTACTGTAACAGCATTTAATTTTCAAAAGGGCAACTGCCAGAATGAGGAAAATGGTTAAAAAGATGGTAAAAATGGTTCGGCTGCAAAGGTTAGGTCTTCAGGCATGGACATAGTTTAAAAATACTATCGTGAAAGCCCAAATCAGATGTATTCCATATATTAACAAAGGTGGAAAGAAGGGCAAATGACAGCCAGCATGGTTAAGAGACGAAGTGAAAGAGGCTATTGGAGCCAAAAGAGCATTTTTCAGGATCGAAATGAAGAAAATAAGTAGCAACATAAGCACTGTCAAGCTACATGCAAAGCACTGATCATGAAGTCTAAAAGAGAATAATAAGAAAAAAACTTGCTACAGAGACAAAAAAAATTAGTAACACCTTTTTCAGATACATCAGAAGCAGAAAGTCTGTAAGGGAATCCGTGGGACCATTCGATAATGAAGGAGCAAGAAGGGGCACTCTGAAGCAAAGAAATCATTCCTTCTCTCCACTCTAGCCTTGTCCTTCTTTACAGAAGATGATGTAAGAGATGAAAACCATTTCCGGTACTGGTACAAGGGTGACAATGCAGAGAAACCGAAATAAATCTTGGTGAACTTGGCAGACTGAGCCAAACAGAAAAGTTAGAGCGCAATAAATCACCTGGACTGGATGGTATGTACCCCAGGGTACTGAAAACACAAACATGAAACTGCTGATCTGTTATTAGTCCATAGTACCTGAAGACAGGCCAAGGTAATGCCAATTTTTAAAAAGGGCTCCAGGGGTGATCCTGGAAATTACAGACCGGAAAGCCTGACTTCAGTGCTGAGGAAAATAGTAGAAACTATTATAAAGAATAAAATGACAGAACACATAGACAAAATTGATTTAACGAGAGAGCATGGGTTCAGCCAAGGGCATCGTGTCTCACCAATTTGCTTCACTTCTTTAAAGGCGTAAATAAACGTGGATAAAGGTGAGCTGACTAATGTAGTCTTATCTAGATTTTCTGAAAGCTTTTGACAAAGTTTCTCATGAGAGACTCTTGAGAAAATTAAAAACTCATGGGATAGGAGGCAATCTCCTTCTACAGATTAGAAATTGATTATTGGACAGAAAACAGAGGGTTAGGTTAAATGTCCATTTTTCTTAATGGTGGAGGGTGAATAGTGGAGTGCCGTAGGGATCTGTACTGGAATCAGTGCTATTTATAAATGTTCTGGAAAATATTTTTTCACTCAAAGAATTGCTAAGCTCTGGAACTCTTTGCCGGAGGATGTGGTAATAGCGGTGAACTTATCTGGGTTTAAAAAAGGTTTGGTCAAGCTCTTGGAGAAGTCCATAGTCCGCTATTAAGATAGACATGGCGGAATCCACTGCTTACCCTGGGTTTGGTAGCATAGAAGATTGCTGCTATTTGAGGTTTCTGCCAGGTACTTGTGACCTGGATTGGCCATTGCAAGAAGCAGGCTACTGGGCTAAAAGGACCACTGGTCTGACCCAGTATGGCTATTCTTATGTTCCTCCCCTTCACAGACCCCTGAAACTCCCCCAACTCCTCTTATATCCCCTCCCCCGGATCCCCTCCTAACAGAGAGAATGCAAAACCAAGGAGGTTTAATAACACAATATAAACCTCACAAGCTTGCTATTGTTTTGAACATCCAATATGGCGGCAAGCTCTGCCCACTCCTTCAGCCCAGATAATGGGCCAGACAGGCACAAGCCGTCATTAAACCTCATTGTACCTGACACAGAACCAAAGTGTTTTGTTAGATAAATATATTTATTGTGTAGATTAGTTTGGCCTACATATTTCCAAGTACATCCTGGGGTCTTGGTTAAAATACGGCCACTGATCACAAATGCTAGGTATTAAATCAGTTTTTAGGTTTGCCATTGGATATCCATATTTTTTACTGTTACTTTTTCTAGCCTTTCCCAACTATTTATCTGAGTATTCTCCTGGATGCCTTTAAATCACAAGCTATCTACGTTTTCCTTCTCCCCCACTGCTTGTAATTTTGTTCCTGTTTAGCTTAGTCATAATTATCCTTGTCTAGGAGTCAAAGACTGCTTGCTTCTTCAGGCAGAGAATCAGTAGGATTTAGTGCTGACAGCAGCAATGGCTGGAATCCCTGGGGCCTGTGAACTCTACTACAGTTTCACCCAGGCCCAAAGCGTAAAAGTCTTGGGAGGCAAACATGTTTTCTATGTGGCAGCATCCAGCACTACCGCTAAGTCAGTGGACTGGTCTTCAATGCATCTCATTGTATTAAACATCACTGAAAAATGTTCAGCATTTACCTCCTCTCACTACAAATACAGAACAAGACTTCTTTAACACAAAATGAAGAATTAATTTTTCTGCTAGGTAAAGATGAAAGGCTTGAATACCCGATACTACAGCTGACTTGTTGCTAATTCCATAAATGTGATTCAAATCTTGTAATTTTAAAAAAGTTTTTATTAAGCCACAAATAGAAGAACCCCCCCCCCCCCAAGCAAATAGCTATATTTTAAACAGAACCCCCCCCCCCCCAAGCGAATTATTGAACATTTGAACTGCTACTCAGCGAGCATAGTTCTTGGGATACAATTGAAAAAGCTTCCCTTCTTGTGTTGGTTCAAATCCATACTTCTCTAGGTTGTGGAGATTGAAAGAGCCTTCTTTTATATCCTTCTCCATGAGTGGTGCAACAACTTCCATGAAAATTTTTTCAGCTGACTGAGGTTCCTCTGTTCCATCTGGGGCTCTATAGGAAACATATGGCTTTAGGTGGAATCCATTCAAGTCTGGCACCACAAACTCAGGAACCATCTCCTTCACTTTGATGAATTTGGCACTTGGTGTGTGAAAACCAGTTAGATTGGGTCCTTTCCACTTGGGGGCAGCCCTGGGGCCACGCCGTTTGGTTGTAGGTACAGCTGTCCTGTCTGCACCACGTAAAAGGCCTCGGGCAATATTAGTAAGCAGTCCCATGGCAAGTCCCTGAAAAATAAAGGGGATCATTTGTGAACAATCATTACACATGCTTTTGTATTGGAGAAGAAAGTTCCTTTACAAGCAATTATATAAACTATATATTCTTCACAAAATGTACTTGTAAAATGTCAGACTAACCCTGCAATCATCTAAAATGTCAGTTTAACAAGTGCAGATTAATTAGCTTGTTTAAGGTCACAAACGGTTACCTCAGCCCTACATTAATACGATTCTGGCACAAAGGAAACAAAATTTAGTCAATAACACCAATTAAGAGAACAAGAGGGGGTTTGTTATTACAGAATATACTCATCTGCAAATGATTGGCTTTAACAATTTGATACTTACAGAAACGCAAACACTAAATAAATCACAAAATATACCATACTAGTAAAAAAGGCCCGTTTCTGACACAAATGAAACGGGCGCTAGCAAGGTTTTCCTCGGAGTGTGTATGTTTGAGAGTGTGTGTGTGAGAGTGACTCTGTGAGAGAGAGTGAATGTGCGAGTGTGTGACAGAGAGAGAGAGTGAGACTGGGTGCGAGTGTGTCTCAGAGAGAGAGAGTGTGTGTGTGTGAGAATGAGAGTGTGTGCCAGGGGCCCCCCCTCCCTCCCTCCCAGTTCCAGGGTCATCACCTCTCCCTCCCTCCCAGTTCCAGGATTGTCGTCCCTCCCTTCCTCCCTCCCAGTTCCAGGATTGTCGTCCCTCCCTTCCTCCTTCCCTCCCTTCCAGTTCCAGCCCCCCTCCCTACGAATTTTAAAAGTCATCTTCACTTACCTCGTGTCTCGTCACTCATTAACTGGGAGGGCGGCTAATTTGCGAGGCAGGCAGGCTTGAGCCACTGCGGTAAGTCGGGACAGCAGCTGTTGAACGCGTCAGAAAGGAAATGGGCACTAGCAAGGTTCCAGGGCCCCTCCCGCCTCATCTCAGGACCCCCCCCAACCTCGGGCTCTGGCTCCCCTCCCACCGTGAGGCCTGGCTACGCCCTTCGCTGGTACACTATAAGCAATGTACTCAAATACTGTATAAGATACTTCAACCACACCGAAAATCTCTTCCTAAAGTGGTGGCTTCGTTTAATTTAAATCAAACCATAATCCTTCCAGCATTCTGTCCACCTGCTCAAACTGATGCTAACCACCGTTGACTGCATACTTTAAACTGTGTGCGAGCACTTACTCTATTTAACTCGCACAACATCCCCAGGCCATTCATCTCAAGTTCCTTCTTTCCCTACGGGAGCGGAATCTGTCCCAACCAGTGGCAATGGATAGTGGCTTGTACCTTTTTCTATTATGGCTAGTACAAAACCGCATCTTCGCCAAGTTTCCCTTTTACGACCAATAATACTACCTCGACAACCGACATGCTGCCGCTGCGCAGTACACACTCCTCTGACGCAACTTCCATATATTACAGAGGACGGGGCACCGTGACCAGAGAAGGAAAGCTGTGGGATTGTTACTGGGTGGCCGCAGGTATGAGTTTGACAGGGGGAGAGGTGCCATATCGCGGACAAAGAGGAGAATGAACAGATGGCAAATCATGGGGACGGGAGACTGGTCCTCTGAACGCGTGTGAGACCGATCCCCCGGCGTGTTGAGTGACATCATAATGCTATGGTGACGTCAGCCTGTGTCACGGAGCCTAGCACACCAACTCCGAAGAAATCACGAACACAGCAAGACCCATAGAATGTTGGAGGTGAGAATTATTATATAGGATAATCTTACTGTCTAATATCCACAGTACCCAGTGGCGTAGCAAGGGCGGGGTGGTCCGCCCCGGGTGTCATCGGGTAGGGGGGGTGCTCCGCTCCCACTGCTCCGCCTTTAACATTTTTTTTCCTGAGTCCCGCTCGCCCTCGCGGTAACAGGAAGTTGCCTCAGACGGGGGCGGGACTCAATGTGGGAAGGGCGACGACGTCAGCGAGATCTTCTTTACTAGCAGGGCAGACGCGAGGCGCGCTGCCTGCCACTCTGTCGCTTCGGAAAAAAAATGTTAAAGGCAGGACAGGGTAGGAGCAGCAGGAGAACGGATCTCGGGGGGGGGGGCGCTCAGAGGGGTGCTTAAAGGGGATTAGGGAGGGTAGGAGAGCATCAAGGAGGGGAGAAGGGGATTGGGGAAGGGTGGGGGAGCTCAGAGGGGTGCTTAAAGGGGATTAGGGAGGGTGGGGGAGCTCAGAGAGTGGAGAAGGGGATTGGGGAAGGGTGGGGGAGCTCAGAGAGGGGAGAAGGGGATTGGGGAGGGGTGGGGGAGCTCAGAGGGGTGCTTAAAGGGGATTAGGGAGGGTGGGGGAGCTCAGAGGGGGGAGGGGCGTGCTCAGATGGGAGAAGGGGTCTGAAGCTGAAACCGGGGTCTGACATGGGGGCAGGAGGGAAAATGGGTCCATGCCTGGGGCAGGTGGGAGAATGGGTCTGGGGCTGAAAGGGGGGGATGCAAGGCATGTGGTGGATGAAGGGGACTGGAACTGGGGGCTGAAAATAGGGGGCAGAGAGGGGACAAATCCTGGATGGAAGGGGGGCACGTGAGGGAGGGCAGACCCTGGACGGTTGGGAGAGGGAGGGCAGACGGATTGAAGGGGCAGAGAGAAAGGGCAGATGGTGGGTGGAAGGGGAGAGAGAAAGAGGGCAGACTGGGGCAAATGGTGGACGGAAGGGGCAGAGATAGAGGGCAGATGTTGATGGAAGGGGGAGAGAGATATGGCAGACTGGGGCAGATGGTGCATGGAAGGGGCAGAAGTGGATGGAAGGGAGAGAGGGCAGACACTGGATGGCAGAGAGAGAGCGAAGACAGATGCTAGCTAGAAGGAAGACAGTGAAAAGATGAGGAAAGCAGAAACCAGAGACAGCGAACTGTAAATATATATTTTTATTTTTTTGCTTTAGGATAAATTAGTATTGTAGCTGTGTTAATAAATGTTTATAATAGAACATGTAAATAAGGTAATCTTTTTACTGGACTAATTTTAATACATTTTACTTTCGGAGAACAAAACCCCCTTCCTCAGGTCAGGATAGGACACTGTAACAGTACTATACTGAATTGACCTGAGGAAGGAGGTTTTGGCCTCTGAAAGCTAAATGTATTAGTCCAATAAAATGATATTATTTGTTTTATTTCTATTTGTTAATTTGTAAAGTGGTGATTGGTATTTGTTAGTTTTTTCAAATTTACATCTGCTGTCTTTATATTTTGCACATTACTAGAGGACATTTTCTGTTTCTGTGGTGTTGCATTGTGTGCAGAGTCTGGCATCTTGGGGGTTCAGTTTAATTTTTGTCTAAATAGAAAGTTTACTTATTCTATAGTGGATTAGGGTTTATCTATTTGTGAAAAAGACATGGCTTTCGGTTGGCATTGACTGTGCAGGATCGACGATCTGTACTAATCTGTCTGTTTTCTTTTTACAATAGGTGCATTGATGTTCTAGTGCTCACTGTAGTGTTTAAGATGCTTTCCTTTTCCTTGTGTGACTCGTACAAATTACTGCTTATGGTATGGTAGAATTGCTCTATAGGTCCTGAGTGTTTTGTATTCTCGGTATGCCTAGTACTGGATTTCGGGGGGGGGGGGGGGGGGGGGGTGTTAAAAAATGACCGGCCCCGGGTGTCAACTACCCTAGCTACGCCACTGACAGTACCTCTAAACAACTCACAAATACTAAGAAGCACACAGCAGTCCAGCGGCAAAATGGGTGTTATCCTGTCTTTTGCACTGAGTATCACATGTATGATTATCTCCCAGTTGGAGAGAAGTTATATATGTGTGCTTGATGTCAAGAACTCCTAGCTCTCAGAGAAAGAGTCTGTTCTCTTGAGACTAGAATGGCAGATTTATTTATTTATTTTGTTACATTTGTATCCCACATTTTCCCACCTATTTGCAGGCTCAATGTGGCTTACATAGTACCGGTATGAACAAATACAGTAATGTTGTGGTAGTTGAAAACAAAAATGAGGACGTTATAATGCGACTGTACACCTCAAATATTGTGTTCAATTCTAGTCGCAGCAGCTCAAAAAAGATAGAGTGGAATTAGAAAAGGTGCAGAGAAAGGCGACAAAAATGATAAAGAGGACGGGACGACTTCCCTATGAGGAAAGGCTAAAGCAGCTAGGGCTCTTCAGCTTAGAGAAAAGGCGACTGAGGGGAGGTATGATAGAGGTCTATAAAATATAGTGGAGTTGAACAGGTAGACGTGAAGCATCTGTTTACTCTTTCCAAAAATACTAGGACTAGGGGGCATGCAATGAAGCTAGAAAGTAGTAAATTTAAAACGAATTGGAGAAAATGTTTCTTTACTCAATGTGTAATTAAACTGGAATTCATTTCCAGAGAATGTGGTAAAGGCGGTTAGCTTAGCATAATTAAAAAAAAGGTCTGGACAGCTTCCTAAAGGAAAAGTCCATAGACCATTATTAAAATGGACTTGGGGAAAATCCACTATTTCTGGGATAAGCAGTGTAAAATGTTTTGTACTTTTTTGGGATGTTGCCAGGTATTTGTGATCTGGATTGGCCACTGTTGGAAACAGGATGCTGGGCTTGATGGACCTTTGGTCTATCCCAGTATGGCAATACTTATGTACTTTGTCTGTTGCTGCCATGCTGTCCAAATAGGACATAAGTTGTCCATTGTTTGCAGTCATTGGGTTGAGTGATCAATGATGGAAAGAGAAGACTAACTCCACAGAACACACTGGAGTATCTGGGTGTTCTATTTGACACAGCATGGGAGAGCTCTTTCTGATGGAGTGCAGGAGGTTGAAGCTGATTTATCAGATTCATCTTCTCAGTCAAGGCAGGCCCAGGGTCTGGGACTACATCCAGGTTCTAGGTCAAAGATGGCGGCAATGGAAGTTGTGCTGTGGGCAAGGGCTCTCATGCAGCCATTACAGGTGACAATGGACACCAGCAAGTCAGGTTGGGGAGCGCATTACAAGTTCCATCTGGCACCTGGATGGAACAGGAGTCCCAGTGGTCGATAAATTGTTTGGAGCTCAGGGCAGTGCGGAATGCCTTAAGTGAATTTGCTCCCTTTCTGGCAAGGGCACCGGTCCATGTTCTTTTAGACAATATGATGGCGGTAGCTTACAAAAAACAAGCAAGGTGAGACCAGGACTCGTCCAATGGCTGTGGCTCCCTTATGAATTGGGTGGAGAAAAATCTCTGCTTGTCAAACAGCTTATGTTGCAGGGTCCCTGAAGATGGAGGTGGACTTTCTTAGCAAGCACTCCTTAGACCCGGGAGAATACTATCCAGCCAGGGGTTTCAGCTGATGGGGTTCTCTGCTTCTGGATTTGATGGCAACAACAACAAAAAAAAAAATCAAAGTGCCCAAGTTCTTCAGGCATTGGAAAAAACCAGGCTCAATAGGGATCAATGCCCCACTGCAGCCCTAGCTGAAGCCACATCTTCTTTGTCTTCCCTCCTTGGCCCATGCTAGGCCGTGTGTTTTAAAGGATCACACTGCACCAGGGTTGAAAAGTTCTTGTACCCCATGACTGGCCACAGAGGCTGTGGACCCGATTTGACTGGTTGATGGGATCCTCTCCATCTTCCGAAGGTACACAGTCTACTGAAGCAAGGGTTTGGTGTCCCTTTGATCTTATGGCTTGGCCATGGAAAGGGCTCAGCTAAGACAAAAACATTGTTCCGATTTGGTCATTGCCATCTTACTTCAGGCTCAGAAACACTCTTTACCTATAGCATATGCAAGGGCGTGGAGGACGTTCAAGAACTCTCTTCCTTCGCTGCTTAGATTGCACACATCCTAACATTTCAGAAAGGAGTGGTGTTGGGTTCTCTAAAAGTTCAGGGTATGTTTTGGTCTGTCTTAGTGGCTACCTAAAAAAGACATCTCTTGCGGCTCATCCGGATATGGCACTCTCACGCTGGTCTCACTTCTTGCAAGAACAGTGTGGGAGTTCTGCAGTATACAGCTTACACACACACAGAGCAACGTCATGCACAGAAGAAGTTCTCGCTCCTGGCAACAGCTACAGACAACAGTATAAGGGTTAGGAAAATTGAGGGCTATCATGATATGATACAGACGTACAAATATTTGAAAGGTATTAATCCGCAAACGAACCTTTTCCGGAGATACGAAGGCGGTAGAACGAGAGGACATGAAATGAGATTGAAGGGAGGCAGACTCAAGAAAAATGTCAGGAAGTATTTCTTCACGGAGAGAGTGGTGGATGCTTGGAATGCCCTCCCGTGGGAGGTGGTGGAGAGGAAAACGGTAACGGAATTCAAACATGCGTGGGATAAACATAAAGGAATCCTGTTCAGAAGGAAAGGATCCTCAGGAGCTTAACCGAGATTGGATAACAGAGCCGGTAGTGGGAGGCGGGGCTGGAGGTTGGGAGGCGGGGATAGTGCGGGGCAGACTTATACAGTCTGTGCCAGAGCCAGTGGTGGGAGGCGGGACTGGAGGTTGGGAGGCAGGGATAGCGCTGGGCAGACTTATACGGTCTGTGCCAGAGCCGGTGGTGGGAGGCGGGGATAGTGCTGGGCAGACTTATACGGTCTGTGCCAGAGCCGGTGGTTGGGAGGCGGGGCTGGTGGTTGGGAGGCGGGGCTAGTGCTGGGCAGACTTATACGGTCTGTGCCCTGAAGAGCACAGGTACAAATCAAAGTAGGGTATACACAAAAGTAGCACACATGAGTTGTCTTGTTGGGCAGACTGGATGGACCGTGCAGGTCTTTTTCTGCCGTCATCTACTATGAGAGGGGCTACCTGAGTAAATGTGATAAGGGTTAGCAATGGCTGTTGACTTGTGTGGCTACGGGCTGGGGGGGGGGGGGGTGGAAGAAAGAGAAAGAGAAAAAGAGACAGGACAACAACAGAGGGGAGAGAGAGACGGGGTGACGATAGGGTGGAGGAGAGAGAAGACAGCATGACTATAGGGAGTGTGTGTGTGTGAGAAACAAGAGCGCATGACTGGGTGGGCTGCTGCAGTGTATTTCCAGTATCTTTCAGGGGTGCATTAAGGCCTGATATACTAAGTTTCCTTTTCTCTTGGACAAGGAAGAGAAAAGCAGCCATAGTAACAAATCAAGCCTAAACGGAGCTGGCACGTCTCAGAAGATTTCCCCTCCCCCCACTCATTTCAGGGGAGACTATAGCGATAGGCGGATGGGGAATGAGAAAAGTTTCAGATGCTCTTGTTTTGGACTGGCTATTAAATCCAATAATGTTAGAAGATGTCCGAGGTATTTTTCTGGGGGTTTAAATTACATATATTTTATTGTTATCCACTTTGGTGAAAGTAGGATATAAAATACAGTAAATAAAACAAACATTTGTCAAGGCCTGCTCTAACCCCTTCCTTTCCTTATGCTCTGCCCCTCTAGTTCCCTTCTCTAACACCCCTCCCTTTCTCTTAATTCATGCCAATCTTCACTGGCAGAAGCCAGGGATTCCTAGTGGCTCATCTTTGCTGCAGCTCCTCTTCTTGCCAGCATAAGTATGCTCATTGCTTAAGCAATATGTGCCTAAAAAGACTAGCACTGCTAAAGAAAAAAAAAAATAGAAAGAGGTATTCAATGTTTAAGGAATTTCTGTCACAATACAAACCCTTAACTATGGGCTAGAGTAACTAATATACTTTGCCATGTTCACTAGTGCTAATGCTGTTAACTTGTCATTATTTGTAACTATTCTGAAATTCTTATTCCGTCAATATAACATAGTAACATGGTAGATGATGGCAGAAAAAGACCTGCATGGTCCATCCAGTCTGCCCAACAAGATAAACTCATATGTGCCACTTTTTGTGTATACCTTACCTTGATTTGTACCTGTCTTTTTCAGGGCACAGACCGTATAAGTCTGCCCAGCACTATCCCCGCCCCCTAACCATCAGCCCCGCCTCCCACCACCGGCTCTGGCACAGACCATATAAGTCTGCCCAGCACTATCCCCGCCTCCCACCACCAGCTCTGGCACAGACCGTATAAGTCTGCCCAGCACTATCCCCGCCTCCCACTACCGGCTCTTGCCACCCAATCTCGGCTAAGCTCTTGAGGATCCATTCCATCTGAACAGGATTCCTTTATCCCACGCATGTTTGAATTCCGTTACCGTTTTCATCTCCACCACCTCCCGCGGGAGGGCATTCCAAGCATCCACTACTCTCCGTGAAAAAATACTTCCTGACATTTTTCTTGAAAATGTGGGATACAAATGCAGCAAATAAATAAAATAAATAAATCACAGTGGGACCTATGAAATTTGTCATTAATATGCACTAATGTTGAAATTAAACGCAGTGAGAAAGTGACATCAGCCTCCTGGATAGCTGCTTGAAACTGGGCTTCTGACTCCAATCTGTGAAAAATGCCATTCTCAGAGGACAAGCAGTAAATTTAAAACAAATCAAGCAGTACATTTAATACAAATCGGAAAAAATATTTCTTCACTCAACGTGTAATTAAATTCTGGAATTCGTGGACAGAGAATTTAGAAAAAGCAGTTAGCTTAGTGGGGTTTAAAAAAAAATAAAGGTTTGGACAGCTTCCTACAAGAAACGCACGTAAGCCATTATTAGGATGGACTTGGAGAAAATCCACTGCTTATTTCCAGGGTAGGCAGCATAAAATGTATTGTACTCTTTCGGGATCTTGCCAGGTACTCATAACTTGGATTGGCCACTGTTGAAAATAGGATGCTGAGCTTGATGAACCTTCAAGTCTGTCCCAGTATGGCATCACTTATGTTCTTATGACAGTAGATTACCACAATTGGGCGACATCATTGACGGAACCCCAGCACAGAGGCTGCCTAGTGTTCAGAAGATTCTTGAAGCTTTTGGTAAGCTCGACTGCACATGTGGTGTGTCTTCCCATGTGCCCAACTCATGCAGATCTACAGTTTTGTTTTCTCTGCGGATTAGTGAAAATGTGTCTTCTTTCCCTGTCACGTTTCTCTTCAATTCTTGTTTCGTAGCGTGGGACCTTTCTTTTAACAATTTGCCCTTGGTCACGTGATGTTGTGCTAAGTAAGCGGACGTCGCTGAGAGGAGCTCCCGACCCGATCAGCTAAATTTACCTTTCCTGCTACCCGGAGAAGCCTAAAAACAGCTGGGGGTGTGAGGCGAATCAGCAGTGCTGTACTACGGAACGGAACCCCCTCCCCCCCTTTAGTTCCTATGTCTACAAAGACGGCTCGTCGCGAGAAGGACAAGCCAGCTAAGAACGAGGCCAAGATGGCGGCGAATGTCGGGGATAACCCTGCGTCTGTCAGTTCCGCATGGTTGGCAGAGATCGTCGCAGAAGTTAGACAAGCGATTGATGCCTCATTAGATAAAAAGCTGCATGTTGTGGCGGCACGGCTAGATAGCGTGGATGGCAATCTAGAAGACCTGAAGGGCGAATTCTCATCCTGCTGCCAGCGAGTCTCTGACCTTGAGGACCGTGTCCAACAGCTGACAACATTAACCACAGTCCTACAAGAGAAAGTAAAGGCCCTGGAGGATAAGTCTGATGATCTGGAGAACCGCTCACGGCGGGGGAACCTAAGACTCGTGGGTTTGCCCGAGTCGATCCAGGAGACCGATCTGAAAAATTTTTTGGAGTCCTGGCTGACCACGACATTGGGGCTACAACCAACGGCGGGACCGCTGAGAATTGAATGAGCCCACAGGTTGGGCCCTAAGCGCTCGACAGGTGACCGACCAAGGGTGGTCATCTGTAAAATCTTGAACTATGCACATAAAGTAGATATTTTGCGAGCGATACAAGCATGAGGCGCTTTGAAGTATGAAAACGCACTAATATTGTGCTTCCAAGATTTTTCGACTCGCATGGCGGGATTAAGGAAAGCAAATGCGCCAATCTGCATGGAATTACATTGCCGCCAAATCCAATTTGTGTTACTATATCCGGCACGTCTGAAGGTTGTCCAGGGAGGTAAAATAACTTTTTTTTGGACACTTTGGACTCGGCGAAAGCGTTCCTTCAGCGGTTGCCGGGTGCTGCGGGTTCGTGAATTGTACAAGGGAGACGATGCTATGGACTCTAACAGATGAGACGGGGAGGACACAGTCGGAGTTTTCAACTGAAGAGCCATATACATGCAGCAGCTACTTTGCTATATATTGGAGATTTACTGGGACGTTGGAAAGGTTATGAGCACCCTAACTGACCTATAAATCTATTTGAAGGACTGAATGGATGTTCCTGACCACCATATGGAGCAAGAAGACTGGACTTTTGGACATTAAAGAGGTGGCAGTGTGGTTTTTTTTTTTCTTTTCTCTTTTGTTTCTCTCTTTTCTCTTTCTTTTTCTCTCTCCTTTTGGCATGATGAATGAATAAGAGACATATGGGGATTGGGAGGGCAGGAGAGGGTGAAGGGAGGGGGGGGTGAATGTATATCATTAGAGTTCATGGGGTCGCATCCCTCTTGTCCCCCACCTCCTTCCTAGCTCTTAACCTTCAACACTTCCTTCCTGCCATCAACCATCCCCATTCCTCCTAAGTACACCTCGTCTTCGTCGCCTTCACCGCCCGACCTCCCCCACCCTCCTCCGCATTCTCTTGCTCCTCCTCCTGCTATCTGCGGGAGACATTAACCCTAATCCAGGTCCCCCTCACCTGTCCCCATCCTATCCATGCAAACGTTTCCGGGATGTCTCCAATCTCGTCTCTATTCCCCTCCTCCCCCCCTCTTCCCTCCCCTTCTCATGCGCCTTGTGGAATGCCCACTCAGTCTGTAACAAACTGCCCTTCACCCACGATCTCTTCATCTCTCGCTCCCTTCAACTGCTCGCCCTAACCGAAACCTGGATCTCCCCGGAAAACTCGGCCTCAGTCGCGGCCCTTTGCCATGGAGGTTATCTCTTCTCCCACACTCCCCGCCCAGTTGACCGTGGTGGAGGTGTTGGGCTACTACTCTCGGCTTCCTGTAGTTTCCAACCCCTCCCCCTACCGCAGTCTCACTGCTTCTCATCCTTTGAAGCCCACTCCATCCGGCTATTCTACCCGCTGCCACTCAGAGTCGCAGTCATCTACGCCCCCCCCCCCCCATAAATCCTTCTCTTCCTTCCTCACCGACTTTGATGTTTGGCTTTCCGTCTTTCTTGAACCCTCATCTCCGTCCCTCATTCTCAGAGACTTTAACATACACGCTGATGACCCATCCGACCCTAATGCTTCTAAGCTCCTCACCCTAACATCCTCCTTCAACCTCCAGCTGTGCTCCACCGCCCCCACTCACCGTGACGGCCATTTTCTTGACCTCGTCCTCTCCTCCTCCGGCTCACCCTCCAATTTCCACGCTTCTGCTCTCCCTCTCTCCGATCATCACCTGATCACATTCACACTTCTTCACCCCCTCCCCCGCCCAACTTTAACCACCACCTTCAGGAATCTCCAGGCTATTGACCCCCCCCCCCCCACTTTATCCTCTAGTATCTCTAATCTCCTCCCCTCCATCATGTCCTCCGAGACTGTAGACAAAGCGGTCTCCGCTTACAATGCCGCTCTCTCCTCTGCTTTGGACACTCTCGCTCCATCCACCTCCCGTCCCACAAAGCGTACTAATCCCCAGCCTTGGCTGACCCCTTGTATCCGTTACCTTCGCTCCTGCACCCGATCCGCTGAACGCCTCTGGAGGAAATCTCGTACCCATTCAGACTTCCTTCACTACAAATTCATGCTATCCTCCTTCCATTCCTCCCTATTCCTTGCAAAACAGGACTATTACACCCAATTGACCAATTCTCTCAGCTCCAACCCTCGTTGTCTCTTCACCACCCTTAACTCCCTCCTCAAAGTGCCCCACGCTCCCACTCCCCCTTCACTCTCTCCTCAATCACTGGCTGACTACTTCCGCGACAAGGTGCAAAAGATCAACCTTGAGTTCACTACCAAGCCACCACCTCCTCTTCAGCCTGTAGCCCCATCCAACAACCAACCAACCATGGCCTCCTTCTCCTCCTTTCCTGAGATCACCGAGGATGAAACCTCCCGCCTTCTTTCCTCCTCGAAATGCACCACCTGTTCCTCCGATCCCATCCCCACCAACCTACTTAACACCATCTCCCATACTGTCACCCCCTCCATCTGTCGCATCCTTAACCTTTCTCTCTCCACTGCAACTGTCCCTGACACCTTCAAGCACGCCGTAGTCACACCTCTCCTATAAAAACCATCACTTGACCCTACCTGCCCCTCCAACTACCGCCCATCTCTCTCCTACCCTTCCTCTCCAAAATACTTGAGTGCGCCGTTCACAATCGCTGCCTTGATTTTCTCTCCTCTCATGCCATCCTCGATCCACTTCAATCTGGTTTTCGCCCTCTACACTCGACAGAAACAGCACTCTCTAAAGTCTGCAACGACTTGCTCCTCGCCAAATCCAGAGGCCACTATTCCATCCTCATCCTCCTCTATCTATCCGCTGCGTTTGACACTGTCAATCATGATTTACTTCTTGCCACACTGTCCTCTTTTGGGTTCCAAGGCTCTGTCCTCTCCTGGTTCTCCTCTTATCTCTCCCACCGCACCTTCAGGGTACACTCTCATGGATCTTCCTCCACTCCCATCCCACTATCTGTTGGAGTTCCCCAGGGATCTGTCCTTGGACCCCTTCTCTTCTCAATCTACACCTCTTCCCTAGGCTCACTGATCTCATCTCATGGTTTTCAGTATCATCTTTATGCTGATGACACCCAGCTATATCTCTCCACACCAGACATCACCGCGGAGACCCAG
The DNA here is from genome assembly GCF_901765095.1 of Microcaecilia unicolor. Classification (NCBI taxonomy): domain Eukaryota; kingdom Metazoa; phylum Chordata; class Amphibia; order Gymnophiona; family Siphonopidae; genus Microcaecilia; species Microcaecilia unicolor. Next base: position 230,750,557 of record NC_044036.1, read on the forward strand.
GCCAAGGTATCGGCCTGCTTATCCGACATTGCTGCCTGGATGTCCAACAGCCACCTGAAGCTGAACATGTCCAAAGCCGAGCTCCTCGTCTTTCCACCTAAACCCTCGTCTCCTCTTCCTCCATTCTCTATCTCAGTTGATAACACCCTCATCCTCCCTGTCCCATCTGCCCGCAACCTCGGAGTCATCTTCGACTCCTCCCTCTCCTTCTCTGCGCATATCCAACAGACTGCCAAGACCTGTCGCTTCTTCCTCTTCAACATCAGCAAAATTTGCCCTTTCCTCTCTGAGCACACCACACGAACTCTCGTCCATGCTCTCATTACCTCTCGCCTTGACTACTGCAACTTACTCCTCACCGGCCTCCCACTTAGCCATCTATCCCCCCTTCAATCCGTTCAGAAAGCTGCCGCACGTCTTATATTCCACCAGAACCGATATACTCATATCACCCCTCTCCTCAAGTCACTTCACTGGCTTCCGATCAGATACCACATACAATTCAAGCTTCTCCTCCTTACCTACAAATGCACCCGGTCTGCGGCTCCTCTCTACCCTCATCTCCCCCTATGTTCCCGCCCGTAACCTCCGCTCTCAGGACAAATCCCTCCTTTCAGTACCCTTCTCCACCACTGCCAACTCCAGGCTCCGCTCTTTCTGCCTTGCCTCACCCTATGCCTGGAACACTCTTCCTCAACCCCTACGCCAAGCCCCCTCCCTACCCATCTTCAAATCTCTGCTTAAAACTCACCTCTTCAATGCTGCTTTCGGCACCTAACCTTTCGAGAAATATAGTATGCCCTATCAGATTGACTCTACACTTGTCTTTTAGATTACACTTGTCTCTAGATTGTACACTTGTCTTTTAGATTGTAAGCTCCTTGAGCAGGGACTGTCCTTCCATGTTAAATTGTACAGCGCTGCGTAACTCTAGTAGCGCTTTAGAAATGTTAAGTAGTAGTAAGTAGTAGTAGTAGTAGTAGTAGAAAGGAGCTGAGATAATTGAACATATGTAAAAAGTGGCTAGATGAATCATTGGGTACTTAAGCTTTTATAATGTTAACGTAAGAATAGCCCTATGGAGGACACTGACTAATTCAATGATAGATAAATACAATTGGGACGATTGTGTGAGGAACGGATGTAGAGGAGAGGAGAGTGTACATGGGATCGAATGGAGGAGCAAATGAGACATGCTACATAAAGAAGGGCTGGTTAAAGGAAGGTTTGGGTGTTATATAAATTGGCTTCAGTACATTACATAGAGGCATATTTTCAAAGCACTTTGGGAGGCTAAGTTCCATAGGTTTCTATGGAACTTTGGGAGGCTAAGTGCTTTGAAAATGAGCTTGTTTGTAACATAGTAGATAACGGCAGAAAAAGACCTGCACGGTCCATCCAGTCTGCCCAAGAAATGTGCCACTTTTTTGTGTATACCTTACCTTGATTTGTACCTGTCTTTGGCTTCAGTACATTAGGAAAGCTGTTTGGGGAGTCGGGAGGAGGGGGGAACTCTTCTCAGGGGGACCTACTGGAACTGCTGGGCATGATAGATTCATGGCCTAGCAGACCTCGCAAGAGGTCGTACTGGAATAGGGGGGACTGGGAGACAGGGTACGGAGGGGGAGAGGGATTGATGGGGAGGGTAAGGGGAGTTAGGGGGATGGGGGGCATAGGTGGGAAGGACAGCAAGGGTGGGGAGGATTCGACTCTGTGCAGACCGGAGAGGCAAGGTGCCGCAGGGGCTCCTGGGGGGAGGATGGAGAAGTTATTGGGACATCTGTTTGTTGATGCCCGAGACGAGGAGGAGGAGTTGGGAGCTGGGCTGGCTCCTCCTTTTCAAAGAGATCTTTTACTCGGAAGGACCCAAAAGGAGAAGGATGAGACCCCTGAAATTTGTCTCTTGGAATGTTGGGTGGTGGGGGGTAACGTCCCCGATTAAGCGCCAAAACATTTTACAACTTTTGAATAGGCTAACAGCAGACGTCGTGTTTCTACAGGAAACTCACCTGTCTTCGGTACAGCATGCTAAATTTAAACAATGGTGGGTAGGACATCTTTTAGAAGCACCAGCACAAAACCGTAAAGCTGGAGCGATGATACTGTTTAGAAAGACTCTGGATATTCAAACTCGGGGTTGCTGGCGGGATGCAGATGGGAGGTTTATCCTTGCTAAAGTATTGATCAATAATAAAGAGTTCCTGCTGGCAAATGTATAAGCTCCTAATGTCTATGATCAGGCCTTTTTCAGATCGCTGGTCCATGATGTAGTTCAACATGAGAATACCCAAATCATTATGGGTGGGGACTTCAATGGGGTTCACAACATCAGTCTAGATACATCGAGAGGAAAGAGGGCGGAGAAGGGATCCAGCTCCCGAGGAATTTCGATGCTCTGTGAGAACTTAGATCTGATTGACGTGTGGAGGATGTTACATCCGAATGATAAGGAATATACACATATTTCTAGAGCACACTCTTCCCAATCACGCATTGATTACTGGCTTTTATCAAATATCTTGTTTTCTAAAGCACAGGACGCGGGAATAGGGCCCTTTGGGGTCTCGGACCATGCTTATATATGGTGGACCTTAAATATTTCAACTGATCAAGGTGTGCGGCCTAGTTGGCAGTTTCCCCTCGCCTTGGTCCATGATCAAAAATTTCGAGAGCACATAGCACGCCAATGGGTAGAATTTCAATCCCATAATGCGGCTCATCGAGAGGATCCAATATTGTTTTGGGAAACGGGAAAAGCGGTTCTACGAGGGGTAATCATAGCCTACTCTAGTCATAAACGGAAAATGGGAGATAAAGAAATCTTGTGTCTCGGTCAACAAATCATGAAAGCTCGTAGACAGTGGGGTAATACAAAGGCTCTACAAGATAAAGAGCAATTACTAGCTTTACAGACGTCTCTTAACACCCTGTTACATGAAAGGGCAGTTAAGTCTATACAATATTATACCAACTGTACTTACATGGGAACAAACAAGGGAAGTTGTTGGCCCATTTAGTGAACCGGAAAATGGGAAAACAGAAAGTAATGCAGCTTAAGACCCGGGGGTGGGGGTGGGGTGGGGGAATTTAGTTAGATCAGATAAAGACATAGCGGACTTGTTTCGGCAGTACTAAGAAGCGTTATATAAACGAACATCGGAGTGGGTTCTGGAGAGTCGAATCTATTTGGAGGGGAGAGACCTCCCTAGTTTGACTGAGTCACAACTAACTAGATTAAATAATAAGATCACAGAGGAGGAGGTCTCTAGAGCTATAAGACAGGGGGCCACTCTTAAAGCACCGGGGCCGGATGGGTATTGTTATGAATTTTACAAAATTTTAGAACATCAAGTGGTACCGACCCTAACAGCTTTGTTTAATGTTTGTAGACAATGAGAATATGTCGGACTCCTTAAAGGAGGTTAGAATGGTGGTGCTGTTGAAGCCGGGCCGTGACCCAGAACAAACATCCTCATATAGACCAATATCATTGTTGAATGTGGAGGCCAAATTATTTGCCAAAGTGCTGGCTAACAGACTAGCGGTGATCTTACCTGCTCTAATAGATGAGAGTCAGGCTGGATTTGTGCGGGGACGTACCACTGCCAAGAAATTGCGAAAGATTCTGACTTCGATGGATTGGGTGGAAATTGTGGAAAGTATATGAATTTATTTGCATTCTGCAGAGGGAAATAAGTATTTAATCCCTCTGGCAAACAAGACCTTATACTTGGTGGCAAAACCCTTGTTGGCAAGCACAGCGGTCAGACGTCTTCTGTAGTTGATGATGAGGTTTGCACACATGTCAGGAGGAATTTTGGTCCACTCCTCTTTGCAGATCATCTCTAAATCATTAAGAGTTCTGGGCTGTCGCTTGGCAACTCGCAGCTTCAGCTCCCTCCATAAGTTTTCAATGGGATTAAGGTCTGGTGACTGGCTAGGCCACTCCATGACCCTAATGTGCTTCTTCCTGAGCCACTCCTTTGTTGCCTTGGCTGTATGTTTTGGGTCATTGTCGTGCTGGAAGACCCAGCCACGACCCATTTTTAAGGCCCTGGCGGAGGGAAGGAGGTTGTCACTCAGAATTGTACGGTACATGGCCCCATCCATTCTCCCATTGATGCGGTGAAGTAGTCCTGTGCCCTTAGCAGAGAAACACCCCCAAAACATAACATTTCCACCTCCATGCTTGACAGTGGGGACGGTGTTCTTTGGGTCATAGGCAGCATTTCTCTTCCTCCAAACACGGCGAGTTGAGTTCATGCCAAAGAGCTCAATTTTTGTCTCATCTGACCACAGCACCTTCTCCCAATCACTCTCGGCATCATCCAGGTGTTCACTGGCAAACTTCAGACGGGCCGTCACATGTGCCTTCCGGAGCAGGGGGACCTTGCGGGCACTGCAGGATTGCAATCCGTTATGTCGTAATGTGTTACCAATGGTTTTCGTGGTGACAGTGGTCCCAGCTGCCTTGAGATCATTGACAAGTTCCCCCCTTGTAGTTGTAGGCTGATTTCTAACCTTCCTCATGATCAAGGATACCCCACGAGGTGAGATTTTGCGTGGAGCCCCAGATCTTTGTCGATTGACAGTCATTTTGTACTTCTTCCATTTTCTTACTATGGCACCAACAGTTGTCTCCTTCTCGCCCAGCGTCTTACTGATGGTTTTGTAGCCCATTCCAGCCTTGTGCAGGTGTATGATCTTGTCCCTGACATCCTTAGACAGCTCCTTGCTCTTGGCCATTTTGTAGAGGTTAGAGTCTGACTGATTCACTGAGTCTGTGGACAGGTGTCTTCCATACAGGTGACCATTGCCGACAGCTGTCTGTCATGCAGGTAACGAGTTGATTTGGAGCATCTACCTGGTCTGTAGGGGCCAGATCTCTTACTGGTTGGTGGGGGATCAAATACTTATTTCCCTCTGCAGAATGCAAATAAATTCATATACTTTCCACAATGTGATTTTCCGGATTTAATTTGTGATGTGCTATCTCTCACTGTTACCAATAACCTACCCTTCAATTATGGGCTGCTCATGTCTTTGTCAGTGGGCACACTTACAAAATCAGCAAGGGATCAAATACTTATTTCCACCACTGTATACCCTGGAGGAAAGGAGAAACAGGGGTGATATGATACAGACGTTCAAATATTTGAAAGGTATTAATCCGCAAACGAACCTTTTCCGGAGATACGAAGGTGGTAGAACGAGAGGACATGAAATGAGATTGAAGGGGGGCAGACTCAAGAAAAATGTCAGGAAGTATTTCTTCACGGAGAGAGTGGTGGATGCTTGGAATGCCCTCCCGCGGGAGGTGGTGGAGAGGAAAACGGTAACGGAATTCAAACATGCGTGGGATAAACATAAAGGAATCCTGTTCAGAAGGAAAGGATCCTCAGGAGCTTAACCGAGATTGGATAACAGAGCCGGTAGTGGGAGGCGGGGCTGGAGGTTGGGAGGCGGGGATAGTGCGGGGCAGACTTATACGGTCTGTGCCAGAGCCAGTGGTGGGAGGCGGGACTGGAGGTTGGGAGGCAGGGATAGCGCTGGGCAGACTTATACGGTCTATGCCAGAGCCGGTGGTTGGGAGGCGGGGCTAGTGCTGGGCAGACTTATACGGTCTGTGCCCTGAAGAGCACAGGTACAAATCAAAGTAGGGTATACACTTGAGTTGTCTTGTTGGGCAGACTGGATGGACCGTGGAGGTCTTTTTCTGCCGTCATCTACTATGTTACTATGATAGAGTGGGCTGGGATTTTCTGTTTGCTACTCTAGAGGCATACGGCTTCAACGGCTATTGGGTAGCGGCAGTACTGGCGTTATATGAGGCACAAAGAGCGCAAATTTGGGTGAATGGGATATTATCTGATCCTATACACATTGAGCGCAGGACACGACAGGGGTGTCCGCTATCCCCTCTACTATTTGTATTGAGTATAGATCCATTGATACAAGAAATCAATACAAATCCGTACATTAAAGGAGTGACATTGGGACATAGTGACTTTAAAGTGTCGGCTTTTGCGGACGACCTCTTGGTGCATCTAACTAGCCCACAGAAGTCCCTTTTCAACTTGATGGACAGTATAGCAGAGTTTGGAGATTTTTTGGGGTTTAAGCTTAATTTAGACAAGTCCATGGCATTGCCGACAAGTCCGCTTCTCCGTAGGCGATGGGAAGGACAGTTTCCCCTGAGATGGGCGACGCGTCAGTTTAAATATCTAGGGATCCGGCTTCCCTATAAGACTTTTTTGATCCAGGATTTGAATGTGGCCCAGCTTCTAGAACAAACAGGACAGTGGCTATCCCGCTGGACGTCCTTACTCATATCAATGCATGGCCGCACACAATTGTTTAATATGATTATATTCCCTAAGTGGTTATATGTAAATCAAATTCTACCGATCCAACTTTTAAAGAAAGAAATTACGGCGTTGTATAGATTGCTTTCAAAGTTCTGTTGGCAGGAGAAAAAAACGAAAATCCCCTTTAAAAATTTAATAGGTTCATGGAGCCAAGGGGGCTTGGGGATACCAGACATGCAAAAATACAACTGGGCATGTTTACTCAGACACTTGGGGAATTGGATCTTGGGCAAACAACTTTACACTCCTAGGAAGTTGGAACAGGAAATGTATGGCACATGGAATATATTCTGGCTAGTTCATTGTCCTGCAGGTAAGGTTCCTGGGCAATTACGGGCTAATATCCTTTTGAAATTGATTAGGGCATCCTGGAATTTTCTGATTCCACTGCTGGGAGGGAACCCCAGACAATCAGATCACATACCATTTGTGGGGAATCTGGAGTTCACCCCAGGTAATGATAATAATAGCTTTCACCGATGGGAAGGCAAAGGGATACAGTATATCCGTGATTTATTAGATACGGAAGGGAGGCTGAAGACATGGGACTCACTGTTGGCGTCAGGACAGGTAGAGAGGATATGTTCGCCTATAGACAAATACAACATTATATTTCAAGCTTGGACATTAAAGATCCCAAATTTCCCATAAGCCAGAAGTTACTTGAGTTCTATGAGCCCATCCAAGATAAGGGGATCTCGATATCAACATTGAAGTTGGCGTTAGATCATATACAAGGGACCCCAGGGAAAGAGACCTTACAACAAAGGTGGAGCAGGGATTTGGGCCTCCCGGCACATTCCCTAGACCTGGATAGATTGACTAGGCGAACCCCATCGGGGTCGATTAGTGCAGAGCTACGGGAATGTAACTTTAAGGTCATACATAGAGCTTATTTTACACAGGAACGCCTTTTTAAAGTAGGAGGGCTTGCCTCCCCAGTGTGCCTAAAATGTCGAAGGGAGGTCAACTTGTTCTTTCACGCATTTTGGGAATGCACACATATTCAGGTCTTTTGGAAAGAGGTGATTCAATATTTGGCACAGATAGGGGGGAAATGGTAAAACTATCCCCATTGGGAATTTTGTTAGATAAATTTGAGGATTTGGGGGTCTGTGACAAGCATTTTAACTTGCTGATACGGAAGGCAGGGATGGTGGGCAAACGAGTAGTATTGGGAGTGTGGACCAGCGATCAGGCCCCGTCATACTGGCAATGAAGGAATAGATTTCACGGGCTGATGTTATTGGAGCTCCAGTACGCCCGTTCCACGTTCAAACGAAAAAAAACTTTTTCTACAGACTTGGGATGGATACATTCAGTCCCTTCCCCACCGAGCCCGCAGTTTGGTATTGAACTCAATATCTTGTGGAAGAACCTGATAACAACTGGGAGAAGAAGAGTGGACAGAGATAGAGGGGCCGGGGCACTGATGGCCTCGGTTTGCACAGAGTCGAATACACTTACACTTTGGGGGGGGGGGGGGGGGGGGGAGGGAGAGCTGTAATAGGATTAGGGCGAGGGGATAAGGGGTAATAAAGCAGACGGTTGGGGGGAGGGAATGAGGGGGCGGGGAAGAAGGGGACCACTAATTAGGCGGTTGTTGTTCAGTTTGTTTTAGGGGGGTTTTGTTTTCCTGGCCAGCATATTGACATAATAAATATATCTGGCAATGGATCCTGGAGGGCTATCAGAGTACAAGCCCTTGGGGACAAAAATACTATGCACGACTTAGAGAATTGTGCTAGTGGAGATTCTATCAGCAGTGTATTTGCTTGAAACTGTTGTCTGGGAGATATAACAAGATGTCTATTATACCTGATCATTTTCAATTTACAATGGTTGATCTCTAATGTTGCGATTGAATATTTAGGTTTTATAGATCTTGGCCAGTGGGGAGGGAGGGTGAAAATGACAAAAATGTTGATGATGAAAAGTTCATGTTATACATATACATCTATACTGTGTTTTATTCAAGTTATACAATTTCAGAACTAACCATGATATTTGTATTGTTGAGTCATAAATAAAAAAATTGTTGGAACATAACAATTTGCCCTTTATTTTCTTTAGTTTTTTTCAGCTCTCAATTTCCTTTTTCCATGGCTCACAGCCCCTGGCTGGGTCTTTTCTTGAAAAAGAGAGTCTTATAATTTGAGCTGTTCGATTTTGCTGAGGCTATTTTTGCCACAATATCCCAGAAGTCTTCTCATGGGCTGAAGCGGTGCACAGTCTAAGACCATGTCTGTGACTGACCCACATGATATGTACCTAATCCGTCTGGGCCCTGACCATAAGTCCTCTCACTGTTTTCTTTGTGCTTAAATGCAGAAGAGAACGGCACACAAAGTCAGGAAAATCCACTGCTTATTTCCAGGATAACAAAAACAAAAAAAACTTGATGGCTTGACTAACTCCTAATGAAATCTAGGCTACTAAAATATGCTTACAGGAGAAAATCATTCAAAGTATTCGCAAAAGGCAACCAGGTGGAGTCTCATATCTTTTGCACGAATATTCACATCACTCCCTTGGTGACTCTATTACCGTGCGTATGTTTTAATCATCGACTAAAACCACCTCCACCCTAATGTTATATCTTAAACATAACGTGCCCAAAATTGCAAACTTATGTGAATAAATATCAAAATATACAAAAGACACTTAGCTTATGGAGCAATTAAACTCCCTTATTCAGACTGGGTGTGTAGAGGCCCCGACAGTGCCTGTTTCGCTGTGCTTCTTCTGGGGGAACCCACACAATATTAGCCTGATGAAATAAACAAACAATACAACTAGTTGATGCACACATATTAATGGTAACTCTTGATATTAAGGCACTCTACACAATGATTCCTCAAAGAGAACTATTGGATACGATCTCAGAGTTATTAGAAACCCGGGAAAGACCACATGACGTTCCGACGGATTTTCTAATGGAACTGACCACCATGGCCTTATGTAAGAATTTTTTCAGATTTCAAGAAGGAATCTATCTGCAAAAATCGGGAGTAGCCATGGGCGCCACTTTTGCCCCTACTTTGGCTAATCTTTTTATGGCGATGTTTGAAAGAAAATGGCTATACAGTTCATCATATGCTAGTAAGATCACATTGTGGCGTAGATTTATAGATGACATCTTTATGTTATGGAGGGAAGATGTACATGATTTAATGGAATTCCTCCAATGGCTGAATAAACGCCATGCTAACATTCAATTTACAATAGCATGGTCCGATACCAAAATAAATTTTCTGGATGTAGAAGTGCACCTGATTCAGAATCATTTTGTCACCCGGGTTTTTTCTAAACCGACTGACAGGAACACATTTCTGGATTACCATAGCTGTCATCCGAGGGCTTTGAAACAGAGTTTACCCTTCTCTCAGTTTCTCAGATTCAAAAGAATCTGTACTGATGCACAAATAGTTTAGGGGCGAAACTGCTACAAAGACATTATCCACATAAGACTCTGAAAAAAGCGTATACACGCGCTAAGTTCAACAATAGAGAACTGCTTTTGCAATCGAAACATTCAAAAAAACAAACAGAGGAAGTTTTGACTTTTGTTTTACGGTATGTCCCTGGTGGAGAAAGAATAACGAATATCATCAGACGCCATTGGGACATAATACGATCACATCCTCTGTTTGAGAATTATTCAATAAGAACTGCTTTTTCCCGTTCTCAGAATTTAAAAGAAATTTTGAGTCCAGCATTACTACCTGCTTTGTCCAATGAGTCACCTGACAGCATATTAGAAACGGGACATTTCAGATGTGGTAAATCTCGTTGTATGACATGCGAAATGACAGAAGAGGGAGACCATTTTTCCCATAATGGCAAGATATATTCATTGAGAAAACACACTACATGCCGAACACAAGGCATTGTATATTACATCAAGTGTCCGTGCCGTAAACTTTACATAGGTAAATCTACTCGATCGCTTCACGCTAGATTGATAGAACATAAATCTAGGATCAATGCACGTAACTTTGGTGCTCCTTTAGTTCAACATTGTGTGGCCGCGAATCACAGTTTTGAAGATCTTAAATGTAAGGTGATTGAATGTGTTGATCCAGCTATCAGAGGGGGAGATTTCAACAGGAAGTTGTTGCAACGTGAAACCTTTTGGATACATCGGCTAAATACGGTGGAACCCGAAGGTCTCAACACTATGCTGCAATGGGGCAGCTTTATGTGAACACTGAAGGTTTTCCCTGTGGAAATGATGTATAATTATTTCCGGTAACAAACAGATTTGTAAGAGAGCAAAGGCGCCATTTTGTGTGAACAGTTAAATGACTGTGTCAAGACACGATTCAGTAAGTCCATGATATTTATTTGAATAAGATTTGCAATGGGAACAATAGATTGACACTGTATATATTTTATGATTTATTTCATCAGGCTAATATTGTGTGGGTTCCCCCAGAAGAAGCACAGCGAAACAGGCACTGTCGGGGCCTCTACACACCCAGTCTGAATAAGGGAGTTTAATTGCTCCATAAGCTAAGTGTCTTTTGTATATTTTGATATTTATTCACATAAGTTTGCAATTTTGGGCACGTTATGTTTAAGATATAACATTAGGGTGGAGGTGGTTTTAGTCGATGATTAAAACATACGGACGGTAATAGAGTCACCAAGGGAGTGATGTGAATATTCGTGTAAAAGATATGAGACTCCACCTGGTTGCCTATTGCGAATACTTTGAATGATTTTCTCCTGTAAGCATATTTTATTTCCAGGATAAGCAGCATAAAATGTATTGTACTCTTTCGGGATCTTGCCAGGTACTCATAACTCATGGTGGTCAAATCCGCTCTCAAAAGAGCCAAAAGTCTGACGAACCATGCCTCAGCTCCCCCAAGCAGAGATGCTTGCATTCTGGAGTCTTTTGGGAGAAAAACGTTTCAAGATTGATGCTCATTTCCTGCATCCAGTCTTACCAGCTCTACTTCAGCAACTTGGTGCACAGTATGCAGACACTCTGTCTCTAGAATAGTCTACAAAACCTCACGAGCTAGAAACAAAGCATAGACAACTTTTGATGCTTTCCATGAGGTGTCCAGACTTTCTGCCATAAATATTGCAATGCACAGACTCTCACGGCTTCGTGTCTGACCTAGAACTAGTGGTTCAGGAAAAGATGGCCAACGCCTCTTGCCAGCGTGACAATCTTTTTAGGGACAAGTAAGAAATGGACTGACACCATGAAGTCAGTCTTGGCCTGCTCCTTCTGCAGCCTACACTTCTCAAAGATTTGGGGCAGAAATCAGAAGCCCTGGCAGTTCCCCAATTTAAGAAGGGGGCCAACATTTCACTTCTCCAGCAGAGCATAACTAAAATTAGAGTACCTGTCCCAGACAACCTGCTCACTGGAGGGAGGCTGAATTTTTTCTACGGAAAGTGGTCCCTTTTAACCTCAGGCCCATGGGTACTTCAAATAGTCCAGGTCTGTTACACCCTCAATTGCCCACTAAGATTCTTTTTTTTCTTCTTTATTTTAAGCAATTTACAAATTTAAATTTCAAGAATAAATCTTGATACAGAAAAGATGAATTTCCAAATCAGATTTCCAAATCACAAAAAGAAAAAGAAAAACATTATATTTCTCATCTTTAGTCCACAATTGAGGGAGAAGCAAGTCACAATACCTGCAAAAAAAAAAAAAGAAGAAAAACTCTACAATTCAAAGATTAGAGGCTAGAAAGGAGAGTTTCAGGATTATTACCAATTTAAATTATGGAGTAGATGTAACTACAGCTCTTGGCTGTGCGGATGGAGTTACAACAGTCTTAGAATCTAAGAAAGAACTTAAATGTATAGGATCATAAAAACAATTCACTGAATTTAGTTTCAACACACGTTAACAGGGGAAATTCAACCAGGAAAGATCGCCCAGTTGTATAACTTGTGGGTGAAGTTTAAGGAAAGATTGGCGCTTCTTTTAGGTCACTTTAGATACACCCGGAAACATTCTAATCTTACAACTCAACAAAAACTCTTCTCTATGGTGGAAAAATTGTTTCAATATCCAGTCTCTATCAGGTTGTAATACAAATGTCACTATTAATATTGTCTGTGTAACATTTAAACTCTCAAAGGATACTTCAGTCTCTTCAGCAACAGGTTGTTCAGTAGTCTTCTTAATATAAGGTAGTAAGTAATACATTTTTGAAACCAGAGGATAAGCTTGTTCCGGAATCTTCAATATTTCAGACAGATATTTTTTTAAAGATTATAAGAGGAGCAATTGAAGACTGTCTGGGAAAGTTTATTAAGCGCAATGTTTTAGACCTCTGTTGATTTTCCAAATTCTCAATCTTATTCTGAAGCAACAAATTCTCTTTGATCATATTTACTTGTATTTGTTGAAGGGATTGGACATCTTTAACATTAGTCTCAATAGTTTTATCCATTGTTAATATTTTTTTTCTAATATAGGTATTTTCTCTGATGAAATTTGAGTTTGCTGGATTACTGCTAAAATATTTTGAGAAAAAGATGTTTCTAGACCCAAAAAGGCTTCCTACAGTGGTGGAAATAAGTATTTGATCCCTTGCTGATTTTGTAAGTTTGCCCACTGACAAAGACATGAGCAGCCCATAATTGAAGGGTAGGTTATTGGTAACAGTGAGAGATAGCACATCACAAATTAAATCCGGAAAATCACATTGTGGAAAGTATATGAATTTATTTGCATTCTGCAGAGGGAAATAAGTATTTGATCCCCCACCAACCAGTAAGAGATCTGGCCCCTACAGACCAGGTAGATGCTCCAAATCAACTCGTTACCTGCATGACAGACAGCTGTCGGCAATGGTCACCTGTATGAAAGACACCTGTCCACAGACTCAGTGAATCAGTCAGACTCTAACCTCTACAAAATGGCCAAGAGCAAGGAGCTGTCTAAGGATGTCAGGGACAAGATCATACACCTGCACAAGGCTGGAATGGGCTACAAAACCATCAGTAAGACGCTGGGCGAGAAGGAGACAACTGTTGGTGCCATAGTAAGAAAATGGAAGAAGTACAAAATGACTGTCAATCGACAAAGATCTGGGGCTCCACGCAAAATCTCACCTCGTGGGGTATCCTTGATCATGAGGAAGGTTAGAAATCAGCCTACAACTACAAGGGGGGAACTTGTCAATGATCTCAAGGCAGCTGAGACCACTGTCACCACGAAAACCATTGGTAACACATTACGACATAACGGATTGCAATCCTGCAGTGCCCGCAAGGTCCCCCTGCTCCGGAAGGCACATGTGACGGCCCGTCTGAAGTTTGCCAGTGAACACCTGGATGATGCCGAGAGTGATTGGGAGAAGGTGCTGTGGTCAGATGAGACAAAAATTGAGCTCTTTGGCATGAACTCAACTCGCCGTGTTTGGAGGAAGAGAAATGCTGCCTATGACCCAAAGAACACCGTCCCCACTGTCAAGCATGGAGGTGGAAATGTTATGTTTTGGGGGTGTTTCTCTGCTAAGGGCACAGGACTACTTCACCGCATCAATGGGAGAATGGATGGGGCCATGTACCGTACAATTCTGAGTGACAACCTCCTTCCCTCCGCCAGGGCCTTAAAAATGGGTCGTGGCTGGGTCTTCCAGCACGACAATGACCCAAAACATACAGCCAAGGCAACAAAGGAGTGGCTCAGGAAGAAGCACATTAGGGTCATGGAGTGGCCTAGCCAGTCACCAGACCTTAATCCCATTGAAAACTTATGGAGGGAGCTGAAGATGCGAGTTGCCAAGCGACAGCCCAGAACTCTTAATGATTTAGAGATGATCTGCAAAGAGGAGTGGACCAAAATTCCTCCTGACATGTGTGCAAACCTCATCATCAACTACAGAAGACGTCTGACCGCTGTGCTTGCCAACAAGGGTTTTGCCACCAAGTATTAGGTCTTGTTTGCCAGAGGGATTAAATACTTATTTCCCTCTGCAGAATGCAAATAAATTCATATACTTTCCACAATGTGATTTTCCGGATTTAATTTGTGATGTGCTATCTCTCACTGTTACCAATAACCTACCCTTCAATTATGGGCTGCTCATGTCTTTGTCAGTGGGCAAACTTACAAAATCAGCAAGGGATCAAATACTTATTTCCACCACTGTATATAGTATCTAGAGTTATAATTGCTGGCTTTTTAGGGAAAAACAACTTGCTCAGTGAAGCAGAATCAATCACAGATTCATCAGAGAGTTGTATTTACTTTGTTACTTTGGCTTCACCAAAGACGCTTAGTCCATGTTGTTCTGCACCCCTCTGTGTGGAAGTGCTCAGCGGTGCATCGCTAGAGACTGACCCCGCTCCTGGAAGCTCTACCGCTTCTTGGGAACGGAGAGTTCCCTGCACACATCTCCGCTCGTTCACCGGCATGGGTGGCGCTGACTGTAATTTGGTACTTAGTTGTTTCAGCTTCAAGCTGGGGGAGTGGCTTACCTCTCCCCACTCCCTCCAGCAGTGAAGATACAGGACCCGAAATTGCTCCTGTTACAGCGAAGCGGTCCATAGGTTCCACCATTAGCATGACTAGCCCACTAAGATTCAAAGCTCAGCATCAGGAAGTGCTCTGTAGAGGAGCTCTTCCCTTTTAAAGGCCCATGTAGTTGAACCCGTTCCACCAGGGATTCTGTTCCAAGTACTTCCTCGTGCCCAAACAGATATGAGGGGGAGAGGGAATTTTGTCCCAACTTAGCCCTCAGGACCCTGAACAAATATCTGGTTAACAAAGGTTCAGAATAATATCCCTGGGCACCATTATCCCCATGATTCAGGAAAACAATTGGCTATGCTTACACCCACATTCAGATACCTCCTGTGACTTGGATGTATCTCAGGTTTCAAGTAGGGAACCACCACTACTACTACCACATTCTGCCATTTGGCCTCACATCCGCTCCTAGACTATTTACAAAGTGTCTTGTCGTAGTATCGCTATGCAAGCTGTTTCCTTATCTAAATGATTGGCTGGTACAGAGCATGTCAAAGGAATGTGCTCATGAATCAATGCACTATTCTGGTGTTGGCGCTACTAGGGTTCGTAATCAACTAAAGTACAACCTGCTCCCAGGGCAGCAATTGGAGTATACTGAAGCCCTGCTAGACAGGGTTCAAGCTCCTGACCAACTTACTTCAATTCTTTGAAGGAGTAAACAAACATGTGGACAAAGGGAAGCCTGTTGATATTGTGTATCTGGATTTTCAGGCGTTTGACAAGGTACCTCATGAAAGGCTACAGAGGAAACTTGGAGGGTCATGGGATAGGAGGAAATGTCCTATTGTGGATTAAAAACTGGTTGAAGGATAGGAAACAGAGAGTGGGATTAAATGGGCAGTATTCACAATGGAGAAGGGTAGCTAGTGGGGTTCCTCAGGGGTCTGTGCTAGGACCGCTGCTTTTTAATATATTTATAAATGATTTAGAGATGGGAGTAACTAGCGAGGTAATTAAATTTGCTGATAACACAAAGTTATTTAAAGTCGTTAACTCGCGACAGGATTGTGAAAAATTACAGAAGGACCTTACGAGACTGGGAGACTGGGCGGCTAAATGGCAGATGACGTTTAATGTGAGCAAGTGCAAGGTGATGCATGTGGGAAAAAAGAACCCGAATTATAGCTACATCATGCAAGGTTCCACGTTAGGAGTTACGGACCAAGAAAGGGATCTGGCTGTCGTCGTCAATAATACACTGAAACCTTCTGCTCAGTGTGCTGTTGCGGCTAGGAAAGCTAATAGAATGTTGGGTATTATTAGGAAAGGTATGGAAAACAGGTGTGAGGATGTTATAATGCCGTTGTATCGCTCCATGGTGCGACCGCACCTTGAGTATTGTATTCAATTCTGGTTGCCGTATCTCAAGAAAGATATAGTAGAATTGGAAAAGGTGCAGCGAAGGGCGACTAAAATGATAGCGGGGCTGGGACGACTTCCCTATGAAGAAAGACTAAAGAGGCTAGGGCTTTTCAGCTTGGAGAAGAGACGGCTGAGGGGAGACATGATAGAGGTCTATAAAATAATAAGTGGTGTTGAATGGGTTAATGTGAAGTGTCTGTTCACGCTTTCCAAAAATACTAGGACTACTACAGTGTAGTAAATTTAAAACAAACCGGAGAAAACGTTTCTTCACCCAACGTATAATTAAACTCTGGAATGCGTTGCCGGAGAACGTGGTGAAGGCAGTTAGCTTGGCAGAGTTTAAAAAGGGGTTAGACTGTTTCCTAAAGGACAAATCCATAAACCACTGCTAAATGGACTTGGGAAAAACCCACAATTCCAGGAATAACATGTATAGAATGTTTGTACGTTTGGGAAGCTTGCCAGGTGCCCTTGGCCTGGATTGGCCGCTGTGGTGGACAGGATGCTGGGCTAGATGGACCCTTGGTCTTTTCCCAGTGTGGCATTACTTATGTACTAGGTAGGGACTAATTTTACCTTCCATAGAGGCATATTTTCAAAGCACTTAGCCTTCCAAAGTTCCATAGAAACCTATGGAACTTTAGAAGACTAAGTGCTTTGAAAATATGCCTCATTGTGCCCCACAGATCAATCCAGAGATTTGTGGGATGTACCAAAGCAGTCCTCAAGTGGGGCGGGACAATGCAACCCAGCGACCAGAAAAAGCTCCAAAAGCTGCATCCTGATGTACTGACACATCAATCCGGTAATGTTTAGAGAATGTATGCACCCATGACCAAGTGGCCATCCTACAAATCTCATCCAACGAAATGAAACTGAACTTGGCAAAGGAAGTAGCCTGTGCTCTGGTGGGATGCGCTTTCAGCTGCAAAGGAGACTACTTTCCCATGGCCACATACGCCGAAGCAATTGCCTCTAAGCCACAGGGCCTTTTGAAGCCATGTCACCTTTCTTGTGATCCGCGTGGAGAACGAAAAGACAGTCAGACTGATGGAAATCATTGGTGACCTACAGGTATCTGAGAAGGATGCGCCTTATGTCGACGCAGTGCCTAGAACTCAGTTGGATATTCCTCCTGGTGAAACGCTGGGTGAAAGAGTGGTTGAATCAAGTGAAATCGCGAAACCACTTTCGGCAGAAAGAAAGATACCGTCCTCATGTGAAATCCAAGTCTACATAAATCTAAGAAAGGGATCCATGCAGGACAGAGCCTGCAGCTCTAACAGTTGTCTTGCTGAAGCGATGGCCTCGAAAAAAAAACTGTTTTGAGTGTGAGATCTTTCACCGTCAAAGTGCCCAACGACTCAAAGGGAGGCCTCTGCAGTACTAGATTGAGATTTCAAGCTGGAAGAACGGACAAACGCGGTGGCTGGAGATGGTTTACTCCACAAAGTGCACTGTCTGGGTAGGAACCCAGAGAAGCGCCCTGTAGACAGTCCTGGAAACAGGCAAACAACCACCTGAACATTCAGCAAGGCCAGAGAAAGGGCTTGTCAAGACCATCTTGCAAAAGGCTGGGATAGAGGCCACAGAGGCTGAAGGAGCTGAAAGTCCCGCTGCCAAGCACCAAGACTCAAAGGTGTGCTAGACCTGCTCATAGGCCATGGAAGTGGATCGCTTCTGCACTTGTAGGATAGTAGTAATCACCTTGTTCGGAAAACCGTTTAAGTGAGCCCTCTGAAAAGCCAGGCCTTTAGAACAAAGGGGGATGGATCCTAAATGGCCATGGACCCCTTCATTAGCAGCCCCCGAAGACTTGTGAGTTTCATACGTCGATCTATCAGGAGGTGGATTAACCCATTAGTGCCCAATGTTCCCATAATAAGTCATATGGGAACATTGGGCACTAATGGGTTAAGTTCGTGTACCATGGGTGCCTGGGCCAATCTGGCTCTACCAAGATTACCTGCCCTGTGTGTCCGGCAATGCGCCCCACAACCTGTCCCACCATAGGCCATGGTGGAAACACATAGAGGAGAGACAAGGGCCAAGGTTGGAGTCCATCCATCCCTTCATATCTGAACTCTCTTCCTCTGCTGAAGAAGCAGGGAACCTTTGCATAGGTCCTGCTGGCAAGGAGTTTTGAGGACCGAGAGTCCATAGCACCATGTGATCTGTGCTAAGGTTTGCGCCGATAGCTTCCACTCCTCCGGATCCGGTTGGTTCCAACTGAGAAAGTCTGCCTGGATATTCAAGGAACCCACAATATGTGCTGAGAGCAAGGGGAGATGTTTCTCTGCCTAAAGGCATAAGCAAACAGCCTCCTTTGCCAGATGAACGCTCTTGGTGCCCCCTTGCCTGCTTACATACATGACAATTAAATTGTCATATAATACCCATATTGGATGAGCATGGATCAGAAGAAGTCTTCGAGTGCCAATCAAATTGTGCAGAGCTCCAGACGATTGATGGACCAGGGGGCTTCCGCCTGAGACAAAGTGCCCTGTGTCATCCATCCGAGGCAATGCTCTCCCCAGTCCGACAGGCTAGCATCCATCGTCACTACTATCCATACTGGTGCCCCCAGGGACAGACCCTTTTGCAGGTTCAGAGGCTCCAGCTACCATCGCATGCCTGACCAAGTTGGTGATGGCCAAGGGAGCCGAATCAAGTAATCCTCCAAGAGGGAGGTACCAACGACTGAACTTGGTTAACTGGAGTGGGCACATGGAATGACATCCAGTGTGGCCACCATGGAGCCCAACACTTGCACACCCTGGGTGCTGGCTGGCATAGAATGCTCTCCAACTGACACTAGCGGCAGATCCTGCGATTTGGCGGAAGGGACACTATCCCCTTCTGAGTATTGAAGTGCACTCCTAGGTATTCCAGCGATTGCGATGGGGTCCAATAGCACTTGGGAAAATTAATGACCCAACTTAAAGACTGTAACAGGTTGATCACTTGCCTGGATGCTATCCCCTTAGGATGGCGCCCGAATCAACCTGTCGTCCAAGTAGTCATGCACTTTTATGCCCTCCTTCTGGAGGAACGCAGCAACAACTACCATTACCTTTTGAGGTGGCTATGGGCGCTGTTGCTAGGTCAAATGGCATGGCCTGGAACCGACAGTACTGACCCAGCACTGTGAAGCGAAGAAAACACTGGTGAGGAGGCCAAATGGAAAAGTGTAAGTAGGCCTCTGAGATCTAGCAAGGTCAAGAACTCTCTTGCTGCTATGACGGAACATAGATTCTCCATTCAAAAATGATTCACCCGCAAGAACTTGAAGTCGAGGATGGGCCGAAGAGACCTGCCCTTCTTGGGCTCCATGAAGCAAATGGAGTAGTGGCTGAGGCCGTGCTCAGCCGGGTCCATGGGTCGAACCATTTAACTTGGCCAGAGTCTCTTGAACTGCCCCCACTTTGGCAGCGGACTGGCAAGGCAATTCCAGGAAGTCCACTAGAAGCCGGACGAACTCTAGTTTGTAACTGTACCAGATGACCCTCCAAGACCCATTCGTCTGAAGTTACCCAGGCCCATTCCCCCAGAAAATGGGACAACTGTCCTCCAATAACTGACAGGGGATGGACCAGGCCTCATCACTGGGAACCCCTAGTGGCAGGCTGTGCCCGAGGGGTAGAGTTGGAAGAGCGATGGTCCCCACAAAAGGGCTGTGATTTCTGCTTAAAGTGCTGCCTTTGAAAGGACGCCAAATGCTCTGGGTGCTAATGCATAGCCTCCCGGAATTGAGAGCGAGAACTCTATAAGTACATAAGCCCGGCCACTCACTCGGGACCTATCCTCAGGAATGCACTGCCCTTTGGAGTCTCAGAGGGCCTTCATAATCTTTTCTAGATCCTCCCTGAATAACAATTTGCCCCGAAAAGGTAATCACGCCAGGTGTGACTTGGAGGCCACATTAGCCACCCAATGCCTCAGACCCAGTGGCGAGCCGTCACCGCCAATGCAATCTCTTTGACCGAAGCTTGAAGTATATCATAAACAAGGTCAGCCAAAAAAGCCAGACCAGACACCAGGGCCAGTCGGTTGAAGACACTTCCTGGACCCATGAGAGCCAGACTCGGGCAGAAAAAGACCCTAACACCGATGCCTGAAGGCACAACACTGCTACTCAACGGACATCTTGAGGGAAGATTCTAACTGAGGCTCCTTAAAGGCTGTGCCCCCTTCCACTGGTAAGGTGGTCTTCTTACTAACCGCTATGATCAAAGAGTCCGCCATGGGCAACCATAAGGATGCCAGTTTCTGATGGTAACTAGTAAAGGAGAGCTATAGCACACGCCACCCGGAGACCAGCATCCAGCAAATCCCACTGTACCGAGAAGAAGACCATAATGGCATCATAAATATGAAAGGTCTTTTGGGGTGGGGGTGGGGTGTCTCTTTGTGCCAGACAGAATGGAGGGAAAGGCTGATTATTCAGACACAGTATCGGGGGAAGATATATTTAACACATCCAGAGCCCGGGCAATTAGTGCTGGGAGCTCCTCTTTACGAAAAAGCCTCACCACCGTGGGGTCATCCCCTCTCTCCGGCGGCAACTCCCCCTAAGAGCCTCTGCAGTTACTGGAATGGAATCCTCTGAAAAAAACTGCCATCCCTTGCGTCAGACGCCACAGAAACCTCATCCGAGTCCCGCAAGTACTGCAAATGAGGTCGCTTAGGCAACCTCGATGGCGAGACCCTTGGGAGGACGGCAGGACAGCAGAGACCATGGATTAATAAGACAAAGCCAATATGGATTTAGCGAAGGGAAATCTTGCTTCACCAATCTATAACATTTCATTGAAGGGGTGAAAAAACATGTGGATAAAGGTGAGCTGATCAATATTGTATATGTGGATTTTCAAAAAGGCATTAGACAAAGTACCACGTAAAAAAGACTCCAGAAGAAATTGGAGAATCATGGGATAGAAGGTAGTGTCCTACTGTGGATTAAACACTGGTTAAAAGGATAGAAAACAGAGAGTAAGGGTTAAATGGTCAGTATTCTCAATCGAGAAGGGTAGTTAGTGGAGTTCCCCAGGTGTCTTTCCTGGGACTGCTGCTTTTTAACATATTTATAAATGACCTAGAGATGGGAGTAACTAGTGAGGTAATTAAATTTGCTGATGACACAAAGGTATTCAATCGCAAGAGGATTGTGAAAAATTATGAGACTGGGAATCTAAATGGCAGATGACCTTTAATGTGAGCAAGTGCAAAGTGATGCATGTGGGGAAGAGGAACCCAAATTATAGTTATGTAATAATGCAAGGTTCCACCGACCAGGAAAGGGATCTAGGTGTCATTGTTGATGATACGTTGAAACCTTCTGCTCGGTGTGCGGTGGTGGCTAAGAAAGCAAATAGAATATTAGGTATTATTAGGAAAGAAATGGAAAACAAAGACGAGGATGTTATAATGCCCTTATCGCTCCATGGTGCGACCGCACCTCGAATACTGTGTTCGATTCTGGTCACTGCATCTCAAAAAAGATCTAGTGGAATTAGAAAAGGTACAGAGAAGGGTGACAAAAATGATAAAGGGGATGAGGAAAGGCTAAAGCAGCTAGGGCTCTTCAGCTTGAAGAAAAGATGGCTGAGGGGAGATATGATAGAGGTCTATAAAATAATGAGTGGAATGGAATGGGTAGACGTGAATCGCTTGTTTACTCTCTCCAAAAATACTAGGCCTAGGGGGCACGCAATGAAGCTAGAAAGTAGTAAATTTAAAACGAATTGGAGAAAATATTTATTCATTCAACGTGTAATTAAACTCTGGAATTCATTGCCGGAGAATGTAGTAAAAGCAGTTAGCTTAGCGGGATTAAAAAGAAAAGATTTGGATGGTTTCCTAAAGGAAAAGTCCATAGACCATTATTATAAAGTACTTGGGGAAAATCCACCGCTGATTTCTAGAATAAGTAGCATAAAATGTATTGTACTGTTTTGGGATCTTGCCAGGTACTTGTGACCTGGATTGGCTACTGTTTGCAACAGGATGCTGGGCTTGATGGACCTTCAGTCTGTCGCAGTATGTCAATACTTATGTATTTCTGTCCGTTTTAAAAACTTTCACTGACCTCATTTGTATCTTTCTTTAAAATAGTCCCTTATTTTCTTACTTCTGTTACTCTATTTAGATATGTTCCATCTTTGCTTACACCCTTTCCTGTCTATTAAAATATTTGTTACTCCGAGGAGAAGCAGGCTGTATTATACTCACAATTGGGTCGGCGATCTGTGCAGGCCCGGGAACCGGCATTTCATATAGCAAAAGATTAAAGAGCCTTCTGAGCGCACCGAATTGCGCATGTGCAGAGTGTCTTCCCGCCCATCGCGTGGCCGTGCTCCTCAGTTTTTTTCTTCTGCGCGAGCAAGTGTGTTTCTGTGGTTCCTCTATGTGCCTGGGAAACAGCCTTGACGTGTTTTTTTGTGATTTTTTTTCGTGCCTTTTCCTTGTTTGTTTCATTTGGTTATCGACCCCCCCCCCCCCCAAAAAAAAGTGTGTTTTCCCCTTTATTTTATTTTAAATTCTTTATTTATAAATTTTCACATTTACATCTCATGACATAAACATAGGAAATATCAGAAATATTACTTAACAAGAAAAACAAAATTACTTATTACCAAATTTGGTTCCAAGTAAGAAAATATCAAATTATATTAGTCCCCAATAAGTTGAGACAAGATACTAGGAAATAGAAAAGAAAAACATGCCTATAAAAATAAGCCAATTATTTATAACGGTAGGGACATAGCTGGTCTCTACAGCCAATGTAACAACGCTTTAATTAGGGGGGGCAACACATTAGGTAATTTAACATTTTCCTTAGATGAAATGAATTGTAATAATTTTTGAGGGGTAAAAAATATATAATTATTTGAACCAAACATTATATGACATTTGCATGGGAACTTCAGCAAAAAAGTAGCACCCAATTTTAAAGCTCTAGATTTATAAAGTAGAAATTCCTCTCTTTTGCGTGTTCCTTGCTAAGTCGGGGAAAATCTGTATTTTTTGCCCCCAAACTAAGTCATTTAAATGGCGAAAATATAATCTTAGGATATTGTGTCTATCCAGTTCAAGAGCAAAAGTCACAAGCAATGTTGTTCTCTCTGTAATACACTCCAGAGCGTTTTCAAGAAATTCAGTCAAGTTCAAGCTTGGAGTGGCCGGAGATTGTTCCTTTGATGGTTTCACTGTTCCAGTAATATACTGGAGCCGTGTTATAGGGGGAAACCCCTCCTTCAGAATCCCCAATACCTCACCAAGATATGTTTTAAGCATTTCACCTGCTGGTATTAAAGGAGATTTGGGGAAGTTCAACAGTCTCAGGTTATTCTTCCGATTATTATTTTCCAAATATTCTTTCTTTCCTGAATTTCATTTTCCTTAACCAAAGTTACAGTTAAATTCTTTAGTTGTTTAACCTGATTTTCCATCACAGAAATGTTTTCCTTATGTTCTTGAACATTTAAAGATAGATCTTGAGCAGTCTGTTTCAATTCCACTATCTCGCCCTTAATAGAAGCATTCATCTGCAGTAACATTCCATTTACCTCCTGTATTGCGTCCCACAAACTATCCAAAGTCACCGATACTGGTCTTTTTCTTCCTCCACTACTCTCGGAAGCCAGACCTCGGGTTACAGGAGCAGCGACCTGCGTCTGCCCCTGCTTTGTTGTTTCCAAACTCAAGGTTAATCTGGTGGTGGGTCCTCCTACCACGGACAACGGAGCGCATGCTTCCAGCTGCAATGACACCACCACCAGCAATTCACTTCTGGGTTATGGAGGCGCGGTGAGAGCGGGAGGACTCAACGTCGCTCCCTCAGCGCTGCTGTCATCTCCTGGGGGAGTTAAGGCCGTCAAAGTAGAGGTCAGCTCGCCAAAGATCCCGATACCAAAGTTCTCCAATGTCGATTGCCTGGAGATTGGTGTCGACGGTGCCACGGAGGTAGGTACCAGCGTTATCGCTTTTCTCTTCCCCATCTAGACAGTCGGGGAGAGAAATTCTCGAGGTCGTACAGAAGATTCTGAGGAGCTCCGGGATCACACAACCGTTATCGCCGCCATCTTGCCCCTTCCCCTTTATTTTTCTTAGTTATTTTGTCCCGGTAAAGTTTCCTTTCTTTTCCATTGCGGCTGTTTTTAGGCTGCTTGGCCATCCATCCCTCTTTTTGTGCCTTTTTTCTTGGCACAATCGAGACTTGATTTAGCCGGTGCTGTCTTCCCTTCCATGTCATCGAAGAATCCCAGTGGCTTCAAACACTGTACTTGATGCAACCGGACCATCTCAGGCACCGATACCTATTCATGGTGTATCCAGTGCCTTGGGCATGACCATAGCCCAGCTTGTTGTGCCCTTTGTGTCTGTATGAAGAAAAGGATTCAACTGGCTCGAGAAGCACAGAGAGAAAAAATACTTATTGGGGGTTGGTCCGGTCCTTCGACATCGGCACTGATGTCGTCAGCATCAACATCAAGGGACGCATTGTCTTCGGGAGTGGAGGTACGCATGGCTGCCGAAAGGCCACGGCACCCTGGGAGCAATGAGGCATCGAGTGGGTCTCCACCTACCTCGAGGCCTCCTGCTGTGCAGGCCCCCCGGGACCGTCCATTATCAGACCTGACCCAGAGGCGACGTGGGGATTCGATGTCATCCTCATTGGCACAGAGGAGTCTCGGTGAGGTGCATCGAGCAAAGGCTAAGAAGCACCAACACCGTTCTCCTTAGACGCCGGGAGGATTTCTCCCCCTCCATATAAGAGATGCTGATACGTCGGTCTCTCAGTAGCTCGGTTCCTGCTCCTGAACCTCAGGCGACTCTGCTACCAACTGCTCCACTGGCCCTGCAGCCTTTTCCGATGGCGGCTCTCGACGAGCGCATTCGGGCCTTGCTTCTAGAAGGACTGCTGAGTACATCTGCATCGGGGGTGCTTACACTTACTGCGTTGCCTGCTGCTGCTGTCTCTGGCCCTCCACTTGCGGTGCGGTCCTGAGCTCGGTGCCGCTTGCAGCTCCGGTATTGGCTGCCACCTAGGTCGACTCCCCATCAATGTCGGTGGATTAAGCTTCGCTGCAGTCCATGCAGGGGTCGGCCCCTCAACGTCGCCATCCAGACCACGGGCCTTCAGCGTTGAGGCGGATTCGGTCTCGAAGTTCACTCGGGGAAGAGCTTTCCGACACCAAGGAGGAGCGCTCGTGGGAGTCGGAGGAAGATCCCAGATACTTTTCCTCTGATGAGTCCGTTGGGATTCCCTCTGAACCTTCCCCTCCACCTGAAAGGAAACTGTCTCCTCCTGAGAGCCTCTCCTCATCTTTCATATGGGAAATGGCTTAGGCCATTCCATTCCCCGTAGATGTGGAGGATGAACCCAGGGCTGAGATGCTCAAAGTCCTGGACTACACCCCTCCATCTAAAGAGGAAGTGACCGCTCCCCTTGCATAAATGTACTCCAGGAAGTCCTTATTCGAAACTGGGCATCCCCTCTGTCTAGTCCCGTGATCCTTAAGAAGACAGAATCCCAGTATCGGATCCACGGTGAACCTGGGTTGAGGAGGTCTCAGTTACGCCATAACTCCATGGTGGTGGATTCCGCCCTCAAAAGAGCCAAGAGTTCTAGGGACTATGCATTCAGAGACACCCATTCTTGCACGAGTATATTTTTTAATTAATAAACTAATTAAGACTTGTTTCACCAATCTGGTTTTATAAGTTCTTTTTGTATAGGTTCTCAGGTTATCTGGGGGCTGTTTATAACAGTCAGGAAGCAGAAGGTGCGTCGTACGTTTCTGGCCAGGGGCGCATACAACACTTTTGATGTGGAATCCAGAATCTCTGTCCAAGGCATAGCAATGCGCAGACTCTCATTCGGTCCAGCAGAGAATAGCGGATGTTCCTTGCTGGGGGTGGGGGATAATCTTTTCAGAGAGAAGGTAGAAGATCTGGTTGACCAGATCAAGAAGCACACAGATGCTATGGCTTCCCTCTCCCGCCGAGCGCCTTCTGCTACCACCTCCTCAACTAGGATTTTTAGTGGTCCACGGAGTGCCCCCTATTCCTATTCCAGGCATAGGTACACTCTGGCTTCTCGCCAGCCTACTCAGGCTCAGCCCCTACGCACTCGTTCCCATCAACAGCGTGCGCCAAAGGCCCCTACAACTCCCCAGCAAAAGCAAGGGGACGGCTTTTGACCGGCTCCAAGAAAACATAGCCAAACTAAAAGTGTCCGTACCGGACAACTTGCCGGTTGGGGGGGGGGGGGGGGGGGAGGTTAATGTTTGACAGAAAATATTTTTATTATTTTGACTTATAAACCACTTGTCCCTGAAACATGCTGAAACAACAGAATAATCCATTTGTTTATCTAAAAGGTAAAGTTCTACAAAACAGATGAAGATGTGATTACATGTGCCCCAATGAAAAGGAGAGTTTAATTCTACTTCCATTTAATTTCAATATATTCCATCATCTTTATAACACCATGCTTCTCAAGGCAGATTACAACAACATTTAAGATGAACCCATCAAGAAACAGGATATTCTCACAGAAATTTGGCCATCTGTATTATATACAGCGTATTTATTTGGTTTTAGTGTAAAAAAATGAACACAAAATACAGAGTTATAAATTACTGTTTCTACCAGCTATAATAATTTTAAAGATGTTTTGGTGATATTCAATTGTTATTTCATGATATATCTATCAATAGAAATCAAACAAAATAAAACATGGAAAAGAAAATAAGATGATACCTTTTTTATTGGACATAACTTAATACATTTCTTGATTAGCTTTCGAAGGTTGCCTTTCTTCGTCAGATCGGAAATAAGCAAATGTGCTAGCTGACAGTGTATAAGTGAAAACATTCAAGCATTACTATGACAGTCTGACAGGGTGGGAGGATGGGGGTGGGTAGGAGGTATGCATGGGGACATCAAAGCATATCATTGATATTCTAACAGGAAGGGTGTGGATAGGTGAGGGGTGGGGTGATCATATAGGAAGCTTTCAAATATATTAAAAAGTAAAAAAAAAAAAAAACCAACAACAAAAAAAAACCTTTTGTCCTCCACCTTTTAAGGCACTGCCTATCCAATTGAAACAACTTCAGACTTGTTACAGATTTTATTTATTTATTTATTTGTTGCATTTCTATCCCACCTTATCCCACCTCTTTGCAGGCTCAAAGTGGCTTACAATACATCATGAGTAGGACCAACAATAAAAAAAAAAAAACCCCGACAATGTGGATGCAGCAGCTCATAGGTTTGCTTGCTTTGTTTTGAGTAAACGGGGATGACGGCTGCGCTGGGAAGGGGAAACTCAGACTGGCTTCTCTGCTTACAATGGACTAGATAGGCTCACTTCCACTCCTGTCTATTAAACCTCCTTGCCATGAAACATGTCCTTCCGCCTCCCTGCTGGAGAGAGAAAATACTGGATGGCCAGGGACAGAGAGCATTATGTCCTACTAGGCACAGTACAATTCAGTGCTTTATCTCCACATACTGGTGGATGGACACAACCCAGAAGTGTCTGGATTAATCAGTCTTCTGCTGATGCTAAGGAACAAAAGGGTTGCCATACTAGGACAGACTACAGGTCCATCAAGACCAGTATGCGGTTTCCAACAGTGGCCAATCCAGGTCATAAATACCTGGCAAGATCCCAACACAATGGATGTTCCCAAATCAGTTTTAATAATGGCTTATAAACTTTTGTTTTAGGAAAATTATCCAAACCAAATTAGCATGTGGCCCATTACTAGAAAAACAGGAGATCTCTGGGCATTCACTGGTAGTGCTAAAAGTTGTCTTAGCGTGCAGGAAAGACGCATGCTAGGTGATAGCGGCAAAAGGTAAAAGACGGATATAGTGGGATCCTTAGGAGCCTCCCGGATTCAATTAAAAACACCTTTCAAAGTTCATTTTTCCTTTGCCCAGTCATTTATATAGGGACGTTTTACATATATCCACCAAAAAAATTGTTTTTAAAAATAGACTGTTGATGTATTCAACGCTGAAGATTATTCTCCCGGTCCCTCGTATCTGCGTAGCAATCTTGTCCTCCTTAAAAGTTGCGAGGCCCCCGTCGTGCGACGGTAACATTACGTCACAGGGGGTGTGACTTAGCGGGATCTAACGTTCTTGGGGTAATAAAAGTTTAGTGACAGAAGGAACGCTTATTCGTTTTGACGGCCGCTGCTTACAGTATGCAGCGATCACTAGCCATAACCCAGCGTTGCGGTTCTCTATTCTCCTGTTTCCTGGCGAATCTTGAAGGAGGTTTAATAGACTTGAGTGGAAGTGAGCCTATCTAGTCCACAGTAAGCAAGGAAGCCATTTGGTTAATCTCTGTTTCCACTGCCCCGCGCAGCCGTCATTGGCGTTCACTCAAAACACAGCAAGCAAACCTATGAGTTGCTGCATCCACGTTGTCGTTCTTTATTGTTTGTCCATCTGTAACAAGTCTAACACTGTTTTTGTTGGATAGGCAGTGCCTTGCAAGGTGGGAGAGAAAAGACATAATTGAATATCACTAAAACAACTTCAAAAATTATTGTAGCTAGTAGAAACAGCAATGATAAATTCTGTAGTTTGTGCTCATTTTTCTTCACTGTTATTCTATACAATTCAGAGGGCCAGATTTCAGTGAGATTGTGAGAATATCCTGTTTCCTGATAGGTTCATCTTAACTGTTGTAGTAATCTGCTTTGGGGTGTTTATAAAGATGATGGAATAAATTGAAATTAAATGGAAGTAGAATTAAACTCTCCTTTCATGAGAAATTAGTGAATCAAGATCAGAAAGGAAAACAAGTGCAAGAAACCCAAGTTATAATGATCAAAGATTTAACAAATATGCGTAGAAAAATAGAAGCGCTTGAAAATAATCAGAGAAGTAATAATCTTCGTTTCATTAATTTCCCAAAGATCAAAATGATTTCTCCAAAAGAAATGCTGTTGAAATATATGAAGGACATACTCTTGATCCCTGAACAATCTACTCCCCCACTATTACAGGTATACTACCTACCAGGAAAGTCAGGAGAAACACAAGACTCTTCTGTCTCCCCCTTGGATGTGTCAGCTATACTACAGTCTTCGGATTCAGAAAAAGTAATTTCCTCAACATTGTTAGCTACTGTAGTTTTGGCACCTGATAAGGGGTGGCTGATGAAACTTTTCTTTAAAAATAGAAATAAAGATTTTTTTGGATTGAAAGTAAGGATATTTCCGGATGTGGCAAAAGAGACTCAAACAAGGAGGCGTCAATTTCTTTTACATAGACCGGGAGTCCAGCAGTTGGGTGCTTCCTTTTTTCTGTACTATCCATGCAAATGTATAGTTCGATACCAGGCAACTAAATATGCTTTCTTTGAACCTACACATCTCACTGAATTCCTAGCTACCAAGAGAATTGGACTAGAGACTCTAAAGTCCTGAAAGGAAAATTTAAAAAGCTACACAGGTCCATCCTTTTCCTCTTTACTCTTCTATTTAAGTGAAGTAATTTTCTTGTGTTCTCCATATACGTAAGTCTTGAATCATAATTGTGGACTCGTGCAGTGTAATACTAAATATGGATGCTTAGTTTAGGGTATTCATATTTTTCTTTGTTAAAATGTTCTCCTATTGTAAAGATTATTGTATTCAAACTGCTTTTCTAAACAAGCGTTTTTGG
This sequence comes from Microcaecilia unicolor, assembly GCF_901765095.1. NCBI lineage: Eukaryota > Metazoa > Chordata > Amphibia > Gymnophiona > Siphonopidae > Microcaecilia > Microcaecilia unicolor. Next base: position 230,780,506 of record NC_044036.1, read on the forward strand.
CTTGATTTATAAACTTGAAATTATAAATAAAATAAAATAAAAAAAACTCTCCTTTCATTGGGACACATGGAACCACATATTCATCTGTTTTGTAGAAGTTCACATTTTAGATATACAAATGGATTATTCTGTTTTGAACATGTTTCAGGGGCAAGTGGTTTTATAAGTCCAAATAAATATAAATATTTTGTTTCATGCAGATCTCTTTTGTTTAAACATAACTACATGGGCTAGAAGCCCCTAATGCAGTCCATTGGTTTTCTTATATTTTGTACTTGTGATCACTTATACTGTGCCAAAACTGACAACAGAGATAAGAGTTGAAGTTAAATGAGGGGACATGGGATAAGCTTATCTGGGGTAGGCTCTCCACAGGGTGGATGAACACTAAATCTCAAGAGTTAAAAGATACACAAAACAAAGTGGGAAGTGGACCAATGACTTCAGGACGTAGAGACTATGATGATATATAAAAGAGCAAACTTTATTGTAGACTCAACACAGTACTATGTTTCGGCCACAGGCCTGTCTCAGGAGTCTAAAAGAATTATTTAAAACAAAAATATACGATGTAAGTACACAAATATATGTTTCTAAAAATGTATAAGGATAAACGTACATGTAAATATCAAGCGCATAAATGAATTAAAAGTATATATAAAAATTAAATTAAACCATAAAAAATTAAAAAACGTACATTACATAAGTACACAGATATGTTTCTGAGAATTTTGGACGAACGTATATGTAATTATCAAACGTATAAATGAATTGAATATATATGTATAAACATTAATTTCAATCATAAAAATATTAAAAATATTGAAAAATTAGGTAAGGACAAATATGTAGGTAATAATCAAAACGCATAAATAACATATAAATGAAATGAATAAACACTCATTAAATTATATCATGAAATCTTCAAAAACATTGTTATATTCTCAGACACGTAAAAAATTCACAAACACAAATAAGTTTTCATGCAACATAATTCATATATAGTTATAAAGAGTTCCAGTATAGAGTAAATATATCTGGTTCTGGTGTAAATAAGTATATCGAATGTAAGTATATATTGAATGCGTTATTTATAATAGAAAGAAACGTACATAAAACCACCATCAAAAAAAAATATATATACATATATAGTGAATCTAAAAAGTTATTATTGAGAAAATATTGGTATTTGCAAAATCATATTCAAATTTTGAAACTATGAAAATAATTTAAAGGAGGACCTTTCATATTATTTAGTAGCGAACCAGGAAATGTGAATTTATAAAATTACTTCAAAAAAGGGAACAGGGTATATACATATATATATATGAAAGTTAAAAAAATAGATTTTATAAAAAAATATGAAAAAATACAAAATAATTTGTATATATATATATATATATATATATATATATATATATATATATATATATATATATATATATTTGTTATTGGAATTGACGTTTAAATTGGAAATTTTTTTAATTTTTTTGATAAAAACCAGGATAACATGAAAAATAAATAATAAAAAAATGTAAAAATAAAAGATTTTTAAACAATAATTAAAACAATTAAACAAAAAATAATTAAAAAAATTAAAAAAATAAAAATACCCATTCATTGATTGCTTGATAAAACGTGAGATTCTACGAAATATTCTATGAACAATTGGAATTGACGCAAAGTTGTTCAAAAAATGAATGATATTTTAGGAATTTTTTTGTGTGTATATCTTTTTTTAAATATATATTTTTTTAAATAACCACATAAGGGGAGAGGACAAATGAATAATGCTAAAAGATATTGCATATATAAAAATGAGGTAGATAAATGAAGAATGCAGAAAATGTTGTGAAGAAATTAAAAAAAAAAAAAAAAAGACAACATAAAACGTTTTGCACAACAGAATCTGCCTAATTGAGTCATATCTTGGAATGTATAATTCAAAGTTAAAATGCAAAAAACTAACCTTGGATGGTATTATAAATGCTGTAATGCTATTTCTTCTTATGCGATACACAAAGGAAGCATCCAAAAACTCGAAGGTCTGGGAATGAAAATGAAACCGAACCAACATTAGATATAAATAATCATAATGGAAATGAAATACAGAGATACTATCCATGAGAAAATAAATGTTAAAAGGGATAAAGTGCCAGGAGGTTCTAAAAGACTAGCGCTATCGCAATCGTGAAGGGCAAAGACAAAAAAGAAAGTTGCAAGGAACGTACAGGCAATAAGGAAAGTGTCTGGACTAAGAAAAAAAGGAAAAAGAATATCAAATGGAGAAATAATGCTGAGCAAGTCATACCTATGGGTATCTGGGTTAGCTAAAACAGGTTAAGAAATGCTAAAAAGGCTGGGGGGAGGAAGTGACATCACGAGGCTGAATGGCCGCTTGATTCATCAGCTCCACACACTCTCACCCAAAAAAGGAACCCACTGCAATTAAGCGTTCCTCCTTTCGACTAAAATAGCAGCGCACAGGTACAGAGAGGCGATCCTCGGCGCGATGAGCAAACAAAATACCGCGCCACTGCGAGATAGTGAGCGACTGTCCACGCGGCAGTTAGCAAAAGGCCTGGCCCAGCCCGTGTCCCCGAAATCGCGGTGCACATTGGAGTCGGAACCGCCAGCCCCCCGTGAGGAACGGGAGGACTCTGCCCTACCAACTGCCCTCTTGATGGAGATGAAAAAATGCTTCGAAGAACTTCAAGCTGAAATTCGTGCATCCAAGGAGGAGATCCTGGAGCATGTAGATTCTCTCAGCGTGGACTTGCGGGACCTGGGAGGCAGGGTGGAGGCGCTCGAAGAAAAAATGGACGTGCAAGTGGAGAAAAACGAGGAGGTTGACAAGAGGCTGATTAAAATGGAAAAGGCTGAAGAGCTGCAATACCACCTAGAAGACATTAAAAACAGGGGGCGCAGGCAGAATCTCCGCTTTCGCGGGGTACCGGAGGCTGGGGGCCTGGAGGACGTCCCAGAGGTAGTGCGCACCATCTGCACAATGTTGATGGGGGACAGTTTCGATGTGGCAGCAATGGGCATTGATAGAGCCCACAGAGGGTTGGGGAAACCCAGAGACAACATGCCGTGGGACATCGTGGTCAGATTTACTGCTTACAGGAGCAAGGAGCAGATTTGGCAAAAAGCTCGTCAGAACCCAATGTTGGAATATAATGGTTCACGGGTATCAATTTATCAGGACCTTTCATTGTTTACTTTGAACCAGAGAAGGGAGATGAAACCTGTTATTGAAATATTGACCAAAGAAAAGATTCCATACCGGTGGGCTTTCCCGTTCGCTATTTGTTTTGAGATCAAAGGAGAGCGGATTCGATGCCGAAAAGTGGAGAAGGCGTGGCAACACCTATTCGCAGCAGGAATGGCAGTGACGGAGACCCCGCCGGCTGGGATGGCACCTTCCACCAAGGCAAGGCTTCAGCGGTGGAAGAGGGTGGAGAAAGCATTGAAGACGAATGCATCTCAGACTTCAGCGGGGCAGTGCTGACTGTTTTATTTGGAATGGGTGTTTACTGCCTCGTTGGTAGAGTTCTGCAAGACATGGATGTTGCGGTCTTGAAAGGACACTGTACAAGGCTTGGAAAGGTGAAGAGCAGTTGGGAGTGAGTGAAAGCTGTGAGGGTGGGAACTAGGGTGCGGGGAGGGTGGATTGAGGGGTAATCTGTGTGTAAGTATACTATTAGGTTGTTATAACATTTGTTTCATTAGACCAAGTGGGGTCTCGTTCTTCAAAGTCCCAGGTAGTGTGCACCACACTGGTTGGTGGGTGGACCTTAGAGGACCGGGGGGGGGGGGCGGAAGGGGAGGGGATAGTAGGACTGAAGGCGGAGCTAGGATGAGGGGAGGGTGGGTAAGGGGTAGGCCAGATTGGGGGGGGGGGGGGTTAGGGCTTAAACCAAACATTCTTTCAATAGCCTGTTCTGAAAGGACAACGTTAGATGGCGGACTTTAAATTTTTGGCTTATAACATAAAGGGGCTGAACTCTCCTTATAAGAGGCACGCCCTGGGGCGAGAACTCCGTCTGATGCACCCCCCAGGTGGTCTTTCTGCAGGAAACTCATCTTCGTAGGAAGGATGAGCGGCTGCTGCCTTCCAAGCTGAACCCCTTGGTGTGCTGTGCATCAGATGTGAAGGGGGCCCGGAAAAGAGGGGTGGCCATCATGTTTCATAAAGATGTTCAGGCCTAGATCCTGCATGAAAAGCTGGAGGCTGAGGGGCGCTACCTTTTTGTACATGTTATGCTGGAGCAGGTGGAATGTACGTTGGCATGCGTGTACGCCCCCAACGAGAAGCAGGAATGTTTTTTTCCTGCGTCTCCAGAGGGACTTGCAGGCGTTTGCCAGGGGTAGGGTGCTGGTGGCAGGAAACTAATGCGACCATGCAGCCTGGCCTTGATAGGTCGGCACCTCCAGCCCCAAGTGACAATAGAGTATCTCAGGCCCTGAAGAACATGGTGGATGGACTGGGACTTTGTGACGGGTGGAGACAGAGGAATCCAAGAGGGAGAGATTATACTTTTTACTCATGGGTGCATTTATCCTACTCCAGATTGGATTATATATTTGTTAAAAAGTCTCTGCTAAGCGGGGGGGGGGGGGGGGGGGGGGGGGGGGGGGGGGATTATTAAATTGGGCATATTTCAATTTCAGACCATGCACCTGTCTGGGTGGTTATCCCCTCTCTCCGGGAGGAGGTACAGGATAGAAGATAGTCTCTCAATAACTGCATGTTACAAGACCCAGACACTGTGGATGGCTTTGTCCCAATTATGAAGGAATATTTTGATATCAACATAGATTCAGGCCCCTCAATGGGTGTTGTATGGGATGCTTTCAAAGCAGTGGCGAGGGGCTACTTCATCAAGTGTGCTAGTCGCAGGGCCAAGGTACGCAAAGCACGTCTGGTGCAATGTATGGAGAGATTGGTGGCACTGGAGAGTAAGTATAGGGCTACAGGCTCTGTGTCTGACTACCGTAGGCTTCAGGAGGTGAGATTGGAACTGACTGAGTTGCATGAAGAGAGCTTGCAGTTTGTACATGCCCGTTAAAAACAGATTTATTATGAAAACACTAACAAGCCGGGCAGGTTATTGGCCAATAAACTGCGACAGATGAGGGCTGACCGGCAAATTTTAAAAGTGGCAAGATGGCGACGGTCTGAATCCGCGCTACGGACGCGTTTCTAGTGGCGCTAGAGCAGAGCTGGAGGGAGTTACCTTGCCCGTTGTTGCGATGGGCAAGCGACGTGGGAAAGTCAGGGATTTCCCCTCAGACCCTGGCGCAAAGCCCCCGCTCTCCCAGCCGACGCTTGAGCGCTTTGGAATAACGCCCGGAACTCCATTGACTTCTACCCCTGTTGCTGGTGTCAGCGTCTCGGCGCTAACCGACAGTGTCGACGGGGCTTCCCTAAGCCCTGTCTTTCGTGCAGCGCCCCCTCAACCAGGAAGTGAGCGCTTCCATCCGAATCCTGCAGCCTCTGCCCAAAGCGGTGAAGGGAGCGAGCAGGGAGGGAACTCGACGGCAGCACAAAGGTCATCTCCTGAACAACCAGCGATTCCAGAGCAGAAAGCAGCGACTGTTGTGGATTCTGCGACAGTGAGTATCCTGGAACAAGTTGTTCAAGCGGCTCCCCTGGTATTTAATGTAGGGCAGTTTGAGAAACCAGCTGTAGTGACCTTAGAGTCACTTTGGGAACTGAACTCCACAACCCTCTTTACCTTACAATCAGTTATTTCAAAGAATAATTAAATTATTAAAGTTTTGGCACAGTCTGCTCTCAAACAATTTCAAATTAATGAGTCTCATGCAACTGAAGTAAAAATTCTCTCTCAAAAAGTTGAAAAAATGCAACTTGTGGACCAAACATTAATTAAAGAAAGGAACTTTGCTTCCAGACGCATGGAATACCTGGAAAATCAATCCAAAAGACTTAACCTACGTATGATTAATTTTCCAAAATCGCCCATTCTTTCTCCTATACAGATGGTTAAGAAATATCTTGTTGATATTCTGGGAATGACCGAAAATTCACTGCCACCAATTACAAGGGCATATTATATTCAAATTGCTGGGCAAGTCCCAGGAAACTTAGACCCTCAGAATGCAATGAATTTAACGGATTTTCTGGAATCTTCTCTGGAGGTGATCACTCAAAGGACTACTTTGTTAGTGACTTTTGCACTAGAGTTGGATCGAGATGCAATAAGTACTTAGGTTATCCTTAAGGCACTTGAATTCTTTATTTTTAGGTTCAAAAATAAGAGTTTTCCCGGATTTGTCCAGGGAAACTCAAAAACGTCGTAAATTATTTCTTGCTTTGCGCCCAAGGGCTATAGCCCTGGGGGCTAATTTTCTTTTGAAATTTCCATGTGTGTGTAGGATTTTACTCCACATTAAACAATACCAATTTTTTGAACCCAATCAGTTGGATATTTTTTTGAAAAGTAAAGAGAGTATAATTGTGAAAGTTTAGACCCGAATGAACACTGTATAGCACTTAGGAGTGAATCTATGGGGCCCAGCGCGGTTCTTGCTTTAATTTGAATTTTTGAGCTTGATTTTGATAGCTCAAACTAAAAAAATTTTTTCCTATGAATCTTGGATCATTTCTTAATTATTGTGGACGATGGGTATATTGTCAATTTTCTTTATTTGTATTTACTATTGAAAGAAAGTTTGCAAATGTGTAATATTATTCTGTTTTGAATATTATGTATCTCAAAAGGTTTATAAATAAATAAATAAATAAATAAAAAAATTTTTAAAGTGAAAGACGACAAAGGGACCCTACGGCAATCCTCGGCACAGATCAGGGAGAAATTTGCCCAGTATTACGAATCGCTATATAGAAAGGATACTGCTGTACAGACCGGGGATATAGATAAATATCTGATGGACAAAGGCCTGCCGGTGCTCTCAGAGCAGCAGAAGAGGGAACTGGAAGCCCAGGTGCAGGTAGACGAAGTACTTCAAGTAATCAAATCATTGCCGAATGGCAAGGCTCTGGGTTTAGATGGGTACACGAACAAGTTTTTTTAAGACCTTAGGGGAGGCATTGGCACCGTACTTAGTGATGGTTATTCACTCAGTGAGGGAGGGTGATAGATTACCCCAATCGATGATGGAGGCTTGGGTGGCGGTAATCCCAAAACCAGGCAAGGACAAGGCAGAATGTGCATCCTATCAACCCATTTCGATACTTAACGCCGATGTTAAGATATTGGCAAAGGTATTAGCCAACCGCCTGGGGGGGGGGGGGGGTGCTTCCCACTCTAATACACCCGGACCAAGTCGGATTTGTAGCTAAGAGGCAGGCGATGGACAATAAACGTAGAACGTTGAATTTACTCTATCGTGCAAAAGTAAAGGCCCTTCCGGTAGTGCTATTAGGATTAGACGCAGAGAAGGCATTCGACAGGGTCCACTGGGGATACCTGGATAAAGTATTACAGCGAGTGGGGATAGGGCAGTACTACAGGTCCTGGATCCGGGCTCTTTACTCGGCCCCACAAGCCTGTGTGAGAATGGGGGAAACTCAGGTTGGGAAGAGGAACTAGACAGGGGTGTCCTCTGTCTCCCTTGTTGTTTGCCCTGGCAATGGAGCCATTGGCGGTGGCAATACGCGAGAACGAGGATATCTCTGGAATCTGGGCCCAGGAACATAAGATTGCACTATTCGCGGATGACGTTCTCCTGTACTTGACAAAGCCTCTGGTATCACTCCCCAATTTGATGAGGAAAATAGAGGGGTACACTAGGATATCGGGTTACAAGCTCAATGCTAGTAAATCGATTGGTATGACTGTGGGCCTTCCGCCAAGGGTGTTGAATGCGTTGAAGACATCCTTTGCTTTTTTTTTAACTTTTTTTTTTTTTTTTTTTGACTTTTTTTGGTTTATTTATTTCAATTTCTGTTTATTGTGAGTCAGGAAGCCGGCAAAAGAATCGGTTGGGCCGCTGGATGACCGAGGGGTAAAAGGGGCGATCAAGGAAGACAAAGACGTAGCGGAGAGACTGAATGAATTCTTTGCTTCGGTCTTCATCGAGGAAGATTTGGGTGGGATACCAGTGTCGGAAATGGCATTTCAAGCGGACGAGTCGGAGAAACTTACTGACTTCACAGCAAACCTGGAGGACGTAATGGGGCAGTTCGGCAAACTGAAGAGTAGCAAATCTCCTGGACCGGATGGTATTCATCCTAGAGTACTGATAGAACTGAAAAACGAGCTTGCGGAGCTACTGCTAATGATATGCAACTTATCCTTAAAATCGAGAGTGGTACCGGAAGATTGGAGGGTGGCCAATGTAACGCCCATTTTTAAAAAAGGCTCCAGGGGAGATCCGGGAAATTATAGACCGGTGAGTCTGATGTCGGTGCCGGGGAAAATGGTAGAGGCTATTATCAAAAACAAAATTACAGAGCACATCCGAGGACATGGATTACTGAGACCAAGTCAGCATGGCTTTTGTGTGGGGAAATCTTGCCTGACCAATTTACTTCGATTCTTTGAAGGAGTGAACAAACATGTGGACAAAGGGGAGTCGGTTGATATTGTGTATCTGGATTTTCAAAAGGCGTTTGACAAGGTACCTCATGAAAGGCTACAGAGGAAATTGGAGGGTCATGGGATAGGAGGAAATGTCCTATTGTGGATTAAAAACTGGTTGAAGGATAGGAAACAGAGAGTGGGGTTAAATGGGCAGTATTCACAATGGAGAAGGGTAGTTAGTGGGGTTCCTCAGGGGTCCGTGCTAGGACCGCTGCTTTTTAATATATTTATAAATGATTTAGAGATGGGAGTAACTAGCGAGGTAATTAAATTTGCTGATGACACAAAGTTATTCAAAGTCGTTAAATCGCGACAGGATTGTGAAAAATTACAAGAGGACCTTACGAGACTGGGAGACTGGGCGGCTAAATGGCAGATGATGTTTAATGTGAGCAAGTGCAAGGTGATGCATGTGGGAAAAAAGAACCCGAATTATAGCTACGTCATGCAAGGTTCCACGTTAGGAGTTACGGACCAAGAAAGGGATCTGGGTGTCGTCGTCGATAACACACTGGAACCTTCTGCTCAGTGTGCTGCTGCGGCTAAGAAAGCGAATAGAATGTTGGGTATTATCAGGAAAGGTATGGAAAACAGGTGTGAGGATGTTATAATGCCGTTGTATCGCTCCATGGTGCGACCGCACCTTGAGTATTGTGTTCAATTCTGGTCGCCGCATCTCAAGAAAGATATAGTAGAATTGGAAAAGGTGCAGCGAAGGGCGACTAAAATGATAGCGGGGATGGGACGACTTCCCTATGAAGAAAGACTAAGGAGGCTAGGGCTATACAGCTTGGAGAAGAGACGGCTAAGGGGAGACATGATAGAGGTATATAAAATAATGAGTGGAGTGGAACAGGTGGATGTGAAGCGTCTGTTCACGCTTTCCAAAAATACTAGGACTAGGGGGCATGCGATGAAACTACAGTGTTGTAAATTTAAAACAAATCGGAGAAAATTTTTCTTCACCCAATGTGTAATTAAACTCTGGAATTCGTTGCCGGAGAAAGTGGTGAAGGCGGTTAGCTTAGCAGAGTTTAAAAAGGGGTTGGACGGTTTCCTAAAGGACAAGTCCATAAACCGCTACTAAACGGACTTGGAAAACTCCAGAATTCCAGGAATAACATGTATAGAATGTTTGTACGTTTGGGAAGCTTGCCAGGTGCCCTTGGCCTGGATTGGCCGCTGTCGTGGACAGGATGCTGGGCTCGATGGACCCTTGGTCTTTTCCCAGTATGGCATTACTTATGTAGATAGTCAATTACAGCAAAGTAAATATAGAAATAAAGCATTATACAAAATTTGAACTTGTTGTAATAAGCAGTGCAACTTATGTTGGAGATATTTAAACTCTCACATATCTACCAACTCTGCCAAATGCAAGGAATTTGCTCACATTTTCTCCCTCCCTACCTCCCCCCTCCCTCCTTCCCTTAATGGTGAGATACCTGTTAGCAAACATATACATTAATTTCTCACAGGGTTTCACATGTTCATAAGGTGGCCTTTCCCGGCTGGCGTGAGCGTTTGCCAAAAGGGTGTCCAAACACGAAAGAAGGCAGATTCTGAAAACTTGGAGTCAGACCTAGCCTCTCTCCACTCAAACTTCATATAGTCAATCATTTTACTGCGCCATTGTTGGATTGTAGGACTTTTGGAGGAAATCCATTCTTTCAATATGACTGCTTTAGCTGTTGTAGTTGCTCTGCGTACAAATCCTTTGTATCCTGCTGGTATGGGGGTGGTCAGTAATGGTTTTCCAAATAATAGAAGGGGAGTGCGTTTCCATGGTGTGTGCCACAATGTCGAAGTATACTTTAATAAATTAGTCCAGAAGGCTGTTATCTTGGGACAGGACCAAAACATATGGCCCAGAGTGGCGCCCTGGGCCAGACACTTAGGGCACGCTCCGTCCGGGGACACTCCTGCATGGAATGCCCTTCGAGGTGACATATGTATCCTCATTACAAACTTATAATCCATCTCTTGATACGACACCAATTTTGAGGAACTCTGGATACTGCGAACAAAGTCTTGGAGAATTGGCCTTGATACTGCCACTGACAGCTCCTCACTCCAAGACGCTGCCAGTGCTATATAGTTGGGTTCCTGTACTGAGTCTCTAATATGTCTGTGATGCATCCGCATTGGCACTTTTGTTTGTGATTGCAAAGAGAAGGCTGAGGACAGCTCTTCCTGCACATCTTCTGTTAGCGTTGTCCATGGGATGCTATGGACGTAATGTCTCAGTTGGTAATAATGGAAACGATCCGAGGGTAGTAGTCTGAATTGATTTTGTAACTCCTCAAACGACCGCATCTGACCCTCTTCTGTTAGTACATGGACTAAATAGATTAGCCCGTTCCTCTGCCATCTGGCAAAAGCAGGATAGATATTCCCGGGGGGGAAGCTAGGATTACCACAAATTGCCATAAATGGAGTCGTTCTTGCTGAAAACTGATGGTGACGGCAGATCCACCTCCAGGTTGCTTTTGCCGTGGGGAGGATATATGAGTCAGTTAATATGGGTGGTAATGGGCCCCCTCCCACATGGAGTAGGCAACTAAAATGAGTATCCCGGGTGAGAGTCGTCTCTATTTGAGTAGCCGAGAATACCGAGGTTGATCGAAACCAGTCTGAAATATGTCTCATGCTGCTGGCTATAGTAAGGTAATGAATACTCAGCAGTCCTAGTCCTCCATGCTCCACCGGGACACACAGGGACTTAATGGAGAGTCGATCCCGCTTTTTCCTCCATAAGAAACATTGTAGGTGTTTATTCAGTTTCTTCTCGTCTTCAGGCCTGAGGAAGAGTGGCAGTGTCTGGAAGATGTAAATCCACTTCGGCACCAGCAGGATATTGTACAGCGCTATTCTTCCTAGCAGAGACAGGGGGTAATCTGTCCACAACTTCAACCTTTGACAAGTCATCTCCATCAAAGGAGTCACATTCTCATGGTATAATCTTGTCATATCTTGAGTTATATACGTACCCAGGTATTTAATTCTATTCTCCGCCCATGATAAAGGAGTGCCCAATTCCTGTACGCCCTCAGTTGTAGGAAAAACCCTGAGGCCTATCGATTTATGCACATTTAAGATAAAACCTGACATTCTCCCAAATTCTTGAATCATATCCAGCAACTTTCCCAGAGTAGTCTGCTGCTGTGTGGTAATAATCATGAGATCGTCTGCAAAGGACAAGGCCTTAACTGTTTCTCCCCCCACTCGCACCCCTGGGATCTCTCCCGAGTGTTTAATGGCCCTCAACAGGGGTTCCATAGCCAGTATGAAAAGTGATGGTGAAAGAGGGCAACCCTGTCTAGTACCCTTTTTTATGTGAAAAGATTGGGACTGTACTCCATTAATTAGCACTGCTGCTTCCGGGTCTGAATACAGAGCTCTGATGGCCCCAAAAGTCCACCCACCAAGCCCTATGTGTGTCAACACAGTAAATATGTATTTCCATTCGATCTTATCAAATGCTTTTTCAGCGTCGAGGGAATACATACAGTGGGGGAAATAAGTATTTGATCCCTTGCTGATTTTGTAAGTTTGCCCACTGACAAAGACATGAGCAGCCCATAATTGAAGGGTAGGTTATTGGTAACAGTGAGAGATAGCACATCACAAATTAAATCCGGAAAATCACATTGTGGAAAGTATATGAATTTATTTGCATTCTGCAGAGGGAAATAAGTATTTGATCCCCCACCAACCAGTAAGAGATCTGGCCCCTACAGACCAGGTAGATGCTCCAAATCAACTCGTTACCTGCATGACAGACAGCTGTCGGCAATGGTCACCTGTATGAAAGACACCTGTCCACAGACTCAGTGAATCAGTCAGACTCTAACCTCTACAAAATGGCCAAGAGCAAGGAGCTGTCTAAGGTTGTCAGGGACAAGATCATACACCTGCACAAGGCTGGAATGGGCTACAAAACCATCAGTAAGACGCTGGGCGAGAAGGAGACAACTGTTGGTGCCATAGTAAGAAAATGGAAGAAGTACAAAATGACTGTCAATCGACAAAGATCTGGGGCTCCACGCAAAATCTCACCTCGTGGGGTATCCTTGATCATGAGGAAGGTTAGAAATCAGCCTACAACTACAAGGGGGGAACTTGTCAATGATCTCAAGGCAGCTGGGACCACTGTCACCACGAAAACCATTGGTAACAACATTACGACATAACGGATTGCAATCCTGCAGTGCCCGCAAGGTCCCCCTGCTCCGGAAGGCACATGTGACGGCCCGTCTGAAGTTTGCCAGTGAACACCTGGATGATGCCGAGAGTGATTGGGAGAAGGTGCTGTGGTCAGATGAGACAAAAATTGAGCTCTTTGGCATGAACTCAACTCGCCGTGTTTGGAGGAAGAGAAATGCTGCCTATGACCCAAAGAACACCGTCCCCACTGTCAAGCATGGAGGTGGAAATGTTATGTTTTGGGGGTGTTTCTCTGCTAAGGGCACAGGACTACTTCACCGCATCAATGGGAGAATGGATGGGGCCATGTACCGTACAATTCTGAGTGACAACCTCCTTCCCTCCGCCAGGGCCTTAAAAATGGGTCGTGGCTGGGTCTTCCAGCACGACAATGACCCAAAACATACAGCCAAGGCAACAAAGGAGTGGCTCAGGAAGAAGCACATTAGGGTCATGGAGTGGCCTAGCCAGTCACCAGACCTTAATCCCATTGAAAACTTATGGAGGGAGCTGAAGCTGCGAGTTGCCAAGCGACAGCCCAGAACTCTTAATGATTTAGAGATGATCTGCAAAGAGGAGTGGACCAAAATTCCTCCTGACATGTGTGCAAACCTCATCATCAACTACAGAAGACGTCTGACCGCTGTGCTTGCCAACAAGGGTTTTGCCACCAAGTATTAGGTCTTGTTTGCCAGAGGGATTAAATACTTATTTCCCTCTGCAGAATGCAAATAAATTCATATACTTTCCACAATGTGATTTTCCGGATTTAATTTGTGATGTGCTATCTCTCACTGTTACCAATAACCTACCCTTCAATTATGGGCTGCTCATGTCTTTGTCAGTGGGCAAACTTACAAAATCAGCAAGGGATCAAATACTTATTTCCCCCACTGTACAAGTAGGAATTTGGTGTTGTTGGCTAGATGCCATAGCCAGTAATAATCTACGAACATTACTAGCCGCTTGTCTGGTTTTGACGAAGCCCACCTGCTCCTTCCCAACCAATCTGGTTAGAATGTTTGATAGTCGATTCGCTATAATTTTGGCTAGGATCTTGAGATCGACATTAATTAAGGAAATAGGTCTATAAGAGTTAGCCTGATCCACCGGGCGGCCTGGTTTATGAATTAACGTAATAAATGCCTTATTAAAGTATGATGGAAATTTACCCTCCCCAATGATCTGTTCATAAAATTCGTGTATACTAGGGTAGAAGGAAGGGGGTAACAGCTTATAAAACTCCCCGGAGTATCCGTCTGGCCCTGGTGCTGATCCAGCAGGTAAAGATTTGATCACATCTTGTATTTCTTTAAGATTTAAGGGGCGTTCTAGGTCATCCTGCTCCTCTTCTGTCAAGTGTAGTAGGCCTATCTGATCCAAAAATTGAATGGTCTCTTTGCTGCCCGCTGTCTGAGACGACTCATATAGGGAGCTAAAGAAGTTCTTAAGGATTCCAGCTATCTCCTCACTCTTATTATGGAGTTTCCCCCTATGGTCTCTAAGGGTAACTATTGGTTTCCGTGATCCCCCGGATTGAGTCAATCTCGTTAAAAAGGCCCCCGACCGATCATCCTTTGCTTTTAAATGTGTAGAAAGGGAGTTAAAGTATCTGGGGGTGCAAATTCCAAAACATTTGCCCAAGCTGTTTTGATATTAACTACCTGGGACTTAAGAAATAAATATTAAGAGACTTGGATCGCTGGATGTCTATGGGATTGTCCTGGCTAGGGCGCATCGCCACAATAAAAATGAACGTGTTGCCACGTCTATTGTACCTTTTCCAAGTAATTCATATGCGAGTGTCTAGGGCTTTTTTGTCTGGTTTGCAAGATAGCTTAAATAGGTTCATCTGGAATCAGAACATAGTAACTTAGTAACATAGTAGATGATGGCAGAAAAAGACCTGCATGGTCCATCCAGTCTGCCCAAGACAAACTCATATGTGTATACCTTACCTTGAATTTGTACCTGTCCTTTTCAGGGCACAGACCATATAAGTCTGCCCAGCAGTATTTCCCGCCTCCCAACCACCAGTCCCGCCTCCCATCACCGGCTCTGGTACAGACCGTATAAGTCTGCCCTCCCCTATCCTCGCCTCCCAACCACCACCCCCTCTTCCCCCCACCTGCTCCACCACCCAATTTCAGCTAAGCTTCTGAGGATCCATTCCTTCTGCACAGGATTCCTCTATGCATATCCCACGCATGTTTGAATTCCGTTACCGTTTTCATCTCCACCACCTCCCGCGGGAGGGCATTCCAAGCGTCTACCACCCTCTCCGTGAAAAAATACTTCCTGACATCTTTCCTGAGTCTGCCCCCCTTCAGTCTCATTTCATGTCCTCTCGTTCTACCCAGACCCAGAGCACTCCTGTACAAGAGTAGAAAGGAGGGGGGGACTGGGAGTCCCTAACCTCTTTGGTATTATTGTGCTGCGCAGGCGTGGGCTGCGGTGGAGTGGTTTCGACCAGATGAACATAAACTATGGGTCCATTTGGAGCAATCCCTGGTTGGTTCCCATAAGCTAGGGCACCTAATGTGGGTGCCGGCTCGCCATAGAGGTCAGGTAGACAAATTCCCACCCACAGTGCAGGCTACATTCTATTACTGGGACCTTATGTTTAGGGAGCACCAGCCATGTACCTCTGGTCTTGCACCAATAGTGGACAACCCTGGGTTCTTCCGGGGGTGGGGGACACGACTTTCCGCAGATGGGCGAAAAATGGACTAGACATGTGGGGACAGATGCATGTGGGAACAAAAGTGATACCCTTTGAGAACCTGGTTGAAGACTATAGACTTAGGATGGAGGATCGTTATGCATACTTACAGACCTTACACTATTTACATGGTCCCTCTTATGTAGGATGTATGAAAAGGGAGACACACCCCCTGGAGGTTGTGTGTGTAGATTTTAAGACCACATGCGGAATGATATCTTCTCTCTATGCACACTTAGCAGATCGTCACAGACCCTCTCTTATACATAGGAGATGGGAACAGGAGTTGAAATTTGCTTTGCCAAATAAAGCCTGGGCGCAGTTGGAGTGTGGCATACTGAAGTCTGCACGATCGGTAGCTTTACAGGAGAATACATTAAAGGTTTTCTACAGGTGGTATCTTACGCCTGTAAGGTTGCACCATATGTACCCATCAGTGACGAAATCATGTTGGAGGCAGTGTGGGGAAGTAGGAACTATGGGTCACATATGGTGGTCCTGTCGTAAGGCCCAAGCATACTGGAGGGGGGTTCAGTCTAGGCTCCAAAAATGGATTGGAAGGTCTGTGCAGTGGCATCCCCTGATCTTTGTGCTGGGTAAGCGGCCCGAGGGACTAAGGTTGAATCAATGGTTGCTGGTGCGGGGAGCTTTGCAGGCCGCCCACACTAATCTGGCAAGGCACTGGAAGGCCTTGCGAGTTCCCTCGCTGATAGATTGGATTACGAAAGTGAGATATATATGTGAGATGGAGAGACTGACGGCTGTGAAAAGAAGAATGTTGCCCAAATGGGAGAAAGTGTGGTTGCCTTTTCTGACTGCATGTTCGTGATAGTCAATGTTTGGTTTGAGACGGGAGGGAGGGGAGGGTAATAAAAATTGGTACAAAAATATGAAGTAAATACTGTGGTTATGGTGGGACCAATGACAATATAGGTACCCTCTGATTGTTATTCATATTGGTGTTTGGCTCACTTGGAATACGATGTAACGAGCTGTGTTAATTATGTTCTGTGTTATGTTCTCAACGCTCAATAAAGACTTCTATAAATTAAAAAAAAAAAAAAATGCTAAAAAGGCTAAGAAATGCTTCTGTGTTTTCTAAAGTTAGAATAACGATTGTGGTGAATAAGAATTAGAATGTTAAAAAGAATTAGAATGTTAAAAAGAATTAGAATGTTAAAAAGAATTTACTCGATGCTCAAAGAGGCATCCGTCGTGACGACAATCCACTCCGGGGTCACCAGAGGCATCCCTGCAGACAACTTGTCTGTCTTCAGCCACCAGCTCAGCGCCTTGCGCACTGCTGGGTCCAAGGGAAGGCGCACAGCATAATCCTCCGACACCGGAGTCCAGCGCTGCAGCAGAAAGTGTTGTAGTGGTCTCATATGAGCCCTGGCCCAGGGCACTACTTCCATCGTGGCCGTCATAGAGCCCAACAGCTGCACATAGTCCCAAGCCCGAAGCGGAGAGGCTACTAGGAACTGGTCCACCTGAGCCTGAAGCTTGACAATCCGATTGTCTGGCAGGAACACTCTGCCCACTTGGGTGTCGAATCGAACTCCCAGATACTCCAGGGACTGAGTCGGGCGCAGCTGGCTTTTCTCCCAGTTGATGATCCACCCCAGGGAGCTCAAAAGAGCAATCACCCGGTCCACAGCTTTGCCGCACTCTGCATAAGAGGGGGCTCGGATCAACCAGTCGTCCAGATAAGGATGGACTTGTACTCCTTCCTTTCGCAGGAAGGCCGCGATGACCACCATTACTTTGGAGAAGGTCCGCGGAGCAGTAGCCAACCCGAACGGGAGGGCTCTGAACTGGAAGTGTCGGCCCAGGACTGCAAAACGCAGAAAGCGTTGATGAGGAGGCCAGATGGGAATATGCAAGTACGCTTCCTTGATGTCCAAGGATGCCAGGAACTCCCCTGCCTTCACTGCCGCTATAACAGAGCGGAGAGTCTCCATGCGAAAGTGCCGAACTTTCAAGGCCCGATTGACCCCTTTGAGGTCGAGGATAGGCCGTACAGAACCTCCTTTCTTTGGTACCACAAAGTAAATGGAGTAACGTCCCTTGCCAAGCTGATTTTCTGGCACCGGAACGACCGCGCCCAGGTGGATCAGATTGTCCAAGGTCTGCTGCACTGCCACAGCTTTGACCGGAGACTTGCAGGGAGAGAGTACAAACCCGTCTCTTAAGGGTCGGCAGAACTCTAGCTTGTAGCCGTCTCTGATGACTTCCAGCACCCAAGCGTCTGAAGTTACCCTGGTCCACTCGCCCAGAAACGAGGACAGGCGTCCTCCAATCTGCACTGGGCCATGGACCAGGACCCCGTCATTGGGTACGAGACCCTGGGGGAGGACCGGAGGGCGCACCTCCGGGACGGCGGTCTCTGCGAAAGGAATGCTGCTTGGGGGAGAAGTTCCTCTTGAAGGAAGAGGGGGCAGAGGAGCGCGACTTGCCCGGGCGGTACCGACGGGCTTCTTGAAACCGTCCTCTGGAGTTACCGGGGCGAGCACTAGCCCGAGCCCTGACCTCTGGTAACCTCTTGCCCTTAGACGTGCCGAGATCGGTCACAATTTTGTCCAGCTCGACCCCAAAGAGCAGCTTGCCTTTAAAAGGCAACTTAGCCAGGCGGGACTTAGAGGCGTGGTCAGCAGACCAATGTTTCAGCCAAAGCCAGCGCCGCGCAGAGATTGTCTGAGCCATACCTTTAGCCGAGGCTCTCAAGACATCATACAGTAAGTCTGCCAAATAAGCCAAGCCCGATTCCAGGGCCGGCCAATCAGCCCTCAAGGAAGGATCCGAGGGGGAAGCCCGCTGCACAATCGTCAGGCACGCCCTGGCCACATAGGAGCCGCAAACTGAGGCCTGCAAACTTAAGGCAGCCGCCTCGGACGACCTTAAGGCCGCCTCCAATCTTCTGTCTTGGGCGTGCCACCTTCCACCGGCAACGCCGTTTTCTTAAGTCACCGCAGTGATTAAAGAATCCACGGTAGGCCAAAGAAAGGCCTCACGTTCACTTTCAGGCAAAGGATAGAGGCGGGACATAGCCCTAGCCACTTTGAGGCTCGCTTCCGGGACATCCCATTGAGCCGAAATTAAGGTGTGCATGGCATCATGCACGTGGAAGGTTCTAGGCGGGCGCTTCGTCCCCAGCATAATGGCGGAGCCAACAGGGGCTGAGGGAGAGATGTCCTCCGGAGAGGAAATCTTCAAAATGCTCATGGCCTGCACTAACAGGTTGGGCAAATCCTCTGAGCGAAAGATCCGCGCTGCAGAGGGGTCATCCGCTCCATCCGAGCGGAAATCCGTCTCCTCCAAGGAATCCCCAAAGGACTGTTGGGAGAACTCAGATACGCTGCCCTCATCTACATCAGAGGAGACAGAGTCCTCTAAGCCCTGGGAATCCACCCGAGGGCGTTTACTTCCGGGGGCCTCAACCCCTTTGTCGGACAAGGGAGAAGGGGCAGCGTTTTGCATAAGGAAGGCCTGATGCAGCAGCAAAACAAACTCGGGGGAGAAACCCCCCAGACTGTGTATTTCAGCAGCCTGGGCCACAGCCCTAGACGCACCCTCAACCGGCGCTCGCAAGAGCGGGGGAGAAACATGCTGCGCATCCAAGATGGCGTCCGGCGCGACACTCCGCGAAGGAGCCGCACGGGAAGAACGGCGCTTAACTTTAGCCGCTTTTTTGCCGTCGCCCAAATCAAGGGCGGCCATGGCATAAACGTCTCCCAGCTCAAGGGCGGCCCAAGAAGAAGCCGTCCGAGCAGAGTGGCCGGCCAAGATGGCGGAGGCGAGCAGCGGGGGATGGGCGTTTATGGCGGGAAAAACCGCCGCACCGGAGGAAGACCCGGGACACTGACCAGCCTCCAAACTGACACCCAACAAGGGCGAATCAGACTTTAAAACCCCCGCATCCCCGCTAGAAGCGCACACGCGGTCCGGGGAGCGATTCTTCACGCCCTCGCCCTCCGACGCCATAGGCCACGTGGAGATCGATCGGGGAACCCCCTGCCCGCTATAAAAAGGTAAAAATTACCTGCTTCTCGCTCCGAGCTGTAACGACCTGGTGTCCCAGTGAGTAGCTGCAATAAACGTTTAAATAAACGTCGAAATAAACGCCCTTAAGGACGTCCAAAATTTTTTATTTTTTTTTTTAACGGAGCCAGTGGGAGGGGGGAGAAAAGGAGGGACCTGGCACCACCAGGTTTGCACTTGCTCAAGAAGAGCCCTCAACCCCAGGTACTCAACAAAACCTAAAAATTAGGCTTGGAGACCTAGCCAGAGCTGCTGCTGTGTGTGACCACCACCTGCTGAGATAGAGAACATACTGAGGAGTTTCCGGCAGCACATGACCACATATAGGGAGGCAAAAGCTTTGCTCTCTATCTCCACCTGCTGGTAGATGGACACAACCCACCAGTCTATGGATTGATCAGCATGATGATATGGAAATATATATTTATATTGGGGAGAAATGAATTGTATCGTTAAAAAGGCAGCCAAATATTGCTCAAAAATGTCATGTGATTACAAAATGTTCTAGGTTCAAAACTGTCAAAAGGTTACATTATTCATCTAGTAGATGTTTGCTTTCAAATAAACCAATGATATGAAATATCGGTCATTGCATTTTTGTAATAATATTTGTTTAAAAAAAAAATTTTAATGTCTACAATCAACCTAAATTGTGTGTTTAAAAACGTTCATAAAAACCTGAGTAGTTTAAATGGATACTCCAAAAATGTATATACAAAAAAAAATTTATATATATATATCTATATATATATATATATATAGTAAAATGGATTATTGTAAATGAAATAAAATATTCAAAAAAGAAAAATATAATACAAATAATAAAATGAAACATGAAAAAACTAAAATAATGAAATAAAATATATATAAAATTAAAAAATTGATTTTTATATTTGACAAATAACTTTTTCCTTTTTAAAACAAAATTATGTATTAGAGACAAAGAATTTTTTAAGGGAAGAAAAAATGTTTTAATTTAATACCAATATTATTGTGAAACATGTTGAT
This sequence comes from Microcaecilia unicolor, assembly GCF_901765095.1. NCBI lineage: Eukaryota > Metazoa > Chordata > Amphibia > Gymnophiona > Siphonopidae > Microcaecilia > Microcaecilia unicolor. The sequence continues at coordinate 230,801,053 of NC_044036.1, forward strand.
ATCAAGGTTGTGATGATAAAGATGGTGATGTTAACAATTGCGATTATTAAGGTTGTATGTTTTTTTTTATTTATATAAATAAGGTAGGGAAAGAATTATATATATATTTTACATTACATATTAAAAGTTTTTGATTTCTTTAAAATATAACAATCAAATTCTTTCAAGAAAAAAAAACTCCAATATCTCGTCAAAATCCACCAGTGTCTCATAAAAATACTGTAAAATCTGTATTATTATTTAGGCCCTTTGGTGATAAAGTGTCCATCTCAAAGATAAGTCTCTGTTCTTCTCTCAATAACTGGCTATCTATATTGCCTCTTCTTTTGTTATTCTTAAACATCTTGAGAACTAAAAATTTTAAATCTGAAATACTGTGATTAGCTGACATCCAATGTTCAACAAGAGGAGCGCTCTTAATCTTTCTATTAATACAGCTCCTGTGTTCTCTGGTTTTGATTACTCTTATAGTTTTCCCTATGTATAGTTTAGGGCAAGGGCACTGAATGAGGTAAATCATCAGGATCCTGGTGTATTCATCCCTTCTGATCGAAAATACACCAGGATCCTGATGTATTCGGCCCTTCTGATCGAAAATACACCAGGATCCTGGTGTATGCGGCCCTTCTGATGAGAAACAGAGCTGAATCTAGGTGTATGCTGCCCCTCAGACAATGAATACAGCTGGATTTAGGTGTGAGCAGCCCTTCCAGAAAGTTTTGGACATATGCAAAGAGTTTCTGCTGTGTCTAGCAGGTACAATAATTTTTAATGCTGTTTTGCTGATTTAAAATTTTACGTTATATGTTCAAAGGGGAAGCTTTAAAATAAATGACATTTTTGTCAAATTAAAAAAAATGACACACATAGGCATTAAAACGTTTAAAAGTATTTTTATAGTGGATTATCTTTATTGTCATCATGAAGAAAAAAAGCAGGCATCTAGCGCTCCAATGAAAACCACAATACAGCACTAGAAATAAAGCAGCTTCTGCAGTAATGACAAATATATTTTGAAAATAACCCTCCCTCCCTTCACAGAACCTTGAAAATTCCACCAGACACCAACAACTCCTCTTAGATCTTCTCCCCCACCCCCCAATCCCCTTACAAGAGAGAATGCAAATCTACTTTGCTATTGTTTTTGACAAATGGATATGGCTGCTGTAGGAGGACCAGCTTCAACTTTATAGTCATATTGTCTCCTGTGGACCAGATAAGCTTATCCCATGTCCCCTCATTTATGAAGGAGATAAGAGTTATCAGTTTTGGCACAGTATGACATCACAAGAACAAAATATAAGAAAACCACTGGACTGCATTTGGGGCTTATAGCCCATTTAGTTATGTTTTAACAAAAGAGATCTGCATGAAACAAAATATTTATTTTTATTTGGAGTCATAAAACCACTTGCCCCTGAAACATGTTCCACAACAGAATAATCCATTTGTGTATCTAAAAGGCAAACTTCTACAAAACAGATGAAAATGTGATTTCATGTGCCTCAATGAAAGGACAGTTTAATTCTACTTCCATTTAATTCCAATATATTCCATCGTCTTTATAAAACACCAGGCTTCCCAAGGCAGATTACAGTTAAGATGAACCCATCAGGAAACAGAATATTCTCACTGAAATCTGGCCATCTGAATTGTAAGAAGCACACTAAAGAAAAATGAGCACAAACTACAGAATTTATAATTGCTGTTTCTACTAACTACAATAATTTTTGAAGTTGTTTTAGTGATATTCAGTTTTGTCTTTTCTCCTCCACCTTGTAAGGCACTGCCCAGTGGCATAGCCACAGGTGGGCCTGGGCCCACCCAACAGTAGTACATATTTAGTGGTAGCTGATGGGGATCTCAAGCTCAGCCAGCTGAAGACTTCCTCCTGATGGTAACAAAAATGCTACTCTCCACGATACTGGCACCTGCACATGCTCAGTTTTCAGCGCATGTCTGCTGCATACTGCCAAGGTGGAAAGAAGCATTTTCCCGTCAACTGAAATATTTTTTTGGGTGGTGGATGGGAGGGGGGAGAACACTTGGTGCCCACCTACTTCTTGCCTAGGCCCACCCAAAATTTGTTGTCTGGTGTATAATTATGGTACAGCCAGAGACCCCCCCACTGGAATGGTGGTGGGCCCAGTCATAGAGCTCAGGCCATTACAGACCTTGGCTGAGTCAGAAATCTGATGGCTGACATAACTGGGAGCTTACTGGAAAAGTATGACCTAGTTTGTAGCCCAGATTGAGGCCTAAAAGTTAGGTAAATAGATATGGAAACAAAATGGAGGATTTCAACACAAAATGGAAGCCCGTATCTGTTACAAAGTGGAATTTTCTCTAATGTAAGTTAGAAAAACAAGTTGAGCAATGAGTGAGTCATGCCAGGTGCAGAGAAAATAGGGAACTAGCTGTCCAAGAGAGGAGGGAGACTTTCCTGTGAGCAGGGTCTTGCTTAAGAAGCGAGCTAAAGATAAAACCATGTTAGCAAGATAGAACCTACTCATTAGCATGAGCCAATCAGTGACAACCATGACATTAGCATAGATCCAATCAGGTATATCTTCTGTCATATTACCCATATCCTGAGGGCACCTATAAAAATCCGGGTATTTCCTGGTTTGAGTTAGAGAGAAAAGGGTTGGCACTCTCTCTCCAAGGGAAACCAATGTGTCCAGCAGAATTGACAAATTACCTAATTGCTTTCCCTTGTAAAACCTCTAATTGGTGAAAGAAATTATAAAACATTAGCAAATAATTAACACCTGTTTGCAGCTTATTATATTCCTATAATTGATTGTACATGCCTGTTGTCAATCACGGATTTGACTTATACCTTAGCAAATAAACTCCTCATTCCAAATGATGATTTGCGGGCTTCACTTAATGATGAAAGGCTGTAAGTATAAATGCTTTTGCTATATCAGGCTATCTTTCGCGGCATTGTATAACTTGTAACCTAAATCCAGTTTGTCATAAGGCTGGTATCTATTCCTTGCCAGTGCTGAGAGGCGGACTAATGCGGGTCCCTTAGACCTAACGTCTCTCTCTGTGGCAATTCCTCTTAGAACGTCACAACTCCCTGATTACCCCAGTACTAGTGCTATTTAGAGATGGAGTCAGATTAAGGTCACTCTAGCCTTCTTGGGGGGGCTCGGGACCCCTCAATTCTCAACATTGGTGACCCCTAGCGTTCGATTTAAACACGCTACCAGAATTTTTGTCAAAGTGGGGGTTACTTATAGCTCTTGACTAAAATTCTGTTTTATCTTCCAATTGATTACTGTCCCTCAAAGAGATCTGGGCTCATTTCCTCTGTGCTGTACTTAAACCTCCGAGAGGTACTTAACCTCTACCTTTCATGCTCTCTGATTCTGTTTCTGGCCAATATTGATTTCTCCCCATCCCTGTTAGAAACTGTCCTGATGTGTCTTTGTGAAAGCTTCATAGTTTAAATCTTACAATTTTTTTTTGCCAGCTTCTTAGCTGTACGTTGGCTTCACATTTAAAACTGCGTAGTAAGTCTTGCTTCCTTATTTTTCTGTTACTGCCAGGCTCTATGGGCACTCTTTCTCCGCCCCCCCCTTCCTTCCTGTCATACAGCTTTATACTTGATAAACCACACTTATTTCTATGCCTGCTTGCTTTGGAAACCCCCGTCTGAAACTTTCATGATATTATAAATCTCCACTTGAGAAGTCCCGGTCTGTATTCCGTCTCTGTTCCCTGTAGCCATTTTAGCTGCACTTCCGAGTTTAATTTTCATTGCATAGCATAATTTTTGGCTGAATTTATAAACTGCTGTTTTATTTTTGTTTTTTTGTTTTTTGTTTTATTTTTGTCTCTTTCTAAAACTGTTCTGAGACTGTCAGAATTAGGATGCTATATTTTGCTATCTAATCTGTTGCCCGGTTTCGTTAAAACTCAGAGACAGGTTTTTTTTTTGTTTTTATGCTGCAAGAGACAGCCTGATAGATCTTATCGTGTTCCACAATGTGGTTATAAAGTTTTAAAAGTTTGCTTCTTTTCCCTCTCTATACCCCCTTCCCTCCTGTTGGAGACTGTAAGTTTCTCTGTTTTCAGTACTAACTTTACTTTTAAAGTTTTTTTTTCCAAAGCTGCTTCCAACATTCACTTATTGTACTTTCCCGTACTGCCAGTTATGTTTCTTTTTTGTCTAAACATTATTTGGGTATATTAAACTTGCTGCGACATTTTTTTCACTTCCCTTTTCTCTGTAGAAACTGTTTCTAAGATGTTCATTATTGCTTGGCAACAGTTTCCGCTGCTTGTTTCCTGTTTCACTGACTCAGAATCTATTGGCAGTCTGTCATTTTTCTTTGAGACTTCAATGCTAGTTTTTTTTCTTTCCTTATCTTTCCTAAATAGTTTTCTTCTTTTACTACAGGTATAACTGAATGAAAGAATTTATTTGTACTGTCTGCCCTTGTATTGCAGGCTTTCTTATTGTCATTGTACTGCTCTAATGCTTTTGAGTTTCCTTCTCCTGGTTTGTTGAGTGGAAAATATATTGTCTAGTGAATGATGAATGTGGAATTTTTCATATTTTTTTTTTTTTGGCTAATGTGTTCCAACAAATGACTCTTTTATGGTTCTACCTTCCCCAATGGGCTTACATGTGTTTTGCTGTAAAATATTTCCCTTTTTTATTATTTTTTATCCTCTTTTATTTCACCACCTCTGAAGTAGGTTTCAGGGGCTTTTCCCTGGGGTATGCTATACTTTTGTTTATTTTCTTATGTACCAGTGTCACGCTATAACCATTGGCTTTGATATCGATGCCTGGGGCTTACACCCATTTGAGGGTCACTGACCCTTCTATGGATGACGGTATCTCAATTAGTAGATTTTGAGCAGATTTCCATTCCATTTTCAGAGTGGCCTGCCTTCCACGATTCGGCATTATTGCCCAAGAAGGAGTTATTTGTATATATGACCGCCGTGGCAATAAAGAGACGTCTAAGACATTGGTTGCGATTGTGTACAGGTTGACTCGGGCATTTAAAATTTTAGAAATGGTTAGTTGTATACGCGGGAGAGCCTAACCTATAAAATTTTTATTTTTCTGCGTTGTAGCGCTAAGGGTTTGTAGACCCCTGAGTGGTTTGTAGACCACTTAAGGTCCATTGGGGTGATTATGTTGTAGCTAATCAGCGGGACCCTTTGGACCGCTGCTCCTCGACTCAGAAGACCTTATTCGCGGGTTTTTTGGGTTCTTTTTGGGAGTGTTTGCAATGTCCCTTTTTGGGGACTCTATCTTGGGTTGGAGCCCATGGCCAATTAACCGGGACAGTTCTTGGCAGACAGATAATCTGGGATTACTCCTGTCTTTAGAAGCACACTCTGGGGAGTAGTTTTCATTAATTTGGGATAGAGTAGTATAAATATATAATAGCTGACACTAGGTATTTATTCACTTATTCACCCACTCTTTGGGTACATCCCTGTTTGCTGTTTTTATTTCTCTGTTAATGTCACCTGCGGTCAAAGCATGGAGCTTTCCGCCAATTGGTAATTTTTATTTTGGGTCCCTATGTTGGAATACATTAATAGATGCGTGAGTATGATTGTGTTATGTCTCTGTATGTTCTACTATCAGGATAATCATCGCATGTTTTTGTAAACTGTCAGCACATTCTCATTTCTAGGTCTCCTTGTTATCCCCGAAGCTGCCTTTTGAACCACTGACCTTGTACCAGGTTCTAGATCTGGTCAATATATATATTACTAATCTAGTTCATTTTTCTATAGCAGGTTACAGGTCTAAAGCTTATTTGTAGACCACTTGCTCACTAGGTCCCGTTATTATACATATTGGGTGATGTTGTTCACTACCCATTATATCATATCTTCCTCTCCGCACCCAACACCAGATACTGGTGATCTGACATCTATTCAGATCTCTGGTAAGGACTTTCTGAAACAAACCTTTCTATTTTGCGGTTGACCTCCCTATGCCACCGAGAGTTCGGAAGGGCATAGTGATCCCGCCAACTGTTCTCTTTCTCAATTGATTTTCTGCGCTGGAGATTACATTGCACGAATCGTGAGTATATTTTCATTTATTGTATGTATTGTTATTGAGCTTGCCGTTGTATACTTTCATGGCCTATTGGATTAGCTCTAATTTAAATGTTTTATTTTACCAAATTTAGGATTAAGATTTTGTCCTCAATACACAAGGACACCTCTGTATGTGGGACAATAACTGTGTCTGTGTATGAGTGTGGTTTTCCTTTTCTGTCTGTGTGCTGTGACTTGTGATTGGCTACTGGAATATTTATTTTCATATTTTTTGTTTTTTGAAACCCTAAACAATTCCTTAACCGTGCACAATTCCAATGATTGGTTTTGAACTACATTTAGAAATATCTCGCTTCATCTTCTAAGCTTTAAGTTTTCTACTTATCAGGATTAGGTTACTGTTTTAATTTTATGTCTATATGTTCCTGTGTGTCCTGTGATAAATGGCATAAATTACACCAGCTAATTATTAAGGAATCATTTCTTTAGTTTTAAATTAGTGCTCTAAGGTTACCCTGAGAGATTGCCTATCAACTGCAGTGGTAGTAAATCTCAAAGGAGTGTTGTTTTCCAGGATTGTATATTATTTCATTTAAGCAATGTTTGTTTAATTTGTGACATGATATTAAATAGATTGTTGTTATTTACTTCCGGTAAATTGCTTTCACTAGAAATGCAAGCACTTTTTAGTTCTAGTAGCTATAAATAGATTAAGGGTTTTCGATAATTTATCTTTGTTAGCTCCGGTAATCACATCCGGATTCTAAATCTGGATAAGACAGATATACCGGACATGATACTTATTCAGGTATCATATGACAGACTTTTTAGTAAAAGAGATCCACTTACAGTTTTAATTTTATAGGTGTGCGTCCGTGTATGTGTTCTTTGAAAATTGCATAATTATTCCAGATATTTACTATAAAAGGTTCTATATTATATGCCATCTAAAACACTGTTTATTTGTGACGTTGTTTAAAATAACTAGTGCTGATGTTCACTACCTGGCTCTCTATTGGGGATGTGTTACGTAAGAATGAATTAACTGTTTTAATTTTTCTTTTCACGTCCTATCTACTACTTTCAAACTTCCTTCCCTGCCTCTTAAAGATTTATAGTTTTAAGATATATTATTGTATAGAGTTCCAGCATTTGTGGTTCTCAAACCCCAAATGGCGCAGTTAATTTTCATTTCCGGATTCCATAATACTACAGTGCCAGCCTTATTATCTATGCAATAGGGTTTGGAGATTAACCCTTGCATAACATAGCATAACGTAACATAACTAACTGGTAAATCAGAACTAAAGAAATTCAGTTTCCTATTATTTCAGAGCTATGTTCAGATAAGACTAGCTACAATTGCCAATTTCCTCTTCATTGAGAACCGTATCTCTGGAAGCAGATAAGGTAATAACCTTCTTTTCCTCCTGAAGTATTAATTCTATGAAGACTAATTACACCAGCATGAAGTATTAATATAAAAACTTCAACTTACAGTTTTGGTCTGATGTATAGCCCTATTTTCAGTCACCATAATATCCAATGCTTGCAGTGAGTAGTAAACTCAAATTAGACATAGGAAGCACCGTTATTTCGTGATTTCCTTAGGACCGAATGACAGAAATTAACCCTTGTAGTTCTTATTTTCTCTAAAGTTCATCTTTACAAATGCTTTGGACTCAGTATATGATACAGGAATTCATTACGTGTTTCAGATTTTTAATAACTAGATGGGTTTTTCTGTGATTCTGTGTTATCTTTGCTACTCTTTGTTTAGAATTCAATTTACAATGTAGGCTTACAAGCTGTTCCATTTATCATACTGGTCCATATGAACATATCCTACTGGTCAACTTATGCATTTATTGCATTAATAAAAATTGTTATTATATCTTTGATTTTTTGAATTTTACTAAAATGTTTTAAGAAATGCTTCTACTTGTCTCCTGCTTATAAAGCTGCTCCTCCTCTGTATTTAAAATATACTCTAAATTGTAAGTTGATTCCTGGGAATATATAAGCTTATCTTTAGCTATCCCTCTGAATGTGAATCTTGATATGCTGTCATAATTTAGGGCCCAAATTGTGAAAGCATAGAAAGGATCAGTTTCAAATTTAATATAATTTTCATTTTCCAAATTGGCTGTGAACTATTACAGAGGACTATAGGTTATTGTCCTTCTCATTTGACCTATTTAAACCTTGTAAAGGTCACGTGAGGAGGCCTCATAGAAATATATAGTTTTTACATCTTTCTTTTCTGATATTGGCTTTTCTCTATCTCTCTAAATATCATGTTAAAAGCTGTATTTTCCTGGAGTAGACTCTGACCACAATGTTTCCTCAGACTCTGCTGACTTCCTGTGCCAGCAACATCTAATCTACAGAGAAAATTTTTTTTATTCCTACTGGTAATTTGTGATTTTATATATTGAGACTATGCTCCACCTACTGGTGCCCCAAGGAACTAACAATGCATTCTTTGACTTTTTTTTTCTAATGAACCTGTGCTAAGATTTAAATACTACGCATTACTCGTATCTCATCTTTATTTATTAAGTCCTGTAGGTTGATTGAAGACTGTTAATCCAATTCCTGACCTACCGCCTCTATTCCAGTTTGGTACTTCTGCTACAACTGACCTCTGGCAAGAAAAAAAAGCGCCACCTCCTCCATTTCTACTGTATTAAATATTTTTGCAGGCTCATCTTTTCCAGAACCTACATGTCACTTTACGTATGAGCTCTCTGTTACAACAGACAGCGACCGTGATTCCAGAAGATACTTCCATCACCTGGACTAGTTATGAGTTTTAAATTTCTGCACATGTCTTCTGCTTTGACTATGACTATTTCCTAAGCTACCCTTCTTTCTGAATCATCTAACTCGTAAGTCCTGCTGGCCTCCTGCAGCTGAGGGCTCAACCCTTGGTGAATGTTAGTCATCGCAGGTGAAGATTCCATACCTATTGGCGATAGATTGCAACGCATTGCCCATGCCTTTTTGACTATTTTTGTGCACCACATTCCTGACCCTCCATACATCTATAACTTGAACAATCAACATCATCTCTAAATTTTAATTGTTTTTTTTGGTACCCTTTTCTTTTGTTCCATATAGTTACCTATTGTTATTTGATCATCTGTTAGTAGTAATTACCAATCTGTCTTGCACACTATGCAAGCCAGAAGTGGGGATACATTCTGTAAATCCCAATTCCTAGTCTGTCACTTCTACTGATTCCTTGCCCAAGTTGCTGTGAAAATCCAGCCCTGTTAGATCTTCCAGATCTCCGTCCAGATTCTTCTGCGCTTCCATCGCCTCAACCACGACCAATGAAAGAGAATTCAGAACCAACTTGAGATTTACTGTTGCTGTTTATGGACATTATAGATTCATATTTTGTTTTATTTTCAGTTTAGCAGTAATCCTGTCTATATAATGAAAAGGTTTTATTTTTATTTTCCTAGTATTTCCTGTATTGTTCTAATTGTTTTTCTAAGAGTTTCCCCGTTATTTCTGTTTATGTAATTTAAATTGAAGTTGATATTGCTCAGATACAAGGGTAACATCACACCCTAATACTGGCTATGATATCATAATGTAGGTGTAAACCCTGTTAGTATCAACCAGTTATGCAATTGTTTAACTCTGGTGTAGGCTTACTTAAGTTGCATGTCTTTCTGTAGGTTTGACTAAGCTCCAAGTGGGGTAACGGATATATGAAATGCTTCCCATACTTCCAGGTCATTATGCATATGTCAAAATCCATGCATGACCTTTGTTAATATAAATTTTCCTAGGATTGACCATTTTTGCTGTATAAGGCAACCTCATACTTGCTATCCACTTTTTAGTGCTCATGATTGGATGCTAATGATGAGTAATAGTAAGGTCCAGGCATTCCGACCTGTTTAAGGATTCTGAATACCTACAACCTAAAACAGCCTACAATCTGAGTACTAACCATATATATGTTGAGCCACCATAACAATGCTTAATCAAAACCACTATTCCTTCCGAGGACCACTGAGATAGATACATTAGATTATCTCCCCATGCACTATGCAACAGATACAATAGAAGCCATAGCAAGACCTGAAAGTATTTATTAGCATGATCCACCTGAAATTGCTATTACCCACATACCGATACTTCATGAGATTTTGTAGATGAACTCATGGATTTGTCCCATTCATAAAACCTTTCTCACTACAGGTTTGAGTAAGTCTCAAGAGAGATGACATCAGGATTAAGGCCCAAGGGGTTGGGTAATCTAAAGGGAATTCCATATGCCCAAATAATATATCACCTGAGAATGAAGTTTCCTGTCTTGCACCATACCTTCTAGCAATTTGTAAGACCAAAACTCCCCCTCTCGTTTGATAGCTTGCCACCTTCTGGAATGGATGATGACAAGCTTGACGAGCTTTGTGTCACCCCTCCCCAGAGGGGGTGACAAGTGGGGAATGTATAATTATGGTACAGCCAGAGACCCCCCCACTGGAATGGTGGTGGGCCCAGTCATAGAGCTCAGGCCATTACAGACCTTGGCTGAGTCAGAAATCTGATGGCTGACATAACTGGGAGCTTACTGGAAAAGTATGACCTAGTTTGTAGCCCAGATTGAGGCCTAAAAGTTAGGTAAATAGATATGGAAACAAAATGGAGGATTTCAACACAAAATGGAAGCCCGTATCTGTTACAAAGTGGAATTTTCTCTAATGTAAGTTAGAAAAACAAGTTGAGCAATGAGTGAGTCATGCCAGGTGCAGAGAAAATAGGGAACTAGCTGTCCAAGAGAGGAGGGAGACTTTCCTGTGAGCAGGGTCTTGCTTAAGAAGCGAGCTAAAGATAAAACCATGTTAGCAAGATAGAACCTACTCATTAGCATGAGCCAATCAGTGACAACCATGACATTAGCATAGATCCAATCAGGTATATCTTCTGTCATATTACCCATATCCTGAGGGCACCTATAAAAATCCGGGTATTTCCTGGTTTGAGTTAGAGAGAAAAGGGTTGGCACTCTCTCTCCAAGGGAAACCAATGTGTCCAGCAGAATTGACAAATTACCTAATTGCTTTCCCTTGTAAAACCTCTAATTGGTGAAAGAAATTATAAAACATTAGCAAATAATTAACACCTGTTTGCAGCTTATTATATTCCTATAATTGATTGTACATGCCTGTTGTCAATCACGGATTTGACTTATACCTTAGCAAATAAACTCCTCATTCCAAATGATGATTTGCGGGCTTCACTTAATGATGAAAGGCTGTAAGTATAAATGCTTTTGCTATATCAGGCTATCTTTCGCGGCATTGTATAACTTGTAACCTAAATCCAGTTTGTCATAAGGCTGGTATCTATTCCTTGCCAGTGCTGAGAGGCGGACTAATGCGGGTCCCTTAGACCTAACGTCTCTCTCTGTGGCAATTCCTCTTAGAACGTCACAACTCCCTGATTACCCCAGTACTAGTGCTATTTAGAGATGGAGTCAGATTAAGGTCACTCTAGCCTTCTTGGGGGGGCTCGGGACCCCTCAATTCTCAACACTGGCTACACCCCTGGCACTGCCTATCCAACAAAAACAGTGTTAGACAGTACTTGTTAGAGATGGACAAACAATAAAGAACGACAACGTGGATGCAGCAGCTCACAGGTTTGCTTGCTGTGTTTTGAGTGAATGGCTATGACGGCTCCGCGGGGGAGTGGAAACAGAGATTAATCAAATGTCTTCCTTTCATACAGTGGACTAGATAGGCTAACTTCCACTCCAGTCTATTAAACCTCCTTCAAGATTCGCCACTGTAGCTGGGTCCCCCTTCCAGGACCCAGCCAGGCTCGACCCTGCTTAGCTTCCTTCTTCACCCGACTGTTGCCTCGCTCCACACCACCTTGGCCTGTTCTGGGAACTCAGCGCCAGACCCCCTGAGAGCTTGCAGGACTTCCTCCTCCCTCTATTGTTTCCACAGAGGCTCAATCAAGGCAAAATGTTTATAGAAAAAAAACCTTTATTTTCTTGCTTCCATTCAGCATAGACACAAAAGGGAAACACCTTACTCCCAGGTTGTTAAGGTTTGCTGCCAAAGTCTCATTCAGGGTTTAAACAGTCCATGTAACTTCACTCCTTTTAACCAAAATTACTTCTCTTGGGAACAGAGCATATCCAGAAAGGAAGCCCAGCAGCTCTGTCTTGTGTAGCCCCAGCACTTTCCAGTATCAAACAGTTCATACAGCTTTTCCTGCTTCATCTAACAGCACAGATAAACAGCACTTCTCCCATGTTGGGGTTTGAATTGTACTCAGCTCCTGTCTCTTCCTGAGGCCAGCACCTGTCCCCTCTTTAGCAGAGACCTCCCCCAGTGCCTCAGCCTCTCTCCTCCGGTCTTCTACGACTGTCTCCAAGGAGCTGCCAGCCACTCCCTCACAATACCTTTCCTCGTTTGGGCCAAAGCCCCAATCTCCATCGGCTCCTCCCCTAGTCCTTCAGCATCCATTTTAACCTCATCCCCAGCTGGCCCTCATTACGTTCCTCAGAAACCATTTCCCAATCTTTTATCTCCTCCCCTAACTCCTGCACAGACGGGTGGGGAAGAGAGGGATTCTGGGAATGGTAGTTCCTCCCCTTCTTCCTTAACCCCGCTAGCCTTTCAGCCTCCGGTAGTCCAGCTTTCTGGAGTGGTGAGTATGAAATCTGCCCTGCTGGGGTTCCCCTGCTCTCTGCACCCCCTTTCCTCGTGACTTCCGTGATCCCTTCTCACACCACGGAAAGAGGAGAATAGAGAATCGCAGCGCTGGGTTATGGCTGGTGAACGCTGTGAACGCTGAAGTGTACTAAGCAACTTCTATAGCAAAGAAAGACCAGGATCAAATATTTTATACCATATTCATCTGAAAAACACCTAAAACCGGCTGCAGACAGCAGAGAATGAGCACTTGACCCGGTTGGAGTTAAGCTGGAACAGCAGAGCGTTCGTTCTGAATCCTAGCGGCAACCCTGCCGAGGAGAACGACCACTGGGCGTGCCAACCAGCCTCGTGGCCGCCGGACATACTGACCCAAACCCTGGTCTGCACGGCGAGCATTCGACCCAGTCGGAACCCAGTTGAAACAGCAGAGCGCTCGCTGGGAATCTCAGCGGCGATCTTGCTGAGGTGAACAAACACTGGGCAAAACAGCCAGAAACCGCCGAACGCACAGACATACCTCTTGGCCCACAGGGCGAAACCAGACGACCCAACCTGCGGAAGAAAGGGTGCCCACTGGCTGAGCCAACCAGCCACGTGGCCACCGGACGCACCAACCATCCTCCTGGACTACAATGCGAGACCGGAATTCAGTTAGAACAGCAGAGCGCTCGCTGTGAATCTCAGCGGCAATCCTGCCAAGGTGAACAACCTCCGAGCGAGCCAGCCAAAACCGCTGAACGCACAGAACTACCCCCTGGCCTACAGTGCGAAACCGGACGATCCAACCTGCTGGGAAAGGATGAATACCGGACGAGCTAACCAGCCTCGTGGCCACCAGGCGCATCAACCCTCCACCTAAGCTACATTGCGAGACCGGACGATTGATCCAGCCGGGAAAAGATCACCAATTACGAAGACTAGATGCTGCATGAGGAACTCCTCCTTCCACTTCGTCCATCTCCCTCCCTGCATCATAAAGTACTCACCGGAGAGCACAACTCGTCCACGATCACAGATCTCAGAATAAAAGATCCCCGATTGCTCCACTATAGACATCTGGACTAGCCCTCTACCTGGTAAAATTCAGTAAGAGATACACAGGGCCAAGGACGTTCTGCAGACCTCAGGTGCAAAACCCGAACTGCTGTCTCTTAATCCGAAACAGTGAGTAAACCAAGACAGGACACTCATAGAGGGCAGAGTACCACACAAACTAATTCTTTGGTTTGTGAGGTGCTGTATAACTCCTGAGAAGGCTTTCCAGTCTGTATTTTATGCTGAAACACTCTCTTTAAATGCTCCCTCTAACTGATTTAAATGCACTGCTTGTTTGATAATGCTGCAGCAGGCCGAAAGTCTTCACTAAATGTTCCTCTAAAATCTCTACTTGCTTAGCAACCCTGTAGCAGGCTGAAAGTTCTCATCTAAATACCCCCTTTAAATGACTTAAATGCTGTACTTGTCTAGTAATGAAAGTTTTCCTAGAAATGCTTAAATGCTCTGTTCAAATGCTTAAATACTCCCTCTAAATGCTGTAAATGCTTTCTTCAATAACGTTGTAGCATGCTGAAAGTCCTTCTTTAAAAGCTCCAAATGATCTTTTGGGCGACTAAAACGATAGCGGGGATGAGACGACTTCCCTATGAAGAAAGATTAAGGAGGCTAGGGCTTTTCAGCTTGGAGAAGAGACGGCTGAGGGGAGACATGATAGAGGTATATAAAATCATGAGTGGAGTGGAACAGGTGGATGTGAAGCGTCTGTTCACGCTTTCCAAAAATACTAGGACTAGGGGGCATGCGATGAAACTACAGTGTAGTAAATTTAAAACAAATCGGAGAAAACGTTTCTTCACCCAACGCGTAATTAAACTCTGGAATTCATTGCCGGAGAACGTGGTGAAGGCGGTTAGCTTAGCAGAGTTTAAAAAAGGGTTAGAATGTTTCCTAAAGGACAAGTCCGTAAACCGCTACTAAATGGACTTGGGAAAAATCCACATTTCCGGGACTAACGTGTATAGAATGTTTGTACGTTTGGGAAGCTTGCCAGGTGCCCTTGGCCTGGATTGGCCGCTGTCGTGGACAGGATGTTGGGCTCGATGGACCCTTGGTCTTTTCCCAGTGTGGCATTACTTATGTACTTGCTCAGCAACATTGTAACATGCTGAAAAACTTCCCTCAATGATCTAAAAACTTTAAATACTACCTCCAATGCTCTAAATGATCTAAAATAACCGAATTCTCTAACACTTAAGACACACATATTAATACACAACCTCAGCAAATTACTCCTAATTACCTACTGTCTCTCCTTAACCCACCACACACTCACAAACCCTAATACAGGCAATACTACTCCCACAATTCTCAAACCACCCACACAACATGCCTATCCAATCAACTACTAGCCACGATCACCATCTACAGAAAGGAACGAAAGGACATAACAAACCTACACACCAAGAAGACAGACAGCTGATAAAATTATCACTACCTCAAACCCAACTGAACACCAACAAATACAAATAGGATACATCAATGCCAGATCGGCAGTTAATAAAACCGCAACACTGACTGACTGGATTACAGCGGACCATCTCGACTTCCTACTTATCAGCGAAACTTGGATCCATGACTCCAAAGACCCAATAATTCTAGGGCTCTGTCCTCCAGGATACAAAATTACCCACTGGACAAGAAAAGGAAAAAGAGGAGGCGGCATAGCAATAATCTATAAATCCCAATTCACAATCACAACAACAGCAGAATCTATTCTTCCCCAACTCGAAATAGCATCAGTTAGAATCAACCACTCCAACCTACGCGATCACCTAAACCTGATCTTATTCTACAGACCCCCGGGCAACTGGCAGGAGTCACAATCGCACTTCCTGGATTTCATATCGATTTCCACCCAGAAGCTTCTCATAGCAGGAAACATCAATCTTCATCTTGAAGACACTAACTCAAGCAATGTACGCGAATGCAAGGACTTCCTTCAACTATGGGAGCTCCACTGGCCAAATACACAACCCACTCACAACAAAGGACATACACTAGATATCATTTCCCACAAATTCTCATCAGAACCAAATATCAAACTAATAGACACAAAATGGGCAGCCAAGCCATGGTCCGATCACTACAGTGCAAACCTCTCCCTTCACTGGAAAACAAAAAAGACACAACAAAAAAACAAACATATACTACGAGAGGCAAAATGGACCCACTAACATTCTGGCAGCAATTCTACACTGACGAAGGGATAATACCTACAGACTCACCCCAGTTTCTCCAAAACTGGGATAGCAGATGCAGAACAATACTAGACAATATAGCACCACTTCAAACCAGAACCTCACACAGAAAAAACTCAATACCATGGTTTAACGAAGAATTGAAAGAACTAAAAATACAGGTCAGAAGACTAGAAAGAGCATGGAGCAAGAAAAAAGACGAAAGCACAAACAAAGACTGGAAACAACTACAAAGAAAATACAAATACACTATCAGACAAACTAAAAGGACCTATTACAAAACCAAAATAGGTCCAAAATACAAGGATACACACAAACTCTTCTCACTCGTAAACAATCTTCTAAATACCACCAAGGTCACCTCTAACAACTCAGACACCCCATCAGCAACCAGCCTGGCAAAGTACTTCAACGAAAAAATCATAAAGCTCCGACTCATGATACCCACCAACATAGTAACATAGTAGATGACAGCAGAAAAAGACCTGCATGGTCCATCCAGTCTGCCCAAGAAATGTGCCACTTTTTTGTGTATACCTTATCTTGATTTGTACCTGTCTTTTTCAGGGCACAGACCGTACAAGTCTGCCCAGCACTATCCCCGCCTCCCACCGTCAGCTCTGGCACAGACCGTATAAGTCTGCACAGCACTATCCCCGCCTCCCAACCACCAGCCCCACCTCCCACTGTGCCCCTTTTTTTGTGTATACCTTACCTTGATTTGTACCTGTCTTTTCAGGGCACAAACCGTACAAGTCTGCCCAGCACTATCTCCGCCTCCCACCATCGGCTCTGGCACAGACCATATAAGTCTGCCCAGCACTATCCCCGCCTCCCAACCTCCAGCCCCGCCTCCCACTACCAGCTCTGTTATCCAATCTCGGCTAAGCTCCTGAGGATCTATTTCTTCTGAACAGGATTGCTTTATGTTTATCCCACGCATGTTTGAATTCCGTTACCGTTTTCATCTCCACCACCTCCCGCGTGAGGGCATTCCAAGCATCCACCACTCTCTCCGTGAAAAAATACTTCCTGACATTTTTCTTGAGTCTGCCCCCCTTCAATCTCATTTCATGTCCTCTCGTTCTACCGCCTTCGTATCTCCGGAAAAGGTTAGTTTGCGGATTAATACCTTTCAAATATTTGAATGTCTGTATCATATCATAACATAACGGACTATACAAATATCCTTGAATGTCTAGACCCAAAACCCGGAAAATGCCCAGCAGACCAATCATGGACCGACTTTGACACGCTCTCTCACCAAAGGAAATCTCACATTGGCTTGGAAAATACGCCAAATCGCAATGCAAATTAGACATCTGCCCTAACAGCTTAATAAGATCAGCACCCAAACAATTCAAAACAGACCTCTTGAACCACATAAACTACAGACTTCAAATGGACTCTTTCCCCACGGACAAAGGAAATATCCTACTCACCCCGCTACTGAAAGATGCTAAAAAAAAGCACAATGGACCTAACCAACTATCGACCAGTAGCATCGATTCCACTCATGACCAAACTCATGGAAGGCATAGTGATGAAACAACTTAATGAATACTCAATTCTGCACGAGTCTCAATCAGGATTTCGGTCGAATCACAGCACCGAAACTGTACTAGTGTCCGCAATGAACTAATTCAAACAGACAACTGCGACTGGCAACAACATTCTCCTCCCGCAATTCGACATGTCCAGTGCCTTTGGCATGATTAACCATGAGATACTAATACATATACTAGAATACTTCGGAGTTGGAGGCACAGTTCTCAAGTGGTTCAAAGGATTCCTGACCACAAGATCATATCAAGTAACAACGAACGCGGACAGATCACCCCCATGGAAACCTGAGTGTGGAGTTCCTCAGGGAATCCCCTCTCTCACCAACATTATTCAACCTAATGATGACACCTCTAGCCAAGCTACTAGCCAATCAAAACTCAACCTTTACATTTATGCAGATGACGTCACAATTTACATCCCATTCAAACATGATTTAACACAAAATCACCAACGAGATCACCAAAGCCCTCCAAATCATGCACACTTGGGCAGATGCATTCCAATTAAAACTTAATGCAGAAAAAACACAATGCCTCGTACTCACCTCACAACATAACACAAAAAAACTTCACCACCATTACCACACCATACTGCTCCCTCCCTGTCTCACAAAACTTGAAAATTCTTGGAGTCACCCTTGATCGAAACCTCACTCTTGACACCCATGTGAAAAACACGACGAAAAAGATGTTCTACACCATGTGGAGACTCAAAAGAGTAAAACCTTACTTCCCGAGACACATCTTCAGTACCCTGGTACAGTCAATGGTAATACGTCATCTGGACTACTGCAATGCACTGTATGTCAGATGCAAAGAACAGCCAATCAAAAAACTCCAAACCTGCCCCGAATACGGCCGCCAGACTCATAATTGGGAAAAACTAAATATGAAAGTGCAAAACCTCTAAGAGAGAAACTTCACTAGCTTCCACTTAAAGAATGCATTGCGTTCAAGATCTGCACGATCGTACACAAAATCATCCAAGCAGACGCACCAATCTACATGCTAAACCTCGTAGATCTACCTCCCAGAAACTCCACAAAATCATCCTGCAAATTTCTCAACTTGCACTACCCCAGCTACAAAGGTCTTAAATACAAGCTGATGCATGCCTCTAACTTCTCTTACATGAGCACGCAGTTATGGAATGCATTACCAACAGACCTAAAAGCAATCAACGAAACAACCATCTTTCCGAAATCTCTGAAACATTCTTCTTCAGCAGGGCCTACAATGAGAACGACAACCCCACTAAGTCACCTCACCAATCCACTCAATTATGAACACTGACCTTCTCTAACTTCCCTATTCACTCTCCTCCTTCTTCTTTTCCCTTCCTAATCACTACACTTTACTAACTGAACTTGATTTGTTATCCGAATTGACAATGTTATTAATCTATGTAAGCCACATTGAGCCTGCAAATAGGTGGGGGAATGTGGGATACAAATGCAATAAAATAAACCTCCTTCAAGATTCGCCACGGAAAGAGGCGAATAGAGAATCGCAGCGCTGGGTTATGGCTGGTGAACGCTGCAGTGTACAAAGCAGCAGCGGCCGTCAAAACAAGACGCGCTCCAGACTTAAGGTCGTACGTAAGGTCGTACGTAGATCCGGAATATCCCGGGGATCCCGAAGATCTGGCTTTTACACCCGGCCCGGTGATAGCGCGGCCACTGCTTTGTAAAAGGGCACCAAAATGATTTTAGAAATCAGAAGGTCAACCCGAGTATGGCTAAAAATCACAATTTTTGAAATCCAAGCACCAATAGAAAAAGAAGAAAAAAAAATTAAAGTATCAGCAAAATTGCTTTTTCTCTGTAGAATCTATGCAGTAAAGCAGAATCAGATTTAATGAAAAGTATCATAGCCTTCAGATGAAGTCAGACCCTCAGGAGATGCAGAAATACTTCTAGAGAAACTCTTCAATAGCCCCAAAAGAAATCTAATAAGCAGGCTTAAGAACAAAATATATAATTAACAGATTTTTTTCAACGACAAACTACTAACCCTGTAGTGCTTGTTCTGCGGTAGGGAAACGCATATGGGTTGAATTCCAGCAAACACTTCAAAAAATGGCTAAAAATAAATATAAAGCTTAAACATTGAACGAATTAAAGCAAAATTCCCTCATAAAACAAACTCATTTTATCTACAACTTACCAATCTTTTCCAAAAAGAAAAAGCAACTCCCAAGCCACACATAACATAAGCTCAAAACAACAGCTCTTTCCACATTTCAAGCACCATCCGAGTTTCCGACGTCCACCACCAGGAACACGTATGACGTCCACTACACTACTGAGTGCGCCAACAAGCCCTCACGCGATTGGCTACATAGCTAACCACTAATCACTAGCCCCTTATTGTGGAGCGTAGCTGTTGTTTATCTTAGATAATTGAAAGAGAAGGTGACGAAAAAGGAAGCTGTGAGCGGGCAATCGCGATTCGCGAGTAGTTGAGTTATTGGGAGTTGCTGTTGTTGAGCTGAGGTAGTTGCTGGGGGGCCTTTGAATTCTGAGGCACTTTGGGGTGGGGAAAAAAGTGAAGTAGGCAGACCGAGGGCGAGTTGTGGTTTAAGTTTTTTTTTGTTCATATTTCTCTCTGCCCAGTGGTGTTTTCTGGGTTGAGTAGCGTTATAGAAATGATTGTTGGTAGTGGTAATAGAAGAAAAGGTGAAGAGTATGCGCTCTGGGACTGCTGTCCCATCCAATTCAGCTAGTCTTTATTTCCCAGCCTTCCCTCCCCTCGGGCACTGTTGACAAACACATTTCTTATTATCCCCCTCCACTGCTTGTGCTCTTGCTTTTTCTTATAAGTCTAGAAGTACCAGTAGGTGGCACACTCCTACAACAGCTGGTAGTCAAAACCAGGTTAAAACTAGAAACTGGGGGAAGGCCAACAGTCGCTCAAAAGCGCATGGTTTGGGATAAGGTATCTTTCAAAGATATCACCAAAACAGGGGAGATAGGGTATCCCGATAGGTTGCAAAAGGGTCCGTAGTAGATCAGGTGTCCTTAAATAGAAATCAGACAAACATTGCAAATTAATACTGTCAAGTACTGAGCATGTGTAAATAGGAACAACAAACATAGTTTGAAATGTCTTATACGAATGCCAGAAGCCTAAGAAATAAGATGGGAGAGTTAGAATACATGCACTAATTGAAATGTAGATATAATGGGCATCTCTGAGACCTGGTGGAAGAAGGATAACTGGTGGAATACTATCATAAAAGGGGAAAGATTATATTGTAGTGATAGGGTGCATTGAATTGGTGGAGGGTAGCACTGTATGTTGAGAGCCTTGAATCAAATAGATTTGAAAATTCTGCAGGAAACAAACAACATCTTAGACTCCCTATGGATTGAAATTCTATGTGTAAAGGGGAAAAGGATAGTGATAGGAAGTGTACTACCGTCCGCTGGCCAGGATGAACGGATGGATGTAGGAAGGTAAAAGGAAATTAGGGAAGCAAACAAAACTGGGCGTGATTTCAATTACCCTGATATTGACTGGGTAAATGCAACATCGGGGCATGCTAGGGAGGTAAACTTCCTTGACGAAATCAAGGATGCTTTATGGAGCACCTGGTACAGGAGCTGACAAGAGAAGGAAAAATTCTAGACCAAAATACTAGGACTAGGGATCATGCGATGAAGCTACAAAGTAGTAAATTTAAAACAAATTGGAGAAATTTTCTTCACTCAACGGGTAATTCAATTCTGGAATTCGTTGCCGGAAAATGTGGTAAAGGCGATTAGCTAGCAGAATTTAAAAAAGGTTTGGACGGCTTCCTAAATGAAAAGTCCGTAGACTATTATTAAATTGGGACTTGGGGAAAATATTTCTGGATAAGCAGCATAAAATGTTTTGTACTTTTTTTGGAATTTTGCCATGGTATTTGTGACCTGGATTGCCACTGTTGGAAACAGGATGCTAGGCTTGATGGACCTTTGGTCTGTCCCAGTATGGCAATACTTATGTAGTTGTGATGTTAACACAGGAGATGAAGTGATGTCAAAACGTTGAAGTCACTTAGGTTTGTCTCTGTTTTCCCTTTCCCCGCACAGCCGTTGTTCTGTGTACGCTTTGGCAAACAAAGTATGAGCCTGCTGCATCCACATTGTTCTTTATTGTTGGTAGCATTTTTATTCAACCTCACATATATTTTCGAACACGTCAGCATCTGTAGTATATGGATGTATACAGAGGAAGTATAATAACGGAATAACTTTTCATAGCTAGGTAGTAATTTGTTATAAATCGTAATCGGTGTGTGATTTGGAGGGGCTGGTTATAGAGACTCCCTAGCCACGTGTTGTATTCGTGTAGACTTTTTTTTTTTCTCCTGGTAAAGCACACTAAACCAGATATGATGTTATTGAAAATCAGGGTGCTCAATATTTAGAGTTTTTTGTCTATTTACTTATTATATGAACTTTATCTTACACATCAAACACGAATTAGGTTGAAACCTGGGATCATTTGAAATTTTGTTTTTTCCTGTTGCCTAGATCAAAGGGAAAGATAGTTGGGGGGAACTGCTCCTTTTGCTTTGTGGCATGCAGTGGTATATTATGAAATGCACTTAATATTTGTTCATTATTATATTACTGTTTAAAAGAGACTTTGAGGGCAGAGCTACATTCATGCTGAAGTCCAGAGTCAGGCTAAATGTGCTATAATTTTCCAGTTCTGTGATAGATATTTATTTCTTCTTTTTCTGGTTGTAAAAGGCATTTTTGGTGGGGGTGAGGGTGGGGGGTTAATCTTTATCTCCCTGCTGAGTGTTCTATATAGATGAGTTTTAGGAATAATGACGACTAAGGGAAAGCAGCAGTAGAGCAGATTGGGTTTATGCACATTATGTTTTCCAAATGGTGATGCATAGATTGATGGGATGTCTTTGTTTGTATAAGACCAGAGTAAATAATTTCTTAGCTTCTTGTTTAAAACTAACGAGGAGGAACTAATCTGGTGGGGGGAAATGAGTCTGGGTCATTCCATGTCAAGTGTCTGGTGGTCCCTGCGCGACCATCAGGATTTTGCTGAAATTTTTCTGTGAACTTCATACATGTCCCCAATGAACATTGGTAAAGTTTTATGTTCGCCGAGCATACTTGCTGAGACCTGCATGAATTCAGTAAACAAATAGTTCAGCCGGTTGATATTCAGCAGAAGTTAACCAAGTCAACGTCAACCTTCCTAATATGATTTGATAAAAGCATTTTCTCAGTTATTACCCAAATGTGAATACAATTATAATAATAAATTTTGGATGTTACACCGAAATCTATTATTCGTCTCACTGTATTTCCAGTTTTGACATAGTATGTCATCACAAGGACAAATATAAGAAAACAATGGACTACATTAGGGGCTTATAGTCCATTTAGTTATGTTTCAACAAATGAGATATCTGTATGAGAGAAAATATTTTTATTTTTTTACTTATTTTATTTATTATTATTTTTATTTGTTGCATTTGTACCCCACATTTTCCCACCTATTTGCAGGCTCAATGTGGCTTACATAGTACAGTCAAAGGTGTTTGGCCCAGTCGGTGGTTAACAAATACAAGGTTGTATAGTGATCATATGAGGTATAAGTGGAGGATCAGGATGATGAAGATTGCATGTTGTCCTGTTCGACTTATGAAACCACTTGTCCCTGAAGCATGCTCAAAACAGAATAATCTATTTGTACAAAAGAGATGAGGTGAAGACGTGATTACATCGCACCAATGAAAGGAGAGTTTGATTTTACTTCCAATCTTTAAAACATCAGGCTTCCCAAGGCATATTACAACAGCAGTTAAGATGAGCTCATCAGAAAACAGGATACCCTCGCTGAAATTTAGGCCACGTATTATTGTATTGTGTAGAAAAATAAGCACAAAATACCGCCTTTATTAATGCTATTTCCACCAGCTACAATAATTTTTGAAGCTGTTTTAGTGATATTCAGTTTTGATTTCATGATATTTATATCTACATATGGGAAGCATTCAAATTTAAAACAAAATGATTTAAGAAAAAATATAAACTGACCATTAATTAAAAGTATAGTGGAGGTTACTTGCATTGGATGTTGCAGCCTTGTACCGTCTGTTTTTATCTACCCCTCTCTAGACCCCCGCAGGACCCTTCCCACGGAGGTGTACAGAGGGTTTGTTCTTCTAAGATCTTGTTAATCACCCCCTCCCTGAATTCCAGTGACAACCCATTCCATGGTGTTATGTCTCGGGGTTCTAAGGATGCGCCTCCGGTCATGGAGGCGTAGGGGGGGGTGACAGAAGGCGCAGTTCAAATCTAATTCCCATGACCACAGCTTTCTGTCTATCTGGATCTAAGTGAATCTTTGGCCATTTATGTTCCCACATGAAATCTATGTGAGTGAGAAAGAATCTTACTTGTGTGTGTGTAGTATTCCTGTGAAACAGGTGGAGGAGAGAGAATAGAGTTGAAACAGAGACTGGAGCAGTGTAAAAGAAATAATCTTTTATTCTCACCCAATCAATTTGGTACAAACATCAGACAGATTCGGGTTCAACCGCCAGAGTTTCGCCCTCAGAGATTGCGGTGGGGAAAGAATCCGACTTTAGCTCAGCTCTGCATTTCTTATATAGTATTTCTTCCCATACAAGTCAATTGGAGAGAGACTTTTTTCTAATCTTTCTTCATACTTAACCGCAGGTCAGGTGCCCACCTGCCCCTCTCTCAAAGATTTCCTTCATAGTGCCAATTTCAACACTTTTAAAACCTCTTTCCTAATATTGAGAGAGATCTGT
Organism: Microcaecilia unicolor; assembly: GCF_901765095.1. NCBI lineage: Eukaryota > Metazoa > Chordata > Amphibia > Gymnophiona > Siphonopidae > Microcaecilia > Microcaecilia unicolor. The sequence goes on from NC_044036.1 coordinate 230,825,417, forward strand.
GTCTTTGTATCTTGTGATACTGGGAGCCATCTTTAAAGACAAAACTCCATTTTAAGAACCAAGCTTTTTACCATTTGTGTCATTAGTTTTCTACATCAGTTAGAGTGTTACACTCAATTGAAAGTTTGTACCAGGTTTCAATAAGATTCACCAAGCAGTCCTGCTCTTGCAGGCTCTCTGCTATAAGGCCATCAGCTGATTATCAGGCCTAGTCAGTGCTTTTCAGCTTGTTTAAGGCTATGTAACTTGGCCCACCACTATTCCAGTGGATAGGTCTCAAGCTGGGACACCTATTAACTTCCCCTCTTCACCCTATCTCATAGGTGACACAAGAGTTAACGTACCATGGTACCATCCATTCAGAAGGTATCCTATAAAACTATCGAATTGGAGAGTCTAATTGAAAAACCGGTAGGTCAGAATTTTGGAATCAGGTCACAACATAGGCACTACTTCGGTTATTTCAATCCTTCTTGAGGCTTACCCATATCTGCGATTAAGTACATACTATGATTACAACATAATATCTTTCAACCTATTAATATGCAGGTTTAATCTTACTCTTACATATGTGTGTATATATATTGCTAACAAGCATTGATTCTTTGGTTATATACTGATTATATTTTGAGTATACATTTGCATGGATTACATAGTCATATTGCTTATTGATCACATCATTTTATAAAGCCTTACGTTATTATATTGCATCCCTGTGTGCTTTAATTGATCATACAGTCGCAGACATTTCTACATTGTCTCTAGCATTTGCATAGCGATTGGTCCAATCTCATAGGGAGATAGTCCAGTGTGTTATCTCCTGTGGTATTGGGAAGGAGATTTTCGTACAGGACATATTGTCCTGTGGTTGTTTTCTTGGTTATGGCAGGTTTCAATTAAGCGTTCGACTAAGCCTCTAGCACAAGGGAGTATGCAGCATCCTACTAATACAAAAATGCTACCACTATGATGTATGGTGGTGGCTGCAGAGATGATAAATGTCTTCCATTTACCAAAGGCTTTATCCATCCAACCAGTCCAAGAAGTATCAACACCAGAGTTCTCAGCCAATTCCTTCAACAGTGAGGTAGGCCTTTCAAAGCTCTGGTAATTGATCCATCTGGAGCAGTGTTGTTGGGGATAAAGGTGCAACACTGTGTACCTATTTTGCGGCACACCCCGCCATCGGCCGCTAGCATCTGGTCAAGCATTAATCGATTTTCTAACGTCATTCTGCTAGTGCGTCTAACTGCGCTGCAATTCCTTGAACCGCATCTCTAGTATAATTTACAAAATCTCTGCTGGTTGTAATATATATAGTTAATCCAATCTACATTCTTGTTGATCGTAGACCACCAAAAGAAGGCAGATTCGAATCCTGCGGCAATCTGGTTTCTGGCTTTGAACTCATCAGGGACCCCTCTTGGAATTCCAATTGCATCTATATAAACCCGATCATCAAAAGATCCAGGCATTGCATGTCTCTTCACACGTGAGGAGAGCTGCTATGAGGAGGAATCAAAGATGCTATAATGATTGAATTACCAATTTGAACTAGGGCACATCTGCCTGTTCCAGCTTCTGTGAAGTGTATGGTGATGGTGTGGGTTCCACAATACCACCATACATCTGCTCTAGCCTGTGAAAAGTCTGTGAGGTTCAGACCTCGCAGAGCCCCTCTTTCTAGGGTGGTATTGCAATTGGTCAAATTTCCCAGAAACCGTGTATTTCTAAACTCCATATCGTTCCAGACATGTATGATACCTTGTAGCAGGGTCTGGAATCCTGAATGCAGGTGGTACCCTCATCCAAGGGGCAAGTAAGGATGATGTTTGTCGAGATGTTGACAAGACTGATTAATTTCTTCCTTTACCTGTAACAGCTCTAACATACACCAAAAACCATCTGGATCATTGTAAAGATCTAAAGGAAAGGGAACTACAGTAGTTCTGCCCTTGAATGGGCACAAAAATAACAGTTAGAAACATTCAAACTCTTTGTGGTATAATGGGCCCATTCGAGCCACAAATTAGTATCCCCAACCCAGTTTCTAGTGCTATTAAATCTTGGAATTATTAATTGGTACAACTTGATAGGGAATCTTTACATCAGGTATCTTGTTGACATTAAGGGATTCTTTTCTGGTTGGGGAGGGGGAATAATCTGAAATTTGCCTATAGGATCCCTGCCTGTAGTATCAATTCCTAGGAATAGGTTCTGTACGTAACAGCAGTTATTCCTCTGAAAGTGATAGCTACCTGATTACACCTGGTCATTGGACAAGTGTTAAACACTCGTGGTTTCATAATAGAAATACTCTTTTTGAGATCTGGAATTTCATTACCTGAATAGGGAACCCATGTACCTGTGTACCACCATACTTGTGCCCAACTTCCGCATGTGGAAAAGGGACACAGGTATATCTCAAAAGCTGACAGATACTGCTGCACAGGATGCTCACCACACATAGTGTAGGCACACACATCAAGGGTTATTGTAATCGTCTCCTTAGTAGTGGGTAATGTTATTTTGTAGTTGGGTATTATTTTCTGCAAAAAACTTTCTAAACTCTGTGTTCCTTGTACAATGGGTATGGTGAACACACACAGCAGGAGGACTAGGCACATCATGTTGGCAGTTTTCATGAGTAAACACTGTATCAGGACTGTAAGAGTGGCAATTGACGGCTAATGATTAAGGTGAGTAACAAATTAGTCCTGGGGTTTTTAGCTAGAGCTGCAATACAACAATCGGTATTCCGAAATACACCAAAATTGATATATCATCAGATGTTCCTGTGTAAGGGGGATAGATTCGTAGTAGCTCCTGTTTCGATGGGACTATTTGTTTCAAAAAGGCTAAATACCTCCAAGGTCCTAATCCAACCTCTCTTATGAATAGAAAAGGTATCCAATCGGTGTTAAGTATGGCGTATGTGATTAACCAAAAATCTACTACCTCACCAGTTTCTGGTCTCACTAGAGGCACTTCAGTCTGCTCTACTTGTAAACCTAAACTCCTCCAACAATGCTAGGGTATGAATAACAATTCGACTGGGGCCAAACGTCCAACTCTCAAGTAAGGGTTCACACAGTGTATGATACCGAGTGAAAGGATCCCAACTGGGATCGTCTTCTGGAGCAGGGTCCCAGTGGGGATATCTCAACCCTCGAGGATCTGGAAAAGTGGGTTCAGGGGTTCAGGGATTACTGAATTTCCTAAATCGGAAGGTGACAGTGGTGGGGATTCAAGGGAAGGTACCGTTTGTGGCAGTGAATGCTGGTTATCTAGTCTTCTATGGGACATATATTGATATGTCCACGGTGTAAACGGACCTGCGGCGAATGAGCCTTTGCCGTCTGGTGAGATGCAATACTTCTCAAGCAATCTGTTCCCGACTTTTCTAACGAAAAGCCAAGGCAACCAATCCGTACAATAGAGCTTATAAGTGACAATCCAAAAGATAACTTCTTCACCTGTGTGAGGTCTAATAAATGGGAGAATACCTTGAGCAACTTTACTGTCACTGCGTTGTGAAGTATCGAGGCAAGATATTGTACAATTCTGGCGGGGCCAGGACCTGAGGCGTGTAATAGGGGCTCACACAACAAATGATATCTGTAATTGGGATCCCAAAGAATACAGTCGTTCGGAGCGCTGGATCCCAATATCCAGGCAAACTATGCAAAGGGTCAATCTGGCTCATATGGGGGTTTGTAACAATAGGGGTGTTAGACTGCAATGGCCAGGTTAAATGGGAAGCCTTCTGAAAGTGATGAAACGGCAATGCTATCTGGAGGGCGTGTAGCTGGGACTTTGGTTATCTGGAGTGGTCAAGGTAGTATTCGTGGGAGGAGGAACGTCACTATTAGGCCACCCGAGGATAAGGAGGAGGAGTGGGTCGCAGTTCAGGCAAGGTAATATTATCCTCAGAAGTAGTTGTAAAATAGGGGGACAATATGGTCCGAGCTACTGTTATTATTGTGGAACACTTGTAGGATGCAGAATAGGAGAATCAGTGAGGACAGGATGTAGTCGCAGAATTTTCAATTGGCACTGTAAGATTGCCAGCCGAAAAGTCTGTCGCAGTAGGTATGTCTGCCAAGGGGATGGTATTACTGGTGGTGCTGGAACTGATCCTTTGATCGTGTGGAGGGATGTGCTTTCAAATAGGCGTGTTAATGTGGTGTTCTGTTGGGGCGTTGGTGTAGGCTGCTGGAGTAGTTTGCAAGTACAGTGGCGTTTCCAACGGGCAAAGTAGAGTTGCCAGAGGGAGAGGCACTAAGTGTGTACCATGATCACCAAGGTTTCTGTTAGCAGTGGAGGTAAATAGTGCAGTGAAAAACAACACCAAACCTATGCAAAGTATGATAAACACAAAAGTCCAACTGCAAACAAATCGAACAGATGGGAAGCAGAAGAAGAGGGTGTACTGGTGTACCACTGCGACTTCTGCTGAGGCAGCACTTGCAGCGGTGCTTCCTTCGTCAGTGTCCTCAAGAGCAGTGTCTTCAAGATCAGTGTCATCACAGTCGTTGGACCACTGAGTGATGGTGTCGGAGAACTGCTCAGAGTTACACTTATCAACAGGGTAAAGTTCGGTTCTACGTGGGTCTGTTCCTGGATGTCGGCTAGGGCAGCAAGGTTCTCTGCAGTTGGTTCCCTGCGGAGGGCAACACCAACGGGAGAGGCTGAAGGGAGGTGGTAATGGAATTGAAACTTTCTGTAAGGGAATAGGCTGTAAGGGAATAGTCTCTTCTGGAGTGGACTGGTGCTTAACTTGCTGTGGCATTTATCTGGCTTGATTTCGGGAAAATACAAATGTAAATGTCGAGCAGGTCAATGATGTTTGCGGTATAAATCCTGCAGTGTAGAATACTCGGCAGACTCAGGTTCACCCAAATCCATTCTCCTGCTAAATTGCGGATTCGGAGGAGACGGATACGGAGATCTACGTAGGAATGGGAATGCTGGAACACTGGAGGGTGTGGTGTGGATGGCCACTCACGGGAAGCAGGTACGAGTAGTGGTGGTGAACGCAGGTGGTGACTCTGGGGTTCTGCATCTTTTGGGATGGTGATATCGAGGAGATCAATCAGCGGCGACTCAGGGGATGGTTGTCCAGTTGATCAAAGTGATTAAGAAGAGTTGGGTGCGGTGTCGGTGGTCTTGGGGCTCAGTGTCGTTGGAGATGGGGTCCATGGTGGGGCAGGTTTTCTCCAGGGGCTGCTGAGCTGGAAACATCAAGAAGGCCTGATTCGATATTCTGATAGGCTTGTATATCTTTCAGATGGACCCAGGATGAGTGATCCTCGAGCTTAGCAGCTGTAGCTGACAGAGCTTCAATCTTGAAGGGCCAATATAGATGGGAGATCTCGCCAGGTCTTGTGCGTATAATAACGCCGGTGCACTAAGATCACCCACTTTAAAAAGGGGGGGAATCTATTGGTGCATCACAACCCCCTCTTCTGTCCGAGATAGCCTGCAGAATTGAGCTTACTATGGCTGTAAGACATCCCAATTACTGAGTATTGATCGGGCAATAGAGTGTCTGGATTGCCAGTAGAAGTCGCATAGGGCGATCAGTACATAATTGAGAAGGGCGTCAGCTTAAGGGAAGCGGATGGAGTGGCACGAAGGGATAAAGTGCCAATGGAAGGGCATCAAGCCAATTTTTAATCCCATTTGCCATAAGCTGACGCAATTTGGTTTTAAGCAACCATTGTATCGCTCAACCAAGCCATTACTGTGGGTTTAGACACAGACAGTTCTGTGAGTAATGCCAAGTGCTGGAAGGAGGTTTTGCAGGAGTTCGTTAACAAAGTGTGTACCATTATCTGTGGTGATCTTGGCAGGGATTCCAAATCGTGGGATAATTTCATTACAAAGTGACTGTGCCATAATTGTGCAGTTTCTCTAGAGCAGGGAAAGCTTCCACCCACTTAGAGAAAGCGTCCACGCAGACAAGCAGATACCGTTTACCACGAACAGGTGTCTGCATATCTGTAAAATCACATACCAATGCTGGCCGGGTCCTTGGACCACGGCAATGACCCGAAGGGATAACGGGTCCCCGTTTGGTGTATACAAGAAACATTATAACAATTGTGAACTAACGGTGTGACACATGGGCATCAATTGGGGAGGCCCATAATTTGGAAGAAAGTTGATCATACAGTGTATTAGCATTCAAATGTAAAGGGTATGGAGAGCATGCAAAGAGGACAAAACATGCTGTGAAACACATATTGACCATTGGGATGGGTCCAAATACCATTTGAGATTAAGGAAACATCCAGCTTGCTTCCACAGTGAGTTCTGCTTGTGTGAGGGAGGAGGTACAGGGTAGTAGAGAAGTCTGAAATTAGGGTTCAGAGGAGGTCGGAGACGTAGCAGAGAAGAATGCTTCAAAGTAGGCTCTGGTACAGGAGATAGAGGGAGGTAATGACGGGAGGAGCATGAAAAAGGGGAGGGGTACTTGGAGAGAAGAATCAGATGGTGGGGAATCTGATGGCGTAGAGGAGGCGTGTCAAAGAGAGGCGCTGAGGACGCAATACAGGAATTGTAGCATCGACAAAGCGATCCGGAAGAAAGGATGGAACTGGAAGTGACCTCACGGGCCAGCTCATCAGCAGCATGGTTGCCATTGATGGCGAAAGAAAAACCGTCTCCTGATGCGCTTTTATCCAGGAGATACTGGTGCGGAGACCTTTCTGATCGCTTGCTCCAGCGCTCAAAAGTGCTGTCCACAAAGGTAAATGACTTAAAGGTTGCCCAGTAGAGGAAATCATACCCCTCTGGTTCCATTTGCGAACATGGGAGTGCAGGGAAGCAAAAACATAGTCAGAGTCAGTTACAATGCTCAAATCTGAGTGTAGTGCTTTAAACAGCAGAACTATAAAACGGTGGCTAGTTCTGCAGTTTGAGCTGTGAATGCATCGGGTAGTCTAAATTGTACCGGGTCCAGTATGTATTCATCTGGTGTATAACGGAGGGCAGCAAAACCAGCTACCCCATTTTGCTGGGAACCGTCAGTAAACCAAATCTCGCCACTCTGCAGATTTCAGAATGCACATGGAGATTCGGGTACAGACAATTGGGTAGTGCACTCGTGGGGAAAGATAGCATTCAGTGCTGTCTCTGTAACGGTGAGTATGGATCCAGACGTTGAAGGTCAGTTAAAGTTAATGGGTGAATGGAGTGCACTACACTAAACAAAAGTACTTGATACTTTTGTAAGCGGCAGATAGTCATGTGACTAATCTGTTTGTCCAGCAGATATTTAACATCATGGGACGTGTGGAGAATCACCGGAAGGTGAGGAATGTAGCTGTATAATTTTGTAACAGCGTGCTGGCGCAACAAGGCCTTTCTCACAAGTAGCAAATGCTCTTTCAACAGGTGAAAAGGTACCTGAAAGGTAACCGCATGCAAGGTCATCGTGTTCTTGGTAATCAGGCAGGACCAAGTATCTTCAGTATGCACAACCCAAAGGTGCACATCCTGAGAAACATCAATGGTTGCCAATGGTGAGGAAAGCATAACATCTTTCACAGGGCCATAAGATCAGTTGTTTCTGTGTTGTAAAATGCAAGGGTTCATGTTTTACTTTCTGTTTGCCTTGTAGTTTCATATAAACGGCTGAGTCCGGGCCGAATAATTGGGTATCCAGAGGCGACAAAAATTTAACATGCCAAGGACACCTCTGAGATCGGAAACGGTGGTGGGCATACGCAAGGATGAAACATGTTGAAGAGTATCGGGACCTTGGCCCTTCTGACGGGGCCAATGTGATGGCCAAGGAAGGTAACATGAGTCTGAGCAACTTTTAATTTCTTCCTGTTAACTTTGTAGCCTTTCGTGGCAAGAAAGCCAAGAAGTCACAGGTGACTTGAACACAAGTGTCAAAGTCAGGGCATGTGATGAGCATGTCATCCACATACTGAACAATAGAAGTATGTGGTGGAAGAACATACCTGTCACGTTTAAATTCCCGTATGTGCCCCGCTAAAGTTTGGAAAAATGGTAGGACTGTCGGTGAACCCCTGGGGAAGACGGTCCATTGATATTTGTGTTATCGAACTGGAAAGCCGTTAGTGGCGGCTTTCAGGGTCGAGAGTATGGAGAAGAAGGCGTTGGATAAATCAATAGTGGAATGATATGTCTGTAGGAGATGCTATTAAGGTGTAGTTGGGTTTTCACATTCGGATATGTGGAATGAGGTCATTTAGCGCTCGTAAGTCTTGCACTATGCGGAAGGTTCCAGGTTCCTTCTTTGGAACAGGGAACAATGGAGTATTGTATGGTGAATTACACTTCTCAATAATACCTTGCTGTAATAAGGAATCAATTTGTTCCTGAGCTCCAGCAATGACTTCAGGCTTCAGTGGGTATTGGGCATTTTAGGGCCTTTGCAGCCAGGTAGGCTGAATACGATGGGGAGGGCCTGTAACTTCACCATAGGGTTTCTCAGGTGTGGCCCAAAGAAAACCAGGTAGGTCATTCAGTGCAACCTCTATTTGTTTCTCAACCATAGAGGTGACAGCCATCATAAGTGAAGTACTTTCATCAGGGAAGGATCAAAATGAATTTCAAAGTGAAACAATGTCAACGATCTCTTCCAAGTAAATTAACAGGGGCATAGTGAGCATACAAAAATGGGGCCGAAAGCTGGAGATCGGCATATTTGATAGGCAGAGGTGTCAAGCAGTGGTGTGTCCGTTGGACACCATCAAAACCGGTGGTGGTAATGTTGTCTGGAGAAACTTTGAGAAGTTTCTGCAGTTTATGCGGAACGTGGGCCAGCACAGAGCGGACGCGCCTGTGTCAATTAAAAAGGGACAGGGACATCACAGATAAGCAGGGTGATCATAGAGATCATCCAAACCTGCTGTAGTGTGGACCACGCCTGTCACTGTGGGCGGCGTGATCCGGGTTCCACAAAGGGAATGACTGGCGTTCAGGAGATTTCTGGCGAATTTGAGCTCTGGGCATATGCCGTAGTGGTTGAGAACAATGGGCAGCATAGTGGCCATATTGCTGGCAGCGATACACTGCACATCAGGATAGCGATCAGGACTAGGCCGAGAACGGTAGTCTCTGGGACGATCTATTTGCATCAGGGGGCCCCGTGGGGACCTCTCTGAGGTTGAGATCGGCGACCTCGTTCTTCAGGGTAGTCAGTTCTGCGATCTGGGCGATAGGGCCGTGGGCCTTGGTTTCGGGTGTTATTGTCATAGCGTTGGTCAGCATACATGGACTATAACAGGGGGAGAAGTTCTCGGAGATATTGGGATCAGTGTCGAGTTCTTGGAGGCTCTTTTGTCTTAAGGTCCTCTGTCTGCAACACGTCCAGTTAGTGCGTATTGTCTTACGATTTTGAACCTCATCTTGCTTGCTTTTAATAAGCCTTCTGCATGATGTAAATATAGGTTCCCGAATTTTTTGGCCATTTTTCCAATTGGAGACCAACTGTGTTCTCCATTTATTTCTAATCTCTGAAGGCAGGGTTCCTTTGAGTAGGTGATAAAACACAGGAAGAGCATTATCGGAGTCAAATTTTTCCTCCGTCTCTTCTTTAAAGAGATCTTGGAGTCTGAGTAAGTAAGCCTCAATAGGCTCAGAGCCCACTTCCCACCTTTGGAGGTGATAACAGAGAAATCTTTGAGGGCCGGATACATGGTCCAGATCTCCTGAAACACTTTGGTTTGAATCTCTGTCAAAGGGTTACCATCATACTGGGTATCGGTCACAAATTTGGCATAGCCCGATTGAGTGAATATATCGGTGACGCTAGCGGTGTGGGTTCTGCCCAATAAGCTTTCATGTCACCAACTGACAGGGTGGTACCTAATGTATGTCATTGTAATTTTCTTCAGCCATCGGTTGCCCCCCATAGCAATATCTGGAAGCTGATGTATATAGGCTATTTAGTTTCTACAGCCGAAAGTGGGGTGTACTCTGTGTGAGGAACACCACCTGACATCCTATTCAGCAGGGGTAAGAGTTTAACATCTGGGGAAGTAATTGGCACTACAGCAGCGGTTGGGGGAAACTGATTCTCATACTTTTTCCAAACCTGAAGGCCCTGGATTAAGTATAATGTAGTCTCCTGGTCCCAATGGGGGTCAGGGTTGGTCATAAATAAGATCTCGCACTAACAAGAGCTTGTCAGAACGCAAGGATCCGTCTCGTGGGTAAAGGGCGGACTGGGGCTGGAGAGCCTCAGACCAGCCTGCAAGATCATCAATCCATGGTTGAACATAATGCCATGAATTCTTCATGTAATGCCATCATACTGTGCAGGAGTGGGTAGGTGGATTAGATAGGGTATGCACTGTACTGGTATCTGTGGCAAGGAGCACCGTAGGTTTACCGAGGCCTGCCAGTGTCTGGAAGGCACCGGTTGGTACCCTCGCCGTAAGATAACTTCTAGGTTGACGTTGCCTGGTGTTATGAGCAATAGGAGTCATGTTGTTGGGGTAATTCAGATTTCATTGCAGCGATGCAACTGTGTCAGGGGTATCAGGACACGGGTCACGGAAAGGGACTACGTTAAGGAACGTAGTCCTCAGAAACGAAAGCAAGGTCATCTCCCATACTGGCCAATGTGCGGCCGTATGGTGGCATAGGACGTGCCCCTGAAGGAACTGGTGTATCAAGTGGGAGGGACGTGGGTAGAGTAAGTCGAGGTGAATCATCTGCAAAGGAAGGGATCGCTTCACAATCCACAAGGGAGGAAAAGTTGAGCATCGGAAGAGGCTCATCTCGATTTTCTTCCTTACCAGATTTGGTTGGAAGTACAGGGGGACGCTGAAGAGCTTCCAATTCTTCTTCTGATGGGGGGGGGGTCTAACCTTGGGGACGGCGCAGCCCAACAGGTCCCATCTCGGGGGAGTAGAGCATTCAGGCACAAGAATAGGCATTGAAGGATTAACAGGAACAGGGGTAACTTAACATACCCCTGATCATAAAGTTCCTGGCAAAATTGCTCGTGCTTTGCGTAGCTGGGCTGTATGGTACAAAGCCCATCTGTCGTAACTGGGACAGAGTAGGGCAAGGGTACGGATGCAGGGGGCAAGGGACCAGTTTGGACAGAGGAGTCCAAAAGTGGTGGTGGAGCGTTGTCTGAGTAACATTCCACATATATGGGTTAGTGGTCGTTTGGGTGGTCATGTGTGAGGCCTGACCTGTCCCTAACTTAGGGCAGGTGCTGTCTGGACAGCGACATCTACTCTGCTATCAGATGGTCTGTGGGTGGTTAAGGGTGCCGGGATAACATAAGGATATTATTCAATAACAGGAGGAGGTATTTCAATCTCGTAGCCATCTATAGTACAATAGACATGAGGTGGCTGTGGGACAACTGTCTGGGTAGATGCTTGCACCGTGGTGAGCAGTAGTAATAGTAGGTGTTTGAGCGGTAGTCGGGGCCACTGGTATTGTTGATGGGGTTGTGGACGGCCTGAGTTTGTGCCGACCCCTGGGACAGAGGCAAAACATTTGTTACTCCAGAGGAACCTGAAGGGGTAGGATTATTTTGGGATGAAAGAGGAAATATATCTACAGTGCCAGAGATGAGCACGGGTTTAGGTGGGTCAAATATCATAGGAGCCAGAGATCCCGCAGGCAGTGAGGAGGCCACCGTCTCTGATCCCTGGGACGAGGAGGTCACCGTCTGAGACCCCTGAGAAACCTGTGACTGGGAATCCGTTACAGATTTATCACAGTATCCTGGGGGTATTGGGGTATATCCCACTGCCATGGTAGCAGCTTGGCAGGACTAGCAGCAGCTGGCCGCATCATAAGGTGGTTGGGCAGTAGGGTGTCACTGCCTCTGACAGGGGGCTTGATTAAATCTGAGTTAGCCAGAGCTTTATCATGCTCGTTTCGAGAGAGAAGTATGAACTTGTTTTGGCAGCTAAATGTTTATCCCTTGATTTTCCTGTTTTACGGGATTCATTGTAACAGGAACCAAGGCTTGAAGCTTGCCCTGATCAAATGAACCACTTGATGGCCATTCCAGTCCTTGGTCTTTGGCAGACCAGGAGGAACTCCATTTCTGACATAAACGGGTAAGTTCTTTCTATCCGCGGGAAAAAAAAGTTGAGAACTCTATCCAGGGGAGTAGGGGATGATGGAGAGGACATGATGTATAAGAAAGAAGGGGAAAAATAATCCAAATAGGAAATATGTGTAACATAAAATAGTGTTTTAAGGCAAGGCCCTCAGGTGGCCCCAAGTTCAAATTTCAAGCTGGATCCTAGCTCAGGGATTTATAACAGGGGCACCTCTAATATATCTGTAGAAGAAACGTGCAAAGAAAAACTTATCAAAACAAGAAAGCATGCATCATGCATAGACAAAACACCTCGATACTCACGCGTCTTCAAGAGCGTACCAGCGGCGGAAACCTAAAACAGAAATTACTAATTGGCGGAAAGCTCAACGCTTTTTGCCGCAGGTTAGATTAACTGAGAGACCAAAAGTCACAAAGCAGAGAGGTGTATCTGAGAGGTCAGTGCAAGGAGTAATCAGTGTCAGCTATTATATATATATCCTACTCTATCCAAAATAATTGTCCCCCAGGGTAGGCTTCTAAGGACCAGGAGCATACAGCAGCTTCTACAGTCCGCCTAGAGTGTTCAGCAGCTTCTATTGGCCACGAGCATTTCAGCACTCAAATGATAGAACCCCTAAAGTGGGGGTTTGCTACTACCACCTAAAAGAATATAGGACGCGGCAGAAGTTTCCCATAGTTCCGAAAGGACAAATGGTACAATGGGTCTCCCGCTGGTTAGGAGGTCCTCAGCTTCTACAACTAACCCCCCCACTGGATCCTGTTAGGAGGTCTTCCACATCTACCAAACTAACCTTCTAAAAATTTAAGCCAATCTGGTTAGAGTCTTCAAGTCTAACGACTAACCTTCCTGAAATTTAGAATCTGGTTAGGAGTCGTCAGCGTCTCCGACTAACCTTCATAAAATTTTAAAGCCCTAGTCAACTAGTCCACAATTGCACTTAAAGCGTTAGACGTCTCTTTATGCCTCAGCGCGCCTCTGTACTAGGTAACTCCGTGTGGGCAATAATCAAAAATAGTGGAAGCAGGCCACTCCGAAAATGGAATGGAAATTCTGCTCAAAATCTAATAATTGAGATACCGTCATCCATCGAAGGGTCTCCGACCCTCAGATGGGTGTAAGCCCCAGGCATCGATATCAAGGTCAATAATGTAGCGTAACACTGGTACATAAGAAAAATAATAACGTATAGCATGTCCCAGGGAAGAGCCCCTGAAACCTACTTCAGAGGTGGTAAATAAAAAAGAGAAAAAATAAATAAATAATAAAAAAAGGACGCAATATTTTTAAGCAAACTAAACACCTGTAAGCTCTTGGGGGAAGGTACAACCATAAAGGAGCCATTAATTGGAACATATTAACCAGCACAAAAGTTAGAAAAATTCCACGTTCATCATTCAGTAAACAATATGTTTTCCATTCAACAAATCACGTGAGGGAAACGCAAAAACATTAGAACGGAGCAGCTGACAATAAAAAGGCCCGCAATGCAGGGATAAATACTACAAATAAATTTATTCATACAGTTATACCTATAGTAAAGAAAAAACAAATTTCAATTTAAAATAAATTAGAAAAAAGTTTTGCAGCTTCGGCCACAAATCGAAATACAACAGTGAGCACTGCAATTCAAGCATTAAAGTCTCAAAGAAAAGTGACATACACTAAAAAGGGAAGTAGGCGGGATATAAGAGTTGATAGGCAACCATTGCGAACCAATGAGCAAGCAGCTTAGTATATCCCCTGCATCGGAGAAAGCAAGAATGGAGGAAAACAAAAAATTCCAAAATACAGAGCAAATGAACAAAAACAAGGACATAAAGCAGGTTGTAGATTAGTGTTCTGGAACGTTAATGTTATAAACCAGGAAAACAGCGAGCTAGCACTGTGAACATACAAGTGAAACTAAAAAGCATTCAAGCACTGCTTGTTTTGTAGGAAAGTGCACGTACGAAGAACCCAGAGGACCAGTAAATGAATCATCAAAAGATAAGTCATTTTAAAAATTATGTATCTATTAAATATAAATATCATAATGCATGCAGAGAAAATTACCATAAAACCAGATTAAAACTGTATAAAGCTGAACATTTAATAGAACTGGAAACAATGCCGTGCACAATTTATTTATAAAGCATGAAACAGTACCGCAGCACTAAAAAAACCCATGCTTCCTACGGTGAAGCAAGTGTATGGTTTAAATATCTAACTTACATCCTATAAAATAGAGTTTTATAAGTAAAGCCTAATATAATTATGTATACAACTGTCGGGAACATAGTTGCACAGGAAGTGAATGCATATCAATCATGCCAAACACAAAAGATCTAATAAGCAGAGTGGGCAGGCAAATTCCCTTATCTTTCAGAATGGGAGATAAAATACCTCAATAACAAAGGCAAAAGATAAACAAATCAAATTTTTAAGAAGGCTTTTTTTTTTTTTAAATATATGATACTGCTTCCAAATCCTACTACCATAAACCTCATTATAAGTTATCAATTCCGTACATCATCAAGGCTAGTTATATGCAGCTCAAGAATGAAAAAACAACAACATGTCTTATCTCAATCCGAAAACTGAATCACAAAATTAAAGTTAGAGTAAAACAGTGCAAAACAGAAAATATCAATTCTAAATGACAAGCAGAAAACTAAATGTCATTGTCTAAAAAACAATGAGCTAACAAAATAATATGACATGGACTCTTCCGAGGGTTAAAAAGAGGATATGTAACATAGCCAATCGTTTTAAGGGCGAACATTAGAATGCCAATAATAATATCCCATTGATTACCCATAAATTGAATATACAAAAGTAATGGAGAAAAGAGACAGTTGAGAAAAAGTAAATTATGCAAGAATTAAAAGATGTGAGGGGGAGGGCAGAAGGCGTACTTCCTAAGTGTGGAGTGGCACCAGTAGTTACGCCCTGGGCCACGCCCATAGTGGTGAGGGCAGATAGAAAAGAAAAGTCTTAACAAACCGGAAGATCATGACAGTCAGTCATAAGCAAAGGTATAAAGCAATTTACAGTACATAAAAGAAAAACAAGCTTTTAAGACTTAGATACATGCCAACGGCAACATACCTTGTGCAGGTGAACAAATTATAGATAGAAGTGAGAGAAATAAATGACAGGGGAGAGATAGCAACCTCACTGACAAATACAATGAGTATTGCAAACATACAGAGTCACCGGACATGTAAGAGGGAGGCACAGATGTAAAGGAGTAGATGGCAGAGCTGAGAACTCAGCCAAAACGAAAAAAGAATGTGCCGCTCTAGTAGCTAATGAATACAGGGCAGAACGTTAGTGGAGGAGATTACCAGAAAAAGGATTTAAAGATAGGTTTTAAGGTAAAGAATAGCAGAAGTCCCTAGTATGACAGAAAGGAGAGAGAGAGAAAAACAAGGGGGGGGGGGGGGAATGGGCACGCCCAAAGAGCCTGGCACTTACAGAGAAAAGGGAAGCAAAGTAGCTACGCACTTATAAATTGAGAGGTTAAAGATTCAGAAAAATGGGACTACACAATAATCCACCCCCCAAGTGGCAGGGCTTCCTCAAAGGAGTTTCAGACAAAGATAGAGAGAAAGATCTAGATAGAAATCTCAAAAGCAGTAAGAAAGCAGGTGGCGTGTACACTTACAGCCACAAGTTATATAGATCCAAATCATGAAAGAGAAGAATGACACTGTAAAGAGCAGAGAACTGCAAAATAGTGCTGGAAAAAAAACAGCCGTAGATAGGAAACAGACATTTCCTTTATCTATGGCGCAGTGAGAAAAGAAAAGCAGAAGTAGAATGACAGTAAGTAGCTAGGGAGCTGAGCACCGTAACCCGGTGCTTCCAGCTAACGGTGAGAGCAAGTTACCCCACTCTAACACCAGATTTGGACAATATGAAGGGAACAGCTGTAAAATCGGTAGAAAGTCCAGCAGAAGTATGTGGGAGTGAGAATACATACAAAAGGATGCAAGAAAAAAGGGACACGCCCTAGACATCTTTATATGAGATGTAAAGGCTGTGTCGCACTTACAAAAGGAAAAGCAGAAAGTGGATAGGACGGAAAAAAAAAAAAAAAGGGGGGGGCATTCTGGGTTGTCAGCGGTCACAGAACACACAGACCAAAATGATTTAAAGGAGAGAATAGGATTTCAGCGGAATAGGGCAAAATAGTTAGAGATTTAAACACACCAGAACAAAAGATAGGAACAAACGACACAGAGACACACAGAGAAAAAACTTCTGGATCGCAGTTAGCCCACGATCAACAGAATACACAGAACAAAAACCTGTCTGGATCTTACTTAACCCAAGATCTACAGACAGATAGGCATGGGGGAGACCATAACGGAAATCAAGCAATGCACACACCTAATAGGCAAGGAGACAGGTACAGGTGCATGCAAGGGAGAACAGAGAGTTAAAAAAAGACAGAGAGAGGGCAACAAAGAAATTAAGTAAGAAGCGACAGGGAATGCCACCTGGACAACCAGGAGGACTCAAATGACACATCAACGACACAGGTAGAGACAGAGAATGTATACATAAAGGAAAACAGCTAAAAGGACGGGGACAGCAACCCCAATAGAAAAAGACAGAACATAGCAAGAAAGAAACCAGAAAAAGAACAGAATCCATACAAAGAAAGTGAAGAGAAAGAGTAGGAAACGCACAACCTCTAAGGACCGTTTAAGCGAGAAGCTAGCATAAGACCGATCCAAAGAATTGAACGTGATATAATCAAACAGCAAACGCGAGATCGCAGTCACCTGGTCTCGCAATTATGCGCCAATCATACAACAATCACACACTTGCGCACAACACGCAAATCAAAGAGAGACAGGGTAGAAGAAGGAAAAGGAGATGAGAGAACACAAAACAGAGAAAGCAAAGACAGAAAAGAGCTCACAAACGTCAAGGAACACGAACTCAGTAGGACAAAGGTCAAGACGTGAGACAGAAAGTTAAGGAAAGAAACTGTAAAGGAAGACAAGTCTAAGAGAGAGGAAGAAAAGAGAAAGAGAAGATATTAAACTCAGTGTAAGGAGATGTAGAAGAGCTGGGACAGCTTGGACGCACAGAATCACCCCTCTGCGTCCAAGGACGGACAAAAACAGGAAAGTGTGGAAATAGGGAAAAAGAGCAGCAGACGGGGTTCACCACTGTTTTTATCTACCCCTCTCTAGACCCCCATAGGACCCTTCCCCACGGAGGTGTACAGAGGGTTTGTTCTTTCTAAGATCTTGTTAATCACCCCCTCCCTGAATTCCGGTGACACCCCATTCCATGGTGTTATGTCTCGGGGTTCTAAGGAGCGCCTCCGGTCATGGAGGCGTAGGGGGGGGTGACAGAAGGCGCAGTTCAAATCTAATTCCCATGACCACAGCTTTCTGTCTATCTGGATCTAAGTGAATCTTTGGCCATTTATGTTCCCACATGAAATCTATGTGAGTGAGAAAGAATCTTACTTGTGTGTGTGTAGTATTCTGTGAAACAGGTGGAGGAGAGAGAATAGATTGAACAGAGACTGGAGCAGTGTAAAAGAAATAATCTTTTATTCTCACCCAATCAGGACTTCAATTTGGTACAAACATCAGACAGATTCTGGGTTCAACCGGCCAGAGCTTCGCCCTCAGAGATTTCGGTGGGGAAAGAATCCGACTTTAGCTCAGCTCTGCATTTCTTATATAGTATTTCTTCCCCATACAAGTCAATTGGAGAGAGACTTTTTTCTAATCTTTCTTCATACTTAACCGCAGGTCAGGTGCCCACCTGCCCCTCCTCTCAAAGATTTCTTCATAGTGCCAATTTCAACACTTTTAAAACCTCTTTCCTAATATTGAAAGAGATCTGTG
Source organism: Microcaecilia unicolor (assembly GCF_901765095.1). Taxonomy (NCBI): domain Eukaryota; kingdom Metazoa; phylum Chordata; class Amphibia; order Gymnophiona; family Siphonopidae; genus Microcaecilia; species Microcaecilia unicolor. The sequence goes on from NC_044036.1 coordinate 230,843,358, forward strand.
TCTTTGTATCTTGTGATACTGGGAGCCATCTTATAAAGACAAACTCCATTTTAAGAACCAAGCTTTTTACCATTTGTGTCATTATTTTCTACATCTTAAATGTTACACTCAATTTGAAAGTTGTACCAGGTTTCAATAAGATTCACCAAGCAGTCCTGCTCTTGCAGGCTCTCTGCTATAAGGCCATCAGCTGATTATCAGGCCTAGTCAGTGCTTTTCAGCTTGTTTAAGCTATGTAACTTGGCCCACCACTATTCCAGTGGATAGGTCTCAAGCTGGGACACCTATTAACACGTCTTAATATTGCGGTTCTCATGGAAGATACTAGGCGACGATTGGAGGGGTGGAGAGATCTTCCTCTGTCCCTGCTGGGACAGGTGAGCCTGTTGAAGATGGTTCAGTTTCTCTGGTCATTGTATGTTCTCCAATCCTTACCCCTAAGGATTTTAAAGAAGGATCTGAAGGGCCTTTATCGGCTATTTAGTTGCTTTTGTTGGGCAAAGAAAAAACCAAAGATGTCTGTCAGTTATGTTGGGTGATTGGAGGGGAGGGGGCAGTGGTGTGCTGGTAAATTTTTAACAACAGGCGCCCCCCCCCCCCCCCCCCATCCACCTCTGCGCCCCCTCCAAAATTGCAGAGCTGGCTATAGCTGGGGGGGGGGGGGGCAATGCATTACTCTCTCCAGGAAAAAAAAATTAAATGATCCCAGGTTCCAATCTAATTCATGTTTAATATGGGATAAAATGCCATAAATAAATAATTATAAACTTTTAACGTTCAGCACCTGATTCTCAAAGTGGACATATTCCAAACACTATAATGAAAATAAAATTATTTTTTTCTACCTTTGTTGTCTGGTGACTTTGTTTCTCTGATCATGCTGGCCCCAGTATCTGATTCTACTGCTCTCTATCTGTTCCCTTGACTCCATTTCCAGGGCTTCCTTTCCATTTATTTCTTTTCTTTCCTCCTTTCTTCTTCATTTCTGGTCCTCCGCAGACTTGACTGTACAGTGGATCCAGCTTCTGCCTATTTTCTCCATCCATGTGCAGTTCTCTCCTCACTTCCTTTTCCCTCATCTAATCTCCTTCCTCTATCTTCCCTCCATGTCCAGCATTTCTTCTCTCTCCCTTCCCGCCCCTCCATCCATGTCCAGAATTTCTCTTGCCCTCCCCTCCATCCATGTCCTGAAACTCTCTTCTCTCCCCTGCCCCCTCTATCCATTCATGCCCAGCAATTCTCTTCTCTCCCCTGCCCTCCATGCCCAGCAATTGTCTTCTCTCCCCTGCCCCCCTCTACCCATCCATGCCCAGCAATTCTCCCTCCTCTCCCGCTCCCATCCATGTCCAACGATTTTCCGTTGCCCCCATTCTCCCCTCCCACTCCCCATCCATGTCCAGCGATTCTCCTCCCTGCCCTCCCCTCCTGCTCCCAAACTTGTCCAGCGATTGTCCTACGCCCCACCCTCCCCTCCCGCTCCCATCCATCTTTTTCAATTACCTCCGTTGAAGAGCCGCGTTATTTAAAGCCCTGCTGCCCGTCTCTAGCCTTCCCCGTTTGCTGCTTCGCGATGAGTTCGTTCCTTCAGTCCCGCCTTCGCGGAAATGACATCAGAATGATGTCAGAAGGCGGGACCAAGGGAACGAACAAACTCATCACGAAGCAGCAAGCAGGGAAGGGTAGAGACGGGCAGCAGGGGGGGCTTTAAATAACGCGGCGCTTCAACAGCGGGTAATAAAAAAAGATGGATGGGAGCAGGAGGGGAGGGTTCGGGTGAAGGACAATCGCTGGACATGTTTGGGAGCAGGAGGGGAGGTAAGCATGGCCTGTGATGGCGCCCTCCTGCCATGCTTACCTTGTGTAATGGAGCCGGCTCGCCCCGAAGAACAACCAGCTCGCAAGAGCTGTCAAAATTTAACAAGCGGCTCTTGCGAGCCGGACAGAGCCGGCTCCAGCACACCCCTGGGAGGGGGTATCGGTCTTCCCAATTTACAACATTACAATCAAGCAGGCTTACTACGCCACTTGGGGGACTGGTTTGGTCAAACACAGATTTACACACCAACAGAATTTGAAGGCTCATATTACGCCCTACAATTTATTTTTTCACTGTTGCACTTGTCTAAGTCACGCCTTTACAGGAGATATGGGAAGTACTGGTGAGGAAATTGGGAGGTAATGCTTCTGTGTCTGATCAACTTTCCATTCGGGGTAACGAGACTTTTCAGTCAGGAATGGACAATCTGATTTTCCTCGAGTGGGAAAGCAGAGGTATTTCTCTTCTTGAACATATCTTATTTTTTTTTGTTTGTTTTGTTACATTTGTACCCCGTGCTTTCCCACTCATGGCAGGCTCAATGAGGCTTACATGGGGCAATGGAGGGTTAAGTGACTTGCCCAGAGTCACAAGGAGCTGCCTATGTCTGAAGTGGGAATCAAACTGAGTTCCTCAGTTCCCCAGGACCAAAGTCCACCACCCTAACCACTAGGCCACTCCTCCAGCCCCTCTTAGAGGAAGAGGGTAGGCTGCTCCCTTTTGAAAGATTGCAGGAACGGGTGGGGAATTAGTGGGGTAACCGTTTTGCTTACGTGCAACTTAAGCATATATGTCTCCTCCTTGGATGCAACAAAATATTGAAGAGTCCAGTATTTTTACAAGATATATATTGTTCGTATTTATCTAAACGAGGAAAAGACCTCAATACACACAAACTGCCTGGATTCTTAGTCCAGGACAACAGAGTTAACAAACTAATAGGGTTATCAAAAAAAAAAGTAGAAAAGTAATGGTAAAAAGTTTTAAATAGGAACAGGTAAATAACAAGGATTTGGTGTTAAATGTAGCTGAACACATTTTACTACCTAAGTAGTACCTGGGAAGGTCAGGAAAAAGAAATTGCTCACAGGAATTGAACAGGGCCTCAGTGCAGAAGTCAACTCCCTCCACACTCCCAACTGAGATTGGGGAGTTCTCAGTCAGGGCACAGAGCATTAGAAACAGAGAAACATGATGGCAGATAAAGGCCATATGGCCCATCCAGTCTGCCCATCCTCTGTAACCCCTAACTCTTCCTTTTCCTAAGCAATCCCAAATGCTTATCCCGTTCCTTTTTAAATTCTGACACAGTCTCAACTCCACAACCTCCACAGGGAAGCCATTCCATGCCTCCACCACCCTTTCCGTGAAATAATACTTTCTTAGATTACTGCTAAGCCTATTCCCTCTTAACTTCATTGTATGCCCCCTCATTCCAGAGCTCTCCTTCAGTTGAAAAAGGCTCACTTCCTGTACATAAATGCCATTGAGCTATTTAAACATCTGTATCATGTCTCCTCTCTCCCTCCTCTCCCAGTGTATACATGTTGAGGTTCATAAGCCTGTCCCTATATTTTTTGTGGGAATCACCTCCAAAAAGCAGGAAAAAACAAATTTAAAAAAAATGGATGAGAGAGTTAACAAACCTATAAAACATTAAATTCCTATCTTGATCTCCAAACCTAATAGCATATTAATCAAATGTCTTTTGATAACATTTCCCCTATACATAAAACAATATGTGTAGGATTGTGCTCATATGCTTTCTTGGGACCATCACCGTCTTGAAAGTTTAAAAGTCTTCAATAGACTGTCCAGATATATAATCATAGCATGTATCTGTTTTAGTGCTTTTTACCATACTTCGTGCAAAAAAAACTTTTTGAATTTTTCAAAGAAAAGCATTCACTTAGCTTAAGAGTTACAAGCGAGTCTCGACATTCATGTTTTGCCGAGGCTGTTTCAAGACACCCGCCAGTGAAGCTTGTGTGTTGTTAGCAGTGACAAATGCCCCTCTTAAGCTTGCAGCTAAGATATATGGGTTCTCAAGCTTAAGAAGGGTGTTTGTCACTGCTAACAACACACAAGCTTCACTGGCGGGTGTCTTAAAACAGCCTTGGCGAAACATGAATCATGTCAAGACCCGCTTTTAACTCAAAAGTACATAAGTATTGCCATACTGGGACAGACCAAAGGTCCATCAAGCTCAGCATCCTGTTTCCAACAGTAGCCAATCTAGGTCACAAATACCTAGCAAGATCCCACAAAAGTACAAAACATTCTCCAAGGACAAGCAGGCTGCTTGTTCTCACATGTGGGTCGACGTCCGCGTCAGCACAGGAATCAGCATTTTGCAAGCAAAATATTTTTAAAAAGTTTTGCCAGTCTTATGGCACACGTGGATCGCGCACAGCGCATGCACGGACTGATTTCCCACCCATCGCTTGTCTCAGTTTCTTTTTTTTACCGCAGTGAGGTGCCACAGATTTCTCCTGTGCTCCTCGCTTTGGCCCCGGACAGGGAGTCTTAATTTTTTCGCGTCTCCTCCTTCGTTTTGTTCAAAAAAAAAAAAAAGAAGTTCCTTTATTTTTTGGTTTTAGTCTTTTTCCCCCTAATGTTTAAGTTTTATTTCTTTTTCAACACGGCCGGCCTTTAGGCCGCGCGGTGGGTTTCTCCCCTTTTTATGCCTTTTCTTCTTTTTACACAATTGTGTCGTTTTGATTTCGTCAACGCTGTTTTTCCTTCAATGTCATCGAGGATACCCAGCAGCTTCAAACGTTGTCCTTGGTGCAACCGGACCATCTCAGGTACTGATACTCACTCGTGGTGTATCCAGTGCCTTGGGCCTGACCATAGCCCAGCCGCTTGTAGTCTGTGTCTTCGTATGAAGAAACGAACTCCAGTGTCTCGAGAAGCCCAGCGAGGAAAACCTTTTTGGGGCTCAGTCCAGTCCTTCGACATCAATATCGGTACCGAGGTTTGCGGCATTGACGTCAGGAGGAGAGGTAATGGCTGCTGAGAGACCAACTCACGCTGGGAGCAGTGAGGTGTCGCGTGGGTCTCCAACTGCCTCAAGGACTCCTGTTATGTAGCCCCCCCCCCCCCCCCCCCCGGGACCGACCTTCGTCAGACCCGGCCCGAGGAGACGTGAGGATTCTACGTCCTCATCGTTACCGATGAGTCTCGATGACGGGCGTTGAGCGGAAGGCGAAGAAGCACTGTCATCATTCTCCTTCAACACACGTTGCCAGGAGCTCCGGGCCATTGAGGGACTCGGCACCCGAGAAGCGTCTGCACCGAGAGAACTGCTCCCCCTCTATACAGGAGGTGCCGATGCGTTGGTCTCCTGGCAGCCCAGTACCTCCTCCTGAACCTCGGCAGATAATGCCACTGGTTGTTCAACCGACCCCGCAGCCTTCTCCGATGGCAGCTCTCAACGAGTGCATCCGGGCCTTGCTTCCAGAGCTTCAGGAAGGATTGCTGCGCCAGTCTTCTTCGGTGTCGGGAGTGCTTGCCCCTTCTGAACCGTCTGCTGCAGCGGCGTCTGGCCCTTCACCTGCGGTGAGGTCCCCGGCCTCCGTGCCGCCTGCCACCCAGTTTGACTCCCCATCGACGTTGGTGGAGGAAGCTTTGCTGCAGTCCAGGCGGGCGTCGGCCTCTCGACATTGCCATCGAGGACGTGGTTGCTCGGCATCAAGGTAGGCTCAGTCTTGGAGTGCCCTGAGGGAGGTCTTATCCGATACTGAAGAGAAGCATTCATGGGAGTCATTCAAAAAAGCTGTGCTTTAAACCATCATTTGGAGAAAAGCCCTCAGAACCAAAGGCAGATTGCCAATGGTTTTGAATGTTATTACATAATATAAATGTGTGTGTAATAAAGCTTGATTTCTATCACTGGGCTGTAAAAAAAAACTCCAAAGAGATTTTTTGATTTTTTTTTAAATTCTTTTAAAGGTTTAACAAAGTTCACTTCAGTGTGACAAAATTGTCTACTTCTCTCAGAGATTGTATTTAATATTAATGCTGGCATGAGCACATCATGAAAAGAACTGCGCTTAGCTTAATTCTCGTTTCTTAATCCAGCACTGTTAATTTTTGCGTTCAAACGGGGCCACTGTTTCACCCAACAGAAGGCTTCCTCAGGAACAAATGCTGAGAGAAGTAGACAATTTTGTCACATTGAAGTGAACTTTGTTAAATCTTTAAAAGCATAAAAAATTTAAAAAATCTCTTCGGAGTTTTCACAGCCCAGTGATAGAAATCAAGCGCTATTACACACACATTTATATTACGTAATAGCGTTCAAAACCACTGGCAATCTGCCTTTGGTTTCTGAGGGCTTTTCTCCAAATGATGGTTTAAAGCACAACTTTTTGAGTGATACCAGCTAGCGTTAGTGTTTTTCAGAGTCGGAGGAAGATCCCAGGTACTTTTCTTCTGATGAATCCTATGGGATTCCCTCTGAACCTTTCCCTCCACCAGAAAGGAGACTATCTCCACCGGAGGAGTCTGTCCTTTACACCTTTTGTCCGGGAAATGGCTATGGCTATTCCTTTCCCTATGAAGGTTGAGGTTGAGCCCAGGGCTGAGATGCTCGAGGTCCTGGATTATCCTCCTCCACCTAGAGAGGCTGTGATGGCTCCTCTACATAAGGTACTGAAGGAAGTCCTTATGTGTTCCCTCTGGCCCTGTGATCCCGAAGAAAGTTGAATCCCAGTATCAGAAATTTATAAATGATTTAGAGATGGGAGTAACTAGCGAGGTAATTAAATTTGCTGATGACACAAAGTTATTCAAAGTCGTTAACTCGCGACAGGATTGTGAAAAATTACAAGAGGACCTTACGAGACTGGGAGACTGGGCGGCTAAATGGCAGATGACGTTTAATGTGAGCAAATGCAAGGTGATGCATGTGGGAAAAAAGAACCCGAATTATAGCTACGTCATGCAAGGTTCCACATTAGGAGTTACGGACCAAGAAAGGGATCTGGGTGTCGTCGTCGATAACACACTGAAACCTTCTGCTCAGTGTGCTGCTGCGGCTAGGAAAGCGAATAGAATGTTGGGTATTATTAGGAAAGGTATGGAAAACAGGTGTGAGGATGTTATAATGCCGTTGTATCGCTCCATGGTGCGACCACACCTTGAGTATTGTGTTCAATTCTGGTCGCCGCATCTCAAGAAAGATATAGTAGAATTGGAAAAGGTGCAGCGAAGGGTGACTAAAATGATAGCGGGGATGGGACGACTTCCCTATGAAGAAAGACTAAGGAGGCTACGGCTTTTCAGCTTGGAGAAGAGACGGCTGAGGGAGACATGATAGAGGTATATAAAATAATGAGTGGAGTGGAACAGGTGGATGTGAAGCGTCTGTTCACGCTTTCCAAAATACTAGGACTAAGGGGCATTCGATTAAACTACAGTGTAGTAAATTTAAAACAAATCGGAGAAAATATTTCTTCACCCAGCGTGTAATTAAACTCGAATTCATTGCCGGAAATGTGGTGAAGGCGGTTAGCTTAGCAGAGTTTAAAAAGGGGTTGGACGGTTTCCTAAAGGACAAGTCCATAAACCGCTACTAAACGGACTTGGAAAAATCCAAAATCCCAGGAATAACATGTATAGAATGTTTGTACGTTTGGGAAGCTTGCCAGGTGCCCTTGGCCTGGATTGGCTGCTGTCGTGGACAGGATGCTGGGCTCGAAGGACCCTTGGTCTTTTCCCAGTATGGTATTACTTATGTACTTATGTAGATCCACGGTGAACCTGGGTTGATGAGGTCTCAGTTACCCCACAATTCCGTGGTGGTGGATTCCACCCTCAAAAGAGCCAAGAGTACCAGAGACTATGCCTCGGCGCCCCCAGGCAGAGAAGCTAGGACTTTGGACTCTCTTGGGAGGAAGACATATCAGGCCGCTGTGCTCGCCGCCAGAATTCAGTCATACCAGCTCTTCACGAGTGTCCACTTGCCGGAACCGCATGAGGCAACTGTCCAGCTTAGTTGATGCCCTCCCTCCGGAGCAGGCCGAGCCTTTTTGCCAGGTGTCAGGCAGCAGAAGGCGTGTTGAAAATTCCTGGCCAGGGGCATGTTCGCACTTTTGTTGTAGCATCCAGAATTGCTGCCCAGGGTATAGTGATGCACAGACTCTCATGGCTGCGTGTTTCTGACCTGGATCATTTGGTCCAGCAGCGAATGGCGGATGTTCCTTGCTGGGGGGACAACCTTTTTGGTGAAAAGGTTGAGCATCTTGTTGATCAGATCAAGAAGCACAATGATGCTCTGGATTCTCTGTCCCGCCGGGCATCTTCTGCTACAACCTTCTTTAACTAAGAGGTATTTTGGGGGGAAGAAGAGTGCTCCTTATGCCTATGCTAGGCGTAGGTACAATCAGGCTTCTCGGTAGCCTACCCAGGCTTAGTCCCAGTGCGCTCATTCTCGTCAACAGGGTGCGCATAAGGCCCCTGCTACTCCCTAGCAAAAGCAAGGGATGGGCTTTTGACTGGCTCCAGTTAAGCATAGCCACAGTAAAATTGTGCGTACTGGACGACTTGCCGGTTGGGGGGGAGGTTAATGTTTTTTCACCAAAGGTGGTCTCTCAAAACCTCCGATTGGTGGGTTCTTCAAATAGTCCGGTTAGGATACACCCTCAATCTTGAATCCAAACCTCCAAATTGCCCACCGGGAGCTCATTCTTACAGCTTCCAGCACAAACCGGTACTTGCAGGGGAACTCTATGCCATTTTGAAGGCCCAAGCAGTTGAACCCGTTCCACCAGGGGAAGAAGGGCTGGGATTTTGTTCCAGGTACTTCCTTGTGCAAAAGAAAACAGGGGGGATGCGTCCCACCCTAGACCTAAGGGCCCTGAACAAATTCCTAGTCCGAGAAAAGTTCAGGATGGTTTCCCTGGGCACCCTTCTTCCCGTGATTCAGGAAAACGATTGGCTATGCTCTCTGGACTTAAAAAGGATGATTACACGCACATCTTGATAATTCCAGCACACAGGAGGAGGTATCTTTGATTTTGCCTGGGAACACAACACTTTCAGTACCGTGTATTGCCTTTTGGTCTAGCGGCTGCGCCCAGGGTGTTTACAAAGTGCCTTGCGGTAGCCGCAGCATCGCTGCGCAGACTAGGCGTGCATGTGTTTCCTTATCTCAACGATTGGCTGGTGAAGAGCAACTTGGAAGAAGGTGCTCTGGAGTCCATGCGAATGACTGTTCAGGTGCTGGAGCTACTGGGGTTCGTAGTAAATTACTGAAAGTCCTATCTCACCCAGTCCAAACATTGGAATTCATTGGAGCTCTGCTGGACATGACAGCTCGAGCTTATCTCCCTGAGGCAAGGGCAGACAGCCTCCTGTCCCTGGTGTCCATAGTTCGAGCGTCTCAGCAGATCAAGGCTCGGCAGATGTTGAGGCTTCTGGGGCATATGGCCTGCACAGTTCATGTAACACCCATGGCACGTTTACACATGAGATCAGCTCAATGGACCCTAGCTTCCCAGTGGTATCAAGATGCGGGGGATCTGGAGGATGTGATCTAACTTTCCACCTAATTTTGAAAAAATAAACTCTTTGAATGAAGAAACGAGTAAAATAAAGGAAACTTCTGTGCAGTTGATAAAGGATAATATATTGATACACAGTGAACCGGAACAATTTGAGAACTATAATCGAAGGTTAAACCTTCGTTTGTTGAACTTTCTACGAACATCTGTGTATACTCCTCTGGATATATTTAAACGATATTTGATTGAAAACTTAAAGTATATACCGCCTTTAAATAAGATATACTATCTGCCTCAGAAAAAAAGTAAAGAAGATTCACAGAATTTTCCACAAGTACAAGGAGATCTGAATGTTTCAGATATTTTGGAAACATCTTTGATATCAGTATCAGAGAGACAAACATTGCTTGTATCATTTATTTTTCAGCAAGACCAAGAAGCTGTGAGAAGAATGGCTTTAAAAAATTTACAAATACCATTTTATGGGGGTAAAATTTGGGTTTTTCCTGATGTTACTAAGCAAACCCAAGAGAGGAGAAAAGATCTTCTGAGTTTATAACGGCTCCTATCCTACATTATTGGTGGTTTAGTACAAGATGTAAAATGGTTTACTTTAATTATATAATTTCCTAAAATTTATATGTCTGATTTTTCTTGTTCAAGTTGTAAAGCTTGTAAAATTTATAAATAAAGAATTTAAAAAAAAAGTATTGCCATACTGGGAAAGACCAAAGGTCCATCGAGCCCAGCATCCTGTTTCCAACAGTGGCCAATCCAGGTCACAAATACCCGGCAAGATCCCAAAAATGTACAAAACATTTTATACTGCTTATCCCAGAAATAGTGGATTTTCCCCAAGTCCATTTAATAACGGTCTATGGACTTTTCCTTTAGGAAGCCGTCCAAACCTTTTTAAAACTCCGCTAAGCTAACCACCTTTACCACATTCTCTGGCAATGAATTCCAGAGTTTAATTACACGTTGAGTGAAGAAACATTTTCTCCGATTTGTTTTAAATTTACTACATTGTAGCTTCATCGCATCCCCCCTAGTCCTAGTATTTTTGGAAAGCGTGAACAGACACTTCACATCTACCTATTCAACTCCACTCATTATTTTATAGACCTCTATCATATCTCCCCTCAGCCGCCTTTTCTCCAAGCTGAAGAGCCCTAGCCGCTTTAGCCTTTCCTCATAGGGAAGTTGTCCCATCCCCTTTATCATTTTCGTCGCCCTTCTCTGCACCTTTTCCAATTCTACTATATCTTTTTTGAGATGCGGCGACCAGAGTTGAACACAATATTCGAGGTGCAGTCGCACCATGGAGCGATACAAAGGCATTATAACATCCTCATTTTTGTTTTTTATTCCTTTCCTAATAATACCTAACATTCTTTCCTTGTCATCAAGCAGATGAATCCATTACGAGTGGGTTGTGTCCATCAACCAGCAGGGGTTGCAGCTTGTTCAAGCTCCTTCAGAAAATCTGCCTGGGGTGGCTTCTGTGCTTTTGCCAGTTGTAGCAGGGGTGTTGTGGCTGATGGTGCCCACTTTAAAGGCAAATAGGTTAGCCCTTTCCCTGCCTTACCCGGCCCCCGATGTGGAAGTAGACAAATAGGCAAGCCCTGTCCCAGTCTTTGCCCACGCTGTGGATGCAGGCACATAGGTTTGCCCTTTCCCTGCCTTTCCCACGCTACTGATCCTCCGGGGTTGGACATTTGCCTCTTTCGCTGTTGCCTCAAACTTTCCTCACAGCGTTAAAAAAAAAAAAGTCACTTCGCGCTTTGGCGCTGCAATCCCAGAAAAGAGGTTTTCTTCTGATTGTGCAGCGTGACCAGAGCTCGGAGACTCGGTCTAGTGAGGTAAGAGCATTTTGTAGTTCCTCCGGGGAGGGCCCGTGTTCGGGACGATTTTGGCGCGAATCCGCCATTTTGAATTTCCGCCGCTTTCGGCTATGGCTGCTGAGAAAGTAAAGCGTTCTGTTTGTGGCAAGCGCAAATCTGCGGCGGGGCTCTGTAAGGCGTGCTTTTCACAAGGTAGAGCCGGCCCGAGCAAGGCAAGTGATGTTCCTTCCTGCTCCTTGGAGCTGGCAGCGGGTGCCATTTTGGAACAGCATGGCGTGACCCCCGCTGAGGCGGAGGGGTTTGAGCCTGGAGGGGCGCCTCGTGTAGAGGCTAATAAAAGAGCTGTTTCCCCCGGACTGGAACTGGGAGGCCAGGGTGAGCCATTTCCCCCTGAATTTGTTTTATTGCTGCTTAATGTATACATGTTAAAAAGAGCTCTTCCGCAGGGGTCCTCTGCGGCCCTGCTTTCTGTATCCCCTCCGGTGGAGTCTGGCCTTGGATTACCATCAGGCGCGTTTTCCCCTGACAGATGGCCGCAAGACAAGCGCAGACGGGTGGATTCCCCTTCAGAGAGTGGCTCTGAGGGGTCTGGCAGGCCTTCGTGGTCTGGAGAGCCAGAAGAAGGTGCAGGATTGCCACCGGATCCAGATGATCCTTCTGCGGTGAGGATTTTCCACCGCGATGAGCTGCCAGCGCTTATTACTGATGCCTTGCAGGTCCTCTCTATAGAAGACCCTGGGAGTACTGAGACCTCCTCCGGTAATCCGAGGATGGCAAGTAATAAGAAGCCTGCTCGAACCTTTCCTTTGCATGACTCCATCCAAGAGCTTATCATGGCTCAATGGGCTGACCCCGAGGGGCCTTTGAAAGTAGCCAGGGCTATGGGGCAATTATTCCCTCTAAGTGAGGAGCATTTGGTGCGCCTAGCAGTGCCTAAAGTGGATGCCCTAGTCACGGCTGTGACAAAGAAAACTACCCTCCCAGTGGAAGGAGGAGTTGCCCTGAAGGACATGCAGGACCGTCGACTGACGGCAGCTATGAAATGGTCCTTTGAGGGGGGGTCACGTGATGCCTGCTACCTAGAAGGCAGCAAAGAAGAGAGGCTCCGCAATCCACCTACCTATATCTGCTAACAGTACCAGACTAACAGGCTGTGGTTCGGGGGAGAGTCGTGGTTAGGGAAGAGGACTTACCTTGGCAGCCGATCGAGGGAGTCCCTTGCGAGGTATGCCCACCAGAGCCCCCCAAAAATCGTCTACACCAACGAGCAGCCGCATGGATAAAATGGCGGGGGAATCATCTAAACAGACAACCCTGGCGATTCCAACAACAGACTGGGCGCAGGAGATCTCCCGCTCTGTATCGGCAGCACTGGAGGACAAATTAAACAAATTGCAGTCTGCTGTAGACGAGATAAATGAGAAGTTTGACTCACATACAACTCGCATCGCGGAGGTGGAACACCGGATCTCCGCCAGAGAAGAGGAGGCGCAGGCCGTTGCAGCGCAAGTCGCCACTCTCCAAAAGAACATCACGGAGTTGCAAGAGAAGGTAGAAGAGCACGAAAATCGGGCTCGACGAAATAATTTGCGGGTGATCGGGCTGCCTGAGACCGTGTCCGACAAAGGCCTATATGACTTCTTTGTAAAATGGCTACCAAACCACTTAGGCCTGGCGGAACAGGAGGGCTATTTCTGCTGCGATAGAGCACACCGTATTGGAGCACGAGGCGAGGGGAATACAAGACCCCGGATGGCAATAGCCCATTTCATAAACTGGCAGGCGAAGGAGAGGATTTTAAAAGCGGCAAGAATGAAGGAGGCGCTCCTCTACGAGGGGCATCGCTTGATGCTATTTAATGACTACTCCATGCGCGTGGCCCTCATGAGGAAGGCAATGGCGCCTATCTGTACTGCCCTTTACAAAAGGGGGGTCGGATTCGCGCTGCTTTATCCGGCCAAGCTGCGGGTCTGGGTGGATGGGAAGACTCAGCTGATAAACGATGTGGCTGGAGCGAAGGTTTTTTTGGAGAAATGCAATCAGGAGAAGGCTGCAGGACACCCAGAACCAGAATAGCAGAGAGCTGTGGACAGGGATGGTGAGGCCTGCTGCAGAGAGCGTTATCTCCATATTGGCAAGGGGACTGTGGACATTTTGCCTGGCTTCGAGAGGCTAACAAATGAACAATGTCTACTGATATAGCAGGAAGCCAGAGCACAACCTACACTTAAGACCCTGGGAGAAACGGAGTGGGGCCAAGTGCAGTACCTGAGAGAAAATGTTTGCCTGATCATCTATGTGAATATGTTTCTGTTTTTTCCTTTTTGGGGTTTGCTGGACAGTTATGAGATAATCACAGTTAAAAAAGGAAAAAAAGCATAGTTTGGTATTCTGAATTAAACTAGTTAGGGTGGGGGGAGGGGTTGGATGTTCCCTCTTTAAGCTGTTGTGGGTAGGTAAAGGATGTGGGGAAGTACTTTGGGAGGGAGAGGGGGCAGACAGGAGATGGGGGCAGGGGGGAGCGAGGGAGGGATAAGGGTGGGGAGGGGAATGAGTGTGTGTGATTGGTGTGTGGAAGTGAGTGGAAGGGGGGTAGGTAGGGGGGGAGTAAAGGGAACACAAAATGGAATTAAGATTCAGGCTCTGATCCAAGGGGGAGGGGGAAGGAGAGTAGTGTGGGAGAGAATTGGAAGGTCTCTGAAGGGACAGCGAGAGGGAATTCACTGGCTTAGCTGGGAGGCCAGTGTATGGAATACTAACATAATGATAACAAGTAATTCCCACTCTGGTGCCAATGGTTAATTTGAAAGTGGTCACTCTTAATGTAGATGGGCTTCATTCCCCGGTTAAGAGAACTAAAGTGCTCTCCTGGCTGAAAAGGGAGAGATCTGACATAGCTTTCCTCCAGGAGACACATTTGAACATAACAGAACACCAAAAACTCCGGAGGAGTTGGGTAGGAGCGGTAGAATATGCTTCATACAACTCTAGGCAAAGGGGGGTGGCTATTTTGATACATAAGCAGCTGCCCTTTAAAACACAGAAAGTGATCTCGGATAAGGAGGGTCGATATGTGCTTGTACTGGGAGACCTCTGGGGACAGAGTATTTTACTGTGTAACATTTATGGACCCAACATTTACTCCCATAGATTCTTCTCAGAATTAGTGGCTAAAGTGGTGCCCTTCCCTGATTGTCACATAGTGATGGGGGGAGATTTTAACTGTGTAGCGGACCAGACGGTGGATTGTAAACCCAGGAAGCTAAGGGGGGGGGGGGATTTGGGGGAGCAGAGGGGTCAACTTTTTATCATCCCAGCTAGGGCTTGTGGATATTTGGAGGCTTTTGCACCCACACGATAGTGAATTTACCTTCTATTCCCACCTGCATAACACCTACTCCCGGATTGATTATCTGCTCACTACACCATCTCTGCTTTCTAGGTCCTCTCATGTTCACATAGTGGATTGTGTCCTTAGCGATCACTCAGCAGTTACTATTTTTTTTTCAATGTTTATTTATTTTTATTAAGCATTAACAGAGCATATAACAATGAAAACAATCACACAATACAAATACTTCCAACTGCAAATATCAAACTCTTTGTTTGTTGTTATTCTTTAACCCCTTTGTGTGTCCCCCTTCCCCTTCTCCCTGCCCTCCCCCCTATACAACTGGCAAGGTAGGGTCAGACTGCGCCAACCACTCAGTATATGGATCCCAAACATGATGATACACTATTAGGCGACCTTGTCGCATTGCTGTTAGCTTAGACATCAGCTGGATATAGTCCAGTTTTCGTAGGATCACTTTTAGTCCCGGTAAAGTTTGTTGCTTCCAAGCCGCCGCCAGCACCAATTTGCTGGCCACCAGTATTTGCATGGCTAGTTGAAATGCATATTTTTTTGTGACCTGAGGCCGCATATGTAAAAGGCAGTGTTCCATTTTCATGGGAAGATCTATTTTCGTTACACTGGCAATCAATTTCACAACCCTCTCCCAATACTGTTGAGCATGGGGACAGGTCCACCAGATGTGAACCATATCTCCTATCATTTCACATTGACGCCAACAGAGAGCCGATACCCCTTTAAACATTTTAGCTAATCTCTGTGGTGTATAATGCCAACAATATAATATTTTATAGCCATTTTCTATCAGAGCGTAAGAAATTGACCCTTTAAGCAGAGATACAAACACTCGTTCCCACTGTGAGTATTCATAAGAAACCCCCAATATTTTTTCCCATCTGAATGTGTAGTATAGAATGGGTTGTGATTGTAACAAGAGTGCTTTGTATAGCCTAGAGATCCCCCCTCTTCCACCACCCCCAGCCATTGCTCTCTCCAGCTGCGTTTCTTCCAAGCCCAATTCTTCCTTTGCCCGCCTCAAAATAAAGTCCCTAAGTTGGCGATATTGGAATGCATTGGAGGCCGGAATCCCATATTCCTCTTGCAGTGTCTCAAAAGTTAGAAGTTCCCCCTCCTCCCACACTTGTCCCAGCTCCCATAGACCCTCTCTTTCCCAGTTTCTAAAACAGGGATCCGAGGATCCTGGGATGAATCCTGGTGCATAGCGAATTGTCATGTGTAAAAAATGTGTGCGTCCTCGGAAAAAATTACTACGAATTTTACTCCAAGTCATAAGTGGCCATTGGACCACTGGTTGCATTTCCTTTGTTATCTCTCTTAACTCCCGATCAGATAGCCAGGGGATGACTCTTAATGGGTGTGAATAGCACCATGTCTGCTCCATGGCCTTCCAGGCCTTTGCACCACCATGCATCCACTCCGCTAATATGCGAAGGTGTGCCGCCTGGTGTTAGAGCCAAAAAGATGGTACTCCCATGCCCCCTTGTGCTCTCGGCTGATGCATTACCGACCGGCGCACCCGTGGTGGCTTCCGTTTCCATATAAAGGAGAAGACCCTGCGCTGTAAGCCTTTAAAGAACTTATCAGGTAGTGAGATAGGAAGTGCCATAAATAGATATAGCAATTTCGGCAGCAAGATCATTTTGACCGCACTTATCCTCCCCGTCCATGATATCGTTAGGCCCTCCCATCTATCCATTTCCATGAAAAGCTCCCGGACTTTTGCTGGGAAATTGGCCGCATACAAATCCTCCAACCGTTTTGTAAGGTTTACCCCTAGATATCTAATGCTTCTGGAAACCCACCGGAAGGGGAAAGTATCTCGCAGTCTTGCTATTTGATCCTCTGGGATAGTGATATTCAACGCCTCTGATTTATCCATATTAATCTTGAATCCTGCCACCCAGCCATAATCTCGCAAGGCCGCTCCTATGATTGGGAGTGCTGTGCTAGGGTTTGCTAACGTGAGAAGGATATCGTCCGCAAACAATAGGATCCGAGATTCGGTCACTCCCATCCGTATCCCCTCTATATCAGGATGTGATCTAATAAAAGCTGCCAACGGTTCTACAGCCAGGGCGAAAAGGAGAGGCGACAAGGCACATCCCTGCCTCTTCCCCCGCCGCAGCACAAACGTTGGGGACTGGCTCCCATTGACCCTCACCGAGGCCGTGGGCGCTCTATACAATAAAGAGATCCAGTGCATAAAGCCCTCTGGGACTCCCCCCTTCCTCAAGGTCGCGAACAGGAACGGCCAATGCACCCTATCAAACGCCTTCTCTGCGTCCAGAGAGATTATACAGAGCGGCAGCTTTTTCATATGGGCAGCTTGAATGAGGTGCATTGTCCTGCGAATGTTATCGAACGTTTGACGCTCACGCACAAATCCCGCTTGATCCTCATGAACTAATTGCGGGAGATACTGCTGTAGGCGAGACGCCAGAATTGCAGTGAATATTTTATAATCCACCCCTAAGAAGGAGATTGGCCTGTATGAACTACATAGCTGAGGGTCCTTGCCCGGTTTGGGTATAACTATAATATTCGCCTGATGCCAGGTCTCCAGAAGAGACCTCTGTTTTTCCAAATCGTTAAATACCCTCTGCAGCATAGGAGCCACCAAGGGCCCAAAAGTCTTATAAAATTTGTTTGTGAAGCCATCGGACCCTGGAGCTTTACTTGGTGCCAGTTCTTTTATTGCGTGTAAGACCTCCTCTAATTCGATTGGTCTGGAAAGTCTATGTTGAGCACTCTCTGTGAGTGTAGGCAGTTTGACTCTGTCTAAGAAGGCCTGTATCTCAACCTCCTCCGGGCTAATGTCCGGGGTATATAGTTTTTCATAAAAACTCCTGAAAGCTGCTTGCATAGCCACCGGATCCGTTATTCGGTTCCCTCTATCATCTCTCAACTGAGTAACATGCGCTTTTTTTGCCTGCTGCTTTAGTTTGTGAGCTAAAAGCTTACTAGTCTTGTTACCGAATTCAAAATGTGTCTGGCGTGCCCTCTGCAACTGCTCTAAAATGTCCGCCAATTGAAGCTCTCGGATCTCTTGTCTAAGTTTGTGTGCTTGATCTAACAAAGCTTGGACTGAGCCCCCATGTCCCCGTCTGCTTATCATCCTCTCCAGCTGTGCTAGTCTCTTACGCCCCGACTCCTCTGCCTGAGTTCTTTCTTTTCGCACGTGAGCTTTCAGGGCGATGAAATGGCCCCTCATCACCGCCTTAAATCCCTCCCACAGCACCTCTGGGGAAACCTCTCCATTATCGTTAAATTGGATATATTCTTTAATTATCCTCTCAAATTAAAGCACATGAGTCACCTCAGTCAGCAATGCATCATCCAGGCGCCACTGTGGGGTATCCCCTCGCCCCTTCCCAGGCCGCAGAACTAAAAAGACCGGGCTATGATCCGACCACGTACGCGGCTCTATGTAGTGTTCTCCAACACAACCCATCACCGCCGTGTCCCCCAGCCAAAAATCAATCCGAGAGAAGGAATTATGAACCTGGGAAAAATAAGTATAATCCCTTTGTGTTGGATTAGCTTGCCTCCATAGATCGCTCAAATGCCACCTGGCTAAGAAGGCGTGGAGTGATTCCCACCCTTGTCTAGCATAGTGTACTAAGGAGGCGGAATTATCCAGTTGCGGGTTAGGGGTAATATTAAAGTCTCCTCCCACTAATATTGATCCCTCCCCATGTGTCAATAATATTTGATCTAGTTGCTGAAAAAATTCCTGATGGTCTGCATTAGGCCCATATACGTTCACTATAGTGTACTTTTGTGTTCCCAACTGAATAATCAGCAAAATATATCGACCCCCCTTGTCTCTGATGACTTTTTGGATCTGCCATGATCGGGAGTCATTAAGCGCTATCAGCACCCCTCTGCTCTTAGAGCCTGAACTGTTCGATGCAAAGAAAATGTGCGGGTAGTGGTGATGCCTACACAGCCTCTCATATTGCTTTTTCAAATGAGTCTCCTGAATCAGGGCTATATCGACTTTTAAGCGAGTCAGCTCCCTAAACAGAAGCTGACGCTTCATTGGTACATTTAAGCTTCTGACATTCAGGAGTGCTAGTGTTACATCTTGCATCTCTTTACCCCCTTTAAGCTCTCTCGGCCTACCCCAGTGTATATCCACTCCCACTCGTCCACATACTCCTCGCCACTCATTAATTCCTTCCCCCTTCCCCCCCCCCTTTCTCTTCTCCCCTCCCACCCGTCCACCCGCCTCCCCCCATATTCATACAGATCCTCCCTCATAATTGAA
Source organism: Microcaecilia unicolor (assembly GCF_901765095.1). Classification (NCBI taxonomy): domain Eukaryota; kingdom Metazoa; phylum Chordata; class Amphibia; order Gymnophiona; family Siphonopidae; genus Microcaecilia; species Microcaecilia unicolor. The sequence continues at coordinate 230,862,169 of NC_044036.1, forward strand.
GAAGTATCTAATAGAGGAAGCAACTCACCCCTCCACTCACCCTCAAATTACTACTATACAGCTTATTAACCGTTCTCCCTTGAACTATAAACCGTTTCAAACTGAAATTGGATATCACCATTAAACTTGTGATTCTAGGCTCCTGTCAGGCCCAAGCCTATCTCATGATAACACAGTGTTTGGTCCCCTTACCCACAGTCATGTGAGCCGGCCAGCCGACTGCTGTCGTTGTAGCCTCTTTTGTCCTTTGCCCACTCGCTGCCATTTCGAGAGGGATATCGGAGCTCTGTCTCTGCTGGGTTTCCCCGGAGTCACCGGGGGAGCTTCCTGTTGTATCTCTGGCAAAGCTGCTCTAGCTTCAGCTAGAGTTCTTGCTTGGTGCATACGGCCCTCTTTGTAGAATACCAGGGCAAAGGGATGCCTCCAGCGGTACCGGATGCCAAGCTCCTGCAGCCGCCGGGTTATTGGTTTCAGCTCCGCACCCCGCTTTAAAGTGGCAGACGCTAGATCCTGGTATATTTCCACTTGGTAGGTATCCCACTTGAAACTTTGCAGACGTCTTGCCGCCTGGAACACCTTCTCCTTTAACTTATAGTCTTGGAAGCAGGCTATGATGTCTTTGGGCAAGTTATTCCGCGTTGGGCCCAGTGATCTGTGGGAGCGCTCCAGCACAACTGTAGTAGCCTCCTGCGGGGCACCCGTTTCTTTCAAGAGAGCGCTCACCACTTGCTGCACCACTGCTTCACAATCAGCGTATTCTGGTGTTTCAGGTATGCCTCTGAAGCGCAGATTATGCCGTCGGCTCCTGTTCTCTAGATCCTCCATCTTGTCTGCCAATTGCTGTTGCCCCAAGCGGACATCTGCGACCGCTCGGTCCAGCGATCCGAGCTCCTCCGTGTGGTCCTCAACTCGGGTCTCCATTTCTTCCATCCAGCTTCCCAGTTCTCTAATTTCTCCCCGAAGATCCGAGCCCAGTGTTTCCAGTTCGGCCCGGACCGCCTTTACATCTGCCCGGATCTCCTGCAGCCACTCTTTTAACTCCGCTAGCAGATCCGCGGTTGTGTGCTCCTGATGTTCCCCAAAGAGGCACAAACTTTGCTGGGACTCGCCGTCCGTCGGCTTGCGGGAGCACTCGGGTGGGTTTTCCGGGCCCGCCACGCGGTTTGCCGCCTTTCCGCCTTTGAAGCCAAATTGGCTGAGTTCCGCTTGCGTGCTCATCTCCGCTTGGATCGCCACCACTTATTCGATCGCTGGGGGCCCAGATCGCACTAGGAGGGCTCGATTAACGGGAGAACTCACGTTTCTTTGCTCCGGTGAGTGGGAGCTGAATTTTTAAGCCGCCATCTTCCACGGTGACGTCACTTCCTCCTCAGCAGTTACTATGACGATATCCTTTGCGGGGGGAAGGGGAGAGAGGGTGTGGAAGTTTCATCCTTCACTGTACCATGACAAAGAATTCAGGGAATACATACGAACTAAGTGGATAGATTATCAAACATATAATCAAACAGCGGATGTAGATGTGGGCATGTATTGGGAAGCATCGAAAGCAGTGATGAGGGGTCACATAATAGCCTACACTGCGGGGAAAAAGAAGGAAAGAGAGGCAGACCTGCTGCGACTGTCTAATGAATACCATCAATTGAGAAGAACACATATAGGTACTATGAATGCAAGAGATCGCTCACGCATATTAGAGGTTAAACACCAAATAGACGAAATCTTGAATCAGAGGGCGCAACGGGATATATACTTCCAACGCTTTAAACTATTTAAATGGGGGAATAAAGCTGGGAAACTATTGGCAGCACTGGTCAGGCCATATCGTAAAAGGCAAACCATCACAGCTATCAGGGATGCGGCAGGGAGAGAACACACCACAGATAAACATATTACACAGCAATTCGTCACCTACTACAGCTCCTTATATGGGGCAAGAGGGTTTGACTCCGAAGCATGCGAGGGTTTCTTTCAAGATATTTGTATACCTACACTTACACATGATCAACTACAAACTCTTAATGGTCCTATAGTGGAACAAGAGATCAGACAAGCCATCAAGTCTTTAAAGCTGACCAAGGTGCCAGGACCAGATGGCTATGGCCCAGAGTATTACCGAATAATGGCGGACTTGGTGGCGGGCCCCCTGGGAGCTTGGTTCAATGGGATAGTAGATAACAACTTACCTATACAAAACAATATGGCCCATATAGTACTAATACCGAAGCCGGGCAAAGACTTAACTCAGGTGGGCTCTTACCGACCCATTTCATTGCTAAATCAGGATATTAAAATCCTGGCTGCTATAATGGCTCGGCGAATGAACGGTGGTCTCTTCCTTAGTTCATGAGGACCAAGTGGGATTTGTCCCGGGAAGGCATGCCTCGATGAATATCATGAGAGCCCTCCTGGCTATACAGGAATGTAGGGGCAGAGGGGGCTTGGAAGTGATTGTGGGGCTTGATATGGAAAAAGCGTTCGACAGCATTTTGTGGCAGTATTTGTTCTGGGTCCTGAACCGTTATGGCATAACAGGGGCATACATATCTTGGATTAAAGCGCTTTATACCCTCCCTGTGGCCAGACTGCTGCTCAATGGCACACTTACAGAGAGCTTCCCCTTACAACGGGGAACCCGGCAGGGATGCCCCTTGTCACCGCTCCTCTTCTTGCTAGCTATAGAACCGTTAGCTATAACAATTAGGGGAACTAGGGCCATACGGGGGATCAGGGTGGGCAAAAGGGACTTTAGAGTAAATCTATTTGCAGATGACATTTTAGTATACCTGGCTAATGGGCCTAGAGACCTCCCCCGGGTGCTGGCAATAATAGGTGATTTCGGGGACATGTCGGGGCTGCGGGTCAACTGTTTAAAATCAGAAGTGCTCCCGTTATCAGGAAGCACTGCAGACCCGGGCTGGTCGGGATTGCCAATACCCCTAGCGCGAGGAGCCATGAGATATTTGGGAATCTTTCTTAGTGTTAATACATTGATATTCTACAAAAAGAATGTGGTTGATATATTAGAAAATATCAGGAAGCTGTGTGACAGATGGAAGCACTTGCCGCTTTCTCTGATGGGCAGAATAGCCTTAGTTAAAATGGTTTTACTGCCAAAGATCTTATACCCCTTACAAGCGGCCCCCATATGGCTGTTACGGAGAGACGAACGTTTATACCGATCTATCATACGTTCCTTCATCTGGCAGGGGAGGGGAGCATGGATAGGGCACCAGAAGCTCTCTCTGAGTAAGAACGTGGGAGGCCTGGCACTGCCTGAACTACGCCTATATAACGTGGCGGCACTTATGCGATTTATTTTTTAGGGAATGACGGGTACTTACCGGTTTTTGCCGAGCGGAGGACTGGAGGATTGGAGTGCCCCATGGTCATTCATAAATCTAATACATATGAGGCCTAGTAATATACATGATACAGCAGGAAGACTGGCCTTTCTGCAGCCTCTGCGAAGGGCGTGGGCCTGGTGGAGAGGGCATCAGAATCGAGCACCAGAGGCATCCCCCTTCCTGGGGATGGTGGGCAATGCAGATTTCCCGGCAGGCCTAGGATATTCTATATTTGACAAGTGGAAGGAGAGGGGATGTGTGATGATGGCAGGATAAGGGCAGGAGCAGTTAGAATCATTTGATCAGCTGAAGGAGAGGTGGGATTTCCCCAATAAGCATTTACTACAATATCTTCAAGCACGGCATTATTATACTTCTTTACAACGGACACATGGAGACCGATGGCTGTGGGGGCCAATGGACAAGATTCTATTGCGTATACCATACAAGGCGAACAGCCTATCCACATGGTATAAAATATTGCAGATGCATAGGGCTCTGGGAGGGATGGAAAGATTGATGGATCAGTAGAACAGAGAGTTGAATAGGAACTATACTATTAAAGAATTTAGTAAGCTTTTCTCCAATATCTATGACATGGTTAAAGTAGCAGATCTGCAAGAAACTCAATACAGGATATTGCACCGAGCATACATTACAAAGGCTAAGGGGGCAGTCATGGGCCTCTGGGGAGAGGGTCAATGTACCAAATGCCAGACAGGGTGGGGGACTTTTATTCACTCTTTTTTAGAATGCCCGTCTCTTTCACTGTGGAACCAAGCATTTCAGGTGATTAAAGAAGTCACAAACAAGCAAATAGAGTGGGATTATGCAACCTTACTGTTGGGAGACCAAGACCTTCTGATTGCCCAGGGCCTTCCTAAGTCACATAGGAGATATATATATACATCCCTCTTATTGATCAAAAAGACCATTTTACAATTTTGGATACAACCAGAACATCCCCCGGTAGAAGTGTGGTATAATAAAATGAGAATGGTGGGTGAGAATGAGTGCCGTATCTATGCCACCTCAGCAAAGCTTACCACCAGGCAATATCATGGTCTGTGGACAGCCTGTTTAAAAGTGTTATCTTTGCAGGGCAATGAGGGAGGGGGGGGGGGAAGGGAATGGGAGGGTATGAGGGGAGCGTTTGGGATAGATGTTGAGTTCTGGTGTGGGATAAAGTGGTGAGCGTGAAGTATGATTGGGGAAGGGGAATAAAACAGAAAATGCAGTGTGTAGTGCGAACCAGGCCGATGATTTATGGTTAGATGCTTTGTAAGCTTCAAAATAGAATCTTTATGTGTTACTGTATACACATAACTGGAAGTTTTGGATATGTTTGTGCGAGCACTGCTGTACTGTGTTAATAAAAATAAATATAAAAAAAAAATAATTGGCCTTTGAAATTTCAGGCCTATCCTTACAGGCGTCTGCATGCAGCTGCTACACTGCCCAAGCCTGCCTCGCTTGGTTACAACAGGCAGTGGAACAGCCCGGAGATGGAGCGGAGCCCCTTACGGAGGTGGCACCGCGGATGGAGTCGGCCTTGTCATTTTTGGCTGACGCCCTTTATGATCTGGTCAGAGCTTCGGCTAAACAGATGGCTGTAGCGGTGGCGGCTCGCCGTCTTTTATGGCTATGGCATTGGGCAGCTGACATGGCCTCTAAGCAAAGGTTGGTGAAGTTGCCCTTTCAAGGCCTTCTGTTTGATGAGGAGTTGGAGAAAATTGTGAAAGGCCTGGGGGATGCCAAACCCCAGCGCTTACCCAAGGATAGGTCGCGGCCTTCTTCCAAGGGTCAGGCGGTTCCCTCTTACAGACCTCGCTTCCATGAAGCTAGAAGGTACCTCCCGGGGCGTTCTGCTGGGTTCACTTCGCGTGCCCGTTTTCAGCAGAGGAACTCCTTTCACTCGGACAAACGTTCCGCTGCAGCAGGCTCAAGACCTGGAGTTCAGGGGCGACCCTCTCAATGATGGTGCGCTGGCCCCCCCCTTCTTGATTCCTGTGATAGGAGGATGACTTTCCCTCTTTCTCGAGGAGTGGGCCAAGATTACCTCAGATCAGTGGGTCTTGGACCTGATCAGAGAAGGCTACAGAATAGAATTCAATGCCCCGATAAGGGACATGTTTGTGGAGTCCCGATGCGGTTCTGCTGCCAAATGGGCGGCGGTAGAGGAGACCTTGCAAGGCTTGATTCACATTGGGGCGGTTTTCCCCATGCCTCCCGCCGAATGCGGCTCTGGCTGTTACTCCATTTACTTTGTGGTGCCGTGAAAAGGAGGGTCTTTTCGGCTTATCCTAGACTTAAAAGAAGTCAACAAGTCTTTGAACGTGTGGCATTTTCACATGGAAACCCTGCGCTCCGTCATAGCGGCGGTACAGCCAGGAGAGTTTCTCACGTCTCTGGACCTGAAAGAAGCTTACTTTCACATACCAATTTGGCCCCCGCACTAGAGGTTTCTGCATTTTGCGGTGATGGGAAAACATTTCCAGTTTCGGGCCTTGCCTTTTGGCCTCGTCACAGCTCCCCAAACCTTTTCCAAGGTAATAGTGGTAGTAGCTGCTTTTCTCAGGCGAGAGGGTATCCTGGTTCACCCGTACCTAGACGACTGGCTCATCAGAGCAGACTCTGCAGAAGAGAGTCATCAGGTTACAGCCAGAGTAGTCTCAGTACTGCAATCTCTGGGCTGGGTCGTCAATATAGCCAAAAGTCACCTGACCCCCTTTCAATCTCTAGAATATTTGGGGGTCCGGTTCGACTCAGCCTCAGGGATGGTCTTCCTACCCGAGCAAAGGCGGTCTAAGCTTCAGAACCAGGTCCGTCTGCTCCTGAGGATGCCTCGCCTGCGAACTTGGGACATAGTCCAGCTGTTGGGGTCGATGACGGCCACTTTGGAAGTGGTGCCTTGGGCGACAGCGTACCTGAGACCTCTGCAGTGCTCCCTGCTTCAACGGTGGTCTCCAATATCTCAGGATTATCAATGCAGACTCACGTGGCTCCCTGCGGCCCGGCTCAGTATGGAGTGGTGGCTCTCAGACAGCATGCTGCGGCGAGGAATGCCGCTAGCACTCCCCGATTGGTGCCTGGTGGTAACAGATTACAGCCTGAAGGGCTGGGGTGCACATTGCCGTGGAAGGCATGCCCAGGGTCTTTGGACACCCGAGGAGTCGGAGTGGTCCCTCAATCGCTTGGAGTTGAAAGCGATTTTCCAGGCGCTTCTGGCCTTCCAATTCACCCTGGAAGGATTGACTGTCAGAGTTCTGTCGGACAACACGACAGCAGTGGCCTACATAAATCGCCAAGGAGGCACTCAGTGCATAGCACTAGCAGCGCAGGCCGCGCAGATTTGCCACTGGGCCGAGCTTCATCTGCAGTTTCTGTCAGCAGCTCATATTGCAGGTCAGAGCAACGTGCAAGCCAATTATCTGAGCAGGAATCAAATCGACCCAGTGGAGTGGGAACTTGCAGACGAAGTATTCCTGCAGATGTGCCAAATGGGGAAAGCCCGTAATGGATCTTATGGCGTCAAGCACAAATGCCAAAGTCCCGTGCTTCTACAGCAGACTGAGAGATCCTCGCTCGGCAGGGTTGGATGCCTTGGCTCAACCCTGGCCTCAGGGCCTCCTGTATGTGTTCCCTCTGTGGCCCTTGATAGGGCGAGTACTCCTGCTGATTCGGCTCCATCAAGGAGAGGTGGTTCTCATTGCCCCGGATTGGCCCAGGAAGCTGTGGTATGTGGACCTCCGGCAGATGCTGGTAGAGGATCCCCTGCCTTTACCTCTGGTCCCGAACCTTTTATCACAGGGCCTAGTGACCATGGAGGGGATGCCTGCCGCTTTGGTCTTACGGCCTGGCTATTGAGAGGGCGCAATTGAGAGACAAGGTATATTCCAGTAAAGTAATTTCCACTCTCCTGCAGGCCCGCAAGCGTTCCACTTCCGTGACTTATTCCAGGATTTGGCGCCAATTTGAGGCTTGGTGTGCTTCTAAAGCGATCACACCCATGCGGGATTCTGTCTCGCCGATACTTTACTTTTTTTGCAGGATGGTTTACAAAAAGGCTTGGCCTATAATTCCCTGCGTGTTCAAGTGGCAGCCTTAGCATGTTTTCGAGGGAAGGTTGCTGGCCTCTCTCTGTCTGCTTGCCCGCATGTGACACGGTTTCTTAGAGGGGTGCTTCGGCTCCGTCCTCCTGTGAGGGCCCCGTGTCTGGCCTGGAACCTGGGGTTAGTTTTAAAGGCCCTTCAGTGTTTGTCCTTCGAGCTGCTTAGGCGAGCTTCGGAGAAGGATGTGACCTTAAAGACGGTCTTTTTGGTGGCCGTGACATCGGCGAGACGGGTATCTGAGCTCCAGGCGCTGTCCTGTCGAGACCCATTTCTGCAATTCTCAGAGTCCGGAATAATGGTACGTATGGTGCCTTCCTTCATGCCTAAGGTGGTTTCAGTGTTTCACCTAAACCAGCCTATTTTCCTGCCCTCCTTTTCTAAAGAGGAGTTTCCAGAAGCCTATGGGCAGTTGCACCTTCTGGATGTGCGAAGGGCTCTGTTGCAATATCTGCACATGTCAAATGCCTTCAGGACCTCCGACCATCTTTTTGTTCTTTTGTCAGGTCCGCGCAGAGGGTCTCCAGCGTCTAAGGCCACTATAGCCCGTTGGCTCAAAGAAGCTATCTTTTCAGCATATCTGCTATCTGGCGGCCTCTGCCTGAAGCCTTTAAGGCACATTCCACAAGAGCGATTTCCTCTTCTTGGGCTGAAACTGGAACACTCTCTCTTCAAGAGATATGTAGTGCAGCTACTTGGGCTTCGGAGCTCTCTTTTGCCCGACATTACAGGCTGTATGTGGCTGCCAGGAGAGACACGCATTTTGGAGCACAAGTGCTGGCACGTGGTGTGGCTTGTTCCCACCCTATCTAGGGATTGCTTTGACACATCCCACTCATAATGGATTCATCTGCTTGATGACAAGGAAGGGAAAATTAGGTTCTTACCTTGGTAATTTTCTTTCCTTTAGTCATAGCAGATGAATCCATGAGCCCTCCCTCAGTGGTTCATTATGTGATTCATGTTACTTTTATGTTCAGTTTTTCCTGTAGATATGTTCCCTCATTGGGAGAAGTTGGAAAACAGTCTTCAGAATTTCTGTTCAGTTACAGGAGGATGAGTTCATTCCCTCCTTTGAATTATAGCTCCAGTTTGGGGCGTTCATCCGCTGTGAGGAAAGTTCATGTTATTATGCTTTGCGGTGTAACACTGCTTTGGAAGCTTCAAATACTGAAGAGGCAGATGGAGCTAGCTGGCCATGAGGCACTATGGTTTTTCAGTGCTCTCTATCTCCCCCTGCTGGTTGATGGACACAACCCACTCGTAATGGATTCATCTGCTATGACCAGGGCTTTTTTTGAGGGGGTACTGAGTACCTGCACCCTTTCCATTGTCTGTTAAAATTGACCCATGGTCCCCAAGTTTTAATGAAAGAGCTCAGGCTCTACACACCAATTCTGCCTTGTCATAGGTTCTATGACTAGTTGCAGGGGGCCTGGCTATTGTGGGGTAGGTCCCTCTGTGATCACCCCACCTCTGAAGGGTGGCCTGGCATTTGAGTACCGGCACCATTTTTGCTAGAAAAAAACGCACTGGCTATGACTAAAGGAAAGAAAATTACCAAAATTACCAATTTTCCCATTTGCTTTTTTAGCCACAGCAGCACACTGAGCAGAAGGTTTCAACGTATCATCAACAATGACACCTAGATCCCTTTCTTGGTCCGTGACTCCTAACGTGGAACCTTGCATGATGTAGCTATGTTTATGTTTAAATCTTTTTTATTCAAAAGATACCAGCAAAATGCAATACAACGTTGGTATTTTCTAACATATATAACTTGCTTTGTCAAGCCCCCCCCCCCCCCCCCCCCCCCCCCCCCACAGGAGTTGTAGTCTGTAGATGCCAGCAGTGAAGGAAGCCAATATTCTCTTAGTTTAAGATTCTGCTCCTGGCTGCTGGTTGTAAAGTGTCCCAAAAGTTCGCCCACGTCTTCTGAAGTTGTTCCCCTTCCTTAGAGGACATATCCGGGATTCCGCATCTTTCCAACTTCAAAAGTTCTATCATTTGGGTTCTCCATGCTCCCATGGATGGGCCTTTATTTTCTCGCCAGTGCAGCAATATGGTTCTCTCGCCTATCAACATGGCTCTCCGCAGAAATGCGCAGAAGCCGGGGGGGACTGGGCGTGCGCATTTGAACTCCCCAAATAACATCAGAGGCTGTCTCTTAATTGTATGGCCCCAGTACCTCTGTAGCTCACCAAGCACCTGGGCCAAAAACAGTCCAACTTGTGGGAAAGACCAAAACATATGTCCTAATGTTGCTGGGGCTTGATCACACCATGGACATGCGTGTGAGCTCCCAAAGCCTGCCTTGAAGGCTCGGTCTGGCGAAATATAGAGGCAGAGAGTAAATTTGTATTGCATCTCCCAATATCAATTGAAGACGGAACCTTTTTGTATGGAGGTCAGGAATCTTCGCAGGATCTCTTCCGTTACTTCTGGCGTCAAGTCTTTGGCCCAGCGTTACGCTTCTGTATGATAGTCTATGTCTTCAGCAGTGTCTTGTAAAAATCTGTGATGGAATTTAAGAGGTATCGAGTTCTGTGCCCCCAAAGACAGTGCTATGCTTAATATATCCTGAACATCTTCACTCAGGTTGGCCCAGCCTAATGCTAAGATGTAGTGGCGCATCTGCAGATATGCGAACCGATCTGCTTCTGTGAGTCCAAACTCCTGCTGCAGTTCTACGAAGGTCCGCGTCTTCCCTTCGTCCGACACCAGCTGATAGACGTACTGTATCCTGAGCCTCCGCCAGCGATGAAATGCCACTGAAGTAGATCCCTCTGGGAAATCTGGATTATGAAGCAGCGGCAAGAAAGGGGTAGCCTTCCAGTCAAATCTGTGACGTTTGCAGAGCCACTTCCAAGCCGCCCTCGCTGCTGCAACTAGTGGTTTCTTTTCTTTCCCTGTACCTAGCCCCCCTCCTGGGGCGTGTAGCCTCCATCCTAAGTGTATAGTAGGGACAAGAGGTCTCTCCAGTTCTAGTGCTGAAAAATCCCCCGCCCCCACCAGCCAGTCTCTGATGTGTCGCATGGAACATGCTATTGTGAGATACCGTATATTAAGCAGCCCCATCCCCCCCTGTGGCCTTGGTTTCTGTATAACCTGAATTGGGAGCCTCGGTCTCTTCCCGTTCCACAAAAAGGTCTGTATGGAACGATGTAGCGTCCGCTCTTCCCCCCTTTTCAGGTATAGTGGCAACATCTGAAACAGATATAGCCATTTGGGGGCTATCATCATGTTAAACAGGCCTATGCGTCCCGATAGAGATAAAGGGCAGGCTCCCCACAATTTCAGCAAACGCCTAGTGGTGGCCATTAGGGGTCTTATGTTTGCCTCATAAAGTGTCTCCATGGCCCTGGGGATAATCACCCCTAAGTATTGGAGCTTACCATCCGCCCACTGTAAGGGAAATGACCTCGCCATTCTGATTCCAGTTTGTCATCTAGGGCCAATGCCATTGATTTTGACTTGTTAAGTGTGTATCCTGAAAGATCACCATAGTCAGTGATAGTGCGTAGAAGGTGCCCCAAAGAGGTCTGCGGATCACCCAGGAGCACCATCACATCATCCGCATAAGCTAGTACCTTTAGCTCCCTCCCACCGACCCTAATCCCCTTTATGTTGTCCTGCGCACGGATCTTCGTTAACAGAGGTTCTAGCATTAGCAGAAAAAGTAGCGGGGATAAAGGGCAACCCTGGCGAGTGCCTCTACCGATGTCAAATCCTGTAGTTTGAACCCCATTAACCCGAATCATAGCTTGTGGTTGCGTATAAAGTGTTTCTATGGCGCCAAGAAACCACCCACTTAGCCTTATGCCTTTCAAAGTTTCAAACATAAATGGCCATTCTACCTGGTCAAATGCGCGTTCCGCATCCAGGTTCACCACCAATCTCTGTTCACCAAGATATGGGTTAGCTAACATTGCGAGAATCAGTCTGCGTGTATTCAACACCGACTGGCGGCCCCGGACAAATTCCGCTTGGTCCTCTTTTTTTGTATAAATCTCTTTATTGAAAGTCATATTAATTTTACAAGTTTGAAAACCATGTTTAACAGTTAGTCTCGTCTCAGAATAAACAAATAAGTATGTTACTATGTTTTCTCCCTCTCCCACCCTCCCCCCTCCCGTTCCCCCCCTCCCTCCGAACAGTTGCCTATTCCTGCTATTGCATATCTATCTCTTTGCATTCAGTCCAGCTTATAAATTCAAAATCTTGCTTCGTGCTGATGAAGTCAATGTGTCCCAAAAGGGTGCCCAAGTGGTACAAAATATATCTCCTTTCTTTGAGGTTAAGTCTGATATTCCTGAACGTTCCAAAGTACAAAATTGAATCATTGACGAGCGCCAGTGTGCGATCGTGGGCCCAGCCGGATCTAACCACAGCTGCAATATCACCCTCCTTGCCATCAACATAGCTTTTTTCAGGAAGATTTTCATGCCTCGTGGTGTAGGACTCTGTATGTGGAAGACGTCAAACAATTGCTCCGGTGATGGGCGCCAAACAGCTTTCCAAAAGATAGAAACATGTCTTGTGAGAGCTACCCAAAATGGCTTGATTCTCCTGCAGGTCCAAAACATATGGCCCAAATGGGCTTGTTCCTCTGTACATCTTGGGCAGTTGTTATTTTCTCGTAGAGTAGCCCGATATGCTCTGTGTGGTGAGATATGTAATCTTAGTACAAACTTATAATGCAATTCCCACCAACTGGCATTATCTGTTAGATGATAAACTGACATTAGACAAGATTCTACCTGGTCTGGTCTCATATTTAAGACTAACTCTTGACTCCATTTCTGTGCTTCTTTTGAATAATCATATTTTCCAATTCTATCTCTCAACATGCCATGAAAGTATTTTAGCGGGGTGCGGAGTTGGGCCTCTAAATCCAATATATCCTTCAGTCTCTCCCATACTTCTGAAGTGAGCATCCTACTGTCCAAGGACTGCACATAGTGGCGAATTTGATAGTATGCAAATATGTCACCTTCGGCTAGACCAAATTCCTCACATAAACTTTGAAATGGCTTAATAGTCCCCTGCTCCGTTATCACATGAAAGAGATAACATATCCCTTTCGCGGCCCACACTTGAAATACTCGCGATGTATCTCCCACAGGGAAATCATAATTCCCTTGAATTGGCAGTAGCGGGGTCATCTTGGGGTTTATAGCATATATTCTACACATCAACCTCCATGCCCTACGCAGAGGCCGAAAAATTATATTTAAGTGTCTCGAGAGGTTTGTTCCCTTTGCCGTGGAATGGAGCCAATGGGCAAAATGCTGTGGTTTCAGGAGGGATACTTCTGACCTGGTACAGGTGAAAAATTGAGTCGATCTGAACCAGTCTGAGAGGTGACGAGCACTACTAGCTACTGTGAAAAGGCGTAAATTCAACAACCCCAATCCCCCCTTGACACGTGGTAACATGGCTCTCACGAGTGATATACGTGCTCTTTTCCCTTGCCAAAGAAATTTGGTTAACTGCCTGCCCAACCATTTTTCGTCTTTATAACTCAACATGAGTGGCAGAGTTTGAAACATATAAATCCATTTTGGAAATAAGATCATATTGTACAGCGCCACTCGTCCCAGCAATGAAATGGGTAATCCCTGCCAGCCCCGCATTACCTCTTCCATTTTGGTTTTGTGGGCCTCTATATTTTTATGGTATAGTTGTGATAGATCCGCCGGAATATATATCCCTAAATATTTTACTACTGTAGATTCCCACTTTAACGGGAATGGGCCAACCCAATTATCTTTTATTTCAGACTGAATTGGTAAGACCAACGATTTTTGATAGTTTAGGGAGAATCCTGAGTAAAAGGTGAATTCATCTAGTGTTGACAGTAATCTTGGTATAGAACTATCTGGTCGAGTGAGCGTGAGGAAAATATCATCCGCAAACGCCAATATCTTCACTGGCTGCTCCGGCAACTCAACCCCAAAAATATCCGTATCTTGCTGTATGGTTCGCAATAAGGGTTCTAAATAAAGCAAGAATAATAATGGGGACAATGGGCATCCCTGCCTCGTTCCCTGGGACACCTCAAATGAATGTGATTTATATCCATTTACCAAAATACTAGCAGTCGGGTTGTAATATAGAGATTTAATAGCCTGTAGGAACCAACCTCCTATACCTATATGTGTAAGAACCTGAAATAAATAATCCCATTGAACCTTATCAAATGCTTTCTCCGCATCTAGACTGACCAATGCTAATTGTTGTTTGTTTGATTTACAATGAGCTATAGATAAAAGTACTTTTCTCACATTTAGGACAGAATGACGTCCTCGTACAAATCCTACTTGATGTTCTCCCACTACCTGAGGTATATGAATAGCTAGTCGGTCAGCTAGAATCCTGGCCAAAATTTTTAGGTCAACATTTAGTAAGGATATAGGCCTATAGGATTCAACCCTGTCACGCGGTTTACCGGGCTTTGGTATTAGAGTGATCAACGCTTCATTTTCCAGAGAAGAGAAAAAACCCCTATCCACCACTGCATCATAGTAATCCAGTAATGGGCCACACAATTGTAACTCCAACATTTTGTAATACTCATGGGAAAAGCCGTCTAAGCCCGGAGATGAACCTTCTGGCAGGGATTTAATTACTTTTTGAATTTCTACGGCTTGGATAGGCTGTGATAAGTGGAGCTGAGCTGCTGAAGATAGCTTTGGTAGACCTGCGTCTTCAAGATAATCAGTTAAAACCGGGCCTTGCTCATTTTGTGGCCTTGTGTACATCTTTTTGAAATATGAATGAAAAACATGTGCCATTTCTGTTGGAGTAGAAGTAGGGCGTCCACCTTCTGTACTTATCATAGGGATGAATTTCGAATGAGTTTCAGAACGTGCCAGGTGTGCTAGTAATTTCCCGGATTTGTTTCCAAAACGTTGGTAGTTATGTTTCCTAAAGATTAGTCTGGATTTAGTTTTTTCATGAATATATGCATTTAATGCCGCTAAAGAAGCATTCATCTGTTCTCTATTTAAGGGTGTTGGATTTGCTATAAATATCTGTTTTGTTTTTCGGTAATCCTTTTCTAGATTAATGATAGCAGTCGCTAAACGTTTATTTCTAGCACTCATAAATGCTATCACCTCTCCTCGCATCACTGCCTTGGAAGCTTCCCAAAAGAGTGTTGCAGATGAACAGGAGCTTAGATTTGTTTCCTCATAATTTTTCCAACTCAATAGTAGATGTTCTAGAAATTTTTTTATCTTGTTTTAAATAAGAGGGGAATCTCCACATATGAGACTCCCTAGCTCTCTCCTCCATTGTCAAATCTATCCATATTGGAGTATGATCTGAAACAGCTAACGGGCCAATGATAGCTTGGTGGATTTTATGAAACCAAGTGGTAGATATCAGTATATAATCTATGCGCGACCATGTTTGGTGGGCCTTCGATTGATGTGTGTAATCTCTGATAGTAGGATTTAGTAGGCGCCACGGGTCTACCACTTGTAAGGTGGAGCAAAAATGAGCAAGTCCTCCCTTCCTCCCAGACCCCGGGCCAGGGCTTGGTGATGATCGGTCCAATTGTGGGTCTAAGACTGTATTGAAATCACCTGCCCAAACCCAAGGGGCATCTAGGTATTTATGACCCAGAGTTATAAGAGATTGAAAAAAGGATTGTGAATACCCATTAGGCCCATAGAGTGCACATAAGTAAAAGTTTTGACCCTGATAATTTACCTTCAAGAGTACTATTCTACCTTCACTGTCTTTATACAATAGCTGTGTCTGACATTGCAATCTTTTTTTAATCAAAATGGCTACCCCACTACGTTTTTTGTCCGCAGACGAGTAGTAACAATGTTCTACCCATTGCTGCTGCAATTTTTGGTGTTCCGTGTCCGTTAGTTTTGTTTCTTGCAGACACGCTATGTCTGCATTCTGTCTTTTTAATTGGGTCAATATTTTGGAACGTTTTATTGGGGATGAGATGCCGGCAACATTCCACGAAACTATTCTAAGTTTGACCGCACCTTTTGGTTTTGCCTGTCACCACATCTCAAGATTTTAACCATTTTGTTTTGAGCCCCCGGATGCCCAGCCTCCTCCGGGAACCACTCTCTCTGAGACACCAACCTGCTGACCAATCTCTCAGATTGGGGAAAACCGTCATGGACTTTTGGACGGCAACCCACTGAGAAATTAGACCGCAAGGATTTATAATTATTTGCTATTACCTCCTTCACATTTATCATTTTTTGCATGCACTTAGCAGTATATAGTTTTTTTTTACCCACACTCCCAGCCCCCTCCCTCCCCCGCCTTCTTTTAAACCCCCAAACTCCCACCATTTTGTCCCGGACCTTCTACGTCAAGCGCGGGACAATAGTCAGAATGATGCCCTAAGGGACCCCCCATCCTTCATTTATAATGTATAACATTTCGTTTTCTATTACACTATATCTCTGGAACTTATTTCTATACAAGTTACCATTAGCATTTCTTTTACAATTATAAGTTTCAATAAAAGTCAATCAAACCCGTCAGGATTCTATTTCTAATGTCTCCAGCCAGCTTTTTGCCTCCTCAGGCGAGTGAAATGAGTGCCAGCGATTCCCTTGTGAAACTTTCAGTATGGCTGGATATTGTAAGGAAAAGCGTAGGTGTTTTGCTACTAGTAGCGCACAAACTGGAGAAAATGTCCGTCGCTTCGTGGAAAGAGCCCCGGAGTAATCCTGGAAGAGTCGTATTCTCTGCCCATCAAATTTTACATCCTCCGGATGGCTTTTATAATGACTTAGAATCTGTGCTTTTTGTGAGTATCGATGAAACTTTGCGATTATGATCCTGGGCCTATTGTCCGTCGCACGGACTGGCCCCACTCGGTGAGCACGTTCTAGGGTAATAGGATAAATTTCCCCCGCTGACGGAAATTGTGCTGTTAGCCAAGTTTGCAGAGTGGTTAGTAAAGATTTTTCTGGCAGCGATTCGGGAAAGCCGAGAAATCGCAAATTTTCTCTTCGAGATCTATTTTCTAGATCTTCAATCTTCTCTTGTTGAGATTTAGTTAAGGATTCCAGCTGCTTTATCGCTGAGGAGTGTGATTCCAGAATGTCTTCGACGTCTGATACTCTACACTCCAACTCCCCGGCTCGCCGAGTAAGTTCCGCGGTAGACTGAGCAATCCCTGCTATCTGTTCCGATAGTTGTAAAAACCGGGGATCCAGTGCTTTTACTACCGCTTCTGTTATCTCAGGGATCAAGGTGGATGGCTGTTGTATTTGCGAGGGAGATGGTGGCGTCGACGCCATCTTGTCTTCCCCCATGCGCGCACGATCTTGTATTCTTTTTGAAGATTTTGAGGACATTTGTGTTGAATGTCTGCTTAGAAATTTGTCCATGCGTTCTTCTCCGGTATTTGAGGTAGTTTCAGTTCCAATTAACGTCGTTCTGCTAACAAAAAGAGTCGAAGGATGGGGTTCCCTGAGCGGGCGAAGCTAGGCACGTCCACTTCCCCTCACAGCATCACGTGACTCCCCCCGCTTGGTCCTCTTTAACGAGACCCGACATCAGTGGTGCTAATCTCTCTGCTAGTATACGGGATAACAGTTTAATCTCTACATTGATCAGAGAGATAGGTCTATAAGAATTAGGTTGCAGCAGGTCTCTGTCTTTTTTGGGGATCAAGCTAATTAACGCCGTATTAGCATGTGGAGGGAAGCGTCCTGTCTCCACCACGGTGTTAAGGTACTCGGTCAGTGGTCCTACAATCTGTGCGCTAAGCAATTTATAAAACTCTCAGGAGAGACCATCGGGTCCTGGCGCTGAGTATAACTTCAGCGCACCTATCGCCTTTTGTAGCTCTTTGGCCGATATCGGAGCGTTGAGGGCAAGTAGTTGGGCATCGGGTATTCTCTCTAGTCCTACGTCTTTCAGGTACTGCTGTATGGCCTCTCGTGTTCCTACCCTCTCCCGTTCTCTTCGGTACAGGGTGGTAAAGTGTTGATGGAAAGTCTGTGCGATCTCATGCGGGTCATGTGTTATTCCCCCCGTTGGAGTACGAAGCGCTGTGATGAAGTGGGCTTTTCGCGTGCCTTTCACGAGTCTGGCAACCATCCCTCCCGCCTTGTCTCCATATTTGTGTAGCTTGTATTTCTTATACAGGAGGGATCTCTTTACCTGTTCATGCAACAAACTATTAAGTGCCACCCTCGTGGACGTAAGTATTTCATAGTTTGCTTGGGTCAGTGTTCTAACATATGCTCGCCTTGCTGCTCTGAGCTGTCATTCTAAAGCTACAACCCCCTGGGCAATTTGCCGGTTCCGTTTACTGACGTAAGCAATAATCTTGCCCCGGAGCACAGCCTTGGCCTTGGACCAGAACAGAACTACATCCTCTAGATGTTGCTGATTATGTAAAGCAAACTCCTCCCATTTCTTTTGTAGATACAAGGTGAAGTCTTTGGAGGGAAACAAATAGGCTGGGAATCTCCACCCCGGTGGCTGACTAAAAAATGAAGTTGGTTCGAGATCCACCCATATTAAGGAGTGATCCGAGATTTCTTCTGGGCCTATGATGGCTTCCGAAACCTGGGGGAATAGAATCTGGGAAGTTAAGATGTAGTCTATTCTGGACTGTGTCCGGTGGACCCTGGATGTGTGGGTATAATCTCTCTCCTCTCTGTGTAGTATTCTCCATGGGTCCACCAGTCCCATTTCCTGACAAAATGTTTCTAATACAGAGGGGGTGGGTGACGCTTTCATGTGTGTGTGTTTAGACCGATCTAGGTCTACGTCCATCACCTGATTCATATCTCCTGCTAAGATCAGTGGGAGCAGATGGTGCCCCTGGAACCGTGCTAATATTTGGGCAAAGAAACCTGTTGGTGTTGTGTTGGGGCCGTAAGCTGACATTAGAAGCATCTCCCTGCCCTGCAAGTTGATCTGGACCCCTACCATCCTCCCCTCATCATCTTTGAATTCTAGTTTTGTCTTACACATAAGCGATCTGTGAATTAATATAGTTACCCCACCTTTCCTTCCCATAGCTGGTGAGTACCATACCTCTCCCACCCAAAAGCGCCTCAGTTTTTCGTGCTCTTCTTGGGAAAGTCTTGTCTCCTGGAGGCAGGCTATCCCAACCCCGTGCCTTTTTAGGGCTGCTAAAATCTTGGTTCTCTTAACTGGGGAGGAGATGCCGCCCACATTCCAGGAGATCAAGTGCACCTTATTCGAGGCAGGACTGAGTCTGTGATAGAGTGTGCCCCAAGATAAGCTGTGGCGCGTCTCCTGGGCTCCCAGCCTTACCCCTGAGACTTCTGGTAACCACTTCTCTCCTTACCACTAGGCAGCTCATGTACTGGTATGTGGTGGGCCCTTCTCTGCTAGATGTTCTAACTTGTGCAGTTAAATCCTGTGCGTTCCCCAACCCTATCTTCCCCCCCCCTCCCAAAGCCCTCCCCATATCCCCCCCCCCCCCATTGAACCGATCTAATTCCCTTCCCCCATGCATCAAATACTACTATTAATTGAGAAGCCCCTTCCATGCTCAAGGCCTCCCCGCCCTCAACCGGTACAATTTTCCAAACCTCATCTCTTGTTACACTAGTGTGCTGCAGCGAGTTTAAAGTTGGGCTTGATCACTCTCCCACCAGTTGTCCATTCGGGTCTGCTTGTTGCTGCTCAAGTTCCGTGATGTGGGCTTTTACCGCATCTATCGATTCAAATGCCTTCCAACGTCCCTCATGGTGGATCTTCAGCACAGTCGGGTAAACAAGCATGAATCTGACGTGCAGTTCTTGAAGCCGGCGGCACAGTGGGGTGAATTTCTTCCGGCGTTCTTGGAGTGGGGCAGAGAAATCCTGAAATATTCTGATCAGATGTCCATCATATTTTGTATCTTCTCTCTTCAAGCGATAGCCCCGCAGGATCTCTTGTGTAGATAATTATGTACTTTCAAGATAACAGCGCGCGGGGCCTGGCGGCCATCTTGGATACGGCCTATGCGATGTACCCTTTCCAAGCACAGGGCCCCTGCGTGGTCCGACAAGGCAAACTCCTCTTTCAGCCAGTTCTCCACTACTGTTGCAAGTGTGGAGTCTCCAATCGATTCAGGCCGATCAATCGTAGGTTGCTTCACCTGCCTCTGTTCTCAAGTTTGTCTACTTTGTCAGAGAGTGTTGTCACTGTGGTCTGTAGTTGGCAAATTTGTTGTTGCAGCGGGGTGCACGTGTCTTCGAGTTTCGGAGACTCTGTGTTCCAGATCTCCGGTCTGCCGCGATTCCTCCGCCAGTTGCGTCTCAAAGTTTTCAATCTGCGTCGATATGCGCTCCAGTCTGGGCTCCAGCGCTTGTACTAACTCTGCTGTCAGTTGTGCAAGTTGCGAGAGCTGTGCCTCCGAGAAGGGCGGTCCGCTTTTCTGCAGTTGGTGGTCCGCGCCGAGATTCGCCGCTCTCGGCGGGTCCTTCTCTTTCTTCGCACTGCGTGCTGGCATGGTTTTGGATGGTTTATCAACAAATTTGTCCATCGGTGATTTCGCTGACCAAATGGTGTCGCAGGCTGCTCAGAGATGAGGTGGAAATGCAAATTTTTTATCAATTTCGGGCGTTGGGCCTCGGAGAGCAGGGACACACGTCCTACTCTCTCAGTGCATCACGTGACCCTCCGCATGACGTAGCTATAATTTGGGTTCCTCTTTCCCACATGCATCACTTTGCACTTGCTCACATTAAACGTCATCTGCCATTTAGACGCCCAGTCTCCCAGTCTCGTAAGATCCTCTTGTAATTTTTCACAATCCTCCCGCGATTTAATGACTTTGAATAACTTTGTGTCATCAGCAAATTTAATTACCTCACTAGTTACTAGGTCATTTATAAATATGTTAAAAAGCAGCGGTCCCAGCACAGAGCCCTGGGGAACCCCACTAACTACCCTTCTCCATTGAGAAAACTGACCATTTAACCCTACTCTCTGTTTTCTATCTTTTAACCAGTTTTTAATCCACAATAGAATACTACCTCCTATCCCATTTTATTATTTTAGTTACATTTGTACCCCGCGCTTTCCCACTCATGGCAGGCTCAATGCGGCAGGCAATGGAGGGTTAAGTGACTTGCCCAGAGTCACAGGGAGCTGCCTGTGCCAGGAATCAAACTCAGTTCCCCAGGACCAAAGTCCACCACCCTAACCACTAGGCCACTCCATGACTCTCCAATTTTCTCTGGAGTCTTTCATGAGGTACTTTGTCAAACGCCTTCTGAAAATCCAGATACACAATATCAACTGGCTTTCCTTTATCCACATGTTTGTTCACCCCTTCAAAGAAATGTAGTAGATTGGTGAGACAAGATTTCCCTTCACTAAATCCATGTTGACTTTGTCTCATTAATCTATGCTTTTGAATATGCTCTGTAATTTTATTCTTTATAATGGTCTCTACCATTTTGCCTGGCACCAACGTCAGACTCACCGGTCTATAATTTCCCGGATCTCATCTGGAATCTTTTTTGAAAATCGGCGTTACATTGGCCACCCTCCAATCTTCCGGTTCCACACTCGATTTTAAGGATAAATTACATATTTCTAACAATATCTCTGCAAGCTCATTTTTCAGTTCTATCAGTACTCTGGGATGAATACCATCCAGTCCAGGAGATTTGCTACTCTTCAGTTTGTAGAACTGCCCTATTACATCCTCCAGGTTTACAGAGAATTCAATAAGTTTCTCCGACTCGTCAGCTTCAAATACCATTTCCGGCACTGGTATCCCACCCAAATCTTCCTCGGTGAAGACCGAAGCAAAGAATTCATTTAATCTCTCCGCTACGTCTTTATCTTCCCTGATCGCCCCTTTTACTCCTTGGTCATCTAGCAGTCCAACTGATTCTTTTGCCGGCTTCCTGCTTTTAATATACCTAAAAAAAATTTTACTATGTGTTTTTGCCTCCAACGCAATCTTTTTTTCGAAGTCCCTCTTAGCTTTCCTTATCAGCGCTTTGCATTTGACTTGACATTCCTTATGTTGTTTCTTATTATTTTCAGTCGGTTCCTTCTTCCATTTTCTGAAGGATTTCTTTTTAGCTCTAATAGCTTCCTTCACCTCACTATTTAACCACGCCGGCTGTCATTTGGTCTTCCGTCCTCCTTTTTTAATACGCGGAATGTATTTGGCCTGGGCTTCCAGGATGGTGTTTTTGAACAGCATCCACGCCTGATGTAAATTTTTGACCCTCGCAGTCGCTCCTCTTAAGTTTTCTTTTCACCGTTCTTCTCATTTTATCATAGTCTCCTTTTTTTAAGTTAAACGCTAACGTATTTGATTTCCTATGTATACTTACTTCAAAGCTAATATCAAATCTGATCATATTATGATCACTGTTATCAAGCAGCCCCAGCAGCATTACCTCCCGCACCAACCACAACAACTAATCCAACCCTTTCCACCTGGCAGAAGCGCATGAAGACATATCCTCGGTGCAAGAGGACAGTGCATCCCTTGTTGGGCAGGTCCCAGCCACAGGAGCAATTCCTACTTCACCAGGGTGATTCTCTCCCCTTAGGAGACCTCCCTCCAAGACAGCACAGGGGCTGCCAGACTGGAGGTGGGACTTCTCTATAATGTCCCTGAAGGTCTTCTCATGTACCTCTGTCTGCTACTCTAGCCTCAAGAAAATGGACTTGTTCTCTGAGAGCTAAGAGCTCTCTATCTGGCACTCACATATATCCCCTCACCAATTGGGAGATAATAATAGATGTGGAATTGTGCAAAAGACTGGATAGCACCCCTCCTGCTGATGCCGGAGAGACAGAGCCACCACCCCTGTAACCCTGGAAAATGTACGGGGCATGTAACCAGGTCAAAGGACAAGGCCTGAAAATGAAAGTGGTGCACCAACAAATAGAAGTGCAGATATCACTTGCAGTGATCTGCAGTGGAAAGTGGAAGGAGGCCTCGGTGAGGCTCAGGGAAGTCCATAACTTCCCCAAGTGCATCATGGTGATGACTGAGCAAAGCATTTTCATCCGGAAACGCTGGACTTGCAGCCATTATCCACCCCATTGAGGTTCAGGAGCTGACCTTCGGGACCATGAAATAAATGGAGCACCTATCCAAGCCGTGCTACGCGAGCAGAACAGGTTGCACCGCTGCTAGACAGCAAAGATGCTGAAGGGTAAGAGCCGACAGCTTGGTGCTTTAGAGCCAAGCCATGGGGAATTGGATGGGCCAACTCCATAGACTACCCCGTCTTGACCTCTTCCAGAACCTACTGATCTGAGGTGATGCAGACACCTCATTCTGATGAGACACAGGCTGCCTCCCATTGGAAATAAGGGGCTTGGTGCACCCTCATTGGGCAGGCCAAGCAACTGATGGACTGAGTGCCTGGCTTGTTGGGGCCTCGAAAGGGCCCCTGCTTGAAGGACATACTCTGCTCTCCACCTGGGCCAAAGGGCGTTGAGCACAGAGGCATAGCCAGACCTCGATCTGGGAGGGGGCATGAGCCCAAAGTGGAGGGGGGCACATTTTGCCTTACCTACCCAATGTTCTCGCCCCCACCATAACCACTCCCCCAGCACGCATACTCGTTTTTAGTGAAATTGAGCATGTACAAGCTTCGTGCATGCTCAATTTCACTAAAAACATGCATGTGCATGAGGAGGGGAGTGGGAAAGCTGGGCACACAGA
The DNA here is from genome assembly GCF_901765095.1 of Microcaecilia unicolor. Lineage (NCBI taxonomy): Eukaryota > Metazoa > Chordata > Amphibia > Gymnophiona > Siphonopidae > Microcaecilia > Microcaecilia unicolor. The sequence goes on from NC_044036.1 coordinate 230,885,292, forward strand.
GCGGTGGCAAATACTGCCGCAGGAAAGCTTCTACTGGCGGCGTTTGGGGACCCCAACCAGCAAAACTAGCAGACCCTGTGGGGGAGCCTTGAACCCAAAGTGGGGGGCCCCGTGTCTACTCCATTGGCTGAGAGAACCTGAAGCATCCCTCCCTCTTGAGTCCGAGGATTGCTGCACACCCTTGCTGCAGCATAGGGAGACAGAGCCATGCCTTCCCCATATCCTTCACCAACTTCGTTGTCATCAAAGAGCAAGCTGCCAAGAAAGGGCAACTGACTCAAAAGCTTCTTGAAAGCCACATCTGCATCCAGTGACAAAGGAACAACCAACGATGACACCCCCCCCCCCCCCCCGATGCCGCCACTGAGTGGGAAGCCAGATGGATCAGATCGTTTTGGGTGGACATCCTGAAAGGCTGTCCAAGGCTCCAGGTGAGACACCTCCAGGGACTGTGATACAAAGGGCAAAAAGGTAGCCAGTCTAATTTATTAAATTAAAAAAAAAAATTTCCTGATACAAGTATATGTACTGCTGAAGTGAGCACTTTCGGAAGCCTGGGTGCTGCAGGGGAGAGCCCATGTGGAGTACACCTAAACGTGGTGAACGGACAAGAGGAATGGGGGAGATGGGGAAGGCCCCATAGGATTGAGCCAAAATCTCACACAGTGGCACTAAGAAGTGCGAATGGGGGCTGTGGAGCCAAGCTAAATTAGGTTCGATCCTGAGACTTTGTCCTGGGAGCAGCTGTTAGGCTTGACCATGCTGTGCGGCCACAGCCAGCAGAGTGGAGAGCTAGGCCAGGGACAAAAGTACCCGCCAGCGTGACCTACCACCTGCTGAAGGTAAAGAAGAATACTGAGTTCAGGGAGCACCTCAGCATCACTGGTGATGTCATTGGCAAAATTCAGTTTTCTCTTCCTCCATCTGTTGGTAGGAAGGGATAACACCCATTAGTGTAGAACAGTAGAGCTAACGTGAAGAAATGCTCCTTTGGCAACTAGTTATTGCATTACTGGACTGGGTGTTTTTGGAGTATGTTACTATGTTTGTCTGTGATCTTTAAACAGTAGGGCTGTAAAGTATTGGCTTCATAATGAGATATGAGCAGTATAGATTGGTTGTGACTCACTTTATTTCTTCTGGGAATGTGAACATTTTTTTGTCTTATGCACAGACATTATTCTTGATGTAATTGGCACTTACAGATTGTAATCATGTTCATTGAAATTTTTTTTTTTTACAGGTCATGTGGTGGTCTGGGTCATATGAAGGTATTTATCTTCCTCATCTAAATGTAGTACACTGATGTGGCATACTTTTATTCCAGTTTGCAATGGGCAAATAATTACTTCTCATACTGTAAGTGGCAGCCCTTGAAAGACCCCTTTTTGTAGAAATAAGACAGTATTGGGCTGAGAGGTTCATATGATAGGTTTTCATAGCTCTGTTGTCTTGTGTACTGGGCGAGCTTTACAGTATTTTGTTGCTTCTAATTTTCTATGTTAGTTACAATGGGGACAATTCTATAAATTGGCATCTCAGTTTAGGTTTTTTCCAATGTTGTGTACATAGCATCATTTCTATAATGGAATCTTAGTGCCAAGATTCTGTATATAGAATATCAATGTATGTCGGCATTGGCACCCCCATGTTTAGGTGTCATCTTATGCCATGTTTGGCATGCCTAAGTGCACCAAGTGACATGCAATAATTTATAGTATTCTTTCTGAAATCTAACCTACCTGTAGTTGTCAGCATTAATGACAGCATTATTCCATTATCACAATACAAAGATCTGGTAACTTGTAGAATTCAAAATTGGCTCAACTTGTTAATATCATGGCTCATCTAAAGACATGGACCATAAATTTAAACATAAAGATCGTTATGAGAATACTGAAGGAAAGCCTGTTGCATCTGTCTGATCTGAATTGGACAAATAAGGAGAAGTTATTTTTATTATTGAACAGCTTCACCTGTTGTGCAGCAATAAGCATGGTCGAAGCTATTCAACTGAGTTGACTGTCGTTGCTTTTATAATGTGCATTGCTAGTTCATTGGCTTATGATATTCTTCTACAGCTGCATATTCTTTACTTACGGTCAACTGTAATTCCCAAAAAATGACTAAGGGTCTCTTTTACGAAGCTGTGCTAAGAAATGGGTTTAGCTAGTCCTTATGCTGGACTTCCTGCGTATTAAGCCCATTTCTAGCACGGTCGTAAATTCAACCTTTGTCTTATCTTTTTCTGGCTGTGCACTTTATGTTAGCGTTAGTATGCGACCATTTAAAAAAAATAAATCATGTTTAAGTATGGATGACTGGGCTCAGACAGAGTGGTGGACGTGGTTCTGGCCACCTTGTTGGGCAGACTGGATGGAACACAAGGGTCTTTATCTGCTGTCACTTACTGTTAACAAGGAGCACTTACCATCTCCTATTTAGGAGGCGCTAAGGGCTCCTGCGTGATGGACGTGCTAACCAGTTAATAAGGTGGTAATGTCAGCGTTCTAGTGAATTAATGCATCCACATCCATTCTCCTCTCCTGACATGTTCCCTCAAAAAAAAAAAAAAAGGACATACTGCACACAGATAGCAAAACTAATTCAAAACACTTTAGCGTGTCCTGTGTTAGGCAAGTGTTAGTGTAGTAAAAGGGCCCCTAAACCTCATAACAGCCAAACAGGACTTGACAACGTCATATCATAAGCTTTATGTATCTAAACTCTCGGGGATGAAAGAAAATGTTCTTTTGATTGTTGATGAATCATCTTTATCTATGCCCTCTGCCACCCCTATCTTTCCTGTCTTATATTGTAGTTCCTTTTCCTCCCTTTCTGATACTGCCTACCCCTCCTTCCTTTTTTTTCTCCGTTTTGATCTCCTTTCTATTAGATTTGTTAACCGCTCAGATATTTCATATGATATGCGGTATATTAAGCGCTTAATCAACTTGGATGAAATCTATGTAAGAGTTGAGCACGGTGGTGACTTCAGATGGATCTGTAACATCTGTGTTACTGTGTTTTATGGTGAAATCTGTTGCTGGGAAATAGAGATATTATTATTCCTTGTCATCAGCAGCAGATGAATCCATTACGAATGGGGTTGTGTCCACCTACCAGCAGGGGGAGATAGAGAACACTGAAAACCATAGTGCCTCTAGGATGGCTAGCTCCATCTGCCTCTCAGTATTTCTCTATCTCCCAGCAGGGTTGGACGCAGCTTGTTCAGCTCCTTGAAGATTCTGCCTGGGGTGGCTCCTGTGCTTTTGCCAGTTGTAGCAGGGGTGTTGTGGCTAAGTGGAGCCCACTTTAAAGGCACATAGGTTCGCCCTTTCCCTGCCTTACCCTTCCCCCTGTGTGGATGCAGGCATATAGGTTCACCTTTTCCCTGCCTTTCCCACCCTCTTCTGCCTCCAGAGTGCCTCTGTAGCTGTTTGCCTCCAACTTTCCTCACAGCGTTAAAAAAAAAAACACGCTTTTCAGCGCTGCTATTTCTGAGGCTTTTCCTGACTGTGCAGCGTGACCAGAGCTCGTAGACTTGGTCCTTTGAGGTAAGAGCGGTACTCAGCTCCTCCGGGGAGGGCCCGCGGACGGTGTTCCGATCGGGATGATTTTGGTGCGAAGCCGCCATTTTGAATTTTATTCTGCCATTTTTTTCGGCGATGACTGCTGAGGGAGTTAAGCGCTGTTCCCGTTGTGGCAAGCGCAGATCAGCAGCGGGTCGCTGTAAAACGTGCTGTTCAGACAGTAGAGCCAGTACGAGCATGGCGAGCGATGATTCTTCCCACTCGATGGAGCTGACAGCGGGCGCCATCTTGGAAGCGCCACATGGCTCGACCCCCGCGGTTGCGGAGGAGTCTGAGAGCAGAGGGGCACCTCGGGCCGAGGCTACCAGAGGAGCTCCGTTCCCTGTGGTTCCTAATTCGGAGACGGGAGGTCAGGGTGAGTTTTTCTCCCCCGAGTTTGTGCTTATTTTACATAAAGCCTTCATGCTGAAAAGATCTCTGCCGCAGGCGTTGCTACCTGGTTCCCCTCCGACTGATGATGGCCTGGGGCAGATGCCAGACGTGGATGCCCCTGAGCGTTGGATGCACGCTAAGCATAGACGGGTAAATTCCCCGTCGGAGAGTGGCGCTCCCCCCTTTCCCCCCCATGGTCGGGCTGTGGGGACTCTGAGTGATCTGGCAGCCTTCGTGGTCTGAAGAGCCAGAGGAAGGAGCCGGTTTGCCACTGGATCTGAATGATCCTACTGTGGTTCGGATTTTCCACTGCGATGAGCTGCCAGCACTTATCTCTGATGCCTTACAGGCCCTCTCTATTGATGACCCTGTTAAAGGCGTGGCCTCCTCTGGCAATCCAAGGATGGCGAGTACTAAGAAGCCTGCTCGTGCCTTTCCTTTGCATGACTCCATCCAAGAGCTTATTTCTGCTCAATGGGCTGACACCAAGGGGCCCTTGAAAATGGCCAGGGTGATGGGGCATCTTTACCCTCTGAGTGAGGAGCACTTGGCCCGTTTTGGGATGCCTAAAGTGGATGCCTTAGTCACGGCGGTGACAAAAAGACCACCCTCCGGAAGATCACGTGACGCCATGGCGGAGAGCAGACGTACCTGAAGTGCTCTCCGACCCCGATCCTCCTTCCCCGTTGAGCTGGACAATCACGGACCCAGAGTGCGTGCTACAATACATCAGAGTATAGATTAAACTCCAGCGAGTGAGTATCAGACAGCATACGCCGGGGATGGCTGCGAAAACCGCTCAAAAAGAGAAGTTGCGGCAAAAACAACCAGACCCCAAAATGGCGTCCTCGCCGGAAAAATCCAGCACAGCAGTTTCTTCGGCGTGGGTGGCGGAGATAACGGCGGAGATGTCCGCCGATATGGAGGAGCTATTAGAATGCAGATTAGCCCCCATCGACTCCAAATTGTAGAAGCTGCACTCGCGAATGGAGGACTTGGTGAGAGAATGCGTGGCCTGTCAAACTCGAACGAGCGTGGTGGAGGATAAATTACAGGAGGTGGAGGCCGAACAAAAAACGTCCAGAGGACGTGTTGAAGCGCTAGAACAAAAAGTAGAAGAACTGGAGAATCGTTCTAGACGCAACAATCTGCGTCTGGTGGGACTTCCAGAGGCCATGGGCGGCAGGGACTTAATTATGGAGCTGGAACGCTGGCTTACTGCAAGAGTGGCCTTCCCTGCGCACATGGGCCCCTTGAGAGTAGAGAGGGCTCACCGTCTGGGACCTCGTACAGATAACACCAATAAACCCAGAGTACTCATTTTGCGGGTTTTGAATTTTCAACACAAACAATATATTTTGCAAGCCTCCAGGAAAGACAATGTGCTGATATATGAACAGAAAAGAATACTATGTTTTCAAGATTATTCGGCGGGGGTGGCGGGGAGACGCCGCGCCTTCTCCCCAGTGTGTACAGCATTGTTTAATCAGAAGATTAGATTCAACCTGATGTACCCAGCGCAGTTGAAGATCGTGTATAAAGGATCAACGCATGTATTTGACGCAGTGGAGGAGGCGAAAAAATTTGTGGCCCAGATCGAGGCAGAAGACATGGGAAGCACTGGGAGAGACACCCCGGCATGAATCAGAGGAGAGGACGGGGTGCTATGCTGTCTCTTAACTAGAGAAAGATCTCATGGACATCAGCCACAGTTTCGCAAGGTTTGATTAGATAACAGATCATCTCAACAGTGGATGCTAATGTTTGTTAACTAGAGAGAGATCTCATGGACATCAGCCACAGTTTTGACAGGTTTGACTAGATAACAGATCGTTTGAACAGTTGAGGTTAATGTTTGTTAAAGTTGTATAGGGCATAAGGATTCTGACTAACTGGAGGGGTTCATACTCGCATAACTTACATTACAGGGACAGACCTCAAGAATACAACGGACAAACCTAGAGATTTAAGACAGATAGGAGGTGTAATACCAATGACTGGAGGTGGAACCTGAAAAATTTATATTGATCGGGGCCTGCCCACACCAAAGCCCGATTGATGGTATAAATGACCTTAATATGTACTATCATATGAGGGGAGACATAATCTGAGAAGTATAAGGAATCTGTATTAGGGGAATATATTGTTTGTCGAGGGTCGATTGCTAAGGGGTTTAGAAAACGAAATGGATGGGCTTTAAAAGCCCAGAGTATATAACGGATGAGATCATGAAGGGGGGGGAGGTCGGGAGGTGACAAATGTGATCGGTTCCTATATTGGGAAACATGGAACAAGGGGGGAGGGGTCAGAAGAAGGGGGTGGGGGGATGGGTAGGGGAAGGAGCAGAGATTTGGGTGGGAGGGATAAAAGGGAACAAAGCCAACCAATGCGTTAGGGGGAGGGGAAGAACACTGAAACAGAGACAAGGCAAATGTCGAGAGTGGGATTGGGGGGGTATAGGCTGGGGTGCCCCCCTGACAGGACAACATGAAAAGAGAGATACATTACAGAGCATAGTAGGCCCTATAGATTATGGTTAGGCTCGTTACTTGGAACGTGGGGGGTATACACTCACCCATAAAGAGAACAAAAATCTTGCAACAGTTACAGAGAAATAATATAGATATTGCCTTGCTGCAAGAAACACACCTTAGCCAGGAGGAACATGCAAAACTCAGGACATGGTGGGTGGAGGAATGCGTCTCAGCGGGAGCACAAGGGAAAAAAGGAGGGGGTAGCGATATTAATTCGTAAAGGACTGACCACAGCGGTACGCCCCATGGTGACGGACGCAAGAGGCCGTTATGTGCTCGTGGAAGTGGAGATATCGGGACAAAAGCTGTTAGTAGGCAACATCTACGCCCCTAATCAATTTGACAAGCACTTTTACAACCAAATACTACAACATTTACTCTCATATCGAGGGGAACAGATGTTGGTAGGGGGAGACTTTAATACGGTATGGGATGCCTCGATTGATAGCACCCAGGGTAAAAGAAGTGATTCGGTGGCGTCTAATAAGGGCTTGAAAAGATTAGGACAGACGCTGCACTTGATAGATGTGTGGAGGGTGTTACATCCCACTGAAAGAGATTATACTCACCACGCGAGAGCCCACGCATCCCAAGCCAGAATAGATTATATATTAATCACTGAAAACATGCTAGGAAAGGTAAAGGATACGCATATAGGACCTTACACGATCTCAGATCATGCGTGGGTGAGTATGGAATGGGAATGGGAGGAACGAAGACACAAAGGGGGCTCCTGGCAGTTTCCGCTAGAACTGACTGGTGACGAGAAATTTAAGACCAAGTTAAAGGAGAGTTGGGAAGATTATACAGCAACGAACCGGCAACACATAGAGAACCCAATCCTATTTTGGGATGCAGCGAAAGCCGTGTTGCGAGGCGAAATAATTAGTTACCATCATCACCTTAGATCAGCGAGAAATAGGGAAATTATAAGACTAAGTAAATTGATATGCAAGGCTCGGCAGGCCTATGGCCGGACACACACAGAATCACATCGAGCTAATCTTATGGAAACCCAAGTCACATTAAACACATTGTTGCACCAGCGGGCTTCGAAGTCTCAAGCATATTATAAATTTCACTTACACAGATTTGGGAATAAAGCAGGGCGCCTATTAGCAAGATTAGCCAACCCGAGAGGGAGCACGAGACAGGTCCTACAAGTGAGAGGGGAACAAGGGAAAATGGAACGTACAGCAGAAAAGATATGTGAGGCGTTTGCTAAATTTTATGATAATCTATACATGACGCCGGAGGACAGGGGGCTATCAGAGTCTCTCTATTTAGACAATTTAGACCTGCCGGCTCTCAGCCAAAGGGATAAAGATAAATTGAATGAACCAATCACGGAGGCAGAAGTAATGCTGGGTATAAAACAAGGACAATTGCTTAAAGCGCCTGGTCCTGATGGGCTCCGCATAGAATTTTATAAGATCCTAGGGGAACACATTGCTCCGACATTAACTAAATATTTCAACAGCATAGTTGACAAGGAACAACCCCTGGAAGGCCTATCTTTAGCACATATAGTGGTGCTGCCCAAGCCCGGTAGGGATCCGCAATGTGTAGAGTCATACCGCCCAATTTCCCTATTGAATGTGGAAATTAAATTGCTAGCAAAAATCCTGGCCAACCGCATGAAACAGGTCCTGCCGAAACTAATTCATGAAGCCCAAACGGGATTTGTGGAGGGCAGGGTAATAGCGAAGAACTTGCGGAAAATCATAGGGGCTCTAGAAAGGAGGAAGCATACAGATACACCATCCCTCCTAATAAGTTTTGACGCCGAAAAGGCGTTCGACAAAGTACACTGGGCATTCCTGTTCGCCGCATTAAAAAAATATGGGTTTGATGGACGCTTTATGTCAGGGATTCGGGCCCTCTATCATAGACCAAAAGCTAAGATACGGGTCAACGGATTGGAATCAGAGGAGTTTCAGATATATAGAGGAACCCGACAAGGATGCCCGTTATCCCCGTTGCTATTTGTCTTATCGCTTGACCCATTGATCAGAGACATCGAGGCTAGTCAAACGATACAGGGTATGCACATAGGCCAGGCCGAATTCAAAATAGCAGCCTTTGCAGATGATCTCTTAGTAATGCTTACAAAACCTAAGTCATCGTTCACGGCTCTGGTGGAGATCTTGGAAGAATATGGGGACTATGCAGGTCTAAAACTGAATCTGACTAAGTCAGAAGCCTTGGCCTTCTCAGAGGAAGTGAGGGCCCTATGGGGTCAGGGGTTCCCTTTAAGCTGGGCAGAAGGATCTTTTAAATACTTGGGGATTCAACTGACCATGGAATTAGAAAAACTGCATGACTTAAACGTACACACCCTGTTAGAGGGGACAAGACATCGGCTAGATAGCTGGGAGGGCCTCCCGTTATCATTAGTTGGCAGGATAAATTTAATACGCATGGTAATATTCCCAAAGTGGTTGTATCTCCTGCAGACACTCCCCCTTCGACTGACACGCAAAGAATTAATGAACATTAACAGGGCCTTTAGCAGGTTCAGTTGGGCGAGAAAGAAACCTCAAATAAAGGCCACAGTGATGAGAGGGAGAGGGAGTAGGGGAGGATTGGGAGTGCCAGACCTTGCTTTATACAACCAAGCTTGTCTCCTCAGACATATAGGAGACTGGGTAGGCCACTCAAATGTCTTTACACCATTGAAAATGGAACAGGAATATTTCGCTCCATATGATGTTATCACATTATTACACTTAGAACAGGGACAAATCCCAGCCCAGTTTAAACGTTGCCATTTGCTACAATCCATGCGTAAGGCATGGAAGGAGCTAGTTAGGACCTTGGGAGGAATACCAGGAACATCAGAACTCTTAACATTTAGAGGGAACCCGAGTTTTGAGCCCGGACAAACTAACTCAGCCTTCCTTCGATGGGAGGCACAGGGAATCACAAAAGTGGAACATCTGCTAGGAAGGGACGGAGATATGAAATTCGAAGACCTGCAAAATAAGATAGGGAATACATGGGGGGACTATTTTGCGTTTGTACAAGCTAAACATTATATTTCTAGCCTTAACCAACCAGCACTCCAATCAAAAATAGGAGGTCAGATACAAGCCTTCTTCCTGACACTGGAAGCAATAGGAATGACAGTATCTTCTATAAGCCGAGCAATGGAGAAAAACGCCCCCATAAAAAACTTGGACTATATTAAACAAAAATGTGAACATGAATCGGGAGGGTCATTAGGGAGGTGGGATGTAGGGGCCACACTGAGACGCATTCCGATGCTCACCATAGACGAAAGGCTTAGGGAGAGTGGATATAGGGTGGTAATGAGGGCATATATGTCAGGAAAGCAATGGGGACACATAACCACCAGAAGGAATGTGAAATGTGTCAAATGTGACCAAGAAGCCCCCACATTATTTCATGCCTTTTGGGATTGCCCTGGAGTCCGTATGTTTTGGAGACGAATTCAATGTTTTCTAACTACCACGACACAGACACCGGTAAGGGGGGCATGGGAACATTACGTGCTGGACACGCAACCAGCATTTGCGGCATTGGCGAAAGGGCCTAGGCTTTGGTGCCGTAAGGTCTGCCTGATAGCACGTAAGACTATATTGCAAAAATGGGTATCTCCCGATCCACCTGCCTATTGGCACTGGCGAAACCAAATACATGAGATGGCCACATGGGAAGCCAGAGAGGCAAAAGGTAATCCAAAACGGAAAAAATGTTTCATGCAAATATGGGGACTTTATTTACAAGGGCTTAGCCCAAGGGGCAGAAGTCTATTGCTCAACATGTTGTGACACAGTTACGGTTATTTACATAGAGAGTAAATCTCCTCCCGAACAAAGGTTGGCAAGGGGGGGGGAGGAGGGATTGGTGAGATCTTGTATCATTATAAAAAGGGAATAATTAATATACATGTTTCCAAATGTACTGTATTATTGATAATTAAGATCTGGTGGACATTTGGGCAATGCTCGACAGTATTGATGGCTCAGCCGTGAGGGGACCACAAGAACAAGGGCTCCCTCCCGGGATAATGGATGCCTACCTGCAAACAATGGTTCTATGCAGAGACGAACCAAAGGATGCGACCAAAATAAGAGTCAGGAGAACTGAGAACTATTGAAAACACACCATGATGACTTTTTTTCTTTTTTTTAAATAAAAATAAGCATTGCCTAGTCTAAATCGCATTTTGGACATGAGGGGGGGGGAGAAAACGAAACAAAATCTTGATGGTAAACATTATTCACCTTGTATCAATGCATAGCACTTGTATTTTATAATTGATTTTGAAGTTACTCGGTTGTATATGCCAGATTGTTTCATCAATAAAAAAGTTGAAACATAAAAAGACCACCCTCCCAGTAGAGGGAGGGGTAGCCCTGAAGGACATTCGGGACTGGCGGCTGGAATCAGTGCTAAAACGGTCCTTTGAGATTTCGGGCCTAGCCTTAAGGGCGTCTGTTTGCAGTTCTTATGCTGCTCGAGCCTGCCTCTCTCGGTTACAACAAGCAGTGGAACAGCTCGTGGATGGTGCGGAGTCCCTCGCTGAGGTTGCACCGTGCATGGAGTCGGCATTGTCATTTTTAGCTGACACCCTCTATGAACTGGTCAGAGCTTCGGCTAAACAGATGTCTGTGGCGGTGTCCGCCCGCCACCTTCTATGGCTACGGCATTGGGCGGCTGACATGGCCTGTAACCAAATGCTGGTGAAGTTGCCCTTTCAGGGCCTTCTGCTATTTGGGGAGGAGTTGGAGAAGATTGTTAAAGACCTGGGGGATGCTAAACCCCAGCAGTTACCTGAGGATAGGCTGCGGCCTTCTTCCAAGGGTCAAGTGGTTCCCTCCTCCTCCAGACCTCGCTTCCGTGAAGCTAGAAGGTATCGCCCGTGGCGCTCTGCTGGGTTTACTCAACGTGCCTGCTTTCAGCAAAGGAATTCCTTTCGCTCGGACAAACTCTCCGCAGTGGCAGGCTCAAGGCCAGGAGTTCAGGGCGGTCCTCCACAATGATGGGACGCCGGTCCTCTCCTCCTTTACAGCTGTAGGAGGATGCCTTTTGGCCTCGCCACAGCTCCCCGAACCATTTCCAAGGTAATGGTGGTAGTAGCTGCTTTTCTCAGGCAAGAGGGTATCCAGGTTCACCCATACCTCGATGACTGGCTCATCAGAGCAGACTCTGCAGAAGAGAGTCGTCATGTAACAGCCAGAGTGGTCTCAGTACTGCAGTCTCTGGGCTGGGTCGTCAATATACCCAAAAGTCACCTGACTCCCTCTCAATCTCTAGAATATTTGGGGGTCCAGTTCGACATGGCCTCTGGGTTTGTCTTTCTACCTGACCAAAGGCGGTGCAAGTTTCAGAATCAGGTCCGTCTGCTCCTGCGGATGCCTCGCCTGTGAGCTTGGGACTTTGTCCAGCTGCTGGGGTTGATGACGGCCACTTTGGAGGTAGTGCCATGGGTGAGAGCGCACTTCAGAGCTCTGCAGATTGCCGTGCTTCAACTATGGTCTCCAATGTCCCAGGATTATCAACGCAGACTCTCGTGGCTCCCTGTGGCCCGGCTTAGTATGGAGTGGTGGCTCTCCGACAGCATGCTGCGGCGAGGAATGCCGTTGGCGCTTCCCTCTTGGTGCCTGGTGATAACCTGGTCGGCTGGGGAGCACATTGCAAGGGAAGCTATGCCCAGGGCCTGTGGACACACGCGGAATTGGAGTGGTGTCACATTTTCAAAAGCAGGAACTAGGTTTGTGAGCCCTTGGGCCACTGCCAAGGAGTGGCAGTGGCAGGCAAAACCACCCCACACAGGGATAAGGCAGAACTCTGACAGGGCCCGCTAGACTTCACGGAGAGATTGGTGGATGCTTGGAATGCCCTCCAGCGGGAGGTGGTGGAGATGAAAACGGTAACGGAATTCAAAAATGTGTGGGATAAACATAAAGGAATCCTGTTTGGAAGGAAGGGATCCTCAGAAGCTTAGCCGAGATTGGGTGGCAGAGCCAGTGGGGGGAGGCGGGGCTGGTGGTTGGGAGGTGGGCGGGAGGTGGGCCTTGTTCTGGGCAGACTTCTACGGTCTGTGCCCTGAAAATGGCAGAAACAAATCAAGGTCAGGTATACACATAAAGTAGCACATATTTGGGACTGTTTATGAACATGTTGTTTTAATTTCTAACAAGCTTGATTCTTATTTCTAGGTACAAGTTCTGTTCCTAAATGAGAGACAATTTACTGTGCTAATCTGAGGGCTAAGTGTGGTTTTTTTTTTTTGATACTTGGGGAAAAAAAGGGAGGGAGTGGGGTACCTCTACGTGATGAGTTCTAGGTTGAACTCTATGGGGTTAGGGGTGGGGGGAGTTGGAAGGGTAGGGGTAGAGGGAATGGGGGGGCGGGAAGAGGGTGGGGGATAGGGGAGGGAGGGGCAGGCGAAGAAAGAGGGTATACCATAAGATTCAACAGTTGAGCCATATAAATCATGGTGGAGGGAGAGAATTAGTGCAACTGGGAATTAGGGGTAGGGATGCCTCTCTTCTGCAGGAGTATACATCTGGATTGGGAAACTGTTGTATAAGGTCACCTAGAGGAAAATAATATCCTGGAATGTGGGGGGGGGGGGGGGGTCACCTGTCCGGTTAAACGTTCTAAGATACTACAGGCGCTGAACAGGCATAAGGCACATGTGGAGGGGCATAATCGAACGGAAACGCCTATCTCCATGGGCGTTTATCTCCGAGAACGGGTCCGTGAAGGGGCGGGCCGAACCGTATTTTCAAAAAAATGGACGTTTTTGAGCTGGGCGTTTGTTTTTTTTAGCGATAATGGAAACTAAAAACGCCCAGCTCAAAAACTTCCTAATCTGAGCCATTTGGTCGTGGGAGGGGCCACGATTCGTAGTATACTCGTACCCCTGATATGCCAGGACACCAACTGGGCACCCTACGTCAGTGCAGTGGACTTCAGAAAAAGCTCCCACATGCATAGCTCCCTTACCAAGGGTGCTGAACACCCAACCCCCTCCCCCAAAACCCACAAATGTACAACACTACCATAGCTCTTAGGGGTGAAGGGGGCACCTACATGTGGGTACAGTGGGTTTTGGAGGCCTCCCATTTACCAGCACAAGTGTTACAGGTGGGGGGGGGGGATGGGCCTGGGGCCACCTGGCTGAAGTGCACTGCGGTACCCACTAAAAGTGCTCCAGGGACCTGCATACACGCAGGCCTCTAGGACTGGTTGCTGCTATATAACCTTGGCACACCAGTTGACACCTGAAGACTAATCTCTACGAAAACGTCCTTTATTGGAATAACTGCCTTTACTCACAGTTAACTGCAGATCAGAGGTTGTGCCCCACTGGCAACAAGTCTCCCTGGCACTGAGATGAGCAGCAGGTCAGAACTGGCAGAATGCTGTACAAGGCCCTCATTCAGCCACATTCAAGGGAAGGACTAAGTTGTCTAACGTGGCTAACACAGGAAAGGGAACTAAAACTGGCTTACAAAAATGGCCACTATCGCATGGACTACAACAGGAAACACAACAGGGCACACTCTGACCCAGTAGGCAGGGGGAAAAGCACCATGGGAGAAGAGCCTACCAACTACCAACATTGTGAGACTGTAACACAAGCTAATGAAATCACGGATCCCAATACCCTACACCCACCACAATGCAATGCTGATGTGACCCTGTAGTGCACCCGAGAGCCACATCTGACCCAGGGAAAGGCTGTGAGAGGATCGAACACATTCTGCTGTCATGGAGGTGGGTACGGCATTTGAGGCTGGCATACAGGCTGGGAAAAAAGTTTTTAAAGTGGGTTTTTTTTTGGTGGGAGGGGGTTAGCGACCACTGGGGGAGTCCGGGGAGGTCATCCCCGATTCCCTCCAGTGGTCATCTGGGCAGTTGGGGCACTTTTTTGGGATTTGTTCGTGAAAAAAAAGGGTCCAAAAAAAGTGACCCCAAATCACGGTAAAAACGCCTTTTTTTTTTTCGATTACGAGCTAAAGACGCCCATCTCTCCTTGGCTGATAACCACGCCTCAGTTCCGCCTCCACCACGCCGACACGCCCCCGTCAACTTTATTCGTTTCCGCGATGGAGTGCAGTTGGAAACGCCCAAAATCGGCTTTCGATTATACCGATTTGGGCGCCTTTGCGAAACAAACATCTATCTCCCGATTTAGGTCGCACTATAGGCGTTTTTCTCTTTCGAAAATAAGCTGGATAGCAGTGTTACAGGAAACGCACTTAAATGCGGCGGAACATAAAAAGTTGTATCGCTGGTGGGTGGGTGAGGTGGTGGGTAGCCCTACATCAAATAAAAAAGCAGGGGTCGCCATTTTAATTCGTAAAGGGGTGCAATGTGTGTTGCAGAGTAGGATTATTGATTCGCAAGGCCACTATATAATGCAACAGGTAACGCTGAATAACAAACCGTTGCTGTTGGTTAATATATATGCCCCGAACCAATATGACAAAATATTTTTTCAAACCATCATCCAGCAAATACACAGTTTGGACAAGTCCCAATGATTTTGGGTGGGGATTTCAATTTGGTTTTTGATCCCATGTTGGACAGCACTGGCCCCCCAGGGTCAGGCCGGTGAATTATGCCAGGGGTGTGCCTTGGGTTTGCTCAGCTTTGGATCTGGTAGATTCATGGTGTTTGCTACACCCAGGAGAGTGGGACTATACCCATTTATCTAGGGCCCATGGTACGCAGTCCCGTATAGATTACTTGTTAACATCTCAAAATATTACGACCTTTTTGACTCAAGCTGAGAGAGGCCCGACACAGGTGTCAGATCATGCTATGATATGGATTACATTGGAGTGGGATACGGATCAGAAACACCCGTTTTACTGGAGATTCCCAAGAATGTTGTATTATGATTTACAATTTCACTCTTTTGTACTTGATAAGTGGAGAGACTATGCAGAGTTCAACAAAGAGAGCTTTCAGTCGGATCCCATACTTTTCTGGGAGGCGGCTAAAGCTGTGCTGAGGGGCCACATTATTTCATACTCAGCTCATAAAAAGCGAGTACGAGAGGCTGAACTGATACGATTAGAAGCGAGAGTGCGAAGATTTAGACAGCTGTATGGTAGGACACACTCGCTGGCCCATAAGAAGTTATATATGACGGCACAAGTGGAACTGAACCAACTGATTCATTCTCGTACACAAAAATCTTTGGTATATTATCGATATCAGATGTATAAACACGCAAACAAACAGGGGAAGCTTTTGGCGAGCTTGGTCCACGAAGTAGGGGGGAGGAGATGGGTGTCGCAGATTCGAGATGCTCAGGGTGCAAATTACCACACAAATGCAAACATTAATAAGGTTTTTGAAACTTTTTACACCCAGCTATATTCTCCACCGGAGGACGAGGGGTTAGAGGCGACAGCCTATTTGGATGGGCAGGACCTCCCACAACTCTAGAAGGCAACAAGATATACTTAATGCGGATATTTCTGTAGATGAAGTGATTTGGAATATAAGGGATAGTTCCTTAAATAAATCGCCGGGGGTGGATGGGTTTTCATCAGAGATGTATAAAATTTTGGTTGAAGAAATTGCGCTGTGTGTGGCTAAGGTATTTAACTTGCATGTTGAAAGACGGGAGCTACCGAGTTCACTACGAACAGCACAAATAATTGTGTTATTAAAACCGGGGAAAGATCCGACTCGAGCAGAATCGTATAGACCTATATCTATGTTATCTTTTGAAGCTAAACTATTTGCTAAAATATTAGCCAATAGACTGGCCCAGTTCCTGCCGCATAAGTATAAGTCTGCCCAGCACTATCCCCGCCTCCCAACCACCGGCTCTGGCACAGACCGTATAAGTCTGCCCAGCACTATCCCCGCCGCCCAACCACCAGCCCTGGCACAGACCGTATATGTCTGCCCAGCACTAGCCCCGCCTCCCATCCACCAGCTCTGCCACCCATTCTAGGCTAAGCTCCTGAGGATCCCTTCCTTCTGCACAGGATTCCTTTATGTTTATCCCACGCATGTTTGAATTCCATTACCGTTTTCATCTCCACCACCTCCGTGAAAAAATACTTCCTGACATTCTTCTTGAGTCGGCCCCCCTTCAATCTCATTTCATGCCCTCTCGTTCTACCGCCTTCCCATCTCCGGAAAAGGTTCGTTTGCGGATTAATACCTTTCAAATATTTGAACGTCTGTATCATATCACCCCTGTTCCTCCTTTCCTCCAGGGTATACATGTTCAGGTCTGCAAGTCTCTCCTCATACGTCTTGTAATGCAAATCCCATACCATCCTCGTAGCTTTTCTTTGCACCTCTTCAATTCTTTTTACATCCTTAGCAAGATACGGCCTCCAAAACTGAACACAATACTCCAGGTGGGGCCTCACCAACGACTTGTACAGGGGCATCAACACCTCTTTTCTTCTGCTGGTCACACCTCTCTCTATACAGCCTAGTAACCTTCTAGCTACGGCCACCGCCTTGTCACACTGTTTCATCGCCTTCAGATCCTCAGATACTATCACCCCAAGATCCCTCTCCCCATCCGTACCTAGCAGACTCTCACCGCCTAACACATACGCCTCTCTTGGATTTCTACTCCCTAAGTGCATCACTTTGCATTTCTTCGCATTGAATTTTAATTGCCAAACCTTAGACCATTCTTCTAGCTTTTTCAGATCCTTTTTCATGTTTTCCACTCCCTCCGGGGTGTCCACTGTGTTACAAATCTTAGGACCTGAACAATTCAAGATTTCGGCTTTTGCGGATGACCTCTTGGTCATTTTACAGAATCCAAAGACCTCATTGCCAACTTTAATGGAAATGTTCAGAAAATTTGGTGATTACTCGGGGTTTTGCCTTAATGTAGATAAGTCACAGGTTCAACCGTTGAATATGACGGAGGTGGAGTGGACTGGGCTGGCATGTCCTTTTCGGAGGACTGATACAGTTGTCGGGAGATCCAGCACAATTATATCAGATGAATGTGACTCGGCTGTTTGACTTTACAAAACAACTATTGGGGAGGTGGTCCAGTTTATCCATTTCACTGTTGGGGCGGATTTCCTTGTTTAATATGGGGCTCTTTCCCAAGTGGCTATACTGTTTTCAGATTTTGCCACTCTACTTTACTAAAAAAAAGATTGGAGGCGGTTAATGGGCTTGCTTTCTAAATTCTTTTGGAATAAGAGACGACCACAGCTATGCTAGCAAAGCTTATTGGATACTTGTGACAGGGGAGGATTTGGGGTGTTGGACCTTCAACGCTATAATAAGGCTTGCTTGCTGAGGCATATAGGGGATTGGCTGACAGGTACATCACACTATACTCCGAGAGGGTGGAAGAGGCATGGGTTCGCCTGCTGCGATTACAGTATGTGTTACAGGCAAACCAAATGGCGTTGCCTGGGCACGTACGTAGAAGCGTAGTGATTCGGCCTCTTCGATTGGTATGGAGAAATCTAAGTCGCGTTTGGAAATTTGACGCACATCATAGTGGCTTGCTGCCTATCATAGGGAATGGAGATTTTCTCCCAGGTATAGATAGTTTACGGTTTAAGGTCTGGCATCAAAGGGGGATTTCTCTCTTACAAGACATAGTGGATGCCAATGGTACTCTTAAGAAATTGGACTCACTGGGACTTGGAGAATTGGTCTGGATGGATAAATTTGCATATCAACAGATCTCCCATTATATTGCAGCTATCCCTCCACAATCTCTCTCCGTTGATGTGCCCGGCATAATAGATAAACTTTTTGAAATGCCTAACGAAGAAGCTATCTCGATATCGTTGCTTCACAAGCGGCTACTACAGAGTGTTGCCCATTGAGATCTGACGCATCTCATAGTGCGGTGGTCTGCTGACTTGCACAAAGAGATATCGACACACATGCTGCTGAGAAGTTTACGTCAAATTCCAAAAGGAACAGCTAATGCTGAACTTAGGAATGTCAGGGCAGAGTGATATTCAGAGCATATACCTCTAAGCTGAGATTGTACAAAATGGGAGGGGTGGACTCGCCTCAATGTGGTAAATGTGGGCAGTCCGAGGGTACTTACTATCATGCTCTGTGGGAGTGCCCAGAGATAAAGACTTTTTGGGGAAAAATTTGTAACTTCCTTGTCATCAAGCAGATGCAGCCATTACAGATGGGTTGTGTCCATCAACCAGCAGAGGGAGATAGAGAGCACACTTTTTTCAGTGCCTCATACCAGCTTGCTCCACTGCCTCTCCTTCAGTAATCTCTATCTCCCCTAGCAGAGTGGTTGTAGCATCTTCAAGCTCCATCAAAAATCTGCCTGAAGGTGGCTCCTGGCTTGCCAGTTGTTAGCCGGGGTGTTGGAGGCTATAGCAGCTTCACTTTAAAGGCACATAGGTTTGCCCTTTTCCTGCCTTTCCCATACCTCCATGGATGTGGACACATTGCTTAGCTTTCCCTGTCCTTCCCCACCAACAGTGGATGCAGGCACATAGGTTCGCCCTTGCCCTGCCTTTCCCACTCACCTGAGCCTCCGGAGTTCTATTTACCTCTTCTTTCCTCACAGCGTTAAAAAAAAAAAAAAAAAAAGGAACAGAGGTTTTTCCTTGCCTTTTTCTGTGGGACCGGAGCTGTGATACTCGGTCCAGTGAGGTAAGAGTGTTTTCTGACTCCTCCGGGGTGGGCCCGCGATCGGGGCGATTTTGGCGCGAACCGCCATTTTGAATTTTACCGCCGTTTTCGGCGATGGCTGCAGAGAATGTAAAGCGCTGTTCCAAGTGTGGCAAGCGCAGATCAGCAGCAGGGCTCTGTAAATCGTGCTGTGTAGACGTTAGAGCCGGCCCGAGCATGGCGAGCGACGATTCTTCGCGCTCTGAGCTGGCAGCGGACGCCATTTTGAATAAATGCAGAAGTGACTCAGGATCTAGGCGATCCCTCTGCGGTGAGGATTTTCCACCGTGATGAGCTGCCAGCGCTTATTTCTGATACCCTGCAGGCTCTCTCTGTTGAGGACCCTGACAGTGGCTCAGCCTCCTCTGTGAATCCTAGAATGGCTAGTACCAAAAAGTCTGCTCGAGCCTTTCCTTTGCATGACTCCATCCAAGAGCTTATTTCGGCTCAATGGGCTGACCCCGAGGGACCGTTGAAAGTTTCCAGGGCTATGGGGCAATTATACCCTTGAGTGAGGAGCATATGGCTCGCTTTGCTATGCCTAAAGTGGATGCCCTAGTCACAGCTGTGACAAAGAGAACTACCCTCCCTGTTGAAGGAGGTGTTGCCCTGAAGAATATTCAAGACCGTAGACTGGAATCAGCACTTAAACGGTCATTTGAACTTGCAGGTCTCACTATTCGGGCATCTGCATGCAGTGGTTATGCTGTTAGAGCCTGCCTGGCGTGGTTGCAACAGGCAGTGGAACAGCCCGGTGATGGAGCGGAGCCCTTTTCAGATGTGGCTCCGCGGATGGAGTCGGCCTTGTCCTTTCTTGCTGACGCCCTTTATGATATTGTCAGAGCTTCGGCTAAATACATGGCAGTAGCAGTGGCGGCTCGCCGTCTTCTTTGGCTACGGCATTGGGCAGCGGACATGGTCTCTAAGCAAAGGTTGGTGAAGTTGCCCTTTCAAGGCCTTCTCCTGTTTGGTGAGGAGTTGGAGAAAATTGTGAAGGGCCTGGGTGAGGCTAAACCCCAGCGCTTGCCCGAAGATAGGCCTCGGCCTTCCTCTAAGGGTGCGGCGGTCCACTCCTCTTACAGACCTCGCTTCCGTGAAGCTCGAAGGTACCGCCCGGGGCGTTCTGCTGGGTTCACTTCTCGTGCCCGTTTTCAGCAGAGGAACTCCTTTCGCGCGGACAAACGTTCCGCAGCCGCTGGCTCAAGGCCTGGAGTTCAGAGGCGACCCTCTCAATGATGGTGCGCCGGCCCTCTCCTCGAGTCCTGTCATCGGAGGACGTCTTTGCCGAGGAGTGGGCCAACATTTCCTCAGATCAGTGGGTCTTGGACCTGATCAGAGACGGTTACAGAATAGAATTCCACGCCCCTGTAAGAGACGTGTTTGTGGAGTCCTGATGCGGTTCTGCCGCCAAATGGGCGGCGGTAGAGGAGACTTTGCAAGGTCTGATTCAGATGGGGGCCGTGTCCCCGGTACCTCCCGCCGAACACGGCTGCGGCTGCTACTCCATCTACTTTGTGGTGCCGCGAAAAGGTGGGTCTTTTCGCCCTATTCTGGACTTAAAAGAATTAAACAAGTCCCTGAGAGTGCGGCATTTTCACATGGAAACCCTGCGCTCTGTCATTGAGGCGGTACAGCCAGGAGAGTTTCTCACGTCTCTGGACCTGAAAGAAGCTTACTTGCACATTCCAATTTGGCCCCCGCACCAGAAGTTTCTGAGGCTTGCGGTGATGGGAAAGCATTTCCAGTACCGGGCCTTGCCTTTTGGCCTCGCCACAGCTCCCCGCACCATTTCGAAGGTTATGGTGGTAGTAGCTGCCTTTCTAAAGCGAGAGGGTATTCTGGTTCACCCTTACCTGGACGACTGGCTCATTCGAGCAAACTCTGCTGCAGAGAGTCAGCATGTCACAGCCAGAGTACTTCAATCTCTGGGCTGGGTCGTCAATTTGGCCAAAAATCACCTGACCCCCTCGCAGTCTCTAGAATATTTGGGGGCCAGGTTCGACACAGCCTCGGGGTATGTGTACCTACCCGAGCAAAGGCGGTGCAAGCTTCAGAATCAGGTCCGTCTGCTCCTGAGGATGTCCCGCCCGCGAGCTTGAGACATTGTCCAGCTGCTTGGATCGATGACGGCCACCATGGAACTGGTGCCCTGGGCGAGAGCGCACCTGAAACCTCTACAGTATGTTCTACTCCAAGGATGGTCTCCAGTATCTCAGGATTATCAATGCAGACTCTCTTGGCTCCCTGCGGCCCAACTCAGCATGGAGTGGTGGCTCTCAGACAGCATGCTGCGGCGAGGAATGCCGCTGGTGCTCCCCGATTGGTGCCTAGTGGTGACAGATGCCAGCCTGAAAGGCTGGGGCGCACATTGCAAGGCGAAGCATGCCCAGGGTCTATGGACACCCGAGGAGTCGGAGTGGTCCATCAACCGCCTAGAGTTGAAAGCGGTGTTTCAGGCGCTTCTGGCCTTTCAAGTGACCCTGGAAGGATTGGCTGTCAGAGTGATGTTGGACAACACGACAGCAGTGGCCTACAGAAATCGACAAGGCGGCACTCAGTGCAGAGCTCTAGCCGCGCAGGCCGAACAAATTTGCCACTGGGCCGAGCTGCATCTACAGTTTCTGTCGGCAGCTCACATTGCAGGTCAGAGCAACGTGCAAGCCGATTATCTAAGCAGGCATCAGATCGATCCAGCAGAGTGGGAACTTGCAGACGAAGTATTCCTGCAGATATGTGCCAAGTGGGGCAAGCCCGTGATGGATCTAATGGCGAAAGCACCAATGCCAAAGTCCCGTGCTTCTTCAGCAGATGGAGAGATCCTCGCTCGGCGGGGTTGGATGCTTTGGCTCAACCCTGGCCTCCGGGCCTACTGTATGTGTTCCCTCCATGGCCCTTGATAGGGCGAGTGCTCCTGCGGATTCGGCTGCATCCAGGAGAAGTGGTTCTCGTCGCCCCGGATTGGCCCAGGAGGGCTTGGTATGCGGACCTCCTACAGATGCTCGTAGAGGATCCCCTTCAGTTACCTCTGGTTCCCAACCTGTTGTCACAGGTTCCGGTGACCATGGAGGACGCTGGCCGATTTGGTCTTATGGCCTGGCGATTGAGAGGGCGCAATTGAGAGACAAGGGCTATTCCAATAAAGTAATTACCACTCTCTCCTGCAAGCCCGCAAGCGTTCCACTTCCGTGGCTTATGCCAGGATTTGGCGCCAGTTTGAAGTCTGGTGTGCTTCTAAAGAGATCACACCCCTGCGGGCTCCTGTCTCGCCGATTCTGGACTTTTTGCAGGATGGTGTACAAAAAGGCTTGGCCTATAATTCCCTGCGGGTGCAAGTGGCAGCGTTGGCCTCCCTGCGTGGCAAGGTTGAAGGCGTGTCTTTAGCTGCTCATCCAGATGTGGCATGGTTTCTTAGAGGGGTGCTTCGGCTCCGTCCTCCCGTGCGTGCACCTTGTCCAGCGTGGAACCTGGGGCTAGTGCTGAAAGCCCTTCAGGGTGCTTCCTTTGAACCGCCTCGGCGTGCTTCAGAGAAAGATTTGACACTGAAGGCTGTCTTTTTAGTGGCCATTACTTTGGCGAGACGGGTGTCAGAGCTCCAGGTGCTGTCCTGTAGAGACCCTTTTCTGCAGTTTTCGGAGTCTGGGGTCACGGTTCGGACCGTGCCTTCCTTCTTGCCTAAGGTGGTTTCAGCGTTTCACCTAAACCAACCTATTTTCTTGCCCTCCTTTGTCAAGGAGGAGTTTCCAGAATCTTTTGGGCAATTGCACCTGTTGGACGTGCACAGGACTCTGCTGCAGTATCTGCGAGTTACTAACTCTTTCAGGACCTCTGATCATCTGTTTGTTTTGCTATCAGGGCCTCGCAGAGGGTCTCCAGCATCTAAAGCCACTATTGCCCGCTGGCTTAAAGAATCTATCTTTTCAGCTTATTTGCTTGCCGGCCGGCCTCCGCCTGATGCCTTTAAGGCGCATTCCACTAGAGGAATTTCCTCTTCTTGGGCTGAAACTGGAGCACTCTCTCTTCAAGACATTTGTAGTGCAGCAACATGAGCTTCTAAGCTCTCTTTTGCCCGACATTACAGGCTGGATGTGGCTGCCAGGAGGGACGCACATTTTGGAGCGCAAGTGCTGGTGCGTGGTGTGGCTTGTTCCCGCCCTATCTAGGGATTGCTTTGATACATCCCATCTGTAATGGCTGCATCTGCTTGATGACAAGGAAGGGAAAATTAGGTTCTTACCGTGATAATTTTCTTTCCTTTAGTCATAGCAGATGCAGCCATGATCCCTCCCTGTCTGATGCTATCTGCTGTAAATCTATTTCAGGTTCTGTTCGTGTTTCCTGGAGATTCCGTCCTTGGGAGAAAGTCGGAAAACAGTCTTCAGGATGCTTGTTCAATTAAAGGAGGATGACTTAATTCCCTCCAGTTTCATGTTTTGGAGGATGAGCTTATTCCCTCCGGGAGGATGAGTTTATTCCCTCCAGTTATGTCTCAGTGGAGGATGAGTTTATGCCCTCCGGGAGGATGTTTCATTCCCTCCATTCTGAGTTAATGCCCTTTGTTGTAGGACCATCGTTCGCTGTGAGGAAAGCTCATGTTATTCCCATTGCGGTTTGCTATACTGCTTTGGAAGCTTCAATTACTGAAGGAGAGGCAGTGGAGCAAGCTGGTATGAGGCACTGAAAAAAGTGTGCTCTCTATCTCCCTCTGCTGGTTGATGGACACAACCCATCTGTAATGGCTGCATCTGCTATGACTAAAGGAAAGAAAATTATCACGGTAAGAACCTAATTTTCCCTTTCTAGGACATATAACGAAGAGACACTTGTCTATCGGGCCTGAACATATCCTGTTGGGAGTGGAGGCTTTGCGGGGAGCTGTTGCTGTCCATCATAATTGGCTGCAATATAAAGCGTTTCTAATAGGTAAGAAATGCATCTTGGTTAATTGGGTCACACAAGACGCTCCTACATACTGGCAATGGCATAATAGGTTCCATGCTTTGTTATTGTTGGAATTAAGAGATATTTGTCTGAAATTCAAAAGACAAAAAGAATTTTATTTAATATGGCAATGCTACATACACGTTCTTGCATCGCATGCTCGTAGTACTATTCTTAACCAATTGGGTGACCCCCTTCTGCAAACAGGAGAGAGACAACTACCAACTGCACGTGAGGGTTAACCTATATGGGGGAGCTGTGATTCTTATGGTGGGAGGGGAAAAGGGGGGGAGGGGTCATTTAGAGGTAAGGAATGGATAAGGGGGAGTGGGAGTTGGGGTCTAGGTGGGTAAGAGAAATAGGGTCCAGAGTAAAGGGTGCTCACTAATAATAAAAAGATATGGTGGGGACAATAAGAGAAGAGAAACTGTGGCGGCAATGTTATCTTCTTCTGTTTTGAGGGACGGTTACACAGTGAAATTAGGGGTTATTAGACAGGCATATGTATTTTCTACCGTGATTTCTAGAAAACTGTTGAAAGTTAAAAGTGTTTGTTAATGAACAAGTTGATATTTCATATGTTTATTTGGGTACAATTGGCCTCGCCAAAAGGTGCAGACTAGGGGGGGACCACAAGAGTAAGGGTCTATTCCTGAAGAATAAATATGTATTAGGCTATTAGTGACAATTGGAATGGTTGAGCTGAGGGGAGCCTAGGAACCTGGACTCATGGCAGAAGACTGGAGCATAGCTAGGTCTACAAAGGGTCTCGGCCAGTATACTTAGCAGCCTAGTACATTCTGGGGGAGGGGGAGTAGTGGATGGGAAGGGTTCTTGGGGAGGGGGGGAGGAAAACCAAAATACTTGATGGTATAAGATCATTTCTCTTGTACTTACGTGAGACATAACACTTATTATGCTGTATGTTGCTGATTATGTATTGTGAATGGATCCATCAATAAAAAATTGTTGAAACATAAAGTAGCACGTATCAGTTTAAATTGTTGGGCAGACTAGATGGACCGTGCAGGTCTTTTTCTTCCGTCATCTACTATGTTACTATGCTACTTACCACCATTCCTCAGAAGTTGAGCCCCTGAGTGCAGGTGGCCGGCAGGGCTTACAGGACAGGGCAGGAACTGGATACCAGCAGGATATACACAAGGACTAGAGCACACAGGGAGGCTAGGCAGAATACTAGACTAGGACTCTCTGACAGATAAGAGACAGAACTGAAAGCTGCCAGGCAGCCACTGAAACAGGGAAAAAACACTGATAGATAAGAGACAGAACTGAAAGCTGCCAGGCAGCCACTGAAACAGGGAAAAAACACTGATAGATAAGAGACAGAACTGAAAGCTGCCAGGCAGCCACTGAACAAGAAACACAGGCAACCAAGAACTAGACAAAGACGTACAAACAAGAAACAAGACTGGAAAACAAGCAATACAATAACAAGCAATAGAGAACACAAAGCTACACTAAGACTAAACTAGAATCCGGCAAGAATTACAGACTATAACTGGACTAGGCAGAAGTGCAGCAAGCACCAACAAACCAGGGCCTTAAGCGATGCAAAGGCAAAGCAGAGTACATAAGTAATGCCACACTGGGAAAACACCAAGTGTCCATCGAGCCCAGCATCCTGTCCACGACAGCGGCCAATCCAGGCCAAGGGCACCTGGCAAGCTTCCCAAACGTACAAACATTCTATACATGTTATTCCCGGAATTGTGGATTTTTCCCAAGTCCATTTAGTAGCGGTTTATGGACTTGTCCTTTAGGAAACCGTCTAACCCCCTTTTAAACTCTGCCAAGCTAACCGCCTTCACCACATTCTCCGGCAACGAATTCCAGAGTTTAATTACGCGTTGGGTGAAGAAACATTTTCTCCGATTTGTTTTAAATTTACTACACTGTAGTTTCATCGCATGCCCCCTAGTCCTAGTATTTTTGGAAAGCGTGAACAGACGCTTCACATCCACCTGTTCCACTCCACTCATTATTTTATATACCTCTATCATGTCTCCCCTCAGCCGTCTCTTCTCCAAGCTGAAAAGCCCTAGCCTCCTTAGTCTTTCTTCATAGGAAAGTCGTCCCATCCCTGCTATCATTTTCATCGCCCTTCGCTGCACCTTTTCCAATTCCACTATATCTTTCTTGAGATGCGGCGACCAGAATTGAACACAATACTCAAGGTGCGGTCGCACCATGGAGCGATATAACGGCTAATAAGCCCAGCAGCAGCTGAGATCGAGCTGCAGCAATCACCTGGCAGCTACGGGTGCTGAGCAGGCTCAAACAAGACAAGCAAGTCTGGCAGGCCGGAAGATCCGGACTGGACTGGGCTGAAATCTGGAACGGGAAACAGCACATAGACAATCCAATGCAGTCACCAGGTCTGGCCACCAGAAGGCAAGAGGAACACAAACCAAAACACAAGCAGAAGGCATACAGAAGCACAGAGAGGCTTAACACACACAGGTGCAGTATAGTGGAGAAATCAGAGCCATGCTGGAAGCAGCCAGCACACAGAGATCTAGAGACAGAGCTAACTTAGAAAGACCAGACAGAAGCCAGCTTAGAAGCTGACCGCCAGAAATAAGGTAAGCCTGAGGGGGGTCACGACCACAGACATGACAGGTGGTCCATCAATCGCTTGGAACTGAGAACGATATTCCAGGCTCTTCTGGCCTTTCACAAGACTCTGGAGGGGCTGGCTGTCAGAGTTCTGTCGGACAATGCGACAGCTGTGGCCTACATAAATCGACAGGGTGGCACTCAGTGTAGAGCACTGGCCGCGGAGGCTGCTCAGATTTGCCACTGGGCCAAGCTACATCTGCAGCTTCTGTCAGCAGCTCACATAGCAGGTCAGAGCAACGTGCAAGCCGATTTTCTAAGCAGGCATCAAATCGACCCAGCGGAGTGGGAACTGGCAGATGAAGCGTTTCTTCAGATCTGTGCCAAGTGGGGAACGCCCGTAGCGGATCTAATGGCGTCAAGCGCAAATGCCAAAGTCCCGTGCTTTTTCAGCAGACAGAGAGATCCTCGCTTGGCGGGGTTGGATGCCTTGGCTCAACCCTGGCCCCCGGGCCTCCTGTATGTGTTCCCTCCTTGGCCCTTGATAGGGCGAGTCCTCCTGCGAATTTGGCTACATCAAGGAGTGGTGACTCTCATTGCCCCAGATTGGCCCAGGCGGCCGTGGTACGCGGACCTCCAGCGAATGCTGGTGGAGGCCCCTCTCCCTTTGCCTCTGGTACCGAACCTGTTGATGCAGGGACCGGTGACCATGGAGGATCCCTGCCGCTTTGGTCTTACGGCATTGCTCTTGAGAGGGCGTAATTGAGAGACAAAGGCTATTCTAACAAAGTCATCTCCACTCGCAGGCCCGCAAGCAGTCCACTTCCATTGCTTATGCTCGGATCTGGCGCCAGTTTGAGGTGTGGTGTGTTTCAAAGGCGATCACACCCACGAGGGCTACAGTCTCGCCGATAACTGTAGTTTTTGCAGGATGGTTTACAAAAAGGCTTGGCCTACAATTCCCTGCGAGGTCAAGTGGCAGCATTGGCATGCTTTCGAGGGAAGGTCTCTGGCCTTTCCCTGGCCGGTCATCCGGACGTTGCCCGATTTCTAAGAGGGGCGCTCCGGCTCCGCCCGCCAGTGCGGCTGCCGTGTCCAGCTTGGAACCTGGGGCTGGTGTTGAAGACTCACCAGTGTTCGCCCTTCGAGCCGCTGAGGCGAGCTTCAGAGAAGGATGTGACTCTAAAGACAGTCTTTTTGGTGGCCGTAACCTCTGCAAGACATGTGTCTGAGCTCCAGGCTCTGTCCTGTCGAGACCCCTTTCTGCAGTTCTCAGAGTCCAGAGTTATGGTGCGTACTGTGCCTTTCTTGCTGCCTAAGGTGGTTTCAGCGTTTCACCTAAACCAGCCCATTTAGCTGCCCTCCTTTACTAGGGAGGAGTTTCCAGAATCTTTTGGACAGTTACATCCTCTGGATGTTCACAGGGCTCTCTTGTAGTATCTGCAAATGTCAAATGACTTCAGGACCTCTGTTCACCTTTTTGTCTTGTTGTCAGGTCCTCGAAGAGGGTCTCCGGCGTCTAAGGCCACTATAGCTCGTTGGCTCAAGGAAGTCATTTTTTCTGCGTATCTGCTGTCAGGACGTTCTCCGCCTGACGCATTTAAAGCGCATTCCACGAGAGCGATTTCCTCTTCGTGGGCCGACAGGAGCACTTTCTCTTCAGGAGATCTGTAGTGCGGCTACTTGGGCTTCTAAGCTTTCCTTTGTCCGGTATTACAGGCTGGATGTTGCAGCGAAGTGGGACGCGCAGTTTGGAACGCAAGTGCTTGCTCGGGGAGTGACAGATTTCCACCCTAACTAGGGAGTGCTTTTGTACATCCCATCAGTTAATGGATTCATCTGCTGCTGATGACAAGGAAGGGAAAATTAGGTTCTTACCTTTGTAATTTTCTTTACTTTAGTCACAGCAGATGAATCCATGATCCCTCCCTGTCTGTTTATTTTGGTCAGTTGTTTCCTGCAGACATGTTCCCTCATTGGGAGAAGTTGGAAAACAGTCTTCAGGATTTCTGTTCTGTTACAGGAGGTTGAGATTGTGTGATTATTGCTCCTGTCCTGGGGCATTCGTTTGCTGTGAGGAAAGTTCATGTTATTCTACTTTGAGGATACACTCTGCTTTGGAAGTTTCAAATACTGAAGGCAGATGGAGCTATCCATCCATAGAGCACTGTGGTTTTTCAGTGTTCTCTATCTCCACCTGCTGGTAGGCGGACATAACCCATCAGTTAATGGATTCATCTGCTGTGACTAAAGGAAAGAAAATTACCAAGGTAAGAACCTAATTTTCCCATTGGGGAATGCTGGGCATAGGTAAGTGTGTTTTGCTTGACTCTTAGTACATAAGGTAAACGTTGGGGTGTAGATTTTGCCATCGGAGGGCTCATTTGCCTCTTTAATCTGATCTTGGTTATCTCGTTAATAGGATTGATAGGGGTGGCTTTTAGGATGCGGGAGTTGGTATTTGAAGGATATAAGATAGGGCACTATGGTAGGGTGGGGGGTGGAGTGTTCACATGACTAAACCTTAGGAGGGTAAGACGATTATTTGGTAGCGGGGTTAGGTTGGGGTGCAGGAGTGAGGTCTCTTGGTACAGGGTTTGATAGGGATGTTGTGTTTAGGGAGGGTTTATGCTCTAGTGGGAAATCTTGATAGGGGACTTTATTCTGAAGGGGCCTTATGTGAGCAAGAGAACGATTCTGAGGGCTGGGTGGGGGCTGGACACCAGGCCTTCTCTTTTAGGATGGAGGCAGTGAGAATTCTAGATTCCTTAATTATATGGAATCGTCCTCCCTGAAAATCTGCTCCTGGAATGTATCTGGTATAACTTCCCCAATCCTACAGGAGCTGAAAAAGGGTAAAATGCACATAGCCTGTCTCCAGGAGACGCATCAATCAGATTCTGAACACCTGAAATTATGTAGGGTTTGTTTTGGGGAGGTTATATGTTTTTCTGAGGATAAGCAGGCTGGATTATACTCACAACTGGGTTGACGTCTGGCATTTACCATAGGAAAAAGAAAAACTTTGCTAGTGCCTTCTGGCGAGTGCGCGCACCGACTTCCCCACCCGCTGCCTGAGCGCGTACCTCAGTTTCTTTTTTCCACAACGAGGTGCGGCAGGTTCATTCTGTGCTCCTTGCTATTGCCCGGGAAAAGCATTCTGTTTTGATTCAACTTTTTGTTGTGTGTTTTTCCCTTCTTTATTTTGTTCTTAAAAAAAAAATTGACCTTTATTTCCACAAGTTCCTTTTTGTCCCCTTGTTTGTTTCCTTTCTTTTTCGACGGCGGCCGATTTTAGGCCACGCGGTTGGGTTTCTATCCTTTTTTGTGCCCTTTTTACTTAGGCACAATCGAGTCCTTTGATTTTGCCGGTGCCGTTTTTCCTTCCATGTCATCAAAGAAACCCAGTGGCTTCAAACGTTGTACTCTGTGCAACCAGACCATCTCAGGTACAGATATCCATTCAGTACCTTGGGGCCGACCATAGCACAGCTTGTAGTGTCCTGTGTCTTCATATGGACCCAACTTGCTCTAGAGGCCCAATGTGAGAAACTTTTTGGGGCTCGGTTTGGTCCTTCGGAATCGGTACCGAGTTTGGTGGCGACGACATCGAGGGATGCATCGACGTTGGGATCAGAGGTACACATGGCTGCTGAGAGGCCAGCTCACGCTGGGAGCAGTGAGGCATCGAGTGGATCTCCACCCATCTCGAGGCCTTCTGCTGTGCAGGCCCCGGACCCTACCCTGAGGCGATGTGAAGATTAGACGTTGTCTTCGTTGGCACCGAGGAGACTCTGTGACGGGCATCGAGCGAAGGCTAAGAAGCACCGTCACAATTCTCCCTCGACAACGGTGCCAGGAGCTCCGGAGTGTCGAAGGATTCGGCACCCGAGAAGCATCGTGCCGATGCATGGGCCTCTTAGCAGTCCAGCTCCTGAACCTAAACTGATTCTGCCACCGACTGCTCCACTGGTCTCCCAGCGTTCTCCGATGGCGGCTCTCGACGAACGCATCCGGGCTCTACTTCCAGACCTGCTGGATGGACTGCTGTGCCAGTCTGCTTCAGTATCGGGGGTGCTTGTGCCTGTTGTGCTGTCTGCTGCAGCTGTGTCCAGCCCTTCACCTGTGGGCTGGACGCAGCTGCAGCCCACAGGTTAAGGGCTCGGTGCCCTTGCAGCGGGGTTGTCCTCGGTGCCGATTGCAGCTCCAGTGTTGGCTGCCACCCAGGTCGACTCCCCATCGATGTCGGTAGAGGAAGCTTCAACGCAGTCCATGCGGGCTTCGGCCTCTCGACATCACCATTGAAGATGTTACTTGGCGTCGAGGCAGGCTCAGTCTCGGAGCTCCCTTAGGGAAGTACTTTCCGATACTGAGGAGGAGCGCTCGTGGGAGTCAGAGGAAGATCCCAGGTACTTTTCCTCTGATGAGTCTTTTGGGATTCCCTCTGAACCTTCCCCTCCACCTGAAAGGAGACTCTCCTCCTGAGAGCCACTTTTTCATCGTTTGTGTGGGAAATGGCTGAGGCCATTCCATTCCCTATGGAAGTGGTGGATGAGCCCATGGCTGAGATGCTTGAGGTCCTGGACTACACCTCTCCCCCTAAGGAGGAAGTGATGGTTCCTTTGCATAAGGTACTCCAGGAAGTCCTTATTGGAAACTGGTCGTTGCCTCTGTCTGGTCCTGTGATCCCTAAGAAGACTGATTCCCAGTATTAGATTCACTGTGAACCTGGGTTGATGAGGTCATAGTTACCCCACAACTCCATGGTGGTGAACTCTACCCTAAAGAAAGCCAAGAGTACTAGAGACTATTCCTCAGCACCCCAGGCAGAGAAGCTAGGACCTTGGATTCCTTTGGGAGGAAGACTTATCAGGCTATGCTTGCTGCCCATGTCCAGTCTTACCAGCTCTCCACAAGCATTCATGCTGAACTCGATGAGGCTGTCTACCTTGGTTGATGCTCTCCCTTTGGAGCAGGCAGAACCTTTTCGCCAGATGATCCGGCAGCAGAAGGCGTGCAGTAAATTCCTGGCCATGGGCGCTTAGACACTTTTGATGTGGCACCCAGAATCTCTGCTCAAGGTATAGCAATGCACAGACTCTCATGGCTGTGTCGGTCCAGCAGAGGATGGCGGATGCACCTTGCCAGGGGGATAACCTTTAAGGAGAGAAGGTGGAAGACCTGGTCGACCAGATCAAAAAGCATAATGATGCTATGGCTTCTCTCACCTGCCGGGCGCCTTCTGCTACAGCCTCCTCAACCAGGAGGTGTTTTTGGGGGACGCGGAGTGCTCTCTATTCTTATGCTAGGCGTAGGTACACTCTGGTGTCCTAACAGCCTATTCAGGCTCAATCCCAGCGTGCTCGTTCTCATCAACAGAGTGCGCCTAAGGCCCCTGCTGTTCCCTAGCAAAAGCAAGGGATGGGCTTTTGACTGGTTTCAGCAAAGCATAGCCACAATAAAGTGGCCTCTCTTAACCTTTGACTGGTGGGTTCTTCAAATACACACTCAATCTGGAATCCAGACCTCCAAATTGCCCACCGGGAGCTCATTCATACAGATCCCAGCACAATCAGGTACTTGCAGAGGAACTCTCTGCCCTTCTAAAGGTCCATGCGGTCGAACCCATTCCACCAGGGGAAGAAGGGCTGGGATTCTATTCCAGGTACTTCCTTGTGCAAAAGAAAACGGGGGATGCTCCCATCCTAGACCTAAGGGCGCTGAACAAATTCCTAGTCCGAGAAAAGTTCAGGATGGTTTTCCTGGGCACCCTTCTTCCCATGATTCAGGAAAACGATTGGCTATGCTCTCTGGATTTAAAGGATGCTTACACACACATCTCGATACTTCCAGCTCACAGAAAGTATCTTCGATTTCGACTGGGAACACAGCACTTTCAGTACCGTGTACTGCCCTTTGGCCTGGTGTCTTCGCCCAGTGTTTACAAAGGTCTGAAGATTTCATATGTTCACCAATGGAAGAATAAGTTATCTGACTGTACAACTAAAGTTTCTGATATTGTTGCATATATGGATTGGAGGAAACAAATGTTGTTGAAAAAAACTCGCAGACTGACTCTATCTGCAATAAAATCTAAGAACATTGAAAGTGGCACTGTTCACTAAATCGACATTTGATGCTTTATGCCACAAACGTAGGCAAACCTTGGCAAGAAACAGCAAATTTCATTTCATTAATATTGAAACTTTGGAATGTGATGAATGTTAAAACCCAAACCAAAGGAAAACATTAGAGGTTATACCATGGATGCTATTCAATCTTCTTTCGATTGGGAGCTGGAATTTCTGATTAAAGAATTGATTGCTTTTTTTCAGCAGAGGGAAGAGTCCAAGAAACCAGGACTAAGTAGAGAGATGTTTCTAGCCCTTAGTCTCTTTCTGAATGTGCTGTGTATCTTCTGAATCGCTGTGGATTTAGTTATATTCTTGGACAACGCCAGCCATTCTCTATCAAGTTCCACTTTGAATGGCTCCATCGTTGTCAGGGGCAAATTACTTCACTTCGACAAAACAGATCCTGGACAGTGACTGGAGAATTTGAACCTTATTCCTTATATAATTTTCAGGTCTGTCACTTGCTGATATTGATAATGCCATCAATGAAGAACATTTAGCAAATTCATTGGATGATCTTTTAATGGGTAGAATAGCAGAAGAGCTTAACCAGATTATATATCCCTCATCAAATGATGATGTAAGTGGGGCTATTACAAAATCCATTGCACAGTCAAACAAATGTAATTCATCGTCTTGCTGATCAACGAGGGGAATATGAGATACTGGAATTGCACCAGTGGTTTAGAATATAGTGAAGGGCATTCTTGATATGATGTCTAAATCCGACTTTTGGATGTTTTGTGGAAAATATCCAAAAATCCGGGAGTGAGCATAGCCATTTTTGAACCTGAAAAAGTCTCTCTTTTTTTTTTCCTTCTTTTTTTTTTGCTAGATGTTTTGCTCAGTGTGTCTATCTTTTTGGACCATTTTCGGAGGAAAAAAAGTCCTGTTATGATCGTGGTCAGAACCCCTCTCAAACTTACCTTTTGCCTGGGAGTCAACTTTTTAGCTGGCTTTTGGTTCGTTTGTCTGTCCTGGCTGAGCTGGCTCTCTCTCTCTCTGTGCTGGCAGCTTCCAGCAGCATGACTCTAATTGGTTCACTTTACTACAGCTGGGTGTGTGGACTGAGTTAGCTCTACCTCTCTTTGGGTGTACTGGCTTCAAGTTCTTCACGGGACTGCATTGGTGTAGGTTGGGCCTCTCTGGGTTTCAGTGTCCTCTCTGGGTTTGTGTGCTATTGCCTGGGGCTAGGGAGTGTAACATCATCAGGGAGGGCCTTGATAAGGAAGTGGTGTTCTTTCCTTCAGAGCCTTTGCAACGGTGGTGTTTGCTTTAGGTAAGGTGGTGCAGTGTGCACTTCTGACTTTGTGTCTAGTTTCCCTGCTTGCTTTTGCTAAGGTCCAGGTTAGTGTTAGTGCAGTGTGCACTGGTGTTTGTGTGTTTAGCTTTCCTGCTTTTCCCTTGTTGTTCCCCTGCTTTTCCCTCTTGGTTTTGGAAGAATTGCTGTGTGTAGGGCTTTGGGAAGCTCTGTTACTGTTAGAAGTACTTCAGGGTTTGGTGTTGTTAGGAACACTACAGATTTTGCTGTTAGAAGTACTTCTGGTGTTTGTGCTATTGGGAGCATTGCAGTTTTTGCTGTTTGGGTTTTGGTGCTGTAGGAAGCACCTTGTTAGTTTTGTATCTAGCTTGCTAGAGTAGTGCTTAGGAAGCTTGTTAGTTTTGTGTTTAGTTTGTTAGTATAGGGCTTAGGAAGTCCTTTTGTTAGTGTAGGCCTAGGAGTGCCCTGGTTAGTCCAGATCCTTGGAGCACTGCTGTCTCTTCTGTTTCCAGTCCTGGTCCTTGTGTCATCCGGTATCCGGTAAGTCCTGCCGGCCACTCGAACCCAAGGGCTCAACCCTTTTGGGGGGGGGGGGGGGTAGTGGCCAAGTGCAGGTAAAGCTGTACGGACCAGTCCAGTGTGTTCCGGTCCGGTGTGTGTCCAGTCTGGTGCACTCCAGTCCAGTGTGTGTTCCAGTCCTGTGTCCTCCAGTCTGGGGGATTGCAGTCCAGTTTTCAAATCCTGTGTCCTCCAGTCCGGGGGATTCCAGTCCATGTGTTCCGGTTCACTGGGCAGTGCCTGCAGTCCCTGTCGGTGTGCTTGCCCAGTGTTAGTTGGTGGGTTTTGCCTGCTGCTGTCGCTCCTCGGCAGCAGCCCAAGGGCTCACGTTTGCTCCAGAGCCCGGCCCCGCGGGCTCTGAACCTGAGAACGTGACAAGTCCAAGTGAAAAATGTACAAAATCAAGCCATTGGGTTGTAGGAGGAGCAAGCATTCTTAGTAGACTGGCCACATAGACATCCCAGCAGATCTGTGGGGCACCCTAGGGGGCACTGCAGTGGACTTTGCATAAAAGGTTCCAGGTACATATTTCAGTTACCCCCTTATATTGTATGGTGAACCATCCAATACCCACCAAAAACCGACTGTACCCAGCCGTACACCACTACAATAGCCCTTATGTCTACAGGTGTCGCATATATATATATATATATATATATATTTCTCCGAGGACAAGCAGGCTGCTTGTTCTCACTGATGGGTGACGTTCACGGCAGCCCCTCCAATTGGAAACTTCACTAGCAAAGGCCTTTGCTAGCTCTCGCGCGCCCATGCGCATGCGCGGCCGTCTTCCCGCCCGAACCGGCTCGTGTTCGTAAGTCTTCTTTTGTCTGCGCTCGGGACGGTCGTGTTTTGCCGCCGTTTCATGCCCCTCAAGTTGACCCTCGCGCGTCTTCGCGATTTCGCTAAAAAAAAAAAAAAAAAAAGAGATCTTTGTCCCTTCCCGTGTGTCCAGTTTGTTTCCCCGGCGTAAGTTTCCTTTCGTTTTCGGGGCAGGCCTTTTTTGTGGCCTCGGTACGGGTTTTTTCTCTCTCCCTTAATTTTGGTGCCCTTCGTCACCAGCGCAAATTTTGATCTCGCCGGCGTGATTTTTCCGCCCATGTCATCGAAGTCTCCCAGCGGCTTCAAGAAGTGCACCCAGTGCGCCCGGGTAATCTCGCTCACTGATAGGCACGCTTCGTGTCTTCAGTGTCTGGGGGCTGGGCACCGCCCGCAGGCCTGTAGTCTTTGTGCTCTTTTACAGAAGAGGACTCAGGTAGCGAGATTGGCCCAGTAGAACGTGTTGTTCTCCGGCTCTTCGTCGACAACAGCACCGGAGGCATCGAGTGCATCGACGGCGACAGCATCGAAGTCTTCGACCTCGGCATCGACTGCATCGACGGCATCGAGGTTTCGACCCTCTGCATCGTCGGTACCGAGACATTGGAAGACGGCGTCGGTGGTACCGGGACCTCCGCTGTTGCTGATGTCGTCGGACGGTGGTGCTTTGACTGGAGTGCAGGTGAGGGCTGTCCATTCCCCTGCTGGTGGCGGTGAGCCTTCGGGTGGGTCTCCTCCTGCCCTGAGGGCTCCTGCGGTACAGCCCCCCCGAGACCGACCTTCTTCGGCCTCGGCCCCGAGGAAGAGACAGTTGGAATCTACGTCCTCCTCGTCGGTACCGGGAAGCTCTGGTGACATGCTTCGTTTGAAGAAATCAAAGAAGCATCGACACCGGTCTCCTTCCCGCATCGGTACCGAGAGCTCTGGGTTGCCAAGGGAGTCGGCACCCAGTAGGCATCGGCACTGGGAGGATCTCTCACCCTCTGTTCAGGAGGTGTCGATGTGCTCCACCTTGGACAGCCCAGAACCGCCTCCATGCCCGGAACAGACTCTGACCTCGACGCCTGCATCGGCTTCCATGTCTTTCTCCACAGCCGCTCTGCACGAGAGTCTCTGGGCCATTCTCCCAGAGATCCTGGGAGAGCTGTTGCGCCCTTCCCCTCCGGTACCGGGGGTGCCTGCGCCACCGGTACCGTCGAGTGAGGTGCCGGCTGGCCCTTTGCCCGGGGTGAGGTCTCCGACATCGGTACTGGCTGCGGCCGCCTCCCAGGAAGACTCCCCAACGACATCGGT
This sequence comes from Microcaecilia unicolor, assembly GCF_901765095.1. Classification (NCBI taxonomy): domain Eukaryota; kingdom Metazoa; phylum Chordata; class Amphibia; order Gymnophiona; family Siphonopidae; genus Microcaecilia; species Microcaecilia unicolor. Next base: position 230,922,019 of record NC_044036.1, read on the forward strand.
GGAGGGAGCTTCGCCGGTGCTGGCGAGGGAGTCTACCTCTCGGCGCTCCCACCGTGGCCGTGTTTCCACGGAGTCGAGTCGGGCACGGCTTCAGACACAGGTCCGTGAACTTGTGTCTGATACCGATGGTGAGGCCTCGTGGGAGGAGGAGGAGGACATCAGATATTTCTCTGACGAGGAGTCTGATGGCCTTCCTTCTGATCCCACTCCCTCCCCTGAAAGGCAGCTTTCTCCTCTCGAGAGTCTGTCTTTTGCGGCCTTTGTCCGGGAGATGTCTACGGCCATCCCCTTCCCGGTGGTCGTGGAGGATGAGCCTAGGGCTGAGATGTTTGAGCTCTTGGACTATCCTTCTCCACCTAAGGAAGCGTCCACAGTACCCATGCATCATGTCCTAAAAAAGACATTGCTGGCGAACTGGACCAAGCCTCTAACTAATCCCCACATTCCCAAGAACATCGAGTCCCAGTACCGGATCCATGGGGACCCAGAGCTGATGCGCACTCAGTTGCCTCACGACTCTGGTGTGGTGGATCTGGCCCTAAAGAAGGCTAAGAGTTCTAGGGAGCATGCTTCGGCGCCCCCGGGCAAGGACTCTAGAACCTTAGACTCCTTTGGGAGGAAGGCCTACCATTCTTCTATGCTCGTGGCCAAGATTCAGTCCTACCAGCTCTACATGAGCATTCACATGCGGAACAATGTGCGGCAGTTGGCGGGCTTGGTGGACAAGCTCCCTTCTGAGCAAGCCAAGCCGTTTCAGGAGGTGGTCAGGCAGCTGAAGGCGTGCAGAAAATTCCTGGCCAGAGGGGTATATGATACCTTTGATGTTGCGTCCAGGGCCGCTGCTCAAGGTGTGGTGATGCGCAGACTCTCATGGCTGCGTGCCTCCGACCTTGAGAATAGAATCCAGCAGCGGATTGCGGACTCCCCTTGCCGAGCGGACAACATTTTTGGAGAAAAAGTCAAACAGGTGGTAGAGCAGCTCCACCAGCGGGATAACGCTTTCGACAAATTCTCCCGCCAGCATCCTTCAGCATCTACCTCTTCAGGTAGACGTTTTTATGGGGGAAGGAGGACTGTTCCCTACTCTTCTGGTAAGCGTAGGTACAATCCTCCCTCTCGACAGCCTGCGGCCCAGGCTAAGCCCCAGCGCGCGCGCTCTCGTCAGCAGCGTGCGCCTCAGCAAGGCCCCACAGCTCCCCAGCAAAAGCAGGGGGCGAGCTTTTGACTGGCTCCAGAAGAGCATAGCCGATGTCAAGGTGTCCGTGCCGGGCGATCTGCCGGTCGGGGGGAGGTTGAAAGTTTTTCACCAAAGGTGGCCTCTCATAACCTCCGACCAGTGGGTTCTCCAAATAGTCCGGCTGGGATACGCCCTCAATTTGATTTCAAAACCTCCAAATTGCCCTCCGGGAGCTCAGTCCTTCAGCTTCCAACACAAGCAGGTACTTGCAGAGGAACTCTCCGCCCTTCTCAGCGCCAATGTGGTCGAGCCCGTGCCACCCGGGCAAGAAGGGCTGGGATTCTATTCCAGGTACTTCCTTGTGGAAAAGAAAACAGGGGGGATGAGTCCCATCCTAGACCTAAGGGCCCTGAACAAATATCTGGTCAAGGAAAATTCAGGATGCTTTCCCTGGGCACCCTTCTTCCCATGATTCAGCAAAAAGATTGGCTATGCTCTCTGGACTTAAAGGATGCTTACACTCACATCCTGATACTGCCAGCTCACAGGCAGTATCTTCGATTCCGTCTGGGAACACAGCATTTTCAGTATTGTGTGCTACCCTTTGTGCTCGCCTCTGCGCCCAGGGTGTTTACAAAATGCCTGGCTGTCGTAGTGGCGTCTCTATGCAGACTGTGAGTGCACATGTTCCCTTATCTCGACGATTGGCTGGTGAAGAACACCTCCGAGGCAGGTCATGGGATCTCAATGTCGTTCTCACCCAGCTGATGAAACCACTTTTTGAGCCACTGAACTCCTGCCACCTGGAAGGTCATTTTCTTGGTGGCAGTTATTTCAGCTCGTAGAGTCAGTGAGCTGCAGGCCCTGGTAGCCCAGGCCCCTTACACCAGATTTCATCATAATAGAGTAGTCCTCCACACTCACCCTAAGTTCTTGCCGAAGGTAGTGTCGGAGTTCCATCTGAACCAGTCAATTGTCTTGCCATCATTTTTTCCCCGTCCTCATTCCTGCCCTGCTGAACGTCAGCTGCACACATTAGACTGCAAAAGAGCATTGGCCTTCTATCTGGAGCGGACATAGCCCAACAGACAGTCCGCCCAATTGTTTGTTTCTTTTGATCCCAACAGGAGGGGAGTGGCTGTGGGGAAACGCACCATATCCAATTGGCTAGCAGATTGCATTTCCTTCACTTACGCCCAGGCTGGGCTGGCTCTTGAGGGTCATGTCACAGCTCACAATGTCAGAGCCATGGCCGCGTCAGTGGCCCACTTGAAGTCAGCCACTATTGAAGAGATCTGCAAAGCTGCAACGTGGTCATCTGTCCACACATTCACATCTCATTACTGCCTGCAGCAGGATACCCGACGCGACAGTCTGTTCTGGCAGTCAGTGCTTCAGAATCTGTTCGGGGTTTAGAATCCAACTCCACCCCCCTAGGCCCATGTTTTATTCTGTTCCAGGCTACACTCTCAGTTAGTTGGATAAATTGTTAGGTCAATCTCAGTTATGTCCTCGCCGTTGCGAGGCCCAATTGACCATGTTTGTTGTTTTGAGTGAGCCTGGGGGCTAGGGATACCCCATCAGTGAGAACAAGCAGCCTGCTTGTCCTCGGAGAAGGCGAATGCTACATACCTGTAGAGGGTATTCTCCGAGGACAGCAGGCTGATTGTTCTCACAAACCCGCCCGCCTCCCCTTTGGAGTTGTGTCTTCCCTTCTCTTTGTCTTGCTACATATGGGACTGACGAACACGAGCCGGTTCGGGCGGGAAGACGGCCGCGCGAGAGCTAGCAAAGGCCTTTGCTAGTGAAGTTTCCGATTGGAGGGGCTGCCGTGGACGTCACCCATCAGTGAGAACAATCAGCCTGCTGTCCTCGGAGAATACCCTCTACAGGTATGTAGCATTCGCTATATATGTACAGTAGGTTTTTGGTGGTTTTTGGAAGGCTTGCACTTTCCACCACAAGTGTAACAGAGTGGATTATGGGCCTGGGTTCCCTTCTCTACAGGCTACTTCAGGGACCTGCTTGCTGCTCTAGTAGGACTGGCCATAACATCCGAAGCTGTCATAGTTCCTGCTATTTATTGTTTCTTTCACATCTTGGTGGGTGGGGGGTGAGAGGAGGTCAGTGACCACTGGGGGAGTAAGGGGATCATGTCTTAATCCTTCCAGTGGTCAGTTTGGAGCACCTTTTTGTGACTTACTTTAGATTTTAGCCCTGGCTGTTTTTGCTTTGCTCCATAATGGCAGAAAAATGTCTGACACGCCCCCTTGTGATTTGGAATGCACTTCAGATGAACTGCATAGAAAAAGTCTTGAAATGTTTTTTGAAAATAGCGATTTGGATGTTTTGTTAAAAAAAAAAAAAAATCAAAATGCCGCATTGTGACACGCTTTGGATGTTTTTCTTTTTCGAAAGGCAGCCCTAGTATATATCAGTTCTGTTTTTTTTGTTTTTTTTCAAAGTCATGGACCATATCAGTTCCAGGGAAGCTTTTGGGCATACTCTGGTAACTGACAACTTCTGTATTAAGATATGACTTAATTAAAATGATTGCTCAAAGTTTTTTTTTTAATTGCTTGGCTAAAAATTTAGTTAAAGATTTTACTGTTAAAACCAATTAAAAGCTCGAAAATCCAACCAAAAGGTAAAAGATTGCTAAGCTGCAGAACTCCTCATAAAATGGGATGAAGGACATGAGACAGTTTTTTTTTTTAAGCCTCTTGTCTATGTGATTTTTAAATCTCTCTTCAGCGTGTCAGACTTTGCCTTTTGGTGCCTTCCCACTTTTGAGAAATTTTTCTTCATACTTTGTTCAGTTTATTCATTTTCCACATTTTAATTTTTGGCCCTTCTTTTGCCTGGGAAGCATTGACCATTTTCATATACACGAGTACTGGGCCATAGAGCCTTTTGACTTTGCGTCAGCTGGTTTTTTTCCCCCTCTATATCAAGTGACTTTAAAGAATGTACTTAATGTAGTAGGTCTATTTCAGGCACAGACCCCTGTAACTGGTGTGTTCAGTGCTTGGGTCCAGAACACTGGGACATATAGCTTAGCCTCTGCCTGCGTTGCAAGCGAGGACTCTTAAAGCAGAGTCCAGCATGAGAAACTGTTTGGTTCTGCATCGGCATCCACATTGAGTATTGCAGGGAATTTGGCACTTGATGTGGAACCTGCATCGGCATTGATATTGGGTGCGCCAGCACAACATTGAGATGGTCTGACATCGGACTCAGTACAGCGACACATTAGGATTCTGTGTCCTCTTTGTCGATTCTGTGTACATTGAGGGACCTGTGTCGTAAAAACCTAAGAAGCATCGCTGTCGTTCTCCCTCCAGACACTCTGCCAACACCTCCCTTGCATTGACATCCTCGATGCACGGGAAGCATCCATGCCACAGTGACTGCTCTCTTTCTCTCCAACTTATTTCTTATTGAGATCCTTCAGGGTCTTTCAGATCTCCTATGCCTGCACAGACTTTAACTCGGGCTGTGTCCACGCTGCTTTCTGAGCCGGTACTGACGCCTACAGGGAGAAATCTAGGCTATGCTTGAGGAGAAGCTTTCAGGGCTACTGCATTCGCAGTCTATACAGGCTTACAGGGTGCTTGCGCCAGCCACAGTCCAGCCTGTCGATACATCAGAGAAACAGTCATGGGAGAAGTCCCACCCACCGGCTTATTGATAACTGTTGGGGGCAGCATGAACCCGACCAATGCTTGTCGACATCAGCAGTTGAACTTTCTCCAACATTGGCGACTCATCTGCCTCAACGAGCCTTTCCATAGCGTCCCACAGATCAATCCAGAAACGAGTAGGGTGTGTCCCCCTACCATCAGGTGGAGATAGAGAAAACTCCAGATTCTTACTATATGTGGACCTGTGCAGCCAGCTTCATCTCAGTATTCTCTCTATCTCAGCAGGTGGATGGACATATCCTGTGCAGCTCTCTGGATTTGGAAGCTCCTAGACTGTTCCCGCAGGATTAGTTGAGCTGTTTGAGACTTGCTCCTAGCCTGTTCCCTTAGGATTAGTTGAGCTAGGGGTTCGTGGCCAGGTTGGGCCAGTAAAGAGTACACCTAGTGGGGCCAGGTCCCTACCCTACCCCTTCACTGTTTCCATGCTTTGATGGCACCTGGGCTCTGCGTTTCTGATTCTCCCTGACACTCCTGCCTCTTAAAAGAAAAAAAAAGAAAAAAGAAGCAGAGCGGAAAGAAGTAGCAGAGTTAGAATGGTATTTCAGTGCTGGACACAAGAACGGTTGGTATTTTTCCTTCCTTTGGGCGCTGTTTTCTACTTTCCTAGGAGGTGAGTGTCATTTTCCTTCTTTTGGGGGAGTTGTGCAAGGCGTCACGTGACCTGAACATGGAGATGTTTTATTTCTCTGTTGGGAACTAGGGGCACGTTATTTCAGTGCGCCGTTATGCTGGGCATCTTTCAGTGCTCCGTTGTGCTTCACAGACCGCCATGTAGTTTTGGTGGGCTTCACCGTCGCTGGCGCCATTTTGTGCTAGGGCGTTCTGCTTGGTGCTCTGCCTTCAGGCATTTTTTCCGTTTCGCAGGGCAGCTGGCCTTCGGTTTTCCTGGAATCGCGCTCAGAGTGCCAGTGGAGGTTTTCGGGCTCAGGGGAGTAGGATTTTTTCTGGCCTGACTTCTGATCGTCAGCTGACCTGGCGAAGGGGGAGGGGAACATTTTTTTTGTACCCTCTCCGTCCTTTTTCTCAATGAACTCTGACTTGAGAAGTTTAGCTTGGCACTATTTTGTGACAGTTGTTTTTAGTCCGCCGTGTATTGTGGTGGGGAGGGCATTTCAGGGGCGGCACCTCGTTTTTCCTTACGGGACGGCTTGGGTCACGGTTAACGTAGCTGTTGCCTTTTGGTTTTCTGTTTTAGGACCAGTGTTTTTTAGCAGCAGGGGAACGTTCTCTTACAATATTTTAAGATATTGGTCGCTGTCGGGATTTACCTGCTCTGGTCTCCCTCTGCTTCCTTGGTGCCGTTCTCGTTACCGGCCCTTCTTACAGGGTGGTATATGGCTTTTTGCCTCACTTCTGCGGCTGGGTTGATTCAGCATTTCTCTTATATGAGCTAGGTTTTGGTAGCGCAGCTCACTTGTTTAGCTACTTAGGTGCATGGTTTTTTCCCATGTTGGGACAGCCGAGGTCCAGTTAGCCCAGCCTGCCGTTTCCTGCAGTGGCCATTCCTGGTCTTGAGTGTCTGGCAAATAGATGTATTTATTCTGTTGTTTTTTTTTTTTTGCTGCAGCGAAGGCTCTCCTCTCAGAGTTCCCCTGCTTGCCATGATGATCATGCCTCTAGAGGCTGCCATGGTAGTTCCTTCCTCCTGTAGTTTTCAGGTACTCATCTGCTGGTATCAGCTTTGCTTCGGGGAGAGGTTTTTCTCCTTCTCTGATGGGGTACCTTATTTTTGCTCTAGGCTTGGAGGCGTGCTACCGTTTCCTGTCACCGAACTCGGCTTGGTCTCTATAGAGTTTGAGGCTTCTGAATTTCTCCTCTCCGGAGGTATATGCAGGCTACATGCAGGCATGCCTGGGCTGTAGTAGGCAGCCTTTTGGGACCCTGGGTGTCCGCAGTACCTGACTTAGTAAGGGTCTACTGGGGCAAAAATTTGGTCCGATGGTACGAGTTCTTTGCTGAGTATGCTCCCTGTTGGTGGCGTTTGCCAAAAAAGGCATGGTAGCTGTTTGCTCTGGGCCCCAGGTGGCTAGGTATGATTCAGACTTGAGACGTGCAGACTTACGTCATTTTGGATTTCGTGACATGTGTTGTCTTTCCTTTCGCTCCTTTCCCCATTTGGGGGTGTTGAGCCTTGCACTGTCTAGGGGTGTCAGGCTCTGCTTCTGTCTGCTGGCGTCTATCTACTTTTGTCAGGACGGAGCGCCTGGTGGTGTTTGCTTTCTAGTCTTTGTTTCTGGCTCCACCTACAAATGCACATCTGGCTGTCTCGGTATGTCGAGCCTGGTAGCGGCTTAGGGCCTTGTATTTTGTTCTGTTTCGGAACATTCCTGTGGCGGCATCCTAGGAAAATAAGTCGTGATGCGGTTGGTGACATTGAGGCTTCTGAGGCCGTCGAGCCTTGCTCCGGCTGAGGCCGTCGAGCCTTGCTCCGGCTGAGGCCGGCGGGTCTTGCTCTTGCTCCAGCGAGCCTTGCTCTTGCTCCGGATGAGGCCAGCTGGCACTGCTCCAGATGAGGCCGGTGAGCCTTGCTCCGCTGAGGCCGTCGACCCTTGCTCTGGCTGAGTCCGGCAGGCACTGCTCCGGATGAGACCGTCGAGTCTGGCTCCGGCCTCAGCCGGCGGGCCTTCTTCCGGCTGAGGCCGGCGGGCCTGGCTCCTGCTGAGGCTAGCGGGCCTGGCTCCGGCAGAGACCATCGAGCCTGGCTCAGGCAGAGGCCGTCGAGCCTGGCTCAGGCAGAGGCCGTCGAGCCTGGCTCAGGCAGAGGCCAGCGGGTCTTGCTCCGGCTGAAGCCGGCGGGGCGGGCCTTGCTCCGGCAAAGGCCGTCAATTTCCCCATTTCAGATCATCGAAATCTTGCTTCGCTTGAGACCAGCTGGTGTTGGACCGACTCTGATTCTTGATCATTTCTGCAGCAATCGGATATTGCTCTGGCTGCGGCGGTTGAGCTCTTCTTGGCCGGGTGCAGTAGAGTCTTGCTCCGGCTGTGTCCGTCGGGTGCTTTCCGTCTCTCAACTTGAAGCGTTGCTCCTCTTGAGGCTGTTCGGACTCCGCCAGGTTCTGGTTGTTGAGCTTGCTCCGCCTGTGGCTGTCAGGCCTTGGGGCTCTGGGCATGGGGTCATTCTTCCTGTGTTTCGTTCCAAACCAGCAGTCCTTACTTCGTCTTGGGACGTCCAGAATCACCTTGGATGGGGCTGTTGAGCCTTACTCTTTTCTGTCGTTGGGCAGATCTTGTTCTGTGGTTGGATATCGAGCCTCGGAATTCTGTAGGCTCTGGTTTCCCATTCCTTCGCTGGGTTTCAGTAGGCCTCTGATTCGGAGTGGTGGGGCTAGCATGCACTCTGCTGGGGTTGGTTTCCTGCTACGGTGGCGCTGGCCAGTCACTGAATATGTGGGGCGAGGGCGGCCATAGGGAGACGGCTCTTCCTATCTGTGGGTAGCGAGTTGGACCATTTTCAGGGGCTTCAGTCTTCGTTCTGGTTCAGCTGAGCTACTCTTCCTTCTCCTGTCAAGACTTATCAGGCTTTGACTAACGGGCTGGTTTGGGGGCACAGTATGTTTGCTGCTGTCTTTGACTGTTCAATTTGCCGGGCATGGTTGTCTACGTCTTGCAGGTAGAGTCTGGCCTGTCTGGGAAGTAGGTTTTACTTTGTCTCCGGAGGCGGCTATTTCTCTGTCTCTGGAGGGCGGTCCTTTCCGGGTCCAGGATGGCTCGCTCAGTAGTGTTGGATCTTCCTGGCTCATGTCAGAGGGTTCTAATTAGTCTGGTGCTGGGTGACCAGTTTGTTCTATTTCTGGTTCTTTGCCCTTTTGGGCTTTAGACGTGTTCAGTTTCTGTTGCTTCAGCTAAGCTTGTCTCTGTCGTCCGCTTGGCTTCATGTTTGCCTGTTGGACATGTTCCTCCGTCGAGCCTTGCTCGTCTCTGGGGGGGTGAGCCTAGCGTTCTGGTCTGGGTCTTTCTGTTGGTCATCTAGGCTGGTCTTCTGACTGTGGCTGTTCGGCTTTGACTCCTCAAGAGAGTCGGGCTGTGGTTTCTATCTTATTTAGCTGTGGCTTCTAGATGGCCTTCATTCTCCCTTTGGGAAGCTATCCAGGCATTCTCTCGGGGGTGGTGGCTTTTCGGTCAGTATGGCTCCTCAGATCAGTTCGCAATTTTTTGCTTCGTAGCAGATCTGCGTGGCGATGGACGTTCCTGTCGGTCAGGCTGGACCTGTCTCAGGGGCTCTTGGGCTTTGCCTGTGCTTCTTTTCGCTGTGGGTCATGCTCTCTTCTATGAGATAATGCAGTGATCGTTGTATGGTTTTCCTGTTTCCGTTTCTCCGCGTTCGGGGGAATGCTTTTCATTTCATCTGGTGATGATGAGGCCTCTGGCAGTTTTGAGTATGCTCTGGTCTAACTCTTGGTATTCGATTTGGGTCTGTTATCGGTCCTTGGTCTAGTTTGGAGTTCCCACCCTACTTGGGGACTGCTTTTGTACATCCCACTCGTCTCTGGATTGATCTGTGGGACGCTATGGAAGGTAAAATTAGTTCTTAACCTGATAATTTTCTTTCCATTAGTCCCAACAGATCAATCCAGAGGCCCGCCCTTTGGTGTTTTTCGGTCTGTATAATTTCCCTTGTTATGAAGGTGCTGTTTATTCCTGTTATGGTCCATTAGGTTCTGTCCTGGCTAATGGACCAATGGGAACTACACGTAAACTACAGAGGATGGAGCACTATCATGATTCCAATTCACCATTTAAGTGGTTTCCCTTCCGCTATAGCGGTAGAGGAAGAGCCTGCAAGGGTTATCTGGGGGCAGGAGTGGAATTTGTTATTGGATTTGCTTTTCTTCTTCAGCTGCTTTGGTATCAACAATACTGAGATGAAGCTGGCTGCACAGGTCCACATATAATAAGACTCTGGAGTTCTCTCTATCTCCACCTGCTGGTAGGGGGACATAACCCACTCGTCTCTGGATTGATCTGTTGGGACTAATGGAAAGAAAATTATCAGATAAGAACTAATTTTACCTTGACTCAGAGTTGACAATTCTCTTCCACGTACTTCCCATTTGAAGAGTCAAACTCGGACCTCTCCTGGGAGACAGATCAGGACCCAAAGGACATCTCGGCTGAGGAGTCCTATGGCATCCCATATGATCTTTCCCCACCATCTGAGAGCTGTTGGCCTCCTCTAGAAAGTATATGCTTTCCTGGCTTTGTCCGTGAGGTGGCTCAAGTCATACCTGTCAAATTAGAGACAGAGGAAAAACCTCATTCAGAACTCTTTGAGGTTCTAGATTATGACTCTCCTCCTAGAGAAGGAATTACAGTTCCTCTTCATACAATTATGAAAAATACTTTGATCAAAAACTGGGAGACTCCACTGACTGTTCAAGTTGCCACAAAGAAAATTGATACAATGTGTAGGATACAAAAATGCACTGGGTTTGAGAAAACTCAAGTTACCTCATTACGCCCTAGTTGTGTAGTCCGTTTTAAAATGCATTTTGCTCTTCCAGGCAGAGAAGCTAGAACATTTGCCTCTTTTTGACAGAAAACTTTTCAGGCTTCAGTGCTAGCATCACATATTAGACTATCAACTTTATTCCACGGTTTACTTAAAATCTCTAATACAGAATACTTTTTCCTTTGCAGAGTTCCTTCCCCCTGAGTAGGCTGATGAGTTCCATAAGCTTCACAGGAAACTTCTGGAATGTTGTAAATATCTGGCAAAATATATACACAGGAAAAAGGGGAAAATAATCATACTCCCCCAAAAAATGAATATTAGGCAAAAGAAAAACAGAGGAGAACTCACATGGCAGCTCAAACAAAGCAGTGCTTCTAAAAAAAAATTTCTTTTTTTAGTTTACTGCCATGTTGACTGATTGACTGGTTGCAAGCAGCTGACACATTCTTTCAACTGCACTTATCCCCCGAGGCAGGTCATGGAGACCAAAACTCCTTTTGATGCGTTGGGAGCTCTTTATGGGTTTACAGCGCTGTATCCACAGGAATGGTTTAAGTTAAATGGTCGTTATTTTGTATATTTGCATACATGTTTATGTGCGTGATGATATATGTGGAAGGCCTTGAAAGTCAATATTGCTGTTTTGCACATAATGCGTTGCTGGACCTGTATCCTTTAGCAGAGGTGTAGTATGGTCATAACAATGGGCACGACAAAGTGAATGAATGACAGTGTTTTGAAGAGTTTGTAATTTCTTTAATGCCGTGTGAGGTAAATCTGCATAAATGACGTTACAGTAGTGCAAGCGAGATGTGAAAACGAGAGAACAAGAGCGTGAAACTGATTCAGAATCAAAAAGGTGACGAATTGTCCATAATTGCCAACAGACCAGAAAGCTAACTTTAGATAAGTATGAGACTTGCGGTAGAAAAGATGGGGAGGAATTGAGTATAAATCCTAAGTAGCAGAAACTAGGTACCAGGGTATTAGATTGTAAGCTCTTTGAGCAGGGACTGTCTTTCTTCTGTGTTTGTGCAGCACTGCGTACGCCTTGTAGCGCTATAGAAATGCTAAATAGTAGTAGTAGTAGTAGTAATAAGAGTTCCAAAGAGATGAATGGGAGACGATGGGGTGTTAGAGCTCCAGAAAGCCAACAGGCAACAGTCTTGTCAGTGTTGAGTACTAAATGATGTTCTTTTAACCACACTGCAACCGAATCGAGGCACGTTTGCAATGGTCCAAATGAGGGGGACAGTGGGGAGGTAAGAAAAAACAAAAGAATATTATCAGCGTAAATATGGACTGAAATGCCAAAAGACTGAGTCAGAGTAGCAAGGAGACTTAGAAAGAGGTTGAAGAGAAAAGGCAAATGGATTGATCCTTGGGGGCACCACAGTGTAGTTCCTGCTCTTCAGAGATGGTGTTAGAGATGAAGTAAGCCAGGATAGTACAGTACCAGAAAGTCCCAAGGAGGCCAGCTGAGAGAGAAGCAGAGAATGGTTGAGAATATTGAAAGCTGATGATAAATCTAGAGAAATAGCAAGAACAACTTTGTGATGTTCAAATTGAGAGTAGAGTTCACGATGAAGGGCTGTCATAACTGTTTCTGTACTAAGGTGTTTCCTGAAACCTGATTGTCTGGGATGATTGGCCAATGTTTTCTCAGAAAAAGAAGTGAGTTGATTAAAGACTATTTTTTTTCCAGTATTTGACGTATAATAGAGATTTATAGACAGGACGGTAATGACTGCAGACTGAAGTGGCTAATTTTTTTTTTTTCAAAATAGTATGAACTATTGCAAGCTTCCAGAGAAGAAAGTGAAGAAAAGAACCAAAAAAGGAGAGAGGGAGATTGGACATTACATAAAGGGAAGGATGGTGATGAACTACAATAATGATAGAATAAATGGGATAATACATAAAGAGAAGGGGGTAAATCGTTCAGGCTCATCTCGGGACCAATATGGCTGTCTTCAAGTAGCAGAGCCATAGGCATCAGCAAATTGGAAGGTTTAAAGTTTTCTAGTGATGTCTGGTGTCAGAGATTGAGCCAGTTTGTTCCAGCGTAATGGACCTTGGTTGGAAAAGATCACGTGCCTTGTATGTTCAAGGAAAATTTCTTGAAACAAAGGCACATAAGTACATAAGTAATGCCATACTGGGAAAAGACCAAGGGTCCATCGAGCCCAGCATCCTGTTCACGACAGCGGCCAATCCAGGCCAAGGGCACCTGGCAAGCTTCCCAAACGTACAAACATTCTATACATGTTATTCCTGGAATTTTGGATTTTTCCAAGTCCGTTTAGTAGCGGTTTATGGACTTACATAAGTACATAAGTAGTGCCATACTGGGAAAGACCAAAGGTCCATCTAGCCCAGCATCCTGTCACCGACAGTGGCCAATCCAGGTCAAGGGCACCTGGCACGCTCCCCAAACGTAAAAACATTCCAGACAAGTTATACCTAAAAATGCGGAATTTTTCCAAGTCCATTTAATAGCGGTCTATGGACTTGTCCTTTAGGAATCTATCTAACCCCTTTTTAAACTCCGTCAAGCTAACCGCCCGTACCACGTTCTCCGGCAACGAATTCCAGAGTCTAATTACACGTTGGGTGAAGAAAAATTTTCTCCGATTCGTTTTAAATTTACCACACTGTAGCTTCAACTCATGCCCTCTAGTCCTAGTATTTTTGGATAGCGTGAACAGTCGCTTCACATCCACCCGATCCATTCCACTCATTATTTTATACACTTCTATCATATCTCCCCTCAGCCGTCTCTTCTCCAAGCTGAAAAGCTGTCCTTTAGGAATCCGTCCAACCCCTTTTTAAACTCTGCTAAGCTAACCGCCTTCACCACTTTCTCCGGCAACGAATTCCAGAGTTTAATTACACGTTGGGTGAAGAAAAATTTTCTCCGATTTGTTTTAAATTTACTATACTGTAGTTTCATCGCATGCCCCCTAGTCCTAGTATTTTTGGAAAGCGTGAACAGACGCTTCACATCCACCTGTTCCACTCCACTCATTATTTTATATACCTCTATCATGTCTCCCCTCAGCCGTCTCTTCTCCAAGCTGTATAGCCCTAGCCTCCTTAGTCTTTCTTCATAGGGAAGTCGTCTCATCCCCGCTATCATTTTAGTCGCCCTTCGCTGCACCTTTTCCAATTCTACTATATCTTTCTTGAGATGCGGCGACCAGAATTGAACACAATACTCAAGGTGCGGTCGCACCATGGAGCGATACAACGGCATTATAACATCCTCACACCTGTTTTCCATACCTTTCCTAATAATACCCAACATTCTATTCGCTTTCTTAGCCGCAGCAGCACACTGAGCAGAAGGTTTCAGTGTGTTATCGACGACGACACCCAGATCCCTTTCTTGGTCCGTAACTCCTAACGTGGAACCTTGCATGACGTAGCTATAATTCGGGTTCTTTTTTCCCACATGCATCACCTTGCACTTGCTCACATTAAACATCATCTGCCATTTAGCTGCCCAGTCTCCCAGTCTCGTACGGTTCTCTTGTAATTTTTCACAATCCTGTCGCGATTTAACGACTTTGAATAACTTTGTGTCATCAGCAAATTTAATTACCTCGCTAGTTACTCCCATCTCTAAATCATTTATAAATATATTAAAAAGCAGCGGTCCTAGCACGGACCCCTGAGGAACCCCACTAACTACCCTTCTCCATTGTGAATACTGCCCATTTAACCCCACTCTCTGTTTCCTATCCTTCAACCAGTTTTTAATCCACAATAGGACATTTCCTCCTATCCCATGACCCTCCAATTTCCTCTGTAGCCTTTCATGAGGTACCTTGTCAAACGCCTTTTGAAAATCCAGATACACAATATCAACCGACTCCCCTTTGTCCGCATGTTTGTTCACTCCTTCAAAGAATTGAAGTAAATTGGTCAGGCAAGATTTCCCCACACAAAAGCCACGCTGACTTGGTCTCAGTAATCCATGTCCTCGGATGTGATCTGTAATTTTGTTTTTAATAAGAGCCTCTACCATTTTCCCTGGCACCGACGTCAGACTCACCGGTCTATAATTTCCCGGATCTCCCCTGGAGCCTTTTTTAAAAATGGGCGTTACATTGGCCACCTTCCAATTGCATATCACTAGCAGTAGCTCCGCAAGCTCGTTTTTCAGTTCTATCAGTACTCTAGGATGAATACCATCCGGTCCAGGAGATTTGCTACTCTTCAGTTTGCCGAACTGCCCCATTACGTCCTCCAGGTTTACCGTGAAGTCAGTAAGTTTCTCCGACTCGTCCGCTTGAAATACCATTTCCGACACCGGTATCCCACCCAAATCTTCCTCGGTGAAGACCGAAGCAAAGAATTCATTCAGTCTCTCCGCTACATCTTTGTCTTCCTTGATCGCCCCTTTTACCCCTCGGTCATCCAGCGGCCCAACCGATTCTTTTGCCGGCTTCCTGCATTTAATATACCGAAAAAATTTTTTACTATGTTTTTTTGCCTCTAATGCTATCTTTTTTTCATACTCCCTCTTGGCCTTCTTAATCTGCGCCTTGCATTTGCTTTGACACTCCTTATGCTGTTTCTTGTTATTTCAGACGGTTCCTTCTTCCATTTTCTGAAGGCGTTTCTTTTAGCCCTAATAGCTTCCTTCACCTCACTTTTCAACCAGGCCGGGTGTCTTTTGGACTTCCGTCTTTCTTTTCTAATTCGCGGAATATGTATGGTCTGGGCCTCCAGGATGGTATTTTTGAACAGCGTCCACGCCTGTTGTACAGTTTTTACTCTCTCAGTTGCCCCCCCTAAATTTTTTTTTTTTTTACCGTTCTTCTCATTTTATCATAGTCTCCTTTTTTAAAGTTAAACGCTAACGTATTTGACTTTCTGTGTACAGTTACTTCAAGGTCGATGTCAAAACTGATCATATTATGGTCACTGTTATCAAGCGGCCCCAGTACCATAACGTCCCTCACCAGATCATGCGCTCCACTAAGGACCAAGTCTAGAATTTTTCCTTCTCTCGTCGGCTCCTGCACCAGTTGCTCCATAAAGCTGTCCTTGGTTTCATCAAGGAATTGTATCTCTGTAGCGTGTCCTGATGTTACATTTACCCAGTCTATATTTGGATAATTGAAGTCACCCATTATTATCACATTGTCCATTTTGTTCGCGTCTCTGATTTCTTTTATCATTTCTGTGTCTACCTGCTCATCCTGGCGAGGCAGACGGTAGTACACTCCTATCACCATTTTTTTCCCTTTTATACATGGAATTTCAACCCACAGTGATTCAAAGGTGTGATTTGTGTCCTGCTGAATTTGTAATCTATCTGAGTCCAGGCTCTCGTTAATATACAATGCTACCCCTCCACCAGTCCGGTCCACCCTATCATTACGATATACTTTGTACCCCGGTATGACATTGTCCCACTGGTTATCCTCCTTCCACCAGGTCTCAGTAATGCCTATTATATCCAATTTTTCATTTAGTGCAATATATTCCAACTCTCCCATCTTATTTCTTAGACTCCTAGCATTTGCATATAGACATTTCAGAGTATGTTTGTTGTTCTTATTTGCATGATGCTTAGTACCTGACACTATTGATTTGACATCTTTTGTCTGATCTTTAGTTGTATTTAAGGGCACCTGGCCTACCACGGTCTGTTGTGCAACCTCACTATCCAGAAACCCTATCTTCCCTGTTTGTGAGGTATCTTTGCAAGATACCTTTTCCCGAACCATGCGCTTTTGAGCGACTGTCGGCCTTCCCCCCATTTCTAGTTTAAAAGCTGCTCTATCTCCTTTTTAAATGCCAACGCCAGCAGCCTGGTCCCACCCTGGTTAGAAGTTCTGAGAGAAGAGGACATTTCTCTGGTAAGTGAACGCTACTTTGCTTGTGCTTTGGGAACTTAAAGATTGGGGTTTAAAGGAGGAATTGTAGGTTAGTGTTAGGCAAACTTAAAAAGCAAATTTCAACAGCTAACAGAAAACAGCTAATCTCCATAGTCTTTTCCACTTAGTTTTAAAAGCCTTGTACCACAGCATTAACAGATAGAATCTAACAGCCACTGCAGGATCTAATTTAGTATTCCCCCCCCCCACCACCCCTAGGACAACTCCTCATTTATAGTCAGTTATTGTAATTAGGGTAACAAGTAAGGCGTGCTCTTATAGAGTTTTAAATACATTTCATTACCATCTAAGAAGGAAATACTATATAAATCATACAATACACTATATAAAGTAAAAGACACTTTTATATTAGGCCAATATCCTTAATACTGTAGCAAGTTTTAAAATATTGGAAAACTCAAAAACACTAAGATGGAGTCAGCAGTCCAGCAGCGAGAGGGGTGCTATCCAGTCTTTTGCATTGAATGTCACATGTATGATTATCTCCCAGTTGGTGAGATGTCATATGTTTGCGCCCGATGCAAAGAACTCCTAGCTCTTAGAGAACGTGTCCGTTCTCTTGAGGCTAGAGTAGCAGACTTGGTGGAGCTGAGGGAGACAGAGAGGTACATAGAGGAGACCTACAGGGATGTTGTAGAGAGGTCCCACCTCCAGTCTAGTAGCCCTTGTGCTACCTTGGGGGAGGGAGGTCTCCTAGAAGGAGAGCATCACCCTGGTGAAGTAGGAAGTACTCCTGTAGCCAGGACCTGCCCACCAGGGGATGTACTATCCTCTCGCACTGAGGATATGTCTCCAAGTGCTGCCCGGGAGGGAAAGGTTAGGACAGCTGTTGTAGTTGGTGATTCGATCATTAGGCATATAGATAGCTGGGTGGCTGGTGGACGTGAGGATCGCCTGGTGACTTGCCTGCCTGGTGCGAAGGTGGCGGACCTCACGCTTCACCTAGATAGGATTTTAGATAGTGCTGGGGAGGAGTCCGCTGTCTTGGTACATGTGGGTACCAATGACATAGGAAAATGTGGGAGAGAGGTTCTGGAAGCCAAATTTAGGCTCTTAGGTAGAAAGCTCAAATCCAGATCCTCTAGGGTAGCATTTTCTGAAATGCTACCTGTTCCACGTGCAGGGCCCAAGAGACAGACAGAGCTCCAGAGTCTCAATGCGTGGATGAGACGATGGTGCAGGGAGGAGGGTTTTAGATTTGTTAGGAACTGGGCAACATTCTGGGGAAGGGGGAGCCTAACTAATATTGAGTCAAGAATCTTAGGGTTCTGAAAGCAGAGTAAGGGGTTAACAATCAAGAAAGGTGTGGAGGCTCATTGCTACGATGGATCTTATACACTAGGAATACTGTCTTATGAACAGTATGGTGTGGTAGTGGTAATCAGTGGGCTGATTTTAAAAGGAGGGTTACGTGGTCCAGCCCTTTATAAGTCCACTTCTGTCAGATTCAGGGTTAGGATATGATACCATGAGATTTCATTTCCCATTCCATCTCCTCTCAGCTTACATCACCTGGTTCACAGGCGCTGACTCCCTGACTTGCACAAGTCAGAAACAGACAATACAGCATTGTTGACTCAAAAATGCGGACATTGTGGATATTTACACCACCAATGTGTTATTAGCACATGTTTATATTCTTCTTAAGTGAATGCTACACCTATGTAGACCTGTGTAAATACTGTAGTACCCTTAATTGCTTTAATTGTAGAGTAAAATGAACTTGGTATGATACATTGTTAGGAGCTTTTGGTACAAGTGTAGAGATAACAAAGGCTATTGATGCTGAAACTTTAGACAAAACAAAATGTATTAGAACTGACATTAATCAACTTATTATTTTGCAAAATGATAGTTTTTTTTATTATACTCAGATAGTTTACAAGTAGAAATAATATAGCATAATTTACTACTTGCATGTTGTAATATTTATTTGCCTTTATACAAAGGAATAAGGCGCAAGATGACTAACTCTGAACACTTGTGGAGGTGAATTTCACCGGTGGGTTCCTTCCACAACCTGATTAACAATTTCAAATACTGCCTTGTTCACTGATCTCTTTTGTTCTGGGCAAATTGTGTAGTTTAATGTAACTAAGCAGTGTGTATTATTTGTAATACTGAATTTTGGTTAGTTATTAGTGGGCAGCATTATTATCGTTTGCCCTTGGATTATACTTCCTACTAATTTTAGTATGTTTGTTGAAATTAGTGTTCAATATATATATATATATATATTTTTGTTACATTTGTACCCCGCGCTTTCCCACTCATCGCAGGCTCAATGTGGTGGGCAATGGAGGGTTAAGTGACTTGCCCAGAGTCACAAGGAGCTGCCTGTGGCGGGAATCGAACTCAGTTCCTCAGTTCCACAGGACCAAAGTCCACCACCCTAACCACTAGGCCACTCCTGTTTATCAATCTTAGACTGTATGGAATTGTTATGTATGGAATTATTAGATAGAATTGAAAAGCAAAGGACCGAATGTAATAAAAAGGATTTTAGAGATTGCTTTTCAACTCTATCTGCCTTGACCAACAAGTTCACTCGGTGTCTATATTTGTGATTAGAAGTAAATCTGTTTAAAAATTATTGTTTAACTTTGATTGTGTGAAAAGAAGTTGGAATGTAGAAAATAAGACACAGCTCTAATTAATTTGGTATATGAAAAGGAGGATGGTGCTTGTGCAAATTGCCCACCGAGATCTCATTCGTTCAGCTCGCCTCACAAGCAGGTACTTGCAGAGGAACTCTCTGCCCTTCTAGAGGCCCAAGCGATCGAACCACCAGGGGAAGAAGGGAAAGGATGCTGTTCTCAGCCCTTCTAGAGGCACAAGTGATTGAACCACCAAGGGAAGAAGGGAAAGAATGCTATTCCAGGTACTTCCTTGTGCAAAAGAAAATCCTAGATCTAAGGTCCATGAACAAATTCCTGGTCAGAGAAAAGTTCAGGATGGTTTCCCTGGGCACCCTTCTTCCCATGATTCAGGAAAATGATTGGCTATCTCTCTGGACTTGAAGGATGCATATACGCACATCCCGATACTTCCAGCTCACAGGAAGTATCTTTGATTTCGGCTGGGAATGCAGCACGTCTAGTATCATGTGCTGCCCTTTGGCCTAGCTTCAGCTCCTAGAGTGTTCACAAAATGCCTAGTGGTAGTTGCAGCTTCGCTACGCAGGCTGGGAGTGTACATGTTCCCTTATCTCCTCGGAGGACGGCGCTCGGGAGTACATGCGGAAGACTGTTCAGGTGCTGGAGCTGCTAGGGTTCATAATAAATTACCCCAAGTCCCATCTCACTCCGGTTCAGAAATTGGAGTTCATTGGAGCACTGCTTGACACAAGAACAGTTTGAGCATATCTTCCTGAGGCGCGGGCAGACAATCTTCTGTCCCTATTAAGTACATAAGTACATAAGTAATGCCATACTGGGAAAAGACCAAGGGTCCATCGAGCCCAGCATCCTGTCCACGACAGCGGCCAATCCAGGCCAAGGGCACCTGGCAAGCTTACCAACGTACAAACATTCTATACATGTTATTCCCAAGTCCATTTAGTAGCGATTTATGGACTTGGCTTTAAGGAAACCGTCCAACCCCTTTTTAAACTCTGCTAAGCTAACCGCCTTCACAACTTTCTCCGGCAACGAATTCCAGAGTTTAATTATACATTGGGTGAAGAAAAATTTTCTCCGATTTGTTTTAAATTTACTACACTGTAGTTTCATCGCATGCCCCCTAGTCCTAGTATTTTTGGAAAGCGTGAACAGACGCTTCACATCCACCTGTTCCACTCCACTCATTATTTTATATACCTCTATCATGTCTCCCCTCAACCGTCTCTTCTCCAAGCTGAATAGCCCTAACCTCCTTAATCTTTCTTCATAGGGAAGTCGTCTCATCCCCGCTATCATTTTAGTCGCCCTTCGCTGCACCTTTTCCAATTCTACTATATCTTTCTTGAGATGCGGCGACCAGAATTGAACACAATACTCAAGGTGCGGTCGCACCATGGAGCGATACAACGGCATTATAACATCCTCACACCTGTTTTCCATACCTTTCCTAATAATACCCAACATTCTATTCGCTTTCCTAGCCGCAGCAGCACACTGAGCAGAAGGTTTCAGTGTATTATCGACGATGACACCCAGATCCCTTTCTTGGTCCGTAACTCCTAACGTGGAACCTTGCATGACGTAGCTATAATTCGGGTTCTTTTTTCCCACATGCATCACCTTGCACTTGCTCACATTAAACGTCATCTGCCATTTAGCCGCCCAGTCTCCCAGTCTCGTAAGGTCCTCTTGTAATTTTTCACAATCCTGTCGCGATTTAACAACTTTGAATAACTTTGTGTCATCAGCAAATTTAATTACCTCGCTAGTTACTCCTATCTCCAAATCATTTATAACTATATTAAAAAGCAGCGGTCCTAGCACAGACCCCTGAGGAACCCCACTAACTACCCTTCTCCATTGTGAATACTGCCCATTTAACCCCACTCTCTGGTTCCTGTCCTTCAACCAGTTTTTAATCCACAATAGGACATTTCCTCCTATCCCATGACCCTCCAATTTCCTCTGTAGCCTTTCATGAGGTACCTTGTCAAACGCCTTTTGAAAATCCAGATACACAATATCAACCGGTTCTCCTTTGTCCACATGTTTGTTTACTCCTTCAAAGAATTGAAGTAAATTGGTCAGGCAAGATTTCCCCACACAAAAGCCGTGCTGACTTGTTCTTAGTAATTCTTGTCCTCGGATGTGCTCTGTAATTTTGTTTTTAATAACAGCCTCTACCATTTTCCCCGGCACCGACATCAGACTCACCGGTCTATAATTTCCCGGATCTCCCCTGGAGCCTTTTTAAAAAATCGACGTTACATTGGCCACCCTCCAATCTTCCGGTACCACGCTCTATTTTAAGGATAAGTTGCATATCACTAGCAGTAGCTCCGCAAGCTCATTTTTCAGTTCTATCAGTACTCTAGGATGACTACCATCCGGTCCAGGAGATTTGCTACTCTTCAGTTTGCTGAACTGCCCCATTACGTCCTCCAGGTTTACCGTGAAGTCAGTAAGTTTCTCCGACTCGTCCACTTGAAATACCATTTCCGACACCGGTATCCCACCCAAATCTTCCTCAGTGAAGACCGAAGCAAAGAATTCATTCAGTCTCTCCGCTACGTCTTTGTCTTCCTTGATCGCCCCTTTTACCCCTCGGTCATCCAGCGGCCCAACAGATTCTTTTGCCAGCTTCCTGCTTTTAATATACCGAAAAAATTTTTTACTATGTTTTTTGCCTCTAATGCTATCTTTTTTTCGTAATCCCTCTTGGCCTTCTTTATCTGCGCCTTGCATTTGCTTTGACACTCCTTATGCTGCTGCTTGTTATTTTCAGACGGTTTCTTCTTTCCATTTTCTTTTAAATGGAGGAGTAAACAAATTGAAGGAGTACACAAACATGTGGACAAAGGGGAGCCGGTTGATATTGTGTATCTGGATTTTCAAAAGGCGTTTGATAAGGTACCTCATGAAAGGCTACAGAGGAAATTGGAGGGTCATGGGATAGGAGGAAATGTCCTATTGTGGATTAAAAACTGGTTGAAGGATAGGAAACAGAGAATGGGGTTAAGTGGGCAGTATTCACAATGGAGAAGGGTAGTTAGTGGGGTTCTTCAGGGGTCTGTGCTAGGACCGCTGCTTTTTAATATATTTATAAATGATTTAGAGATTGGAGTAACTAGCGAGGTAGTTATTCAAAGTCATTAACTCGCGACAGGATTATGAAAAATTACAGAAGGACCTTACGAGACTGGGAGACTGGGCGGCTGAATAGCAGATGACGTTTAATGTGAGCAAGTGCAAGGTGATGCATGTGGGAAAAAAGAACCCGAATTATAGCTACGTCATGAAAGGTTCCATGTTAGAAGTTACGGACCAAGAAAGGGATCTGGGTGTCGTTGTCGATAATACACTGAAACCTTCTGCTCAGTGTGCTGCTGCGGCTAGGAAAGCGAATAGAATGTTGGGTATTATTAGGAAAGGTATGGAAAACAGGTGTGAGGATGTTATAATGCCGTTGCATCGTTCCATGGTGCGACCGCACCTTGAGTAAGGTGTGAAATTCTGGTCGCCGCATCTCAAGAAAGATATAGTAGAATTGGAAAAGGTGCAGCGAAGGGGGACTAAAATGATAGCGGGGATGGGACGACTTCCCTATGAAGAAAGACTAAGGAGGCTAGAGCTTTTCAGCTTGGAGAAGAGACGGCAGAGGGGAGACATGATAGAGGTATATAAAATAATGAGTGGAGTGGAATAGGTGGATGTGAAGCGTCTGTTTACGCTTTCCAAAAATACTAGGACTAGGGGGCATGCGATGAAACTACAGTGTAGTAAATTTAAAATAAATCGGAGAAAAGTTTTCTTCACCCAACGCATAATTAAACTCTGGAATTCGTTGCCGGAGAACGTGGTGAAGGCGGTTAGCTTAGCAGAGTTTAAAAAGGGGTTAGACGATTTCCTAAAGGACAAGGCGATAAACCAGTACTAAATGGACTTGGGAAAAATCCACAATTCCAGGAATAACATGTATAGAATGTTTGTACGTTTGGGAAGCTTGCCACATGCCCTTGGCCTGGATTGGCCGCTGTCGTGGACAGGATGCTGGGCTCGATGGACCCTTGGTCTTTTCCCAGTGTGGCATTACTTATGTACTTATGCCGTCTGGTGTGATAGTAAGGCCCTAGATCCTCTTTCTTGTCCTACACCTTCTCCGTAAGGGTTCACCTCAGTGCAATTAGTGCTTATTATCGGCATGTAAAGGGTAAGCCTATCTATGGACAGCCTTTAGTTGTTTGCTTCATGAGAGGTTTGCTCTTTTCAAAGCCCCCAGTCAAACCTCCACCAGTGTCTTGGGATCTCAATGTCGTTCTCACCGAGCTGCTGAAAGCTCCTTTTGAGCCACTGAATTCCTGTCATCTGGAGTTCTTTACCTGGAAGGTCGTTTTCTTGGTGGCTGTTACTTTAGCTAGTAGGGTCAGTGAGCTTCAGGCCTAGTAGTGGATGCACCTTGTACTAAGTTTCATCACAACAGAGTAGTCCTCCGCATGCACCTTCCTGCCGAAGGTGGTGGTGGAGTTCCATGTGAACCAATCGATTCTCTTGCCAACATTTTTTCCCCATCCTCATGCCCACCCTGTCGAAAGCAGCTTAAACACCTTGGACTGCAAGAGCGCGTTGGCATTTTACATGGAGCAGATGAAGCCCTTCAGACAGTCCGCCCAGTTGTTTGTTTCTTTGATCTCAACAGGAAGAGAGTCGCCATCGGTAAACGCACCATTTCCAATTGACTAGCAGATTGCATTTCCTTCGCTTATGTCCAAGCTGGGCTGACTCTGGTGGGTCATGTCACAGCTCACTTAGTCTCCATTGAAGAGATTTGCAAAGCTTCTCCGTGGTCTTCATTCCGCACATTCACATCGCACTACTGCCTTGAGCAGGATACCTGACTCGACGGTTTGGGCAGTCGGTGGTGCAGAATCTGTTTGGAGTTTAGAATCAAACTCCACCCCCCTAGGCCTGTTTTATTCTGTTCCAGGCTGCACTCTCAGCTAGATTGTATATAGTTTTAGGTTAATCTGTTATGTCCTCACAGTAGCTAGGCTCAGTTGACCACTGTTTGTTTTGAGTGAACCTGGATGTTAGGGATACCCCACTTGTGAGGATTATTCAGCCTGCTTGTCCTCGAAGGACATCAGGCTGATATAATCCTCACAAACCCACCCACCTCTCCTTGGAGTTGTCTCCTCTGCCTCTTTTTACTATTGACTGAACTGAGGAGCGCTTCGGCAGTCGGGAAGGCACTTGGTGCATGTGCAGTCGGACACGTGGTGTGTTCAGAAGGCTCTAGCAAACATTTTTCTATTTGAAATGGCAGTTTCCTTGCTGGCGCAGATTGCCGACTCACTTGTGAGGATTATCAGCCTGCTGTCTTTGGAGAATACCTGCTACAGGTAAGTATTTTCACTTTTTCAAATGAAAGCTGGCCCCTTATAACTTCCGTCCGGTGGGTTCTTCAAATAATCCATCTCAGATATGCAGGCAGTTGTTATCTAAAACCTCCAGATTGCCCTCTGAGAGTTCATTCATTCAGCTCTCAGCACAGGCAAGTACTTGCAGAGGAACTCTCAGCCTTTTTGAAGGCCTATGCGGTCGTCTGGTCAACTAGGGGAAGAAGGGCGGATTCTATTCTAGGTATTTCCAATGATCCAGAAAAATGATTGGCTATGCTCTCTGGACATAAAGGATGCATATACTCGCATTCAGATACTTCCAACCCTCTGGAAATTTCTCTGATTTAGGTTGGGTACACATCACTTTTGGTACCGCGTGTTGCCTTTTGGCTGCACGTCAGCTCCCAGAGTCTTTACCAAATGTCTAGTGGTAGTTGCAATATTGCTATGCAGACTGTGGAAGTCCATGTGTTCCTGTATCTCTACAATTGGCTGGTGAAGAGCACTTCTTCAGACAGAGCTCAGGAATCCATGCGAATGACTGTTTGGGTGGTCGAGCTACTAGGGTTCGTTTTAAACTACCCCAAGTCCCATCGCCCTGTCCAGCAATTCAAATTCATAGGAGCCCTGCTCTATACGCAGAAGGTTCGAGCCTACCTTCCGGTGACGAGAGCGGACACTCTTGTTGCACTTGCTTCCATGATTTGAGCCTCTCGGCAGATGTTGAGATTATTGGGCCACATGGCTTCCACAGTGTATTTACACCCATGACATGTCTTCACGTGAGATCAGCCCAGTGGACCCTGGCTTCTCAGTGGTATAAAGGTACAGGGAACCTGGAAGATCCAAAGTCCAAGTTTATTTTCCATTTGCCACCTCGCTGTTTGGAAGCCTTTAGGGTGGTTTACAATCTAAAATAACATTAAGGTGAAAACAAACCTTTACATAGAAAAAGACAGGATTGGACTTAAAAGGTGAAATCCATTAATAATAGTTCAGAGGAAGGGATAGAACAAAAGGGAAGGTGTTCAAACAGTCTGGAGCTTCCCAGAAAAGAAAAAGCTAGAGAAATTTAGCCATATGCATCCTTAAAAAGATGCTTTATAACATCTGTTTTAAATTTTGTTAGGGAAGTTTTCGATCTCGGGGATGGTATAAGGTCATTCCATAGTCGAGGAGCCTGAACGGCAGTTCAATAGTCCTGCAAATAACTATATTGAGGGGACTGTAGGTGAGGGGGAGGCAGTGTGTAGAAGAATATTTACAATTTGACATACCTTGGGAAAGTGAGAAGGCAGATGCTGAGGCGGCATTCGGCGACCCCGGAGCACTGGAATCGGTAAGGAGAGGCACATGATGGTAAACCCCAAGGTATCTGCTTAATAGAGATAAAGAGAAGATGATAGTTTGGGCCACTGTGCCCAAGATATCCTCTATTTTACACTATCTGCATAATAGAAGTAAAGAGAAGGGATAAATTAGAGGATATCTTGGGCATAGTGGCCTGAGCTCAGGCACATACAAAGGAGCAGGTCATCCAAGTGTCCCCAGAGCTGCTACGCTCTTTTCAGTGGTGGACCAGTCGATCCAATTTGACTCTGGGACTTCCATTCCAAATTCCTCGGCCACAAAAAATGCTTACGACGGATGCATCGCTGCTGAATGGAAGGCTCATGTAGATGGGCTTCACACCCAGAATGTCTTGTCTACCCAGGAAATGAATCTTCAGATCAATCTCCTTGAGCTCCAGGTGATCTGGAATGTGCTCTAAAGGCATTCAGAGATTGGCTGTCTCATCAAATTCTACTCATTCAAACAATTGGGTTGCAATGTATTACTCCAACATTTGGCTCACCAGCATGGCATGTTCCTGTGAGCTCCTTATCTGGTGGGCAAAAACAATATCCTAGCTGACAGACTGAGCAGGATAATGCAACCACATGAGTGATCTCTCAATGTGGCCATTGCCCTCAAGATCTTCTGAATGGGGGGAACCCCTTCGGTGAATTTTCTTGCCACTCAGATCAACCAAAAATCCCTCGGTTCTGTTCCAGGCTACAGGCCCACGACTGGCTAGTGTCAGATGCCTTACTCTTCAATTGGGGGCAGGTCTTCTGTATCCATATCTCTAGTGTGGAAAACTTTGTTGAAACTAAAGCAAGACTGCAGAACCATGATTCTTATTGTACCTTACCGGCCGCGGCAGATGTGGTTCCCTCTTCTTCTGGAGTTATCCTCCGAAGAGCTGTGGAGATTGGAGTGTTTTCCACCCCTTATCACACATAATGAGGGGTATCTTCTACATCCCAACCTCCAGTCTCTGGCTTTCACAGCTTGAATGTTGATAGCCTAGAATTTGCTTCCTTGGGTCTTTCAGAGGGTGAGTTCTAGGAAAGACTCCACTAACAGGTGCTATTCTTTCAAATGGAGGAGGTTTGCCATCTGGTGTGAGAGCAAGGCCCTAGATCCCCTTGCTTGCCCTACACAGACCTTGCTTGAATATCATCTATACATATCAGAGTCTGGTCTCAAGACTAATGCTGTAAGGGTTCTCCTTAGTGCAATTAGTGCTTATCAGCATGTAGAAGGTTAGCCCATCTCTGCACAGCCTTTAGTTGCTCGCTTCATGAGAGGTTTGCTTTTGTCAAAGCCCCCTGTCAAACTTCTATCAGTGTCATGGGACCTCAACGTCATTCTCACCCAGCTGATGAATACTCCTTTCGAGTCACTTGCCAACTGAAGTGCGTGACCTGGAGGGTTTTTTTGATGGCTGTTACTTCACCTCGTAGTGTCGGTGAGCTTCAAGCCTTAGTGGTGGATGCACCTTACACTAAGTTTCATCACAACAGAATAGTCCTCTGCACTCACCCTATGTTCCTAATGAAAGTGGTGTCGGAGTTCCATCTGAGCCAGTCGATTGTCTTGCCAACTTTCTTTCCCCAACCTTATGCCCATCCTGGCGAAAGCAGCTTGCAGATCTTGGATTGAAAGAGGGTATTGGCCTACTACATGGAGTGGACCAGGCTCCATAGACAGTCGTCCAAATTTTTGATTCCAACAGGATTGGGGGGGGGGGGGGGGTGCCATCGGTAAATGCACCATTTCTAATTGGCTAGCGCATTGCATTTCTTTCACTTATACCCAGGCCCTAGAGGGTCATTCCATGGCTCATAATGTCAGAGCCATGGCTGTGTCACTAGCCCACGAGGTCAGCCTCCATTGAAGAAATTTGCAAGTCTGTGACGTGGTCTTTAGTCCACACATTCACATCACACTACTGCCTTGAGCAGGATACCTGACGTGACGGTCTGTTTGGGCAGGCAGTATTATAGAATCTGTTTGCTGTGTAGAATCCAACTCCACCCTCATAGGCCTGTTTTAGTCTGTTCCAGGCTGCACTCCAATTCAGATTGTATATAGTTTCAGGTTAATCTCTATTTCCTCACTGTTGCGAGGCCC
Organism: Microcaecilia unicolor; assembly: GCF_901765095.1. Lineage (NCBI taxonomy): Eukaryota > Metazoa > Chordata > Amphibia > Gymnophiona > Siphonopidae > Microcaecilia > Microcaecilia unicolor. Next base: position 230,949,743 of record NC_044036.1, read on the forward strand.
GATTGTCCAATGTTTGTTGTTTTTGTTGAGTCTGGATGCTAGGGATTCCCCACTTGTGAGAATAAATAAGCCTGCTTGTCTTCGGAGAAGGCGAAGATACTTACCTGTAGCAGGTATTTTCTGAGGACACAGGCTTTATATTCTCACGATCCCTCCCACCTCTCCTTGGACTTGTCTCCTTTATTTTTTTTAAATTTTTGCTGTAGTATTAAACTGAAGAGTTCGCGTTCTCGTGGTAGGCGGGAAGGCTCATCAGCAGTGGAACATGTCTCGCGCTCCACAAAGCTGTACAGTGATACCTCGGTTTTTGTTGATAATCCGTCCGAAAACAATCAATGAAAACCGAAACCGAGGCAATTATTTCCATAAGAATCAATGTAAATCCAATTAATTTGTTCTAGACACTCTAAAATACATACCAAAAACATATTTTATAGAGAATAACATTCAAAAAACACATTTTATAGAGAATAAATATAGTCCCATGATGGAGCTAAAGGGAATAAATATAGTCCCATGATGGAGCTAAAGTGTTAACTTATTAGCAAAGGAAACACTTAACAGGGAAAATGAGATTTGAGCACATGTGATTTTATCTTGCATGCGTTGCGTTAGACGCGCGGGGTGATGCTCATACAACGAGAAACAATGAGCAGGAGAACGTGTGGGTCGCCCTTTGTTTTCGCAAAATTAGCAGTGAAAACCGAGACAATCAATGAAAACCGAGACAAATTTTTCACTGAAAAAATCAACGAAAACCGAAACTGACGATAACTGAAGTCAACGAAAACCGAGGTTTCACTGTACTTATACTTTTTTATGTTTCAACATTTTTATAAGCTGTACTTATACTTTTTATGAGTCCTGGACAGGGCGACGCGGGTCGGCGTCACCCACTTGTGAGAATATAAAGCCTGCTGTCCTTGGAGAATATCTGGTACATGTAAGTATCTTTGCTTTTTTGCACTTTGGAGCAGCTTCTGCCTGCATGATTTGTGGTCCCCACCCAAAACAGGTCTTGCAACTCCTCCAAATTCCAAGGCTTAAGAACATAAGAATGACCATAATGGGTCAGACCAATAGTCCATCTAGCCCAGTATCCTGCTTCCAATAATGGCCAATCCAGGTCACAAGTACTTGGCAAAAATCCAATTAGTAGCAACATTCCATTCTACCAATCCTGGGGCAAGCAGTGGCATCTCCAGTGTCCAACTCAATAACAGACTGTGGACAGTTCCTCCAGAAAATTGTCCAAACCTTTTTTTAAACCCAGATAAAGAGTTCCAGAGCTTAACTATTCTTTGAGTGAAAAAATATTTCGTCCTATTTGTTTTAAAAGTATTTCCATGTAATTTCGTTGAGTGTCCCCTGATGTTTGTACTTTTTGAAAGAGTGAAAAATCAATTCACTTATACCTGTTCTGCTTCATTCAGGATTTTGTAGCATTGGCGTAGCTACAGGGGCCCTAGGCCCCCCCAGCAATGGAGTCCAGCCAGGTGCCTGCATGTCTTTGCACTGCACCCCTGCCCCCAACTGACCACAGATTCTCCCGATGCAGGCGTCTCCCCTTCTCTCTCCCCGCGGTCCTTCCACTTCGCCTCCACAGCGGCACCACAGTGATTGAAGCAGGACAGACAGCAGAGTTGCCTCGGAGCCTTGGCCATCCCTGGAGCATACCCATCCCTCCTCTGTAACTTTGTTTCCGCCTGCCCTCGCATAAACAGGAAGTTACTTCAGAGGCGAATACTCATTAATACCTCTCTGTGAAAGAGTAGTAATAAAAAAAAGTGCAATTTTAAAATATACCACTGCATTCCAGAAAACAAAAAGAGCAAGCTCCCTTTACCATCTTTTTCTTTGGATGTACTCACAGAAAAAAAAAAAGATGTCAAATGCTCCCAGCTTTCAACCTAATTAATGTTTTTAAAATAAATTGTACCTATAAATAGTAAATGATTATTGTGCACCTGATTGTAATGACATGGTCTGTTTTGGTGGCGCTTTACTAGGTGAAAAAATCTCTACATGAGTACAGGGAGTCCCTATAACCAGTCCCTCCAAATTCTATATAATAATTTGGACCTCTGCACTTCAGTCTGGCTGCCTGGGTTCGTTCCTATTGTCCACCCAGGGGATGACATTACAGGGCGGATCAATGGGACGTGAGAGGGAAGGGAAGCCAGCAGCAGGCACCGGAGGTGAGTAAACAATCACCCCCTTCCCCTCCCCCCCCATCCTCCCTTTCGAGTTGCAGGATGTCCCCCCTCTTCAAGTTGCAGGACGCCCCCCCCTCCCTCCCTCATTCCACTCCCCTTCCAGTTCCACGCCCCCTCTCCTCCAATGCCCCCCCCCCCCTCCGCCTCCCTCCCTCCTTCGAAGTGCAAGCAGGACCTGGCCTCTGGCAGCCCCTCGCCTTCCTGTGTGCCGGCTCTAATTTAAAAATTGTTACCTCGGGGTCCGGCGTCAGCATTGAAGGCGAGTGGCACTACAGACTGCCTGCCCATCTGTCTGAGCTCTGCCTGTGGTCCCGCCCTCATTTCCTGTTTCCGGAAGGGCGGGACCAGAGGCAGAGCTCAGACAGATGGGCAGGTAGTCTAGCGCCGCTTGCTTTCAATGCTGACGCTGGACCCCGAGGTAACAATCTTTAAATTAGAGCCGGCACGCAGGAAGGCGAGGGGCTGCCGGAGGACAGGTCCTGCTTGCACTTCGAGGGAGGGAGGTGCGGGTGCGTGGAACTTGGGGGGGGGGCGTCCTGCAACTTGAAGGGGAGGGGGGCGGCGTCTTGCAGCTGGAAGGGGAGGGGGCCTCCAACTCATAAGTACATAAGTATTGCTATACTGGGAAAGACCAAAGGTCCATCAAGCCCAGCATCCTGTTTCCAACAGTGGCCAATCCAGCTCACAAATACCCGGCAAGATCCCAAAAATGTACAAAACATTTTATACTGCTTATCCCAGAAATAGTGGATTTTCCCCAAGTCCATTTAATAACGGTCTATGGACTTTTCCTTTAGGAAGCCGTCCAAACCTTTTTTAAACTCCGCTAAGCTAACCGCCTTTACCACATTCTCTGGCAATGAATTCCAGAGTTTAATTACACGTTGAATGAAGAAACATTTTCTCCGATTCGTTTTAAATTTACTACATTCTCCGAGGACAAGCAGGCTGCTTGTTCTCACAAGTGGGTGACGTCCACAGCAGCCCCTCCGATCGGAGATCTTCACTAGCAACAATGTTTGCTAGCGCATGCGCGACCGTCTTCTCGCCCGAACGCGACCGTGTTCGCCAGTCTTCTTTTTTCCACGGCTCAGGACGGCTGTGTTATGGACGTTCCCCTCTAGGAGAGCCCTTGCGCCTTTTTCGCCGCGTTCTTAGGTTCGGAATTGCCCGGAAAGTCTTCCGTCACGTTCTTCGTTTGTTTAAAAAAAAAAACAGTGTGTATTTTTTCCGCTATTCCCAGAGTTTTCCCGTAATTTTCCTTTCGTTGTCGGAAGCGGCCCTTTTGGCTGCCCGTACGGGTTTTTCCCTTGTTTTTGGTGCCTCTTTTTGTCACCATCGCGAATTTTGATTTTGCCAGCGTGATTTTTCCGCCCATGTCCTCGAAGCCTGCCAGCGGCTTCAAAAAGTGCACCCAGTGCAGCCGGACGATCTCGCTCACTGATACACGTTTCGTGCCTTCAGTGTCTGGGGGCCAGTCATCGTCCCCAGGCCTGTACCCTCTGTCTTTCGCTAAAGAAGAGGACTCAGGCGGTGAGGTTCGCTCAGTGGAACCTCTTGTTCGGAGCTTCGTCCGGTACTTCAACGCCTGCGGTACCGAGGTCATCGGCAGTGTCGATGTCGTCCGAGGGTGCATCGTCATCAGGGAGCGCAGGTGAGGACTGTCCATTCCCCTGCTGGTAGCAGTGAGCCCTTGAGCAGGTCTCCGCCTATCTCGAAGGCTCCTGCGGTACAGGCCCCCCGGGATCGACCTGTTTTGGGCCCGGCCCCAATGAGGTGTTTGGATTCAACGTCCTCCTTTTCGGTACCGGGACGTACCGGTGACCTGCTTCGTGCGAAGGCAAAGAAACATCGGCACCGGTCACCTTCCTGTCGAGGTACCGAGAGCTCCGGGTCACTGAGGGATTTGGCACCCGCTAAGCGTCAATGCCGGGAGGATCGCTCGCCCTCCATACAAGAGGTGTCGATGCGCTCTACGATGGACAGTCCGGTACTGCCTCCGCGGCCCCAACAGATTCTGAGCTCGTCGCCGGTACCGGACCCCTTGCCTTCCTCGCCAGCCGCTCTGAACGAGAGCCTCAGAGCCATCTTTCCAGGGATCCTGGAAGAGCTGTTGCGCCCTTCTGCTCCGGTACCGGGGGTGCTTGCGCCGCTGGTACCGTTGAGAGAGGCGACGACTGGCTCCTCGCCCGTCGTGAGGTCTCTGGTCCCGGTACCACTTGCGGTACCTGCATCGGCGGCCTCCCAGGCTGACTCTCCGACGACATCGATGGAGGGAGCTTCATCGCCGCCGGTGCGGGAGTCTTCCTCTAGATGTACCCACCGTGGCCAGGTTTCCACGGAGTCGAGGCGGGCCCGGCTTCGGACTGCAGTCCACAAACTGGTGTCCGATACCGAGGTTGAGGCCTCATGGGAAGCAGAGGAGGACCCGAGATATTTCTCTGATGAGGAGTCTTGCGGTCTTCCCTCTGATCCTACTCCCTCTCCTTAAAAGGCAGCTTCCATATCATCATGCTGATCAATCCATAGACTGGTGGGTTGTGTCCATCTACCAGCAGGTGGAGATAGAGAGCAAAGCTTTTGCCTCCCTATATGTGGTCATGTGCTGCCGGAAACTCCTCAGTATGTTGCCTATCTCAGCAGGTGGTGGTCACACACAGCAGCAGCTCTGGCTAGGTCTCCAAGCCTAATTTTTAGGTTTTGTTGAGTACCTGGGGTTGAGGGCTCTTCTTGAGCAAGTGCAAAACTGGTGGCGCCAGGTCCCTCATTTTCTCCCCCCTCCCGCTGGCTCCGTTGAAAAAAAAATATTTTTGAACGTCCTTAAGGGCGTTTATTTCGACGTTTATTTAAACGTTTATTGCAGCTACTCACTGGGACACCAGGTCGTTACAGCTCGGAGCGAGAAGCAGGTAATTTTTACCTTTTTATAGCGGGCAGGGGGTTCCCCGATCGATCTCCACGTGGCCTATGGCGTCGGAGGGCGAGGGCGCGAAGAATCGCTCCCCGGACCGCGTGTGCGCTTCTAGCGGGGATGCGGGGGTCTTAAAGTCTGATTCGCCCTTGTTGGGTGTCAGTTCGGAGGCCGGTCAGTGTCCCGGGTCTTCCTCCGGTGTGGCGGTTTTTCCCGCCATAAACGCCCATCCCCCGCTGCTCGCCTCCGCCATCTTGGCCGGCCACTCTGCTCGGACAGCTTCTTCTTGGGCCGCCCTTGAGGTGGGAGAAGTTAATGCCATGGCCGCCCTTGATTTGGGCGACGGCAAAAAAGCGGCTAAAGTTAAGCGCCGTTCTTCCCGCGCAGCTCCTTCGCGGAGTGTCGCGCCGGACGCCATCTTGGATGCACAGCATGTTTCTCCCCCGCTCTTGCGAGCGCCGGTTGAGGGTGCATCTAGGGCTGTGGCCCAGGCTGCTGAAGTGCACAGTCTGGGGGGTTTCTCCCCCGAGTTTATTTTGCTGCTGCATCAGGCCTTCCTTATGCAAAACGCTGCCCCTTCTCCCTTGTCCGATAAAGGGGTTGAGGCCCCCGGAAGTAAACGCCCTCGGGTGGATTCCCAGGCGTTAGAGGACTCTGTTTCCTCTGATGTAGATGAGGGCAGCGTATCTGAGTTCTCCCAACGGTCCTTTGGGGATTCCTTGGAGGAGACGGATTCCCGCTCGGATGGAGCGGATGACCCCTGTGCAGCGCGGATCTTTCGCTCAGAGGATTTGCCCAACCTGTTAGTGCAGGCCATGAGCATTTTGAAGATTTCCTCTCCGGAGGACGTCTCTCCCTCAGCCCCTGTTGGCTCTGCCATTATGCTGGGGACGAAGCGCCTGCCTAGAACCTTCCACGTGCATGATGCCATGCACACCTTAATTGCGGCTCAATGGGATGTCCCGGAAGCGAGCCTCAAAGTGGCTAGGGCTATGTCCCGCCTCTATCCTTTGCCTGAAAGTGAACGTGAGGCCTTTCTTTGGCCTACCGTGGATTCTTTAATCACTGCGGTGACTAAGAAAACGGCGTTGCCGGTGGAAGGTGGCACGGCCCTAAAGGACACCCAAGACAGAAGATTGGAGGCGGCCTTAAGGTCGTCCTTCGAGGCGGCTGCCTTAAGTTTGCAGGCCTCAGTTTGCGGCTCCTATGTGGCCAGGGCGTGCCTGACGATTGTGCAGCGGGCTTCCCCCTCGGATCCTTCCTTGAGGGCTGATTGGCCGGCCCTGGAATTGGGCTTGGCTTATTTGGCAGACTTACTGTATGATGTCTTGAGAGCCTCGGCTAAAGGTATGGCTCAGACAGTCTCTGCGCGGCGGTGGCTCTGGCTGAAACATTGGTCTGCGGACCACGCCTCTAAGTCCCGCCTGGCTAAGTTGCCTTTTAAAGGCAAGCTGCTCTTTGTGGTCGAGCTGGACAAAATTGTGATCGATCTCGGCACGTCTAAGGGCAAGAGGTTACCAGAGGTCATGGCTCGGGCCAGTGCTCGCCCCGGTATCTCCAGAGGACGGTTTCAGGAAGCCCGTCGGTACCGCCCGGGCAAGTCGGGCTCCTCTGCCCCCTCTTCCTTCAAAAGGAACTTCTCCCCCAAGCAGCATTCCTTTCGCAGAGACCGCCGTCCCAGAGGTGCGCCCTCCGGTCCTCCCCCAGGGTCTCGTACCCAATGACGGGGTCCTGGTCCATGGCCCAGTGCAGATTGGAGGACGCCTGTCCTCGTTTCTGGGCGAGTGGACCAGGGTAACTTCAGACGCTTGGGTGCTGGAAGTCATCAGAGACGGCTACAAGCTAGAGTTCTGCTGACCCTTAAGAGACGGGTTGGTACTCTCTCCCTGCAAGTCTCCGGTCAAAGCTGTGGCAGTGCAGCAGACCTTGGACAATCTGATCCGCCTGGGTGCGGTCGTTCCGGTGCCAGAAAATCAGCTTGGCAAGGGACGTTACTCCATTTACTTTGTGGTACCAAAGAAAGGAGGTTCTGTACAGCCTATCCTCGACCTCAAAGGGGTCAATCTGGCCTTGAAAGTTTGGCACTTTCGCATGGAGACTCTCCGCTCTGTTTTAGCGGCAGTGAAGGCAGGGGAGTTCCTGGCATCCTTGGACATCAAGGAAGCGTACTTGCATATTCCCATCTGGCCTCCTCATCAATGCTTTCTGCGTTTTGCAGTCCTGGGCCGACACTTCCAGTTTAGAGCCCTCCCGTTCGGGTTGGCTACTGCTCCGCGGACCTTCTCCTAAGTAATGGTGGTCATCGCGGCCTTCCTGCGAAAGGAAGGAGTACAAGTCCATCCTTATCTGGATGACTGGTTGATCCGAGCCCCCTCTTATGCAGAGTGCGGCAAAGCTGTGGACCGGGTGATTGCTCTTTTGAGCTCCCTGGGGTGGATCATCAACTGGGAGAAAAGCCAGCGCTGGACTCCGGTGTCGGAGGATTATGCTGTGCGCCTTCCCTTGGACCCAGCAGTGCGCAAGGCGCTGAGCTGGTGGCTGAAGACAGACAAGTTGTCTGCAGGGATGCCTCTTGTGACCCCGGAGTGGATTGTCGTCACGACAGATGCCTCTTTGACGGGCTGGGGAGCCCACTGCTTGGGAAGGACAGCGCAGGGGCTCTGGTCTCCTGCAGAGGCAAAGTGGTCTATCAACCTCCTGGAACTCAGAGCCATTCGGTTGGCGCTTTTGGAGTTCCTCCCGGTACTGGCGTTGAAGCCAGTACGGGTCCTGTCGGACAATGCCACGGCTGTGGCCTATGTCAACTGCCAGGGAGGTACCAAGAGCGCCCCTCTAGCCAAGGAAGCCATGAATCTATGCCAGTGGGCGGAAGCGAACCTGGAACAGCTGTCAGCGGCCCACATTGCCGGAGTCATGAATGTCAAGGCGGATTTTCTCAGTCGCCATACCTTGGATCCCGGAGAGTGGCAGTTATCGGCTCAGGCGTTCTTGGACATCACGAAGCGCTGGGGCCAGCCGAGCCTAGATCTGATGGCGTCATCGGCCAATTGCCAAGTGCCGCGCTTTTTCAGCAGAGGACGGGACCCTCGATCTCTGGGAGTAGATGCTCTTCTCCAACAGTGGCCGACACAGGAGCTTCTCTATGTGTTCCCACCCTGGCCCATGTTGGGCAGGGTACTAGACCGGGTGGCAAAGCATCCGGGCCGAATAATCCTGGTGGGTCCGGATTGGCCCAGACGTCCCTGGTATGCGGACCTGATAAGGCTATCAGTGGACGACCCTCTGCGGCTGCCAGTGGAGCAGGGCCTGTTGCATCAGGGTCCCGTGGTGATGGAGGATCCCTCCCCCTTTGGTCTTACGGCCTGGCTATTGAGCAGCAGCGTCTGAGGAAGAAGGGCTTCTCAGACAAGGTCGTCGCAACTATGCTGAGAGCGAGGAAGCGCTCTACTTCTACTGCTTACGCCAGGGTTTGGCGTACCTTTGCAGCGTGGTGTGAAGCAGGCTCACTTTCTCCCTTCACTGCTACAATTTCTTCAGTGTTGGCGTTCCTGCAAGAAGGTCTGGAGAAGGGTCTGTCGCTCAGTTCTCTTAAAGTCCAGGTGGCGGCTTTGGCTTGCTTCAGGGGCCGCCTGAAGGGTGCTTCCCTGGCTTCGCAGCCAGATGTGCTACGTTTTCTCAAGGGAGTTAATCACCTGCGCCCTCCTCTGCACTCAGTGGTGCCTGCGTGGAATCTCAACCTGGTGCTAAGAGCCTTGCAGAAGCCGCCTTTTGAACCCTTGTCGAGGGCATCTCTGAAAGACCTGACGTTGAAAGCAGTCTTTTTGGTGGCTATCACTTCAGCCAGAAGAGTTTCCGAGCTCCAGGCACTCTCATGTCGAGAGCCCTTTCTGCAGTTCACTGAGGCAGGAGTGTCTATTCGCACAGTGCCTTCCTTCCTGCCCAAGATTGTTTCTCGCTTCCATGTGAATCAGCAGCTCTGTCTCCCTTCCTTTCGTAGGGAGGACTACCCAGAGGAATACTCTGCTCTCAAATTTCTGGATGTGAGACGAGTCATCATCAGATACTTGGAATTGACTAATGATTTCCGGAAATCGGATCATCTGTTTGTCGTGTTTGCAGGTCCTCGTAAGGGTCTGCAGGCTGCTAAGCCTACAGTGGCAAGATGGGTCAAGGAAGCCATTGCAGCGGCTTATGTGGCCGCGGGGAAGGTGCCGCCTATTCAGCTGAAGGCTCACTCCACTAGAGCTCAGGCGGCCTCGATGGCAGAGGCCGGGTCCGTCTCCTTGGAAGAGATACGCAAGGCGGCAACTTAGGCATCGGCCCATACCTTCTCCAAGCATTACCGCTTGACTGTGGCTGCTCGGGCGGAGGCCCGGTTTGGAGCTTCAGTGCTGCGGTCAGGGATTTCAATGTCCCGCCCTGGGTGAGTACTGCTTCGGTACATCCCACCAGTCTATGGATTGATCAGCATGATGATATGGAAGGTAAAATTGTGTATCATACCTGATAATTTTCTTTCCATTAATCATAGCTGATCAATCCATAGCCCCTCCCAGATATCTGTACTGTTTATATTCTGGTTGCATTTCAGGTTCAAGTTTAGTCTTCAGTTCCTGTTCAGGAGGACTTCGTGTTCAAGTTTTTTCAATTGGATTCTTCAAGAGTTGAGACGAGTTTGTGTTACAGTGAGCTGCTGCATTCCTCTCCCCTCCGTTTTACGGGGCTGGATTGAGACCTAAATTCTGCCGGTGCTCCCTCCCGCTTCGTGCGGCTGTAGGGCAGCTTTGTACCCCTCCCGCTTCGGCGGTGTTAGGGTCAGTCAGCTCCTCCCGCGGTTGCAGGATAAGCCAGATCCCCCCGCATCGGCGGGGTGGTGTCCCTCCCCCGCTCCGCGGGGATGAGCTGGACGGATTCCCCTCCCCCACTTGTGTGGGGATGAGCTGGGTTAATTCCCCTCCCCCGTTTCGGCGGTGGTGAGCTGGGCAGAGTGTCCCTTTGTGGGTGTAATTCTCTAAGTGCTGAGTCCTGCGGATGGAGCTTTGATATCGACATACTGAGGAGTTTCCGGCAGCACATGACCACATATAGGGAGGCAAAAGCTTTGCTCTATATCTCCACCTGCTGGTAGATGGACACAACCCACCAGTCTATGGATTGATCAGCTATGATTAATGGAAAGAAAATTATCAGGTATGATACATAATTTTACCTTTCTCCTCCTGAGAGTCTGTCTTTTTTGTGGCCTTTGTCCGGGAATGTCTATGGCTATTCCCTTCCCGGTGGTCACGGAGGATGAGCCAAGAGCCAAAATGTTTGAGTTTTTGGACTATCCTTCGCCATTTAAGGAATCGTCCACTGTACCCATGCATCATGTCCTCAAAAAGACATTGCTGGCGAACTGGACAAAGCCGCTAACTAATCCCCACATTCCCAACAAGATAGAATCTCAGTATCGGATCCATGGGGACCCAGAGTTAATGCGGACTCAGTTGCCTCATGACTCTGGTGTGGTGGAACTGGCCCTTAAGAAGGTCAGGAGTTCTAGGGAGTACGGGTCGTGACTCTAGAACCTTGGACTCTTTTGGGCAGAAGGCCTATCATTCTGCAATGCTCATTTCCAAAATCCAATCTTACCAGCTCTACATGAGCATTTATGCGGAACAATGTGCGGCAGTTGGCGGACTTGGTGGACAAGCTCCCTTCTGAGCAGGCCAAGCCTTTTCAGCAGGTAGTCAGGCAGCTGAAGGCGTGTCGTAAATTCCTGGCCAGGGGTGTTTACAATACTTTTGATGTCGCGTCCAGGGCCACTGCTCAGGGTGTGGTGATGCGCAGACTCTCGTGGCTGCGTGCCTCCAACCTGGAAAACAGGATCCAGCAGCGAATTGCGGACTCTCCTTGCCGGGGGGGGGGGGGGGGGGATAATATTTTTGGTGAAAAGGTCGAACAGGTGGTAGAACAACTCCACCAGCGGGACACCGCTTTCGACAAATTCTCCCACCGGCCGCCTTCAGCATCTACCTCTTCAGGTAGACGTTTTTATGGGGGAAGGAGGACTGTTCCCTATTCTACTAAGGGTAGGTAAAATCCTCCCTCTTGCCAGCCTGCTGCCCAGGCTAAACCCCAGTGCGCTCGTTCCCGTCAACAGCGTGCGCCTCAACAGGCCCCAGCAGCTCCCCAGCATAAGCAAGGGACGAGCTTTTGACTGGCTCCAGCAGAGCATAGCCGAAATCAAAGTGTCCGTGGCGGGCGATCTGCTGGTCGGGGGGAGGTTAAAATTTTTTCACCAAAGGTGGCCTCTCATAACCTCCGACCAGTGGGTTCTCCAAATAGACCAGCTGGGATACGCCCTCAATTTGATTTCAAAACCTCCAAATTGCCCTCCGGGAGCTCAGTCCTTCAGCTTCCAACACAAGCAGGTACTTGCAGAGGAACTCTCCGCCCTTCTCAGCGCCAATGCGGTCGAGCCCGTGCCACCGGGGCAGGAAGGGCTGGGATTCTATTCCAGGTACTTCCTTGTGGAAAAGAAAACAGGGGGGATGCGTCCCATCCTAGACGTAAGGGCCCTGAACAAATATCTGGTCCGAGAAAAGTTCAGGATGCTTTCCCTGGGCACCCTTCTTCCCATGATTCAGAAAAACGATTGGTTATGCTCTCTGGAGTTAAAGGATGCTTACACTCACATCCTGATACTGCCAGCTCACAGGCAGTATCTTCGATTCTGTCTGGGAACACGGCATTTTCAGTATTGTGTGCTACCCTTTGTGCTCGCCTCTGCGCCCAGGGTGTTTACAAAATGCCTGGCTGTCGTAGTGGCGTCTCTATGCAGACTGTGAGTGCACATGTTCCCTTATCTCGACGATTGGCTGGTGAAGAACACCTCCGAGGCAGGTGCTCTACAGTCCATGCAGGTGACTATTCGACTCCTGGAGCTACTAGGGTTTGTGATAAATTATCCAAAGTCCCACCTTCTTCCAGTCCAGAAACTAGAATTCTTAGGAGCTCTGCTGGACTCTCAGACGGCTCGCGCCTACCTTCCGGAAGCGAGGGCCGACACTCTTCTGTCTCTCGTCTCCTGGGTGTGGGCGTCCCAGCAGGTCACAGCTTGGCAGATGTTGAGATTGCTCGGCCACATGGCCTCTACAGTACATGTGACTCCCATGGCCCGCCTTCACATTAGACCAGCCCAATGGACCCTAGCTTCTCAGTGGTACCAAGCTGCTGGGGACCTAGAGGACATAGTCCTGCTGTCCACGAGTTTTCTCCAATCCCTGCATTGGTAGACAATTCGGTCCAATTTGACTCTGGGACGTCCTTTCCAAATTCTTCAGCCACAAAAGGTGCTGACGACGGATGCGTCTCTCCTGGGGTGGGGAGCTCATGTCGATTGGCTTCACACCCAAGGGAGTTGGTCCCTTCAGGAAACAGGTTTGCAGATCAACCTCCTGGAGTTGCGAGCGGTCTGGAACGCTCTAAAGGCTTTCGGGGATCGGCTGTCCCAACAAATTATCCAAATTCAGACAGACAATCAGGTTGCCATGTATTACATCAACAAGCAGGGAGGCACCGGATCTCGCCCCCTGTGTCAGGAGGCCGTCAGAATGTGGCTTTGGGCTCGCCAGAACGGCATGTTTCTTCAAGCCACGTATCTGGCAGGCGTAAACAACAGTTTGGCTGACAGATTGAGCAGGATAAATGCAACCTCACGAGTGGTGAAAATAATTGGGGGTTTCTAGGTCCCCTAAATTTAGGTGTGGGGAAGGCTGTTAACAACCCCATCTGACTCCAATCATTGAACTCACTACCTTACAATTCAGAGTAAATAACCATGGATCATTCATGGACCAGACAACTCTGTCAGGGGTCTGTCTAGGGATAAACATTTCCCCAGTCAGTCCTAAAGGGGTTGTCATTTTATTCTGGTTAATCTTTTCAGTGTTCATATCAAATTAATAAATTGCCCATATGTAAGAAATAAGGAAGATTAGAGACAGGTTCAAGGTTATTATTATTATTAGCATTTGTTTAGCGCTACCAGACGCACGCGGCGCTGAACACCTGATACAAAGAGACAGTCCCTGCTCAAAAGAGCTTACAATCTAAATAATACAGACAGACAAGACAGTTATGGGTGAGGGAAGTACTAGGTGAGAAGGGAGGAAGGGACAAGGGGAGGGCAATTGTGGTTAGGAGCTAAAAGCAGCAGTGAAAAGGTGGGTTTTCAGCATAGATTTGAAAACAGGTTAAAGTTTATTACTCACCCAAGTCAGGTTACATAGAACAATGTATTCTTAAGGAAAGGTCTTTCACAGAGATGACACAGGTCAGCCTCTAGTCTCTAAGTCCCCCTTCATACCAAATGCCTATCATATTTATACCCTTTTCTTCCATTAGGTTCTATGGAGTTCTAAAAAACTACTTCTACACAGGTGGCCTGATGACACTTAACCGCAGATTTGTATATTTGATATTTTTACCCTTAGAACAACAAAATCTCTCCACCCTCTTCCAGCAGGTGGGCAACAGTTTTTGAGCATAAACTTTGTACTTCTGCTTTTTACCATCTGGCACTAGGTTTGTGAGCTATTTTCACACGTCTGCGGTCAGAGTCTAAACTGACAGCTAGAAAATGCACTTTAATTCTTTCTTAGCCTGTATTTCCCAGTAGCCCTTGGCTGGGTCAAGCTCTACTAGCTGGTCATAGGCTGGGTAGTAAGCCCCAGGTTTATAACATATTTATACAGTGGTCGCTCAGTTCCAGAGTGGTACGCGAGATCTTCCAACTGTGGGGCACCCCCTTGGTGGATCTCTTTGCCACAAGTCAATCACAAGGTCCCTCAGTTCTGTTCCAGACTTAAGGCCCACGGCAGGCTAGCGTCGGATGCCTTTCTCCTGGATTGGGAGGAAGGCCTCCTGTATGCTTATCCTCCCATACCTTTGGTGGGGAAGACTTTGCTGAAACTCGAGCAAGATCGAGGCACCATGATCCTGATCACTCCTTTTTGGCCGCGTCAGATATGGTTCCCTCTTCTTCTGGAATTGTCCTCCGAAGAACCGTGGAGATTGGATTGTTTTCCGACCCTCATTACTCAGAACGAGGGGGCGCTTTTGCATCCCAACCTCCAGTCCCTGGCTTTCACGGCTTGGATGTTGAGGGCGTAGATTTTGCCTCTTTGGGTCTCTCCGAGGGTGTCTCCCGTGTCTTCCTTGCTTCCAGGAAAGATTCAACTAAGAAGAGTTACTTTTTTCTCTGGCGGAGGTTTGCCGTCTGGTGTGACAGCAAGGCCCTAGATCCTCGCTCTTGTCCTACACAAACCCTGCTTGGATACCTTCTGCACTTGTCCGAGTCTGGTCTTAAGACCAACTCTCTAAGGGTTCACCTTAGTGCGATTAGTGCATACAATTACCGCGTGGAAGGTAAGCCGATCTCGGGACATCCTTTAGTTGTTCGCTTCATGAGAGGTTTGCTTTTGTCAAAGCCCTAGGCCGCCTCCTACAGTGTCATGGGATCTCAATGTCGTTCTGACCCAGCTGATGAAACCTCCTTTTGAGCCACTGAATTCCTGCCATCTGAAGTACTTGACTTGGAAGGTCATTTTCTTGGTGGCAGTCACTTCAGCTCATAGAGTTAGTGAGCTTCAAGCCTTGGTAGCTCATGCTCCTTATACTAAATTTTATCATAACAGATTAGTCCTCCGCACTCACCCTAAGTTCTTGCCGAAGGTGGTGTCGGAGTTCCATCTGAACCAGTCAATTGTCTTGCCAACATTCTTTCCCCGTCCTCATACCCACCCTGCTGAACGTCAGCTGCACACATTGGACTGCAAGCGAGTACTGGCCTTCAATCTGGAGTGGACACAGCCCCACAGACAGTCCGCCAAAATGTTTGTTTCTTTTGATCCCAACAGAAGGAGAGTGGCTGTTGGGAAACACACCGTATCTAATTGGCTAGCAGATTGCATTTTCTTCACTTATGCCCAGGCTGGGCTGACTCTTGAGGGTCATGTCACGGCTCATAGTGTTAGAGCCATGGCAGCGTCAGTGGCTCACTTGAAGTCAGCCACTATTGAAGAAATTTGCAAGGCTGCAACGTGGTCATCCGTCCACACATTCACATCACATTACTGTCTTCAGCAGGATACCTGGCGGGACAGTCGGTTCGGATGGGACAGTCGGTTCGGGCAGTCGGTGCTGCAGAATCTGTTCGGGGTTTAGAATCCAACTCCACCCCCCTAGGCCCATTTTTATTCTGTTCCAGGCTGCAATCTCAGTTAGTTGAATAGGTTTAGGTCAATCTCAGTTATGTCCTCACCATTACGAGGCCCAATTGACCAATGTTTATTGTTTTGAGTGAGCCTGGGGGTAGGGATACCCCACTTGTGAGATCAAGCAGCCTGCTTGTCCTCAGAGAAAGTGAAAGCTACATACCTGTAGAAGGTATTCTACAAGGACAGCAGGCTGATTTTTCTCACCAACCCGCTTGCCTCCCCTTCGGAGTTGTGTCTTCCCTTGTCTTTGCTATTTACTGGACTGGCGAACACGTTCGTGTTCGGGCGGGAAGACGGTTGCGCATGTGCACGCGAGGGCTAGCAAACGTTGTTGCTAGTGAAGATCTCCGATCTGAGGGGCTGCCGTGGACGTCACCCACTTGTGAGAACAATCAGCCTGCTGTCCTCGGATAATACCTTCTACAGGTATGTAGCTTTCGCTTTGTAGCTTCATCGCATGCCCCCTAGTCCTAGTATTTTTGTAAAGCGTGAACAGACACTTCACATCTACCCATTCAACTCCACTCATTATTTTGTAGACCTCTATCATATCTCCCCTCAGCCGCCTTTTCTCCAAGCTGAAGAGCCCTAGCCGCTTTAGCCTTTCCTCATAGGGAAGTCGTCCCATCACCTTTATCATTTTCGTCGCCCTTCTCTGCATCTTTTCTAATTCCACTATATCTTTTTTGAGATGCGGCAACCAGAATTGAACACAATATTCGAGGTGTGGTCGCACCATGGAGAGATACATAGTAAACATAGTAGATGACGGCAGAAAAAGACTTGCACGGTCCATCCAATCTGCTCCAGAAGAGAAATTCATATGTGCTACTGTTTTATTTGTACTGTCCTCTTCAGTGCACAAACCGTATAAGTCTGGCCAGCCCTATCCCCGCCTCCCAACCACCAACCCCGCCTCCCAACCACCAGCTCTGGCACAGACCCTATAGGTCTGCCCAGCACTATCCCCATCGCCCAACCACCAGCTCTGCCACCCATTCTAGGCTAAGCTCCTGAGGATCCCTTCCTTCTGCACAGGATTCCTTTATGTTTATCCCACGCATGTTTGAATTCTGTTACCGTTTTCATCTCCACCACCTCCCGCGGGAGGGCATTCCAAGCATCCACCACCCTCTCTGTGAAAAAATACTTCCTGACATTCTTCTTGAGTCTGCTCCCCTTCAATCTCATTTCATGCCCTCTCGTTCTACCGCCTTCCCATGTCCGGAAAAGGTTTGTTTGTGGATTAATACCTTTCAAGTATTTGAACGTCTGTATCATATCACCCCTGTTTCTTCTTTCCTCCAGGGTATACATGTTCAGGTCCGCAAGTCTCTCCTCATACGTCTTGTAACGCAAATCCCATACCATTCTCCTAGCTTTTCTTTGCACCACTTCAATTCTTTTTACATTCTTAGCAAGATAAGGCCTCCAAAACTGAACACAATACTCCAGGTGGGGCCTCACCAACGACTTGTACAGGGGCATCAACACCTCTTTTCTTCTGCTGGTCACACCTCTCTCTATACAGCCTAGTAACCTTCTAGCTACGGCCACCGCCTTGTCACACTGTTTTGTCGCCTTCAGATCCTCAGATACTATCACCCCAAGATCCCTCTCCCCATCTGTACCTAGCAGATTCTCACCGCCTAACACATACGCCTCTCTTGGATTTCTACTCCCTGTGCATCACTTTGCATTTCTTCGCATTGAATTTTAATTGCCAAACCTTAGACCATTCTTCTAGTTTTTTCAGATCCTTTTTCATGTTTTCCACTCCCTCCGGGGTGTCCACTGTGTTACAAATCTTAGTATCATCCGCAAAAAGGCAAACTTTACCTTCTAACCCTTCGGCAATGTCACTCACAAATATATTGAACAGAATGGGCCCCAGCACCGATCCCTGAGGCACTCCACTACTCACCTTTCCCTCCTCCGAGCGAACTCCATTCACCACAACCCTCTGGCGCCTGTCCGTCAACCAGTTCCTAATCCAGTTCACCACTTTGGGTCCTATCTTCAGCCCATCCAGTTTATTTAAGAGCCTCCTGTGGGGAACCGTGTCAAAAGCCACGGTTCAATTCTCCGGTCACCCAATCAAAGAATTCAATGAGATTCGTTTGGCACGATTTCCCTTTGGTAAAACCATGTTGTCTCGGATCTTGCAACTCATTTTCTTCCAGGAAATTCACTGTCCTTTCCTTCAGCATCGCTTCCATTACTTTTCCAATAATCGAAGTGAGGCTTACCGGCCTGTAGTTTCCAGCTTCTTCCCTATCACCACTTTTGTGAAGAGGGACCACCTCCGCCGTTCTCCAATCCCTCGGAACCTCTCCCATTTCTAAGGATTTATTAAACATATCTTTAAGAGGACCCGCCAGAACCTCTCTGAGCTCCCTCAATATCCTGGGGTGGATCCCATCCGGTCCCATGGCTTTGTCCACCTTTAGTTTTTCTAGTTGTTGATACACACTCTCTTCCGTGAATGGTGCTATATCCACTGCATTCTCAAATGAACTTTTGCCAGTCCATCGTGGTCCTTCTCCCGGATTTTCTTCAGTAAAAACAGAACAAATGTATCTATTTAGCAAATTTGCCTTTTCTTCATCATTATCTACATAGCGGTTTGCAGTATCTTTTAGTCTCACAATTCCCTTTTTAGTCATTCTCCTTTCACTAATATACCTGAAGAAATTTTTGTCACCCCTCCTTACATTTCTAGCCATTTGTTCTTCCGCTTGCGCTTTCGCCAGACGTACCTCTCTCTTGGCTTCTTTCAGTTTCCTCTGGTATTCCTCCCCGTGTTCCTTGTCTTGAGTTTTTTTTGTATTTCTGGATCGTGAACTCTTTAGCCTTTATTTTCTCAGCCACTTGCTTGGAGAACCATATCGGTTTCCTTTTTCTCTTTCTTTTATTTACTTTCCTACATAAAGGTTTGTGGCCCTATTTATAGCTTCTTTGGACCACTGTCCTTCCACTTCTCGTACGTCCTCCCAGCCCATCAGCTCCTTCCTTAGGTATTCCCCCATTTTACTAAAGTCAGCATGCTTGAAATCCAGGACTTTGAGTTTTGAGTGGCCACCCTCCTTTTCAGCCGTCATATCAAACCAAACCGTTTGATGGTCACTGCCGGCCAGGTGTGCACCCACTCGGACATTTGACACGCTATCCGCATTTGTGAGCACCAGATCCAGCGTCGCTCCCTCCCTAGTGGGTTCCATGACCATTTGTCTGAGCAGAGCACTTTGGAAAGCATCCACATCTACATCCGGCAGATTGAAATCTCCCAGCAACAGCACCTCTCTCTTCTTTCCCAACTTTTGAATATCTGGGATCAGGTCTTTATCTAATTCTTCCAATTGTGTTGGAGGTCTGTAGACAACACCCACGTGGACAGAGGTTCTATCATCTCTTTTTAAGGTGATCCGTATTGCTTCTTCCTTACCCCAGGTCCCTGTCATTTCGGTTGCTGTGATATCATTTCTCACATATAGAGCTACTCCTCCACCTTTACGACCCTCTCTATCCTTCCTAAATAGATTATAGCCTGGTATGTTTGCATCCCATTCATGGGAACCATTGAGCCATGTCTCTGTGATTGCAACAACGTCTAAGTCTGCCTCCAACATCAGGGCTTGAAGGTCATGAACTTTGTTGCCAAGACTGCGAGCATTTGTGGTCATCACTTTCCATTTACATTTCCTGGTATGTGTTTCAACATTTGATATTTTGGTGTGTTTTTTTGTCTTTGGGTCCCTCCATATCTTTTTGTTCCACCTTAATTTCTTTTGCTTTTGCTGTTTCTTCTGGCTCAGTTCTATTTTTAGGAACCTCACAGAGCTCTAATGGAGCAAAAGAATTCTGTAGGGGTAACACTTGTGAGGGTGTATGCCTCTGTGTCACATGACGAAGTCTGCCTGAGCCTACTGTGAACCATCTATTCTTAGGTGGTTTTATCCTTTGAGGCAGTGGTGTGAATTTGGTTTGATTTTGTGCAGTCTTAGAAGTTGCTTTAAGTGCATCTAATTTACTGAGCTCTTGTTTTAAACTAGCGAGCTGATTACAGATAGGACAAGCGTTAAGTTTCCAGATGATTGGCCTTGAAACTAAAGCTCCACAATTATTACAGAGAATAAAAGTCATCTTGATTTGTTGAATGGGTATGAGTAGGTATTTTATGATTGGGCTTGACAGTGTACAAGATTAACTTTACTCCTCAGCAATTTGAGACAGTTGTAGTTCGGGTGGAGTTAAGTTGTGATAAGTAGTATAGTTAGAATAGGGATTTAGGAAGTGTCAGTCTTGGGGTGCGTGGGTGGGTATAAACCTAAACTTGTGGAATGTGTTCGCTGTAAAACCTATCTTAGGCCTGTATTAAGCCTCTTTTCTACAAAGCTGATTGGGACAAGGGGAAGACAAGGATAGTAGGTAGAGATGTGCAAAAAAACCACAGTTTTAGGGTAGGAAAAGCCACAAATATAGCCAGCACAAGTCTTATCTGACTTTCTCCCAGCCAAAGACCAGCAACACAGCTCTCCACAGAAAACGCACTTGTGCTTTTAAAATGGCTGCAGAAAAAAAAAACAGGTGGGCTGAGATGGATGGGGTGGGGGAAGGAAGGAGCTCAGAAACTTGGCAAAAGAAAGATTTCTAATACTTGCTGGCAGTTTGAAATCAGAAATCTAGTTTTCAGATTCACAGATATCAATAAACCAGTTTGAAACACAGTCAGATTGTACAATCAGATCAAACAGGGGTTTTTAAAAAAAATCTTTTTAGGAAAATATATTTGCAGAGACACAGACAGACAAGGATAGTAGGTAGAGATGTGCAAAAAAAAACCACAGTTCTAGGGTAGGAAAAGCCACAAATATAGCCAGCACAAGTCTTATCTGAGTTTCTCCCAGCCAGAGACCAGCAACACAGCTCTCCACAGAAAACACACAAACACAGAAAACACAAAGGCATTATAATGTCCTCATTTTTGTTTTCCATTCCTTTCCCAATAATACCTAACATTCTATTTGCTTTCTTAGCTGCAGCAGCAGCACTGAGCAGAAGGTTTCAACGTATCATCAACAACGACACCTAGATCCCTTTCTTGTCCGTGACTCCTAACGTGGAACCTTGCATGACGTAGCTGTAATTCGGGGTCCTCTTTCCCACATGCATCACTTTGCACTTGCTCACATTAAACGTCATCTGCCATTTAGATGCCCAGTCTCCCAGTCTCGTAAGGTCCTCATGTAATTTTTCACAATCCTCCTGTGATTTAACGACTTTGAATAACTTTGCGTCATCAGCAAATTTAATTACCTCACTAGTTACTCCCATCTCTAGATCATTTATAAATATGTTAAAAAGCAGCGGTCCCAGCATAGATCCCTGGGGAACCCCACTAACTACCCTTCTCCATTGAGAATACTGCCCATTTAACCCTACTCTCTGTTTTCTATCTTTTAACCAGTTTTTAATCCACAATAGAACACTACCTCCTATCCCATGACTCTCCAATTTCCTCTGGAGTCTTTCATGAGGTACTTTGTCAAACATCTTCTGAAAATCCAGATACACAATGTCAACCGGCTCCCCTTTATCCACATGTTTGTTCACCCGTTCAAAGAAATGTATGTTTACATCTGGAACCTTTTTTAAAAATCGGCGTTACATTGGTCACCCCCCCAATCTTCCGGTACCACGCGCTATTTTAAGGATAAATGACATATTTTTAACAATAGCTCTGCAAGCTAATTTTTCAGTTCTATCAGAAATCTGGATGAATACCATCCAGTCCAGGAGATTTGCTACTCTTCAGTTTGTAGAACTGCCCCATTACATCCTCCAGGTTTACAGAGAATTCATTAAGTTTGTCTGACTCGTCAGCTTCGAATACCATTTCCGGCACCGGTATCCCACCCAAATCTTCCTCAGTGAAGACCGAAGCAAAGAATTCATTTAATCTCTCTGCAATGGCTTTGTCTTCCCTGATCGCCCCTTTTACTCCTTGGTCATCTAGCGGTCCAACTGATTCTTTTGCTGGCTTCCTGCTTTTAATGTATCTAAAAAAAATTTTTACTATGTGTTTTTGCCTCCAACGCAATCTTTTTTTCGAAGTCCCTCTTAGCTTTCCTTATCAGCGCTTTGCATTTGACTTGACATTCCTTATGCTGTTTCTTATTATTTTCAGTCGGTTCCTTCTTCCATTTTCTGAAGGATTTTCTTTTAGCTCTATTAGCTTCCTTCACCTCATTATTTAACCATGCCAGCTGTCATTTGGTCTTCCGTCCTCCTTTTTTAATACGCGGAATATATTTGGCCTGGGCTTCCAGGATGGCGTTTTTGAACAGCATCTATGCCTGATTTAAATTTTTGACCCTCGCAGTCGCTCCTCTAAGTTTTCTTTTCACCGTTCTTCTTATTTTATCATAGTCTCCTTTTTTAAAGTTAAATGCTAACGTATTTGATTTCCTATATACTTACTTCAAAGCTAATATCAAATCTGATCATATTATGATCACTGTTATCAAGCGGCCCCACCAAGCAGCATTCTCCCGCACCAGATCATGTGCTCCACTAAGGACTAGGTCTAGAATTTTTCCTTCTCTCGTCAGTTCCTGTACCAGCTGCTCCATAAAGCTGTCCTTGATTTCATCAAGGAATTTTACCTCCCTAGCGTGTCCCGATGTTACATTTACCCAGTCAATATCGGGGTAATTGAAATCACCCATTATTATTGTGTTGCCCAGTTTGTTTGTGTCCCTAATTTCCTTTAACATTTCTGTATCCGTCTGTTCATCCTGGCCAGGCGGATGGTAGTACACTCCTATCATTATCCTTTTCCCCTCGAGGGGAAGGGGGCCGTGGAACTCAAAGGGCAGGGGAGGGGGGTCCTGCAACTCGAAGGGGGAGAGGGGTCCTGCAACTCGAAGGGGGAGGGGGGCCTGGAACTCGGAGGAGATGGAGGGAGGGAGGGGGCTGGAACTCGGATGACAGAGAGTAACAGAGGGAGAGAGGGAGGGGGGCTATGCAACTCGGAGGGGAGGGGGGCTGGAACTAGGATGACAGACATAAGTACATAAGCACTGCCACGCTGGGAAATGACCAAAGGTCCATCAAGCCCAGCACTCCGTCTCCGACAGCGGGGGCAATCCAGGCCCCAAGAACCTGGCAAAATCCCAAAATGTAATAACGATCAGTGGACTTTTCCTTCAGGAATCTGTCCAGACCCCCTTTAAACTCAGCAAGGCCAGCTGCCGTCACTACCTTCTCCGGCAATGAGTTCGAGAGTCTAACCACGCGCTGAGTAAAGAAAAACTTTCTCCAATTTGTTTTAAACCTACCACATTCTAATTTCATTTTGTGTCCCCTAGTTCTATTATTATTAGAAAGCATAAACAAACGCTTCACATCTGTCCGCTCTACCCCACTCAAAATTTTGTAGACCTCTATCATATCACCCCTCAGCCGCCTTTTCTCCAGGCTAAAGAGTCCTAGCCTTCTTAACCTTTTCTCATAAGGTAGTCGTCCCATCCCTTTTATCATTTTCGTCGCCCTTCTCTGCACCTTCTCCAATTCCTTTATATCTTTTTTTGAGATGAGGCGACCAGAACTGAACACAATACTCCAGGTGCGGTCGCACCACGGAGCGATATAATGGCATTATAACATCCTCATGCTTGTTTCTCATGCTTGTTTTCCATCCCTTTTCTAATAATACTCAACATTCTGTTCGCCTTCTTGGCCGCCGCACCACATTGTGCGGAAGATTTCAATGTCCTATCCACGATGACTCCCATATCCCTTTCTTGGTCTGTAACTCCTAAGGCGGAACCTTGCATGAAATAGCCATAATTTGGGTTCCTCCTTCCCACGTGCATCACTTTGCATTTGTCAACGTTGAACTTCATCTGCCATTTGAACGCCCAATCCCCCAGTCTCACGAGGTCCTCTTGTAATCTTTCACACTCCTCCCGCGACGAGACGACCCTGGATAACTTTGTGTCATCTATGAATTTAATTACCTCACTAGTTACTCCGATCTCAAGGTCATTTATAAATATGTTAAAAAGCAGCGGTCCCAGCACAGACCCCTGAGGGACCCCACTAACTACCCTTCTCCATCGAGAATACTGACCATTCAACCCTACTCTCTGCTTCCTATGTTTTAATCAGCTCTTAATCCATAATAATACACTGCCTCCGATCTCATGACTCTCCAGTTTCCTTTGGAGTCTTTCATGAGGCACTTTGTCAAACGCCTTCTGAAAATCTAGATATACAATATCCACCGGTTCCACTTTGTCCACATGTTTGTTCACCCCCTCGAAAAAATGCAGTAGATTTGTGAGGCAAGACTTCCCTTCACTAAATCCGTGCTGACTTTGTCTCAGTAGCCCATGCTTTTGTATGTGCTCCATAATTTTATTCTTAATAATAGCCTCCACCATTTTTCCCGGCACTGACGTCAGACTCACCGGTCTATAATTTCTCGGATCTCCTCTGGAACCCTTTTAAAAAATCGGCGTTACATTGGCCACCCTCCAATCTTCCGGTACCACACCTGATTTTAGGGATAAATTACATATTACTAACAGTAGCTCCACAAGTTCATTTTTCAGCTCTATTAATACTCTGGGATGAATACCAGGGAGAGAGGGAGGTAGGGAGGGGGGCATGGAGCCTTGCTAGCGCCCGTTTCATTCCTCTACGAAACGGGCCTCTTTTACTAGTAACACAATGATTATTATTTAGAACTAATTACTACTGTAGAGATCTGAGGATATGGGTGACTGGTTAAAAGTCTGATTCTTTATTGAAGCCTGATTTAAGGTGATATATAGACTGGATCTGGGGTATCCGGATTTTATCTATTTCCCTATATGCATGTTTTATTGGTATTAGTGGTAAGGGGTGTGGGGTAATGTTGATCAGTTCTGTTGTGTTCCCCTGCCCTTCCCCTGATTTACTTGCTCTCAGATTGATGGACCTGGTTGGGCAAGAGGTGCTTTATTTTTTTAACAGGTGTAAATGTTCGGAATATTACCATATAGATAAGTATGTGTCCACTTACACACATAAATGCTAGTATATCAGTACATAAATATTGCCATACTGGGAAAGACCAAAGGTCCATCAAGCCCAGCATCCTGTTTCCAACAGTGGCCAATCCAGATCACAAATAGTATGTTATCTGCTTATATAGAATGTGATTTATCTTTCCTTTTCCAATTTTGGGTCTTTTATTCTGCAATTAGTGAGGTTTTGTCTGTGTTCTGTGAGTGACTGAAGTAAGATATTTAAAAATGTTTGTTTCCAAAGTTTCCATAAGTGTGAATGTGGTTTGTGTTGATGCAGAACAGACTGTGTACTTAAAGATCCATCATGACGTTCATGCTAAAGCATTATTTAGGTGTATACTAAACAATACTCACACCTATATGCCTAGTGCCCCCCCCCCCATGTTAACTCTGCCCCCCTCTCCAAATGTCAAGTCTGGCTACACCCCTATTTTGTAGACCTCAATCATATCCCTCTCCTCAGCCGTCTCTTTTCCAAGATGAACAGCCCTAACCTCTTTAGCCTTTCCTCATATGGGAGGAGTTCCATCCCTTTTGTTATTTTTGTTGCTAATCTTTTTTTTTTTTTCCAATGTTTATTTATTTTTATTGAGCATAACCGTTATATACAAAGAGGACTGTAAACACACAGTATAAAAAAAACTTCCATCTTCAAATAGCAGAACTTGTTATTACTCTTTAGCCCCTTCGTGTTCCCCCCTTCCCACTCCCCCCCCCCCCCCCCCCCCCCGTCTAGGTAATGGGCAAGGTAGGGTCGGGCTGAGCCGACCACTCAGTATATGAATCCCAAACATGATGATACACTATCAGGCGACTTTGTCGCATTGCAGTTAACTTGGACATCAGCTGTATATAGTCCAGTTTCTGCAGAATCACCCGTAGTCCCGGCAATGTTTGTTGCTTCCATGCCGCTACCAACACCATTTTACTAGCCACCAATATCTGTGTGGCCAGTTGATATGCATATTTTTTAGTACCCTGGGGCCTCACGTATAATAGGCAGTGTTCAATTTTCATGGGAAGAACTATTTTTGTTATGCTAGCAACAGGGGCGTATCTGGACTCCGGCGGTAGGGGGGGCCAGAGCCAGAGGGAGGGGGCACATTTTAGCGCCCCCCCCCCGCCCCCCCCGCCGCCGAGCCCCCACCGCCACCAATGACTTAGTCTCTCCACCCCCCTCCCGCCGCCAACCCTCCCCCGCTGCCGTTCTTACTTTTGCTGGCGGGGGACCCCAACCCCCGCCAGCCGAGGTCTGCTTCCACCTGCCGCTGCCTTCAAAACTTCTTCTTCAGCCGGCGGGGGACCCCAAACCCCCGCCAGCTGCCCCGCGCTGTTTAAAATTCATCTTCGGCCTCCGTGGCCGTGCTGCTGGGATAGGCGGCGCTGTTGAAATCCACTTCGGAGTCTGACGTCGCAGCACGTACAACGTACAACGACGTCAGACTCCGAAGTGGATTTCAACAGCGGCCGCCTATCCCAGCAGCACGGCCACGGAGGCCGAAGATGAATTTTAAACAGCGCGGGGCGGCTGGCGGGGGTTTGGGGTCCCCCGCCGGCTGAAGAAGAAGTTTTGAAGGCAGCGGCAGGTGGAAGCAGACCTCGGCTGGCGGGGGTTGGGGTCCCCCGCCAGCAAAAGTAAGAACGGGCACGGGGGAGGGTTGATGGCGGTAGGGGGGGCCAGGGCAAAATCTGCGGGGGCCCAGGCCCCTGAGGCCCCACGCAGATACGCCCCTGGCTAGCAATCAATTTCACAACCCTTGTCCAATACTGTTGAGCATGGGGGCAGGCCCACCATATATGAACCATATCGCCTACCATTCCACACTTCTGCCAGCACAGAGGCGACCCTCCTTTAAACATTTTTGCTATCCTCTGTGGTGTATAATACCAACAATACAGTAATTTATAGCCATTTTCCACAAGAGCATTGGAGATAGACACCTTAAGCAAGGATGTGAACACCCTTTCCCACATTGAATAATCATAGGAAGCCCTCACTATTGTTTCCCATTTGTGTGTGTAGTGTAGAATGGGCTGAGATTGTAGCAATAGTGCTCTATATAGCCTAGATAACACCAAGTTTGCTCCATTGCCTTCCAGGCCTTTGCTCCCCCATGTAGCCACTCTGCTAATATGCAGAGGTGAGCCGCCTGATGGTAAAGCAAAAACGAAGGTACTCCCATGCCCCCATGTGCCCGCGGCTGATGCATTACTGACCGGCGCACCCGTGGCGGCTTCCTTTTCCAGATAAATGAGAAGACCCTACGCTGTAGGCCTTTAAAAAACTTTTCAGGTAAAGAAATGGGGAGCGCCATAAACAAATACAACAGTTTGGGTAGCAGAATCATTTTGACCGCACTGATCCGCCCCATCCAGGAGATCGTTAATCCCTCCCACTTATCCAGTTCCAAAAAAAGCTCCTGTACCTTTGCGGGGAAGTTAGCCACATATAAATCCTCCAAGCGCTTTGTTATATTTACCCCTAAATATTTAATACTTCTGGGAGCCCACCTGAAAGGAAAATTAGCTCGCAACCATGCAATTTGATCATCTGGGATTGTGATGTTTAATGCCTCTGACTTGTCTGTGTTAACCTTGAATCCCGCCATCCAGCCATAATCTCGCAATGTCGCCCCTATTAAGGGAAGTGAAGTACTAGGATTTGTTAATGTGAGGAGGATATCATCCGCAAATAATAATATCCGGGATTCCGTTGTTCCCATCCTCAATCCCCTTATATCTGGGTGTGATCTAATATAAGCTACCAGTGGTTCCACAACCAAAGCGAAGAGGAGAGGTGATAAGGCACATCCCTGCCGTGTCCCCCGCTTCAGCAAAAACGCTGGAGATTGTCTCCCATTAACCCGAACCGAAGCTGTGGGCGCTCTATATAGTAAAGAAAGCCAGTGCAGAAAGCCTCGCGAAATACTCACCCTTTTCAGGGTTGCGAACAAGAATGGCCAATGCACCCTGTCGAACGCTTTTTCTGCGTCTAGGGAGATTATATATAGCGGGAGCTTTTTTATATGGGCAGATTGGATAAGGTGTAGTGTCCTGCGAATATTATCAAACGTTTGGCGCTCCCGCACGAACCCCGCTTGATCCTCGTGAACTAGTTGTGGAAGGTATTGCTGCAGGCGAGATGCCAATATTGCAGTGAAAATTTTATAATCCACCCCCAGGAGAGAGATTGGCCTATACGTGCTACATAATTGTGGGTCCTTGCCCGGTTTGGCCAGAACTATAATATTCGCCAGATGCCAAGTCTCTGGAAGGGACCTCTGCTTTCCCAAGTCATTGAACACCCTCTGCAGCAAAGGAGCCACAAGGGATCCAAAAGTTTTATAAAACTTATTCGTAAAACCATCGGGTCCTGGTGCCTTGCTAGGTGCCAGCTCTTTAATTGCCTGTAAGATCTCCTCCTTCTCAATTGGTCTAGAGAGTCTGCTTTGCGCACTCTCTGAGAGTGTAGGTAGTGTGACCCTATCTAAGAAAGCTGTAATCTCAACCTCTTCAGGGCTGATATCTGGGGTGTAGAGGTTTTCATAAAATCTTGTGAAGATTGCTTGCATGGCCTCCGGATCCGCTATTTTATCCCCGTTTTCATCCCTAATCTGAGTAATATGCACTTTATTTGCCTGCTGTTTTAGTTTATGTGCTAATAGCTTGCTAGTTTTGCCAAACTCAGAGTGAGTCTGGCGTACCCTCTGCAACTGCTCGGAAAGATCGGCCAATTGGAGCTCCCGAATCTCTTGCCTAAGTTTATGTGCTTGATCTAATAAAGTTTGGGATGGACCCCTAGGGCCCCCTCTGCTTATTAATTTCTCCAATTGTGCTAGCCGTCTACGCCCAGACTCCTCCGCCTGCATTCTTTCCTTACGTATATGAGCTTTTAAGGCGATGAAGTGGCCCCTCGTTACAGCTTTAAAGCCTCCCCAAAGCACCCCTGGGGAAACCTCTCCGTTGTCATTAAATTGGATATATTCTTTGATAATCCTCTCAAATTGGAGCACATAGGTCACCTCAGTCAGCAATGCATCATCCAGGCACCATTGTGGGCTACCCCTTCGTCCTTCTGGGGGCCGCAAAACCAAAATGACCGGACTGTGGTCCGACCATGTCCGCGGCTCAATGCGCTGGTCCCTGACACACCCTATCATCGCCTTATCCCCCAGCCAAAAATCAATGCGAGAGAAAGAATTATGAACCTGAGAAAAACATGTATAGTCTCTTTGTGTTGGGTTAGCCTGTCTCCAAAGATCACTCAGTTGCCACCTAGCTAAAAAAGCATGAAGTATTTCCCGCCCTTGCTTAGCATATTGTACTAATGAGGAGGAGTTGTCCAGCCGCAGATTGGGGGTAATATTAAAGTCACCTCCCACTAGCACGGATCCCTCCCCATTTTTTAATAATAAGTGGTCGAGTTGTTGGAAAAATTCCTGGTGATCCACATTAGGCCCATATATATTAACTAGAGTATACTTTTGTGTACCCAATTGAATAACCATTAAAATGAAGCGACCACCCTTATCTCTAATGACTTTTTGAAACTGCCATGGACGGGAATCATTAAACGCTATCAGGACCCCCCTACTTTTGGAGCCTGAGGATTTCGATGCAAAAAAGATATGTGGATATTGACGATGTCTGCATAGCCTCTCATATTGCCTTTTTAAATGAGTCTCCTGAATCAGGGGTATGTCGATATTTAAATGAGTCAGTTCCCTAAACAGAAGCTGACGGTTCATTGCCACATTTAAGCCTCTGACATTCAGGCGCGCTAATGTTACATCCTGCATCTCATTTCCCCCCTGAGTCGCCCTAACTCTGCCCCATTGTGTTCAGTATCATCTTCATCCACACACTCCTCACCTCTATATCTTCCCCAACCCATTACCCCCCCTTCTCTCATCCCCTCCCTCCGGACCACCCACCACCCCCCTAATTCACTTTGATCCTCCCTCATAATAGAAGAAGTATCTAACAGAGGAAGCAACTCACCCCAACAGTGCAACTTTACAACATTATCAACTGTTCTCCCTTTATCAACCATCTCAACCAATGCAAACTCAAACCAATTAGTGCTAGCAAGCTAGTGATTCCCAGCACATACCAGGCCAATGCCTAGCTCACGTTGTCACATCATTTACCCCTTTACCCACAGTCATGTGATCTGGCTGGCAGATTGCTGGCATTGCAGTCGTTTGTGTCCTTTGCCCACTCGTTGCCATTTCGAGTGGGATAGCTGGGCTTTCTCCCTTTCTGTTTCTCCCAAGAGTCTCCGAGGGTATTTCCTGCTGGGACTCTGGCAGAACTGCTCTAGCTTCTGCTAGCGATCTCACTTGATGCATGCGGCCCTCCTTGTAAAATACTAACGCAAAGGGATGGTTCCAACGATATCTAATGTCAAGCTCCTGCAGCCTTCTAGTTATCGGTTTCAGCTCTGCTCGCCGCTTTAATGTGGCAGATGCCAGATCTTGGTAGATCTTTACCTGGTATGTGTCCCACTTGAAACCTTGCAGGCGCCTGGCCGCTTGAAACACCCGCTCTTTTAGCTTATAGTCCTGGAAGCAGGCTATAATGTCCTTTGGTAGATTATTCCTAGCTGGGCCCAAAGTTCTATGAGAGCGCTCCAATGCAACTGCAGTGGCCTCTAGCGGAGTACCCGCTTCTTTCAAGATAGCACTCACCACTTGCTGCACCACTGCTTCACAGTCAGCATATTCTGTTCTGGAGTCTCAGGTAGGCCTCTGAAGTGCAAGTTGTGTCGCCAGCTCCTGTTTTCTAGGTCCTCCATCTTGTCTGCCAGTTGTTGTTGGCCCAAACGTATGTCCGCTACCTCCCGATCCAGCGAATCCAGCTCCTCCGCATGCTCCTCCACCCAGGACTCCATCTCCTCCATCCGATTTCCCAAATCTCTGATTTCCCCACGCAGATCAGATCCCAGTGTCTCTAGCTCAGCCCAGACCGCCTTCACATCTGCCCGGATCTCCTGCAGCCATTCTTTTAGTTCCGCCAGCGGGTCCGCGGCCATTTGTTCCTGATCGTCCCCAAAGAGGCACAGGCTTTGCCGAGACGCGCCATCCGTCATCTTAAGGGTGCGCGCGGTCGGATTTGCCGGGCCCGCCTTGTGGCTCACCGTCTTCCTACCTTTAAAGCCAAATTGGCTGAGATCTGCTTGTGTGCTCATCGCAACTCGAGTCACCAGCACTTCGGCGAGCTCTGCGAGCCAAAATCGCACAGGAAGGGCTCCGTATGACTTGGATTATTCTTCCAAATCTATATCACTTTGCATTTGCCTGCATTAAATTTCATCTGCCATTTGGATGCCCAGTCTTCCAGTTTCCTAAGGTCTCCCTGCAATTTTTCACAATCCGCATGTGTTTTGACAGCTTTGAGTAGTTTTTGTCATCTGCAAATTTAATCATGTCACTCATTCCGATTTCCAGATCATTTATAAATATATTAAGTAGCACCGATCATAGTACAGATCCCTGTGGTATTCCACTATTCACCCTCTTTCATTGAGAGAAATGCCCATTTATCCCTACCCAGGGCCGGTCTTAGGCAGAGGCGACCGAGGCGGCCGCATAGGGCCTCGCGCTTAAGGGGGCCCCGCGCGGCGCGCCTCAAGTCTGCCTCTGCCTTTCTCTGCCTCCTCCCCTCCCACGCGAGTCTTGCACGCCTTCCCCCGCTCGTGCCCATCCGCGTCGTCACTCGTTTTTAAAGCCATGGCCTGAGGCGTTCTCCGAGACCGACGATTCACACAGCCTGCCTTCTGCCAGCTTTCTGAAAATCTTTGACACACACAATGACGTCGGGAGAGCAAATGGAAGGGAAAGAATTTCCTTTAAAGTTCTCCGGTAGCAGAACATACGGATATAAATCAAAAGAGAGTTGAACAGAAAGAAGTAAACTAAAAGTTGTACCAGTTCCGAGAGATGAAACTGGAGTTTAAAGGTGTGAAAAAGATAAGAGAGGGAGTTAGTTAGATGGATTTAGGAGCAATACAGTTGACAGAGGATAGACAGCAGGAGGTTAAAAAGAATACATGTGTAAATGACTGTTTAACTTGTACCACTTCAGCATGGGACATAAAGAGAAAAAACGAAAGGAAAAAATTGCTGTTTGAAAGTGTTGTGTGCTCTGTACAGAGCTGGATAGATAAGACAGCTACATCGGGCAAATCTCCCAGCTGTACGTGGCCTTGAGACACTGAGTTAAAGTGCTCATTAGGAAGAACTGTAAACAGTAAAGGAAAAAATGCTTGATTTGAAAATACAGTTCGGTGGTCAGAAAAATGTTTTAAAGTAAGTTACAGTTCTGTGCTGCAAATCAGAGTGAATCAAATTAAAAGTATAAGGAAAAATATTATAGAGAAATTTATAGTCTGGTGCCCAATGTTAAGAAAAGGGACTTAACTGTTAATCAAAAGTTAGGGAGGCAGATCCTAAGCTCAGAGGGAGAGGAGACCCCATCCTCTGCTTACCAAAAAATGTTTATAATTAGGATCTGCCTCACCCATTTGCACAGCGGAAGCCATGGGCTCTCTGTACTATCCTAGAGAGAACTGCAAATCCCCTCTAGATACTTAATTACCCCAACCTTAAATCTGCTCATGACAGGCTTACACCATCAAGGCAGTATAGACCCTTGTAATTAGAAAGGAACCCAGTATGTAGTAGATATAATAAGATAGTTTATTACAGTCTTACCAATGGCAGTACAGGTGAGTCAAGCATTCACATAATGGAACCGCATACCATGGTACGTCCTCTCTCTCTAGCCTTCTGGAGTCTTCCTTCTCTGGTCTTCTTCTCCTCCTGTCTCCTCTAATACTCCTCAAACTGCTGCTTATATACAATTTTGGCCCTATTCATTTCAATGGACCCCAGCTGTCTCAACAGGGCTCCTAGCCCTTATCAGTTGATCAGAATGACTTCATATGTTCCCAAATCTTCCTCTAGCCCCCCCTTTGAATGTTCTCACCCGGGGTGCAGCTGACCCAGCACTATCTCTACATAACCATAGCAACTCTTGCTCATGACGTCTTGCAGGTGCCAGTCTCAGGATTGTTTATAGAGTAGATTGCCCCCACCCTTGCCAGCTCTCAATTACCTCATCTCATCACTTGCCACAGTGAAATGTAACTGTGTCAAAGGTGATCTCTGATTTTTACAAGCTAGCTCTCTTTTGTATTAGAGATGATTTTGATTTTAAGAAGCCTAGCTCTTATTATGAGCCATTGGCCTGTATTTTACTGAGAGCAAGGGCTAGCATAACTCTTCAATACTCTATATCAACTGGCACAACTTTATCCACATGTTGATTCACACCTTCAAAGAAATGAAGTAAACTGGTGAGGCAAGACTTCCTTGGCTGAACCCATGCTGACTCTGTCCCATTAAACCATGTTTGTTTGCTTTCCATAAATTTTTTTTGTTTTATTTTTTTTAAATTTATATAAGTATTTATTAAATAAACAACATTACAGCCACAAAAGGAAACCCTTGCAAATCAGGGGACAAATTACAAATATTCTTGTTGTATCAGATACCCACTAAGGAGTTGTTCCATTTCATTTCTTTAACATCCAGTTCTCCGAGGACAAGCAGGCTGCTTGTTCTCACTGATGGGTGACGTCCACGGCAGCCCCTCCAATCGGAAACTTCACTAGCAAAGGCCTTTGCTAGTCCTCGCGCGCTCATGCGCACCGCGCATGCGCGGCCGTCTTCCCGCCCGAACCGGCTCGTGTTCGTCAGTCTTCTTTTGTCCGCGCTCGGTAGGGTCGTGTTTTCGCCGTGTCGTGCCCCGCAAAGTCGACCTCGCGCATTCTCTTCGTGTTTAAAAAAAAAAAAAAAAAAAAAAACATTCTGTGTGTGGAAAGGGACTCTTCGGTCTCTTTTCCCCCGATATTTCCAGCTTTTTCGCCCCAGTAAGTTTTCTTTCGTCGTCGGGGTAGGCCGCTTTTAGGCCTCGGGTCGAAGTTTTCTTCCCCTTGTTTTTGTGGTGCCTTTTCCGCCATTTCGACTTTTGATCTCGCCGGCGTGATTTTTCCGCCCATGACATCGAAGTCTCCCAGCGGCTTCAAGAAGTGCACCCGGGTCATCTCGCTCACTGATAGGCACGCGTCGTGTCTTCAGTGCTTGGGGGCTGGGCACCGCCCGCAGGCCTGTAGTCTGTGTTCCCTTTTGCAAAAGCGGACTCAGGTAGCGAGATTGGCCCAGTGGAACGTTTTGTTCTCGGGCTCTTCGTCGACATCGGCACCGGGGGTATCGAGTGCATCGACGTCTTCAGCGTCCAGACCTTCATCCTCGGCCGCCAGTGCATCGAGTGCATCGAGGCATCGGCCCTCTGCATCGGCGCTGAGACATCGGACAGCTGCGTCGACGTCGGTGGTACCGGGTCCTCGTCTGCTGATGTCGTCGGACGGTGGTGCTTCGTCTGGAGTGCAGGTGAGGGCTGTCCATTCCCCTGCTGGTGGCGGTGAGCCTTCGGGTGGGTCTCCCCCTACCCTGAGGGCTCCTGCGGTACAGTCCCCCCGAGACCGACCTCCTTCAGCCTCGGCCCCGAGGAAGCGACGGCTGGATTCTACGTCCTCCTCGTTGGTGCCGGGAAGCTCCGGTGACATGCTTCGTTCCAAGAAGTCGAAGAAGCATCGTCATCGGTCTCCTTCCCATGTCGGCACTGAGAGCTCTGGGTCGCCGAGGGAGTCGGCACCCAGTAGGCATCGGCACCGAGAGGACCGCTCACCCTCTGTTCAGGAGGTGTCGATGCGCTCCACTCTGGACAGCCCGGAACAGCCTCCACGCCCGGAACAGGTTCTGACGTCGACGCCTGCATCGACCTCCATGCCTTTCTCTGCAGCCGCTCTGAACGAGAGCCTCCGGGCCGTTCTCCCAGAGATTCTGGGAGAGCTGTTGTGCCCTACCCCTCCGGTACCGGCGGTGCTTGCGCCACAGGTACCGTCGAGTGTGGCGCCGGCTGGTCCATCGCCCGGGGTGAGGTCTCCGGCGTCGGTGCCGCGTGCGGTACCGGCTGCCGTCGCCTCCCAGGAGGGCTCCCCGACTACGTCGGCGGAGGGAGCTTCGCCGATGCGGGCGAGGGAGTCTACCTCTCGACGCCCCCATCGTGGACGTGGCTCCACAGAGTTGAGTCGGGCACGGTTGCAGACACAGGTTTATAAAGGAGAGATTTCCAGATCAAAGCAAACCCAAAAAAGAAAGAAGAAAAAAAACCCACATCACCCCTCCCACCCTCCTCTCGCCCCTCCCCCACTAACCCTCCTCCCTTCCCACCTCTCCTTATCTATCCCTCTGATAAACCTTAACAAGAACAATTAGTTAGGAATGGAGCCCAGATAACTTTCCACTTGGACAGTGTATGGCAAAGAACAGCCCAGAGCCATTCCATTTCACAAATGTACCACAGTTTATTCAACCACTGGGTTAAGGGTGGGGCAGTGTGGGATTTCCACTGTGCAGCCAGGGTCACCCTAGCACCTGACATTGCATGCCGCACCAAGAGAGATTGAGAGCTAGTGAGGGCTGGAGGCTTTTTAGGAAATAAAAAGAATTCTGGCGACCACTTAATAGATCTCCCCAGCCACCTTTGCAACTTATATAGAATCGACCTCCAGTAGGCTCTTGCTTTGTTACAGGACCACCAAATGTGACCCATGGTGCCCAATTTCCCACACCCTCTCCTACACAATGGAGAGACCGTTGGAGACGTGGAGACTGACCAGTGTTAAGTACCATCACACCTTAACCGCATTTTCCTTAAAAGGAACAGAGATCGAAGACCTAGGAAGGGCATTTTCCATAAAATTCCAATCATCATCCTCAATCACCACCAAGCTCCGGGCACCAACGCTGCCGATGCAATGGGTTATAGCTTAACTGTTTTATCTGATACTTATAAAGACAAGACATCAAGCTTCTGGTGCCTCGCAGTACCTTTGCCTTGATCTCAGCAGAGGATAAAAAGTGCTGCAACTGAGTGTAAGCAAAAATCTCATTTGGTAAGATAGGGTAAGTTTCAGCAAGTGCAGAGAAAGAAATCAAGTTCTCTTCATCAAATAATTGACCCCAGGTTGCAAGACCAAAGGAAGCCCAGCGTGTAAAAGGATCTGTACCCATACCAGGCAGGAAAAGCGGGTTGTTTGCTATGAGTGACAGCTTAGACAAGAGTAAGTCAGGTTTTGCGAATAACCCATCCCAGTAGAAAAAGGTGGTATAAACCGAGGGACAAGTGCCCTCAGGCAGGGCTCGATATCTTCGCGGGAGCCACATTAGATCCCTCAGAGTCCGGGCTCCCACAGATGTTTGCTCTAAACGAATCCATAGTTTCCCGGGATGCGCCTGGAACCACTCGAGTGCCACACGAGATTGGGTGGTTTTATAATACCAAGTCCTTAATAGAGCTCATAATAGGAGATGGTATCCCTATAGCCAAAGCTTCACATTTAGACATATTGAGTTTAAAACCGGAGGCCAGGGAGTAATCTTTCAAGAGTTTCATTAGGTTGGGCAGAGAAGTCAGGGGTTTTGTCAATGAAAGCCGAACATCATCTGCAAATAAAGCTAACTTGTACTCTCGCCCACTAATGCAAAAAGCATAGGTGAGAGGGGACACCCCTGATGCGTGCCTCTAGTCAGGGTAAACAGTGGAGAATTGCCCCCATTTACATGGACACATGCCCGGGGCAATTCATAAAAAGCTTGAATCCATCCTCTAAAAACAGGGCCAAATCCCATAACCTCCAACACCCGGAACATAAACGACCAGTGGACTCGATCAAAAGCCTTTTCAGCGTCTAAGCCTAAAAGACAGACCGGAAGATTGTTAGAACGGGTGATATGAAGCAAATTAATCATACGCTAAACATTGTCCATAGCTTGCCTACGCGGTACAAAACCAACCTGGTCCGGGTGTATCAGTTCAGGTAACACAACTGCTAGTCTATTAGAAAGGACCTTAGCTAGAATCTTAACATCAGCATTTAGTATTGAAATTGGCTGATACAATGCACATTCAGATTTATCTTTACCGGGTTTTGGGATCACTGCAATCCATGCGTCCTTCATCGAGGGAGGTAACTCTTCACCTGCCACAACCTGATTGAAAAGATCAGCCAACAAAGTTGCCAACACTCCCGCTAATGGTTTATAGAAATCATTAGGGAGGCCATCCAGACCTGGGGATTTCCCAGCAGGAAGCTCCTTAATCACCTTAAGGACCTCATCTGCCAAAATTGGCCTCTCCAATGCCGCAATCTGATCATCAGTCAAGCGAGAGGGCTGGTGAGCCAACAAAAAATCATCAAGCGCCTCACTCCGAATAGTTGAATCCACAGTGTACTGAGACTGAAAAAAACCCTGAAATCGCTGACGCATCTGCAACGATTTAGATAAGTGCCATGACCATCATTCACTTTAAGAATCGTATGATCTACCCTCTGATGACGCAGTTTAAGGGCGAACGCTTGACCAGGTTTATTACTATGCACATAGTCTGCTGCTGCTGTCCTCTTGAGAACTGTAATTGGTCAGAGTATATTTGGTCCAAGTGGAGTTGAAGGGATTGAATATCCCGCAACACTAAAACTAAACGGGTAGCTTTGTGTTTCTGCTGCAACACCTCTAGCTGTGACAGTCACTCATCCACTTCCTTTCGCCGACTTTGAGCACTTATACTAGCTTTCTGTAGAAAATAGCCTCTAGTAACAGCTTTAAGCGCATCCCAACCAACACCCAGGGAAGGGCCAGAATTCGTATTCAGGTCCAAATATTCATAAAGTACAGCTCTATACCCCTGCAAAACATCTTCCTCCCACAACAAACTAGTGTTCAGTGACCATCTTCTGTTTCCGTTCCCTCATGAATCAAAGGAACCTGAACCCAAACAGGTGCGTGATCAAAAATCGTAATAGGACCTATTCCTGCCTTAGCCCCAGTCAGCATCAGGGAAGTACATACCAATCATGATCAATCCGCGAGTAAGTGTCATGAGAGTAGGAGTAGAAGGAATAGTCACGACCCGTCGGGTGGGACACTCTCCACGAGTCACATAATCCAAGGTCCCGTGCTAAGCCCACCAAGGCCTTGGAAATTCTTAAGTCCACTGGGGACCCACCTTCAGATTTATCCAAAGTAGAGTGGAATGAAGCATTAAAGTCCCCTCCCACTAGTACTTTACCCTGCAAACAAGGCAAAAATATCTTACCAAGCCTTGCAAAAAAACTTTCCTGTGACTCAGGTGCATATATCGAAGACAACGTGAATGTCACACTGTCTAATGTCAAGTTCAAAATCAAGAATCTGCCACCAGGATCCCTTTTGATACTTGCAACTTGTATCTGTAAGGAGGAATGTATTAGTAAGGCAACTTTACGCTTCTTTGAGGCATCTACAGCAGAGGCACAAAAAACATGCGGATAGCCAGGATGAGACAAAAGCTTCTCATGTTCCCTTTTGAAATGCATTTCCTGTAAGAAAACCACATGTGGTCTAAAAGTGCAAGAGCTCTTTGAACAACTTTTGATGTTTTTGAGGCAAATTTAGGCCCTTAATGTTGTAAGACCAGAACTTTAAATCAACGACCATACACTTAATAAAAATAGAGAAAGATAACCAAGTGAGATAGTACCTGTCCATAACATCCTGAAACAGAGATAAACTGGGAGAACAGGAGAAAGAGCCCCACCACACCCGAAACACTACTCGAATCCCCCCCACCACACACACACACACACACACGTCCCCACGTACACACAGTCACCCAAACCACCCAAATATAATCCAGTCAAGAAAGAAAGAGAAAAAAAAAACCCAGCACACACCCACATCTCAGTGAATAACCAACTGCTTTGCACATTATGTACACAATGTGTATATAACAAAATAAGATTAACAGAGACAAAGCCCAACGAGACAGCATATAAAGATCTGCAATCAGTCCAGGCAATCCAGTCAGGTGTCTGTCGAGGCGTTCTTAGACTTGTTGGAGACGCGTTTCCATTTTTGACGTTTAGCCTGAGCTGAGGTATCCAGGTCCACGGGTGGAGTCTCAGTAGTTGTCAAACCCTCGCCATACAGAATCTTCCAAACCTCAGAGGGGAGACGAATCCGATGTAATTCCCCCCCCCCCCCCCCCCCCCCCCCCCCCCACCGTAAAGCAGAGAGCAAAAGGAAAGGCCCAGCGGTAAGGGATCTTGTTTTTAATCAAAATATCCAGGGCAGGTTTCATCGCACACCGCTGGGACAATGTAAGCTAAGAAGTCTTGATACACCTTAACTTGAGCCTCATTGTAATCCACATGTGGTACCTGACGAGCCCACTGCAGCACTTGCTCTTTAGTAGAGAAGGAAAGCAAACAACAATGTCCTGGGGACGGTTATACACCCGTTTTCCTAGGGCTCTATGTGCCCTTTCAATAGGTATGTCCTCCGTCCCCAGCAAATTTCCACAGAGCATCTTAATGATCGTAGCGACATCCTCTTTGTCCCCCGACTCAGGGACCCCTCTGAAACGGAGGTTGTTCCGACACCCTCGGTTTTCCAAGTCGCCTACTTTGAATTGCAGGTCTTCATAGTACTCCAAAAGCTTCGTTAGTTGGGACTCTGCCCCGCTCAGCTGCTCATCATGCTTGTCCATGCGCGCCTCCAGGTCCTCCACGTGCCCTCCCAACTCGCGCAGGTCAACACCGAGGACATCCATTCGCTCCAAAATTTCCTCTTTAGAAGACTTGATCTCTTCCTGAATCTCTGTTAAACACTTAATTAAGTCCTTAGAAAGCCCCCGTTTGGAAGAAGCTGTACCTGCGTCAGTGAGAGACATAGCAGAATCGGAGTGCGAGATGTGTGCCGATGACACGTGGTGCCGCGGGGTCTTGCCAGCTTGCCTAACGGGCTGGCACTCGCCCTCCTTCCGAGCTGTTGACATGGCCCCCACACAACAGAATGGATCCGCACACTGGTCAGACGCTGTGTACAGACGAAAATTCGCAAACTCAGGATGGATGGTTGCTGATACAGCTTAGAGAAGGCAGGCACGTGTCGGACCTACAGATTCAGGCAGCCATTCAGGTCCATGATGTCATTTCCTCTTTAAATTTTATTCTTTTTAATAGTTTCCACTCTTTTGCCTGGCACTGAAGTCAGGCTTATCGGTCTGTAATTTCCCAGATCACCCCTAGAACCCTTTTTAAAAATTGGCGTTAGATTGGCCAATCTTCAGATACTATGGACAATTTTAACAACAGGTTACAGATCACTAACAGCAGATCAGCAATTTCATGTTTGAGTTCTTTTCAGTACCCTGAGATGTGTTCCATCCAGTTCTGGTGATTTATCTTGCCGATTTGGCTCTATATGACTTAGGTTCACTGTGATTTATTTATTTATTATTATTATTATTTTTTTTTTAGTTACTCCTCATTGTTGCCGTTTCTGGTACAGGTAGATTATTATTAGCATTTGTATAGCGCTACTAGACGCACGCAGCGCTGAACACCTGATACAGAGAGACAGTCCCTGCTCAATAGAGCTTACAATCTAAAAATACAGACAAGACAGTTAAGGGCGAGGGAAGTACTGGGTGAAAAGGAACAAGGGGAGGGCAAATGAGTAGTGGCTAGGAGTCAAAAGCAGTGGTGAAAAGGTGGGTTTTCAGCATAGATTTGAAAACAGGTAGAGATGCAACTAGACGTACACTACTACTACTACTACTACTATGTTAGGGTTTCTTCTGTTACTATGTTAGGGTTTCTTCTAACAAAAATGTATATATTTGATACTGTGATATTGAATGCCAAAAGGTGATTAAGGTTTTTTTTTCAGCTATCTAGTATGTAAACATTTATTTAAAATTCCTGCACAACCACAAAACTGGTTAAACAAGCATTCACCGCGGCTTACAATAAGCATAGCATTTGAAACTCAAAACAAACAATCACAAATAAACTAAAAAAAACCAACACATAGTTTAAAAATACTAAATGCAGTCATGTAAAAGCTATGAGGCGAGACTTGCGAACCTAAACATGTATACTCTGGAGGAAAGGAGAAACAGGGGCGATGTGATACCGACGTTCAAATATTTGAAAGGTATTAATCCGCAAACGAACCTTTTCCGGAGATGCGAAGGCGGTAGAACGAGAGGACATGAAATGAGATTGAAGGGGGGCAGACTCAAGAAAAATGTCAGGAAGTATTTTTTCACGGAGAGAGTAGTGGATGCTTGGAATGCCGTCCCGCGGGAGGTGGTGGAAATGAAAACGGTAACGGAATTCAAACATGCGAGGAATAAACATAAAGGAATCCTGTTCAGAAGGAATGGATCCTCAGGAGCTTAGCCGAGATTGGGTGGCAGAGCTGGTGGTGGGAGGCGGGGCTGGTTGTTGGGAGGCGGGGATAGTGCTGAGCAGACTTATACGGTCTGTGCCAGAGCCGGTGGTGGGAGGCGGGGCTGGTGGTTGGGAGGCGGGGATAGTGCTGGGCAGACTTATACGGTCTGTGCCCTGAAGAGGACAGGTACAAATCAAAGTAGGGTATACACAAAAAATAGCACGTTTGAGTTTATGTTGTTGGGCAGACTGGATGGACCGTGCAAGTCTTTTTCTGCCGTCATTTACTATGTTACTATGTTACTACTACTTAACATTTCTAGAGCGCTACTAGGGTTACGCAGCGCTGTACAGATTAACAAAAAGGACAGTCCCTGCTCCAAGGAGCTTACAATGTAATGAGCGAAATGTCAAGTAGGGGCAGTCCAGATTTCCTGAATAGAGGTATGATGGTTAGGTGCCAAAGGCGACATTGAAGAGGTGGGCTTTGAGCAAGGCTTTGAAGATGGGCAGGGAGGGGGCCTGGCGTATGGGCTCAGGGAGTTTTTTCCAGGCATGGGGTGAGGCGAGGCAGAAAGGGCGGAGCCTGGAGTGGCTGTGGTGGAGAAGGGTACTGACAGGAGGGATTTGTCTTGAGAACGGAGGTTACGGGTAGGAATGTAAGGGGAGATGAGGGTAGAGAGGTAGGGAGGGGCTGTAAATCGAGTGCATTTGTAGGTTAAAAGGAGAAGCTTAAACTGTATGCAGTACCTGATCGGAAGCCAGAGAAGTGACTTGAGGAGAGGGGTGATATGAGTGTATCGGTTCAGGCAGAAGATAAGACGTGCGGCAGAGTTTTGAACGGACTGAAGGGGGGATAGATGGCAAAGTTGTAGTCCAGTGAGGTTGCAGTAGTCAAGGTGAGAGGTAATGAGAGAGTGGATGAGAGTTTGAGTGGTGTGCTCAGACAGGAAGGGGCGAATTTTGCTGATGTTATAGAGGAAGAAGCGACAGGTCTTGGCTATCTGCTGGATATGCGCAGAGAAGGAGAGGGAGGAGTCAAAGATGACCCCGAGGCTGCGGGCAGATGAGACGGGGACGATGAGGGTGTTATCAACAGAGATAGAGAGTGGAGGGAGAGGAGAAGTGGGTTTGGGAGGGAAGACAATAAGCTCGGTCTTGGCCATGTTCAGTTTCAAGTGGCGGTTGGACATCCAGGTTGCAATGTCGGCTAAGCAGGCCGATACTTTAGCCTGGGTTTCTGCAGTGATGTCTGGTGTGGAGAGATAAAGCTGGGTGTCATCAGCATAAAGATGATATTGGAACCCATGGGAGGAGATTAGGGAACCCAGGGAGGAGGTATAGATTGGGAAAAGAAGGGGTCCAAGGACAGATCCCTGAGGAACTCCAACAGAGAGCGGGATGGGGGTGGAGGAAGAACCCTGAGAATGTACTCTGAAGGTACGGTGGGAGAGTTAAGAGGAGAACCAGGAGAGGACAGAGCCCTGGAACCCAAGTGAGGACTGTGTGGCGAGAAGTAAGTTGTGATCGACAGTGTCAAAAGCGGCGGATAGGTCAAGGAAGATAAGGATGGAGTAGTGACCTTTGGATTTGGCAAGGAACAGGTCATTGCAGACTTTAGATAGTGCCGTTTCCGTCGAGTGTAGGGGGCGAAAGCCGGATTGAAGCGGATCGAAGATGGCATGAGAGGAGAGAAAATCAAGGCAACGGCTGTGAACGGCACGTTCAAGTATCTTGGAGAGGAAGGGTAAGAGAGAAATGGGGCGGTGGTTGGAGGGACAGGTCGGGTCAAGTGATGGTTTTTTGAGGAGTGGTGTGACTACAGCATGTTTGAAGGTGTCAGGGACAGTTGCAGTGGAGAGAGAGAGGTTGAGGATATGACAGATGGGGGGGGGGGGTGACAGTAGGAGTGATGGTGTTAAGTAAGTTGGTGGGGATGGGGTCTGAGGAACAGGTGGTTCATTTCGAAGAGGAGAGAAGATAGGCGGTTTCCTCTTCGGTGATATCGGGAAAAGAGGAGAAGGAGGCCTGGGTTGGTTGGTTGAGGGAGTGTGTTATAGGGTGAGGAGGAGGAGAAGATGGTTTGGTGGTGAATTCGAGGTTGATTTTCTGCACCTTGTCGCAAAAGTAGTCCGCCAGTGATTGAGGAGAGTGGGGGGGGGGGGGAGCGGAGGACACTTTGAGGAGGGAGTTAAGGGTGGTGAAGAGACGACGGGGGTTAGAGCTGAGGGAGTTAGTCAATTGGGTGTAATAACATAGTAACATAGTAGATGACGGCAGAAAAAAGACCTGCACGGTCCATCCAGTCTGCCCAACAAGATACTGTAACTCATATTTGCTGCTTTTTGTGTATACCCTACTTTGATTTGTACTTGTGCTCTTCAGGGCACAGACCGTATAAGTCTGCCTCGTACTATCCCCGCCTCCCAACCACCAGCCCCACCTCCCAACCACCGGCTCTGGCACAGACCGTATAAGTCTGCCCAGCACTATCCTCACCTCCCCACCACCAGCCCTGCCTCCCAACCACCGGCTCTGGCACAGACCGTACAAGTCTGTCCAGCACTATCCCCGCCTCCCAACCACCAGTCCTGCTTCCCACCACCGGCTCTGGTACAGACTGTATGAGTTTGCCCAGCCCCTATCCCCGCCTCCCAACCACCAGCCCCGCCTCCCGATCTTGACTAAGCTCCTGAGGATCCATTCCTTCGGCAAAGGATTCCTTTATGCTTATCGCACGCATGTTTGAATTCCGTTACCGTTTTCATTTCCACCACCTCCCGCGGGAGGGCATTCCAAGCATCCACTACTCTCTCCGTGAAAAAATACTTCCTGACATTTTTCTTGAGTCTGCCCCCCTTCAATCTCATTTCATGTCCTCTCGTTCTACCACCTTCCCATCTCCGGAAAAGGTTCGTTT
Source organism: Microcaecilia unicolor (assembly GCF_901765095.1). Classification (NCBI taxonomy): domain Eukaryota; kingdom Metazoa; phylum Chordata; class Amphibia; order Gymnophiona; family Siphonopidae; genus Microcaecilia; species Microcaecilia unicolor. The sequence continues at coordinate 230,993,480 of NC_044036.1, forward strand.
GCGGATTAATACCTTTCAATAGTCCTGTTTGGCGAGGAATAGGGAGGACTGGAAGGAGGATAACATGAATTTATGTTTAAAGCTTTTTATTGAAGCAACTGTAACATTTCAATACCATTAGATAACTTTTCATTGGTCACATCAAGTTTAAGTTATACATAATCCAGGCCACCTGGCTTTATATAAAGCATCCAACTTCAAAAAAAAAAAAAAGCACTGGAAAGCTTTAACTTTTCTAATTTTCTAACGTCCCCCCCCCCCCCTTTTTTTTTTCTTCCTCCCACCTCCCTCCCTTTCTCTTGAACACAGTCTGATCTCTAGACTCCACATCGTCTCAGGGTCTATCAAATTATGAAAATTGTTCCTTACTCTCTCACCAACCTTCCCAGTGTGTTAAAAATTTAACAGATAGCTCCTTGCTGATGGTGTTAGGGTTTGCCAGAATGCTGACCACCGCTTTTCAAATGTCTTATGTCTCTTGCTGTCCATCTGTGATATTTCTAACCTCTCCATTCTCATGAGCTGTATCATCTGGGTTCTCCACTGCTGCATGGTTGGGGCCTTCCTTGAGAGCCACTCCAGCAAAGTCACTTTTTTGGCCACAGTAATTGTTCGGTTAATGTATTTTTTTAAAACCTTTGGACGCCTGCTTGATTAGTCTATAATGTCCAAATAATAGTTGGCAGTCCTGTATCCAGGTTATCCCCCACAGGGATGAAGTTGTTCGTAAAAGTTGTCTCCAGAAGGTTTTGATGTATGAACAGGTCCAGAACATATGTCCTAGGGTTGCGCCTACTTTATTGCATTTTGGGCATTCCCCCGCCGGGGATAACCCCATGTGGAAAGCCCTTCTTGGTGCTATGTGCATGCGCAACGCAAACTTATATTGTAATTCCCAGCACCAGGTAAAATTAGTTTGTTTCTTCATTTTTAGGACATGTTCCTGAAAAATATGAGTTGGCACAACTCTGATGACCACTCTTTTGCCAGTCTCTCATAGGCCAATTCAAAGGCTGTATCGCGAATGTGCCTGTGGTAAAAGGAGAGTGGAATTTTTTGCTGAGCAGTCAAAGAGTATGCTGAGGAAATTTCCTCCTTTACATCCTCAGTCAGATTTTGCCATGTTAAACTGTCCACATAATGCTTCAATTGGCTGTAATGGAAGAAGTCTGATTCCGGCAGAGAATGTCTGGTTTGTAGTTCTGGAAATGGTTGCAGCCTACCTTTCTCTGTCAGGATCTGATAGATGTATTTGATTCCTTTCTTTTGCCATCGTTTAAAAATTATATATATCTCTCCGGAAGGAAATGCCGGATTATCACAGATGGATATGAACGGAGTGGCTTTTGCCAAAAAGTTCTGTAATTTGCACACCCACCTCCAAACCTTCTGTGCTGTGGGTAGTATTGACGTTTGTTTCAATTCATAGGGTATAGGTCTCCTTACCCCGTGTAACCAGCAACTGAAGTGTACTGTGCCGGTGAGTTCTAATTCCAATGATGTTACAGAAAAGTCTTGTGATGTTCGGAACCAGTCTGCGATATGTCGCATGCCACTTGCGATTGTCATTTGTCGTAAGCTCAGGAGTCCCAGGCCCCCATATCCCACTGGTATTTGTAATGTGGCTAAGGGACATCTTGGTTTCTTTCCCCTCCAGAGAAATTTCTGGAGTTGTATATTAAGCTGTTTTTCATCTTTACGTTTTAGGTATAAAGGTAGTACTTGGAAGACATAGAGCCAGCGTGGTACTATCAGCATATTATACAAAGCCACCCAACCTAATAATGACCATGGATAGTTCCGCCAGGCACATAGCCGATCCTTTGTGTCTCTTAGTAGTCTCTTTACATTAACATCATAAAGTTGACTTAGGTTCTGTGGTATATATACCTCCAAGTATTTTAGAGGTGTCCCTGCCTCCAGCACTTCCATCCCGCTCCTCTTTCCCTCACAAGCATCACCATGTACTGTAAGTATCTTTGATTTCTGCATATTTAAAACAAATCCCGAGTGTTCCCCATAATGTTCTATTTCTTTTATTAACTTGGGTAGGGAAGTTCTTGTATTTTGAAGGAGTATTAATAAATTGTCCGCAAAAGCCAGAGTCTTGATCATAGTACCTCCCACCTACACTCCCTGTATTTCCCCACATGTATGTAACCTTCTCAGCAAGGGTTCTAGTGACAGGAGAAATAGAAGGGGGGAGAGCGGGCACCCCTGGCGGGTTCCTCTACCTATGGGGAACTTTGGTGTCTTGATACCATTAACTAACAGGGTCGCAGTTGGATTTCTGTATAGCACATGAAGCGCCTGAATGAACCAGCCTTCAAACCCCATTATATGCAGCACCTCAAATAAGTAGTTCCAGTGCAGTTTATCAAACGCCTTCTCTGCTTCTAGACTTATTGCTAGGGACTGCCACTCATGATGTTGACAAGCCGCCATTCCCAGCAGCAGCTTACGGACATTATGTACGGTCTGTCTATTTTTAACAAAGCCTACTTGCATTTTGCTGACTAACCGTGGTAGTATCTCAGAGAGGCGGTCAGCTATAATCTTAGAGAGCAGTTTCAAATCTACATTTAGTAATGATATTGGTCTGTAAGAATCGGGTACACCTTCCTCTCTACCTGTTTTTTTCAATAGAACTATCAGCGCCTCATTTGTAGATGTTGGGAGTTGTCCCCTATTTACTACTTGGTCATAATGAGAGACCAATGGGCCTATTAGTTTATCCTTTAATAGCTTGTAATATTCACCTGACAAACCATCTGGGCCTGGGGCAGAATTTAATTTTAGCTTCTTAATGCCTTCCTGTAGTTCTTTTCCAAATATAGGACCATTTAAGCTCTCTATCTCTTGGGGTGTTAGCCGAGGTAAGTTAGCTTGCTGCAAATGTTTAGTCAAAGCTGTTGTGTCTCCTGTATTTGGTGAAGCATATACCCGGGAGAAGTGTTGTCTAAATATTTCCATTATTTTTTCATTAGTGTGTTGTGGTTTCCCAAAGTGATCCTTTATCATAGTTATTGGCTTCTGCCCTCCCCATGTCGTAACCATCCCTGCTAGCATCGGTCCCACCCGATTGCCGAATCTATGGAATCTGTATTTGTTATAGAGCAGCCCCCTAGTAGCCCTGTCATGCAGCATTGTGTTAAGGGTTACCTGAGCTGCATGCAGATCTTCTCTATTCGCTGCTGTCGGTGATCTGATAACCTTCTTTTTTGCCGCTGTCAGCTTCCTCTCTAAATCTATTATGGCCCTAGAGATTTTTTTATTTCTTGCATGTACAAAAGCTATCACCTCCCCTCTCAAAACCACTTTTGCTGTTTCCCAAAATAGGGATGGATCATCTTTATGTTGTTCATTAAATTGTTCAAACTCCTCTCATTTTGCCCAAAGGTATTTTGTAAATTCTGGGTTATGGTATAGATAGGCTGGGAACCTCCATCCCCTCGATGGCTGTTGATAATATCCCGGGGCTTCCAGGTCTAGCCAGACCATGGCATGGTCTGAGGTGTCTGTCGCCTCTATGTTCACTGAAAGCACTCCTGGAAACAATGACCGTGCCACTAGGATATAATCTAACCGGGAATAGGTCCCATGTGCTCTCGATAGATGTGTGAAATCTTTTTGCCCCGGATGGAGGGTTCTCCAGGCATCTGCTATGTCCAGGCTTTGCATGAAAATGGACAAAGCCGAGCTCGGGGTCCTCCTCTATGTGCCCTGCTTGGTTCTGAACAATCTTCTGAGGGTCGGGCCACTAGATTAAAGTCTCCCAGGACCATAAGTTTTAAAACATGAATTTATAATGAATGAAATCGGTATGGGTGTGAGATTTCCTCCAGAGGCGTTCAGCCGATCGGGCGCAGGAGCAAAGGTATCGGGTGCAAGGGGTCAGCCAGGGCTGGGGATTAGTACGCCTTTTGGGACGGGAGATGGACGGTGCAAGGGCGTCAAGAGCAGAGGAGAGGGTGGCATTGTATGTGGAGACAGCCTTGTCGACAGTCTCGGAGAACATGATGGAAGGGAGGAGATCAGAGATACAGGCTTAGGAAGTCTATTCCAGGCATAAGGTGCCGCGAGGGAAAAGGAACGAAGTCTTGAGTTAGCAGTGGAGGAGAAGGGGGACGACAAGAGAGATTTGTCCAGTGAGCGGAGTTCACGGGGAGGAATGTAGGGAGAGATGAGAGTGGAGAGGTAATGGGGGGGCTGCAGAATGGATGCAGGTAGATCTCATACATCTTCTTCCATAAAGACCCTCATGACACTGATTTTTAAACAAGCCTTCTATTCAAGCATACCTAGGGATCCACATTTCCAGGTTTTACAGTGAGCTGCCTTTTTATTAATTTTTTTTTTCATGTGCAGCCTACAGTCCTACCTTTACTGGACAGAATTCTGTAATGCCAGGATATGCTTTGCACAACATTACCCAGCTCTCAAATTATTTCAAATTCTTCTTCAATATAAACTTAAAGGGTATTATTGTATAGGATCATTCAGATACCACTACACAGGCTAATAACGTGAGCCAGGCCAGGTGTTGAGTTTCCCGAGATGAATGTTTGAATGATTTGGCTTTGGATTTGACTTAGGATAAAGCAGCGAAATATGAACAAGAAAGGTGCAGCAGCACGACACTCTGAAGCTAAGTGTTCATTTTGAATATTAAAGTATTAAAAAAGTTTAAAAAAATGAAAAATAGGCTATATGCCATATAAGAGAGTTAAATTAAATTAAAAGAATTAAATGGATCGATGAGGAATATCTGCCCACCATAAAAAGTGCCTGGCTCACGTTATTAGCCTGTGTGGTGGTGACAGAGGTATCTGAATGATCCTATACAATAATACCCTTTAAGTTTATATTGAAGAAGAATTTGAAATAATTTGAGAGCTGGGTCATGTTGTGTGATCTACATATGAAAAAAAAACCCCTCTACTAAATAGTGATACCATATTCACGAGGATATGCTTTGCCCCATCTTTTGGCGCTTCCAATTCCTTTGGGACATACTGTGTCTCCTATCTTTCTTTTTGTTTTCTTTTTAAACTTAAAAATTAACCCTTGTTTTACTTAGGAAAACTGGGGCCTAAATGTACAAATAAAATACTACTAATGTCATCAAAGTGGAATAGTACACATAACAGGTCCTGTTTCAAGGTCAGGGTAGCTAGATTCATTTCTCTGTATCCATGCTCAGATTCAACACCTCAGTCACTTCAGTTTCATCTTAATTTTAAAGGTTGTGGGTCTCCCAAATATGTTTTTTACACAGTTGGACAAGTAGCCCTTATTGGTGGGAGCAAGGTACTCTGCAGAGGCTTGGATTTGGTTCTCGGATCATCTAGCACTGGGGATACTAAGGGTTGGGGGGGGGGGGTGGAATTTGTTTTTCATATTTTATTTAGATTTACTAACTGCTTCTTCCCAAAGGCAAAAAATAGTGTATAACGATCCTGCATCCCTGTTTTTTAAGCTGTGTTAGCAGTTGTCTGTGCTCGAATGCCAACACAGCCCATTCACTTTATGGTTCAACATTTTTATTGATGAACTTCCAAATTAACATCACATTCCACAGTTCAAGTTTACAAAAAATCAATCTTAAACAAGCAAACAAATAAACATGTGGGCCAAGTGGCGGCTTACAGTCATCAAACATTTTTATCATTTCTCCCCCTCCTTCCCCCCTCCCCACCCTCCCTCTATTTTGCTTCAACACGTAAACAATTTAAAACATTATATTCCCCCCCAATATACTGTATTCTCCAGTCCATCCTCCTCCCCCCAACTACCCCCTCTCCCCCCCTCCCTCCCTCTACACATTCCAGACCTCCAACCAGTTAACCTATGTCTCTACTTATTATATACCCTCCTTTCTCATGACTCCACACTTACTCCCTCCTCCCCTCCCCCTTCCCTCCCGACCTGTTTGCATGCCCCACATCTTATTCATTCCATTCTCCTCCGTTACCCCACGGTAGCCCATTGAGTATTTGACTACATGCTCTTGGCGATATCGTATTTATGTATTTCCCCCAGATATTTAGAAACCTCTTTTGCCTTTTTGGTGTCAGTCGCGCCCCACTCGCTTCCCAAAGCATGAGTTGGTGTAACCTATTCCTCCAATACCAGTGAGAGGGAGGCATGTCCATTACCCAGTGATTAAGAATACACTTCTTTCCCACTATGCATGATTTACTCAGAAACAATTGTTCCCCTTGTGTATCCACCCCCCACCGTCCTGGGGTACCTAACAGCATTCTATCAAACGTGATGACAATTGAGTGGTCCAAGACTCCGCTCAGGTATTTGCCCAATCCCCACCAAAAGGCTTTAATGTATCTGCATTGCCATATGCAGTGTGCCAGCGTTGCTCCCCCCTGCTTACATTTGAGGCAGGTATCAGTAGTAGTTACTTTTGCATGAAATGCCTGCCTGGGGGAGAAGTAGGCTCTATAAAGAATTCTATACTGGCATTCTTGCAATTCTGCACTGTGAACTACCCTCGTTATTCCCAGTAGTGATTGCTTTATACGAGTCTCGGGGATTGGTTGTTGTGCTTCTACGCTCCATTTTTCCGCCACCTCTAGTACTTGCCTCTCCGGTTGCCCTTTCTCTAGTTCTTTACAGAACCAGGATACCGAGACCTGTCCTAGCACATCTCCCTCTAAGAATTCCCTGAGTTGTCTTCCAAATCTAGGGGACAACCCTTCTTTTGACAAACTACGTACATAATGTGACAATTGCCGATAAGCCAACATCTCCGCTAGTCCCCCGAGCACCATTGCTGGAAGTCCATCATAGAGATCAAGGTGCCATCCTCTTGTATGAGGCTTTCTAACAATTCCACTCCCTGTTCCTGCAGCCTATGAAACACTGCATTATCTCTCCCAGGTGTGAACTCGTCATTCCCACCACACATACCAGAGCGGCCCCAACAATAAACTATCTTTGATTCTTCCGGGCAGTTTCCCTTTCTTTTGAACGTGCAACAGGTAATTCAAATGCCATGGGTGGATATACGCCCGCTCCATCCCCACATCTGTATATGTGGTTGTGCCTAGGATCCAGTCTCGCAAATGTCTCAAAAGACATGCCTGGTTATACACACGCATATCTGGTAACCCTAACCCCCCCCCTTTCTCCAGTTCCCCATTAAATATTGCCATTTCATCTTTGATTTCCTACCTGCCCAACAGAATTTTACCACCAACCTCCGAAGCGCTACCACATCACAGTTTAACAACCTTAATGGCAAATCCTGCAGAACATAAAGCCAACGTGGAAACACTATCATGCGGATCAATTGTATCCGTCCCATCAAAGACAATGGAAGCATTGACCATCGAGCTAACTGTTCTTTTGTCTCTTTTAATAACTTGGTTACATTTAGTTCGTATATCTGCCTTGTATCCATTGGGAGCTGTATTCCCAGATATCTAAAAGACTCCTGTGCCCATCTTAAGGGGAATCTGTCATCCCACTCACATTTAAGCTCATCGATGCTAGCTAGCGCTTCTGACTTCTGGAGATTTAGTCGAAATCCCGAAAAGTTCCCATACTCCTCTAAACTTTCCATGAGATACGGCAAGGAACACCAAGAGATCATCAGCAAAAGCTGCTGTTTTAAAGTTATACTCCCTTACCGTCACTCCTCAAACATCTACATTATTTTGGATTTCTCTCATTAGAGGGTCCAACGCCAAAATAAAAAGAAGTGGCAATAGTGGACAACCTTGCCTCGTACCCCTCCTGATCGGAAACCAATCTGATCGTATCCCATTTGCATATATCTGCGCTTTCGGGTCAGCATACAATGCTTTGACTGCCTGCGCAAAAGGGCCAGTAATACCATAAGCCTTCAGCACGTCAAACAAATAGATCCAATCCACTCTGTTGAACGCTTTCTCCGCATCAAAGCTTATTAGCAGTGCCGGGACCTGTTCTATTCGTACCCTTACTAATGCCACCCATATTCTCCTCATATTCTTAGCTATCACCCGTCCACAGGTAAAGCCCACCTGAGAATCCATAATCAGTGATGGCAAAAATCTCGCTAAGCGGTCCGCCAATATCTTTGCTAGATATTTTAACTCGCATTCAACAGTGAGATTGGTCTGTACGAGTCAGGTCGATCTGTTGGTTTGCCTGGCTTTGGTATCACGCTAATTTGTACTCTATTTAAGTGCACTGGCATCTGCCAGCAACGGGCTGATTTCAGTGTTAAGAATTTTGTAGAATTCATTCCTCATGCCATCCGGCCCCGGCACTTTCCCTAGTTTACTCCACTTAATCACTAGCTCTATCTCCTCCTCAGCAATCGGTGCATTCAACACCTCTGCCTCCTCTTCAAAAACCTTTGGTAAATCCATGCTATTGAGATATGCCCCACTAGGCCGCACTAGATCCTCCTGCTGCGTATACAATTTGCTGAAAAAATCCCCCAATATTCCTACTATGCCGGATTCACTATGTACCCGTTCTCCTGTGTCGGCCCTCATTGTAAGTATTTTTTTTAACACCAAGCCTCTTATTGGCCATCCTTGCCAGGAACCTCCCACTTTTATTAGCAAATCTGTATAGCTGATACTTGTAATATATATTCGCTTTCTGCATCCTTTCTTGCAAAAGTTCATTTAAGGCTTGCTGCGCCTCCAGCAACTGTTTTCGGATTCTCATGTTCTCCGAGGACAAGCAGGCTGCTTGTTCTCACTGATGAGTGACGTCCACGGCAGCCCTCCAATCGGAACACTTTCTAGCAAAGTCCTTTGCTAGTCCTCCCGCGCCGATGCGCACCGCGCATGCGCGGCCGTCTTCCCACCAGAACCGGCTCGTGCTGGCCAGTCTTCTTTTGTCCGCGCTCGGTACGGTCGTGTTTCGCCAGTCGCGCCCCGAAAGTTGACCTCGCGCGTCGTTTTTCGACTTCGCTACAAAAACAACAACAAAAAAAAGGTGTCGGAAGGAGACCTTTTCGGTCTGTTCCCCTTCCTGTACTTTTAGTTTTGCCCCGGTAAGTTTTCTTTCGTTGTCGGGGTAGGCCCTTTTTAGGCCTCGGTTCGAAGTTTTCTTCCCCCTCTTTTTGTGGTGCCATTTTCGCCATTTCGAGTTTTGATCTCGCCGGTGCGATTTTTCCGCCCATGACATCGAAGTCTTCCAGCGGCTTCAAGAAGTGCACCCAGTGCGCCCGGGTAATCTCGCTCACTGACAGGCACGCGCCGTGTCTTCAGTGTCTGGGGGCTGGACACCGCCCGCAGGCCTGTAGTCTGTGTTCTCTTTTGCAAAAGCGGACTCAGGTAGCGAGATTGGCCCAGTGGAACGTTTTGTTCTCGGGCTCTTCGTCGGCATAGGCACCGGGAGTATCGACTGCTTCGACGTGGTCGGCGCCCAGACCTTCATCCTCGCCCCCGATTGCATCGAGGCATCGGCCCTCTGCATCGGGTGGTACCGAGACCTCCTCGTCTGCTGATGTCGTCGGACGGTGGTGCTTCGTCTGGAGTGCAGGTGAGGGCTGTCCATTCCCCTGCTGGTGGCGGTGAGCCTTTGGGTGGGTCTCCCCCTACCCTGAGGGCTCCTGCGGTACAGCCCCCCCAAGACCGACCTCCTTTCTGCCTTGGCCCCGAGGAAGCGACGGTTGGATTCGACGTCCTCCTCGTCGGTGCCGGGAAGCGCCGGTGACATGCTTCGTCCTAAAAAATCGAAGAAGCATCGTCATCGGTCTCCTTCCCGTGTCGGCACCGAGAGCTCTGGGTCGCCGAGGGAGTCGGCACCCAGTAGGCATCGGCACCGAGAGGACCGCTCGCCCTCTGTTCAAGAGGTGTCGGTGTGCTCCCCTTTGGACAGCCCGGAACAGCCTCCATGCCCGGAACAGATTCTGACATCGACACCTGCATCGGCTTCCATGTCTTTTTCTACAGCCGCTCTGCACGAGAGTCTCCGGGCCATTCTCCCAGAGATCCTGGGAGAGCTGTTGCGCCCTACCCCTCCGGTACCGGGGGTGCTTGCGCCACCGGTACCGTCGAGCGAGGCGCCGGCTGGCCCAGTGCCCGAAGTGAGGTCTCCGACATCGGTGCCGCTTGCGGTACCGACTGCGGTAGCCTCCCAGGAAGGCTCCCCGACTACGTCGGCGGAGGGAGCTTCGCCGATGCGGGCAAGGGAGTCTACCTCTCGACGCTCCCACCGTGGCCGTGGTTCCACGGAGTCGAGTCGGGCACGGCTGCAGACACAGGTCCGTGAACTTGTGTCTGACACCGATGGTGAGGCCTCGTGGGAAGAGGAAGAAGACATCAGATATTTCTCTGACGAGGAGTCTGAGGGTCTTCCTTCTGATCCCACTCCCTCTCCTGAAAGGCAGCTTTCTCCTCCCGAGAGTCTGTCTTTCGCTTCCTTTGTCCGGGAGATGTCTACGGACATCCCCTTCCCGGTGGTTGTGGAGGACGAGCCCAGGGCTGAAATGTTTGAGCTCCTGGACTATCCTTCTCCACCTAAGGAAGTGTCCACAGTACCCATGCATCATGTCCTGAAAAAGACATTGCTGGCGAACTGGACCAAGCCTCTAACTAATCCCCACATTCCCAAGAAGATCGAGTCCCAGTACCGGATCCATGGGGACCCAGAGCTGATGCGCACTCAGTTGCCTCACGACTCTGGAGTTGTGGATTTGGCCCTAAAGAAGGCCAAGAGTTCTAGGGAGCATGCTTCGGCGCCCCCGGGCAAAGACTCTAGAACCTTGGACTCCTTTGGGAGGAAGGCCTACCATTCTTCTATGCTCGTGGCCAAAATTCAGTCCTACCAGCTCTACACGAGCATACACATGCGGAACAATGTGCGGCAGTTGGCGGGCTTGGTGGATAAGCTCCCCCCTGAGCAAGCCAAGCCATTTCAGGAGGTGGTCAGGCAGCTGAAAGCGTGCAGAAAATTCCTGGCCAGAGGAGTATATGATATCTTTGATGTTGCGTCCAGGGCTGCTGCTCAAGGTGTGGTGATGCGCAGACTCTCATGGCTGCGTGCCTCCGACCTGGAGAATAGAATCCAGCAGCGGTTTGCGGACTCGCCTTGCCGTGCGGATAATATTTTTGGAGAGAAAGTCGAGCAGGTGGTAGAGCAGCTCCACCAGCGGACACCGCTTTCGACAAGTTCTCCCGCCGGCAGCCTTCAGCCTCTACCGGTAGAAGATTTTTTGGGGGAAGGAAGACTGTTCCCTACTCTTCTGGCAAGCATAGGTACAATCCTCCTTCTCGACAGCCTGCGGCCCAGGCTAAGCCCCAGCGCGCTCGCTCTCGTCAGCAGCGTGCGACTCAGCAAGGCCCCTCGGCTCCCCAGCAAAAGCAAGGGACGAGCTTTTGACTGGCTCCAGCAGAGCATAGCTGGCATCCAAGTGTCAGTGCCGGGCGACCGGCCAGTCGGAGGAAGGTTAAAATCTTTTCACCAAAGGTGGCCTCTCATAACCTCCGATCAGTGGGTTCTCCAAATAGTCCGGCAAGGATACACCCTCAATTTGGCCTCAAAACCTCCAAATTGTCCACCGGGAGCTCAGTCTTACAGCTTCCAACACAAGCAGGTACTTGCAGAGGAACTCTCCGCCCTTCTCAGCGCCAATGCGGTCGAGCCCGTGCCATCCGGGCAAGAAGGGCTGGGATTCTATTCCAGGTACTTCCTTGTGGAAAAGAAAACAGGGGGGATGCGTCCCATCCTAGACCTAAGGGCCCTGAACAAATATCTGGTAAAAGAAAAGTTCAGGATGCTTTCCCTAGGCACCCTTCTCCCCATGATTCAGCAAAACGATTGGCTATGCTCTCTGGACTTGAAGGATGCCTATACTCACATCCCGATACTGCCAGCTCACAGACAGTATCTGCGTTTCCAGCTGGGCACACGTCACTTCCAGTACTGTGTGCTACCCTTTGGGCTCGCCTCTGCGCCCAGAGTGTTCACGAAGTACTTGGCTGTAGTAGCAGCGGCACTTCGCAGACTGGGGGTACACGTGTTCCCATATCTCGACGATTGGCTGGTGAAGAACACATCCGAGGCAGGAGCTCTACAGTCCATGCAGATGACTATTCGCTTCCTGGAGCTACTGGGGTTTGTGATAAATTATCCAAAGTCCCATCTTCTCCCAGTGCAGAAACTCGAATTCATAGGAGCTCTGCTGGATTCTCGGACGGCTCGTGCCTATCTCCCAGAGGCGAGAGCCAACAACTTGTTGTCCGTCTCGCGGGTGCGAGCGTCCCAGCAGATCACAGCTCGGCAGATGTTGAGATTGCTGGGCCACATGGCCTCCACAGTTCATGTGACTCCCATGGCCCGCCTTCACATGAGATCTGCCCAATGGACCCTAGCTTCCCAGTGGTTTCAGGCTGCTGGGGATCTAGAAGACGTGATCCACCTGTCCACGAGTTTTCTCAAATCCCTGTATTGGTGGACGATTTGGTCCAATTTGACTCTGGGACGTCCTTTCCAAATTCCTCAGCCACAAAAAGTGCTGACCACGGATGCGTCTCTCCTGGGATGGGGAGCTCATGTCGATGGGCTTCACACCCAAGGAAGCTGGTCCCTCCATGAACGCGATCTGCAGATCAATCTCCTGGAGTTACGAGCGGTCTGGAACGCTCTGAAGGCTTTCAGAGATCGGCTGTCCCACCAAATTATCCAAATTCAGACAGACAACCAGGTTGCCATGTATTACATCAACAAGGATCTCGCCCCCTGTGTCAGGAAGCCGTCAGCATGTGGCTCTGGGCTCGCCGTCACGGCATGGTGCTCCAAGCCACATATCTGGCAGGCGTAAACAACAGTCTGGCCGACAGGTTGAGCAGGATTATGCAACCTCACGAGTGGTCGCTCAGTTCCCGTGTAGTGCGACAGATCTTCCAGGTGTGGGGCACCCCCTTGGTATATCTCTTCGCATCTCGAGCCAACCACAAAGTCCCTCAGTTCTGTTCCAGGCTTCAGGCCCACGGCAGACTGGCATCGGATGCCTTCCTCCTGGACTGGGGGGAGGGTCTGCTGTATGCTTATCCTCCCATAACTCTGGTGGGGAAGACTTTGTTGAAACTCAAGCAAGACCGAGGCACCATGATTCTGATTGCTCCTTTTTGGCCGCGTCAGATCTGGTTCCCTCTTCTTCTGGAGTTGTCCTCCGAAGAACCGTGGAGATTGGAGTGTTTTCCAACCCTCATCACACAGGACGAAGGGGCGCTTCTGCATCCCAACCTCCGGTCCCTGGCTCTCACGGCCTGGATGTTGAGAGCGTAGACTTTGCCTCTTTGGGTCTGTCAGAGGGTGTCTCCGCATCTTGCTTGCTTCCAGGAAAGATTCCACTAAGAGGAGTTACTTCTTTCTATGGAGGAGGTTTGCCGTCTGGTGTGACAGCAAGGCCCTAGATCCTCGCTCTTGTCCTACACAGACCCTGCTTGAATACCTTCTGCACTTGTCTGAGTCTGGTCTCAAGACCAACTCTGTAAGGGTTCACCTTAGTGCGATCAGTGCATACCATTACAGTGTGGAAGGTAAGCCGATCTCAGGACAGCCTTTAGTTGTTCGCTTCATGAGAGGTTTGCTTTTGTCAAAGCCCCCTGTCAAGCCTCCTACAGTGTCATGGGATCTCAATGTCGTTCTCACCCAGCTGATGAAACCTCCTTTTGAGCCACTGAACTCCTGCCATCTGAAGTACTTGACCTGGAAGGTTATTTTCTTGGTGGCAGTTACTTCAGCTCGCAGAGTCAGTGAGCTTCAGGCCCTGGTAGCCCAGGCCCCTTACACCAAATTTCATCACAACAGAGTAGTCCTCCGCACTCACCCTAAGTTCTTGCCGAAGGTTGTGTCGGAGTTCCATCTGAACCAGTCAATTGTCTTGCCAACATTCTTTCCCCGTCCTCATTCCTGCCCTGCTGAACGTCAGCTGCACACATTGGACTGCAAGAGAGCATTGGCCTTCTATCTGGAGCGGACACAGCCCAACAGACAGTCCGCCCAATTGTTTGTTTCTTTTGATCTGTTGGGATCAGGAGGGGAGTGGCTGTGGGGAAACGCACCATATCCAATTGGCTAGCAGATTGCATTTCCTTCACTTACGCCCAGGCTGGGCTGGCTCTTGAGGTTCATGTCACGGCTCATAATGTTAGAGCCATGGCAGCGTCGGTAGCCCACTTGAAGTCAGCCACTATTGAAGAGATTTGCAAAGCTGCGACGTGGTCATCTGTCCACACATTCACATCTCATTACTGCCTGCAGCAGAATACCCGACTCGACAGTCAGTTCGGGCAGTCAGTGCTTCAGAATCTGTTCGGGGTTTAGAATCCAACTCCACCCCCCTAGGCCCATGTTTGTTCTGTTCCAGGCTGCACTCTCAGTTAGTTGGTAAATTTTTTAGGTCAATCTCAGTTATGTCCTCGCCGTTGCGAGGCCCAATTGACCATGGTTGTTGTTTTGAGTGAGCCTGGGGGTTAGGGATAACCCATCAGTGAGAACAAGCAGCCTGCTTGTCCTCGGAGAAAGCGAATGCTACATACCTGTAGAAGGTATTCTCCGAGGACAGCAGGCTGATTGTTCTCACAAACCCGCCCGCCTCCCCTTTGGAGTTGTGTCTTCCCTTCTCTTTGTTTTGCTACATATGAGACTGGCCGGCACGAGCCGGTTCGGGCGGGAAGACGGCCGCGCATGCGCGGTGCGCATCGGCGCGGGAGGACTAGCAAAGGACTTTGCTAGAAAGTGTTCCGATTGGAGGGGCTGCCGTGGACGTCACCCATCAGTGAGAACAATCAGCCTGCTGTCCTCGGAGAATACCTTCTACAGGTATGTAGCATTCGCTTTATGGTCTTGGCTATACTTCTTCCGCAGAGCTATCACCTGCCTTTCCATTCTAAGTATCTCCCTGTTCCGAGCCCTCTTTTTGAAGGCGAGATAAGAAATGGTTTCTCCCCGAAGAACCGTTTTAGCAGTCTCCCAAAAAAGAACTGGGTCCTCCTTATGTTGGTTGTCATTAATACTATATTCTCTCCATTTCTCTACCAAATAGGGCACATATTGGCTGTCCCGATATAATTGAGCGGGGAAATGCCGCGTCCCCATTACAGGCTTCTCCTCTTCCACCCTGACTCACATTCTTACCCAAGCGTGATCAGAAATCATGATTGGACCTATCTGAACCTCCTCCACTTTGGTCAGTAACTCTCGCGTGGTCAGTATATAATCTATTCTGGACAGTGTTTGGTGATCTCTGGAGAGGTGTGTGTAATCCTTTTCTATCGGATGTAGAGTTCTCCATACATCCACTAGCTCTGGAGTGTCACACAGCCTAATGATGCCCCTCTCTTTCCTGGCCAATTCCTTTCCTGTCGGGTTAGATCTATCCCAGGCTGGATCCATGACATCATTCATATCGCCTCCCACCACTACATAGTAACATAGTAGATGACGGCAGAAAAAGACCTGCACGGTCCATCCAGTCTGCCCAACAAGGCAAACATATGTGTAAACCTTACCTTGATTTGTACCTGCCTTATTCAGGGCACAGACCGTACAAGTCTGCGCAGCAGTACTTCCCGCCTCCCAACCACCAGTCCCGCCTCCCATCACCGGCTCTGGCACAGACCATATAAGTCTGCCCTCCACTATCCTCGCCTCCCAACCACTAACCCCTCTTCCCCCCACCTGCTCCGCCACCCAATTTCGGCAAAGCTTCTGAGGATCCATTCCTTCTGCACAGGATTCCTTTATGCATATCCCACGCATGTTTGAATTCCGTTACCGTTTTCATCACCACCTCCCACGGGAGGGCATTCCAAGCATCCACCACCCTCTCTGTGAAAAAATACTTCCTGACATCTTTCCTGAGGCTGCCCCCCTTCAACCTCATTTCATGTCCTCTTGTTCTATCGCCTTCCCATCTCCGGAAAAGATTTGTTTGCGGATTAATACCTTTCAAATATTTAAACATCTGTATCATATCACCCCTGTTCCTCCTTTCCTCCAGGGTATACATGTTCAGGTCAGCAAGTCTCTCTTCATACGTCTTGGAACGCAAATCCCGTACCATTCTCGTAGCTTTTCTTTGCACCGCTTACATTTTTTAACATCCTTCGCAAGGTATAGCCTCCAAAACTGAACACAATACTCCAGATGGGGCCTCACCAACGACTTGAACAGGGGCATCAACACTTCCTTTCTTCTGCTGATCACACCTCTCTCTATACAACCTAGCAAGCTTCTCGCTACAGCCACCACCTTTTCACACTGTTTCGTCGCCTTCAGATCCTCAGATACTATCACACCAAGATCCCTCTCCCCCTCAGTACCTATCAGACTCTCACCGCCTAACACATAAGTCTCTCTTGGGTTTCTATTCCCTAAGTGCATCACTTTGCATTTCTTCGCATTGAATTTTAATTGCCAAACCTTAGACCATTCTTCTAGCTTCCTCAGATCCTTTTTCATGCTTTCCACTCCCTCCCGGGTGTCCACTCTGTTGCAAATTTTAGTATCATCCGCAAATAGGCAAACTTTACCTTCTAATCTTACGGCAATGTCACTCACAAATATATTGAACAGAATGGGCCCCAGCACCGATCCCTGAGGCACTCCACTACTCACCTTTCCCTCCTCCGAGTGAACTCCATTTACCACCACCCTCTGTCGTCTGTCCGTCAACCAGTTCCTAATCCAGTTCACCATTTCAGGATCTATCTTCAGCCCATCTAGTTTATTTAAGAGCCTCCTGTGGGGAACCGTGTCAAAAGCTTTGCTAAAATCTAAGTAGATTACGTCTATAGCACATCGATGATTCAATTCTCCAGTTACCCAATCAAAGAATTCAATGAGATTCGTTTGGCACGATTTCCCTCTGGTAAAACCATGTTGTCTCGGATCTTGCAACTTATTGGCTTCCATGAAATTCACTATCCTTTCCTTCAGCATCGATTCCATTACTTTTCCAATAACCGAAGTGAGGCTTACCGGCCTGTAGTTTCCAGCTTCTTCCCTATCACCACTTTTGTGAAGAGGGACCACCTCCACCGTTCTCCAATCTCTCGGAACCACTCCCGTCTCCAAGGATTTATTAAACAAATCTTTAAGAGGAGCCGCCAGAACCTCTCCCTCAATATTCTGGGGTGGATCCCATCCGGTCCCATGGCTTTGTCCACCTTTAGCTTTCCAAGTTGTTGATACACACTCTCTTCCGTGAACGGTGCTATATCCATTTCATTCTCAGGTGTACTTTTGCCAGTCCCTCGCGGTCCTTCTCCAGAATTTTCTTCAGTGAAAACAGAACAAAAGTATTTATTTAGCAAATTGGCTTTTTCTTCATCATTATCTACATAGCGGTTCGCTGTATCTTTTAGTCTCACAATTCCCTTTTTAGTCATTCTCCTTTCACTAATATACCTGAAGAAATTTTTGTCGCCCCTCCTTACATTTCTAGCCATTTGTTCTTCTTCTTGCGCCTTCGCCAGACGTATCTCTCTCTTGGCTTCTTTCAGTTTCACCCGGTATTCCTCCCCGTGTTCCTCTTCTTGAGTTTTTCTGTATTTCATAAATGCCAACTCTTTAGCCTTTATTTTCTCATCCACTTTCTTGGAGAACCATATCGGTTTCCTTTTTCTCTTGCTTTTATTTACTCTCCTTACATAAAGGTCTGTGGCCCTATTTATTTCTTCTTTCAGCCTGGACCACTGTCCTTCCACTTCTTGTACGTCCTCCCAGCCCATCAGCTCCTTCCTCAGGTATTCCCCCATTTTACTAAAGTCAGCACGCTTGAAATCCAGGACTTTGAGTTTAGAGTGGCCATCCTCCACTTCAGCCGTCATATCAAACCAAACCGTTTGATGGTCACTGCTTCCCAGGTGTGCACCCACTCAGACATTTGACACACTATCCCCATTTGTGAGCACCAGATCCAGCGTCGCTCCCTCCCTCGTGGGTTCCGTCACAATTGTCTGAGCAGAGCACTTTGGAAAGCATCCACGATCTCTCTACTTCTTTCCGATTTCGCAGATGGAACCTTCCAATCTACATCTGGCAGATTGAAATCTCCCATCAACAGAACCTCTTTTTTCTTTCCTAATTTTTGAACATCTGCGATCAGATCTTTATCTAGTTCCTCTAATTGTGTCGGGGGTCTGTAGACAACACCCACATGGACAGAGGTTCTATCCTCTCTTTTTAAGGTGATCCATATCGCTTCTTCTTTTCCCCAGGTCCCTGTCATTTCAGTCGCTATGATATCATTCTTTACATACAGAGCTACTCCTCCACCTTTTCGACCCTCTCTATCCTTCCTAAATAAATTATAGCCTGGTATGTTTGCATCCCATTCATGCAAACATACCACTGTTGGTATATCTCCCAGCGCTAGGATTTTCCAAGTAATTTGTGCAAAAAATTGTTTATCATAATTGTTTGGAGCACCCTTTTCACCTCCACATTAAGATTTTTCCTAATTAGGATCGCTACTCCCCCCTTTTTCCTTTCTGCAGGCGCATTGTATATTTCCCCCACCCACCAAGTTTTCAGCTTAACATGCTTTTCCCTCGTAAGATGCGTTTCTTGCAAAAAAGCTATTGGCACCTTGTTGTCATTCAATGCTTTCAAAATTTTTTGTCTCTTAACCAGGGAATGTATACCCCCAACGTTCCATGTCAATATCTGTAATGTAGACATGTCACTCCTCTTCTCAGTACTAAGACATTCCACCAACTGACTTCTAGTATGCTTTGTGTACCAAGAGAGTGTCCCAGCCCCCACCCTCTCAGCCAGTCGCTCCCCACATCTCACTCTCCCTCGGACTTCCCGCTCTTTCATGCTCACAATTCTTACTTTACAACAACATGCAAACAGAACCCACCCCTCCTTCCCCTGCCTCTCTCTCCACCCTCCCCCCCCCTTATGCCCACTTTCCGTCCCCTTATGCCTCTAGGCACAACTTCCTGTTTTACCAAGGCTAGGGCGCCCCTCATATCATTGATTACACTATCCGTCACTCTTTCCTCTGCAACACTACGGTCACCAGACCTCTAACGTGTATGTTAAGTCCTCTGCATAAGTCCATGCTCGTCAGAGGTCTGCTTGATTATATCCATGTCTCCCACCATTTATGACCTTTATTGTCTGTGCTCCAAGTTTGATATTCTCCACTTCTGTCAAAAGCGGTCTCAAGTTCTACCGCTCAGTGGTCAAATGATAGTGTTAGTTGTTTAATATTCTGCTTCTCCTATACTTAGGAATCTCCAGATTCTAACTCTCTGCTCTGTACGTCTTTGCTTCAACTTTTAACTTTGAGAACTTCAAACTTTCTGAACATACACAACATCAGCCGCAAAGTCCCCAGTGGGGTACTCCCACACTCTTCAGGCAGCCTCTCCGCTCACTGAATATTCAGCTGCCCCTATACCAGCAAATCACCAGATTCTTACTCTCTGTTCAGTCTGGCTCCGCTTCAACTTTAACTTTTATAGCATCAAACTTATTAAACACTGTCCATATCAGCCATCTGATCTCCATGAAAGACTTCCACTCACCATAGGCCACCTCCTTGCTCTCATCCGTCGTTTCCCTTGGCCAGCATCTTATCCACATATACATTCGCCTCCTCCACTTTTTCAAAAAACTCCGCTTGCCCATTGTCAATCAATTTAAGCTTCGCTGGGTACAAGAGGCTGAATCGGTATTTTAACCCAAAGAGCTTAGAACACAATGGCGCAAAGTTTTTCCGCGCTGCTGACACTGCGGTGGAATAGTCCTGGAAGCAGAGTATTTTTTTACCTTTGTAATCCAAGTGTTTGCCTGCGCGCAACTCTTGCAAGATGAGCGTCTTTTGCGCATAATTTAGGATTTGGCAGATTACCACTCTCGGTCTCCCCTTATCATCCCTTTGCTGGCCGAGTCTGTGCGCTCGTTCTATGCGTAGTGTTGTCTCCAGCTCCTCATTTCCAAGCGCTTCAGGCAGCCATTTTTCAAGAAAAGTGCAGAGAGTCCGCTCAGGTAGTAATTCTGGCAGCCCTACGAGGCAGAGGTTGTTCTTCCTGGAACGATTTTCTAAATCATCTAGCTCCCCCTCCACCTCCGTGAGGCGCGCCTGTAGTCGCGGTTGTTCTTCCACAACTTTGCGGATGTCCTCCTCTGCCTGCCCCATGCGCTGCTGAACCGCCTGAAGTTCATTAAACAACTGTGTGTGCTGCTCAGTCAGTCCTTCCAGTTTATCTAAAATTAGCTGTAGTTTGACCCCCACCGCTTGATCAACAGCCTCATCTCTTCTGAGATCTCTGCTGCCCACAGAGATTTTGGTGATGGCGGCGCGGTCTTTTCCGCCATTTTGTTTTCCGCGGCACAGGTCTTTTCTTTTGGATCTTTACGGGCTTGCTTGGATGCCATCCACAGCGTCTTCCCCCGCTTTCTAAATCAACGCGGTACACTTCCTCTCCCTGTTGCAATCCGCAACAGGTTTAAGTTTCTACGAGTGCTGGCTCATTGAGGTGCCCCGGAGCAGCTCCGTTCTGCGTCTGCACTGCTCCATGCCCCCACCGGAAGTCACAGCCCATTCACTTTAAATGGGCTGTGTCGGCATTAGCACACTGGCAGCCGCTAGCACGGCTTAGTAACAGGGGGACTAAAGTGCAACAATTGTATGTAAACAAATAATTAGATATCCTAAAATCTGATAGTCTTAAGATTTTGATCACCCCTCTCACCAACTATTTTCAACCTAATGATGATACCCTTGGCAAAACTTCTATCAAACCATAACCTTAACCCATATATATACGCTGACGATGTGACACTATATATCCCTTTCAAACAAGACATTAAAGAAATCTCAGTGAAATCAACCAACACATCATGAACACCTGGGCAGATGCATTTCGATTGAAACTGAACGCAGAAAAAACTCAATGCCTGATACTTACCTCCCAATACAACACGAATGAATTTACCGCTATAAACACACCAAAACTAAATCTTCCAATTTCAGAAACTTTAAAAATCCTTGGAGTCACTATTGATCGCCACCTTACACTTGAAACTCACGCAAACAACACAACCAAAAAGATGTTCTACTGCATGTGGAAACTGAAAAGAATAAGACCATTCTTCCCAAGATCCGTCTTCCGCAGTCTAGTGCAATTACTCGTACTCAGCCATCTGGATTACTGCAACTCACTATACGCAGGTTGTAAAGAGCAAATACTGAGAAAACTTCAAACAGCCCAAAACACAGCAGCCAGACTCATCTTCGAGAAACCAAAATACGAAAGTGCGAAACCCTTACGAGAGAAGCTACACTGGCTCCCACTCAAGGAACGCATCACTTTTAAAGTATGCACACTAGTCCACAAAATCATCCATGGTGAAGCCCCAGCCTACATGTCTGACTTAATAGACCTACCACCCAGAAATGCTAAAAGATCATCCCGAACTTTCCTCAACCTCCACTTCCCTAATTGCAAAGGCATAAAATACAAAGTGCTGTACGCATCAACCTTTTCTTATATGAGCACGCAATTCTGGAATAAACTACCACGCAACCTGAAAACGATCTACGAACTAACCGACTTCCGCAAACTATTAAAGACTCATCTCTTTGAAAAAATCTATCGAAAGGATCAAAACACATGAAGTACACACACTGTTAGCAATGCATCAATACATTCTCTTCTATACTCTCATTCCTCGTAATTTTATCACATTTAAACCTTAACAGATAAAAATATTAAACCCGAATGTTCTCTTGCTATTGTTCTGTTATCCTATTAGCATCCGTTGTTCTTCCACTGTTCCATCGTTCTTTTTCCTCGTTCTATTCCCTTAATGACACTTTGACTTTGTCTTAACTTAACTCCTCACAATGTAACCCATAATCGAGTTGTAATAAATTGTATTTCCATCATTACAATGTACTGTAAGCCACACTGAGCCCGCAAATAGGTGGGAAAATGTGGGATACAAATGCAATAAATAAAAAATTATGTAAATAAATGAAGAAATATTCTCTAGCACAGGGTATTGATTTTATTTTATTACAGTTTGATCTCCTGGCTGCTGTTGACATAGTATTCATGAAATTCTCCTATTTAAATTGAGTTGTCTAGGTATTACTGAGTTTGTGTTGAATTGTACATAAGTACATAAGTAATGCCATAGTGAGAAAAGACCAAGGGTCCATCGAACCCAGCATCTTGTCCACGACAGCAGCCAATCCAGGCCAAGGGCACCTGGCAAGCTTCCCAAATGTACAAACATTCTATACATGTTATTCCTGGGATTTTGGATTTTTCCAAGTCCGTTTAGTAGCGGTTTATGGACTTGTCCTTTAGGAAACCGTCCAACCCCTTTTTAAACTCTGCTAAGCTAACCGCTTTCACCACATTTTCCCGGCAATGAATTCCAGAGTTTAATTACACGTTGGGTGAAGAAAACTTTTCTCCGATTTGTTTTAAATTTACTACACTGTAGTTTAATCGCATGCCCCCTAGTCCTAGTATTTTTGGAAAGCGTGAACAGACGCTTCACATCCACCTGTTCCACTCCACTCATTATTTTATATACCTCTATCATGTCTCCCCTCAGCCGTCTCTTCTCCAAGCTGAATAGCCCTAGCCTCCTTAGTCTTTCTTCATAGGGAAGTCGTCCCATCCCCGCTATCATTTTAGTCGCCCTTCGCTGCACCTTTTACAATTCTACTATATCTTTCTTGAGATGCGGCGACCAGAATTGAACACAATACTCAAGGTGCGGTCGCACCATGGAGCGATACAACGGCATTATAACATCCTCACACCTGTTTTCCATACCTTTCCTAATAATACCCAACATTCTATTCGCTTTCCTAGCCGCAGCAGCACACTGAGCAGAAGGTTTCAGTGTGTTATCGACGACGACACCCAGATCCCTTTCTTGGTCCGTAACTCCTAATGTGGAACCTTGCATGACGTAGCTATAATTCGGGTTCTTTTTTCCCACATGCATCACCTTGCACTTGCATCACCTTGCATCACCTTGCACTTGCTCACATTAAACGTTATCTGCCATTTAGCCGCCCAGTCTCCCAGTCTCGTAAGGTCCTCTTGTAATTTTTCACAATCCTGTCGCGAGTTAACGACTTTGAATAACTTTGTGTCATCAGCAAATTTAATTACCTCGCTAGTTACTCCCATCTCTAAATCATTTATAACTATATTAAAAAGCAGCGGTCCTAGCACAGACCCCTGAGGAACCCCACTAACTACCCTTCTCCATTGTGAATACTGCCCATTTAACCCCACTCTCTGTTTCCTGTAAATTGGTCAAGCAAGATTTCCCCACACAAAAGCCGTGCTGACTCGGTCTCAGTAATCCATGTCCTCGGATGTGCTCTGTAATTTTGTTTTTAATAATAGCCTCTACCATTTTCCCCGGCACCGACGTCAGACTCACCGGTCTATAATTTCCCGGATCTCCCCTGGAGCCTTTTTTTAAAATGGGCGTTACATTGGCCATCCTCCAATCTTCCGGTACCACGCTCGATTTTAAGGATAAGTTGCATATCACTAGCAGTAGCTCCGCAAGCTCATTTTTCAGTTCTGTCAGTACTCTAGGATGAATACCATCCGGTCCAGGAGATTTGCTACTCTTCAATTTGCCGAACTGCCCCATTACGTCCTCCAGGTTTACCGTGAAGTCAGTAAGTTTCTCCGACTCGTCCGCTTGAAATACCATTTCCAACACCAGTATCCCACCCAAATCTTCCTCGGTGAAGACCGAAGCAAAGAATTCATTCAGTCTCTCCGCTACGTCTTTGTCTTCCTTGATCGCCCCTTTTACCCCTCTGTCATCCAGCGGCCCAACCGATTCATTTTGCTGGCTTCCTGCTTTTAATATACCGAAAAATTTTTTTACTATGTTTTTTTGCCTCTAATGCTATCTTTTTTTCGTAATCCCTCTTGGCCTTCTTTATCTGCGCCTTGCATTTGCTTTGACACTCCTTATGCTGCTTCTTGTTATTTTCAGACAGTTCCTTCTTCCATTTTCTGAAGGCGTTTCTTTTAGCCCTAATAGCTTCCTTCACCTCACTTTTCAACCAGGCCGGCTGTCTTTTGGAGTTCCGTCTTTCTTTTCTAATTCGCAGAATATGTATGGCGTGGGCCTCCATGTTGGTATTTTTGAACAGCGTCCACGCCTGTTGTACAGTTTTTACTCAGTTGCCCCCCTAAGTTTTTTTTTTTTACCGTTCTTCTCATTTTATCATAGTCTCCTTTTTTAAAGTTAAACGCTAACGTATTTGACTTTCTGTGTACAGTTACTTCAAGGTCGATATCAAAACTGATCATATTATGGTCACTGTTATCAAGCGGCCCCAGTACCATAACGTCCCTCACCAGATCATGCGCTCCACTAAGGACCAAGTCTAGAATTTTTCCTTCTCTCGTCGGCTCCTGCACCAGTTGCTCCATAAAGCTGTCCTTGATTTCATCAAGGAATTGTATCTCTGTAGCGTGTCCTGATGTTACATTTACCCAGTCTATATTTGGATAATTGAAGTCACCCATTATTATCACATTGCCCATTTTGTTCGCGTCTCTGATTTCTTTTATCATTTCTGTGTCTACCTGTTCATCCTGGCGAGGCGGATGGTAGTACACTCCTATCACCGTTTTTTTCCCTTTTATACATGGAATTTCAACCCACAATGATTCAAAGGTGTAATTTGTGTCCTGCTGAATTTGTAATCTATCTGAGTCAAGGCTCTCGTTAATATACAATGCTATCCCTCCACCAGTCCGGTCCACCCTATCACTACGATATACTTTGTACCCCGGTATGACAGTGTCCCACTGGTTATCCTCCTTCCACCAGGTCTCAGTAATGCCTATTATATCCAATTTTTCGTTTAGTGCAATATATTCCAACTCTCCCATCTTATTTCTTAGACTCCTAGCATTTGCATATAGCCATTTCAGAGTATGTTTGTTGTTCTTATTTGCATGATGCTTAGTACCTGACACTATTGATTTGACATCTTTTGTCTGATCTTTAGTTGTATTTAAGGGCACCTGGCCTACCACGGTCTGTTGTGCAACCTCACTATCCAGAAACCCTATCTTCCCTGTTTGTGAGGTATCTTTGCAAGATACCTTTTCCCGAACCATGCGCTTTTGAGCGACTGTCGGCCTTCCCCCCATTTCTAGTTTAAATTGGTTCAAGGAATTTCTCTGTAATCATCACTACAGGGTTAAAATGAATGAGATTCCTTTTCATTTAGTTGGATCTTGCAATGTGGAGTACTCCAGGGCTCTCCACTCTCGCCCCATTATCTTTAATGTTTATATGCCTTTTTTGTGTGTTTGTGTGGGGGGGGAACTTTTCAGATTTAAATTTGCATTACTCTTCTTTTCAGATTTAAATGTTCATTATTATTCCTTATACTGTTAATATGTTGCTCCTTGTTCTGGCAGCAAACATTTATTAGACACTACCTCCCTGATTAATTTTAGTATTTATTTGGTAAAGAAATGGAGTAGAATTCATGGGCTAAGTTGGAATGCTTCTAAAACAATATTATTATAATTAAGCAACTCATGTAAGTCCATTCCCAAATAAATCCAACTTGAGAGGGTGTCTCACTTGATGATTAGAGCACTTCTAAAGTATTCGGTTTTATTTTAGATACATCTCTGCCTTTTGAACCCCAGGATAACCAAATTGTTAATTAAAAAAAACAATGTTTTAAACTGCATCAGCTTCACTGCATTCGTTGGTTGGTTTGTGGAACAAAATTTTTTGGTGTTCATCTCGGTTATTGTAACAGCTTGTACTCTAGCATATTTGTAAGATTAAGGACTAAACTTTAAATCTTACAAAATGTCTCTATAAGATTGTTGTTGTAAGAAGAAATATGACACAGTTGCATCATTGTTGATTCCTTTGTACTGGTTACCTGTTCAGGCCAGAATTTTCTTTAAATTGGGAATGTATTATATTTAAGATTTTTGAAGGTACTAGTCCTAAAAGTTAGGTAGGGCTCTCTTCTTTTCTAAGACTCATTAGACCCTAAGACCAAGGAGACCTTTTTACTTTATTTTTCTTGAGTTATAGGAGTACACTGTAAAAGACCCTTGAGAGCTCTATTAACTTTGTCTGTTGAATTTTGGAATTCCTTACCAGTTGGACTAAAATCTTTAACATCTTACTCTCTTCCGCCATCATCTTTTTTTTTATTTTATTTTATTTATAAGCCTTTTAAGATACATAATATTCAAAACAGAATAATATTACACATTTGTAATCTTTCTTTCAATAGTAAATACAAATAAAGAAGAAAATTGACAATACGCCCATCGTCCACAATAATAAGAAATGATCCAAGAATCATAGGAAAAAATTTTAGTTTGAGCTATCAAAATCAAGCTCAAACATTCCAATTAAACCAAGAACCGCGCTGGGGCCCATAGATTCACTCCTAAGTGCTATACTGTGTTCATTCGGGTCTAAACTTTCACAATTATACTCTCTTTACTTTTCAAAAAAATATCTGATTGGGTTCAAAAAATTGGTATTGTTTAGTGTGGAGTAAAATCCTACACACACATGGAAATTTCAAAAGAAAATTGGCCCCCAGGGCTATAGCCCTTGGGCGCAAAGCAAGAAATAATTTACGACGTTTTTGAGTTTCCCTGGACAAGTCCGGGAAAACTCTTATTTTTGAACCCAAAAATAAAGAATTCAAGTGCCTTAAGGATAACCTGAGTACTGCATCTCGATCCAACTGTAATGCAAAAGTCACTAACAAAGTAGTCCTTTGAGTGACCACCTCCAGAGAAGATTCCAGAAAATCCGTTAAATTCATTGCATTCTGAGGGTCTAAGTTTCCTGGGGCTTGCCCAGCAATTTGAATATAATATGCCAATATAATATTGGTGGCAATGAGTTTTCGGTCATTCCCAGAATATCAACAAGATATTTCTTAACCATCTGTGCAGGAGAAAGAATGGGCGATTTTGGAAAATTAATCATACGTAGGTTAAGTCTTTTGGATTGATTTTCCAGGTATTCCATGCATCTAGAAGCAAAGTTCCTTTCTTTAATTAATGTTTGATCCACAAGTTGCATTTTTTCAACTTTTTGAGAGAGAATTTTTACTTCAGTTGCATGAGACTCATTAATTTGAAATTGTTTGAGAGCAGACTGTGCCAAAACTTTAATAGTTTCATTATTCTTTGAAATAACTGATTGTAAAGTAAAGAGGGTTGTGGAGTTCAGTTCCCAAAGTGACTCTAAGGTCACTACAGCTGGTTTTTCAAACTGCCCTACATTAAATACCAGGGGAGCCGCTTGAACAACTTGTTCCAGGATACTCACTGTCGCAGAATCCACAACAGTCACTGCTTTCTGCTCTGGAATAGCTGGTTGTTCAGGAGATGACCTTTGTGCTGCCGTCGAGTTCCCTCCCTGCTCGCTCCCTTCACCGCTTTGGGCAGAGGCTGCAGGACTCGAATGGAAGTGCTCACTTCCTGGTTGAGGGGGCGCTGCATGAAAGACAGGGCTTAGGGAAGCCCCGTCAACACTGTCGGTCAGCACCGAGACGCTGACACCAGCAACAGGAGTAGAAGTCGATGGAGTTCCGGGTGTTATTCCAAAGCGCTCAAGCGTCGGCTGGGAGAGCGGGGGCTTTGCGCCAGGGTCTGAGGGGAAATCCCTGACTTTCCCACGTCGCTTGCCCATCGCAACAACGGGCAAGGTAACTCCCTCCAGCTCTGCTCTAGCGCCACTTGAAACGCGTCCGTAGCGCGGATTCAGACCGTCACCATCTTGGATCTCCTCCCTTCCGCCATCATCTTAAGGCATACTTATTTAAAATGTTTTTAGGATAACCTTATGTTCTATCATAATTTTATTTTGAGATTAATTGATTTTTTTATTATTGTAAATCCTAGAAGATCATTCTGGTTTTGAATTCTACAGTTTGATCCACTTTGAACCTTTGGGGATTTGGCAAAATGTAAGTGCTGGATTAGATTAGATAGATAAGTGAAAATATTAAGTTAAAATATTAGACATGGTGCAGTAATGACACCAGGTAACCAGGTTTGGGGCTCACCGTTCCCATCTGAGGTCTGTAGATGCAGTGGCTGGGCTAAGTGAATGGAATGTCAAGTAATTGTGAATGAAGGTTCTTAGCACCATCAGAGCAAGAGGAAGCTAGCAAACCAGAAAGGAACACATCCACAGTGGAGGTAATTCTATAAGGCGTCGCCTAGTTGTAGACAGCAAGAGCATGTGCAAATGCTGGTACTCTTAGTCATGTATATGTGTATGTAGACATATAGGCACGTAAATAACCACTGTCTGGCTACATTATAGATGGAATGGTGTGTGTTTGCATGGGTGGGGTTCACACTTATGTGCATAAATTTTAAAAATCTTGTAATCCATGTGTGCTCTTTTGCAATATAGGAGTAAGCATTTGCACCATCTCTGTGGCTGGTATAAAAGTCTGCACCTGCTAAGTAGGCACACATAAGGTGGCTTATTTAGTATTCTGTAAAATGTAGGCACCTATTTTTCTTTATAGAATAGGATTAGATAGCTTTACTACCACCTAAATCTAGATGTTGCCTTATAGAATTACCTTCGTGGATTTTTTTTTTAAATTGCAAAAGAGAGGAATTTTCAGACTGGGATGTATGTGAAGGATCTTGTTTTTTGTTTTTCAAAGATGAACCTTCTATGAATTTTTGATGTTTTCCCTCCTATCTTTATTTTTTTCCAACCCAGCTGAAGTTGGAAAGAATTATACAGAAGAGACGGAGAATGTCTGTCTGGGGACAGAATAACTTTCTTAAAATTTAAATGGAATGGGTATTATCAGCACCAGCTCTTCCAGTATGGGAATAAGGCGGGAACTTTATTGAGTAGGTTAGTAAAGGGGCAGAAGGGGCCTACTAGGATCCTACAAATTAAAGATGGGAGAGGGCAGACAATCCGGGAGACTGAAGGGATCATAAGCAGATTTAGGAACTATTATAAGGCATTATATGAAAAACCGTCAGACATAATCCCGGATAGTGAGGTATACTTGGCTAACCAAGAGCTGCCTAGGGTCTCAGAGACGCAGTTGGAAATACTGAACAACCCCATAGTGGAGGGAGAGTTGATGTTGGCACTGCAGCAAAGTAAAATACATAAAGCGCCGGGGCCGGACGGGTTTAGTATGGCCTTTTATAAACTAGTACAGGAACAGGTGACAAACCCATTGATGAATCTCTTTAATGAAATGATAACATCAGGAACCTTGTCTGATCGGCTAAATGAGGCGAAAGTAATAGTATTATTAAAACCCGGTAGGGACGAGAGGGAAGTGGGGTCATATAGGCCAATATCTTTGATAAACTGTGATATAAAAATCTATGCGAAGATATTGGCTAATAGGTTGGCTAAGGTGCTTCCAGACTTGGTAGCCTCCCCCCAGGTAGGTTTTGTAACAGGCAGGTCAGTGGCAAGTAATATCAGAGCACTACTAGCTTCCCTGGAGACAGTGGAGAAGCAGAAAAGGCCTTCTGTGCTGGTTAGTTTCGACGCAGAGAAGGCCTTTGATCGAGTGGTATGGAACTTTATGTTTGAGGTTTTGAAGAAAATGGGGATAGAAGGGGCATTTAGGGAAGCGGTGGGGGCACTGTACTCTAACCCACAGGCCTATATGTGGATAAATGGGGAGAGGTCGGACTTGTTCCCAATTAGGAGAGGCACCAGGCAGGGATGTCCTCTGTCGCCTCTGCTCTTTGTTTTGGTTCTAGACCCTCTGATCAGAGAAATTAGAGACCATCCAGAGGTGACGGGGGTAAAGTGGGGCCCGCAAGAGTTTAAAGTCTCAGCTTTCGCAGACGATATCTTAGTACACCTTACCCAGCCTAAGCAATCTTTAGAGGCTTTGTTAGAGCTCTTCCAGGAGTATGGAGATTTCTCAGGATTTAAGATCAATTACGCGAAATCATTGGCGCTGGCGACTAATGAAAGAGTGAGAGGGATATGGAAAGGAACATTTCCTTTGAAATGGGCAGTGGAGTCACTTCGATACCTAGGAGTGCGGATCACCATGCACACTACAGCCTTATATCATACCAACATAACTAGATTAGTAGACGCTATGAAGGAGCAACTAGGGAGGTGGAAAGCTTTACCAATCACATTACATGGGAGGATACACTTGTTTAGAATGGTGGAGTTCCCCAGGTGGCTCTATACTTTTCAGGTGCTACCTTTGAAACTAAAGAATAAGGATTTGAATCGGATCTACAAGTACGTAAGGAAATTCGTATGGAGGGACTCCAAACCTAAGCTTCCTTTGAAAATATTAATGGGCTCGTGGAGGGAAGGGGGGTTGGGCCTTCCGGATCTCAGGCGCTAT
Organism: Microcaecilia unicolor; assembly: GCF_901765095.1. Lineage (NCBI taxonomy): Eukaryota > Metazoa > Chordata > Amphibia > Gymnophiona > Siphonopidae > Microcaecilia > Microcaecilia unicolor. Next base: position 231,023,853 of record NC_044036.1, read on the forward strand.
AACCAAGCTTGTTTGTTGAGACACTTGGGAGACTGGTTGTTAGACAGGCAGGATTTCACGCCTAGGAGACTGGAGCAGGAATACTTTAAACCATATCATTTATATTACCTGCTGCAGTGCCCAGGGATAGCTATACCTAGTCAGGTGGGCAATAGCGTGTTGCTAAGACCCATTAGAGAGATATGGAAGGATCTAAATAAGAGCTGGGGGTTGGGGGCAGAGACATCAGATCTTTTACCGTTACAGGGTAATCCCCAATTTAAACCGGGATCAGAAAATAAAGTGTTTCTTAGATGGGCAGGACTAGGCATAACAAGGTTAGAGCATGTCCTGGATTCTCGGGGACAATTACTGGGTTTGGGAGCCTTGGGAGTAGGTATAGACTACAGCCACACATTTGCATATGGTCAGCTAGCTCACTATGTTCGTTCCTTGGACGCAGCACAGTTGGGAGGCAGACATGGACGTAGAGTCAGAGAATTCTATGGTTCCGTACCTGGAGAGAGGTTATCGGTTTCAGGGCTGCAGAAAGCCTTGTGGGAGCTGGGAGGAGGTAAGGATATGGACAAAATACAGCAGAAGTGGGCGCGAGATTTGAAACAGCCTAACCTGCAAATTAACTTCCGGAAGCTGGTGGCACAAATACCTTCAATATCAGGGAATGCAAATTTGAGAGAATGTCAATATAGAATTCTACATAGAGCATACATGGCCAAATCTCAGGTGTTCCAAATGGGGGGGATCCCGGATCCATTGTGTTCCAAGTGTAGGCAGGGAAAGGGCACGCTGTTTCATTATCTATGGGATTGTTACAAAATACAAAATTTTTGGAGACAAATAGCTCAATACTTGGAAAAGGTGTTGCAGCATAAAATTCAGTTTTCCCCCAAGGGGGTCTTGCTAGATCAATATGAAACATTAGCAGTCCCGCAAAAAGGGGCTCGGCAGTTCATCCGCAAAGCCAGCATACTGGGGAAGAAGCTTATTCTGAATGGTTGGATGACAGAGGAACCGCCAGACTATTGGCATTGGAGAAACCGACTATATGACCTGCTCATGCAGGAAAGGAGGGAGGTGGGATCATCCCCAAAGAGAAGAAAGGTGTTCTTAGGAATCTGGGAAATGTACATACAATCATTATCCTCCAGAGCACGAAGTTTTCTGTTAAATAGACTGTAAAGGAAGAAGGGAAGAAGAAGAGAAGGGAAAAGGGAAACGGATAAAGGAGGGAAGAGAAAGGAGAAAGAAGAAAGGGGAAAAGGGGTTTTTTTTTTTTTTTTTGTTTTTGTTCCTTTTGGGATCATTAGAGAATGGAATGAGGATGCTATTGGAAGATGTGGGCTATGTAATGGGGAATGTTGAATAAATGGAGTATAATGTATGGTCACCAATAACATGTTGAACTATATAAGTAGCAGGATTAGGGAGGGGGAAGGGAGGTTTGGGGATAAAAGAAAAACTTAATTGACTGGAATGTAAATGATTTACTTGCATTTGTACAATGCTCATGTTGAAGTTTTGTTGGTTTGCATTGATTTTCAGTCAATAAAAAAGATTTAAACCCTAAAAAAATTTAAATGGAATGGGATGAAAGTTAGCATGAGGGAGAAACTAGTAAAGGACATAATAAGCCATGTTCTGCATTCTTTTCCCCACTTACGTATTGCAAACAGAGTTCTTTTACGGGTAAGATAGCTTGCGTATGTGTGTTCTTCTCAAGGTTCTAGTCTAGGTCTGTTGTAACCCGTGGTTCTTAACTGGAGTGCTGCAACACACTTGTGTCTCAAGGACCTGAGAAATGTGTTGCGGGTTTGGTGCAAACAGGGCAACAGTTAGCCTAGTGGTTAGTGCAGTGGACTTTGATTCTGGGGAACTGTGTTTGGTTCCCACTGCAGCTGTTTGTGACTCTGGGCAAGTCCCAGGTACAAAAAAAAAATTACCTGTATATACTATGTAAACTGCTTTGAATATAGTTTAAAAAATCACAGAAAGGTGGTATTCCCTTTCCATTTCTGAGAGTTTGGTGGCAACAGGAAGCAGGGCCCGGGTTCAGGAGATGTGGCTACATAAGCCCTGAGATTCTTCCTTAATTTTTTTGAGCCAAGCTCCTTCCTTATCATGAGGCACTTGTATTGATTTCATTCCTTACATTACCAATATTCTTGTATTCAGCAAACACTTTACAAATTTTATGCGGATTACATTTAAAGTGCCAGTCACTGGAAGTATTTTATTTATTTATTGGGATTTATTAACTGCCTTTATGAAGAGATTTCACCCAAGGCGGTGTACAGCAGGTACTTTTTAACATAAAACTTACAATTTTGTTAACAGCATATGACTAGGTATAAACATAAGTACAATAAATGAGGTAAACTTGAAAACAGCAAATTGAAACCTAATAGGACTACCATGAAACAGGATCAAAAATATAAACCTTTTTAGCACTGAAATTCAAATAACAGATACAATAAAGTGTCAAAATAATACTAATGAAACATCTAATAAGCACACATTAGAACATTTAAATAACATAACTGTGTTACTAACACTTTCTGCAATACAGCTTTCTGTATAGCTTAGGGGACAAGATGCACGGTACAGAGTCAGGGCCAGTTTATATATACAGTGAAACCTCGGTTTTCGTTGACTTTGGATTTCGTCGGTTTCGGTTATCGTCGATTTTCCCGAAAATTTCGTCTCGGTTTTCGTCGATCGCCTCGGATTTCGTTGGTGTGCCCATGCGGCTAATCTTGCGTTCTCACGTGTCGTTCTTCTGGGGCGTTGTATCCGGTTATGGGATCACACTGCTGCTGTTTTTGGGACCCAAAGTTCGTCGTTTTGCCACAATACTGCTGCTACTGATTGGGTGCCTGTATCAAAGTCCCTGCAGATATTAGGACCCAAATTTCTTCATTTTGCCACAATACTGCTGCTGCTGGTTGAGTGCCTGTATCAAAGTCCCTGCAGGTACATAAGGACCCAAATTGCATCGTTTTGCCACAATACTGCTGCTACTGGTTGAGTGCCTGTATCAGAGTTCCTGCTGGTATTAGGACCCAAATTTCTTCGTTTTGCCACAATACTGCTGCTGCTGGTTGAGTGCCTGTATCAAAGTCCCTGCTCTCATCATGGGACCCAAAAAAGTTTCTATGGGCAGCATTTCTTCAAAGAAGAAGGACAGGAACACAATTGAGTTGAAGAAGGAAATCATTGAAAAATACGAGAGTGGCATTAAGATTGCTGAAATCACCCGCATGTATGGGAAGTCACCATCCACGATAAGTTCAATTGTTGCAAAAAAGGAAGCAATAAAGGAGGCAAAAGTAGCAAAAGGTGTGAATGCGATAACAAAACAGAGATCACAAACAATTGAAGATGTGGAACAGACAGTGGCGTACCAAGGTGGGGGGGGGGCGGTGGGGGCAGTCAGCCCCGGGTGCACGTCGCTGGGGGGGTGCTGCAGCGCGCGCCTGCTCTGAGTTCGCTGACTTCGCGCGTTCGCTGCAGCTCCCTCTGCCCTGGAACAGGTTACTTCCTGTTCCGGGTCAGAGGGAGCTGCAGCGAATGCGCGAAGTCAGGGAACTCTGAGCAGGCGCGGGCTGCGGCACCCCCCCCAGTGGCGTGCACCCGGAGGGGGGGGGTCCGCGCTGCATCGGGGGGTGCTGCACCCGGGGGGGGGTCTGCGCTGCATCGGGTGGGGATGCTGCACCCGGGGGGGCGGGGCACCGCCCCGGGTGTCCGCCCCCCTAGGAACGCCACTGGGAACAGTTATTATTAATTTGGATCAATGAAAAACAGTTAGATGGCGATTCTGTTTCTGAGGCCATCATATGTGAAAAGGCCAGACTGCTGTATGCCAATCTCATTAAGAAAATGCCCGGGACAAGTGTTACTTCACTAAGTGATTTTTAAGGCCAGCAGAGGCTGGTTCGAAAAATTCAAGAGGCGCACTGGCATACACAGTGTTACTAGGCATGGAGAAGCTGCGAGTTTGGACAAGTCTGGTGCTGAAAACTTTGTGTCTGAATTCAAAGATTATGTAGAGGCTGAAGGATTCATCCCCCAACAAGTCTTCAACTGTGATGAAACTGGCCTGTTTTGGAAGAAAATGCCAAAGAGAACGTTCATTACACAGGAGGAAACTGCACTGCCAGGACGTAAGCCTATGAAAGATAGGCTTACTCTTCTGTTGTGTGGTAATGCTAGTGGTGATTGTAAAGTGAAGCCCTTACTGGTGTACCATTCAGAAACTCCTAGAGTATTTAGCAGAAACAATGTGATCAAAAGTAAACTGTGTGATGTGGAGAGCAAACAAGAAAGCATGGGTCACGAGGGCAATTTTCATTGAGTGGATGAATGAAGTGTTTGGCCCAAGTGTGAAAAAAACCTCCAGGAAAATCATTTGCCCCTTAGGTGCCTCCTATTAATGGACAATGCTTCTGCACATCCTCCAGGTTTGGAAGATGCACTGTTGGAGCAGTTCAGTTTTATCACTGTGAAGTTCTTGCCCCCTAATACCACACCACTCATCCAGCCCATGGACCAGAATGTCATTTCCAATTTCAAGAAACTGTACACAAAAGCATTGTTTCAAAGGTGCTTTGAGGTGACATCAGATACAGAATTGTCCTTAAGAGAGTTCTGGAAAAACCATTTCAATATTCTCAACTGCATCAGCCTCATAGATAAGGCTTGGCAGGGAGTGACATCCAGGATGATAAACTGTGGCTGGAAGAAATTATGGCCAGGATGTGTGCATGAGAGAGATTTAGAAGGGTTAGATCCTTCACCTGATGACCCTACATATGTTGTGCAGTCAATTGTTCATTTAGGTAATTCCATGGGTTTGGAGGTGAGTGGTGAGGATGTGGAAGAGTTGGTGGATGACCACAGAGAAGAATTCACCACTGAAGAGCTGCAAGAACTTCAACTAGAAGTGCAACAGATGGCAGATGAAGAAGTTGCTTCGGATAATGAGGAAGAAACAGTAGAGAATGTGCCTTTTTCAGAGATTAAGGACATCCTCTCCATGTGAAGTAAAGTACAGGTGTTTGTGGAGAAAAATCACCCAGACAAAGTTGTTGCAAGCCGTGTCTGCAACTTGTTCAATGATAATGTGTTGCCCCATTTTAGGCAAATCTTAAAGAGGCGACAGAAACAAACCTCTTTGGACACGTTTCTTGTGCGCCATGGGTCCACAGACTCTGAAGCTGGTCCTAGTGGCAAAAGAGCAAGAAGGGAAGTGACCCCCCTCCAGAAGCTGGTCCTAGTGGCAAAAGAACAAGAAGGGAAGTGACCCCTCCAGATAGTGTCCTTATGGAGGGGGATCCCCCTTCCAAACAATAATCTGTGCTCCTCTCTCTCCATCTTCCATACACCAAGAAGAGTCTTCAGAAAGGTAAATGCCATGTTAAATGTTCATTTATTCTATATACTAGTCTTTTTTTATTCATTTAAAAGAAAAAATTGCTTGTTGCCTCGGTTTTTGTCGATAGTTTTCGGACGAATTATCAACGAAAACCGAGGTTTCACTGTATGTATATGTGTGTGTGTGTGTGTATATATATATATATTTCTCTGAGGACAAGCAGGCTGCTTGTTCTCACTGATGGGTGACGTCCACAGCAGCCCCTCCAATCGGAACACTTTCTAGCAAAGTCCTTTGCTAGTCCTCGCGCGCCGATGCGCACCGCGCATGCGTGGCCGTCTTCCCGCCCGAACCGGCTCGTGCTGGCCAGTCTTCTTTTGTCTGCGCTCGGTACGGTCGTGTTTCGCCGTTCGCGCCCCAAAGTTGACCTCGCGCGTCGTTTATCGACTTCGTTCTTCAAAAAAAAAAAAAAAAAAAGGTGTCGGGAGGAGGCCTTTATGGTTTTCTCCCTTCCCGTACTTCGAGTTTTTGCCCTGGTAAGTTTTCTTTCGTCGTCGGGGTAGGCCCTATTTAGGCCTCGGTCAAAGTTTTTCTTCCCCCTATTTTTGTGGTGCCATTTTTGCCATTTCGAGTTTTGATCTCGCCGGCGCGATTTTTCCGCCCATGACATCGAAGTCTTCCAGTGGCTTCAAGAAGTGCACCCAGTGCGCCCGGGTAATCTCGCTCACTGACAGGCAAGCGTCATGTCTTCAGTGTCTGGGGGCTGGGCACCGCCCTCAGGCCTGTAGTCTGTGTTCCCTTTTGCAAAAGCGGACTCAGGTAGCGAGATTAGCCCAGTGGAGCACTTTGTTCTCGGGCTCTTCATCGGCATCGGCATCGAGAGTATCGACTGCTTCGACGTCGTCGGTGCCCGGACCTTCATCCTCGCCCCCGATTGCATCGAGGCATCGGCCCTCTGCATCGGGGCGACATCGGAGGGCTGCGTCAGCGTCGGTGGTATCGAGACCTCCTCGTCTGCTGATGTCGTCGGACGGTGGTGCTTCGTCTGGAGTGCAGGTGAGGGCTGGCCATTCCCCTGCTGGTGGCGGTGAGCCTTCGGGTGGGTCTCCCCCTACCCTGAGGGCTCCTGCGGTACAGCCCCCCCGAGACCGACCCTCTTCGGCCTCGGCCCCGAGGAAGAGATGGCTGGATTCTACGTCCTCCTCGTCGGTGCCGGGAAGCTCCAGTGACATGCTTCGTTCCAAAAAATCGAAGAAGCATCGTCACCGGTCCCCTTCCCGTGTCGGCACCGAGAGCTCTGGGTCGCCGAGGGAGTCGGCACCCAGTATGCATCGGCACCGAGAGGACCGCTCGCCCTCTGTTCAAGAGGTGTCGATGCGCTCCCATTTGGACAGCCCGGAACAGCCTCCACGCCCGGAACAGGTTCTGACATCGACTCCTGCATCGGCTTCCATGTCTTTTTCCACAGCCGCTCTGCACGAGAGCCTCTGGGCCGTTCTCCCAGAGATCCTGGGAGAGCTGTTGCGCCCTACCCCTCCGGTACCGGGGGTGCTTGCGCCTCCGGTACCGTCGAGCGAGGCGCCGGCTGGCCCATTGTCCGGGGTGAGGTCTCCGACATCGGTGCCGCTTGCGGTACCAAGTGCGGTAGCCTCCCAGGAAGGCTCCCCGACTACGTCGGCAGAGGGAGCTTCGCCAGTGCGGGCGAGGGAGTCTACCTCTCGACGCCCCCACCGTGGCCGTGGTTCCACGGAGTCGAGCCGGGCACGGTTGCAGACACAGGTCCGTGAACTTGTGTCTGACACCGATGGTGAGGCCTCGTGAGAAGAGGAAGAAGACATCAGATATTTCTCTGACGAGGAGTCTGAGGGTCTTCCTTCCGATCCCAGTCCCTCTCCTGAAAGACAGCTTTCTCCTCCTGAGAGCCTGTCTTTCGCTTCCTTTGTCCGGGAGATGTCTACGGCCATCCCCTTCCCGGTGGTTGTGGAGGACGAGCCCAGGGCTGAAATGTTTGAGCTCCTGGACCATCCTTCTCCACCTAAGGAAGCGTCCACAGTACCCATGCATCATGTCCTCAAAAAGACATTGCTGGCGAACTGGACCAAGCCTCTAAGTAACCCCCACATTCCCAAGAAGATCGAGTCCCAGTACTGGATCCATGGGGACCCAGAGCTGATGCGCACTCAGTTGCCTCATGACTCTGGAGTTGTGGATTTGGCCCTAAAGAAGGCCAAGAGTTCTAGAGAGCATGCTTCGGCGCCCCCGGGCAAGGACTCTAGAACCTTGGACTCCTTTGGGAGGAAGGCCTACCATTCTTCTATGCTCGTGGCCAAGATTCAGTCCTACCAGCTCTACACGAGCATACACATGCGGAACAATGTGCGGCAGTTGGCGGGCTTGGTGGACAAGCTCCCCCCTGAGCAAGCCAAGCCATTTCAGGAGGTGGTCAGGCAGCTGAAGGCGTGCAGAAAATTCCTGGCCAGAGGGGTGTATGACACCTTTGATGTTGCGTCCAGGGCCGCTGCTCAAGGTGTGGTGATGCGCAGACTCTCATGGCTGCGTGCCTCCGACCTGGAGAATAGAATCCAGCCGCGTATTGCGGACTCGCCTTGCGGATAATATTTTTGGAGAAAAAGTCGAGCAGGTGGTAGAGCAGCTCCACCAGCGGCACACCGCATTCGACAAGTTCTCCCGCCGGCAGCCTTCAGCCTCTACCTCTACAGGTAGACGATTTTTGGGGGGAAGGAAGACTGTTCCCTACTCTTCTGGCAAGCGTAGGTACAATCCTCCTTCTCGACAGCCTGCGGCCCAGGCTAAGCCCCAGCGCGCTCGCTCTCGTCAGCAGCGTGCGCCTCAGCAAGGCCCCTCGGCTCCCCAGCAAAAGCAAGGGACGAGCTTTTGACTGGCTCCAGAAGAGCATAGCCGACATCCAAGTGTCAGTGCCGGGCGACCTGCCAGTCGGAGGGAGGTTGAAAGCTTTTCACCTAAGGTGGCCTCTCATAACCTCCGATCAGTGGGTACTCCAAATAGTCCGGCAAGGATACACCCTCAATTTGGCCTCAAAACCTCCAAATTGTCCACCGGGAGCTCAGTCTTACAGCTTCCAGCACAAGCAGGTACTTGCAGAGGAACTCTCCGCCCTTCTCAGCGCCAATGCGGTCGAGCCCGTGCCATCCGGGCAAGAAGGGCTGGGATTCTATTCCAGGTACTTCCTTGTGGAAAAGAACACAGGGGGGATGCGTCCCATCCTAGACCTAAGGGCCCTGAACAAATATCTGGTAAAAGAAAAGTTCAGGATGCTTTCCCTGGGCACCCTTCTCCCCATGATTCAGGAAAACGATTGGCTATGCTCTCTGGACTTGAAGGACGCCTACACGCACATCCCGATACTGCCAGCTCACAGGCAGTATCTGCGATTTCAGCTGGGCACACGTCACTTCCAGTACTGTGTGCTACCCTTTGGGCTCGCCTCTGCGCCCAGAGTGTTCACGAAGTGCTTGGCTGTAGTAGCAGCGGCACTTCGCAGACTGGGGGTACACGTGTTCCCATATCTCGACGATTGGCTGGTGAAGAACACATCCGAGGCAGGAGCCCTGCAGTCCATGCAGATGACTATTCGCCTCTTGGAGCTACTGGGGTTTGTGATAAATTATCCAAAGTCCCATCTTCTCCCAGTGCAGAAACTCGAATTCATAGGAGCTCTGCTGGATTCTCGGACGGCTCGCGCCTATCTCCCAGAGACGAGAGCCAACAACTTGTTGTCCCTCGTCTCGCGGGTGCGAGCGTCCCAGCAGATCACAGCTCGGCAGATGTTGAGATTGCTGGGCCACATGGCCTCCACAGTTCATGTGACTCCCATGGCCCGCCTTCACATGAGATCTGCTCAATGGACCCTAGCTTCCCAGTGGTTTCAGGCTGCTGGGGATCTAGAAGACGTGATCCACCTGTCCACGAGTTTTCTCAAATCCCTGTACTGGTGGACGATTTGGTCCAATTTGACTCTGGGATGTCCTTTCCAAATTCCTCAGCCACAAAAAGTGCTGACCACGGATGCGTCTCTCCTGGGGTGGGGAGCTCATGTCGATGGGCTTCACACCCAAGGAAGCTGGTCCCTCCAGGAACGCGATCTGCAGATCAATCTTCTGGAGTTGCGAGCGATCTGGAACGCTCTGAAGGCTTTCAGAGATCGGCTGTCCCACCAAATTATCCAAATTCAGACAGACAACCAGGTTGCCATGTATTACGTCAACAAGCCTGTGTCAGGAAGCCGTCAGCATCTGGCTCTGGGCTCACCGTCACGGCATGGTGCTCCAAGCCACATATCTGGCAGGCGTAAACAACAGTCTGGCCGACAGGTTGAGCAGGATTATGCAACCTCACGAGTGGTCGCTCAATTCCCGTGTAGTGCGACAGATCTTCCAGGTGTGGGGCACCCCCTTGGTAGATCTCTTTGCATCTCGAGTCAACCACAAAGTCCCTCAGTTCTGTTCCAGGCTTCAAGCCCACGGCAGACTGGCATCGGATGCCTTCCTCCTGGACTGGGGGGAGGGTCTGCTGTATGCTTATCCTCCCATACCTCTGGTGGGGAAGACTTTGTTGAAACTCAAGCAAGACCGAGGCACCATGATTCTGATTGCTCCTTTTTGGCCGCGTCAGATCTGGTTCCCTCTTCTTCTGGAGTTGTCCTCCGAAGAACCGTGGAGATTGGAGTGTTTTCCGACCCTCATCACACAGGACGAAGGGGCGCTTCTGCATCCCAACCTCTGGTCCCTGGCTCTCACGGCCTGGATGTTGAGAGCGTAGACTTTGCCTCTTTGGGTCTGTCAGAGGGTGTCTCCCGCATCTTGCTTGCTTCCAGGAAAGATTCCACTAAGAGGAGTTACTTCTTTCTGTGGAGGAGGTTTGCCGTCTGGTGTGACAGCAAGGTCCTAGATCCTCGCTCTTGTCCTACACAGACCCTGCTTGAATACCTTCTGCACTTGTCTGAGTCCGGTCTCAAGACCAACTCTGTAAGGGTTCACCTTAGTGCAATCAGTGCATACCATTACCGTGTGGAAGGTAAGCCGATCTCAGGACAGCCTTTAGTTGTTTGCTTCATGAGAGGTTTGCTTTTGTCAAAGCCCCCTGTCAAGCCTCCTACAGTGTCATGGGATCTCAATGTCGTTCTCACCCAGCTGATGAAACCTCCTTTTGAGCCACTGAATTCCTGCCATCTGAAGTACTTGACCTGGAAGTTCATTTTCTTGGTGGCAGTTACTTCAGCTCGTAGAGTCAGTGAGCTTCAGGCCCTGGTAGCCCAGGCCCCTTACACCAAATTTCATCATAACAGAGTAGTCCTCCGCACTCACCCTAAGTTCTTGCCAAAGGTTGTGTCGGAGTTCCATCTGAACCAGTCAATTGTCTTGCCAACATTCTTTCCCCGTCCTCATTCCTGCCCTGCTGAACGTCAGCTGCACACATTGGACTGCAAGAGAGCATTGGCCTTCTATCTGGAGCGGACACAGCCCAACAGACAGTCCGCCCAATTGTTTGTTTCATTTGATCCCAACAGGAGGGTAGTGGCTGTGGGGAAACGCACCATATCCAATTGGCTAGCAGATTGCATTTCCTTCACTTACGCCCAGGCTGGGCTGGCTCTTGAGGGTCATGTCACGGCTCATAATGTTAGAGCCATGGCAGCGTCGGTAGCCCACTTGAAGTCAGCCACTATTGAAGAGATTTGCAAAGCTGCGACGTGGTCATCTGTCCACACATTCACATCTCATTACTGCCTGCAGCAGGATACCCGACGCGACAGTCAGTTCGGGCAGTCAGTGCTTCAGAATCTGTTCGGAGTTTAGAATCCAACTCCACCCCCCTAGGCCCATGTTTGTTCTGTTCCAGGCTGCACTCTCAGTTAGTTGGTAAATTTTTTAGGTCAATCTCAGTTATGTCCTCGCCGTTGCGAGGCCCAATTGACCATGCTTGTTGTTTTGAGTGAGCCTGGGGGCTAGGGATACCCCATCAGTGAGAACAAGCAGCCTGCTTGTCCTCGGAGAAAGCGAATGCTACATACCTGTAGAAGGTATTCTCCGAGGACAGCAGGCTGATTGTTCTCACAAACCCGCCCGCCTCCCCTTTGGAGTTGTGTCTTCCCTTCTCTTTGTTTTGCTACATATGAGACTGGCCGGCACGAGCCGGTTCGGGCGGGAAGACGGCCGCGCGTGCGCGGTGCGCATCGGCGCGCGAGGACTAGCAAAGGACTTTGCTAGAAAGTGTTCCAATTGGAGGGGCTGCCGTGGACGTCACCCATCAGTGAGAACCATCAGCCTGCTGTCCTCGGAGAATACCTTCTACAGGTATGTAGCATTCGCTATATATATATATATATATATATATAGATATATATATATATATACACACATACACACACATATATATATATATATATATATATATATATGTGTGTGTGTGTGTGTGTGTGTATGTGTATATATGTGTGTGTATATATATATATATATATATATATATATATATATACAGAGAGAGAGAGTGGGGGAGGGAGGGGGAAGAGGGAGAGATTATATTTAATGAGTATTATACTACTACTTATCATTTTTAAAGCGCTGCTAGACATACGCAGTGCTGTACACTTCAACATGAATTCAGTTGCATTGTCTGTGTAATAGCACTATCTATTAGGACTTCTTTTCCTATATTTTGTAGTATCCTGTGATTGACGCTTTGTGAGCTTTCCCTATTGGCTGTTAGCTCTGAGCTAAGGCCAGCCTTCCCAGTCTGCCCCTGCGGGTTGTGTGAGAGAGCCCAGTCTTGCTAGCATGCTTTATTGCTTTGTGATCAGCAGCTGCTCTAGGGCTGATACCTCCTTAATTTACTGTAATTCCATCAAAATGTTTCACCATATTCTGAAGTCCTTCCCCTTTTATTTTCCCTGAGTTACTTCCCCTTATTCTTTTTTTTGAGTCTTACAGCTTTTCCTCTCAGCTGGGCTGAGGTTCTTGCCATTTTCTTGTCTCTGGGGTGGCTAGGTACAGACTCTGGGTAGAAGGCTACAATTCTGTCTAAGCAACTGAACTGTAAGTTGGGTTTTCTTTGATTATTGTGAATACTACAATAAACAAGATTTGATTAAGAATTACTTGGTAATGGTTTAAGCTGGCTGTTTAAGCTACACTTTACTTTGCCTAGAACAGTACAATTACATAGTCAATATATTTTCTGAACAATTTTCAGTTTCAGTGTGCAGAGTGCACTGAAATTGAAAATATTAAGAATAGATTGATGCTATGACCTGGAGAAGGATCTTGGCTCACAGCAAATTAAGGAAGAATGTAGAGGTTTGTGTAGCTCCATTTCCTGCCACTGGGCTGTGCTTCTTGTTCTGCTTCTGCTGCTCTGCAGTCTTTGTATTTTCTTCAGTACAAAAGGAAATGTATTTCTGTTTTTATTTCTTAATTTTTGCAGTACATACCGAGTTAAAATTTTTGATTTCCCAGTTCAGTTTTGTTGTCTTTCTATTTTAATGTATGAACCCTTGATTTGCATGTGACTGATATAAAGAATTCTGTTTGCATTTATTTTACAGAGCTCCACTGAAAATAAATGCAAACAGTTCCACGTGTTTTATTTTACCAGTAGTAGGTGTATTGGTGTTCTTGGGCGCTGTGTAATATTTGTAGTGCTACCTATTCATGGGTAGTGTTCATGCTATTTGAATCATAGGAGTTAATATTATTGTTTTGGTGAATTTGCTACACGTATCTTGAATTGAGCCTTTTTTTTCAGGTTTTGTATTTCACAGTGTGCCTGGTGGGATATTTATGTTATTGCTCAGATGACATGCAAATCAAAATATTTTCTTTTGTATTGTGACTTCCATGGACAAATATCCTAGTTCCTATCTGCACCTGTTGTTGGGGGGAATATAAGGATTTTGTGGCTGCAGAGCATATGTATATTTAATCCATAAGAGCTGTTACACTGTGTCAAACCAGAGGTCCGTGAGGGTCATGGATAATGTTAACATGTGTGATGCACTGCATATATCACATGTGTTCTGACTAAAAGAGATGCTGAGAACCACTGTTGTAACCTAAGATCATAAGCGGTTATTCCCTTTGAAATGTGTATACAGTCGAAACCATGCAGAAGTGGTACTAATTTGTTTTTCTAATGTGTGTGTTAGCACATCATTAATCATGTAATAGATTTTATTCCCAGCCTAAAACAGGAATTGTACAGAGAGTCTTCTATATTTTAAAGAAGTGGAAGGTGAAATATTTAGAGGAAACAGGGATATTAACTTTGTGGTTTAAACAGGATTGCTTTTCGTATTGATACTGAAAACACTGTAGAATTTCACATATCTTGGTTAGCCATTCCTTTGGTACCACAGTATAGGACTTAAGTGCCCTTCACTGGTATATTGCTTATTTCAAGAACATAAAACAGATGTTTGCTGTCTGTTCAATAGGTTGAAGTAAATTATTTCTGTAGTCTAAAACTCCTGTTGTGAAATGGAAGCAGTGTAGGGGTGCAAAGCCCCTGTCACCATATCAGAGTTTCTGGGTTGCACCTGTACTCCAGTGCTTGGCTTTATAATCCAGAGACTCTTGCTACTTCTAAATATTTAGAAGAATCATGCTTTTTCTGAATAAAGACTGCTGCACGCCTGTTAAACAACTAGACTCGTTAAAGCTGGAGTTCTGGGAAAAACCCAAGAAATAATTTCTCAAGACTGTTCAGAGCCCTGAATTCCAAGAAATTCATCTTGAATGATGTCGGAGATATTCCTGTGGTTTCTTAAGCCAATCACCTACTGAATGTTATCAGAACATCAGACATTAGTGATAACATAATGGTATAAAAGATGAACATCTCTAGCTGGAAGGTTCCTTAATCTTACTGTTCCCTTAGCCTCTTGAAATTCATCTGAAGTTCATCTGATAGTCTGTCAACTCACTGAAAACGTGAGCCTTCCTGAGCAAGCACTGCCTTCAGGAAGACAAACTTTGCTTCAGTTATCCCCAAGAGACACTGTCAACACATGCAGGTTGTACGGTCAAACTTTGCAGTTGCTTGAGGGTGACAGATTAGGCAGTTTCCAGTAGAGTAAAGTGTGTGTTTGTACTTACTGATTTCTGATAAGTGAGACCTTTTTTTTTTTCCAAAGAGCGTTATTTCTGAAAGGGAAATGGGACTTTATATACTGCCTTTCTGTGGTATTTTGCAACTACATTCAAAGCAGTTTACATATATTCAGGCACTTATTTTGTACCTGGGGCAGTGGAGGGTTAAGTGACTTGCCCACAGTCACAAGGAGCTGCAATGGGAATCTAACCCAGTTCCCCAGGATCAAAGTCCGCTGCAATAACTACTAGGCTACTCCTCCACTCCATTTCTTTTGTCATTTCATTCTAGTAAATAGTCATTTGTTGTTATATTCTTGTAAATAAACTCTTTGCTTTTATTGTAGTTGTATGTTCTTATCCTACAAACATGTATTAGGAGTCTGAACTGAGGTTAGTTCATTACGAGGTGTGAATAAATAAACATCCAGAGTGCATAATATAATTTTCATTTGCATGTCTCTATTCTACACACCTATAGCCATGTATCCTATTTATGATATAGTACAGTGAACTTTTCTTTAATCATCTCTTTTACCTTTTGTTTTTCAGATGCGAGTGCTGATGACAGCAGTTGCCTAGAGGTATTGTACTTTTGGGGATTTTATAGTTTGTGAAACGCTAGAATTGTCACATGTTTCTGAAGCTTTATATCTGCTCTATTTATAAAAGGTTTCATATGTCCTGTCAATAGAGGATTTCATCTTGCTCCAGTTTTTCTTTTACCTGATCTGCAATCACACCAGTTATATGCAGATTGTTGCATTTGTTTATTATTATCATTTGCTATGTTGTCTTTTACAGTTATTTTGAAATCATTTTTATTAATGTTCTATGAACAGAAAAACAATGAATAAGTATAAAAGGTCTTTGAGGTTAGAACAAGCTTTGCTATTACAATAAAACAGAAAATCCCCCTTACCCCCCCACCCCAATCCCTTAAAGCTGTACTCTGTACCTGGTCACAAAGGGAAAAATACACCACCATTCTCTTATAGGTTCATCAAATAGCTGCGTGCCCTAGGAGGCAAGGTCTACCAAAAAGGCTCTCAAGTCTCTTGAAACCATGTCCCTGCAGTATCATCAAAAGAAGGAATCCCGTGTTGTTCCATCCTCATTTGATGAATTAAAAGTAAGCACCAGTGTTGTTGCTTGGGACCAAAGTGATCCAACCACGTAAGAATGGTCTTAAGACCAAATGAAATAGCCAACTGAAAGAATCGCTGGAACCCTTTGGGGATTGGGTCAGTACAAATATAATATCCAAATAGGATGTGTGGGTCATAACTGATAAAAAGAAACCAGAAAACTAGAAAAAACTTGGAGCAAATCAAAAGAGGATCTCACCCTGAATACATGGAAACAAACACAAAAGAAATACAAGAATGAAATTAAACGAGCCAAAAGAACATACTACACGAAACAAATCACAGCCACCGGAACAGACATTAAAAAACAATACAATATCATAAAGAACCTTCTTAATACGAACCCAGTAACAACTTCATCTTCAAATTGTCCATCTGCCGAACAGCTGGCCAAATACTTCAATGATAAAATCACTAATCTGTGGACCCCGATTCTGAAGAGATCCCAGCAGATCGCTACTGGACGAATTTCACCCCCCTCAGTACTAAGGAAATCTCCTCAGCAATATCCAAACTCTCCAAGTCTCACTGCCACCTGGACCCATGCCCCAATTACCTTATGAAAAATGCCCCAGAACGATTCATTCCATATCATCATGCTGATCAATCCATAGACTGGTGGGTTGTGTCCATCTACCAGCAGGTGGAGATAGAGAGCAATCCTTTTGCCTCCCTATATGTGGTCATGTGCTGCCGGAAACTCCTCAGTATGTTCTCTATCTCAGCAGGTGGTGGTCACACACAGCAGCAGCTCTGGCTAGGCCTCCAAGCCTAATTTTTAGGTTTTGTTGAGTGCCTGGGGTTCAGGGCTCTTCATGAGCAAGTGCAAACCTGGTGGCGCCAGGTCCCTCCTTTTCTCCCCCCTCCCGCTGGCTCCGTTAAAAAAAAAAATAAAAATTTTTGAACGTCCTTAAGGGCGTTTATTTCGACGTTTATTTAAACGTTTATTGCAGCTACTCACTGGGACACCAGGTCGTTACAGCTCGGAGCGAGAAGCAGGTAATTTTTACCTTTTTATAGCGGGCAGGGGGTTCCCCGATTGATCTCCACGTGGCCTATGGCGTCGGAGGGCGAGGGCGCGAAGAATCGCTCCCCGGACCGCGTGTGCGCTTCTAGCGGGGATGCGGGGGTTTTAAAGTCTGATTCGCCCTTGTTGGGTGTCAGTTTGGAGGCCGGTCAGTGTCCCGGGTCTTCCTCCGGCGCGGCGGTTTTTCCCGCCATAAACGCCCATCCCCCGCTGCTCGCCTCCGCCATCTTGGCCGGCCACTCTGCTCGGACGGCTTCTTCTTGGGCCGCCCTTGAGCTGGCAGACGTTCATGCCATGGCCGCCCTTGATTTGGGCGACGGCAAAAAAGCGGCTAAAGTTAAGCGCCGTTCTTCCCGCGCGGCTCCTTTGCGGAGTGTCGCGCCGGACGCCATCTTGGATGCGCAGCATGGTTCTCCCCCGCTCTTGCGAGCGCTGGTTGAGGGTGCGTCTAGGGCTGTGGGCCAGGCTGCTGAATTGCACAGTTTGGGGGGTTTCTCCCCCGAGTTTATTTTGCTGCTGCATCAGGCCTTCCTTATGCAGAACGCTGCCCCTTCTCCCTTGTCCGATAAAGGGGTTGAGGCCCCCGGAAGTAAACGCCCTCGGGTGGATGCCCAGGCCTTAGAGGACGCTGTTTCCTCTGATGTAGATGAGGGCAGCGTATCTGAGTTCTCCCAACGGTTCTTTGGGGATTCCTTGGAGGAGACTGATTCCCGCTCGGATGGAGCGGATGACCCCTCTGCAGCACGGATCTTTCGCTCAGAGGATTTGCCCAACCTGTTAATGCAGGCCATGAGCATTTTGAAGATTTCCTCTCCGGAGGACGTCTCTCCCTCAGCCCCTGTTGGCTCCGCCATTATGCTGGGGACGAAGCGCCCGCCTAGAACCTTCCACGTGCATGATGCCATGCACACCTTAATTTCGGCTCAATGGGATGTCCCGGAAGCGAGCCTCAAAGTGGCTAGGACTATGTCCCGCCTCTATCCTTTGCCTGAAAGTGAACGTGAGGCCTTTCTTTGGCCTACCGTGGATTCTTTAATCACTGCGGTGACTAAGAAAACGGCGTTGCCGGTGGAAGGTGACACAGCACTAAAGGACGCCCAAGACAGAAGATTGGAAGCGGCTTTAAGGTCGTCCTTCGAGGCGGCTGCCTTAAGTTTGCAGGCCTCAGTTTGCGGCTCCTATGTGGCCAGGGCGTGCCTGACGATGGTGCAGCGGGCTTCCCCCTCGGATCCTTCCTTGAGGGCTGACTGGCCGGCCCTGGAATCGGGCTTGGCTTGTTTGGCAGACTTACTGTATGATGTCTTGAGAGCCTCGGCTAAAGGCATGGCTCAGACAGTCTCTGCGCGGCGCTGGCTTTGGCTGAAACATTGGTCTGCGGACCACGCCTCTAAGTCCCGCCTGGCTAAGTTGCCTTTTAAAGGCAAGCTGCTCTTTGGGGTCGAGCTGGACAAAATTGTGACCGATCTCGGCACATCTAAGGGCAAGAGGTTACCAGATGTCAGGGCTCGGGCCAGTGCTCGCCCCGGTATCTCCAGAGGACGGTTTCAGGAAGCCCGTCGGTACCGCCCGGGCAAGTCGGGCTCCTCTGCCCCCTCTTCCTTCAAAAGGAACTTCTCCCCCAAGCAGCATTCCTTTTGCAGAGACCGCCATCCCGGAGGTACGCCCTCCGGTCCTCCCCCAGGGTCTCATACCCAATGACAGGGTCCTGGTCCATGGCCCAGTGCAGATTGGAGGACGCCTGTCCTCGTTTCTGGGCAAGTGGACCAGAGTAACTTCAGACGCTTGGGTGCTGGAAGTCATCAGAGACGGCTACAAGTTAGAGTTCTGCCGACCCTTAAGAGACGGGTTGGTACTCTCTCCCTGCAAGTCTCCGGTCAAAGCTGTGGCAGTGCAGCAGACTTTGGACAACCTGATACACCTGGGTGCGGTCGTTCCGGTGCCAGAAAATCAGATTGGCAAGGGACGTTACTCCATTTACTTTGTGGTACCAAAGAAAGGAGGTTCTGTCCGGCCTATCCTCGACCTCAAAGGGGTCAATCGGGCCTTGAAAGTGCGGCACTTTCGCATGGAGACTCTCCGCTCTGTTATAGCGGCAGTGAAGGCAGGAGAGTTCTTGGCTTCCTTGGACATCAAGGAAGCGTACCTGCATATTCCCATCTGGCCTCCTCATCAACGCTTTCTGCGTTTTGCAGTCCTGGGCCGACACTTCCAGTTCAGAGCCCTCCCTTTCGGGTTGACTACTGCTCCGCGGACCTTCTCCAAAGTAATGGTGGTCATCGCGGCCTTCCTGCGAAAGGAAGGAGTACAAGTCCATCCTTATCTGGACGACTGGTTGATCCGAGCCCCCTCTTATGCAGAGTGCGGCAAAGCTGTGGACCGGGTAGTTGCTCTTTTGAGCTCCCTGGGGTGGATCATCAACTGGGAGAAGAGCCAGCTGCGCCCGACTCAATCCCTGGAGTATCTGGGAGTTCGATTCGACACCCAAGTAGGCAGAGTGTTCCTGCCAGACAATCGGATTGTCAAACTTCAGGCTCAGGTAGACCAGTTCCTAGTAGCCTCTCCTCTTCGGGCTTGGGACTATGTGCAGCTGTTGGGCTCTATGACGGCCACGATGGAAGTAGTGCCCTGGGCCAGGGCTCATATGAGACCACTACAACTCTCTCTGCTGCAGCGCTGGACTCCGATGTCGGAGGATTATGCTGTGCGCCTTCCCTTGGTCCCGGCAGTGCGCAAGGCGCTGAGCTGGTGGATGCAGACAGACAAGTTGTCTGCAGGAATGCCTCTGGTGACCCCGGAGTGGATTGTCGTCACGACGGACGCCTCTTTGTCGGGCTGGGGAGCCCACTGCTTGGGAAGGACAGCGCAGGGGCTCTGGTCTCCTGCAGAGGCAAAGTGGTCTATCAACCTCCTGGAACTCAGAGCCATTCGGTTGGCGCTTTTGGAGTTCATCCCGGTACTGGCGTTGAAGCCAGTACGGGTCCTGTCGGACAATGCCACGGCTGTGGCCTATGTCAACCGCCAGGGAGGTACCAAGAGCGCCCCTCTAGCCAAGGAGGCCATGAATCTATGCCAGTGGGCGGAAGCGAACCTGGAACAGCTGTCAGCGGCCCACATTGCCGGAGTCATGAATGTCAAGGCGGACTTTCTCAGTCGCCATACCTTGGAGCCCGGAGAGTGGCAGCTATCTGCTCAGGCGTTCTTGGATATCACGAAGCGCTGGGGCCAGCCGAGCCTAGATCTGATGGCGTCATCGGCCAATTGCCAAGTGCCGCGCTTTTTCAGCAGAGGACGGGACCCTCGATCCCTGGGAGTAGATGCTCTTCTCCAACAGTGGCCGACACAGGAGCTTCTCTATGTGTTCCCGCCCTGGCCCATGTTGGGCAGGGTGCTAGACCGGGTGGCAAAGCATCCGGGCCGGATAATCCTGGTGGGTCCGGACTGGCCCAGACGTCCCTGGTATGCGGACTTGATCAGGCTCTCAGTCGACGATCCTCTGCGGCTGCCAGTGGAGCAGGGCCTGTTACATCAGGGTCCCGTGGTGATGGAGGATCCCTCCCCCTTTAGTCTTACGGCCTGGCTATTGAGCGGCAGCGTCTGAGAAAGAAGGGCTTCTCAGACAAGGTCATCGCCACTATGCTGAGAGCGAGGAAGCGCTCTACTTCTACTGCTTACGCCAGGGTTTGGCGTACCTTTGCAGCGTGGTGTGAAGCAGGCTCACTTTCTCCCTTCACTGCTCCAATTTCTTCAGTTTTGGCGTTCCTGCAAGAAGGTCTGGAGAAAGGCCTGTCGCTCAGTTCCCTTAAAGTCCAGGTAGCGGCTCTGGCTTGTTTCAGGGGCCGCCTGAAGGGTGCTTCCCTGGTTTCGCAGCCAGATGTGGTGCGCTTTCTCAAGGGAGTTAATCACCTGCGCCCTCCTCTGCACTCAGTGGTGCCTGCGTGGAATCTCAACCTGGTGCTAAGAGCCTTGCAGAAGCCGCCTTTTGAACCCTTGTCTAGGGCATCTCTGAAGGACCTGACGTTGAAAGCAGTCTTTTTGGTGGTTATCACTTCAGCCAGAAGAGTTTCCGAGCTCCAGGCACTCTCATGTCGAGAGCCTTTTCTGCAGTTCACTGAGGCAGGAGTGTCTATTCGCACAGTGCCTTCCTTCCTGCCCAAGATTGTTTCTCGCTTCCATGTGAATCAGCAGCTCTGTCTCCCTTCCTTTCGTAGGGAGGACTACCCAGAGGAATACTCTGCTCTCAAATATCTGGATGTGAGACGAGTCATCATCAGATACTTGGAAGTGACCAATGATTTCCGGAAATCGGATCATCTGTTTGTCCTGTTTGCAGGTCCTCGTAAGAGTCTGCAGGCTTCTAAGCCTACAGTGGCAAGATGGGTCAAGGAAGCCATTGCAGAGGCTTATGTGGCCACGGGGAAGGTGCCGCCTATCCAGCTGAAAGCTCACTCCACTAGAGCTCAGGCGGCCTCGATGGCAGAGGCCGGGTCCGTCTCCTTGGAAGAGATTTACAAGGCGGCAACTTGGGCATCGGCCCATACCTTCTCCAGGCATTACCGCTTGGCTGTGGCTGCTCGGGCGGAGGCCCGGTTTGGAGCTTCAGTGTTGCGGTCAGGGATTTCAATGTCCCGCCCTGGGTGAGTACTGCTTCGGTACATCCCACCAGTGTATGGATTGATCAGCATGATGATATGGAAGGTAAAATTATGTATCATACCTGATAATTTTCTTTCTATTAATCATAGCTGATCAATCCATAGTCCCTCCCAGATATCTGTATTGGTTATATTCTGGTTGCATTTCAGGTTCAAGTTTAGTCTTCAGTTCCTGTTCAGGAGGACTTCGTGTTCAAGTTTTTCAATGGATTCTTCAAGAGTTGAGACGAATTTGTGTTACAGTGAGCTGCTGCATTCCTCTCCCCTCCGTTTTACGGGGCTGGATTGAGACTTAAATTCTGCCGGCGCTCCCTCCCGCTTCGTGCGGCTGTAGGGCAGCTTTGTACCCCTCCCGCTTCGGCGGTGTTAGGGTCAGTCAGCTCCTCCCGCGGTTGCAGGATAAGCCAGATCCCCCCGCATCGGCGGGTGTGGTGTCCCTCCCCCGCTCCGCGGGGATGAGCTGGACGGATTCCCCTCCCCCACTTGTGTGGGGATGAGCTGGGTTAATTCCCCTCCCCCGTTTCGGCGGTGGTGAGCTGGGCAGAGTGTCCCTTTGTGGGTGTAATTCTCTAAGTGCTGAGTCCTGCGGATGGAGCTTGGATATCGACATACTGAGGAGTTTCCGGCAGCACATGACCACACATAGGGAGGCAAAAGGATTGCTCTCTATCTCCACCTGCTGGTAGATGGACACAACCCACCAGTCTATGGATTGATCAGCTATGATTAATGGAAAGAAAATTATCAGGTATGATACATAATTTTACCTTACAGAACTCACCATCCACTTAAATTTCTTACTTCAACAAGGCTCCTTCCCCTCCGAACACGGCAATATTCTACTTACACCAATACCGAAAAACCCCAAGAAACCAGTGAATGAGATCACTAATTATCGACCAGTGGCTTCCATCCCCCTTCTAACCAAACTGATGGAAAATAGAGTGACCTCCCAACTTAACAAATTCATTCAAAAGTTCTCCATATTACATGAATCACAATCGGGATTTCGACCTGCACACAGCACAGAAACAGTACTGCTCACCCTGATATCCAGGTTCAAACAGGAAGTTTCAATTGGCAACAAAATACTACTTCTGCAATTCGACCTATCCAGTGCATTTGACATGGTAGACCACAGTATTCGCACAAAACTACTGGACAAACTAGGGATCGGCGGAAACATCATTAAGTGGATAAAAAGTTTTATCACCACCAGATCATATCAGGTCAAATCAACCTCATCAATATCGCCCATGTGGTCATCAAAATGCGGAGTCCCGCAAGGCTCACCTCTATCCCCGATCCTCTTCAACCTTATGATTATTCCTCTGGCCAAATCCCAATCCAAATCCGGCCTTAATCCCTTCATCTACGCTGATGACGTCACAATATACATCCCTTTCCAATCCAACCTTACAGAAATCTCGGAGAAAATAATCAGCTTTCAAGATGAAAATGAACAAAGAAAAAACTCAATGCTTAATCCTTTCATCACAACACGCTACTCGGCTCCCAACCACCCTGATCACCCCCAATGTTACAATATCTGACAATCTAAAAATCTTAGGAGTAGCATTAGATAATCACCTAACCTTGGAAACTCATGCAAAAGCCACGACGAAGAAGATGTTCAACATGATGTGGGTACTGAAAAGAGTGAAACCATTCCTCCCACAGAAAACTTTCCGCAATCTAGTACAATCCACAGTACTCACACATGCCGACTATTGCAACAGCATCTTCATCGGTTGCAAAGCCCAAATCATGAAAAAACTCCAAACCGCCCAAAACACAGCAGCCAGACTCATTTTTGGCAAATCACGATTTGAAAGTGCAACATCACTTCGTGAAAAACTTCACTGGCTCCCTATCAAGGAACGCATAAACTTCAAAGCCCACACAATGATCCACAAGATCCTCCATGGCGAATCTCCAAGCTACATGACCAACTTGATCGATCTTCCAGCCAGGAACGGGTCCAAATCTTCTCAAACATATCTCAATCTTCATCTTCCTAATTGCAAAGGCCTCAAATACAAAACCTACTACTCATCCAACTTCTCCTTTATAGGCAGCCAACTTTGGAACGCAATACCTCGACACATCCGAACAACCAATGAACACCTACCCTTCCGAAAGCTGCTGAAAACTTACCTCTTCAAACAAGCCTACCCAAACAACCAACTTAATTCGCGAACCTAATCCACGCCACTAGCACCACCCATACTCCAATCCTCTTCCCACATCTCTCCTATTGTCCAACTCTATATAACTGGGTTATCTCTGTGATACTTTGTACCATACTGTGTTATCTCTGTGATACTTTGTACCATACCTTGTAAGCCGCACTGAACCTGCTATCGAGCGGGAAAGAGCGGGGTATAAATGCTACAAATAAATAAATAGAGCAAGACCAACAAGTCCATATTGCTTGTAATATAGATTTCCAAAACTGGATCACTTTTGCACAACACCAGAACATATGACCCAAGGGTGCTGGCGATGCTCCACATTTTAAACAGGAGTCATGCAGAGTTGGAGATGCTTTATACGTCCTGTAGGGAGAAATATGCAAACACAATGCAAACTTATATAATAGCTCTCTATGTAACATGGAGATGTAATATTTATGTACAGTGAGAACAAAAATGCGATAACATTTATTTATTTGGATTTTAATCACACCTTTTTCTGTAGTAGCTCAAGGTGAGTTACATTCGAGTACACTGGATATTTCTCTGTCCCAGGAGGGCTCACAATCTAAGTTTGTACCTGAGGCAATGGAGGGTTAAGTGACTTGCCCAAGATCACAAGGAGCAGCAGCGGGATTTGAACCGGCCACCTCTGGATTGCAAGACCGGTGCTCTAACCACTAGGCCACTCCTCCACTCCACAACATTCTGTAGATAACTCAACATCAAGGTCTCGAGACCATTTTGTGGCCAAACTAGCATAATCTAATTCAGTTATGGTATCCTTTAAATATTTATGGTGAAACTTCAAAGACACCTGTTGCTTGGACCCCAGGGAATAAGCTTCTGCCAAAGTATCTTGGACATCATCCGTGAGGGCTGTCCTGGTAAAGAAGCCAGATAATGGTGAAGCTGCATATATGCAGAATAATATGAAGGGGGGAGCTGGAACTCATATTGCAATAGTGCAAAAGATTTCATCAACCCTCTACAGTAATGACCTGGCTAAGATAGTGAAATCCCTGGGTAGTCCACAAAGAAAAAGGGCTGTGCCCCTGTCCAGGAGGAAAACCTGAGTTGTCACATAAAGAGAGATAAGGGGTGATTCTTGCTGAAAAATGATGCCTGTGACAGAGCCAACTCCGTACCTCTCTAGAAGTTTTCAAAATGGGATAGACCCTCAAGGAGCCCATGAGCAATTTGTGACCTGTGTGCAAAATTTGATAGAAATGCACCCCAGGAAGTAATTTACTTTCCAGTGAGGTAAATGAATAATGTGTCTGTCCCTTGGAACCAGTCATTAATGTGACGCATTCCAGTGGCCACCATAAGATATCGAATACTTAATAACCCCATCGCACCATATTCCTTAAGCATCTGAACTGACACTAAAGGTAAGCAAGGCTTTTTCTCACAGTGAAAACACTGTTGCAATATATGTCTCAAAGTCTGCTCCTCCCTATACCTAAGATGGAGGGGTAACATTTGACATGTATAGAGCCACTTAGGCACCAAAATCATATTAAAAAGGTGAATACGGCCCCACAGTGTAATAGGATAAGATTTCCAGAGGTACAATTTCAGCCGTGTGTCTTCCAAAAGAGTCTTAACATTCGACTGATGCAAAGCTGTGAGATTTGCTGACAAGTGATCCCTAGATATTTTCAAGCTGTATCCTCCCAGACAAGCAGAAAGTCCCTCACCCAATTCTGACAAAAAGTCATAGGCAGAGGGAGAGCCTTAGATTTCGTGAAGTTCAAAATCAGAAAAACTTCCAAGTGCGTTTTGTGGTGACATCAAAACCACTAACATATCACCAGCGTAAGGTAATGCTTTAATCTGGTGCCCATGAATCTTCATCCCCACTGTCCAGTTTCATTAATCTGTTGAATGAGGGACTCTAAAGAGAGAATAAATAACAAGCTGACAACCCTGCCTGTGCTATGTCAAACGGAGTAGTCCTATCCCCATTAACCAAAAGCTACACTTCAGAGGAATGATAGTCTCTATTGCCCACAGAAACCACTCTTGAATCCCATATATACCCAAAACCTAAAGTGTTGCCAATGAACCTGGCCAAATGCCGTAGCTGCGTCAAGGCTCGTCACCAGTAGCCAGCACTACTTTCCTAGCATTTAACACAGATTGTCTATTCTTAACTAATCTGACCTGTGCAGAGCTGATAACTGAAGGAAGATGTGCAGCTAATTGTGTAGCTGACATGTGAGCCAAGAGCTTGGCATTGATGTTTAATAGTGAGACGGGGCGATAGGAGTCTGCCTCTGCTGTGTCTTTTCCCAGTTTCGGGATAAGCGTAATGAGGGTCACATTTTCATTCAGGGACATGTTCCTTCATCCATCACTGAATGGTAATATTATAAAAGTGGTCCTATAAGAGGGACCTGCAGGATTTAAAAAAAGTCCCCTGAGAAATCATCTGGTTGCCTCTTACAGTTAAAACACCAAAGCGGTTTACAGCACCAAACAAAAGGAAAAAAAAAAGAGGAAACTAACAGAAAAACACCACTAGTTAGAGACAAAAGCAGAAGGATTAAAAAGTAGATAGGCAACTATTTCTACTGTTCTTGTACTATTTCAACCAGTGACAACAATCCAGAAGCCTCTAACTTGTCCATAGCACCGGGGCCACCGAGAGACATAGCCGCATCTCAAGAAAGATATAGTAGAATTGGAAAAGGTGCAGCGAAGGGCGACTAAAATGATAGCGGGGATGGGACGACTTCCCTATGAAGAAAGACTAAGGAGGCTAGGGCTATACAGCTTGGAGAAGAGACGGCTGAGGGGAGACATGATAGAGGTATATAAAATAATGAGTGGAGTGGAACAGGTGGATGTGAAGCTTCTGTTCACGCTTTCCAAAAATACTAGGACTAGGGGGCATGCGATGAAACTACAGTGTAGTAAATTTAAAACAAATCGGAGAAAATTTTTCTTCCCCCAACGTGTAATTAAACTCTGGAATTCGTTGCCGGAGAAAGTGGTGAAGGCGGTTAGCTTAGCAGAGTTTAAAAAGGGGTTGGACGGTTTCCTAAAGGACAAGTCCATAAACCGCTACTAAACGGACTTGGAAAAATCCAAAATTCCAGGAATAACATGTATAGAATGTTTGTACGTTTGGGAAGCTTGCCAGGTGCCCTTGGCCTGGATTGGCCGCTGTCGTGGACAGGATGCTGGGCTCGATGGACCCTTGGTCTTTTCCCAGTATGGCATTACTTATGTACTTATATAGCCGAGCCAGGGGCAGAACAGGACCCACCACAAGCCGCCCCCCACTCACACCGCCCTCCCACCTGCCCACCCCCTTACCTTTCAGTTTTTTCCTCCAAGGGGGGGCGTGGCACTGGCAAGCCACTTACATGCTTGCCTGCTCCCACAGTCATCCGGGTTCTGGGTGGCACACAGGAGCAGGTGGAGGACAGACCTGAATGCCGGGCCCGGGGAATTTCGCCTCCCCTGCCCCCCCCCCCCCCCCCCTCGGCAGCCCTGCATAGCATCTCAAAAGAAATGTTTCTTTAAATTTGAACTCCATAGGAAGGGAGCCAAGAAATCTGAATAGCGGGTGGATTCTAACCTGGAATGAATAAAAGCTGCTCATGTTGGGACTTAAGTACACATGAAGGACTATAGGCCACAGATAGCCAGGACCAATAGATTAGATTGGAATTCTGCTGTGTAAAGTTTTGTGGGCAGGGAGAAGCACCTTCAAATCTACCTGAAATGGCACAAAAGGCTGCTGGTTTTGATATAATAAGGGGTGTGATGTGATCAACTTAAGGAAGTAACTAAAAAGCCTGATTGCAGTGTTTTGAACGGTTTGGAGTTGCTAAAGGTCAGAAGACTTCATTCCACAGTAGACAGGTTTAAGGCATGATGTTACATGAGCATGGATATTAGGGTGTGTTGGGCAGGAGTGTCTAGGTTCGAGCTTCCTAAGCTGTGGGTCATGAACCCAAATGGGGTCACGAAACTCATCTTTGGGGCTGAGAACTGGGTGGGCTATCCATAGATATTAGCTTGCACTGACTGGGGGGTCACACACTTTCTGTGGCTTCTCAGATAGGCTTGCGACCACAGAAAAAATGACTAAGCACTGGTCTAGGTAATGTTTTAATTAACATATCTGCTGGAGGACGTGAAAAGAGGTTATTACCATAGCTGAGATTTGTACCTCAAATGACATTCATTAGTAGTCAGTGATGCAACATGTCTGTGTGATCGGAGAGCTCAGGAGAAGGGGTGGAATTACTAGGCAGAAAGATGTTCCAATAATCCACACGGCCAGGGATGAGATGATGATCCTGAAGCCAGAAAATTACTGTATTGAGGCAGAAATTCAACAGAAAAAGATCAGATGAAAGAGGATCCATATAGGCCTCAAGTAAGATATCATCTGCATAATAATGACCACTTATGCCCAAGTCTTGGACTAAGGTGGCAAGTGAGAAAGCAAAAATGTTAAGCTAAGGAGGGACAGGCGAGTCCAGGAAGTGAGTGAGGAGATGAGAGCAGCATTAGACCAATGGAAACTTTAAAAAAGCAGATTTAGAGGAAGGAAACAAATCAACATACGACCTGGCCAACCCACACCAATCTTGGCAGGGCAAATGTATTTATTTTTTTAAATTTTACAATAAACAGTTCAATTATTGAGTGCACGTTGCATTTTCTATGCACCAACTCACAATCATAAGAATAACCAATAACTGAATAGTCCCAGTAACCACCCCACCTTCTCTCCCAAATTAATTAAGCTCCTTAACCACCCTATACACATTGTTTCGTCTCAGAAAGTCCCTCCATATCCCTTTAAATGCTCGCCATTTTTGAGTTATCAGGGCTGTAGGTTGTACATCAAGGCTCACTTCTTTAATTTAAAGATTGCCTGAGCCCATTCTGGAGGGTCCACATTTTTCCACACACAAGATACAAGGATCTGATCTGCAGTTATTCCCAGCTGGCATAATGTATCTGCTCCCTGTTGTAGGTCTTTCACCCTTATATTTAGTAAAACCACTTCAGTTGTAGGTGAAATATCTTGATTCACACACTGAGATAAGAATTAAAAAACCTGCTCCTAATAAGGTCGCCTTCTCAGACAGTCCCACCATATACATGCCTGTATATGCCAGCATAGCCAGTCTTCCTAGCCAAATAAATTCTGCAACTTTAGGGGAGGGGTATAGTATCATTGCTAACTAATTTTTACTCATTTTCGAAAATAGCGGCTGAAAGCCCTAGCTTCCTCATTCTTTCCCAGATATTCTCCTAGTCTGCGCTATCCAAAACCCTTCCCAAGTCTTCCTCCCAATCAACCTTATAGTTCAATCTCTTTCTCTTCTACCAATTCAAGCAACTATATATTTTAGATATAGGCCCTTTACCCTGTATTATTGATCCCAGCAGGTGTTCAAAACTGCTTTTCTCCTGGGCTAATTCTGGAGGGATATTAGAGCTGAGTAAGTAGTGCTTCACTCAAAGCTATACCTGGAGACAAATCATATTGAGCTCAGAGCTCCTCAAAACCATGCATACTTGGCCAATCTTTATAATAAAATTGACCTAAATATCCTAAGTCCTTGAATTCCCATCACCGAAAAATAGATGGATCCCTTGACAGGGCAAATTAAGAGTTGATGGTGATCCACCAAATTAAAAGTTGTTGAGAGATTAAGTGAGATGACTTGAGCTGCTCTGCAGGTGTTGAGAAGACTATTAATTTCACCAAGTAGAGCAGTTATGGTAGATTTTGATACTGTGGTTGGGCCTAAATATTGACTGATGTGGGTAGAGAATGTTAGACTTGCCACAGATTTGGAAAATTGAATAAATACTGCTTTCTACATCAGTTTGGAATGATAAGGTAAATTTGATACTGGATGGCAGCTGGAGTGTGCAAAGGTGTTTTCAAAACTAGGTGAACAATAGTGTACTTTAAAGGATCTGGAACAGCGCTAGTAGACAAGCTATGATTTTGATAATGGTAAGCATAAAAGGAAGGAAACCTAGTTTAAGTTAGAGACTAATGAGGCAGAAATCAAAGTCCTGTTTTTATGAACCCTCCTTTATGGTATAAGATTCATTTGTCAGGTAAAGAACATGAGCCTCTTTTTAATAGAGCATAAAGTGTAAGCGCTGCCATACTGGGACAGACCAAAGGTCCATCAAGCTCAGCATCCCTTCACCTGGCAAGATCCGAAAACAGTACAGCACATTTTATTCTGCTTATCCTAGAAATAAGTAGTGGATTTTCCCCAAGTCCATCTTAATAACAGCTTATGGACTTTTCTTTTTGGAAGCTACCCAAACCTTTTTTTAAATGCTGCTAAGCTAACTGCTTTCACCACATTCTCTGGTAACAAATTCCAGAGTTTAATTACACGTTGAGTGAAGAAATATTTTCTCAAATTTGTCTTAAATTTACTACTTTGTAGCTTCATTGTCTGTCCCCTAGTCCTAATATTTTTTTGGAAAGAGTAAACGAGCGATTCACATCTACACTTTCCACTCCACTCATTATTTTATAAATCTCTAACATCTCTCAGCCATTTTTTTCTCCAAGCTGAAGAGCCCTAGCTGCTTTAGCCTTTCCTCATAGGGAAGTCTTCTCATCCCCTTTACCATTTTCGTCGCCCTTCTCTGTACCTTTTCTAATTCCACTATATCTTTTTTGAGGTACGGTGACCAGAATTGCACACAATATTCGAGGTGCAATCGCACAATTGAGCAATACAAAGGCATTATAATGCCTTCATTTTTGTTTTCCATTCTTTTCCTAAACATTCTATTTGCTTTCTTAGTGGCCACTGCATACTGAACAGGAGGTTTCAACATATCCTCAACGATGACACCTAGATACCTTTCCTGGTTGGTAATTCCTAATGTGGAACCTTGCATCACATAGCTATAGTTTGGGTTCCTCTTTCCCACATGCTTCACTTTGCAGTTGCTCACATTAAACGTTGTCTGCCAATTGGATCCTCAGTCTCCCAGTCTCGTAAGATCCCCTTGTAATTTTTCACAATCCTCTTGTGATTTAACAACTTTGAATAATTTTGTGTCATTGGATTTAATTATCTTACTAGTTACTTCCATCTCTAGATCATTGATAAATATGTTAAAAGCAATGGTCCCAGCACAGACCCCTGTGGAACCCTACTATCTACCCTTCTCTATTGAGAATACGGACCATTTAACCCTACTGTCTGTTTTCTGTCTTTTATCCAGTTTTTAATCCACAATAGGATATTACCTCCTGTTTCATGACTCTCCAGTTTCCTCTGGAGCCCTTCATAAGGTACTTTGTTAAATGCCTTTTGAAAATCCAGATACACCATATCAACTGGCTCACCTTTATCCACATGTGTGTTCACCCCTTCAAAGAAATGTAATAGATTGGTGAGACAAGATTTCCCTTCACTAAATCCATGTTGACTTTGTCTCATTAATCCATGCTTTTGAATATGCTCTGTAATTTTGTTCTTTATAATAGTCTCTACTGTTTTCCACGGCACCGATGTCAGGCTTACTGGTTTATAATTTACCCTGATCTCCTCTGGAACCTTTTTTTAAAGAATTGGCGTTAAATTGGCCACCCTTCAATCTTCTGGTACCATTCTTAATTTTAAAGATAAATTAATACATGTTAATACATGTGGACCATCTAGGAAGGGAGACTGGACTTGGAGGAGGGGACGATCCATTGGAACCCAGGAGGGAGAGAAACTGGACCATGAAGCGCTGGTGGGAATTGAGAGGGAGAGATACTGGCCCCAGGATAGGTGGTACAGGAGTAAGGGAAAACAACGGGGAGGTTTAGAGAGATGGGGAAGACATGTTGGGCATGGAGGGAACCAGTGGTGTGCTGGAGCCAGCTCGCACTGGCTCGCAAGAGCCAGTTGTTAAATTTTCTTCCGGCTTGCAAGCCGGTTGTTGAAAATTGCGAGCCGGCTCTGGCTCTCCTCCCTCCCTCCGGATCCGCCTCACCGCCCGCTTGTTTTTTGAATTCTTCGGGGCAGGCAGTCTTGCCTGCCCGCTTCCAGCGCTGACTGTCCTCCCCTGCCGGTTCGCGCTTTAAAAATGGCCGCCGAGACTTCCAGAGGCGGCCTCGTGAGACTTCTGCTGAAGTCTCGGCGGCCATTTTGAAGCGCGAATCGGCAGCGGAGGACAGTCAGCACTGGAAGCGAGCAGGCAATACTGCCTGCCCTGAAGAATTCAAAGAACAAGCGGGCAGTGAGGGACCAGATTAGGAGGGAGAGAGGAGAAGAATTCACCAAACAACTCGGGAGGGGTGGAAGGGGGGGACAAGGGAGTCGCTGCTGGGCATGGGTGGATGGAGGGGGTTGTTGGGTTATGGGTGCATGCAGGGCAGGGGAGAGGAGGGTCATTGCTGGACATGGGTGCAGGGCAGGGCAGAGGAGGGTCGCTGGGTATGGGTGCATGCAGGGCAGGGGAAAGGAGGGTCACTCCTGGACATGGGTGCATGCAGGGCAGGGGGGAGAAGGGTCACTGCTGGACATGGGTGCATGCAGGGCAGGGGAAAGGAGGGTCACTGCTGGACATGGGTGCATGCAGGGCAGGGGAAAGGAGGGTCACTGCTGGACATCTGGGTGCATGCAGGGCAGGGCAGAGGAGGGTCGCTGGGTATGGGTGCATGCAGGGCAGGGGAGAGAGAAGAAATGCTGGACATGGATGGAGGGGAGAGAAGAGTGAGGAAGGAGATGAGATGAGTGAAAAGGAAGAGAGGAGAAAAACTGCACATGGATGAAGAAAATAGGCAGAAGCTGAGGACCAGAAATGAAGAAGAAAGGAGAAAAGGAAAGAAATAAATGGAAAGGAAGCCCTGGAAACGGAGTTAAGAGGACAGATAGCAGCAGAATCAGATACTGGGCCAGCATGATCATAAAAACAGTCACCAGACAACAAAGGTAGAAAAAAAAATCATTTTATTTTCATTATAGTGTTTGGAATATGTTCACTTTGAGAATCAGGTGCTCAACATTAAAAGTTTATATTTATGTACTTATTTATGGCATTTTATCCCACATTAAACATGAATTAGATTGGAACCTGGGATCATTTTTTTTTTTTCCTGGAGAGAGTAATGCATTGCCCCCCCCCCCCCCCAGCTATAGCCAGCTCTGCAATTTGTTTTTTTTTTTGGGGGGGGGGTGCAGAGGTGGATGGGGGCACAGAGGTAGATGGGGGGGTGCAGAGGTGGACTGGGGGGCGCAGTGGTGGACGGGGGGGGGGGGGGCGCTGAGGTGGACCGGGGAGAGAGCCTGTTGTTAAAAATTTACCAGCACACCACTGGAGGGAACGTAGGAACAGAGACACACAGGGGCAATACTGGACATGGAGGGGGGATAGGGACACAGGGGCAATGCTGATTACAGGGGGGAAAGATAGGGACACAGGGACAATTCTGATTACAGGGGGAAAGATAGGGACACGGAGAAATGCAGGACAGGTCAAGGTAGGAACACAGAGGGGAGATGTTGAATAAAGAGGAAGATAGGGACACTGAGAAGGCAGATGCTGAACGTGAAGAAAGGGACAGGGACACAGAGGAGAAATACTAGACAAGACGGATAGGGATGTAAAGGAAAGATGGATGGTGAACACGGAGAAAGAGGACATGTCAAATGGACAGGAGTCCCTATAAAGACAAGAAAAAACAGAGAAAAGTAGACAAGACACTGGAACCAAAGAGAATAGAAAAATAAAATGCTTAGACACCTAAAATAGAAAAAATATTTTGAATTTTCTAATTTAAATGTTAGTTTTGAGAAATTTGCATCTCTGATCATTTGCATCTACGTTTCTTTTTCTCTGTTATTGCTGTATGCAGAGTCTGGCCTTGAGGTTTCCTGTTCATTAAAAAAAAATTTTTTTTTGTCTTCATATCTCTATTTCTGATTTGTGGTCCCTTATTTGTTGAGGGGTCTGTGTGTTTTATATATGTGACAAAGGTGTGGTGTTAGCATATAATTTTGTATAGCGGTCTGTAGCAGTCTTGCTGTGTATGTAGGGGTGGGGCAAGGTCAATTTTAGTTTGCATGTGCTTTCTGGTTCCCTATTTTGTATCAGATGAGGGTCTATCCATGCTCTGCACACGTGACTAAGGTGAAGGATTCTGCTAGCATATAGCATCTGTGTAGGAATATGTAACAGTCCAGCTTGTTCTAGGTTCCCAATAGTAGATATGCTGGAGCACTAGGACCCAGGGTAATATTTATATCTCTGTCTTTTCATAGGTGGGTTAGGGTTGTCATGTGTTAAGTTTGCTGTATTGATTTTGACTGTATTTTTGCAGGGATTTGGGCTGTTAGTGTCTGGAGTCACTGACTTATTTGAAAGCAGGCCCTTGGCACCCAAAATAAAATTGCTCAAGACTGGTCTCAATATCCTGTAGTCACCACACAAAAATATAGTCAGGATCCCATTCTAAATTCCAACACCCACACCTCAGCCTTCACTGCTCTCCCAGGCCAGCAAGATAGGGCCTTTTTCTTTTGTTTCGGTTTCAGCCAAACCCACATGCCTGGTTCTCTGAGGACAAGCAGGCTGCTTGTTCTCACGACCGGGGTTGACGTCCACGGCAGCCCCCAGCAACCGGAAGAAAACTTTGCGGGCGGTCCCCGCACACAGGGCACGCCCACCGCGCATGTGGCGGCCATCTTCCCGCCTGTGCGCGACCGTTCCCGCTCAGTATTTTTCTATTCCGCGGTGGAGAGAGACGTGTTCCCGTCTCTCTCTTAGTCAGCCCCGGAAACCGGATTGCGGCCTAGCCGCGGGTTTTCTCTTTTTAAAGTACGTGTTCGCGTGTTATTCCCCCCCCCCCCCCCAAAAAAGAAGAGTTTCCTCGTCGTTTTTAGCCGCGAGGGCACGTCGTCGCGGCCTTTTCTTCTTTTTCGGGTGTGCTTTTCACCGCCACCATCAACAATTTTGACTTCGCCGATGCGATTTTTCCGTCGATGTCCTCAAAGGTCCCGAACAGATTCAAAAAGTGTGCTCGGTGCGGCCGGCAGATCTCGCAGACCGATACTCACGCTTGGTGTCTCCAGTGCCTCGGCCCGGAACATAATTCCAAGACGTGCACCTTGTGTCTCGGCTTAAGGAAGCGGACACAGGTGGCGAGGCAAGTTCTGCGGGACCGTCTTTTTGGAACTTGCCTTTCCCGACAGCGGGCCTTGATGAATGCCTCCGAGCCATCCTTCCCGGGATCCTGGAAAGGCTGATGCGCCAGGCTCTGCCGGCACCGAGGGTGCTTGCGCCCCGGCGCCGTTGATGGAGGCGCCGGTGGGCTCTGGCCCGATGCTGAGGCCTCCGACGCCGACGCCGCTTGCAGCACTGGTGTCGACCGCCACGCAGGTGGAGTCGATGTCGATGGAGGGAGCATTGTCCCCGCCGGCGTGGGAGTCCACTTCTCGACGCCATCATCGAGGACGTGGTTCCTCGCAGTCGAGACGGGCCCGGTTGAGGTCTGAGCTGAGAGAGCTCATGTCCGACACCGAGGAGGAGGCCTCATGGGGGGAGGAGGAGGACCCCAGATATTTCTCCTCAGAGGAGTCTGTGGGCCTTCCCTCCGACCCCACTCCTTCACCGGAGAGGAAGCTCTCGCCTCCTGAGAGCCTCTCCTTTGCCTGTTTTGTCAGGGATATGTCCATCTGCATTCCCTTCCCCGTGGTCACTGTGGATGAGCCGAGGGCGGAGATGTTCAAAGTCCTCGACTATCCATCACCACCTAGAGAGTCTTCCACGGTGCCGTTGCACAATGTCCTTAAGGAGACACTGCTTCGGAACTGGTTGAAGCCACTATCTAATCCCACCATCCCTAAGAAAGCGGAGTCCCAATACAGGATCCACTTAGACCCAGAGTTGATGCGGCCTCAATTGCCTCATGACTCGGCGGTCGTGGACTCTGCTCTCAAGAGGGCACGGAGTTCGAGGGATACCGCCTCGGCACCCCCTGGGCGGGAGTCTCGCACTCTGGACTCGTTTGGGAGGAAGGCCTACCAATCTTCCATGCTCGTGACCCGCATCCAATCATACCAGCTCTACACGAGCATCCACATGCGGAACAGTGTGAGGCAACTGGTGGACCTGGTCGACAAGCTCCCTCCGGAGCAGTCCAGGCCTTTTCAGGAGGTGTTCAGGCAGCTGAAGACTTGCAGAAAGTTCCAGTCCAGGGGTATCTATGACACCTGTTATGTGGCATCTCGAGCTGCGGCCCAAGGTATAGTGATGCGCAGACTCTCCTGGCTGCGTGCCTCTGACCTGGACCACCGCAGCGGCTGGCGGATGTCCCTTGCTGGGGGGATAACATTTTCGGCGAGAAGGTCGAGCAGTTGGTGGACCAACTACACCAGCGGGAAACCGCTCTCGACAAGCTCTCCCACCGGGTGCCTTCAGCATCCACCTCCGCAGGTGGACGTTTTTCCCCGGGCCCGGCAGGCTGCACCCTATGCCTACAGCAAGCGTAGGTACACCCAGCCGGCCCGAAGGCCTCCTCAGGCACAAGGACAGTCCCAGCGCGCTCGTTCCCAGTCAACAGCGTGCGCCTAAGCAGCCCCCTTCGCCTCCAAAGCAAAAGCAGGGGACGGGCTTTTGACTGGATCCATGGGAACATAGCCGCCATCAAAGTATCCGTACCGGACGACCTGCCAGTCGGGGGGAGGTTGAAAGTTTTTCACCAAAGGTGGCCTCTTATAACCTCCGACCAGTGGGTTCTTCAAATAGTGCGGTGCGGATACACCCTGAATTTGGTCTCCCCTCCACCAAATTGTCCACCGGGAGCCCAGTCCTTCAGCTCCCATCACAAGCAGGTACTTGCAGAGGAACTCTCCGCCCTTCTCAGTGCCAATGCGGTCGAGCCCGTGCCACCCGGGCAGGAAGGGCAGGGATTCTATTCCAGGTACTTCCTTGTGGAAAAGAAAACAGGGGGGATGCGCCCCATCCTAGACCTGAGAGGCCTGAACAAATATCTGGTGCGAGAAAAGTTCAGGATGCTTTCCTTAACGCACCCTTCTACCCATGATTTAGAAAGACGATTGGCTATGTTCCCTGGATTTAAAGGATGCTTTCACTCACATCCCGATACTGCCAGCTCACAGACAGTATCTCCGATTCCGTCTGGGGACATGTCACTTTCAGTATTGTGTGCTGCCCTTTGGGCTCGCCTCTGCACCATGGGTGTTCACGAAGTGTCTCGTGGTGGTTGCGGCGTATCTACGCAAGCTGGGGGTGCACGTGTTCCCGTATCTCGACGATTGGCTGGTCAAGAGCACCTCAGAGGCAGGAGCTCTTCTGTCCATGCAGTGCACTATTCACCTTCTGGAGCTGCTGGGGTTTGTGATAAATTACCCGAAGTCCCATCTCCAGCCAGTCCAATCTCTGGAATTCATAGGAGCTCTGCTGAATTCTCAGACGGCTCAGGCCTTTCTTCCCGAAGCGAGGGCGCAGAATCTCCTGTCCCTCGCTTCCCAGACCAGAGCATCTCAGCAGGTCACAGCTCGGCAGATGTTGAGACTCCTGGGCCATATGGCCTCTACGGTTCATGTGACTCCCATGGCTCGCCTTCACATGAGATCTGCTCAATGGACCCTAGCTTCTCAGTGGTGCCAAGCCACCAGGAATCTAGAAGATGTCATCCGCCTGTCCGTCAGTTGCTGCAATTCGCTGCACTGGTGGACGATTCGGACCAACTTGACCCTGGGACGTCCATTCCAAATTCCGCAGCCCACGAAGGTGCTGACGACGGATGCATCTCGCCTGGGGTGGGGAGCTCATGTCGATGGGCTCCATACCCAGGGAGTGTGGTCCCTCCAGGAACAAGATCTTCAGATCAACCTCCTGGAGCTACGAGCGGTCTGGAACGCACTGAAGGCCTTCAGGGATCGGCTGTCCTACCAAATCATCCACATTCGGACAGACAATCAGGTTGCAATGTATTACATCAACAAGCAGGGGGGCACCGGATCTCGCCCCTTGTGTCAGGAAGCCGTCAGGATGTGGCGTTGGGCTTGCCAGTTTGGCATGCTTCTCCAAGCCACATACCTGGCAGGCGTAAACAACAGTCTGGCCGACAGGCTGAGCAGAGTCAAGCAACCGCACGAGTGGTCGCTCCATTCCAGAGTGGTACGCAAGATCTTCCGAGAGTGGGGCACCCCCTCGGTGGACCCTTTCGCCTCTCAGACCAACCACAAGCTGCCTCTGTTCTGTTCCAGACTACAGACACACGGCAGACTGGCGTCGGATGCCTTTTTCCTCCATTGGGGGAACGGCCACCTGTATGCTTATCCTCCCATACCTTTGGTGGGGAAGACTTTGCTGAAGCTCAAGCAAGACCACGGCACCATGATTCTGATAGCGCCTTTTTGGCCTCGTCAGATCTGGTTTCCTCTACTTCTGGAGTTGTCCTCCGAAGAACCGTGGAGACTGGAGTGTTTTCCGACTCTCATTTCGCAGAACGATGGAGCGCTTCTGCACCCCAACCTTCAGTCTCTGGCTCTCACGGCCTGGATGTTGAGGGCGTAGATTTTGCTTCGTTGGGTTTGTCTGAGGGTGTCTCCCGTGTCTTGCTTGCCTCTAGAAAGGATTCCACTAAAAAGAGTTACTTTTTCAAGTGGAGGAGGTTTGTCATTTGGTGTGAGAGCAAGGCCTTAGAACCTCGTTCTTGTCCTGCACAGAACCTGCTTGAGTACCTTCTGCACTTGTCCGAGTCTGGTCTCAAGACCAACTCAGTAAGGAATCACCTTAGTGCGATTAGTGCTTACCATTATCGTGTAGAGGGTAAAGCTATCTCTGGAGAGCCTTTAGTCGTTCGATTCATGAGAGGCTTGCTTTTGTCAAAGCCCCCTGTCAAGCCTCCTGCAGTGTCATGGGATCTCAACGTCGTCCTCACCCAGCTGATGAAGTCTCCTTTTGAGCCACTGAATTCTTGCCATCTGAAGTACTTGACCTGGAAGGTCATTTTCTTGGTGGCAGTTACTTCAGCTCGTAGAGTCAGTGAGCTTCAAGCCCTGGTAGCTCATGCTCCTTATACCAAATTTCATCATAACAGAGTAGTACTCTGCACTCACCCTAAGCTCCTGCCAAAGATGGTGTCGGAGTTCCATCTTAACCAGTCAATTGACTTACCAACATTCTTTCCCAGACCGCATACCCGCCCTGCTGAACGTCAGTTGCACACATTGGACTGCAAACGAGCGTTGGCCTTCTATCTGAAGCGGACACAGCCCCACAGACAGTCCGCCCAATTGTTTATTTCTTTCGACCCCAATAGGAAGGGGGTCGCTGTCGGGAAACGCACCATCTCCAGTTGGCTAGCAGATTGCATTTCCTTCACTTACGCCCAGGCTGGGCAGACTCTTGAGGGTCATGTCACGGCTCATAGTGTTAGAGCCATAGTAGCGTCAGTGGCCCACTTGAAGTCAGCTACTATTGAAGAGATTTGCAAGGCTGCGACGTGGTCTTCGGTCCACATATTCACATCACTGCCTCCAGCAGGATACCCGACGTGACAGTCGGTGCTGCAGAATCTGTTTGGGGTTTGAATCCAACTCCACCCTCCAGGACCCGATTTATTCTGTTCAGGCTGCACTCTCAGTTAGTTGTTCTTCGTAGGTCAATTTCTGTTATGTCCTCGCCGTTGCGAGGTTTAATTGACCTGGGTTCTTGTTTTGAGTGAGCCTGAGAGCTAGAGATACCCCAGTCATGAGAACAAGCAGCCTGCTTGTCCTCGGAGAAAGCGAATGATACATACCTGTAGCAGGTGTTCTCCGAGGACAGCAGGCTGATTGTTCTCACCTACCCTCCCTCCTCCCCTTTGGAGTTGTGTTTTATTCATTCCTTTGCTTGTCATTCAACTGAGCGGGAATGGTCGCACACAGGCGGGAAGACGGCCACGCATGCGTGGTGGGCGTGCCCTGCGTGCGGGACCGCCCGTGAAGTTTTCTTCCGGGTTGCTGGGGGCTGCCGTGGACGTCAACCCCAGTCATGAGAACAATCAGCCTTCTGTCCTCGGAGAACACCTGCTACAGGTATGTATCATTCGCTTTTTGGGCACACTTTGGTATTAGCCGAAAATGAATAATTAGGGCGGCAGTTTCGGCTATGGCCAAAAACATTTTTGATTGGCCTTACATAACTTTTTAATTTTTTTGAGGAGTATCTCATGAGGAAGTCTGTCTGAAACTTTCTGAAAATCTAGATACACTACATCAACTGACTCACCTTTATCTCTGTCTTTCCTGAACAGATTATAACCCAGTAATGTTTTCTATGAATTGCGTCTGACCACAACTGCCCTGAATGGCTAAAAACCCTATAAAAATGATGGCTAGTGATGGTCACGTGATGTCTTGCTAAGAGAGTAGACGTCGGTGGGGGAAGCTCCCGGTCCCGACCCCCAAACTCGCCTCTTACAGCATATATTAAACCTACCCGAAAACTAGAACAGGCAGAGGAACGTTTTGGGAGCGAGTAGGTGACATTAGAAATTGATACCCGCTCAGATTACCACAAAAACGGCCCGGCGGGACAGAGCTAAACCAAACCGAAGTGAATCCAAGATGGCGACTGGCACTTGCGAAGGCCCGTCTTCGGTGAGCTCCACGTGGGTGGCCGAGATAGTTACAGAGGTCACTCACGCTATAGACGCTTCGCCAGGCAAAAAATTACAAAATTTAGCGTCGAAACTAGATAATGTAGATGGAAATGTGGAAGCGCTTAAGGGCGAATTTAAAGCATGCACGCAGCGTGTCTCTGACCTGGAAGATAAACTGAAGCAGCTGGAAGGGCTGACGGAGACCCTGCATGGCAAAGTGAAAGCTTTGGAAGAGAAGACAGACGATATGGAGAATCGTTCACGGAGAGGAAATTTAAGGCTGGTGGGGCTGCCCGAGTCAATACCAGAGGCAGAGCTGGAAAGCATGCTGGAAAAATGGCTGACATCCACCTTAGGGCTGCAACAGTGTACAGGACCCCTCAGAATTGAAAGAGCGCATCGTCTCGGGCCCCGCAGGCAAGCAGAAGATCGGCTGCAGGTGGTCATATGCAAAATTTTAAACTATGCGCATAAACTAGAAATTTTGAGGGCGATACGGGCGAAAGGACAGTTGCAGTTTGAAAATAAAACCATCCTGTGCTTTCAGGATTTTTCTGCCAGAGTATCCGGGTTGCGGAAGGCATATACCCCAATTTGTAAGGAGCTTCACCAGCGCCATATACAATTTGCGCTCCTGTACCCAGCCCGCCTGAAAGTATTTTAAGATGGCAGGGCGCAAGTGTTTGATACTCCGGAAGCAGTGGGGGTGCTTCTACAAGGGTAGCCTGCGGGTTTGGATTATCAATACAGCAGGAACTCACCAGACACTGAGAGCAACTTAACGGAATATTGTGCACAACTAGAGAAAGAGGTGCAGGAGAAGGATAATAAAATCACACTAGAGACATCTACTGCAGTGGGAACAGCAAAGCCATAATTTTGGAGGCTACATTACAACCGGTAATAATGGGAGATGCAAAGGCAGAAAGCGTTACTCTGCTACTCTGACTTATGCTGATGCCCTGGACTAAAGGCACGGACTTATGCAATATATGGGGCAAGTGAAACAGGCATGAGAGGCTGAGTGTGTGAAAATCTGATTTAAATGTGGGGGAGGGAGAATGAATGAGAGTGAATGGATGAAACATCTGAAGGATATATGCAGCGGAGTTATTGAAAGGGGGGGGGGGGGAGAAGGGCATGAGAATGTAAATGCATGTTTGGAGTGTGTTATGTCAAAATAATGAATAAGCAACTCTATGGGAAATGTATATGATAGCTGTAGCAATATATGCAGATGCTAAAGAAAGAAGACCTCAGTACTGTTCAGAATGGTCAACTGAAAGGGTGTACTGTTGTCGCAGGGAAGGAGGGGAGGGAGCAGGAGTAGGGGGGAATGGACATAAGAATACCCGGGAAAAATGATGCATGAGTGGATTAAGAGGAAGGACAGCGAATGGATATGAGTGGTTGAAGTGAATACTAACATGCTGTGCTGGAGCTATAAGGGGAGGCGCGGGTTATGAAAAGATATATACCGGTTGATGTATTAAAAATATTAACTAAAGTGCCCGATACAGCAATATATGATCACTGTAGAAACTGATACGGATGCTCAGAATGGAAGGCCTACGATATATTCAGAATGGACCATACTAGGGGTACTTATTACTGCAGGGAGGGATCGGGAGAACCACCACACGGACCCTGTCCGTTGAGAGTAATGGATAAGATGGGGCGGGAAAAGGGAGAGGATTGAGGGGGAGAAGGACGAGAGCACAACATTAAAAGCAAAACGGTCTGCAGAGGGGAGGGGGGCAGGAGGGAGGAGGAACGAGTCGTCAAGGGCAACAAGTTGTTGTGGTGTGTGTTGGTGGTTTGTCTTCTTTTTTTTATCCCTGGAGGGGGGGGCATTGGGTGGGGAACTGGGGGGAGGAACGTTGAGTTTGGGGGCTGCTGGCTGGGACAGTCCTCGAACAATGCCTATATTAAAGATCGGAAATAATATTACAATTGGTAAGATAACATGAAAGGGATTAAATTTATATCCTGGAACGTTAATGGAGTGTCCTCGCCGATTAAAAGGAAGAAAATATTGAGAGATTTAAATAGGCATGGGGCAGATGTTGCATTTTTGTAGGAGACCCACCTCTCAACAGCGGAACATAATAAATTTGGATGTTGGTGGGTGGGGCAGGTAGTGGAAGTACCGGCAGTGGGACGTAAAGCGGGATTAATGGTATTGTTGAGGAAAGGGTTAGATATAGAGGTACAAAAGACATGGAAAGACCCACAGAGCAGATTTCTGATACTTAAAGTGATGCATAATAAAGTACCTTTACTGCTATGCAATATATATGGCCCAAATGTATATAATCAAAAATGGGTGAAGGGACTAATCAGTAAACTTACTATCTTGGGAGACCTGCCTGTAGTGATGGGAGGGGATTTTAACATCGTGCATGATGCATCTCAGGATAAATCTAGAGCGACAGCAAGAGAAGACAATAGTCCAGATAAGGGTATTAAAAGGATATGTTCAAGATTGGAGTTGATAGACATATGGAGAACACTACATCCTGCGGAAAGGGATTATACCCATCTCTCCAGGGCCCATGGAACGCAATCTAGAATAGATCGTTGGCTGCTGTCTAGGGACCTTTTTTCTAAAGTAGGAGAGGCAGGAATTGGACCCTATGGATTATCGGACCATGCATTTGTATGGTATACGCTAGAGTGTGGGGTGAGGACGGACCAGCAATATATGTGAAGATTCCCCCTGAGATTATACAAGGACCCCTTGTTTAAAGACCATCTTTTGAAAGCATGGGAGGAATATCAACACCATAATGCAGAATTTCAGCAGCAGCCGATATTATATTGGGAAGCGGCTAAAGCCGTATTGAGAGGAGAAATAATAGCATACTCCTCTTTTCAAAAGAAAACAAGGGATAGGGAAATTCTGCGCTTAGGAAAACAAGTGAGCAATGCCAGAATCCAATATGGGAAATACCCAACACCCCAGAGACGTACATTGTTATTGACCCTTCAAACGAGTTTAAACGAGCTTCTTCATGAGAGAGCCATGACGTCAGTCAAATATTATCAATACCAACTGTTTGTACATGGTAACAAAGCTGATAAGCTATTATCGCGTTTGATAAAACAAGAAGGAGGTTCAAGAATTACACAAGTGGAGGAAGAGGGCGGAAGGCTTGATGGAGAGATAGCGAAAGTGTTTAGCAATTATTATCAGAAACTGTATGGCTACTGAGCCCATGGAAGGGGACATGAACTTAGATAACTTGCAGTTACCAACCTTGAATGCAAGGGAAGTTAATAAACTGAATAGGGAGATAACATTAGAGGAGGTGGAGTTGGCTGTTAAGCAAAGTAAGCTCTATAAGGCCCCGGGCCCTGACTGATACAGGGCAGAATTTTACAAATTGTTAACCCCTTCCATCATACCGACATTGCAAGCAGATTTCTCGCAATTTATAAAAGACGGAAGGGTACCGCAATCGCTTCAGTTGGCGCAGATAGTGTTGGCGCAGATAGTGTTGCTGCTGAAACCAGGGCGGAATCCAGAGCACACCTCTTCATATAGACCAATCTCTTTGTTGAATATGGAACTGAAACTTTTTGCAAAAATATTGGCCAATAGAATGGCTAGAGTGCTACCCGGTTTGGTGAGTGAACATCAGGTGGGGTTTATGGCAGGGCGCACGGTAGCACACAATATGAGGCGGCTTCTGCTTTCCATGGAATATGTGGAGACAGCTAAAATACTATCCCTTTTGGTTAGTTTTGATGCTGAAAAAGCATTTGACCGCGTGTATTGGGAGTTTTTATTTGCGGTGTTATGGAGATATGGGTTCTCGGGTACTTTTTAGAGGCCTTACAAGTATTATATCAATCCCCAAAGGCTAGGGTATTAGTTAATGGAGTGATTTCTCCTGAATTTGATATACATCGTGGAATGAGACAGGGGTGTCTGCTCTCCCCTATGCTATTTATATTAACAGTAGATCCTTTGATTAGGGAAATCATGAGTAATGGGGAGATTCGAGGAGTAAAAATAGGGAGAAATATGTTTAGAATCTCAGCATTTGCTGATGATTTATTAGTGCACTTAGTGGATCCCCAGAAGTCATTCCCCATGTTGATGGAATGCTTAGAAGAATATGGGGATTATTCAGGGTTCGCGTTGAACTTAGATAAAACTATAGCGATGCCTACAGAACGTGCAGTATGAGCAAGATGGGTGGGAACATACCCAGTACGGTGGGAATTCACTTCTTTTAAATATTTGGGAATACAACTATCTTGAAGCACG
Organism: Microcaecilia unicolor; assembly: GCF_901765095.1. Lineage (NCBI taxonomy): Eukaryota > Metazoa > Chordata > Amphibia > Gymnophiona > Siphonopidae > Microcaecilia > Microcaecilia unicolor. The sequence goes on from NC_044036.1 coordinate 231,068,274, forward strand.
AAAAGTCTATATAGGATAAATATGGACTCTCTATTGAATCACTGTAAAAAAAAAAAACAACACTAACCCATTGGCAAACTTTACCTCTTTCGCTATATGGGTGTATTCAATTATTTAACATGGTATTGTTCCCCAAGTGGTTATATATAATCCAATTAATGCCCTTTAAGGTATTACGGAGGGATCTTAAAAATCTGAAAAGAATGATTTCCCTTTTTTGTTGGGCGGGGAAAAAAACCAAGAATGCAGTTTAAATACTTAGTGGGAGCATGGAATTATGGGGGAGCAGGTATCCCAGACTTAGCCATATACAATTATGCTTGTTTGCTCTGACACCTGGGAGATTGGATATTGGAACAAGATAGATATACTCCTAGAGGATATGAAACAGGATACTATGCTCCGTGGCACATCTTCTCCTTATTACAATGCCCACAAAAGTTACTTCCGAGAGGGTTGGGACAGAGTAGGTTACTGAGAGAACTGACAGACATGGAAGTTTTTGATTCGATTGTTGGGCGGGCGGACCGATGTATCTGACCAACTCCTGATTAAAGGAAATTTATCTTTTACCCTGGGGAATGACAATGTGAGTTTTACCCGGTGGGAGGCCAAGGGGCTAATATTATTACAACACGTATTAGATGACATTGGTAAGATGCACCTATGGGAGATACTTCTGACAGCTGGGAAGGTGGAATGTAGAGATGTGATGGCCTATATGCAATTAAGTCATTATATAGTATCATTGGAAACAGCAGCCCTGGCCCCGTCGTTAGGAAATAAGATACAGAGCTTTTTAAAAAAATGTATGTTTAAATCTTTTTATTATTAAACCGTGACAGAACCTAAACCAGACGTTACTCCAAATACAAGCACTTCCAAATGTCTGTACATGTCTGTCTAGAAGCAATATACAATTTTCTCCCCGCCCCCCACCCTCTAACCCCCCCCTAAACCCCTCACCACCTCACCACCCCCCCCCCCCCCCCGAAAACTATCCCCCCCGTTCTCCCCCCCTCAAGCACAATACAAGAAAACACTCATTGGTTCGTCCGGCACTGTCTACAACACTGTCAATTGAGGAGCCTGCTACGAGCCAGTGGTTGCAGTGTGTCCCAAAAATTCGCCCACGTTTTTTGGAGCGCCCGGCCCTCTTTAGAGTCCATATCCTGCACTCCACGCCTCTCCAGCTTCAGCAGTTTTATCATTTGTGACCTCCATGCTCCTATGGATGGCGCTCTGTTTTCTCTCCAATGAAGGAGGATAACTCGTTTCCCCATCAGGACCGACCGCTGTACAAACGAGCAATAGCCTGGCAAGGTGGGTTTAACTTGTTTAAATTCTCCAAAAAGAAGTAAAGGCTGTCTCTGAAGTGAGCATCCCCAATATTTCTTCGTCTCACCGAGAATAAGAGTCCACAATTGTGATGTGTAGCGACAAAACCAAAACATGTGAGCCAGCGAGGCGTGGGCCACCGCGCACCATGGGCAAGCATCTGAATGACCAAAGCCTGCCTTAAAGGCTCTCGCTGGGGAGACGTGCAGTCTTAATGCAAATTTATATTGCATCTCCCAGAATCGATGAAGATTGAGTTTCCGCGCATGGAGAGCAAGAATCTGTTCAGTACGTCTCCTGTAACCTCTGCCTGTAAGTCAATCGCCCATTTCCGTGCTCTGGTATGAAAATCTATGTCTTCCGTTGAATCCTGCAGGAACCTGTGATGATATTTTAGTGGCACTCCCAGCGTCATAGCAGTATTTAAAGTGTCCTGGACATCCTCGCTCAAATTACTCCAGCCCAAGGCTGTGATGTAGTGGTGAATTTGTATGTAAGCGAATCGATCGCGTTCAGTCAATCTAAATTCCTGCTGCAGCTCCGCAAATGGCCGTGCCTTGCCCTCCTCCGACACCAGCTGGTAAATGTATCGAATTCCATTCCTCCGCCAGCGGGCGAAGGCTGTTGAGGAAGTCCCCTCAGGGAAGTCCGGATTGTTAAGCAGTGGTAAAAACGGGGTCACTCTCCAGTCAAAGTTGTGCCTCTTGCATAGCCACTTCCACGCTGCTCTGGCTGCTATCATTAAGGGTTGTGATCCTAATCCCTCCTCCAACCCCTGTCCTCTAGAGTGTAATCCCCACCCTAGGTGTGCAGTGGGAGCCAGACTCAACTCTAAGAGCGTAGCTGAAAAATCTTGCGTTCCGGTTAACCAATCTCTTATGTGCCTCATGGCACACGCTATCGTAAGATACCGAATGCTGAGAAGTCCCATCCCCCCATGTGATTTTGGTTTTTGTATTACTTGTATTGGAAGTCTGGGTCTCCTCTGATTCCACAGAAATTGTTGTGTCAAGTGATTAAGGGCCCGCTCCTCTCTCAACCTCAGATACAGGGGCAACATCTGGAACACAGAGCCATTTCGGCGCTATCATCATGTTGAAAAGACCCACCCGACCTGAGAGGGAGAGAGGGCACGCGCCCCACAATCGCAGCAGTTTCCTAGTTATCTCTAGAAGTGGGAGGACATTGAGATCGTACAATTTTTTCGTGTCAGCTGGTATGGTGACTCCCAGGTATTTGATCTGATGCTGTGCCCAAAGCAGGGGAAACGGGCCCCTCCATGTGTGTTTCACTGCCTCACTGAGTGGTAAAGCCAGAGATTTAGTTCTGTTAAGTTTGTAGCCCGAGAGGTGACCATAGTTATCTAGGACAGAAAGGAGAGCTGGCAAAGAGCCCTGTGGGTCACTCATCAGCATCAGCACATCTTCCTCATATGCGAGCACTTTTATTTCCTTCCCCGACACCTGGATACCCTTTATGCCATTGTTCGCACGAATTTCAGCCAACAACGGCTCAAGAGTTAGCAGGAAGAGCAGTGGGGACAGGGGGCAGCCCTGCCTAGTACCCCTTTCAATGGCAAAGCTCTCCATGAGGACCCCATTTACCCAGATTCTAGCCCGTGGGTTTGTATACAATGACCCCACGGCTTGAAGGAACCACCCCGTTAAGCCTCTGTCCTTCAGGACTTCAAACAAAAATGGCCATTCTACTCTATCAAAAGCACGCTCTGCGTCTGGACTCACGAGCAACTTGCTCGCCTCCGGTTGTTCCCCTGATAGCATAGCCAGGATTAGTTTCCTGACATTCAGAACAGACTGACGGCCTCTCACAAAGCCTGTTTGCTCCTCTTGCACTAATTGTGGCATCAGGGGCGCCAGTCTGTCTGCTAATATGCGAGACAACAGTTTAACTTCTACATTGATGAGTGAGATTGGTCGATATGAGCTAGGTTCTAGGGGATCCTTATCTTTTTTGGGGATGAGGCTAATGGAGGCCATATTCTCATGCAACGGAAGTCTGCCCATTTCCACCACAGAATTAAGGTAGTCTATTAAGGGGCCTAGTATTTGCATTTTTAGCATTTTATAAAATTCGCCAGACAGCCCAGAAAAATTCGCAGGAAAGGTTATATGAAGACCTGGTTACTAGATGGGCCCCTGAATTGGGTGTGAGGCTAAACCCCTTAAAGTTAATAAAGAGAGTACCTGAGATATCAACTAATGTGACTCTTAGAGAATGTCAGTTTCGGGTAATCCACCGAGCATATTTTACAAAGGAACGCTTATTTAAAATAGGGGCATTGGATACACCGATATGCCAAAAATGCAAACAGGGAATAAATTCCTTTTACCATTCACTGTGGAAATGCCCTCACACTCAGACTTTTTGGAAGGCAGTATGTGGGTATCTGCAGAAACTGATAGGCTGTGTAATCCCATTATCTCCACAGGCCATATTATTAGATTATTATGAAGGGATACCATCTACCGGCCAGGACAAATATATCGTTACTGAGGAAAGCAGGCATCTTGGGGAAAAAAGTAATTCTGGTGGTGTGGGTGGGGGAGGATATACCGTCCTTTTGGGTATGGAGAAATAAGTTGCATGCTTTGATGATATTTGAGCATCGCTATGCAAAGGGCACACCTAAGAGGTGGAAGGTATTTTGAGGAACATGGGATGTGTACATTGAATCCCTTCCCCATAGAGTGAGAAGTATGTTACTCCATATTGGACAATAGTTATATAGAACAGGCGAGGACACTTGGAAGTAATATTGAGATTGAATAAGATGCCTTATATGTTCCAAGGGATAGAGGAGGCCTTCTCCTTTTACCTCTCCCCCCTCCGCCCCCCGCCTGCTTCCTCCCCCTTTTTTTTATTTTCTCTCTTTTTAACAGTATTGTGGTATGTCTGCTATTACGTTAATTAGGGCGATAAATGTTCACACTGACGACTTGCGGGTGGGTGGGGGGGGGAGGGAATTCAATTGGAAGAAGAATAAGATACAAAGAACCTTAATTAGATAAATGGATGGATCAAGAGTAAAGAGGGAAGATAAGGGATGGTATGGGAAGGAAGGAGAGAAATATCCTATATGATAAAACGCACCTCCAACATTCTGAAGCTGACTGCATGGCTGAGGCATTCCTGCTCTCTGTATCCATCTCTTGAATTGACATCACGTACTTCTGGGTTAGTCACAAGCAGAAGTGACCAACCACACGAGGTTTCTCAGCTTCAGAATGTTGGACGTGCATTCTATTAAATAGGATTGGTCAGTTGCTTGAAGCACAGCCAGAGCTCAGCATCCTGCACAGTAACACTCAGACACCAGAGAGAGAGAGGGGGGGGCCTGACACCAGAGAGAGGGAGGGGGGGGCCTGACACCAGAGGGGGGAGAAGGTATCTCTGTCACACACACACTCTCTCTCACACTCTCTCTCTCTCACAGTCAATGTCTTTCTCTCACTCTCACACACTGTCTCTCACACACGCTGTGTCTCACACTGTATCACATTCACTCTCTATGTGTCACACAGTCACTCACACAGTCTCTTGGTCTCATACACTCAGTCTCACAGAGAGTCTGTTTCTCACACACACACTCTCGCACACACTGTATCTGTGTGAAACACACTCTCTCTCTCACACTGTGTCTCACATATGCACTTGCACACACTCTCATTCTCACACACACACTCTCTCACAGACACTCACACCCAGACTCACTCTCTCTCTCTCTCTCTCTCACACACACACACACTCGCACATTCAGTCTCTCTCTCATACACAGTCACTCTCACATACAGTCTCTCAAACATACATACGCCGAGGAAAACCTTGCTAGCGCCCGTTTCATTTGTGTCAGAAACGGGCCTTTTTTTACTAGTATTAGATAAATGGTAATGTTAGTAGAGAGATAGTTAAAATAGTTGATTGAATATTTCCCTATGTCTCTAGACTGATGACCTACGGGGCCATAAGAGTCCAGACCCTGTGGGTTGTGCAAGGGGAGACATGAGATCTTGGAATAGGGCAAGAGGGTAAGAGAATACTCCTGGAACATCTATATATATAAAACTCACCCTCAACGTTCTATTTGCACTGACGTCACTGAAGCCAGGTTCGTAAGTTCGAAGCTCTGAAGCCACACAAAATCACAGTCTGTGGGCCCCGCCCTCGCGTCAAACGTTATGACGTTGAGGGCAGAGCACATTCTCAGCTCCAACGTTGTACTGCACTGTAGCTGTGCTCCGCCCTCGCGTCAAAACGCGATGACGTCGAGGGCGGGGCACACGTTACTCTATCGGTTCCTTTCGCCAGGTCAGTGGGGTGGGGGGGGGCCTTCGAAGAGGGGGGAGCGCCGGCAGCGATGACATCGGGGGGGGTGGAAGGGGGTGCACTGCCAACACACACATCAGGGGGAAGGGAACGGTCAAGGACGCTGGGGGGCGTGCCAAAAGGGTCACAGCACATTCGCACGGAGGCTGCAGGGGGGTCGGCGACACACGGAGATACAAAGGGACAGAGGGGAGCCTTGCTAGCACCCGTTTCATTGCGATTTGAAACGGGCCTTCGTTACTAGTATGGTTATAAAAGGTTAACATAAAAAAAAAAAAAAGGTTCACAGTGATTTTGAATGGTTGAATTTAATAAACCTGTTAAATATAAGGAAAGGGCGAGGGGAGATACATTTTATTAAAAAGATGATGGCTGGGGAGGAAGTGACGTCACCACGACTGATGGCAGCCTAGCTCTCGAGCTCCCGCTCCCCGAAGCACGAAATAGCTAAAAAAGGCAGTCGCCAGTCACTTTATACTTACCAACAGATCTCCCCATCGCCTCTCATTACTAGCAGCATGAGTAAAACGCCTTCGGCGCACTCAAAAGAGCCGGAGAAGTCGGCGGGCGGCGGAATGAGTAAAACCAACAAACGCCATGAGGTAATGGCGCAGGCATCTCCATCAGACTCTGACTCTGCGCTGTCGCTGGCAGAAACGCGGAAGCCTCCCGCGAAGAAAGGCATATCCAGCGAACTTCGCCAGATCCTTTCGGGTATACAAGCTGACATAAAAAAGTCGAAGGATGAGATTCTGGACCGAATGGAGACGTTGAGCTCTGACCTCCGTGAGCTGGGAAATAGAGTCGACGACGCGGAGTCAAAGCTGGAAGAGCACGCTGAAACCCTGCTCTCCTATGATGTCCAATTACAAGCTTTGGAGCAAAAAAAACTCAGATCTTACATATAAGCTTGATGACATTGAAAATAGGGGCAGGAGGAACAATCTTCGATTCCGCGGAGTTCCCGAAGGAGGTGAGACTGAAGATGTTCCACAGATTGTACAAACGCTGTGTACTACCCTGCTGGGGGCTGAGGCTGTGGTGGGGAAGATAGAAATAGACAGAGCGCATAGATCCCTTGGCCCGCGGCAGGAGAACAGGGCACGGGATGTCATAGTGCGGTTTCATCGTTACGAGACGAAGGAACAACTGCTTAACAAGGCCAGGAAGCAGCCAGATCTGGAATATGGTGGAGCTAAAATAACTGTGTATCAGGACCTCTCGCAATTCACCCTACAGCAGAGACGCCTCATGAAGCCGGTTCTGGACATCCTAACTAAGGAGCAGATCGCGTATAGATGGGGGTTCCCATTTTCATTGAACTACACACTACAAGGAGCCAAAAGTAGAGTTACATCTTTGGCAGAAGCCTAGTCATCCCTGCATGTGGCAGGTCTAGTGAAGTCTAGCAAACCACCAAGTGGAGTAGCTTCTGCAACGAAGGCCAAACTTCAAATATGGCAGCGGGTTCCAACAGCAACTAAAAGGAGTAACCCAAAACGAAGAGTGACTGTGGAAAACACCTGAACTGACACGGCAGTTTGGCTGATGTACTTTCTTTGAGTTCCTATTTTGCAAAGCAGCCGGAAGGACACTGGATAATTCTGTGCTACTGACTGGTAAAGAAACGGGGAGGTTTGTTGGGCTATGCTTCTTGTTGTTATTGGTAATAAGAAAATGAAGCGTTAAGTAATGGAGGATAATGGGAGACCATATGTGTGGGGAGTATGTTGCATACTCTGTAGTAATGTTGCTAGTGATAAAGGGTGGGAGTTGTTTTAGGGGAAAGTTAATATGACGGGTCCCAATCAGTTGATGAATGACTATGGCATGAATAAATAAATGGGCAGTAGGCCCTGGTGGCAAATAGGGGTAATTCGGGGGGAGGGGGAGGGCTGGGTTGTTTGACTGATGGTGTATTCCTTTCTCTTTTCCCACTATGGGGTCTTGTGCCCTTTAGTTGGTGTTAGACAGGGGGGATTAATGGGGGGTTGGGGGGACCACTGGTATTGGGAAGCACACGGACACGAAGTGGTCAGACTCCACTTGTTGTGGGTAAAGCTTATCTAACATCTTAATAATGAGTACCGATATAAAGATATTATCATACAATGTTAAGGGGCTGAACATGCCCCAGAAAAGGCAGAAATTGTTCAAAGAACTACAGCAGATGAAACCGCATATTGTCCTGCTGCAGGAGATCCATCTCCGCAGGGTGCATGAGCGACTTCTTTCCCACCCAGACTACCCTGGCACCTTTTTTGCCTCTTCTGTCGACGGATCCAAAAAACGTGGGGTAGCAGTGTTGTTTCATACATCCATATCTGCCCAAATAAAAAAGATTAGGCGGGATCCAGTAGGGCGGTTTCTGTTTATGCAAGTTGTCATAGACCAGGTAGATCTCACTCTGGTATCCCTATACGCACCTAATGAACACCCGGGAACATTTTATGACAAAGTGAAAAGCCTATTAACTACATTTACTCGGGGTTCCTTGATTATGGGAGGAGACTTTAATGAAGTTATGGACCCCACGTTAGACAGATCCGGGAGACCTCAGCATTCGAGCTCCAGGGACTCTCTGGCCTTGGGTTCACTGGCCTATTCTATGGGGACCTTAGATGTTTGGAGATTAAGCCATACAACTATGCGGGACTATACATTCTTTTCACCAGTACATAAGACGTACTCACGCATAGACTATATATTCCTGGACGTCACGTTAGCCGAGAGGGGTCCGAAATCAGATATAGGCACTGTAACCATTTCGGATCATGCCCCAATTTGGGTTACTCTGCCAACCATCCAAGCAGAGGTTAAGGATAAAAGATGGACGCTTAATACAGATTTACTGCAAGAGGGTGAGGTGGCAGAGGGTTGCAGGCGGGCCCTGAAGGAGTACTTAGAGTTTAATAAGGAATCGGGCCCACCTCTAAGTGTTGTGTGGGATGCTATGAAGGCAGTCTCGAGAGGTTACTTTATTCAGATAGCTAGTAAACGTGCGAGGATTCGTAGGGCCCAGCTAGCACAGTGCCTGGATAAGATCCGGTTATTGGAGAGGCAGCATAAAGCGGACGGCTCCCCAACAGTCCTCGAAGAATTACGTGGGCAGCGGCTTCAGTTAGACGCTATCTATTCTGAACAACTAAATTGGATACAAAACAGAAATAGGGTTAGAATATATCAATATACCAATAAGGCAGGGCGTCTCCTGGCCATAAAGCTACGTAGGCGAAAGGTAGACCGAGCGGTCACCCACATCAGGAATGATAGGGGAGAATTACTAAACACATCTAACGCCATACGACAGCGTTTCAGTGAATTCTACCAGGAGCTGTACACGCGGGAGATCAGTCCCCCTAAAGAATCTATTGCAGATTACCTAGCCGAGAGTGACCTAGCTTTGTTGACAAATCAACAGAGGATTACACTCGATGCCCCGGTCACCCCAGCCGAGATACAAAAAGCTATTCAGCATTTACCTTCTTGTAAGTCACCGGGGCTGGATGGCCTTCCAAATGAATTTTACAAGACATTCGCTCCGGAGCTGGCCCCGCTATTAACTGACTTATTCAACATGATAGGGAAGGGTGAATCTATGCCAGCGTCCATGATGGAAGCATGGATCGCGGTGCTGCCTAAACCAAATAAAGATCATTTGGACTGTGGGTCCTACCGCCCCATCTCTGTATTAAACGCTGACGTCAAAATATTAGCTAAAGTCCTGGCCAATCGATTAGCACCCTTGCTCCCAGCTATTATCCACCCTGATCAGGTGGGGTTTGTCCCATATAGAAAAGCAACAGATAACACTAGGCGAGTAGTCGATTTAATGTATCTAGCTGTGAAGATGAAGAAACCTCTCTGCCTTCTCAGCCTAGATGCTGAAAAAGCCTTTGACAGGGTGCATTGGCCATTCATGTATAAAGTGATGAAGGTATTTGGGATTGGCCCACAGTTTCTTGGGTGGATTCAAGCATTTTATAACTCTCCAAAAGCGTGTATCCGTGTGAACGGTGGCAACTCTGCAATGATTCCCTTACATAGAGGCACCAGACAGGGCTGCCCCCTGTCCCCCTTGTTGTTTGCAATGGTCATGGAGCCATTTGCAACTCGGCTCAGAACTAACCCAAATATTCGTGGACTTTCCATTGGGGGGAGAGAACATAAGTTATCCCTATTCGCCGATGACGTCCTGATGTTCGCTACGCATCCCATGACCACCTTCCCTGGGCTCTTATGGGAGATTGACGAATATTCGAACGTGTCGGGTTTCAAAGTCAATATGTCAAAGTCTGAAGTTCTGAATGTCAATCTCTCGGGGGAACTTGTGGACTCGTTGAAGTCCACTTTTGCCTTTAGGTGGGCTAACAGATACATCCGCTACCTGGGGGTCAATCTGACAGCACACCTTCCGGATCTCTTTTCAGTAAACTATAAAGGCTTGGCAGGGACACTCACCGAGGACTTGGATAGATGGGGTGACCTTGATCTTTCGTGGTTTGGCCGAATAGCTGTGGTGAAGATGAACGTGTTGCCACGCCTGCTCTACCTTTTTCAAGCTCTCCCAATCACACTACCCCGTAAATTCTTAGCCACTATGCAGGATCGTATTATGTGCTTTATCTGGGCGGGTAAACGCCCGCGATTGGCACGCTCGGTGTTATATCAGGATAGGAAGAGAGGAGGACTGGGGGTACCTAATCTGGCATGATACTACAGGGCGGTTCAGGCTCATGCTGCAATAGAATGGTTCCAGGACTATCCAGACCGGCAATGGGTGCAATTGGAACAATACACTTTAGGCGCGAGGCCGCTGGGCGCACTCATGTGGATTCCGAGTCCACTTAGGTCATTGGAGGGGGGACTATGTCCCTCCATATATGTCACCCTTTCAAGTTGGGATAGCTTGTTCCCACAGCGACATGCCACGCTCTCTAGGTTGTCCCCCATAGCTCATAATCCACTATTTTACCCGGGTATGTCCAATGGAGCTTTCACGAGATGGTATAAGGGAGGATTACAAATGTGGGGTCAATTATTTGAAGGGGAGACATTGTTGTCGTTTGCAGAAGCCCTTGAGCGATTCCCAGTACTGGGGACAGATTGTTATGCCTATCTCCAACTATCCTCATTTCTGCATACACGGGCAGTTAGGGAAGTAATATCCAGGGAGAGAACAACTCTGGAATCTCTTTGTGAGGGTCTGCCAAAGACCACTGGGCTGATTTCCTGTCTTTATCAAATTGTTAATAGACACTCCCCGACCTACACACTCCATAGGACGAGTTCGCACAGAGAATTGGGTCTGGAATTGGAGGAGGTAACCTGGGAGAGAATAGAGCAGGCTGCGGTGGGAATGTTGCTTCATGTGCCCTTTAAGGAGAATGCGGTAAAGGTGTTATACCGATGGTACTTGACGCCTGAGCGGCTTCGGCGCATTTACCCAACAACGACGGGGCTGTGCTGGAGGGGCTGTGGCGTAAAGGGCACAGCAGGACACATATGGTGGACTTGTAGGAAGGCTAGTGCCTATTGGAGGGCGGTGCGCAGCAGGCTCCGGCTGTGGACGGGTACTCAGATACCGTGGAGCCCGACCTTTTTTCTACTTTTTGCGGGTGCTGCGTGTCGCCCTCAGGTACAGCAACAATTTTTGAAGCAGGCGGTCACTGCTGCTAGAGTGGTACTCGCTGCTCATTGGAAGCAGCCTACAGTCCCACCGATATCTCGGTGGATTCAAAATTGAAGCACATTTGTGAGATGGAAAGACTACTAGCGGAACGCTGCAACCTAATGGGTAGATGGCACCGAATCTGGGACTCATTTACCCTTCACGTCTGACTTGTCTGAAGTGGCTGAATCTAGTGGTGCACTTAATGGGAGGGAGGGATAGGTAGGGAGGGACGGGGTGGCGTGTTGAATGTTAGGGGGGTTGGAGTTGTGGAAAAATATAAAATCTATAAAGGTTGAAGTTCTGTCTGTATAATCTGATCATGCTATTATATGTCTTAAGTAGTAAGAAGTGTTCAGGTTGTTCGAGTTGAGAGTAGTACTAAGTACTGTACTAGCGGTTAGCTACACTCCTAAGTTTATATGGACTGTACTATGACCTGTATGATGTGTTATGTATCAGATTCTCTGTATTATTTTTCAATAAAGAGTTCATATAAAATTTAAAAAAAAAAAAAGATGATGGCTGTAAGTTATGCTGTATTTCTGCAATGATATTCTGCCAGGTTTTATAACATTGTATTGCCACTGCCAGGTTATGGTGGAATTGTATTTTGTGTCTTGTCATCAATAAAAACCGTTGAAACATAAAAATGATGGCTAGTGAGTTTGCATAACGAGCGGGATTCTTGGGAGGAGAGCAAATGGCAGTGATAGGGGTTGGCAGCAGCCAAGTGCCTTATAGCACAACATTGGAAGAAGGTAGACACCCCGACATTGGGTGATTGGAAGTGCAAATTGGGTCAGTTAATACAGGAATGGAGGAGTGGCCTAGTGGTTAGGGTGGTGGACTTTGGTCCTGGGGAACTGAGTTTGATTCTCACTTCAGGCACAGGCAGCTCCTTGTGACTCTGGGCAAGTCACTTAACCCTCCATTCTCCGAGGACAAGCAGGCTGCTTGTTCTCACTGATGGGTGACGTCCTCGGCAGCCCCTCCAATCGGAATCTTCCTAGCAAAGTCCTTTGCTAGCTCTCGCGCGCCCGCGCGCACCGCGCATGCGCGGCCGTCTTCCCGCCCGAAACCAGCTCGAGCCGGCCAGTCTTCTTTCGTCCGCACTCGGTACGGCTGTGTTTTTTGCCGTGGTGAGCCCCGGAGAGTCGACCTCGCGCGTCCGTTATTTAATCGACGTGTTTTTTCTTCGGAAAAGTTTCTTTTCGTTCGGAAAGTGCTCCGGAAACCCTCTTGGGTTTCGTTTGCCCCTTCCCGTATTTCCAGTTTTTGCCCCAGTAAGTTTTCTTTCGTTGTCGGGGTAGGCCTCTTTTCGGCCTCGGTCGAGATTTTTCTCCCTTAAAGTTTTGGTGCTCCAAATTCGTCATTTCGTATTTTGACTTCGCCGGCGTGATTTTTCCGCCCATGACATCGAAGCATTCCAGCGGCTTCAAGAAGTGCACCCAGTGCGCCCGGGTAATCTCGCTCACTGATAGGCACTCTTCGTGTCTTCAGTGTCTGGGGGCCGAGCACCGTCCCCAGAACTGTAGTCTGTGTTCCCTCTTACAAAGGCGGACTCAAGTAGCGAGATTGGCCCAGTGGAACGTTTTGTTCTCGGGCTCTTCGTCGGCATCGGCACCGGGGTCATCGTGTGCATCGACGTCAACAGCGTCCAGACCTTCTTCCTTGGCTGCCAGTGCATCGAGTGCATCGAGGCATCGGCCCTCTGCATCGGCGCCGAGACATCGGATAGCTGCATCGACATCGGTGGTACCGGGACCTCGTCTCCTGATGTCGTCGGACGGTGGTGCATCGTGTGGAGTGCAGGTGAGGGCTGTCCATTCCCCTGCTGGTGGCGGTGAGCCCTCGGGTGGGTCTCCTCCTACCCTGAGGGCTCCTGCGGTACAGCCCCCCCGAGACCGACCTCCTTCGGCCTCGGCCCCGAGGAAGCGACGGCTGGATTCTACGTCCTCCTCGTCGGTGCCGGGGAGCTCCGGTGACATGCTTCAGAAGAAGTCGAAGAAGCATCGACACCGGTCCCCTCCCCGCGTCGGCACCGAGAGCTCTGGGTCGCCGAGGGAGTCGGCACCCAGCAGGCATCGGCACCGAGAGGACCGCTCACCCTCTGTTCAGGAGGTGTCGATGCGCTCCACTCTGGACAGCCCGGAACAGCCTCCACGCCCGAACAGGTTCTGACGTCGACGCCTGCATCGACCTCCATGCCTTTCTCTGCAGCCGCTCTGAACGAGAGCCTCCGGGCCGTTCTTCCAGAGATTCTGGGAGAGCTGTTGCGCCCTACCCCTCCGGTACCGGCGGTGCTTGCGCCCCCGGTACCGTCGAGCGTGGCGCCGGCTGGCCCATCGCCCGGGGTGAGGTCCCCGACGTCGGTACCGCGTGCGGTGCCGACTGCGGCCACCTCCCAGGAGGGCTCCCCGACTACGTCGGCGGAGGGAGCTTCGCCGATGCGGGCGAGGGAGTCTACCTCTCGACGCCCCCATCGTGGACGTGGCTCCACGGAGTCGAGCCGGGCACGGTTGCAGACGCAGGTCCGTGAACTTGTGTCTGACACCGAGGGTGAGGCCTCGTGGGAGGAAGAAGAAGACCCCAGATATTTCTCTGACGAGGAGTCTGAGGGTCTACCTTCTGATCCCACTCCCTCTCCTGAAAGACAGCTTTCTCCTCCCGAGAGTCTGTCTTTTGCTTCCTTTGTCCGGGAGATGTCTACGGCCATCCCCTTCCCGGTGGTTGTGGAGGACGAGCCCAGGGCTGAAATGTTTGAGCTCCTGGACTATCCTTCTCCACCTAAGGAAGCGTCCACTGTTCCCCTGCACCATGTCCTCAAAAAGACATTGCTGGCGAACTGGACCAAGCCTTTAACTAATCCCCACATCCCCAAGAAGATCGAGTCCCAGTACCGGATCCATGGGGACCCAGAGCTGATGCGCACTCAGTTGCCTCACGACTCTGGAGTTGTGGATCTGGCCCTAAAGAAGGCTAAGAGTTCTAGGGAGCATGCTTCGGCGCCCCCGGGCAAAGACTCTAGAACCTTAGACTCCTTTGGGAGGAAGGCCTACCATTCCTCTATGCTCGTGGCCAAAATTCAGTCTTACCAGCTCTACACGAGCATACACATGCGGAATAATGTGCGACAGTTGGCGGGCTTGGTTGATGCTCTTCCCCCTGAGCAAGCCAAGCCTTTTCAGGAGGTGGTCAGGCAGCTGAAGGCGTGCAGAAAATTCCTGGCCAGAGGAGTTTATGACACTTTGATGTTGCGTCCAGGGCCGCTGCTCAAGGTGTGGTGATGCGCAGGCTCTCATGGCTGCGTGCCGCCGACCTGGAGAATAGAATCCAGCAGCGGATTGCGGACTCGCCTTGCCGTGCGGACAACATTTTTGGAGAAAAAGTCGAGCAGGTGGTAGAGTCTCTCCACCAGCGGGACACCGCATTCGACAAGTTCTCCCGCCGGCAGCCTTCAGCTTCTACCTCTACAGGTAGAACGTTTTTTTCGGGGGAAGGAAGACTGTTCCCTATACTTCTGGTAAGCGTAGGTACAATCCTCCTTCCCGACAGCCTGCGGCCCAGGCTAAGCCCCAGCGCGCTCGCTCTCGTCAGCAGCGTGCGCCTCAGCAAGGCCCCGTGGCTCCCCAGCAAAAGCAAGGGGCGAGCTTTTGACTGGCTCCAGCAGAGCATAGCCGACATCCAAGTGTCAGTGTCGGGCGACCTGCCAGTCGGAGGGAGGTTGAAAGCTTTTCACCAAAGGTGGCCTCTCATAACCTCCGATCAGTGGGTTCTGCAAATAGTCCGGCAAGGATACACCCTCAATTTGGCTTCCAAACCTCCAAATTGTCCACCGGGAGCTCAGTCTTACAGCTTCCAGCACAAGCAGGTACTTGCAGAGGAACTCTCCGCCCTTCTCAGCGCCAATGCGGTCGAGCCCGTGCCATCCGGGCAAGAAGGGCTGGGATTCTATTCCAGGTACTTCCTTGTGGAAAAGAAAACAGGGGGGATGCGTCCCATCCTAGACCTAAGGGCCCTGAACAAATATCTCGTAAAAGAAAAGTTCAGGATGCTTTCCCTGGGCACCCTTCTCCCCATGATTCAGCAAAACGATTGGCTATGCTCTCTGGACTTGAAGGATGCCTACACTCACATCCCGATACTGCCAGCTCACAGGCAGTATCTGCGATTTCAGTTGGGCGCAACGCCACTTCCAGTACTGTGTGCTACCCTTTGGGCTCGCCTCTGCGCCCAGGGTGTTCACAAAGTGCCTAGCTGTGGTAGCAGCGGCACTTCGCAGGCTGGGGGTGCATGTGTTCCCATATCTCGACGATTGGCTGGTGAAGAACACATCCGAGGCAGGAGCCCTGCAGTCCATGCAGATGACTATTCGCCTCCTGGAGCTACTGGGGTTTGTGATAAATTATCCAAAGTCCCATCTTCTCCCAGTGCAGAAGCTCGAATTCATAGGAGCTCTGCTGGATTCTCGGACGGCTCGCGCCTATCTCCCAGAGGCGAGGGCCAACAACTTGTTGTCCCTCGTCTCGCGGGTGCGAACGTCCCAGCAGATCACAGCTCGGCAGATGTTGAGATTGCTGGGCCACATGGCCTCCACAGTCCATGTGACTCCCATGGCCCGTCTTCACATGAGATCTGCTCAATGGACCCTAGCCTCCCAGTGGTTTCAGGCTGCTGGGGGTCTAGAAGACGTGATCCACCTGTCCACGAGTTTTCTCGAATCCCTGTATTGGTGGACAATCTGGTCCAATTTGACTCAGGGACGTCCTTTCCAAATTCCTCAGCCACAAAAAGTGCTGACAACGGATGCGTCTCTCCTGGGTGGGGAGCTCATGTCGATGGGCTTCACACCCAAGGAAGCTGGTCCCTCCAGGAACGCGGTCTACAGATCAATCTCCTGGAGTTGCGAGCGATCTGGAACGCTCTGAAGGCTTTCAGAGATCGGCTGTCCCACCAAATTATCCAAATTCAGACAGACAACCAGGTTGCCATGTACTATGTCAACAAGCAGGGGGGCACCGGATCTCGCCCCCTGTGTCAGGAAGCCGTCAGCATGTGGCTCTGGGCTCGCCGTCGAGGCATGGTGCTCCAAGCCACATATCTGGCAGGCGTAAACAACAGTCCTGGCCGACAGGTTGAGCAGGATTATGCAACCTCACGAGTGGTCGCATCAACTCCCGAGTGGTGCGCCAGATCTTCCAAGCGTGGGGCACCCCCTTGGTGGATCTCTTCGCATCTCGAGTGAACCACAAAGTCCCTCAGTTCTGTTCAGGCTTCAGGCCAACGGCAGACTGGCATCGGATGCCTTCCTCCTGGACTGGGGGAAGGCCTGCTGTATGCTTATCCTCCCATTCCTCTGGTGGGGAAGACTTTGTTGAAACTCAAACAAGACCGAGGCACCATGATTCTGATTGCTCCTTTTTGGCCGCGTCAGATCTGGTTCCCTCTTCTTCTGGAGTTATCCTCCGAAGAACCGTGGAGATTGGAGTGTTTTCCGACCCTCATCACGCAGAACGAAGGGGCTCTTCTGCATCCCAGCCTCCGGTCCCTGGCTCTCACGGCCTGATGTTGAGAGCGTAGACTTTGCCTCTTTGGGTCTGTCAGAGGGTGTCTCCCGCATCTTGCTTGCTTCCAGGAAAGACTCCACTAAGAGAAGTTACTTCTTCCATTGGAGGAGGTTTGCCGTCTGGTGTGACAGCAAGGCCCTAGATCCTCGCTCTTGTCCTACACAGACCCTGCTTGAATACCTTCTGCACTTGTCTGAGTCTGGTCTCAAGACCAACTCTGTAAGAGTTCACCTTAGTGCAATCAGTGCATACCATTACCGTGTGGAAGGTAAGCCGATCTCAGGACAGCCTTTAGTTGTTCGCTTCATGAGAGGTTTGCTTTTGTCAAAGCCCCCTGTCAAGCCTCCTACAGTGTCATGGGATCTCAATGTCGTTCTCACCCAGCTGATGAAACCTCCTTTTGAGCCACTGAACTCCTGCCATCTGAAGTACTTGACCTGGAAGGTCATTTTCTTGGTGGCAGTTACTTCAGCTCGTAGAGTCAGTGAGCTTCAGGCCCTGGTAGCCCAGGCTCCTTACACCAAATTTCATCATAACAGAGTAGTCCTCCGCACTCACCCTAAGTTCTTGCCAAGGTCGTGTCGGAGTTCCATCTGAACCAGTCAATTGTCTTGCCAACATTCTTTCCCCGTCCTCATTCCTGCCCTGCTGAACTTCAGCTGCACACATTGGACTGCAAGAGAGCATTGGCCTTCTACCTGGAGCGGACACAGCCCCACAGACAGTCCGCCCAATTGTTTGTTTCTTTTGATCCCAATAGGAGGGGAGTGGCTGTAGGGAAACGCACCATATCCAATTGGCTAGCAGATTGCATTTCCTTCACTTACTCCCAGGCGGGGCTGGCTCTTGAGGGTCATGTCACGGCTCATAATGTTAGAGCCATGGCTGCGTCGGTAGCCCACTTGAAGTCAGCCTCTATTGAAGAAATTTGCAAAGCTGCGACGTGGTCATCTGTCCACACATTCACATCTCATTACTGCCTGCAGCAGGATACCCGACGCGACAGTCGGTTCGGGCAGTCAGTTCTTCAGAACCTGTTTGGGCTTTAGGATCCAACTCCACCCCCCGAGGGCCCTGTTTGTTCTGTTCCAGGCTGCACTCTCAGTTAGTGGTAAATTTTTTAGGTCAATTTCAGTTATGTCCTCGCCGTTGCGAGGCCCAATTGACCATGGTTGTTGTTTTGAGTGAGCCTGGGGGCTAGGGATACCCCATCAGTGAGAACAAGCAGCCTGCTTGTCCTCGGAGAAAGCGAATGCTACATACCTGTAGAAGGTATTCTCCGAGGACAGCAGGCTGATTGTTCTCACAAACCCGCCCGCCTCCCCTTTGGAGTTGAGTCTTCCCTTGAAGTGTATTGTCTTGCTACATACTGGACTGGCCGGCTCGAGCCGGTTTCGGGCGGGAAAGACGGCCGCGCATGCGCGGTGCGCGCGGGCGCGCGAGAGCTAGCAAAGGACTTTGCTAGGAAGATTCCGATTGGAGGGGCTGCCGAGGACGTCACCCATCAGTGAGAACAATCAGCCTGCTGTCCTCGGAGAATACCTTCTACAGGTATGTAGCATTCGCTTTGCCCATGTAAGCCGCATTGAGCCTGCCATGAGTGGGAAAGCGCGGGGTACAAATGTAACAACAAAAAAAATGGAGCGCCTTACAGCTTATCTCAGGGGGGGGGGGGGGGTACTGCGACATAAGGGTGGGTGAGCTCAATTCCAACAGCGATTACTAAGCATTTAGGATGGTGGAGAATTAGAGGATGTTGATGGGCTTGGAGGGGGAGGGGGAGAGAGCATGCCTCAAAGAACCAAGGGGCATTCTCAAGTTATGAAGGGGCAGGAAGAGGTTGGGGGGGGGGGGGTGGCGCATATTATTGGCGCACAGTCTATTTGGGGTGTGGAAGTTGTTAAGGGACTAATTTTATAACAAATAATGTAGAGGAGTTCACTAGATGATAAGCTTGTGTGTGCTGTATTAGTCTAGAAATTGTTAACCCCTGTGTGGGCTCAAGTGAGCAGGATGTGCTCTTTATGAAAGTTGTTACAAAATTATTATAATAAAAATTTAAAGTAAAAAAAAAATTATGGCTATCGATTGAATGTGAACCATATCATCATTTTTTAAATTAGATGTATACCACTCTGTACATTATATTTGCATTGGCAGAGAACACAAGGGATGTAACAGCAGGCAAGAATGGCTTTGGCTGTTTAAATCATTGAATTGAAAGTCGTGAAAGTGAGAGGCAACCTAATGACAATGTATGACTTTAAACATGCTAGTTTCTGTCTGTTGCATTCAGTTTGCCAGAAAGTATCTGGGTAGCAATTGTTTCTTCTTTAGCTTATCGGAAACTGTTACAGTAATGAGTTGTTTGCCCTGAGGTAAGGTAGCTATCTGTGCAGCGACTTAAATTGCAAATTGCATCTTCTGAGGAAATGATGTCCCCAGACCTAATAACTGCTCCAGTTCAGAAGATAAATTGAACTTGTGGAGTCTAATGACATTGAAGATAGTCACTTTGGGTGCTGAGACATTGGGCACAATAGCAGTAGTATGTATTGGGCCTCAAGCAGTGGTATGTATTGGGCCTCAAAGCAAGGGATAATTGATCTTAAAGCCTTATGCTGTCATTTCTTTCTCTAATATCACCAAAATTCGTTCTTTCCTTTCTGAGCACACTACCAAAACCCTTATCTAATCACCTCTTTCTTAGACTATTGCAACTTGCTTCTCTCAGGTCTCCCACTAAGCCATCTCTCTCCTTTTCAATCTATTCAGAATTCTGCTGTACAACTTTTATATTCCACCAGTGTCGCTATTCTCATATTAGCCCTTTCCTCAAGTCACTTCATTGCCTCTCTATCCGTTTCCGCATACAGTTCAAACTCCTCTTATTGGCTTACAAGTGCATTCACTCTGCAGCTTCTCGGTACCTTTCCACTCTTATTTCTCCCTACTCTCCTCCCCAGGAGCTCCATTCATTGGGTACATCTCTCTTATCTGTACCCTTCTCCTCCACTGCCAGCTCCAGACTCCTTTCCTTTTATCTTCCTACACCATATGCCTGAATACATTTCCGGATCCAGTACGTCGAGCTCCATCTCTGGCCGTCTTCAAATCTAGGCTAAAAGCCCATCTTTTTGATTATGCTTTTTATTTATTTATTATTCATTCATGACATTTATACCCCACATTAGCCCGAAATAGACTCAAGTTAAATGTGGCTTATAAACAATAAATGAATAAAACATAATTTATTTTATTTTAGTTACATTTGTACCCCGCGCTTTCCCACTCATGGCAGGCTCAATGCGGCTTACATATGCAGGTACTTATTTGTACCTGGGGCAATGGAGGGTTAAGTGACTTGCTCTGAGTCACAAGGAGCTGTGCCTGAAGTGGGAATCGAACTCAGTTCCTCAGTTCCCCAGGACCAGAGTCCACCACCCTAACCACTAGGCCACTCCTCCACTCTAATAATATACAGAATCCTATATAATAATTCTCACCTCCAACGTTCTAATGTGCCTGGTACCGTGGCTCCCTCGGAGGTGGTCTGCTAGGCAGTTTAGAATGCACTGATGTCAGTGATGTCACTGACAGCTGATTCCAAGGCAAGGGAGGAGTAGGGAAACACGCGGAGCGTGTTTCACTACTCCTCCCCCTGCCTGGGAAACAGCTGTCAGTGCCCTCCCCCCTCGGCGCAGCACCTAAGCCCCTATCCCCCCCCCTCGACGCATCACCCAAGACCCTCCCCCCCCCGGCGCATCACCAAGCCCCTACCCCCCCCCCCCCTCTTGGGCACATCAACTCCCTCGCCACCCGCAGCCGCCAATACTAACGCTGTCTGGCCGCTGCTGCTTCTTCTGTGGAGCAGCAGCGGCCGGTACAAAAAGAAAAAAGCCAAAAAAAGATTTTTTAGGTGTAAACAATTTTTATTGATGACAGTTTCAAATACACAAATCCAACATTGTAAATAATATGTACAGGCAAACTTCTACCTATTACAACAAGTTATCTTTTAAAATAAACAAAAATCGCCATGAAGTTTTAAACTTTAACAGAAGGACCCCCTTTTGTCCCTGTCCATCTGTGTTATGTATGTAAACTAATAATAAAGTTATCAAAAACATCATCAACTAATTCCCAACGCATTATAACACCCTATCGCAGCCCTTAGCAAAATCCACAGTGCGCTTAATGTTTATCCTCAATATGGATTTAAATACCCCCTCCTCCCCTCCCCCCCAACCCTCCTCATCTGCTTCCCTCTTAGCTTTATTGTACTTCTTCCCTTCCCCCCTTTCCCCCCCTGAGGCATCAGTCTCCTTAGTCACAGGGATGTAAGGTCACCTTTTATGTTAGAGTTTGTCATGTAGGAATGTGAGGGTCCCCCAACCGGTTAACAATATAGCTACGGGCATGAGGCGCAAGGGCATGTATATAATTTTTCCAAGTAAGATATAGTTCTTTTTGTCTTTTGAATCTCAAAGCGACAGCTCGGACTTCCATTAACAATAAGGCGTGAAATCTGTTACGCCATTGCCAGTATGTAGGAGGCTCCTGTTTAACCCAATTGACCAGAATGCATTTTTTACCAACTAAGCAGGCCTTGTATACCAACAAATTATGGTGGACACCAAAAAAAGATTTTTAACCTGAAACGCGGCTTCGTAGACAGCCATCTGGAATTGGCTGTCATCACTGCAGCCGCTCCTCCTCTCCCCTCCATGTCACTGCCCCTGCAGGAAGACCCCGGAAGAGCGCAGCGACATCAGAGGGGAGAGGAGGAGCGGCTGCAGAGATGACAGCCAATGCCAGATGGCTGTCTAAGGAGCCTTGTTTCAGGTTTAAATCTTTTTTTGGCTTTTTCCTTTTTGTACCGGCCGCTGCTGCTCAACAGGAGACGCAGCAGGGGCCGTACAGCGTTAGTATTGGCGGCTGCGGGTGGCAAGGGTTTTTTTTTAATCATTTTACTTGATTACATTCACATTTATCACATAAATGTAAGGAAATACAGAAATTAATATAAAAGGAAAACATTTTCTCTCAACAATATATATTTACATAATTGTCCACAATTGGAAGATCCAAGATCAAGAAAACAATCTTAAAGAAAAACTCAAAATGGTTAATCTTACACTTCACATTTTCTGAGGGAGGAAGGTTAATCGGTTATTGCAGCTGGTACAGTGGTAACTGAAGGAAGTTGCTGCAGAAGATTCTTCATCTGTTTCCACAAACTCTTATAATTTCTTAGGTTCAAACAAATAAGTAATAAGGGTAGGGGCTTGGGTGATGCTCTGGGGGGGTAGGGCTTTGGGTGATGCGCCAAGGGGGGAGGGGAGTGTCGCTGGACATGGGTGACTGGAGGGGCAGGAGGAGGGGAGGGTCGCTGGACATGGGTGGCTGCAGGGGAGAGGAGGGTCGCTGGACATGGATGGCTGCGGGGGGGGCAGGGAAGAGGGAGGTGGGGAGGGGGTCCTGAGACCAGATGGGTGGCTGCAGGGGAGGGCAGGGGAGACAGAAGGGACGCTGCAGGGGGGGCAGGGGGAGAGGAGGTCGCTGGACATGGGTAGCTGCAGGGGGAGAGGAGGGTTGGTGGGAGGGGGTCCTGAGACCAGATGGTGGCTGCGGGGAGGGGGGGCAGGGGAGACAGGAAGGACGCTGCGGGGGGGGGATTACCTTGCTAGCGCCCGTTTCATTGCCTACCGAAACGGGCCTTTTATACTAGTATAACATAAATTACAGTAACTTCAAGAAACAAATGTACAGTAAGTAACCAGGAATTTTAGACTATCTCAAGGACAAACAAATAATTAGGGTGGGTAGGTGAGAGCGTAATTAGGCAGGACTAGATGGGAAACAAGATTAAGAAAAGGGTGTGGGTAAAATTCAAATAGTTGTTTGTGTCATGTCTCCAGCTCCTACCTGTGCCCCCGCTGGGGCAGGCGATGGCCCTCGGGCGGGTCCAGATGGACCTCCGCTGCAGCCGATGCTGCCGCGGGTCAGACCGAGGCCGGCGGTCTGCTGGAGTGAACGCCGACCTCGGAGGAGGAAGCACGCCGGCCAAGATGGCGGCCCCGGCGTGCTGGCTAGGGGCCCTGGCTAGGGGCGGATCAGCGCGGAAGCTCCGCCCCCTCGCACCGGATTGGTGCACCGGCGCTAGGACTCCGCCTGCATGGCAGTTCGGCCAATCGAGCCTCCTTTTGTCTGCCAGGACCAGGTGGTTGGCTCTCTCTCCGAGGGAGGGGCGGATTGGCGCTAAATTTAAACGGACAGACTGGAGGAGTCCAGTGCTTCCGGTTCTTTTTGTCAGAAGCCGACGCAGCGGATCTGGAAAGCTTGACTCTTCAGAGACTGTGTTCCTTTGACTTGCTGGCCGTCCTTGCCAGCAGCTTTCAGAGACTGTGTTCCTCTTCAGGCTAGCCGTCCTTGCTAGCCACCTCCAGAGACTGTGTTCCTCTTTAAGCTAGCCATCCTTGCTAGCCACCTCCAGAGACTGTGTTCCTCTTCAAGTTAGCCGTCCTTGCTAGCCACCTTCAGAGACTGCGTTCCTCTTCAAGCTAGCCGTCCTTGCTAGCCACCTTCAGAGACTGCGTTCCTCTTCAAGCTAGCCGTCCTTGCTAGCCACCTTCAGAGACTGCGTTCCTCTTCAAGCTAGCCGTCCTTGCTAGCCACCTTCAGAGACTGCGTTCCTCTTCAAGCTAGCCGTCCTTGCTAGCCACCTTCAGAGACTGTGTTCCTCTTCAAGCTAGCCGTCCTTGCTAGCCACCTTCAGAGACTGTGTTCCCTTTCAGTGCTAGCCGTCCTTGCTAGCTGTCTGCAGAGACTGTGTTCCTCCTCAGTGCTAGCCGTCCGTGCTAGCTGCCCTTCAGAGACTGTGTTGCTGACTACCAGCCAGGCCGGCCGTCACCCTGCGGTTCCAGCAGTCCTGCTGGCCGCCTGCAGCTGAGGGCTCAACCCTTGGTGAACGGCGGTCGCCGCGGGTGAAGATTCGGGGGTGCGCGGCTGTCCTCTGAGGTCTTGCGGGGCCTCAGGGAACCTAAGGGCTCACCAATAACCGAACAGGACACTTTGTATCAGAAGAGCCAGACTGAAGAAATGTGTTTTTAGAAGACTTTTTAAAGTTAGGTAATCCTCTGTGAACTGATTGATTTAGGAAGATAATTCCAAACTTTGGTACCTTGATAAGAGAAACTAGCAGCGTGAATTGTTTTATATATCTCATTCTTACAGATAGGGAAATGTAAGACAAGATATTCTCTAGATGATGAAACAGTATTATGAGGGAGTAATTTAGTAAGGTTATTCATATTTGATGGGGCTTGACCAAACAGAATTTGGTGGATGAAAACGCATAATTTGAAAGATATTCTTTCTCTTATTGGTAACCAGTATAGCTCATATAAAAGAGAGAGTGGCTTTGGCGAAGCGATGAGATCTACTTATAAGACGAGCAGCAGTATTTTGAGCTGTTTATAATTTTTTGAGAAGACCATCTTTAAGTCCAGCATAGATGGAAATTGCAGTACTTGAATTTGGTGAGGACAAGGGATTGAATCAATACGAGACAGATTTAGAGAAAAATGGCCTCAATCTCTTTAGCTTCCAAAGTGAGTGAAAGACTCGAGGTCAACTTAGCGACTTGGTTTTCAAGGGTGAGGAAATGATCTATTGTGACTCCCAAGATTTTCATTGATAACTCAAGGGAATAGGTTTTGTTCTTATAGTAAAGTTACTAAGATTCATAGGATAGTCAGGTTTAGTTTATAATTATAACTTAGTTTATTTGTATTAAGTTTTAGTTTGAAATTAGAAGCCCATGATTCCATAAGTTTTATCCCTAGACTAATCAAGTGAGTTATGTCAAGTAATTCCTTAGAGAATCTTTGGCATATATATATGTTGAAAGACCATATTTTTTCTAAAAGATGACCAAGATGTATCATCATAATGTTAAACAATATGGGTGAAAGAGGGGGACCCCACAGTCAAGAGACCAAGTAAAAGAAAGTACACCTGATTGACTTGATACAACCTAGAACTTAAAAAGCCAGAAAACCACAATTCCATAGATTCCGTAATAGTTAAGAATATATAAAAAAAATATTATGATCAACAGTATCAAAGGCATAGGATAGATAACTATCATATTTTGTTGCCAAAACTTAATTCTCTCCTAAAGTTAGCTAAGCGGGTGATAAGCACAGTTTCTGTACTTTGAGGGCCTAAAACCAGATTGTGAACTACGAAAAATAGCGTGAAGCTGGAGATACTCCATAAGGTGGCGCATGACAAGTCCTTCCATTTCTTTAACAAGAAGAGGAATTGAGGCTACTGATCTGTAGTTGGACACTAAATTAGGCTAGTTTGGGTATTTTAGGTATATGAGTCAAAATAATATTGCCATTGTCAGAGAGAAAGAAACCTTGAGACATCAAAGTAAGAGTCAAGTGCAAATAATGTAAGAAGAAATCAGAAGCTGAGTTGAGATAAGTAGGGCACGTATCAAGCAGACTAGGAGGCATATTTTCAAAGCACTTAGCCTTCCAAAGTTCCATAGGTTACTCCATAGGTTACTATGGAACTTTGGAAGGTTTAAGTGCTTTGAAAATACGCCTCAATGTGAATTTGTGTATTTGAATAATGCATGATTGCAGGGCCGTGCCAAGGGTTTCTGGTACCCCCCCTGCAGACTATCAGTTGGTTGCCCCCCCCCCCCTCTCGCTTCTTCATTAGATGTTTCTCCATTGCTACCTGTCTTTCCTTTAGACTGAAAACTACAGGCCCAGCCAGACCTGACAAAAGGGTCTACCACACCCTTCAATGTCAAGCATATAATAGAAAACTGTAAATTAGCTTACACAGGAAAGCAGTTTAAAAAATAAACACAATTCCTGCTGTTTCTTAACACTGCTCTCCAGAGAAAGCACTGCCTTTATAAGAGGCTTTTCAGTGGGACTTAGCCTATTAAAAACTATTAGCATAATTAGGAATGGCCAGCCCTTGTAACTGCAGAGACCTAAGCTTTGATTATGCATGTTCCTGTCTTTGTTACAGTGTGGGGGGGGGGGGTCTCTTCATCTCATTTACACAGTCTGACCTCCCTGGCTCACTGGGAGCCCAGTCTCTTGGAGACTGCTATACATTGCAAAATAAGATAGCAGATGTAAATTCTCAAAGTGGACATATTCCAAACACTAAAATGAAAATAAAACGATTTTTTCTACCTTTGTTGGCTGGTGACTTTCTTTTCTGATCATGCTGGCCCAGTATCTGATCTGTTGCTGGTATCTGTCCTCTTAACTCTGTTTCCAGGGCTTCCTTTCCACTGTATGTATCCCTCATTGATAAGTCTCTGACTCTAAAGTTTAGCAATTTCATTAAAGCAAATGTATTTTCAAATATCACAAACTCTCCCTATCCAAGCAGAATGTTTATATAAAAACAAACACACAAAAAAAGCAATCAGATTTTTTACTTACCAGCTATTCTACACTATACGTCAGCTAAACTTCCTCTTTGAACCTCAGCCAATTAAATGGATTTTAGCTGTAGCTATGATAATTATGTACACATCATTGCAGTCATGCCCTCCTCTCAGTGTACATGCTCAAAAAACAAAACTTTGAACCACTACAGATAACAATTACACTATTTATTTTTTATTTCTCCCCAGTCTCACTTGCACACCTGCCTCCAAACCTGTTCTCTTTAATTTGAATGTTGTTCCAGCTCACCCTGAATGAAAGTTGTTCACACACCAAAGCCATAAATAGCTGCTGGTTGTACTCTTTGAAGCAGCTTTAGCAGAGCAGCGTGTCTGTCCTCAGCACTGCTGGGCTACCTTCACTTCCTGATGCAGGAAGGGCAGGGGAGGAGAGGAGAATCACAACTTCAGGTAAAAGATTTTGCAAGTGAGTGGCGCCCTCTAGAGGTCGGCACCCCCCTGTGTTGCTTACCTCGCTTACCGTGTCGGTACGGCCCTGCATGATTGACCTGATCAGTAGTGATTGGATGAAAAACGGACCAGAATCTATCTGCTTGAGAATGAGGCAGTAAAGGATCATGTAAATAGAGGAAATAGTCTATAGATGAAGGGGTACTGTTAAGTTGTAGTCTGATTTAGCTATTTTCTGTTTAAAATATGTAGCCAAGTGGTCGGCAGTAGGTGTGGGATCAGTTGAATTGGTTATTACTTGAGGGTCCATTAAACTATTGACTAATGAATAGTTTTTCCTCAGGTTGACTACTGTATCACCAATGAATTTGGAATAGTGGGAGGGTTTTCGCTTTGGAGATCATTGTAGATTTTCAAAAGTTTTTTTTCCCAAGCAATCCATTATTAGTGGATTTGTCCTTAGCCCAAATTCTCTCCTGTCTCCTGCATTTACATTTCATTTGTAAAAGATCATCATTGAACCAAGGAGATAATCTTTCGGATGAGATTTGACAGTCACAGATGCAATAACATCGAGGACTGCTTTACAAGTATGATTCCATTGCTGAATTAATTCAGGGAACGGTTTGAGGTAAGTAATATAGAAAAATGCTATTAGTTGGTCTTGGTAAAATACAGGCCAAGGCAGGCTTAGAGCTGAGAACTAGGCCTATAAAAATCAAAGACCATCTCTGACGTGAATTAGGTCACTGCTGCTGAATTAAGCTGACAGGGGGAATATGTTCTCAAAACAGCAGGTGCACAAGGCAATTAACAGGACAGTAATAAAAAGTTGGGAGCAAAGATGTTTTGACTAAGGCAGACCACAGTGGGTCAGACTGACATAAACAAGAACATCCAGGGGGGCTGAAGGGAGACTTGGGAACATGTGAAGTCATTGCAGTCAAAAGATGTTGATGTCCAGAAGCTATTAACATGTGAGCTCATTATGGTCACAGATGTTGAGACTTGGAAGTTGTAGACATGTGAACTCATTGTTAGCGAGGGTGTTGATACTTAGAATTTGGAAACATGTTAAGTCATAATTATCAACCGATAATGGGCAAGGACTGCTGGTGAGAAAGTTAGGGTCCATAGGAATGAATGGTACAAGAAATGTATAAAAAGGCCGTCTGCTAGGCAGAAGGCAGAAGAGAGATGACTGACTGCATTTGCTGTGGGTCGCGGAGCGCTGTTCCACCGTGTTCCAGATATTGAATGCCTAATTGCCTGTACTGCCTAAGAGGCTATAAATTACCTTCTTATATCCCAGTGTGTCCTTCTGATTATGGAGCTTGTTAGTACTCAGACTGTGTAAAACGGTCTGGAGAAGATACGAGGTCAGAGTAATTAATCATGCAATTATTTACAGTAATGTACTGAATGACTCCTTGAACAGAATTTTAAAAGGTCAATTTACCTCTAGTTTTAAAGGAATGTAATGAATTTTGGGATTTGGAATGACAATTAAGTTTCTTCCAGTGCAATTTAAAAGAGGGTTCTGTGATCTGACCAAGGTATTGGGGTCCAATGAAAATCTGAGATGAAAAAAATAGTAGGGTCTGTAAATTAGTTGCTATTTATAATAGCATTGATACTTGTCTTTGTGCTTTCTTATGATTCATACTTTTGTGTTACATTAGGAATACTTTGTTCCATCTTGCATTGTGTAGAGTTGAGTATGCTTTGTTCTGTATTAGCAATGCTTAATAAAGACTTCTATAAATTAAAAAAATATTTTAGTTTCTAATATATAATTGATGATCTTTAACATGAGAGGACATTCTGTGAAAAGTGAGAATTGCTAAATATTAAAGAATTCTAGGAAATTCTGGTGTATTGTTTGGTGATGTTTTCAAGATGTAAATTAACATCTCCAACCATAATATCATTAGTAATACATACATTGGAGATGAATTTGGTAAGATCAGCCTCAAACTAAGTTCCAGCAATTAGGAGAATGATATAACATTAGAAGGTAGATAGGTTTAAATAAAGAATTGCAAGATACAGAACAAGTAGCAATTTCCAGATTAGGAGATCAAAATTCAGAGATCGTTTATACCTCAAATAAAGATTTATAGTTGATAGCTAAACCATCTCCCCTTTTTAGCTCTAGGGAAATGAATAACGAATAACTGGGTGGGCTTACATCTAAAATAATAGGATCATCTTTTGCATGTAGCCAAGTTTCAGAGTTTATACAAAATCAAATTGAGCATTAGTTATCCAATCTTTAATAATTACAGCTTTAACAACCGATCAAGCATTGACATAACCTACAGACAGAGAAAATAAGAACAAGTAAAGTTCCTCGACATTGGGCCTTTAATCAAGTGGCGTTTATTATGAAAGGCTTTGGAGCCTTTTTTAAAATATGATGTATAGTAGAAGGCACAACGTTCAGATCACTGTGATTCAAATAGCTATGAGCAAAACCAGAGGGATTCCTTTGGTGATAAGTTGGTAACCAGTAAGGATAATAATATCTTATAGAATATATCACTGGGATAGCAAAATAGGAATCAAACCCGTTAGTAAAATGAATTAAGTGACTAGATAGAATGAGAAAAGAAATTAAACAATATAGCAGGACTCATAGCGTTCATTAAGGAATACTTTGAAACAAGCACTCAACATCTGTGCGAAAGCAAACATGTGATAAGCATAATGAAAACAAAATAAAAAAGAGAGAGGAAGTGACGTCACCAGGAGAAATGGCAGCCTACGCCATGAGCGCTGGTCGACCCTACATAAGTACATAAGTAATGCCATACTGGGAAAAGACCAAGGGTCCATCGAGCCCAGCATCCTGTCCACGACAGCGGCCAATCCAGGCCAAAGGCACCTGGCAAGCTTCCCAAACGTACAAACATTCTATACATGTTATTCCTGGAATTTTGGATTTTTCCAAGTCCGTTTAGTAGCGGTTTATGGACTTGTCCTTTAGGAAACTGTCCAACCCCTTTTTAAACTCTGCTAAGCTAACCGCCTTCACCACTTTCTCCGGCAACGAATTCCAGAGTTTAATTACACGTTGTGTGAAGAAAAGTTTTCTCCGATTTGTTTTAAATTTACTACACTGTAGTTTCATCGCATGCCCCCTAGTCCCTAGTATTTTTGGAAAGCGTGAACAGAAGCTTCACATCCACCTGTTCAAACTCCACTCATTATTTTATATACCTCTATCATGTCTCCCCTCAGCCGTCTCTTCTCCAAGCTGTATAGCCCTAGCCTCCTTAGTCCTTCTTCATAGGGAAGTCGTCCCATCCCCGCTATCATTTTAGTCGCCCTTCGCTGCACCTTTTCCAATTCTACTATATCCTTCTTGAGATGCGGCGACCAGAATTGAACACAATACTCAAGGTGCGGTCGCACCATGGAGCAATACAACAGCATTATAACATCCTCACACCTGTTTCCATACCTTTCCTAATAATACCCAACATTCTATTCGCTTTCTTAGCCGCAGCAGCACAACTGAGCAGAAGGTTTCAGTGTGTTATCGACGACGACACCCAGATCCCTTTCTTGGTCCGTAACTCCTAACGTGGAACCTTGCATGACGTAGCTATAATTCGGGTTCTTTTTTCCCACATGCATCACCTTGCACTTGCTCACATTAAACATCATCTGCCATTTAGCCGCCCAGTCTCCCAGTCTTGTAAGGTCCTCTTGTAATTTTCACAATCCTGTCGTGATTTAACGACTGAATAACTTTGTGTCATCAGCAAATTTAATTACCTCGCTAGTTACTCCCATCTCTAAATCATTTATAAATATATTAAAAAGCAGCGGTCCTAACACGGACCCTTGAGGAACCCCACTAACTACCCTTCTCCATTGTGAATACTGCCCATTTAACCCCACTCTCTGTTTCCTATCCTTCAACCAGCTTTTAATCCACAATAGGACATTTCCTCCTATCCCATGACCCTCCAATTTCCTCTGTAGCCTTTCATGAGGTACCTTGTCAAACGCCTTTTGAAAATCCAGATACACA
Source organism: Microcaecilia unicolor (assembly GCF_901765095.1). NCBI lineage: Eukaryota > Metazoa > Chordata > Amphibia > Gymnophiona > Siphonopidae > Microcaecilia > Microcaecilia unicolor. The sequence goes on from NC_044036.1 coordinate 231,099,140, forward strand.
ATATCAACCGACTCCCCTTTGTCCACATGTTTGTTCACTCCTTCAAAGAATTGAAGTAAATTGGTCAGGCAAGATTTCCCCACACAAAAGCCATGCTGACTTGGTCTCAGTAATCCATGTCCTCGGATGTGCTCTGTAATTTTGTTTTTAATAATAGCCTCTACCATTTTCCCAGGCACCGACGTCAGACTCACCGGTCTATAATTTCCCGGATCTCCCCTGGAGCCTTTTTAAAAATGGGCGTTACATTGGCCACCCTCCAATCTTCCGGTACCACGCTCGATTTTAAGGATAAGTTGCATATCACTAGCAGTAGCTCCGCAAGCTCGTTTTTCAGTTCTATCAGTACTCTAGGATGAATACCATCCGGTCCAGGAGATTTGCTACTCTTCAGTTTGCCGAACTGCCCCATTAAGTCCTCCAGGTTACCGTGAAGTCAGTAAGTTTCTCCGACTCGTCCGCTTGAAATACCATTTCCGACACCGGTATCCCACCCAAATCTTCCTCGGTGAAGACCGAAGCAAAGAATTTATTCAGTCTCTCCGCTACATCTTTGTCTTCCTTGATCGCCCCTTTTACCCCTCGGTCATCCAGTGGCCCAACCGATTCTTTTGCCGGCTTCCTGCTTTTAATATACCGAAAAAAATTTTTACTATGTTTTTTTGCCTCTAATGCTATCTTTTTTTCATACTCCCTCTTGGCCTTCTTAATCTGCGCCTTGCATTTGCTTTGACACTCCTTATGCTGTTTCTGTTATTTTCAGACGGTTCCTTCTTCCATTTTCTGAAGGCGTTTCTTTTAGCCCTAATAGCTTCCTTCACCTCACTTTTCAACCAGGCCGGGTGTCTTTTGGACTTCCGTCTTTCTTTTCTAATTCGCGGAATATGTATGGCCTGGGCCTCCAGGATGGTATTTTTGAACAGCGTCCACGCCTGTGTACAGTTTTTACTCTCTCAGTTGCCCCCCTAAGTTTTTTTTTTACCGTTCTTCTCATTTTATCATAGTCTCCTTTTTTAAAGTTAAACACTAACGTACTTGACTTTCTGTGTACAGTTACTTCAAGGTCGATGTCAAAACTGATCATATTATGGTCACTGTTATCAAGCGGCCCCAGTACCATAACGTCCCTCACCAGATCATGCGCTCCACTAAGGACCAAGTCTAGAATTTTTCCCTCTCTCGTCGGCTCCTGCACCAGTTGCTCCATAAAGCTGTCCTTGATTTCATCAAGGAATTGTATCTCTGTAGCGTGTCCCGATGTTACATTTACCCAGTCTATATTTGGATAATTGAAGTCACCCATTATTATCACATTGCCCATTTTGTTCGCGTCTCTGATTTCTTTTATCATTTCTGTGTCTACCTGCTCATCCTGGCGAGGCGGACGGTAGTAAACTCCTATCACCATTTTTTTCCCTTTTATACATGGAATTTCAACCCACAGTGATTCAAAGGTGTGATTTGTGTCCTGCTGAATTTGTAATCTATCTGAGTCAAGGCTCTCGTTAATATACAATGCTACCCCTCCACCAGTCCGGTCCACCCTATCATTACGATATACTTTGTACCCCGGTATGACAGTGTCCCACTGGTTATCCTCCTCCTCCTTCCACCAGGTCTCAGTAATGCCTATTATATCCAATTTTTCATTTAGTGCAATATATTCCAACTCACCCATCTTATTTCTTAGACTCCTAGCATTTCCATATAGACATTTCAGAGTATGTTTGTTGTTCTTATTTGCATGATGCTTAGTACCTGACACTATTGATTTGACATCTTTTGTCTGATCTTTAGTTGTATTTAAGGGCACTTGGCCTACCACGGTCTGTTGTGCAACCTCACTGTCCAGAAACCCTATCTTCCCTGTTTGTGAGAGGTATCTTTGCAAGATACCTTTTCCCGAACCATGCGCTTTTGAGCGACTGTCGGCCTTCCCCCCATTTCTAGTTTAAAAGCTGCTCTATCTCCTTTTTAAATGCCGACGCCAGCAGCCTGGTCCCACCCTGGTTAAGGTGGAGCCCATCCTTTCGGAATAGGCTCCCCCTTCCCCAGAATGTTGCCCAGTTCCTAACAAATCTAAAACCCTCCTCCCTGCACCATCGTCTCATCCACGCATTGAGACTCTGGAGCTCTGCCTGTCTCTTGGGCCCCTGCACGTGGAACAGGTAGCATTTCAGAAAATGCTACCCTAGAGGATCTGGATTTGAGCTTTCTACCTAAGAGCCTAAATTTGGCTTCCAGAACCTCTCTCCCACATTTTCCTATGTCATTGGTACCCACATGTATCAAGACGGCAGACTCCTCCCCAGCACTATCTAAAATCCTATCTAGGTGACGCGTGAGGTCCGCCACCTTCGCACCAGGCAGGCAAGTCACCAGGCGATCCTCACGTCCACCAGCCACCCAGCTATCTATATGCCTAATGATCGAATCACCAACTACAACAGCTGTCCTAACATTTCCCTCCCGGGCAGCACTTGGAGACATATCCTCGGTGCGAGAGGATAGTACATCCCCTGGTGGGCAGGTCCTGGCTACAGGAGTACTTCCTACTTCACCAGGGTGATGCTCTCCTTCTAGGAGACCTCCCTCCTCCAAGGTAGCACAAGGGCTACTAGACTGGAGGTGGGACCTCTCTACAACATCCCTGTAGGTCTCCTCTATGTACCTCTCTGTCTCCCTCAGCTCCACCAGTCTGCTACTCTAGCCTCAAGAGAACGGACATGTTCTCTAAGAGCTAGGAGCTCTTTGCATCGGGCGCAAACATATGATATCTCACCAACTGGGAGATAATCATACATGTGACACTCAATGCAAAAGACTGGATAGCACCCCTCTCGCTGCTGGACTGCTGACTCCATCTTAGTGTTTTTGAGTTTTCCAATATTTTAAAACTTGCTACAGTATTAAGGATATTAGCCTAATATAAAATGTCTTTTAGTTTATATAGAATATTGTGTGATTTATTTAGTGTTTCCTTCTTAGATGGTAATGAAATGTATTTAAACTCTATAAGAGCACTCCTTGCTTGTTACCCTAATTACAATAACTGACTATAATGAGGAGTTGTCCTAGGGGTGGAGTACTAAATTAGATCCTGCAGTGGCTGTTAGATTCTATCTGTTAATGCTGTGGTACAAGGCTTTTAAACTAAGTGGAAAAGACTATGCAGATTAGCTGTTTTTCTGTTAGCTGTTGAAATTTGCTTTTTAAGTTTGCCTAACACTAACCTACAATTCCTCCTTTAAACCCCAATCTTTAAGTTCCCAAAGCACAAGCAAAGTAGCGTTCACTTACCAGAGAAATGTCCTTTTCTCTCAGAACTTCTCAGAAAGAAAGTTCAGTGGGACCTTTCCTCTTTATATATTTTTTGAATCTAAGGGGCCTCTTTTGAGCAACCTATGCAAGTATTCTACTTCCCCACACCTTAATTATCACTTAATTGAGGTCACTGGATGAGCTAACTCTCCAGCAGCCAAGGTAAAGAAAAATAACTGCCGTTTAGAACAAAGGAGTTCCTACCTCTAGAAAAGGTTTCAGTTTAAAACTAGGTCACTGGATGAGCTAACTCTCCAGCAGCCAGTAAAAGAAAAATAACTGCCGTTAGAACAAAAGGAGTTCCTACCTCTAGAAAAGGTTTCAGTTTAAAACTAGGTCACTGGATGAGCTAACTCTCCAGCAGCCAGCAGCCAAGGAAAAGAAAAGTAACTGCCGTTTAGAACAAAGGAGTTCCTACCTCTAGAAAAGTTTCAGTTTAAAACTATGTGGAAAATGCCTATTTCTAGAGAAAAGTTCAGTTTAAAACCGTGGGGAAGGGGTTTTACACTATGGCAACTAGTTAATGGTGCTTGCTTTTCTCTCTCCTCTCTCTCTCTCTCTCTCTCTCTTTCTTTTTATTCCTCTCAACTAGGCCCTGCTTGCTTTTTCCCCCCTCTCTCTCTTTTATTCGCCCTTAATACTAAATTAGATCTGCAGTGGCTGTTAGTCTAATTCTATCTGTTAATGCTGTGGTACAAGGCTTTTAAAACTAAGTGGAAAAGACTATGCAGATTAGCTGTTTTCTGTTTAGCTGTTGAAATTGCTTTTTAGTTTGCCTAACACTAACCTACAATTCCTCCTTTAAACCCAATCTTTAAGTTCCCAAAGCACAAGCAAAGTAGCGTTCACTTACCAGAGAAATGTCCTCTTCTCTCAGAACTTCTCAGAAAAGCAATAGTCAGCACCATTGCATCTAATTCGATGATACTTCACTTTTTCTTATATTAAAATACCCAGTACTTACACCGCTGACAATTTTCCATGGCTTCTCAGGCGACGGCACTGACTTTTGCTGAGTTTGCCTAAACAGGCCCGGCTGCACAAGGTTGCAAAGGGGCTGTAATGGATCAGCCATCTGATTCTTAGCTGCAGCGTGCCTCTCAGTGCTCCCTGCCATTGTTTGCCTCCGGGGAATTATTGGAGCAGGACGGTGATCCTCTGCCGGAAATTAGAGCTTGGATGCGGGAATAAAAGGCAACTTGAAAGTAGTCCACGCCGGAATTCAATACACTGGGAGCTGACCTCCGGGGAGAGATCAGCGTGGAAGATACTGAAGAACGCCTTGAAGAGCAGATGGACATGTTGCAAACTTTGACTTCACAGGCTAAGGAGGCCCGGCTAGAGTCCCAGCAGCTTTGGGACAAAATAGAAGATCTTGAAAACCGAAGCAATTGCCATAATATAGGGTTCTGGGGCTTGCCAGACACACCACTTTATGCTAATTGTGAGTTGGTGGTGCAGCAGTTAGCCTTGTGCACTTTTATGTTTCAATCATTTTATTCAAAACTTAAGAAGAAAGTTAACATCATAATGTATGAACGTCTGATATTTTCCCATGTGGCTAAACTAACACATAGTACTTCTACCCCAACAAATAGAACTTAACCTTCCCTTCCCCTCCCACCCCCTTTTTTTTTTTCCTTTGCTATGGCATCAAATGAACATAATAACGCAGGGTATAGGGCAATATCTAGAAGTTAACAGTCTACTCCTGGCAGTTGGAGTCAGAGTATTCCAAAAGGGAGTCCAAGTGAGTTGGAAACGCACTCCAGATCTTTGTTTTAAATCTGTAATTACCACCCTCTCTACCCGCAGTAATGTTATCATACGCACACGCCACTGCGATACTGTAGGGTAGTGTATGTAAGCCATTCTGAGAGTATTGCTTGTTTAGTCCACTGCAATAGCTTTGCGTACAAAAGCGGTAAATCCTGATGGGACAGGGTGTATGAGAACAGGATGGCCCAGGAGCAGCGCCGAGTCATACTTCCAGCCCGCCTTCCACACACATCTCAGAAACATATTGTACTAGCTCCTTCCAAAATCGGACTATGCCCTTGCAGGACCAAAACATGTGCCCGAGGGTGCCCCCGGATCCCTGCATTTGAGGCACTCCTCCCCAAGGCGAGAGTCCCATGTGAAAGCTCTTCTCTGGAGAAATGTAGAGTCGAAGAGCAAATTTGTATTGTAGCTCCCAGTGCTGCGTCATGTTCATTGTTTAGCTTGTGCACTTTTAAAGGAAGTACAAATTACTATGGATCCTGCTGAGGTGCGCATTGACCGAGCACATCGCTTGCTAGGGGCTCCCAGAGCAAACCAGCCTCGCGACCTGAAGCTTGCTTCTCAGATTTTAACTGAAAGAAAAAATAATGCATGCCTCACGAGTGGTATCGGACTTTAAATGGGACACCTACCCTATAGAGGTATATCAGGACTTGGCGTTATCCACTCTGAGACGTCGAGCTGAGCTTAAGCCTCTAACACAATTCCTTCGCTCTCAAATTTTCCAGTGTAAGTGGAGCCATCCGTTTGCACTATGCTTCTATAAAGATGGTAAGCTTCACCAGATTCATAAGGCTTCAGAGGCTACAACAATTTTTCTTGAGGGAGATCTAGGCAAAACAACGTCCACAGCTTGGAAGTCTGTGACTCCACACCGGAAAAACCACGATGGCAGAGGGTCAACTCGGGCAAAGAGCGCCTGCAGCGTCAACAGTCAGATTCTGTCTTGCGGCATGCTGATCCTGTTGCTAAGCCTTGATCTGCAATACTTTGCAGAACTGATAGCTATAATTCTATCCTAAAAATTGCTTGATACTCACTCTTACTATGACCGTAAGATTGAAATAATTTGCTGGACTCATTTGTTTGGGGTTATGCTGGTTTGCATTGTTTACCTAGGCAGATTTGTGTGTCCTCCTAGCACTAAGGATGTAAAAAGGATGTAAAAAGAATTGAAGCGGTGCAAAGAAAAGCTCCAAAAATGGTATGAGATTTGTGTTACAAGACGTATGAGGAGAGCCTTGCTGACCTGAACATGTATACCCTGGAGGGAAAGGAGAAACAGGGGTGATATGATACAGACGTTCAAATATTTGAAAGGTATTAATCCGCAAACGAACCTTTTCCGTAGATGGGAAGGCGGTAGAACTAGAGGACATGAAATGAGATTGAAGGGGGGGCAGACTCAGAAAAATGTCAGGAAGTATTTTTTCACGGAGAGAGTGGTGGATACTTGGAATGCCCTCCCGCGGGAGGTGGTGGAGATGAAAACGCTAACAGAATTCAAAAATGCGTGGGATAAACATAAAGGAATCCTGTTCAGAAGGAAGGGATCCTCAGGAGCTTAGCGGAGATTGGGTGGCAATGCCGGTGGGGGGAGGCGGGGCTAGTAGTTTGGGAGACAGGGCTAGTGCTGGGCAGACTTCTACGGTCTGTGTCCTAAAATGGCAGATAAAAATCAAAGTCAGGTATACACATAAGGTAGCACATATGAGTGTATCTTGTTGGGCAGACTGGATGGACCGTACAGGTCTTTCTCTGCCGTCGTCTACTATGTTACTATGTTAGATGCATATGGTTTATAAGCTTTATATTTCTCCTTTCTATTAATTAGGGATCGGTCACCTCCTCTGTGGGCACCCTTCCACTATATGGATAGGAGTGCTGTGTTCTTGGGGTGGGAGGGCGGGTGGGGGAAGTAGGATTAAAGTTTCTTGATGCCTTCTTTAAGGGTTGGTGGCTGGCTCCTGGGTGTCTGGAAGTTGGGGGCACTTTGTCAGGTGTTGAGCTTCAGGATGTTCTCTGGTTGTCATTGGGTGTCTTGACTTTTCTTACTCTTAATGTCAAAGGGCTAAACTCCCCTGTGAAACAGCAACTTCTGTTCAAGGAAATGCAGTGCTTAAGAGCAGATGTGGTTTTTGTACGAGACACATTTGCCTGCCTGCCCATGAGCAATTATGTTATCATGGTCAATTTCCATACTTTTATTTCACATCTAACCTGGCTGAGAAAAAGAAAAAAAAGAGGTCCTGATAGCAATTCGCGAAAACACCCATGGCAGGTGAAACATACTTTTTCGTGACCGGTGGAGGATGTTATATACTACTGGTTTTGCCGGTGGTAGCTGAAGTATTATCTCGGTTAAATATCTATGCCCCTAATGATGGCCAGGGTTCCGTCTTTGATGAGCTGTCAGCGGTCCTGTCCCTCCATGTTGAAGGTACTCTATTAGTAGGTGGTGACTTTAATCTAAACCCTGCACCCACCTTTGGATAATTCCACCATAGGAGTCCACTATGCTTGATCAGATCGAGCTAAATTACATGGCTTATGGGCACCTGGCAATTGCTTGACCTCTTGAGGCATTTCAATCTTCTCTCCCGCAGCTATAACATAATATTTTGCAGTTCATGACTCTTACTCTCACGTTGACTGTGCAAACAGTGCAAATACACCCTAGAACTTGGTCAGATCATGCCCCTCTGACTATAGATATAGCGTTCAAACATCGTCTCCCCTCCACCCCCACAATGGCGCTTTAATGATGGTCTATTGGCGGATCTATCAGTGGTTTCCCGTATAGAAAAAGACTTGGAATATATTGGCATTAATGATAATGGGGAAGTCGGGGTGGGGATTGGTATGGGGGCAAGTCTTTCGGGGCCAACTCATATCGTTGCAGGCACATGTGCGATGACAGAAGCAGACTCAGACCCAGAAGTTACACATGGAACTTTCAAATCTTCATGCACAGACTACACAGTCGACACCCCCTTCTCAGGTAATACACCATATACATCAAGTACAACTAGAACTTAGGGAGCTTCAGATAGCGGAAATTGCGGAACAACTGCAGCAGGTTAGACAACCATATTTCGAATTTGGTAATAAGGCCTCTCACGGCTTCTAGCGAATAATTGAAAAAAAATGCTCTACTCATAACTATATACATACAATAGTTGATGATACGGGACAGCACTTAACAAAGACTGAAGATACTGGTTCAGCCTTTCTGCATTTCTACAAGCACTTATATCAAGCTGACACATCTCCCATAGCTCAAGAGATTCATAATTATCTAGCTGAAACGGGTCTCCCTAGGATTTCTCCATCTCAATTCACTGTCCGCCCCTATTACCATAGAGGAGGTTACTTGGGCCATTCAGGACCTACCCAATGGCTTTACTATTAAATTCTACAAATGTTATGGGAAGCTTCTTGCTCCATTATTGGCATGCGTCTTTAATGCCCTAGAGTTCCAGAAAGAACTCCCTCACTCATGGCGGTTAGCAAATATCACTGTTATTCTAAAACCAGGGAAGGATACCTAATTTTGTGGTTCCTATCGCCTGATATCTTTATTTGGGTCGGATTATAAATTGTTCACAAAAATCCTGGCTAAGCGCTTACAGCGGCCGATGCCATGCCTAGTACATGTAGATCAGACAGTCTTTATAGTGGGTCATCAAACATTTGCTAACATTCGTTGGGCCCTTCATTTGATTTATGAGGCGAATAATACACGCCAACCGACGTTGTTACTCTCTTTGGATGCTGAAAAAGCATTTGATCGAGTGTATTGGCCTTTTATGTTTTTAGTTTTAAATCGCATGGGCTTCACGGGATGATTTATTACATGGCTTCAGCTTTTATATGCTCACCCAGTGGCCTCATTGGTCATTAATCGAACTCACTCAAATGCCTTTGCTCTAGGTCGTGGCACACGCCAGGGGTGTGCCCTATGCCTTCTGTTATTTGCCCTTACTATTGAGCCTGTAGCTCAAGTTATTAGAGCTCAGTCAGCTGTACATGGTATTTCCTTGGGGACAGAGGAGCATGAAATCATGTTTGCAGATGATTTCTTATTAACATCGACTAATCCTCAGAGCACTTTACCAGTGGTGATGCAGAGTCTTCAACAATATGGTCTACTGTCTGGCTTTCGGGTTAATATGACCAAGCCAGAGATCTTGGGCCTATGTTTATCATCCGAAGTCACACACATCCTACAGCAGCAGTTCCCTTTTCGCTGGACCACACGTTCCCTCAGATACCTAGGAGTTAACCTTACACCTGCCTTGCAGGGCTTATACGAAGTGAAGTTTCTTCCAAGCTGCGGGAATTATTTCTGGATTTGGATCGTTGGGAAGGACTGGAGTTCTCCTGGTTATACAAGCTATAAAGATAATAGATTTTTCCTAAGATCTTATATTTGTTGTTAGCATTACCATTGCCAATCCCTAAGCATTTTTTTCACCAACTAAACTGAAAGGCTTTTGCATATATTTAGAAGCGCAAGCCTCCACGAATATGAGCCGATGTCTTATGCCAATCTAAATTAAAGGGGTGAATGGGTGTTCCAAACTTTTCCTTGTATTTTCAGGCAGGACAGCTGTGTTTACTTGTGGAGTGAACCACTGACAGTAATAAACCCTGGCTTCAAATAGAAAAGTACTGGTTGGGATTACACACAACTTTGCAAACTTGGTGTGCTATATGCCACAAATTCTTTCCTGATAGACAATATTTTTGACAAATGTCTATAAGGGCGGCCCGCGGCTTTTCTCTGGGTACTGACGATACTGTTTATAGGGCCTGGGAGCGTTGGGGCCTTATTCATCTGGGGCAGATATGAGAAGAGGGGATGATAGTATCTTTTGAAGATTTGCAGGATGAGTTCGGCTTCCCTTCCCACCATTTGTTTCACTATAGGCGCATAAGGGATTTATATATCGTAGAGCTCGGGAGGAGTTACTTTTAGAGGAGACATGTCTAGAACAGGCGGGTGGGAGTGCTAGAGGTTGTGTCTTTCACTTTTATGCGGCGTTATTGTCCCATAATACCCCTATTTTGAGATACACTCAGCGTTGGGAACGGGACCTGGGGGTCAGCCATGACTTGCAGAGTTGGGAGCGGGCTTTAGGCTATATGTTGAGTATCTGCAAGTAGTTCTTTAATAGAGAATGGCTACAAGGTTTTATATTGTTGGTATTATACACCTGATCGGTTAGCAAAAATATATAGCAGGGCTCGGGCCAGTGTTCAGCTGTGGGAGACATGTTTCATGTATGGTGGTCTTGCCCAAAAATAAAAAGTTATTGGACTGAACTGCTGCGACAGCTTAGCCAAATCCTAGGAATAGATTATCCAGCCACCACGGAACATTGTCTTCTACATTTTCACCCCTGGGGGATCCCGCCGGCTTTACATCACCTGGCTTTGATCTTCCTGGTTGCGAGCAAGATAACTTTGGCTTCATCATGGAGAAGCACTCTTCCGTCACCAGTAATAAGTTGTTCACAAGATGACGACGAGGGTTAGAGCTTGAGGGAATTAGTCAATTGGGTGTAATAGTCCTGTTTGGCGAGGAATAGGGAGGACTGGAAGGAGGATAGCATGAATTTGTAATGGATGAAATCAGTATGGGTGCGAGATTTCCTCCAGAGGCATTCAGCCGATCGGGCGCAGGAGCGAAGGTATCGGGTGCAAGGGGTCAGCCAGGGCTGGGGATTAGTACGCCTTGTGGGACGGAAGATGGATGGTGCAAGGGTGTCCAGAGCAGAGGAAAGAGTGGCATTGTAAGCGGAGACAGCCTTGTTGACAGACTCGGAGGACATGATGGAAGAGAGGAAATTAGAGATACTAGAGGATAAGGTGGGAGGGTCGACAGCCTGGAGATTCCTGGAAGTAGTGGTTAGTGTTGGGCGGGACTGAGGGGGAGGGTGATGAAGTGTGAAGGTGATCAGGTGATGGTCTGAGAGAGGAAGAGCTGAGGCACAGAAATTGGAGGGTGAGCAGGTAGAGGAGAGGATGAGATCAAGACAGTGGCCAGATTGGGTGAGTAGGGGTGGTGGAGCTCAGCTGGAGGTTGAAGGAGGATGTCAGAGTGAGGAACTGAAAAGCGTATGAGTCGGATGGGTTATCAGTGTGTATGTTAAAAATCTCCAAGAATGAGGGATGGGGATGAGGGCTGAAGAAAAACGGAAAGCCATGCATCAAAGTCGGTAATGAAGGAGGGGAGGGACTTGTCAGGGGGGGCGGTAAATGACTGCAACTCTGAGTGGCATCGGGTAGAATAGACGGATGGAGTGAACTTCAAAGGATGAGAAGCAGTGAGACTGCGGTAGGAGGAGAGGTTGAAAATTGCAGGAGGGCGAAAGTAGTAACCCGAGGCTGCCACCGCGGCCAACTGGGCGGGGAGAATGGGAGAAAAGAACCTCCATGGCATAGGGCCACGACTGAGGCAGAGTCGTCAGGGGAGAGCCAGGTTTCAGTTAGGGCGAGCAGTTGAAGGGAACGGGAGATGAAGAGATCATGGGTGAAGGAAAGTTTGTTGCATACAGAGCGGGCATTCCACAGGGCACACGAGAAGGGGGGGGGAGGAGGGGAATAGAGATGATTTTGGAGACATCCCGGAAACGTTTGCATGGATAAGACGAGGACAAGTGTGGGGGACCTGGATTGGGATTGATGTCTCCGGCAGATAGCAGGAGAAGGAGCAAAAGAGTGCGGAGGAGGGGAGGGGGAGGTAGGGAGACGAAGACGGGGTGCGCTTATGAGGAATGGGATGGGTTAATGGCAGGAAGGAAGTGATGAAGGTTGAGAGCTAGGAGGGGGAGGAGGGGGATAGGAGAGATGGTGGGCGGGGGTGGGTAGGGTGTTGCAGTAGTGAGCAGGACGGGAGAGGACATGAATGGGCAGTGAGTCCCTGTGGTAGACAACGGTAGGGGGAGGGGGAAAAGTTTAGGAAGGGATAGGGCGATGAGGAGAATGTGTATAGGGGCCATAAGTAGTGACTGAGGTGCAAATGTAATTATTGAGGGGAATGGCAGGTGGGGAGGTAGGTAGAGGAGCTGGCAGGTGGGTAGGTAGGTTGATGGGTGGGCAGGGGCAGGTAGGTTAATGGGCAGGTTGATGGGCTGGGAGGCAGGCAGGTGATGGGTGAGCTGGCAGGCAGGTAGGTGAATGGGCTGGCAAGCCGGCAGGCGGGGAGGCAGTTAGGTAGTTGTGCAGGCTTGAAGGCAGGCAGGTGGTTGGTGAGCTGACAAGCATGTAAGTTGATGGGCTGACAAGCAGGCAGGTTGGTTGATAGCAGGCAGGCAGATGCAATGTGACTGGAACAAGCTGGAATGGATGGACTGGAACAAGCTGGAGCAGAAGGTCGGACGGATGGACTGGAGCAGTAGGACTGGAACAAGCTGGAACAGACGGATTGGAGCAAGCTAGAATAGGTGGGCTGGAACAAGCTGGAATCGACGGATTGGAGCAAGCTGCAACAGACGGACGGGAACAAGCTGGTGTGTGGTCACACAGCAGCAGCTCTGGCTAGGTCTCCAAGCCTATTTGTTTAGGTTTTGTTGAGTACCTGGGGTTTGAGGGCTCTTTGTGAGCAAGTGAAACCTGGTGGTTCCAGGTCCCTCCTTTTCTCCCCCCTCCCGCTGGCTCCGTTAAAAAAAAAAAAAACAGCGATTTTGAAGAAAAACTTGCAGCTGCTCACTGGGACACCAATTCGTTGCAGCTCAGAGCAAGAAGCAGGTAATTTTTACCTTTTCCTAGCGGGCAGGGGGTCCCAGAACGGTCTCCACGTGGCTAATGGCATCGGATGGCAAGGGCGCGAAAAAGCGCTCCCCGGACCGCATTCGCTCGTCTAGCGGGGAAGCGCGGGGATCGGAGGCAGAGAAGCCCTTTTTGGGCGCCTTTCCGGAGTTTGGCGAGTTAGCTGGTTTTTCCTCTGCTGGGGCGTTGGCGGTTTTTCCCGCCTTAGGCGCCCATCCCCCGATAACCGCTCTTCCGGTTTTGGCCGGCCACGCTGCTCGGACGGCTTCTTCCTTGGCCGCTCTTGAGGTGGGAGACAGTAAGAAGATGGCCGCCCTTGACTTGGGCGGCGGTAAGAAGTTGGCGAAATTCAAGTGCCATTCTTCCCGCGTGGCTCCTTCGCGGAGCGACGCGATGGATGCCATTTTGGATGCACAGCGCGCCTCTCCCCCACTCTTTGGAGCAGAGGTTGAGAGTGCCTCTAGGGCTTTGGCTCAGGTTGCAGAGGTGCACAAACAGGGGGGGTTTCTCCCCTGAGTTTATTTTGCTGCTGCATCAGGCTTTTCTTCTGCAAAACGCTGCTCCAGCTCCCCTGGCAGATATGGGTGAAGAGGCCTCCCTGATCAAATGCCCTCGGGTGGATCTCCAGGCCTTAGGGGACTCTGTCTCCTCTGAGGTAGATGAGGGCAGCGTTTCTGGGTTCTCCCAAAGGGTCTTCGGGGATTCTTTGGAGGAGGCTGATCCTCGCCCTGATGGGGCAGATGACCCCTCTGCAGCATGGCTTTTTCGCTTAGAGGATTTGCCCAACCTGTTAGTTCAGGCCATGAGCATTTTATGGTTCAATCATTTTATTAATTTTCAAACTGTCCAAACAATCATAACATTTCTGTTTTATCCACAATTTTGGTATCACTTAAGTATACATAAACAGAACTCACTCAACTAGAACATCATAAAATTTTTCCCCCCTTTTTCTCCCCTCCCCTGCTCTCCCTTCCCCTGTAATCATGTTGGTGTTTCTTCCCTACACTCCCCTTTGTCTCCCCGCCCCCCTTTCCCTATTGTTTTACAGTTCAAGGTTGCTACAGACTTGAATATCAATGTAGTGATCAATAAAAAGTTCAAATGTTCAACAGGCGGCCTCTTGCCGCCGGGGGCAAGGTCATCCAAAACGGAGCCCATCGTGTTTTAAATCTCTTTCCTGCTGGTGATGAAATGTCTCCCACTCCAACTCTCTCCAGATGCAACAATGTTATCATTTGTGTGCGCCATTGCTGGACACTTGGTTCTGTTGCAGACAACCAATTTATAAGGATAACCTTTTTTGCCATGACAGTGGTCCGCACTGCAAAATCTCGCAGACCTTTTGGTGTTGGTTTTCCCAAAGCCGGTTGGCCGAACAACAGTTTGGCATCTAATTGCCAATTTGCCGTCCACCATCTGCTCACTTGCTGTGTAACTTGTGTCCAAAAATGTTTAATATGTGGGCAGTTCCAAAACATGTGCCCTAAAGTTGCACCTTCCCCCCCGCACTTAGGGCAGGCGCCATCTGGTGATATTCCCATGTGAAAAGCTCTTCTGGGCGGGATATACCAGCGTAGAGCAAATTTATATTGTAACTCCCAGTGTGACTGTGCCCACATTGTCCTTCTTATTGACAAAATGTGCGTTCTGTATAATTCTTCAGGTAGAGATAGTCCCAAGTCCATATTCCATGCTTGAGCTATAGCATTATATTGTAATTCTGGTGCTGTATCTCTGATGTGCCTGTGGTGGAAGGATAGCGGCACCTTCTGTTGTGCGGGGAGTGAAAAGGCATCTGCTAATTCTTCTTGGACATCCTCCGTTAGATCGTCCCATTCCAAACTGTTCACATAGTGCCGCAGTTGATAATAATGAAATATATCAGTATCCGGCAGGGAGAATTCCTTCTGCAAAGTTGGGAATGTTTTAAGCTTCCCTTCTACAGTCAGTACATGATACAGGTAAGTGATCCCTTTAGTCTTCCACACTGCAAATCTAGGGTACATGTTTCCCGGCGGGAAGGAGGGGTTCCCACAGAGCGCCAGAAATGGTGTGACTGTGTGTTTGAACTGATGCAACCTGCACACCCAGCGCCACACCGCTCGCGCAGTGGGTATAATCCCTGTCAATTCAAGAACCTCTGGGATAACACTGGTTCCTGAATGCAACATATGGCTAAAATGAGTCTCCCCAGTCAATTGTAACTCCATGGTTGTTGTTGTGTAGTGTTGTGTATCTCTATACCAATCTGTTATATGCCTCATCCCTCCTGCTACCGTAATGTGCCTCAAACTGATCAAGCCCAGACCCCTATATTCTGCCGGGATCTGCAATATTGTTAAAGGAGCTCTTGGTTTCTTGCCCTTCCACAAAAAAAGTTTTGCATGACTCGATTCAACTGTTTTTTCATCTTTACTTTTTAAGTATAATGGTAAGACCTGGAAAATATATAATCATCTGGGGATAATGATCATATTAAATAGCGCTATCCGGCCTAGTAGTGATAATGGGTATGTGGACCAGGTGCGCAATGCTTCACTTGTGTCAGTCATTAATTTTGTAACATTGACTTCATACAGCCTGGAAAGATCTTTTGGGATCCGGACTCCTAAATACCTAAAAGAGTCCCCTACCCATGATAAGGGGAATTGATTTTTCCAAGAAGCATTGTCTTCCCCCGCTATGTTGAGTACCTGTGTTTTCTGAACATTAAGGGTGAAACCCGATAGTACCCCAAAACCCTCTATGATGGAAAGCAGATTCGGTAGGGAATCTCTAGGATTTTACATTACCACCAGAAGGTCGTCCGCGAACGCCAGCACTTTTACCAGCTCTCCACCCACTTCTACCCCCTCCACCTCTCTTCCCCTCTGGATAGTCTGGATAATAGGCTCTATTGTTAGTATAAATAGTAATGGAGTGAGGGGGCACCCCTGTCTGGTACCTCTACTCACTGGGAACACTTCTGTTTTCACTCCATTGATACTTATTAATGCTTTGGGATCTGCATATAGTGTCTGAATCGCCTGCAGGAACCAGCCTCGAAATCCCATGTGACCCACACCCCGAACATATATTGCCAGTTCACATTATCAAAGCCTTTTCGGCGTCGAGGCTAACCGCCAAAGCTGGTGTTTCCCGCTCTTGGCAGTGTGCCATGGCTAGTAACAATTTTCGCATGTTTTTAACTATTTGTCTGTTTTGAATAAATCCCACCTGTTCCTGGCCGATCAACTCAGGTAAAATATGGGCAAGTCCTGTCTGCCAGTATTCTTGCCAATATCTTACTTCAACATTCAGCAGGGAGATTGGCCTGTATGAATCTGCCTTATCTGCTGATTTCCCGGGTTTCAACAACAAGATTATTGTGCCTCATTGGCGTAATCTGGAAAGCACCTTGAGCCACCACTTGGTCATAGTAAGCTGTTAAGGGCCTTATAAGCTGCATCTTAATAGTTTGTAAAACTCCCCAGTAAGTCCATCAGGCCCAGGTGCTTTAAAGTGTTTTAACGTTTTTAAACCTTTTGTAGTTCCTTCCCGGATATAGGTTCATTTCTCCCGAGGACAAGCAGGCTGCTTGTTCTCACTGATGGGTGACGTCCACGGCAGCCCCTCCAATCGGAACAACTTTACTAGTCCTCGCGCGATCATGCGCACCGCGCTATGCGCGGCCGTCTTCCCGCCCGAACCGGCTCGTGTCCGTCAGTCTTTTTTTGTCCGCGCTCGGTACGGTCGTGTTTTCGCCGTGTCGTGCCCCGCAAAGTCGACCTCGCGCGTTCTTCGTGTTCTTTCAAAAAAAAAAAAAAAAAAAATCCATTCTGTGTGTGGAAAGAGACTTTCAGTCTTTTTTCCCCCGCTATTTCCAGCTTTTTCGCCCCGGTAAGTTTTCTTTCGTCGTCGGGGTAGGCTGCTTTTAGGCCTCGGGTCGAAGTTTTCTTCCCCTTGTTTTTTCGGGTGCCTTTTCCGCCATTTCGACTTTTGATCTCGCCGGCGTGATTTTTCCGCCCATGACATCGAAGTCTCCCAGCGGCTTCAAGAAGTGCACCCAGTGCGCCCGGGTCATCTCGCTCACTGACAGGCACGCGTCGTGTCTTCAGTGCTTGGGGGCTGGGCACCGCCCGCAGGCCTGTAGTCTGTTCCCTTTTGCAAAAGCGGACTCAGGTAGCGAGATTGGCCCAGTGGAACGTTTTGTTCTCGGGCTCTTCGTCGACATCGGCACCGGGGGTATCGAGTGCATCGACGTCTTCAGCGTCCAGAACTTCATCTCGGCCGCCAGTGCATCGAGTACATCGAGGCATCGGCCCTCTGCATCGGCGCTGAGACATCGGACAGCTGCATCGACGTCGGTGGTACCGGGACCTAGTCGGCTGAGTCGTCGGACGGTGGTGCTTCGTCTGGAGTGCAGGTGAGGGCTGTCCATTCCCCTGCTGGTGGCGGTGAGCCTTCGGGTGGGTCTCCCCCTACCCTGAGGGCTCCTGCGGTACAGCCCCCACGAGACCGACCTCCTTCGGCCTCGGCCCCGAGGAAGCGACGGTTGGATTCTACGTCCTCCTCGTCGGTGCCGGGAAGCTCCGGTGACATGCTTCGTCCCAAGAAGGCGAAGAAGCATCGTCACCGGTCTCCTTCCCGTGTCGGCAACCGAGAGCTCTGGGTCGCCGAGGGAGTCGGCACCCAGTAGGCATCGGCACTGAGAGGACCCGCTCACCCTCTGTCCAGGAGGTGTCAATGCGCTCCACTCTGGACAGCCCGGAACAGCCTCCACGCCCGGAACAGGTTCTGACGTCGACGCCTGCATCGACATCCATAGCCTTTCTCTGCAGCCACTCTGAACGAGAGCCTCCGGGCCGTTCTCCCAGAGATTCTGGGAGAGCTGTTGCGCCCTACCCCTCCGGGTACCGGCGGTGCTTGCGCCACCGGTACCGTCGAGTGTGGCGCCGGCTGGTCCATCGCCGAGTGAGGTCTCCGGCGTCGGTGCCGCGTGCGGTACCGGCTGCCGTCGCCTCCCAGGAAGGCTCCCCGACTACGTCGGCGGAGGGAGCTTCGCCGATGCGGGCGAGGGAGTCTACCTCTCGACGCCCCCATCGTGGACGTGGCTCCACGGAGTCGAGTCGGGCGAGGTTGCAGACACAGGTCCGTGAACTTGTGTCTGACCACCGATGGTGAGGCCTCATGGGAAGAGGAAGAAGACCCCAGATATTCTCTGACGAGGAGTCTGAGGGTCTTCCTTCCGATCCCACTCCCTCTCCTGAGAGGCAGCTTTCTCCTCCCGAGAGTCTGTCTTTTGCTTCCTTTGTCCGGGAGATGTCTACGGCCATCCCCTTCCCGGTGGTTGTGGAGATCGAGCCCAGGGCTGAAATGTTTGAGCTCCTGGACTATCCTTCTCCACCTAAGGAAGCGTCCACAGTACCCATGCATCATGTCCTCAAAAAGACATTGCTGGCGAACTGGACCAAGCCTCTAACTAATCCCCACATTCCCAAGAAGATCGAGTCCCAGTACCGGATCCATGGGGACCCAGAGCTGATGCGCACTCAGTTGCCTCATGACTCTGGAGTTGTGGATTTGGCCCTAAAGAAGGCTAAGAGTTCTAGGGAGCATGCTTCGGCGCCCCCGGGCAAGGACTCTAGAACCTTAGACTCCTTTGGGAGGAAGGCCTACCATTCTTCTATGCTCGTGGCCAAAATTCAGTCCTACCAGCTCTACACGAGCATACACATGCGGAACAATGTGCGGCAGTTGGCGGGCTTGGTGGATGCGCTCCCCCCTGAGCAAGCCATGCCATTTCAGGAGGTGGTCAGGCAGCTGAAGGCGTGCAGAAAATTCCTGGCCAGAGGGGTGTATGACACCTTTGATGTTGCGTCGAGGGCCGCTGCTCAAGGTGTGGTGATGCGCAGACTCTCATGGCTGTGTGCCTCCGACCTGGAGAATAGAATCCAGCAGCGGATTGCGGACTCGCCTTGCCGTGCGGATAATATTTTTGGAGAGAAAGTCGAACAGGTGGTAGAGCAGCTCCACCAGCGGCACACCGCATTCGACAAGTTCTCCCGCCGGCAGCCTTCAGCATCTACCTCTACCGGTTAGAAGATTTTTCGGGGGAAGGAAGACTGTTCCCTACTCTTCTGGCAAGCGTAGGTACAATCCTCCTTCTCGACAGCCTGCAGCCCAGGCTAAGCCCAGTGCGCTCGCTCTCGTCAGCAGTGTGCGCCTCAGCAAGGCCCCTCGGCTCCCCAGCAAAAGCAAGGGACGAGCTTTTGACTGGCTCCAGCAGAGCATAGCCGACATCCAAGTGTCAGTGCCGGGCGACCTGCCAGTCGGAGGAGGTTGAAAGCTTTTCACCAAAGGTGGCCTCTCATAACCTCCGATCAGTGGGTTCTCCAAATAGTCCGGCAAGGATACACCCTCAATTTGGCCTCAAAACCTCCAAATTGTCCATCGGGAGCTCAGTCTTACAGCTTCCAGCACAAGCAGGTACTTGCAGAGGAACTCTCCGCCCTTCTCAGCACCAATGCGGTCGAGCCCGTGCCATCCGGGCAAGAAGGGCTGGGATTCTATTCCAGGTACTTCCTTGTGGAAAAGAAAACAGGGGGGATGCGTCCCATCCTAGACCTAAGGGCCCTGAACCAATATCTGGTCAAAGAAAAGTTCAGGATGCTTTCCCTGGGCACCCTTCTTCCCATGATTCAGGAAAACGATTGGCTATGCTCTCTGGACTTAAAGGATGCCTACAACACATCCCGATACTGCCAGCTCACAGGCAGTATCTGCGATTTCAGCTGGGCACACGTCACTTCCAGTACTGTGTGCTACCCTTTGGGCTCGCCTCTGCGCCCAGGGTGTTCACAAAGTGCTTGGCTGTAGTAGCAGCGGCACTTCGCAGGCTGGGGGTGCACGTGTTCCCATATCTCGACGATTGGCTGGTGAAGAACACATCCGAGGCAGGAGCCCTGCAGTCCATGCAGATGACTATTCGCCTCCTGGAGCTACTGGGGTTTGTGATAAATTATCCAAAGTCCCATCTTCTCCCAGTGCAGAAACTCGAATTCATAGGAGCTCTGCTGGATTCTCGGACGGCTCGCGCCTATCTTCCAGAGGCGAGAGCCAACAACTTGTTGTCCCTTGTCTCGCGGGTGCGAGCGTCACAGCAGATCACAGCTCGGCAGATGTTGAGATTGCTGGGCCACATGGCCTCCACAGTCCATGTGACTCCCATGGCCCGCCTTCACATGAGATCTGCTCAATGGACCCTAGCTTCCCAGTGGTTTCAGGCTGCTGGGGATCTAGAAGACGTGATCCACCTGTCCACCAGTTTTCTCAAATCCCTGTATTGGTGGACGATTTGGTCCAATTTGACTCTGGGACGTCCTTTCCAAATTCCTCAGCCACAAAAAGTGCTGACCACGGATGCGTCTCTCCTGGGATGGGGAGCTCATGTCGATGGGCTTCACACCCAAGGAAGCTGGTCCCTCCAGGAACGCGATCTGCAGATCAGTCTTCTGGAGTTGCGAGCGATCTGGAACGCTCTGAAGGCTTTCAGAGATCGGCTGTCCCACCAAATTATCCAAATTCAGACAGACAACCAGGTTGCCATGTACTACGTAAACAAGCAGGGGGGCACCGGATCTCGCCCCCTGTGTCAGGAAGCCGTCAGCATGTGGCTCTGGGCTCGCCGTCACGGCATGGTGCTCCAAGCCACATATCTGGCAGGCGTAAACAACAGTCTGGCCGACAGGTTGAGCAGGATTATGCAACCTCACGAGTGGTCGCTCAATTCCCGTGTAGTGCGACAGATCTTCCAGGTGTGGGGCACCCCCTTGGTAGATCTCTTCGCATCTCGAGCCAACCACAAAGTTCCTCAGTTCTGTTCCAGGCTTCAGGCCCACGGCAGACTGGCATCGGATGCCTTCCTCCTGGACTGGGGGGAGGGTCTGCTGTATGCTTATCCTCCCATACCTCTGGTGGGGAAGACTTTGTTGAAACTCAAGCAAGACCGAGGCACCATGATTCTGATTGCTCCTTTTTGGCCGCGTCAGATCTGGTTCCCTCTTCTTCTGGAGTTGTCCTCCGAAGACCGTGGAGATTGGAGTGTTTTCCGACCCTCATCACACAGGACAAAGGGGCGCTTCTGCATCCCAACCTCCAGTCTCTGGCTCTCATGGCCTGGATGTTGAGAGCGTAGACTTTGCCTCTTTGGGTCTGTCAGAGGGTGTCTCCCGCATCTTGCTTGCTTCCAGGAAAGATTCCACTAAGAGGAGTTACTTCTTTCTATGGAGGAGGTTTGCCGTCTGGTGTGACAGCAAGGCCCTAGATCCTCGCTCTTGTCCTACACAGACCCTGCTTGAATACCTTCTGCACTTGTCTGAGTCTGGTCTCATGACCAACTCGGTAAGGGTTCACCTTAGTGCAATCAGTGCATACCATTATCGTGTGGAAGGTAAGCCGATCTCAGGACAACCTTTAGTTGTTCGCTTCATGAGAGGTTTGCTTTTGTCAAAGCCCCCTGTCAAGCCTCCTACAGTGTCATGGGATCTCAATGTCGTTCTCACCCAGCTGATGAAACCTCCTTTTGAGCCACTGAATTCCTGCCATCTGAAGTACTTGACCTGGAAGGTCATTTTCTTGGTGGCAGTTACTTCAGCTCGTAGAGTCAGTGAGCTTCAGGCCCTGGTAGCCCAGGCCCCTTACACCAAATTTCATCATAACAGAGTAGTCCTCCGCACTCACCCTAAGTTCTTGCCAAAGGTTGTGTCGGAGTTCCATCTGAACCAGTCAATTGTCTTGCCAACATTCTTTCCCCGTCCTCATTCCTGCCCTGCTGAACGTCAGCTGCACACATTGGACTGCAAGAGGAGCATTGGCCTTCTACCTGGAGCGGACACAGCCCAACAGACAGTCCGCCCAATTGTTTGTTTCTTTTGATCCCAATAGGAGGGTAGTGGCTGTGGGGAAACGCACCATATCCAATTGGCTAGCAGATTGCATTTCCTTCACTTACGCCCAGGCTGGGCTGGCTCTTGAGGGTCATGTCACGGCTCATAATGTTAGAGCCATGGCAGCGTCGGTAGCCCACTTGAAGTCAGCCTCTATTGAAGAAATTTGCAAAGCTGCGACGTGGTCATCTGTCCACACATTCACATCTCATTACTGCCTGCAGCAGGATACCCGACGCGACAGTCGGTTCGGGCAGTCAGTTCTTCAGAACCTGTTTGGGCTTTAGGATCCAACTCCACCCCCCGAGGGCCCTGTTTGTTCTGTTCCAGGCTGCACTCTCAGTTAGTTGGTAAATTTTTTTAGGTCAATCTCAGTTATGTCCTCGTTGTTGCGAGGCCAATTGACCATGGTTGTTGTTTTGAGTGAGCCTGGGGGCTAGGGATACCCATCAGTGAGAACAAGCAGCCTGCTTGTCCTCGGAGAAAGCGAATGCTACATACCTGTAGAAGGTATTCTCCGAGGACAGCAGGCTGATTGTTCTCACAAACCCGCCCGCCTCCCCTTTGGAGTAGTGTCTTCCCTTGCTTTGTTTTGCTACTTATGGGACTGACGAACACAAGCCGGTTCGGGCGGGAAGACGGCCGCGCATGAGCGCGCGAGGACTAGCAAAGGCCTTTGCTAGTAAAGTGTTCCGATTGGAGGGGCTGCCGTGGACGTCACCCATCAGTGATAACAATCAGCCTGCTGTCCTCGGAGAATACCTTCTACAGGTATGTAGCATTCGCTTCAATTGGGTTATCCCCTGTTGCCCACTTGTGGTAGCCCCAACGCTGTCAAATGTTCTTCTAGTGTTGTTGGTCTGTCTGGCCTGGGGACGTGTATAACTTAGAAAAATGCGTTTTCAATATCTCTGCTATTTTTTCTGAGTTATTCTGAGCTTTTCCTTGTTGATCCCTTATGGTAGTGATAACTCGAGAGGGTCCCCATGTTTTAGTTATACGAGCCAGCAGTGGGCCTACCCTGTCTCCATATTTTGAAATTTATATTTTTGATAGTGTAAGGTTCTTGTAGCCCTCTCGTGCAACAGTGTATTGAGGGCTACCTGTGCTGCATGATTGTCTCCTTATTACTTCTAGTAGGGGCCCTGACCAAGCTGTTATGATTGGGGTCTGAACCCCTCTCAAACTTACCTCTTTCCTGGGGGTCAGCTTCTTAGCTGGCTTCTGTTTCTTTGTCTGTCCTTTCTGAGCTGGCTCTGTCTCTCTGTGCTGGCAGCTTCCAGCAGCAGGGCTCTAATTGTTTCACTATACTAGCTTGCTAGAGCAGTGCTTAGGTAGCAGTGCTTAGTTTAGCTTAGGTAGCAGTGCTTAGGTAGCAGTGCTTAGTTTAGCTTATTAGTGTAGAGCTCTGCTTGTAGCTTGGTGCTTAGTAGCACCTGTGTTAGCTTTGTGTTTAGTTCCCTGCTCTGTTAGTTTAGGGCTTAGGAAGTCCCTTTCTTGAGCAGGGCTTAGGAGCTCCTGGTTCGCATAGGGCTTAGGAAGTCCTTTTGTCAGTTTACTGTTAGGAACACTCCTGCTGGTTTAGGGAGTGGGAGCAAGTAGATCAGTTTAGGTTTAGGAGCACTTCTGTTTCCAGTCCTGGTCCCTATGTCATCCGGTATCCAGTAAGTCCTGTCGGTTACTCGAACCCAGGAGCTCAACTTCTGGGGGGCTTAGTAGCTAAGTGCAGGTGAAGCTGTGTGGACCAGTCCAGTGTGCTCCAGTCCCGTGTTCCAGTCCTGTGTCCTCCAGTCTGGGGGACCAGTCCAGTGTACTCCAGTCCAGTGTGTTCCGGTCCGGTGTGGGTTCCAGTCTGGTGTGCTCCAGTCCAGTGTGTTCCGGTCCGGTGTGTGTTCCAGTCCGGGGGATTGCAGTCCAGTGTTCCAGTCCTGTGTCCTCCAGTCCGGAGGATTCCAGTCCAGGTGTTCCAGTTCGCTGGGCAGTGCCTGCAGTCCCTGCCGTTGTGCTTACCCAGTGTTGGTTGGTGGGTTTTGCCTGCTGCTGTCGCTCCTCGTCAGCAGCCCAAGGGCTCACGTTTGCTCCAGAGCCCAGTCCCGCGGGCTCTGAACCTGAGAACCTGACAGATTGCAAAGGCCATGAGCCCGGCAAGAACCCCCGCCCAGCTAACCCAGCTGGGGTCCAGCTCCATCGTTGTTCTTGATCCTTCTATGACTCTTCGTCAGTGTCGTGGGAAACTTTTGTCTCATCCTGTTTTGAAGAAGACCCCTGAAGCGGCAGCTGAGAGAAAACGTGTCCGGTGGCTTGGAATCACTGAAAACCCATTTCAGATATGGACCCTTTTCTCACGCTCGCTGAATATCGCCGCAGCCTGGTCTTGAATCCAGCTTTGTGGGATACTCCTGAAGCTGTCGCTGAGAGGAGACGTCTTGGGAATTCCATGCTCTGGGCCCAGCAGGGTTCCAGTCCCGTGCAAGCAGTGCGTCCAGCCAAGCCTCGGAGCTTAGTCCAAGGGACGCTCCTAACTGAGTCGCCGACTCCAGTTCAAGTGGCGCTTCCACTCAAGCCTCTGAGTCCAGTCCGAGGGATGCTTCTGACTGAGTCTCCGATTCCAGTCCAAGCAGCGCTTCAAGCCAAGTCTCTGCGTCCAGTTCAAGAGGCACTTCAAGCCAAGCCTCCTAGTACCAGTTTGGATCCCAGTTCCAACCCCATTTTTTGATCTGGATCCATTTCTGACACTCCAGGATTACCGGGTTGCACTTTTGTCTGATCCAGCCCTGAAGAATACTCCTGAAGCTGCAGTGGAAAGAAGGCGTGTCTCCTGGCTTGGGTTTGAAGAAAACCCAGTTTCTGCTATTGATCCCTCTACCAAGCTGTTCTTTTACCGCTTTCAACTCCTCTCGGAGCCAACCCTACGGGATACTCCTGAAGCCCAAGCTGAAAGAAGGTGGCTTCCTGATTTTCCCGCCAAACTTCTGAGTCCAGCCTGAAGGGCTTTGCCTGCCAAGATGCTGAGTCTGGATCGAGTGGCAGCAGTGGCAGCCAAGATGCTGAGTCTGGATTGAGTTGCAGTTCCATGATGAATGCTGAGTCTGGATCGAGTTGCAGCATTGGCAGTCAAGATGCTGAGTCTGGATCGAGTTGCGGTTCCAGTCAAGATGCTGAGTCTGGATCGAGTTGTAGTTCCAGTCAAGATGCTGAGTCTGGATCGAGTTGCAGTTCCAGTCAAGATGCTGAGTCTGGAGTGAGTTGCAGCATTGGCAGTCAAGATGCTGAGTTTGGATCGAGTTGTAGTTCCAGTCAAGATGCTGAGTCTGGATCGAGTTGCGGTTCCAGTCAGGATGCTGAGTCTGGATCGCGTTGCAGCTCCAGTCAAGATGCTGAATCAGAATGAGTTACAGTCCCGGGCAAGATGCAGAGTCCGGGTCAAGTTACAGTCCCGGCCAAGATGCTGAGTCCGGTGAGAGTTGCCGTCCCGGCCAGATGCCGAGTCCGGGCCAAGTTGGAGTTCCAGTTCCAGGCAAGATGCTGAGTCTGGGTCAAGTTGTAGTCCCGGTCAAGAGGCTGAGTCCGGGTCAAGTTGCAGTTCCGGCCAAGATGCTGAGTCCGGAGCGAGTTCCAGTGCCAGCCGAGATGCTGAGTCTATGCTGAGTACCAAGTCCAGCCAAGATGCTGAGTCCGAGTGAGTGGCAGTTCCGGCCAAGATGCTGAGGCCGGATCAGATTGCCTCCGAGTTCCCACTTCAACAAGATGTGAACTCCTCCTGAGTTCCAGCTCCAGCCAAGAGGCACGGTCCAGTCTGAAGTCCTGTTCGAGTTCCTGTCCGGCTTCAGATTCCAGGATGGGTGTGGGCTCTAGCCCAGTTCTGGCTGCTACAGTGGAGTGCCAGGAAGTCAAAGAAGTTGTGGACTCCTTCAGGAAATGGTTCCTGTTGAATAGAACTCCACTTGTTGCATCCAAGACTCTGATCCTGCCTAGCAGCCATCCTAAAGAGCCTCGTGGCGGCCAAAGCCACTCTGGTTTCCAAGTTCCAGATGTACTTGTAACTTCCTGCCCAGCCGTCCAGATTTATGTTGTGAAACCATTGGGAGATTTCATCACAGCTACCCATGGAGACCTAAATTGTCTTTTGAGACCTGGAGCTCCCGTGGGTACACGGGAGTTTGAGGGGGAGGTGCTTGTTATGATTGGGTCTGAACCCTCTCAACTTACCTCTTTCCTGGGGGTCAGCTTCTTAGCTGGCTTCTGTTTCTTTGTCTGTCCTTTCTTAGCTGGCTGTGTCTCTCTGTGCTGGCAGCTTCCAGCAGCAGGGCTCTAATTGTTTCACTATACTGCACCTGTGTGGGTATTCTGAGTTGTTCTAACTCTCTTGGGTTGTACTGGCTTCAAGTGTTTCACGGTTTTGCATTGGTGTGGGTTGGGCCTCTCTGGGTCAGTGTGCTTTTGCCTAGGTCTAGGGAGGTGTGACATCATCATGGAGGGCCTTGATAAGGAAGTGGTGTTGTTTCCTTCAGAGCCTTTGCAACAGTGGTGTTTGCTTTAGGTAGGGTGGTGCAGTGTGCACATCTGACTTTGTGTCTAGTTTCCTGCTTGCTTTTGTTAAGGGCCAGGTTAGTGTTAGTGCAGTGTGCACTGGTGACTGTGTATTTAGCTTTCCTGCTTTTCCCTTTGGTTCCCCTGCTTTTCCCTCTTGGTTTTGGAAGCATTGCTATGTGTAGGGCTTTGGAAGCTCAGTTGCTGATAGAAGTACTTCAGGGTTTGGTGTTGTTAGGAACACTGCAGAGTTTGCTGTTAGAAGTACTTCTGGTGTTTGTGCTATTGGGAGCATTGCAGTCTTTGCTGTTGGTGTTTGGTGATTTAGAATCACTTTTGGCTTATGTGTTAGCTTCCCTTCTTTTTCCTTGTGGCTCCCCTGTCTTCCCTTTTAGTGCTAGGAGTTCTTCTGGTTGCTTGCCAGAGTAGTGCTTAGGAAGCACCTGGTTAGTTGTATCTAGCTTGCTAGAGCAGTGCTTAGGTAGCAGTGCTTAGTTTAGCTTATTAGTGTAGAGCTCTGCTTGTAGCTTGGTGCTTAGTAGCACCTGTGTTAGCTTTGTGTTTAGTTCCCTGCTCTGTTAGTTTAGGGCTTAGGAAGTCCCTTTCTTGAGCAGGGCTTAGGAGCTCCTGGTTCGCATAGGGCTTAGGAAGTCCTTTTGTCAGTTTACTGTTAGGAACACTCCTGCTGGTTTAGGGATTGGGAGCAAGTAGATCAGTTTAGGTTTAGGAGCACTTCTGTTTCCAGTCCTGGTCCCTATGTCATCCGGTATCCAGTAAGTCCTGTCGGCTACTCGAACCCAGGAGCTCAACTTCTAGGGGGCTTAGTAGCTAAGTGCAGGTGAAGCTGTGTGGACCAGTGTGCTCCAGTCCCGTGTTCCAGTCCTGTGTCCTCCAGTCTGGGGGACCAGTCCAGTGTACTCCAGTCCAGTGTGTTCCGGTCCGGTGTGGGTTCCAGTCTGGTGTGCTCCAGTCCAGTGTGTTCCGGTCCGGTGTGTGTTCCAGTCCGGAGGATTGCAGTCCAGTGTTCCAGTCCTGTGTCCTCCAGTCCGGGGGATTCCAGTCCAGGTTTCCAGTTCGCTGGGCAGTGCCTGCAGTCCCTGCCGTTGTGCTTACCCAGTGGTTTGGTGGTGGGTTTGCCTGCTGCTGTCGCTCCTCGTCAGCAGCCCAAGGGCTCACGTTTGCTCCAGAGCCCAGTCCCCGCGGCTCTGAACCTGAGAACCTGACACAAGCGTTTTTTGGCTATGCTTAACTCCTTCTGTAGCTGTACTATGGCTCTAGCAATTTTCTTATTTCGGGTGCTCACATAAGCAATAACCTCTCCCCGAAGCACTACTTTTGCTGTGGAACCAATATAATATCGGGTTTTCGGAATGTTGCTGATTAAAGGTTTCAATTCCTCCCCTTTCTGATGAAGATATTTAACGAACTCCTTCTGCTTATACAAGTACGTCGGAAATCTCCATCCCCTCGCCCCTTGGAAATACGGTGGTGCCTCCAGATCTATCCAAACCATCGCGTGGTCGGAAATTTCTTCGGGCCTATACTAGCTTCCAGCACCCACGGACAATATCCCTGATCTACTAGTATGCAATCTATTTCTTGAGTATGTGCCGTGTGCCCTTGAGAGATGCGTGTAGTCACGCTCCCCGGATGCAGAGCCCTCCAGGCATCCACGAGATTTAATTGGTTGTTTAAAATCCGAAAGGGCTCTGGATCTGGGACCCCCCACGGTGTGCCCCCCTTGGAAGATGAGCAGTCCATCTGTGGATCTCCTACCAGATTAAAATCTACCCATTATTAGTAATTTTAAGGTTTGGTGCGGCATACATTTTTGAATTATTTGTTTGAAAAAGTCTTTATCATAAGTATTCGGTGTGTATAGCGCTAATAACAAGATTTCCCTATTTGTAACCACAAATGTATGAGCACATACCGACCTTGGGGGTCTGCACTGATCAGCTCGGACTTTGCCAGTAACCCTTTTCTAAGCAAGATTGCCACTCCTCCTTTTCTGCCTTCCTATGTTGCTGCGTGTACTTCCCCCACCCAACTCCTTTGTAGTTTCTTATGCTCTTCTGTGGTTAACTGTGTTTCCTGGAGGCACGCAATATCAGCTTTGTGCCGTTTTAATGATGCTAGTATTTTTGCCCTTTTTATTGGCGATGTAATTCCTCCCACATTCCAGGTGATAATCCGGGTTCCCTTACCCATGATCCCCTATGGGTCTATTCCTATCCTGTGTAATTTGTATTCCAGGACCATCAGGCGCCCAAGCCCCGCCCAATAGTCTCTCTATTTTTCCTCCTGCCCCTTTAGCGGTGGCCATCTTTTCCTATGATTGATCCTACTATTGTCAAATATTTTATTCAACTTCATCAACTTTGTACCATACTTTATGCCATCTAAACCCCTCTCCCCTACCCTCTGTCTGCCCCCCCCTCCCACCCACTTCCTCCCTCCTTTCTTCTGCTTCCCCTTGTAACTCCCCATATATCCCCATCTCTTCCCTATTTGAAAAGAAGAAGTCTTGTGTGATTATGGCAACCCCTCCCCCCGGCCCGACCTTTCCATGTATAATTTTATGACCTGACCCTTATGTTCCCTTCGTTCCAACCGAGTTTACATTATTTAATATTTCCTTTCCCTTCTACCATTCCTCTGTTAAGCCATTCAGTTCTTGCCCTATTGAAAACAGTTTTAACATCTCTTAAATATTTTTAACATTCTTTCATAACGTCAATATAACTAGCAGTTTAAAGTCCCTTTCTAAGTTGCAGTCTCAGCCCTGACATAGCACTGTCTCAACCGTGCCTTTGAAAGCTTGTACCCTCTCACTGCTCTGCAACCATCTTGTTTTCAGGTTTGGTCTTTCATGCTCCTCTCCATAGTTGCCATGACTTCTTCGCTGCTTCAGGCGTATCAAATGTTTTCCGGCTCCTTTGTGTTGTAGTTTTAGTAGTGGCAGGATAAATAAGCATAAATCTATTGTTAGTCTCAAGAGCTCTTTACATAAGGAGTAACTGCTTCCTCTTTTCCTGGAGTGCAGTGTTAGGGGTAAGCCGCTCCTCTCCGCGGTTGCGGTAGCAGGATAAGCCAGTTTCCCCCCCCTGCGTCGGCGGTTTGTGGTTCCCCCCTCCCCCGCTTCGGCGGTGGTGGGCTGGAATGCTTCCCCCCTCCGCTTCAGCGGTGGTGGGCTGGGCAGAGTGTCCCTTTGTGGTGGAAGTGCTGAGTCCTGCGGATGGAGCTTTGATATTGACCATACTGAGGAGTTTCCGGCAGCACATGACCACATATAGGGAGGCAAAAGGATTGCTCTCTATCTCCACCTGCTGGTAGATGGACACAACCCACCAGTCTATGGATTGATCTGCTATGATTAATGGAAAGAAAATGATCAGGTATGATACATAATTTTACCATATATAGCCCTGCCCATGGAAGAATGTCCCACACTGAGTAAACCTGTCCCTCATGAGAGAGCCAAGTTACTGTGTTCGGGAGACACAGCTTGTGGTCCGCTTGTGCCGAGGCACAGGAGGATACTTTCAAAGTACCACCACCACCTGCTCCCTACAAATGTCTTCCTGAGAGCCTGGAGACAGATCAGAGATACCCTAGCAAGATACGAGCACTCCCTGGAGCATAGCAGCATTCATATACTGTACACTGGTTGTAGTACATTTTCCCCATTCTCCATTCTCCCCGCCCAGTTGGCCGCGGTTGGCGGCGTCGGGCTACTACTTTCACCCTCCTGCAGTTTTCAACCTCTCATCCTACCACAGTCTCACTGTTTCTCATCCTTCGAAGTTCACTCCATCCGTCTATTCTACCCGCTGCCGCTCAGAGTTGCAGTCATTTAACGCCCCCCTGATAAGTCCCTCCCTTCCTTCCTTCCTTCCTTACCAACTTAGATGCCTGGCTCTCCGTTTTTCTTGAGCCCTCATCCCCATCCCTTGTTCTTGGTGATTTTAACATACACACTGATAACCCTTCCGACTCATACGCTTCTCAATTCCTCACTCTAACCTCCTCATTCATCCTCCAACTGAGCTCCACCACCCCTACTCACCAGTCTGGCCACTGTCTTGACCTCGTCCTCTCTTCTACCTGCTCACCCTCCAATTTCTGCGCCTCAGCTCTTCCTCTCTCTGACCATCACTTGATCACCTTCACACTTCATCAACCTCCCCCTCAGTCCTGCCCAATACTAACCATTACTTCTAGGAATCTCCAGGCGGTCGACCCTCCCACCTTATACAGTAGTATCTCTAATCTCCTCCCTTCCATCATGTCCTCCGAGACTGTCGACAAGGCTGTCTCCACATACAATGCCACCCTCTCCTCTGCTCTCGACGCCCTTGCACCGTCCATCTCCCGACCCATAAGGTGTACTAATCCCCAGCCCTGGCTGACCCCTTGCACCTGATACCGTCGCTCCTGCGCCCGATCGACTGAACGCCTCTGGAGGAAATCTTGCACCCATACCGATTTCATGCATTATAAATTCATGTTCTCTGAGGACAAGCAGGCTGCTTGTTCTCACTGATGGGTGACGTCCACGGCAGCCCCCTCCAACCGGAAACTTCACTAGCAAAGGCCTTTGCTAGTCCTCGCGCGCCGATGCGTACCGCGCATGCGCGGCTGTCTTCCCGCCCAAACCGGCTCGTGTTCGTCAGTCTTCTTTTGTCCGCGCTCGAGACGGTCGTGTTTTACCGCCGTTTCGTGCCCCTCAAGTTGACCCCAGCGCGTATTAGCGATTTTCGCTAAAAAAAAAAAAAAAAAAAGAGACCGATTGGTCTTTACCCTTTTCCCGTGTTTCCAGCTTTTTCCCGAGTAAGTTTCCTTTCGCTTTTGGGACCGGCCTATTTGGCCTCGATTCGGGTTTTTCTCCCTTCTTTTTGGTGCCCTTCGTCATCATCGCGAATTTTGATTTCACCGGCGTGATTTTTCCGCCCATGTCATCGAAGTCTTCCAGCGGCTTCAAGAAGTGCACCCAGTGCGCCCGGGTAATCTCGCTGATAGGCACGCTTCGTGTCTTCTGTGTCTGGGGGCTGGGCAACGCCCGCAGGCCTGCAGTCTTTGTGCTCTTTTAAAAAAGAGGACTCAGGTAGCGAGATTGGCCCAGTGGAACGTGTTGTTCTCGGGCTCTTCGACGACAACAGCACGGGCATCGAGTGCATCGACGTCGACAGCATCGAAGTCTTCGACCTCGGCATCGGCATCGACTGCATCGAGGCCTCTACCTTCGGCATCGACTGCATCGAGGCCCCTACCTTCGGCATCGTCGGTACCGAGGTATCGAAAGGCTGCGTCGACGACGGTGGTACCGGGACCTCCGCTGTTGCTGATGTCGTTGGACGGTGGTGCTTTGTCTGAAGTGCAGGTGAGGGCTGTCCATTCCCCTGCTGGTGGTGGTGAGCCTTCGGGTGGGTCTCCCCCTACCCTGAGGGCTCCTGCGGTACAGCCCCCCCGAGATCGACCTTCTTCGGCCTCAGCCCCGAGGAAGCGACGGTTGGATTCTACGCAGGTTCGTGAACTTGTGTCTGATACTGATGGTGAGGCCTCGTGGGAGGAGGAGGAGGACATCAGATATTTCTCTGACGAGGAGTCTGATGGCCTTCCTTCTGATCCCACTCCCTCCCCTGAAAGGCAGCTTTCTCCTCCTGTCTTTCGCGGCCTTTGTCCGGGAGATGTCTACGGCTATCCCCTTCCCGGTGGTTGTGGAGGATGAGCCCAGGGCTGAAATGTTTGAGCTCTTGGACTATCCTTCTCCACCTAAGGAAGCGTCCACAGTACCCATGCATCATGTCCTAAAAAAGACGTTGCTGGCAAACTGGACCAAGCCACTAACTAATCCCCACATTCCCAAGAAGATCGAATCCCAGTATCGAATCCATGGGGACCCAGAGCTGATGCGCACTTAGTTGCCTCACGACTCTGGTGTGGTGGATCTGGCCCTAAAGAAGGCTAAGAGAGCATGCTTCGGCGCCCCTGGGCAAAGACTCCAGAACCATAGACTCCATTGGGAGGAAGGCCTATCATTCCTCTATGCTCGTGGCCAAGATTCAGTCCTACCAGCTCTACACGAGCATCCATATGCGGAACAATGTGCGGCAGTTGGCGGGCTTGGTGGACAACCTCCCTCCCGAGCAAGCCAAGCCATTTCAGGAGGTGGTCAGGCAGCTGAAGGCGTGCAGAAAATTCCTGGCCAGAGGGGTGTATGATACCTTTGATGTTGCGTCCAGGGCCGCTGCTCAAGGTGTGGTGATGCGCAGACTCTCATGGCTGCGTGCCTCCGACCTGGAGAATAGGATCCAGCAGCGGATTGCGGACTCACCTTGCTGAGCGGACAATATTTTTGGAGAGAAAGTCGAACAGGTGGTAGAACAGCTCCACCAGCGGGATACCACTTTCAACAAGTTCTCCCGCCGGCAGCCTTCAGCTTCTACCTCCACAGGTAGACGTTTTTATGGGGGAAGGAAGACTGTTCCCTACTCTTCTGGTAAGCGTAGGTACAATCCTCCTTCTCAACAGCCTGCGGCCCAGGCTAAGCCCCAGCGCACTCGCTCTCGTCAGCGTGCGCCTCAGCAAGGCCCCACGGCTCCCCAGCAAAAGCAGGGGGCGAGCTTTTGACTGGCTCCAGCAGAGCATAGCCGACATCAACGTGTCAGTGCCGGGCGACCTGCTGGTCGGAGGGAGGTTGAAAGTTTTTCACCAAAGGTGGCCTCTTATAACCTCCGACCGTTGGGTTCTTCAAATAGTCCGGCAAGGATACACCCTCAATTTGGCCTCCAAACCTCCAAATTGCCCACCAGGAGCTCAGTCTTACAGCTTCCAGCACAAGCAGGTACTTGCAGAGGAACTCTCCGCCCTTCTCAGCACCAATGCGGTCGAGCCCGTGCCATCCGGGCAAGAAGGGCTGGGATTCTATTCCAGGTACTTCCTTGTGGAAAAGAAAACAGGGGGGATGCGTCCCATCCTAGACCTAAGGGCCCTGAAGAAATATCTGGTCAAGGAAAAGTTCAGGATGCTTTCCCTGGGCACCCTTCTTCCCATCATTCAGGAAAACGATTGGCTATGCTCTCTGGACTTGAAGGACGCCTACACGCACATCCCGATACTGCCAGCTCACAGACAGTATCTGCGATTTCAGCTGGGCAAATGTCACTTCCAGTACTGTGTGCTACCCTTTGGGCTCACCTTTGCGCCCAGAGTGTTCACGAAGTGCTTGGCTGTAGTAGCAGCGGCACTTCGCAGGCTGGGAGTGCACGTGTTTCCCTATCTCGACGATTGGCTGGTGAAGAACACATCCGAGGCAGGAGCTCTACAGTCCATGCAGATGACTATTCGCCTCCTGGAGCTACTGGGGTTTGTGATAAATTATCCAAAGTCCCATCTTCTCCCGGTACAGAGACTCGAATTCATAGGAGCTCTGCTGGATTCTCGGACGGCTCGTGCCTATCTCCCAGAGATGAGAGCCAACAACTTGTTGTCCCTCGTCTCGCGGGTGCGAGCGTCCCAGCAGATCACAGCTCGGCAGATGTTGAGATTGCTGGCCTACATGGCCTCCACAGTTCATGTGACTCCCATGGCCCGCCTGCACATGCGATCTGCTCAATGGACCCTAGCCTCCCAGTGGTTTCAGGCTGCTGGGGATCTAGAAGACGTGATCCACCTGTCCACGAGTTTTCTCAAATCCCTGTATTGGTGGACGATTTGGTCCAATTTGACTCTGGGACGCCCTTTCCAAATTCCTCAGCCACAAAAAGTGCTGACTACGGATGCGTCTCTCCTGGGGTGGGGAGCTCATGTCGATGGGCTTCACACCCAGGGAAGCTGGTCCCTCCAGGAACGCGGTCTGCAGATCAATCTCCTGGAGTTACGAGCGGTCTGGAACGCTCTGAAGGCTTTCAGAGATCGGTTGTCCCACCAAATTATCCAAATTCAGACAGACAACCAGGTTGCCATGTATTACATCAACAAGCAAGGGGGCACCGGATCTCGCCCCCTGT
Source organism: Microcaecilia unicolor (assembly GCF_901765095.1). Classification (NCBI taxonomy): domain Eukaryota; kingdom Metazoa; phylum Chordata; class Amphibia; order Gymnophiona; family Siphonopidae; genus Microcaecilia; species Microcaecilia unicolor. Next base: position 231,133,491 of record NC_044036.1, read on the forward strand.
GTCAGGAGGCCGTCAGCATGTGGCTCTGGGCTCGCCGTTACGGCATGTTGCTCCAAGCCACATATCTGGCAGGCGTAAACAACAGTCTGGCCGACAGACTGAGCAGGATTATGAAACCTCACGAGTGGTCGCTCAACTCCCGAGTAGTGCGACATATCTTCCAGGTGTGGGGCACCCCCTTGGTAGATCTCTTTGCATCTCGAGCCAACCACAAGGTCCCTCAGTTCTGTTCCAGGCTTCAGGCCCACGGCAGACTGGCATCGGATGCCTCCCTCCTGGATTGGGGGGACGGCCTGCTGTATGCTTATCCTCACATACCTCTGGTGGGGAAGACTTTGTTGAAACTCAAGAAAGACCGAGGCACCATGATTCTGATTGCTCCGTTTTGGCCGCGTCAGATCTGGTTCCCTCTTCTTCTGGAGTTGTCCTCCGAAGATCCGTGGAGATTGGAGTGTTTTCCGACCCTCATCACACAGGACGAAGGGGTGCTTCTGCATCCCAACCTCCGGTCTCTAGCTCTCACGGCCTGGATGTTGAGAGCGTAGACTTTGCCTCTTTGGGTCTGTCAGAGGGTGTCTCCCGCGTCTTGCTTGCTTCCAGGAAAGATTCCACTAAGAGGAGTTACTTCTTTCTATGGAGGAGGTTTTGCCGTCTGGTGTGACAGCAAGGCCCTAGATCCTCGCTCTTGTCCTACACAGACCCTGCTTGAATACCTTCTGCACTTGTCTGAGTCTGGTCTCAAGACCAACTCTGTAAGGGTTCACCTTAGCGCAATCAGTGCATTCCATTACCGTGTAGAAGGTAAGCCGATCTCAGGACAGCCTTTAGTTGTTCGCTTCATGAGAGGTTTGCTTTTGTCAAAGCCCCCCGTCAAACCTCCTACAGTGTCATGGGATCTCAATGTCGTTCTCACCCAGCTGATGAAACCTCCTTTTGAGCCACTGAACTCCTGCCATCTGAAGTACTTGACCTGGAAGGTCATTTTCTTGGTGGCAGTTACTTCAGCTCGTAGAGTCAGTGAGCTTCAGGCCCTGGTAGCCCAGGCCCCTTACACCAAATTTCATCATAACAGAGTAGTCCTCCGCACTCATCCTAAGTTCTTGCCAAAGGTTGTGTCGGAGTTCCATCTGAACCAGTCAATTGTCTTGCCAACATTCTTTCCCCGTCCTCATTCCTGCCCTGCTAAACGTCAGCTGCACACATTGGACTGCAAAAGAGCATTGGCCTTCTATCTGGAGTGGACACAGCCCAACAGACAGTCCGCCCAATTGTTTGTTTCTTTTGATCCCAACAGGAGGGGAGTGGCTGTGGGGAAACGCACCATATCCAATTGGCTAGCAGATTGCATTTCCTTCACTTACGCCCAGGCTGGGCTGGCTCTTGAGGGTCATGTCATGGCTCATAATGTTAGAGCCATGGCAGCGTCAGTGGCCCACTTGAAGTCAGCCACTATCGAAGAGATCTGCAAAGCTGCGACGTGGTCATCTGTCCACACATTCACATCTCATTACTGCCTGCAGCAGGATACCCGACGCGACAGTCGGTTCGGGCAGTCAGTGCTTCAGAATCTGTTCGGCGTTTAGGATCCAACTCCACCCCCCTAGGCCCATGGTTTATTCTGTTCCAGGCTACACTCTCAGTTAGTTGGAAAAATTGTTAGGTCAATCTCAGTTATGTCCTCGCCGTTGTGAGGCCCAATTGACCATGTTTGTTGTTTTGGGTGAGCCTGGGGGCTAGGGGATACCCCATCAGTGAGAACAAGCAGCCTGCTTGTCATTGGAGAAAGCGAATGCTACATACCAGTGATCTTTTCAGGTTACTCAACCAGTCTCTTGTTCAGACTCTTTTTCATTGACGTGGTGTGCCTCAGGGTTCCATATTTTCTTTGTTACTTTTTAATCTTTCTGTCAGTCCGCTGGCTTCATTGAGGATTAGTGACTATTCCTATGCTGAAAATTTTTTAATTGTGTATTATATCAGTGTATTTGATCTTGATCTCTCCAACACTGTTTGAATTTGGTGGCGCAATGGTTATTTGACCACCGCCTTATTTTAATTCTTACAAAACAGTGACATGGTGGATCATTAGCTCTGTGTCTCCTCCCTCACGTAACCTCTCATTGTTTAATAGATCGATTGTTACAGTTTTATATTTTAGATATCTAGGTATTATTATTGATTCTGTGCTGTCATTTTCTGATCAGGTTTCACATATGATCAAGACAGGTTTTTTCTTTCTTCAAAAATTAAGGTCACTACCTCCGTTGCATTTCTAGCCACTGGCACATTCCAGTCTGTGGAACATGGGTCTCACACAGCCCCTCATCTCAAACTGCCTCACCCAGTTCCTCCATGCCTTCCTCACCAACACCTCCAACTACATCAACTTCCCCACTACCCACCAGGCCCTCCAAAACAACATGGCAGAGTTTTACACCACGAACCACTTCTCCTCGGTCATAAGCCTCATCGACTGCACACACATCACACTCAACCCCCCCCCCCCCCTACGCATATGAGGCCACCTACTGAAATTGTGATGCTCAGGGTGAGATTGTGGATGTGTGTCCACGATACCCAAGCTCAACCTATTACTCCTATATCCTCCAGCATCCTGTGATCTACCGGAGGTTTGACCGAGGGATCACTGGAAGCTGGCTCCTAGGTAAGTGCTACAACGTTCCCTCTCCTCGACCATCTACACACTCCCTACCTCTAAGTGTCTGCACGTTCCTCCCTCCCCTCCCCACAAGGGCAGCAGACGTCACCCATCAGTGAGAACAATCAGCCTGCTGTCCTCGGAGAATACCTTCTACAGGTATGTAGCATTCGCTTTTTTGAATAGGTAGGTTTTTAGTGATTTCCTGAAGTTTAAATGGTCGTATGTTGTTTTCACGGCTTTTGGTAGTTCATTCCATAGTTGTGTGCTTATGTAGGAAAAGCTGCTTCCCTATCATCAAGCCGATCAATCCATAGACTGGTGGGTTGTGTCCATCTACCAGCAGGTGGAGATAGAGAGCAATCTTTTGCCTCCCTATATGTGGTCATGTGCTGCAGGAAATTCCCCAGTATGTTCTCTATCTCAGCAGGTGTGTGCAGCACTGGTCCTAGGGTCTCTGGTGCCCCCCTGCAGACTATGAGTTGGCACCCGCGCCCCCCCCCCCCAGCTCTTCCTTTCTCTCTTCTCCCACCCTGCCCCTGTCCAGCGATTCTCCTTCGCCCCCATACACCGTCATACCGCGCCGCCCTTGGTGCTTTAAATCTTTAATTTCCTTGTCATCAAGCAGATGAAGCCATTACGTATGGGTTGTGTCCATCAAACAGCAGGGGGAGATAGAGAGCACTCAACTTTTCACAGTGCCTCATGGCCAGCCAGCTCCACTGCCTCTTCAGTATTCTCCATCTCCTCAAGCAGGGTGGCTGCAGCTTCTTTGAGGTCCATCAAAAATCTGCCTGGGGGTGGCTCCTGGCTTGCCAGTTGTTAGTCGGGGTGTTAGAGGCTATAACAGCTTCACTTTGAAGGCACATAAGTTAGCCCTTTCCCTGCCTTACCCATGCCCCCGTGGATGTGGACATATTAGCTTGCTTTTCCCTGTCCTTTCCCACTCAGTGGATGCAGGCACATTGGTTCGCCTTTCCCTGCCTTTCCCACTCATCTGAGCCTCCGGAGTTCTAATTACCTCTGCTTTCCTCACAGCGTTAAAAAAAAAAAAAAAATGGAACAGAGGTTTTCCTTTGATTCTTCTATGGGACTGGAGCTGTGATACTCGGTCTGGTGAGGTAAGAGTGTTTTCTAACTCGTCCGGGGTGGGCCTGCGATCGGGGAGTTTTTTGGGGCGAAACCGCCATTTTGAGTTTTCCCACCGTTTTCGGCGATGGCTGCAGAGAATGTAAAGCGCTGTTCCCGGTGTGGCAAGCGCAAATCAGCAGCGGGGCTCTGTAAATCATGTTGTACAGGTGTAAGAGCCGGCCCGAGCATGGCGAGCGATGATTCTTGCCGCTCAGAGCTGGCAGCGGACACCATTTTGAATTCTCCGCATGGCGCAGCCTCCGTAGAGATGGAGAGCCCTGAGCCCGGGGGGGATCTCGAATTGAGGCTATTCAGGGAGCGGCTAGCCCCGGACGGGATCTGGGTGCCCAGGGCGAGTTTTTCTCCCCTGATTTTCTGTTGTTATTGCATAAAGCATACATGCTGAAAAGAGCTCTCCCTCAAGGGTCGTCTGAGGCCCCTTCTATTGCCTCCTCCTGGTGGATTCTGGCCTGGGACTGCCCGCTGAGGCTATTTTCCCTGATAATTGGCATAAAGAAAAGCGTAGAAGGGCTAATTCCCCTTCAGATTGTGGTGCACCTCCTTCCCCCCCACCCCCACCCTGTGGTCGGGCTGTGAGGATTCGGAGAGTTCTGGCAGGCCTTTGTGGTCTGAGGAGCCAGAGTCAGGTGCAGAATTACCACAGGATCTGGATGATCCCTCCGCGGTGAGGATTTTCCACCATGATGAGCTGCCAGCGCTTATTTCAGATGCCCTACAGGTCCTTTCTATTGAAGAGCCTGACAGTGGCACGGCCTCCTCTGTGAATCCTAGGATGGCTAGTACCAAAAAACCTGCTCGAGCCTTTCCTTTGCATGACTCCATCCAAGAGCTTATTTCTGCTCAGTGGGCTGACCTCGATGGACCTTTGAAAGTTTCCAGGGCTATGGGGCAATTATACCCTCTGTGTGAGGAGCATTTGGCTCGCTTTGCAATGCCTAAAGTAGATGCACTAGTCACTGCGGTGACAAAGAGAACTACCCTCCCTGTGGAAGGAGGAGTTGCCCTGAAGGATATACAAGACCATAGGCTGGAAGCAGCACTTAAACGGTCCTTTGAAATTGCAGGTCTTACTGTTCGGGCGTCTGCATGCAGTTGTTTTGCTGCTAGAGCCTGCCTGGCGTGGTTGCAACAGGCAGTGGAACAGCCCGGAGATGGAGGTGAGCCCTTCTCGGATGTGGCTCCGCAGCTGGAGTCGGCCTTGTCCTTTGTGGCTGATGCCCTTTATGATATTGTCAGAGCTTCGGCTAAACAAATGGCAGTAGCAGTGGCGGCTCGCTGTCTTATTTGGCTAAGACATTGGGCAGCGGACATGGCCTCTAAGCAAAGGTTGGTGAAGTTGCCCTTTCAAGGCCTTCTATTTGGTGAGGAGTTGGGAAAAAAAATTGTTAAAGGCCTGGGAGATCCAAAACCCCAGCGCTTGCCCAAAGATAGGCTGAGGCCTTCCTCCAAGGGCCAGGCGGTCCACTCCTCTTATAGACCTCGCTTCCGTGAAGCTAGAAGGTACCGCCCGGGGCGTTCTGCTGGGTTCACTTCTCGTGCCCGTTTTTCAGCAGAGGAACTCCTTTCGCTCGGACAAGCGTTCCGCAGCCACCGGCTCTAGGCCTGGAGTTCAGGGGCGACCCTCTCAATGATGGTGCGCCGGCCCCCTCCTCGCTTCCTGTCATCGGAGGACGTCTTTCCCTCTTTGCCGAGGAGTGGGCCAATATTTCCTCAGTTCAGTGGGTTCTGGACCTGATCAGAGATGGCTACAGAACAGAATTCAATGCCCCAATAAGAGACGTGTTTGTGGAGTCCCGATGCGGTTCTGCTGCCAAACGGGCAGCGGTAGAGGAGACTTTGCAAGGTCTGATTCAGTTAGGGACCATGTCCCTGGTACCTCCCGCTGAACACGGCTACGGCCGATACTCCATCTACTTTGTGGTGCCGCGAAAAGGTGGGTCTTTTCGCCCTATTCTGGACTTAAAAGAATTAAACAAGTCCCTGAGAGTGCGGCATTTCCACATGGAAACCCTGCGCTCCGTCATTGCTGCGGTACAGCCAGGAGAGTTTCTCACGTCTCTAGACCTGAAAGAAGCTTACTTGCACATACCAATTTGGCCCCCGCACCAGAGGTTTCTGAGGTTTGCGGTGTTGGGAAAACATTTCCAGTTCCGGGCCTTGCCTTTTGGCCTCGCCATAGCTCCCCGAACCTTTTCGAAGGTAATGGTGGTAGTAGCTGCTTTGCTCAGGCGAGAAGGTATCAGGGTTCACCCGTACCTAGACGACTGGCTCATCAGAGCAGACTCTGTAACAGAGAGCTATCAAGCTACAGCCAGAGTGGTCTCAGTTCTTCAATCTCTAGGCTGGGTCGTCAATATGGCCAAAAGTCACCTGATCCCCTCGCAATCTCTAGAATATTTGTGGGCCAGGTTCGACACAGACTCGGGCTATGTATACCTACCCGAGCTAAGGCGGTGCAAGCTTCAGAATCCGGTCCGTCTGCTCCTGAGGATGCCCCGCCCGCGAGCTTGGGACATTGTCCAGCTGCTGGGATCGATGACAGCCACATTGGAAGTGGTGCCCTGGGCGAGAGCGCACCTGAGACCTCTACAGTATTCCCTACTTCAAAGATGGTCTCCAGTTTCTCAGGATTATCATTTCAGATTTTCTTGGCTCCCTGTGGCCCGGCTCAGCATGGAGTGGTGTCTCTCAGACAGCATGCTGCGGTGAGGAATGCCGCTGGCGCTCCCCGATTGGTGTCTAGTAGTGACAGATGCCAGCCTGAAGGGCTGGGGCGCACATTGCAAGGGGAAGCATGCCCAGGGTCTATGGACACCCGAGGAGTCGGAGTGCTCCATCAACCGCCTGGAGTTGAAAGCGATGTTTCAGGCGCTTCTGGCCTTTCAAGTGACCCTGGAAGGATTGACTGTCAGAGTGATGTCTGACAACACGACAGCAGTGGCCTACATAAATCGACAAGGCGGCACTCAGTGCAGAGCACTGGCCGCGCAGGCCGAACAGATTTGCCACTGGGCCGAGCTGCATCTACAGTTTCTGTCGGCAGCTCACATTGCAGGTCAGAGCAACGTGCAAGCCGATTATCTAAGCAGGCATCAGATCGATCCAGCAGAATGGGAACTAGCAGACGAAGTATTCCTGCGGATATGTGCCAAATGGGGCAAGCCCGTGATGGATCTTATGGCGACAAGTTCAAATGACAAAGTCCCGTGCTTCTTCAGCAGACGGAGAGATCCTCGCTCGGCAGGGTTGGATGCGTTGACTCAGCCCTGGCCTCCGGGCCTACTATATGTGTTCCCTCCGTGGCCCTTGATAGGGCGCGTGCTCCTGCGTATTCGGCTGCACCCAGGAGATGTGGTCCTCAGGGACCCGGATTGGCCCAGGAGGCCTTGGTATGCGGACGTCCGACAGATGCTAGTGGAGGCTCCCCTTCCTTTACCTCTGGTACCGAACCTGTTGTCACAGGGCCCGGTAGCCATGGAGGACGCCTGCCGCTTTGGTCTTATGGCATGGCGATTGAGAGGGCGCAGTTGAGGGACAAAGGCTATTCAAACACTGTCATTTCCACTCTCCTGCAGGCCCGCAAGCGTTCCACTTCCATGGCTTATGCCAGGATTTGGCGCCAGTTTGAGTCTTGGTGTGTTTCAAAAGTGATCACACCAATGCGGGCTCCTGTCTCGCCGATTCTGGACTTTTTGCAGGATGGTGTACAAATAGGCTTGGCCTATAATTCCCTGCGGGTGCAAGTGGCAGCGTTGGCCTCCCTTCGTGGTAAGGTTGAAGGCGTGTCTTTAGCTGCTCATCCAGATGTGGCACGGTTTCTTAGTGGGGTGCTTCGGCTCCGGCCTTCCGTGCGAGCACCCTGCCCAGTTTAGAACCTGAGGCTAGTTTTGAAGGCCCTGCAGGCTTCTCCTTTTGAGCCGCTTCGGCGAGCATCGGAGAAAGATTTGACAGTAAAGGCCGTTTTTGTTGTGGCCATTACTTCGGCGACACGGGTGTCAGAGCTCCAGGCGCTGTCCTGTAGAGACCCATTTCTGCAATTCTCAAAGTCCGGGGTCACAGTTCGGACCGTGCCTTCCTTTATGCCTAAGGTGGTTTCAGCATTTCACCTAAACCAGCCTATTTTCTTGCCCTCCTTTGATAAGGAGGAGTTTCCAGAATCTTTTGGGCAGTTGCACCTGTTGGATGTGTGCAGGACTCTTCTGCAATATCTGCGAGTTACTATCTCTTTCAGGATCTATGATCATCTGTTTGTTTTGCTATCAGGTCCTCGCAGAGGGTCTCCAGCGTCTAAAGCCACTATTGTCCGCTGGCTCAAAGAAACTATCTTTTCAGCTTATCTGCTTGCCGGCCGGTCTCCGCCTGTAGCCTTTAAGGCGCATTCTACCAGAGCGATTTCTTTCTCTTGGGCTGAAACTGGAGCACTCTCTCGTCAAGAGATATGCAGTACAGCAACATGGGCTTCTAAGCTCTCTTTTGCCCGACATTACAGGCTGGATGGGGCTGCTAGGAGGGATGCGCGTTTTGGAGCACAAGTGCTAGCGCGTGGTGTGACCTGTTCCCACCTTATATAGGTATTGCTTTGTTACATCCCATACATAATGGCTTCATCTGCTTGATGACAAGGAAGGGAAAATTAGGTTCTTACCTTCGTAATTTTCTTTCCTTTAGTCTTAGCAGATGAAGCCATGAGCCCTCCCTGTATGATTGTCTGTATGCTATGAATCTGTTTCAGGTTCTGTTCTTGTTTCCTAAAGTTCCTTCCTTGGGAGAAAGTTGGAAAACAGTCTTCAGGATTCATGTTCACTTATAGGAGGATGATTCCATTCCCTCCAGTTTATCTTTTGGGAGGATGAGTTTATTCCCTCCAGGAGGTTGCGTGTATCCCCTCCAGTTATACAATAAAGAGGATGAGTTTATTCCCTCCAGGAGGATGTGTTCATTCCCTCCTTTTGAGTTCATGCCCTTGTTAAGGGGCCATCGTTCGCTGTGAGGAAAGTTCATGTTATTCCCATTGCGGTTTGCCATACTGCTTTGGAAGTTTCAAATACTGAAGAGGCAGTGGAGCTGGCTGGCCATGAGGCACTGTGAAAAGTTGAGTGCTCTCTATCTCCCCCAGCTGTTTGATGGACACAACCCATATGTAATGGCTTCATCTGCTATGACTAAAGGAAAGAAAATTACCAAGGTACGAACCTAATTTTCCCTTACCTCCATTCCAGCAGCCGCGTCATTTGAAAGCCCCAGAATATTGAGGGAGCTCAGAGAGGTTCTGGCGGGTCCTCTTAAAGATTTGTTTAATAAATCCTTGGAGACGGGAGAGGTTCCGAGGGACTGGAGAACGGCGGAGGTGGTCCCTCTTCACAAAAGTGGTGATAGGGAAGAAGCTGGAAACTACAGGCGGGTAAGCCTCACTTCGGTTATTGGAAAAGTAATGGAAGCCATGCTGAAGGAAAGGATAGTGAATTTCCTGGAAGCCAATAAGTTGCAAGATCCGAGACAACATGGTTTTACCAGAGGGAAATCGTGCCAAACGAATCTTATTGAATTCTTTGGGTAACTGGAGAACTAAATCATCGACGTGCTATAGACGTAATCTAGTTAGATTTTAGCAAAGCTTTTGACACGGTTCCCCACAGGAGGCTCTTAAATAAACTAGATGGGCTGAAGATTGGTTCCGAAGTGGTGAACTGGATTAGGAACTGGTTGACGGACAGACGACAGAGGGTGGTGGTAAATCTAGTTCGCTCGGAGGAGGGAAAGGTGAGTAGTGGAGTGCCTCAGGGATCGGTGCTGGGGCCGATTCTGTTCAATATATTTGTGAGTGACCTTGCCGAAGGGTTAGAAGGTAAAGTTTGCCTATTTGCGGATGATACTAAGATTTGCAACAGAGTGGACACTCAGGAGGGAGTGGAAAGCATGAAAAGGGATCTGAGGAAGCTAGAAGAATGGTCTAAGGTTTGGCAATTAAAATTCAATGCGAAGAAATGCAAAGTGATGCATTTAGGGAGTAGAAACCCACGAGAGACTTATGTGTTAGGCGGAGAGAGTCTGATAGGTACTGAGGGGGAGAGGGATCTTGGGGTGATAGTATCCGAGGATCTGAAGGCGACGAAACAGTGTGACAAGGTGGTGGCCGTAGTGAGAAGGTTGCTAGGCTGTATAGAGGGAGGTGTGATCAGCAGAAGAAAGGAAGTGTTGATACCCCTGTACAAGTCGTTGGTGAGGCCCCACCTGGAGTATTGTGTTCAGTTTTGGAGGCCGTACCTTGTGAAGGATGTTAAAAAAATGGAAGCGGTGCAAAGAAAAGCTACGAGAATGGTATGGGATTTGCGTTCCAAGACGTATGAGCAGAGACTTGCTGACCTGAACATGTATACCCTGGAGGAAAGGAGGAACAGGGGTGATATGAAACAGACGTTCAAATACTTGAAAGGTATTAATCCGCAAAAAAGTCTTTTCCGGAGATGGGAAGGCGGTAGAACGAGAGGACATGAAATGAGATTGAAGGGGGGCAGACTCAAAAAAGATGTCAGGAAGTATTTTTTCACGGAGAGGGTGGCGGATGCTTGGAATGCCCTCCCGCGGGAGGTGGTGGAGATGAAAACGGTAACGGAATTCAACATGCGTGGGATGTGCATAAAGGAATCCTGTGCAGTAGGAATGGATCCTCAGAAGCTTAGCCAAAATTGGGTGGCGGAGCAGGTGGGGGAAGAGAGGTTGGTAGTTGGGAGGCGAGGATAGTGGAGGGCAGACTTATACGGTCTGTGCCAGAGCCGGAGATGGGAGGCGGGAAATACTGCTGGGCAGACTTGTACGGTCTTTGCCCTGAAAAAGGCAGGTACAAATCAAGGTAAGGTATACACATATGAGTTTATCTTGTTGGGCAGACTGGATGGACCATGCAGGTCTTTTTCTGCCGTCATCTACTATGTTACTTTGTTACTATGTAATCCAAGCAGCTATCTGCTTCTGACATCATCCGGAAGTCCCATAAATTGGTTTTATTTTATATTGATTTGATATACTTATTGAATTTTGATTTAACAAATACTCTTAAATTTAAAAAGACTTTGGCTTACACATTTGATGGCAAATTGTGCTGTTTTCTTAAAGTTTGGAACACACTTCTAGATTTGGTGTAAGGGATGGGTATAAGCAGCGTGCTTATGATGGGCATGATTACTGCGGAATGGATCTCTGCTTCTTTGTGGACTTTAGGATTTGGGCTGTATGGAAAAAAGGGATGAGGGAGGGGGATTGTTAATGGTTATTCTCTTGTGTTTTAAACAAACACCAATAAAATTTGTTAATGGAAGAAAAGAAATCCCAACTTATACTTGATGATGGATACAGATTTTGCCTATCTTATGTACTTAGCTGCCATTTCACAGTTTATTTGAAGTAATATGTAACTGTATAGAAAGTTGGTCACTCTTCTGTGGAATCTTGGCATTTGTACATCTGCAAGTTTTGAGAGTGCTCTAAAACATTTCTATGGCTTGCTACAGATAGTACTTTACAAGAGAATGATCTGAGTGCATACAAAAATATTCTATAGGCTAAAGCACCGCTAGGGATAAAATCCTATTTTTAAACTGTCTGATTCACTTAGTTGGAATTTTCTGATAGGTTCTTAAATCGAAATGCTGCTTTGATTTATGAATTCTGTTCTGTGATGCTATGTCTGAAACAGATTTTTTTCTAGTGATAATTGTGGCTCGTTTTGGATTATTCAGACCAGTTTGCCAATGGGGTCAGGCCTGCATTACAGAGTTCTCCAGTTTGTGGAAGTCCGATTGCAGACAACCATGGTAATGAAATACTTGGAACAGATAGATAAGTAAAATATGCATGGTTTTGTCTTTCTTGGTAGGTTGTGTTTGCATATATAGATATAATTTCAGCTTTCAGATCATACAAATATGTGTAATATTTTAGATGATTTCTTAATTGTCGCTTTTCCTTATTAATTGGCTGATTTAATTTCTACTAACAGTCTTCCATTGTTCCCCCCCCCCCCCCCCCAAAAAAAAAAAAAAAATTATATTTTCATTGTAGTATGGGAGTCTACCACGCTCTAACTGAGTCAATAACTACTTCTGTTTATAAGCGTAAGGTTCAATTTTAAGAGCACCACTAAATGACCAAGATAGCTGGGTACATTTTTAGCTAGCCTTGACCTCATGTGCAACTTTCATTAAATTTCGTCACCTTACTTTCTAACTCTTATTACTCTCTTACCTATCTATATGTTCCATCTTTGCTTATTCCCTTCACTGTCAGTTCTATTACATATTGTGTTGATATTGTAAGTAGTGTACTGCGCCATACTTTGTATTATTTGAATATTTTTACTGCTGTAATTGCCTGTTGCTCATGTTTAATCTGTTCTTACTGTACACCGCCTTGAGTGAATTCCTTCAAAAAGGTGGTAAATAAATCCTAATAAATTAATAAATAACTGGCTAGATTTTAGCTGAAAAAAAGCTTAAAGCTGGCCAATGGAAACATACATATAAGCCCAGCTATGACTGCACATATAGATGGTAGGCTAAACTAACCCTAGTAATGAAACATTTATAGCTAACTGGTTAACTTTATTCACTATCCTAACCTTGAGCCTCTTGCCCAGTTAAATAACTTGTGCTGCCAATGGCTGATATTCAGTGGCACTTAGACACTGCTGTTGAATATCAGCACTAACCACCCCTGCATTGTCTAATTAGTGTAGGGTAGTCCATGAGAGGAGCTTGGTTGAACCACTACTTAACTGGTTAGTGGCAATATTCAGCTGCTAACTGGCTAAGAAAGCAGATGAAGTTAAGACAGCAAAAAGACTGTCCTAACTCTATGCGCTGAGCTAACTGGACTCTGGTTTGAATATCAGCCAGTACCCAGTTAACTTTTGGGAGACATACCTACCTGGATGTTCAGTGCTAGAGCACAGACATGGCCTGGAATTGAATATCTGGGATCAGTTTGGCTCGCAGCTGTCGACGGCTTAAAAACTGCGGACTGCCATGGGCTGACTATTTTTCTCCCTGTGACTCCTAGGAATAAAGCTTTTGGTTTTTAGAAGTCATTGTAATTGATATCTGATTCTTTTTTATATTTACTTCATAATTTCTTAAATGTAGAAGCCAAATTAAGGTTTAAAAAAGACTATTTTACATGGGGTCTTGGAAGCACAGAAAGATAAGGTGACTTGCCTAAGATGACAGCTGTAGTCAGTGGATGAGGGAGTCTAGAACTTGTCACAGAATTTCTCTTGAATCATAGTGCAGTGTACTAAACAGTGTATTAACAATGCAAACCTTATTCTGTGTTCTTAACTGCATGCTCTTCTCTTATATCCTTTAAGCTCTGTCCCTCTGACCTTTTCTGATTTCACTCCACTCCTCCTCCAACATTTATAAGCTTTTCTGAAGTCCTCCCAGTTGTCTTGACCTTATTCCATTATTTGTCCTTAAATATCAGTTTTCCATTTTCTTTTCCATTTGTCTTGAAAATTTCAGTCATCTGTCGTCTGAAATCATTGCTTGAACCCACTTGTCTCTCAAACTGTTGTCCCATTCTCTTGATTAGCATTTCAAGAGTTCTTTAGTGTGTCGCTTACCTTGGCATAGTTTCTAGATTGTTATAGTATTCATGGCTTCTCTGAATCAGGTTTTGGGAGCTATTACTCAATGGAAACTGCTACCTCTTCTTAAACACTGGCATCTTGCAGTTGTCAGTTTTCTGTATTGGTTCTTTTGGCTGCCACTTCTTCTTTTAACACAGTAGGATCCTTCTATCCTCTTTTCCTGTTTTCTCATAATGTTCAGGCTTGGTATTGCTCCTTTCAAATGGCTTGCTAGCAACTGTTTCTGTTCTTGGCTGTTTTCTTCCTTTGGTGTCCCTTGAGGTTCTGTTGTGGGTCACCTGCTTTTTGTCAGCCTAGATAGTTTTGAGCACTGCTTCCTTTAAGCAGAACGGGAGTCCTCCACCTGCATTGCTGTCAGTGGGAGGTGGCACGTCAATATTTTGCTTTCATTTGCTAGAGATAGGCAGGTTTTCTGGAGTCCTGGAAAATGTGGTGATGAAACAGCACCCCCATTGACAGGACTGTAGGTGGAGGTCTTCCGCTCAGTTTAGAGGGAACAGTGGTTTTGAGTGTTTTTCTCGACTATTGACTGTACCTTTCACTCTCTCTTGCAAATGATACTCACATTTTTCTTTATTCATTGGGAATTATTAACCGCCTTTATGAAGAGACTCAAGGTGGTGTACAGCAGGTATAGCAATAGTAAAATGACCAAGTATAAGCATAAATATAATAATTGAGGTTAGCTTGGAGATAGGCAGGTTTAATCCCAGTAACAAGAATAGCATGATATTGTCAGAAATATAAACATTTAAATGTAGAACAATAATATAACAGAAATATGTCAGCAGAGTACAATGATGCATCATAATAGGCATCATGGAAGAGCATTCATATAATAGAAATATATAATGTCAGTACAAATCAAACCTCTTTATGAGCCGCACAGAAAATTCATGTAACATAGATTATAATCACGATGTCGGTAGAATACAATGGAACATCTTAATAGGCAGCTGAGGGACAAGTGCAGTTGATTTCTGTAGACAGACAATCGGGATAGGACAAAGTCATTGAGCTTGCTAAACTGAAGGTAAATTTTAGGAATGGAATAGGAGGCAATGTTCTCTTGTGGATTAGGGATTGGTTATTGGACAGAAAACAGAGGGTAGGGTTTAATGGCCATTTCTCTTAATAGAGGAGGGTGTATAGTGGAGTGCCGCAAGGATTTGTACTGGAACTGGTACTGTTTTGTTTTTTTTTAATTTATAACCGGAAGCTTTATTAAATGAATCCAGCAAATATACAGTATAACAAACCATATATGATGAAAACGCAATAACATAGATTCATCACCTCTTAGGGTGCTACACAAGCAGACACCCTCTCATGTATCATTACATTTTCCAGTTGTATTTTATATGTATTTTAAAGAAAAATAATAATATAGAAAACTCCTAGTATATAGCCTATGTTACTCTCAACCCCCCCACCCACACACCACCCTTCCAAAACTCAAACTTCAGCTATTTCCCTCTAACAAAAGTCTAGCATAGACCCCTACACTGTTGAGGACCATACAGGAGCCCATATCTGTCCCCATTTAGCCAACTTTTTCCTTTCTGTTGCCAAAAGCTTCTCCCGCTCAGCAATATATTCCAAGAGCTGTCGCCACTTGAGTATAGAGGGGCTACCAGTCACTTTCCAGGATCGTGCAATTACCAAGCGTGCCGCACAGAGACAGTGCTTAATCAGAGCCTTCCCTATTGCACTAACACCTAGTATAGTCTTATTAAACAGAAAAATAGCTGGATCCCACGGAATAAGGGACCCAACCCAAAGCTGCATTCTACTCTGAATCGCTTTCCAACAGGCCTTCACCTTTCTGCACGACCACCAGATATGGCCTAGCGTACCCAATTGGCCACAATTTCTCCAGCAAACGGGCCGGACACCCCCAAACATATGACTTAATCTTACAGGTGTTAAATACCAGCGGTAAAGTAATTTAGTACAATTCTCTTGAATATTAACTGCTGGGGAAATAGTGACAGAGGCCCTTTCCATTCTCTTCCATTCTCCAATTGTATAATGCACTCCTAGTTCCTTTTCCCAACTTCTACGATGTCTACAAATAACAGGCAGGAGATCCCTTAAATGGCCATACAGCAAAGAGATCAGACCGCTAGAACCCTGATTTCTTACACATATCTCCTCTAAAAAAGTCACCTCCCCAAACAGTTTATCCTTAAGTCCCGTAGATCTGAGAAAATGAATAATTTGACAATAAGCATAGTGATCTTTTGGAGGCAAATGATATGTTTCCGCCATTTCAGCAAATGAGTAAAAGTTATCCCTATCCACCAACTGTCCCCACAAATCTAGTCCTTGTCTCCTCCACCTACTAAATGTGGAGGGAGAACATCCCGGAGAGAATGCAGAATTATATGCTATAGGAGACAGGCGGGAGTTGCGAAAACCTTTCACATGTTCTAATTTATCCCAACACAAAAATGTAAACTGAACAATAGGGCTCAAATGAGGTCTGAAATACCTATGCCTAGGCGGCAACCAGATCAAATGCCCTAATTTCAATGGACTGCGGACCAAATGCTGTTCTAGTTGCACCCATAACTTATGTGGGGCCTCCTGAAACCACTCCACCGCTGCTTTAGCCTGGGCCGGCTTATGGTATAACTCTAAGTTAGGAACCCCCCCCAATCCACCTTTAGCTTTGCAGGCCATATACAGAATGGAGCGCAGAAGTCTAGGCCGGGCCTCCCTCCGAATAAATTTATGCAGCCGTGCCTGCACCGACTGAAGCAACTGCTTCGTAATCAGCAACGGTATAGCCTGAAAAAGGTAAAGCAAATGGGGCAAAATATTCATTTTCACTGTGGCAATTCTACCAAACCAGGATAGGATTAGAGGATCCCAGCGGTCCAGGTCACTCCGAATCGATTTCAACAAGGGGACATAGTTAGCAGCACTCAGCCCCTCAAGATGACTGGTAATGAAAACACCTAAATATCTTATACCCTTGGTCACCCAGGTCAGAGGATAGAGTTGTGTACACTGGCGATATTCAGCCTCCCCCATACCTAATGCTAATGCTTCAGTCTTGGTCACATTAACTTTAAACCCTGAGACCTTGCCATATCTCTCAATCTCCTGGAACAACACTGGCAGGGAGCCCAAGGGCGAGGAGAGTGTCAAGAGAACATCATCCGCAAAAAGAGCGATCTTAGACTCCCACTCTCCAACCCTTTCTCCCTGAATCTCTGCGCTGCTCCTAATACTTTGAGCCAATGGTTCCATCACAAGGGCAAAAAGGAGGGGCGAAAGATGGCATCCTTGGCGAGTGCCTCTCTGCAGCTCAAAAAAAGGTGAAACCTGCTGCCCATTGATCTTAACACAGGCCTTTGGCTTAGAATATAACTCTCTAATCCAGACAGCAAAGTTAGGCTCAAACCCATACCGCTCCAACACACTGTGTAAGAAAGGCCAATGTACCCTATCGAATGCTTTCTCAGTGTCTACACTAAGCAAACAATAGGGTACCCTACGTTGTTTTGCAGTAATGTCAAGGGTACGTCTGATGTTATCAGAAGCCTGTCTATTTGGGACAAAACCTACTTGATCTGGGTGAACCAGGGCAGGTAATACAACATTCAATCTGGTGGCCAATACCTTAGCCAAGATAAGGACATCAACATTCAGCACAGAGATAGGTCTGTATAATGCTCATTCGGTCACATCCTTATTAGGTTTAGGGATAACCTCTATCCATGCATCCTTTATCGTGGGTGGAAGTTCTTCCCCAGAGCGTACAAAATTTAACACCTCTGTTAATTTAGGTGCCAACTGAGGCACAAAGGTTTTATAAAATTCCCCAGTATATCCGTCTATACCTGGTGATTTACCAGATTTCAAAGTTTTAATAGCTTTAATTACTTCCTACACCTCAATCGGGGCCTCCATCAATGCTTTATGTTCAGACGCAAGAATCGGTAGATCTATTGCCTCAAGATATGACCGAATAGCATCATCTTGTATAGAAGAGTCCTGAGCATACAGTTCTGCAGGGTGGTGGAGATGGGGGCGGTGACGGAGTTCGGGCATGCGTGGGATGGACATAGGGGAGTCCTGTTCGTAAGGAATGGATCCTCAGCAGCTTAGCCGAGATTGGGTGGCAGAGCCAGTGGTGAGAGGCGGGGCTGGTGGTTGGGAGGCGGGGAAAATGCTGGGCAGATTTATACGGTCTGTACCAGAGCTGTTGGTGGGAGGCGGGGCTGGTGGTTGGGAGGCGGGGATAGTGCTGGGCAGACTTATACGGTCTGTGCCCTGAAGAGGACAGGTACAAATCAAGGTAGGGTATACACAAAAAGTAGCACATATGAGTTTATCTTGTTGGGCAGACTGGATGGACTGTGCAGGTCTTTTTCTGCCGTCATCTACTATGTTACTATGTATGTTACATATTTCTTGAGATGTTCTAAGAATTTCTCCTCCACGCCCTTTAATACGGAAAACAGTTCTTTCAGCTCTTAATTTACGCAACTTAATAGCCAACTGTCTACTGATCTTGTTTCTCTCTGCATAGCCATGTAACTTTAGCTTCTCATTGAGAAATTCAAGATCCCTAGAAAGCAAAACATCCAACTGTAGACGGGCAGATTGCAATGATTTATAGATCCTAAATGATCCTGTACTTTTATGTTTAGTTTCAAACTCCTTAATCTGGCGTCTCCAGAATTACACATCGACCTCTTAAGTTTTCCCGCCACCCGCATGAAGTATCCTCTGGAGACTGCTTTAAGAGTGTCCCATATCACAGCTACTGAAGGCCCTGAGTTCAAGTTGAAATGTAGATATTCCTGAAGCACATTAACATATTCCTTACATACATCATCTTTTCGCAGCAACGTATTATTTAACATCCACCAACCCCCCATAGCTTCAGCTACAATCCACTCAAGGTATACCATACAAGGGGCATGGTCAGATATTGTAATATTACCAATTTGAGAATCCTTAATCTGACCCCCTAATGAAGTGTCCAGTATTAGGTAGTTAATACGGGAGTAGGAAGCATGTGCTGAGGAGTAGAAGGTATAGTCTCGGTCTGTAGGATGATGATCACGCCAGGAGTCAAATAACCCCAACTCCTTCAGAAGGAAGCCAAAAAGCGTCGCAAGAACTCTATCACCCCGTGATACAGGGCCAGACTTGTCCACCTCTGGGTCCAGGGTAGCATTAAAGTCTCCACCCAGAATGAGCTGACCTACCACAAACGATTGTATCTGTCTTTTAAGCAGCTTAAAGAATGAGGGTTGTCCCGCATTAGGGCCATACACCAAAGCCCAAGTAACATCTCTATTTTCAAAAGTTCCTTGAAGCAAAACAAAGCATCCCTGCAGGTCCCGTTTCACCTGCTTTATCTGCACAGGAAAATCAGTCCGAAAAAGTATTGCAACTCCTCGTTGTTTCTTATTAGATATATAGGAAGCAAAACAAGTCTTAGAGTAGGAAGCATGATGAAATAGATATTCATGGGCACGTTTCAGATGAGTCTCCTGTAACATCATAACAAATGGTTTTTGTCTAGTTATCTCTTGCCAGATCAATTGTCTCTTTCTATGTACATTCAAACCCTTCACATTTAATGTGACAATCTTTAAGCCAAGTCCCATAAGTTAGAAAAATACTTCTCATTACCATACATTGTACCCCACAAAGGCAGTGTGATATCCCTCTCTCCCCCCAACCAACCCTCAAACTCAAAGGTTACTCCCAGTGTGAATAAAACCGAGGGAAAATCCCTCCCCTCGGACACACTGCTCCCAGGCAAGGTCATCATACCCACCATTCAACTCACAACCCACAGACCCTTCCGACCCCACAATATAGCCAAACATTCAAACAACCCTTATTATGTAACATGAACTACCCCAAGAGATGAAGTCCCGAACTGCAGTCAGCACGCGTTCCTTTCATCTTACGATGATGCATTTATTACAGACGCACGCGGCTTCTTGGCTTTATTGAAGACCTGCTGCCATTGCTGCACTTTATCTTGGTTAGTGGCCGTCGACGAAGAGGCTTCACTTTCTGGACCCAGGAACCCCGCCAGTTGTAAAATCTGTCTGGCAGTGCTTAAAGTGCGTACCTTATGATGCTTGCCAGCTATAGTGAAGCACAAAGCAAACGGGAACACCCAACGATATTTCACATTATGTTGGCCCAATGTTTCCAAAATTGGCTTCATGATCCGCCTCTGTTGTAGCGTATAGGCCGACAGGTCTTGATATACAACCACTGGAGTATCATTAAATTTTAAATCCTTCCTCTGCCTGGATAAGGCAAGTAGATGTTCTTTCTCCGTATAGTTCCAGAATCTCACCACTATATCTCTTGGTTTATTATTCAGCAGTACCACCAGGGCCCGGTGAGCTCTCTCAATTTCCGGAACAGCACCTCCTGGGGTCTCCGCAAGAAGCTGCTTGCATAGCTCTTGCACTATGAGTTTTACATCTTCTTGATCTCCTGCTTCTGGTACACCCCGAAATCTCAAGTTGTTGCGGTGGCCCCGATTTTCTATATCATTGAGTTTATATTGGAGCTCCTCTAATTGATTTGTGAAGCCTTCTTCTCTCTGACGCATTTGTATCACCGTCTCTGCCTGTTCATCAACACGTGCTTCGAGCTCTTCAATACGGGCTCCCACCTCCTTGAGCTTGCCCCGCAAATTATCTATGCTTTCCACAATTTCAGCCTTCATATGGGCTAAATCTTTGTGAAGGTCCCGTAATACCTTTGTAAATTGAGGCTCCGGACCACTTCCAGCTTCATCATCTGATCTTAAGGACTCTGAGTCGGATACCTCATCATCGCGGGAGGAAACATGGTGCTCGCTGCCTACTTCTAGCCTCTCCTCTAGCCGTCGAGGCTTTAGATTTTTGGGACATCGTTCCTCTCCTTCACCAGAGTTCACCTCCGGAGCAGAGAAGGATAAAAAGTTTGCTGTTTGAAATGCTAAAGTTAGCTTTAATAGCGGGGTCGAGCTGGAGCAACAGGTTCAGGCTACCATCGGTGCTGGAGACGTCACTGGAAGTCCGGAACTGGTACTGTTTAACATATTTACACATGATCTGGAAGTCGGAATGACAAGAGGGTGAATTGAATAGTTCGATTGCACAAAACTATTCAAGGTTGTTAAAACACATGTGGACTGTGAAACATTGCAGGAAGACTGTATGAACATGGAAGACTGGGCACTGGGTATCCAAATGGGAGTTGAAATTCAATGTAGACAAATGCAAAGTGATGCACATTGGGAAGAAGAATTTGAATCATAGCTACCTTGTGCTAGGGTCAGCACCCAAGAAAAAGGTCTAGGTATCATCATAGACAGTACACTGAAATCTTCTACCCATTATGTGGTGGTGGTGGCGGCGGCCAAAAAAGCAAACAGGAATTATTAGGAAAGGGATGGTGAATAAGACCAAAAATACTATAATGCCTCTGTATCGCCCCATGGTGCGACCTCATCTTGAGTATTTGTGTTCAGTTTTGTTTGCCATATTTCAAAAAAGATGTGGCGGGGCATAATTGAACGGGGCTCCCAAGTTTTCATGAGGGCGTCCTCGCAGGATGGCCCCACGAAGGGGCGGGGAAACCCGTATTATCGAAACTAGATGGGCGTCCATCTTCCATTTCGATAATATGGTCGGGGACGCCCAAATCTCAACATTTAGGTCGACCTTAGAGATGGTCGACCTAAATGTTGAGATGGTCGACCTTAGAGATGGTTGTCCCCGGTTTTCAGCCCTAATGGAAACTGAGGATGCCCATCTCAAAAACGACCAAATCCAAGCCTTTTGGTTGTGGAAGGAGCCAGAATTCGTATTGCACTGGTCCCCCTGACATGCCAGGACACCAACCGGGCACCCTAGGGGGCACTACAGTTG
Source organism: Microcaecilia unicolor (assembly GCF_901765095.1). NCBI lineage: Eukaryota > Metazoa > Chordata > Amphibia > Gymnophiona > Siphonopidae > Microcaecilia > Microcaecilia unicolor. The sequence goes on from NC_044036.1 coordinate 231,154,855, forward strand.
ACTTCACAAATTGCTCCCAGGTACATAGCTCCCTTACCTTGGGTGCTGAGCCCCCCAACCCCCCTCCCCCCAAACCCACTCCCCACAACTGTACACCACTACCATAGCCCTAAGGGGTGAAGGGGGCACCTACATGTGGGTTTCGGGTGGGTTTCGGAGGGCTCACCTGCCTGAAGTGCACTGCACCCACTAAAACTGCTCCAGGGACCTGCCTATTGTCATGGAGCTGGGTATGAAAGGCTGGCAATTTTTTTTTTTAGTGTGGGAGGGGGTTAGTGATCACTGGGGGAGTAAGGGGAGGTGATCCCCGATACCCTCCGGTGGTCATCTGGACAGTTCGGGCACTACTACTACTATTACTTATAATTTCTAAAGCGCTACTAGATGTACGCAGCGCTGTACACTTTAACATGAAGAGACAGTCCCTGCTCGACAGAGCTTACAATGTAATTAGGACATACAAACAGGACAAACAAGAGATAAGGGAATATTAAAGTGAGGATGATAAAATAAGGGTTCTGAACAAGTGAATAAGGGTTAGGAGTTAAAAGCTGCATCAAAAAGGTGGGTTTTTAGCTTAGATTTGAAGACTGCCAGAGATGGAGCTTGACGTACCGGCTCAGGAAGTCTATTCCAGGCATATGGTGCAGCAAGATAAAAGGAACGGAGTCTGGAGTTAGCAGTGGAGGAGAAGGGTGCAGATAAGAGAGATTTACCATGTAGGGAGAGATGAGAGTGGAGAGATACTGAGGAGCTGCAGAGTGAATGCACTTATAGGTCAATAAGAGGAGTTTGAACTGTATGCGGAAATGGATAGGAAGCCAGTGAAGTGACTTGAGGAGACGGCTAATATGAGCAAAACGACACTGGCGGAATATTAGTCATGCAGCAGAATTTTGAACAGATTGAAGAGGAGAGAGATGGCTAAGTGGGAGACCTGTGAGAAGCAAGTTGCAATAGTCTAAGCGCGAGGTGATAAGAGCGTGGATGTGGGTTCTGGTAGTGTGCTCAGAAAGGAAAGGGCGAATTTTGGTGATATTATAGAGAAAGAAACGACAGGTTTTAGCAGTCTGCTGAATATGTGCAGAGAAGGAGAGGGAGGAGTCGAAGATGACCCCAAGGTTACGAGCTGATGAGACAGAAAGGATGAGAGTATTATCCACAGAAATAGAGAATGGGGGAGGAGGAGAGGTTGGTTTAGGGGGAAAGATAAGAAGCTCAGTCTTGGTCATGTTTAGTTTCAGATGGCGCTGAGACATCCAGGCAGCAACAGGCAGGCTGATACTTTGGCCTGGATTTCAGCTGAGATTTCTGGTGTGGAGAGGTAGATCTGGGAATCATCAGCGTAAAGATGATACTGAAAACCATGGGATGAGATCAGAGTACCAAGGGAAGAAGTATAGATGGAGAAAAGAAGAGGTCCCAGGACGGATCCCTGAGGTACACCAACTGATAGTGGGATAGAAGTAGAGGAGGATCCACTAGAGTATACACTAAAGGTACGCTGGTAGAGATAAGAAGAAAACCAGGAAAGAGCAGAGCCCTGAAATCCAAGTGAGGACAGCGTATCAAGGAGTAGGCTGTGATCAACAGTGTCAAAAGCAGCAGATAGATCGAGAAGGATGAGGATAGAATAGAGACCTTTGGACTGGCCAGGAACAGATCATTGGAGACTTTAGCAAGCGCTGTTTCAGTTGAATGAAGGGGGTGAAAGCCAGATTGAAGTGGATCAACAATAGGTTGAGATGAAAGAGAGTCAAGGCAACGGCGGTGAACAAGCACGTTCAAGTATCTTGGATAGGAATGGGAGGAGGGAGATGGGGCGATAGTTGGAAGGACAGGTAGGGTCCAATGAAGGTTTTTTTAAGGAGTGGTGTGACTACGGTATGTTTGAAGGCATCAGGAACAGTCGCAGTGGACAGTGAAAGATTGAGGATATGACAGATAAAAGGGATGACAGTAGGAGATATAGTATTAAGTAGATGGGTAGGAATAGGATCAGAGGAACAGGTAGTTAGTTTTTAGGAGGAAAGAAGATGTGTAGTTTCCTCTTCAGTGATTTCAGAAAAGGAAGAAAAGGAGGCAGGGGTTGGAGGGTTGAGAGAATGGACTAAGGGAAGGAGAGTTGGAGGTGACCTGGTTGAGAATTCTGCTTCTGATGTACCTGAATACATTGTTGTGAGTTTTAGCCTCTGTGGCAAGTTTCTCTTTTAGCCTTCTTTATTAATGCTTTGCATCTGACTTGCCAGTGCTTATGTTGCTTCTTATTTTCTTCATTTGTGTCCTTTTTTCATTCTTTGAAGGACAATCTTTTGGCTGTAATGGTCTCTTTTACTTCACCTTTAACCATACTGGTTGACATTTTCTCTTTTTTCCACCTTTGCAAATACGTGGAATGCATCTGACTTGCCAGTGCTTATGTTGCTTCTTATTTTCTTCATTTGTGTCTGTCAGGTTCTTAGGTTCAGAGCCCGCGGGGCCGGGCTCTGGAGCAAACGTGAGCCCTTGGGCTGCTGACGAGGAGCGACAGCAGCAGGCAAAACCCACCAACCAACACTGGGTAAGCACACCGGCAGGGACTGCAGGCACTGCCCAGCGAACCGGAACACATGGACTGGAATCCCCCGGACTGGAGGACACAGAACTGGAACACTGGACTGCAATCCCCCGGACTGGAACACTCGATTGGAATCCCCCGGACTGGAGGACACAGGACTGGAACACCGGACTGGAGCACACCGGACTGGTCCACACAGCTTCACCTGCACTTAGCTACTAAGCCCCCCAGGAGTTGAGCTCCTAGGTTCGAGTAGCCGACAGGACTTACTGGATACCGGATGACATAGGGACCAGGAATGGAAACAGAAGTGCTCCTAAACCTAAACTGATCTACGTGCTCCCAAGCCCTAAACCAGCAGGAGTGTTCCTAACAGTAAACTGACAAAAAGGACTTCCTAAGCCCTATACTAAACAGGAGCTCCTAATCCCTGCTCAAGAAAGGGACTTCCTAAGCCCTAAACTAACAGAGCAGGGAACTAAACACAAAGCTAACACAGGTGCTACTAAGCACCAAGCTACAAGCAGAGCTTTACACTAATAAGCTTAAACACAGAACTAACCAGCTCCCTAAGCACTGCTCTAGCAAGCTAGATACAACTAACAAGGTGCTTCCTAAGCACTACTCTGGCAAGCAACCAGAAGAGCTCCTAGCACTAAAAGGGAAGACAGGGGAGCCACAAGGAAAAAACAGGGAAGCTAACACATAAGCCAAAAGTGCTTCTAAAGCACCAAACACCAAAGACTGCAATAGCACAAACACCAGAAGTAATTCTAACAGCAAACCCTGCAGTGTTCCTAACAACACCAAACCCTGAAGTACTTCTATCAGCAACAGAGCTTCCAAAGCCCTACACACAGCAATGCTTCCAAAACCAAGAAAGAAAAGCAGGAAAGCTAAACACACAAACACCAGTGCACCCTGCACTAACACTAACCTGGACCTTAGCAAAAGCAAGCAGGGAAACTAGACACAAAGTCAGAAGTGCACACTGCACCACCCTACCTAAAGCAAACACCACCGTTGCAAAGGCCCTGAAGGAAACAACACCACTTCCTTATCAAGGCCCTCCCTGATGATGTCACACTCCCTAGACCTAGGCAAAAGCACACTGACCCAGAGAGGCCCAACCCACACCAATGCAAAACCGTGAAGCACTTGAAGCCAGTACCCCCAAAGAGAGGTAGAGGTAACTCAGTCCACCCACACAGGTGCAGTATAGTGAAACAATTAGAGCCATGCTGCTGGAAGCTGCCAGCACAGAGAGACAGAGCCAGCTCAGAAAGGACAGAGAAAAGAAACAGAAGCCAGCTAAGAAGCTGACCCCCAGGAAAGAGGTATGTTTGAGAGGGGTTCAGACCCCAATCATAACAGCACCTCCCCCTCAAGGCTCCCGTGTCCCCACGGGAGCTCCAGGTCTCAAAAGACAATTTAGGTCTCCATGGGTAGCTGTGATGAAATCTCCCAATGGGTTTCACAACATAAATCTGGGCGGCTGGGCAGGACGTAACAAGTACATCTGGAACTAGGAAACCAGAATGGCTTTGGCCGCCACGAGGCTCTTTAGAATGGCTGCTAGGCAGGATCAGAGTCTTGGATGCAACAAGCGGAGTTCTATTCAACAGGAACCATCTCCTGAAGGAGTCCACAACTTCCTTGACTTCCTGGCACTCCCCTGTAGCAGCCAGAACTGGGCTAGAGCCCACACCCATCCTGGAATCTGAAGCCAGACAGGAACTCGAACTGGACTTCAGACTAGACCTTGCCCCTTGGCTGGAGCTGGAACTCAGAAGGAGTTCAACATCTTGGCTGAAATGGGAACTTGGAGTAGACTCAGCATCTTGCCTGAGACTGCAACCTGGTCCGGCCTCAGCATCTTGGCCGGAACTGCCACTCAACTCAGACTCAGCATCTTGGCTGGACTTGGTACTCAGCATAGACTCAGCATCTCGGCTGGCACTGGAACTCGCTCCGGACTCAGCATCTTGGCCGGAACTGCAATTTGACCCGGACTCAGCCTCTTGACCAGGACTGCAACTTGACCCAGACTCAGCATCTTGCCTGGGACTGGAACTCCAACTCTCACCGGACTCAACATCTTGACCGGAGTTGCAACTTGACCCGGACTCAGCATCTTGGCCGGGACGGCAACTCTCACCGGACTCAGCAACTTCGCCGGGACTGTAACTTGACCCGGATTCTGCATCTTGCCCGGGACTGTAACTCAATTCTGATTCAGCATCTCGGCTGAACTCTGCACTCGGTGCAGACTCAGCACTCATCGTGGACTCGTCATCTTGGCTGGGCTCTGCACTCAGTGTAGACTCAGCACTCATCGTGGACTCAGTATCTCGGCTGGCACTGCAACTCGCTCCAGACTCAGCATCTTGACTGGCACTGCAACTCAATCCAGACTCAGCATCTTGACTGGAACTACAACTCAATCCAGACTCAGCATCTTGACTGGAACTGCAACTCGATCCAGACTCAGCATCTTGACTGGAACTACAACTCGCTCCAGACTCAGCATCTTGACTGGAACTACAACTCGATCCAGCCTCAGCATCTTGACTGGAACTACAACTCGATCCAGACTCAGCATCTTGACTGCCAATGCTGCAACTCACTCCAGACTCAGCATCTTGACTGGAACTGCAACTCGATCCAGACTCAGCATCTTGACTAGAACTACAACTCAATCCAGACTCAGCATCTTGACTGGAACTCCAACTCGATCCAGACTCCGCATCTTGACTGGAACTCCAACTCGATCCAGACTCAGCATCTTGACTGGAACTACAACTCTCCGCATCTTGACTGGAACTACAACTCGATCCAGACTCAGCATCTTGACTGGAACTGCAACTCGATCCAGACTCAGCATCTTGACTGGAACTGCAACTCGATCCAGACTCAGCATCTTGACTGGAACCGCAACTCAATCCAGACTCAGCGTCTTGACTGGAACTGCAACTCGATCCAGACTCAGCATCTTGACTGGAACTCCAACTCGATCCAGACTCCGCATCTTGACTGGAACCGCAACTCAATCCAGACTCAGCGTCTTGACTGGAACTGCAACTCGATCCAGACTCAGCATCTTGACTGGAACTCCAACTCGATCCAGACTCAGCATCTTGACTGGAACTGCAACTCGATCCAGACTCAGCATCTTGGCTGCCCCTGCTGCAACTCGCTCCGGACTCAGCATCTTGGCTGTCACTGCTGCAACTCGCTCCGGACTCAGCATCTGGGCTGAAACTCAAAACAGACTCAGGCACTGGGCTGGAACTCAGTGTGGACTCAGAAGCTTGGCAGACAAAGCCCTTCAGGCTGGACTCAGAAGTTTGTCGGGAAAAATCAGGAAGCCACCTTCTTTCAGCTTGGGCTTCAGGAGTATCCCGTAGGGTTGGCTCCGAGAGGAGTTGGAAGCGGTAAAAGAACAGCTTGGTAGAGAGATCAATAGCAGAAACTGGGTTTTCTTCGAACCCAAGCCAGGAGACACGCCTTCTTTCCGCTGCAGCTTCAGGAGTATTCTTCAGTGCTGGATCAGACAAAAGTGCAACCCGGTAATCCTGGAGTGTCAGAAACGGATCCAGATCAAAAATGGGGTTGGAACTGGGATCCAAACTGATACTAGGAGGCTTGGTTTGAAGCGCCACTTGAACTGGACGCAGAGACTTGGCTTGAAGCGCTGCTTGGACTGGAATCGGAGACTCAGTCAGAAGCATCCCTCGGACTGGACTCAGAGGCTTAAGTGGAAGCGCCACCTGAACTGGGATCGGCGACTCGGTTAGGAGCGTCCCTTGGACTGGCCTCTGAAGCTTGGCTGGACGTGCTGCTCGGACTGGATTCAGAGGCTTGTCTGGGCACGCTGCTTGAACGGGACTGGACCCCTGCTGGGCCCAGAGCGTGGAATTCCCAAGACGTCTCCTCTCAGCGACAGCTTCAGGAGTATCCCACAAAGCTGGATTCAAGACCAGGCTGCGGCGATATTCAGCGAGCGTGATAAAAGGGTCCATATCTGAAACTGGGTTTTCAGCGATTCCAAGCCACCGGACACGTTTTCTCTCAGCTGCCGCTTCAGGGGTCTTCTTCAAAACAGGATGAGACAAAAGTTTCCCACAATACTGACGAAGAGTCATAGAAGGATCAAGATGGAGCTGGACCCCAACTGGGTCAACTGGGCGGGGGTTCTTGCCGGGCTCAGGGCCTTTGCAATCTGTCAGGTTCTTAGGTTCAGAGCCCGCGGGGCCGGGCTCTGGAGCAAACGTGAGCCCTTGGGCTGCTGACAAGGAGCGACAGCAGCAGGCAAAACCCGCCAACCAACACTGGGTAAGCACACCGGCAGGGACTGCAGGCACTGCCCAGCGAACCGGAACACATGGACTGGAATCCCCTGGACTGGAGGACACAGAACTGGAACACTGGACTGCAATCCCCCGGACTGGAACACTCGATTGGAATCCCCCGGACTGGAGGACACAGGACTGGAACACCGGACTGGAGCACACCGGACTGGTCCACACAGCTTCACCTGCACTTAGCTACTAAGCCCCCCAGGAGTTGAGCTCCTAGGTTCGAGTAGCCGACAGGACTTACTGGATACCGGATGACATAGGGACCAGGAATGGAAACAGAAGTGCTCCTAAACCTAAACTGATCTACGTGCTCCCAAGCCCTAAACCAGCAGGAGTGTTCCTAACAGTAAACTGACAAAAAGGACTTCCTAAGCCCTATACTAAACAGGAGCTCCTAATCCCTGCTCAAGAAAGGGACTTCCTAAGCCCTAAACTAACAGAGCAGGGAACTAAACACAAAGCTAACACAGGTGCTACTAAGCACCAAGCTACAAGCAGAGCTTTACACTAATAAGCTAAACACAGAACTAACCAGCTCCCTAAGCACTGCTCTAGCAAGCTAGATACAACTAACAAGGTGCTTCCTAAGCACTACTCTGGCAAGCAACCAGAAGAGCTCCTAGCACTAAAAGGGAAGACAGGGGAGCCACAAGGAAAAAACAGGGAAGCTAACACATAAGCCAAAAGTGCTTCTAAAGCACCAAACACCAAAGACTGCAATAGCACAAACACCAGAAGTAATTCTAACAGCAAACTCTGCAGTGTTCCTAACAACACCAAACCCTGAAGTACTTCTATCAGCAACAGAGCTTCCAAAGCCCTACACACAGCAATGCTTCCAAAACCAAGAAAGAAAAGCAGGAAAGCTAAACACACAAACACCAGTGCACACTGCACTAACACTAACCTGGACCTTAGCAAAAGCAAGCAGGGAAACTAGGCACAAAGTCAGAAGTGCACACTGCACCACCCTACCTAAAGCAAACACCACCGTTGCAAAGGCCCTGAAGGAAACAACACCACTTCCTTATCAAGGCCCTCCCTGATGATGTTACACTCCCTAGACCTAGGCAAAAGCACACTGACCCAGAGAGGCCCAACCCACACCAATGCAAAACCGTGAAGCACTTGAAGCCAGTACCCCCAAAGAGAGGTAGAGGTAACTCAGTCCACCCACACAGGTGCAGTATAGTGAAACAATTAGAGCCATGCTGCTGGAAGCTGCCAGCACAGAGAGACAGAGCCAGCTCAGAAAGGACAGAGAAAAGAAACAGAAGCCAGCTAAGAAGCTGACCCCCAGGAAAGAGGTAAGTTTGAGAGGGGTTCAGACCCCAATCATAACAGTGTCCTTTTTTCATTCTTTGAAGGACAATCTTTTGGCTGTAATGGTCTCTTTTACTTCACCTTTAACCATACTGGTTGACATTTTCTCTTTTTTCCACCTTTGCAAATACGTGGAATGCATCTGGACTGGTGTTCCAAGATGGTATTTTTGAATAACGTGCATACCTGATTTAGTGTCCTAACTTTTTCAGCCGATCCTTTGTTTCTTCTTAACCATTTTCTTCATTTTATTATAGTCACCCTTTTGAAAATTAAATGCAGTTACAGTAGATTTCCTTTGCAGGTTCATCCCAGATAGTAGGTCAAACTTGATCATGTTATGATCACTGTTTCCCAGGGGACCCAACACTGCCACCTCTTGCACAATACCCTTCACGCCACCAATGACTAGGTCCAAAATGGCTCCCCCTCTTGTCAGTTCCTGGACAAGCTGCTCCAAGAAGCAGTCGTTTATTACACCTAGAAATTTATGTCCCTCACACTCCCTTATGTAGCATTTATCCAGTCAATATCTGGGTAACTGAAATCACCCATTATTATAGCATTGTCCAGTTTGCCAGTTTTCATAATCCCTGTAAACATTTCCCCATCCATCTGTTTGTTCTTACAGCGGATGGTAGTACAGACCTCCAAGAATACTCCTTCCCTTCACACATGGATTTTCTATCCATAATGATTTCATGCTGCTATCATTGTCATGTGGAATGTTTATTTTATTTGACTGAATTCCCTCCAATTGGATCCTCCTTATCATTGCGATACAATTTGTACCTTGTTAACAGTGTCCCATTGATTATCCTCTTTCCACCAAGTCTCTGAGATGCCTGTTATTTCTACCTCATCATTTAGTGCTATATATTCTAACTCCTATCTTATGTTTTAGGCTTCTAGCATTTGTATACAGGCACGTCAAATTGTATTTTTCCTTTGATCTACAAGCTGCTTAGAAGTTGACAGGGATAATGTGTATCCTTTATCCTGCTCTCTCATTAAGCACATCTGGCGTACTTTCAGCATTGTTGAAACCTCTCTACTGGGATTCCTTAAATGTCCTATTTCAATAGTATCCTTCAAGGATACTCCACACCGAACCATGCGCTCCTGGGCAACTTTCAATCCCGCCCCCCATTCTAGTTTAAAGGCTATACTCTATCTCCTTTTTAACTTTCAACAATTTTTATTGATGACTGTTTGCATACAATACAGCGTTTGGAAACCACATGCAAAATATAACAGGTCTCAATGAATACCATAAGAACATGACACATACAGTAATCATCATTGTGTTTTCTTAAAGTCCCCTCCCCCACCTTCTTCCCCTTTACCTCCCCCTTACTTTTTTATAGCCAAATCCCTACCTCCCATCCCAAAGCCATCCTATACTCTTCCCTATCCCTCTAAAAACTCCCCTCTCCCCTCCCTCCCTCCCCCCATTGACCTCCCCTCATCCAGGCAGTAACACATCTTTTCATCTAAGGGAATGACCAACTCATTAACCCAGTCCTTTAGCCATCTGTGCTGGGTCCAAGCGCAATCGGTTAAGTATAGAACTTCGAGCCCTAGGGGCTAGGGTATCAATATACTTTTCCCAAATTAAGTAGAATTTACGTTGTGTTTTGGGTTTGTATTATGTGTCTCTCAGCTGTAGTAGGAGCAGGGCATGCCATCTATTGTGCCATTGCCAAAACGACGGAGCTTCTGAGTGTATCCAGTTGACCAAAATGCATTTTTCCCCACTATGCACGCTTTATAAATAAGCAGGTTATGGCAGACATTGCCTTTCCCCTTCAATAAGTCGACTCCCAAAAGGGCCGTCTCCGGTGTCAATGTCACCCTTCTTCCCAGGAGTTCTCCTAAAAATTTCGCTATGTGCTCCCAGTAAGCGGAAATCGCTGCGCAAGCCCACATAGCATGATAATAATTATAATTAGGGTCACCACACCTCCCATAGGTTGCTGTTTCCGCCCTACCCATATGATATAGTCGGGCTAATGAGGTGTATGCCCTATAAATACTACGGCCTTGGCACTCTCTCAGTTCTGCGCTAGCAATCCGTCCCTGGATTTGCCTCAAGCTGCTCCATATCAATTCTATACTAATTTGTTTCTGTATATCTGCTGTCCAAGTCCTAGCTAACTTGTCAAGGTTTTTAAGTGCTCTACTCTTCAGCAGCCTTTTGTGCAAAATTGATATAGTAGCTGGGTCTGTTGTTGGCATATCATAAAGATCATCAAATTTGGAGGTCACATCAACTGCCAAAAGATGTCTCGGCAGCGTAAGAATGTGGTGAGAGACCTGTTTAAAAGCGTATCTATCTGCCCATGTATTAGAATCCAGATTTAAAGAGTCCATAGATTTAAGATGCCCATCCTTATCTATAAAGTCATCTACCAGGGACAGTCCTTTATCTCCCCAGCTTCTGATTTGTTTACTCTCTAATCCTGGCCTAAAATCCCTATTCCCTCTGATGGGTAGGAGTCTATTAATCCGTGCATCAAAAGACCAGAGCTTTGCTAGCTCCCCCCTTATCATTCGTAGCGGTTTCACCAAAATGCTTCTACGAATATAAGTGGGCAATTTAGAAGCCGCAGCCTGCAGTACATAATTAATATGTAATGGTTGCAGCCATTCCAATTCCATCTGCAGTGGGGTATAACGTGATTCTCCTTTCAACCAGTCTCCTAAGTGTCGGGCCATACACGCTCTGTTATACCACCATAAATTCAATATGCCAAAACCTCCTCTGTTCCACCCATCCATCATGTTGTTCATACTAATCTGTGGCCGTTTCCTATGCCAGAAAAACTTTGAGAGTATGCCAAGCAGTTTATTCCAATCTCTTTTGGTAAGACACAAGGGCAGGGTTTGAAAGTAATAAAGCCACTTGGGAAAAATGATCATATTGAACAAAGATATTCGTCCCATTAATGACACTGGCAACTCACCCCATCGTTCCAACAGTAGTTTGGTATCTGAGAACAGCTTGGTGATATTCAATTTATACAGTCTCCCTGGATCCCCCGGCAACTGAATACCTAAATATTTAAAGACTCCCACTGTTCTTTTTAAAGGGCAATTGAACTGACTCCATTCTGCATCAGACAAATATAAAGTCTGAGCCTCGGATTTATCTAGATTAAGACGAAAACCTGAGTAATTGCCATATTCTGTGAATATCTCCAGAAGTGCTGCTAGGGAAGTCTGAGGTGCCTGCAATATCACCAACAGGTCGTCTGTGAAAGCTGCCAATTTAAATTGTTCCTGACCCACCTATATCCCCCTCACCTCTGGCACCTGCATTACATCTCTAATCAATGAATCCATGACCAGTACGAATAAAAGAGGCGAGAGTGGGCAGCCCTGTCGTGTACCCCTCTCTATCGGAAAGACATCTGAGACTATTCCGTTAACTAAGACTTCCGCCTCCGGGGCCCTGTATAAAGCTTTGATGGCTTCAACAAAATAACCGTTGATCCCATAGGCATCTAACGTCGCATACAGAAAAGACTAGTTAACTCGGTCAAACGCTTTTTCAGCGTCGAAGCTCACTAACAGCGATGGTACTGAATCTCTATGGATTGTCTCTAATGCTAATAAAATCTTTCGCAGATTGTATGCTATTGACCTCTCACGGACAAAACCCACTTGTTGTTCAGCGAACAATGATGGCAAAACTCTTGCCAACCGATTTGCCATGATTTTAGCAATTAGCTTGGCTTCAAATGGTAGCAAAGAAACAGGTCAGTAAGAGCCCGCTCTATCTGGGTCTCGCCCTGGTTTACGCAACGTATCCGGCAATTGCCTTCTCTGAACTATAGCATTAAATACAGTAGTCAAGTAGGATACTATATCATTTACCATTAATTTATAAAATTCGGACGTATAGCCATCAACTCCAGGTGACTTGCATAGAGGGCTAGTTTTAATACACCATCTCACCTCTTCCTCATTAATCTCCTCATTCAACATTTCTTTCTGTGCTTCTTGTAATTGAGGGAGCTCCCGTCCCAATAGGTAAGAATCTGCCTGTAACCCTGTGTCAGCTGGCGATGAGTATAAATCAGCATAGAAATTTTTAAATACCGTATTGATTTCTACATTTGTATGGCAATAAGTACCCTGCTCGTCCATAATTCGTTTCACCCATCTACGCCCTCCCACTTGGTTAATCATCCGCGCCAGCATTTTGCCTTGTTTATTAGCGTGCTTATAAAGCTGAAAGCGATAATACGTTAATGACTTTTGCATTTTTGCCTGGATCAATTGATTTAATTCCACTTGCGAGGCCAGCAATTTGGTCCTATTCTCTATCGTCGGCCTATAACCCATACTGTTGTCTATCATTCCTCACCTGACGTTCCAGGCGCACCAGCTCTGCATCTTTCGCTTTCTTTTGATACACCAAGTATGAAATAATATGTCCCCGTAGGATCGCCTTTGCCGCTTCCCAGAAAAGAATCGGATCCCTAATGAAACTTTCTTGGTTGCATTCTACATATTCTTCCCATTTCTCCTTCATAAACAAAGGAAATTTAGGATCATGATATAAAGCTTTAAGGAATCTCCATTGGAATCTTATCTTCTCCTCTGTGCTCCAGTCTAACGATACCCAGATCATTGCATGATCTGATACTGCAGTGGCCCCAATTTCTGCCTGTTGTAACTTAGGTTAAATCGTCCCTGAGATTAAAAGATAATCTATACGGGGCTGCGTCCCATGTGCTCTGGATAGATGAGTAAAGTCCCGTGTACTCGGGTGGAGCAAGCGCCAGGAATCCAGTAGGTCCAGTTCAGAGCAGACCCAGGGGACTCCTCTAGAGAAATTCACCGGAGAGGCCCTCACGGGGCCAGTACTGTCCATCAAGGGGTCAGATACCAAATTAAAATCCCCTCCGATAATGATTGGGATCTGCTCAAAAGCGTGCATATGCTGTATAATTTTCTGAAATTTTTTTTATCGTATTGGTTAGGCGCATACAGATTAACTAATAAGAGTGGTTTATTTTGTATAGTAATATGTTGTATTATATACCTTCCTTTAGGATCTACTACTCTATCGTGTAAAACATATTGCATCCCTTTTCGGAACAAGATAGTCACTCCTGCTTTTTTATTTTGTGCAGGACTATCCACCAACTCTTGCACCCACCATTTACATAATTTCTTATGTTCTGATTCTGTTAAATGGGTTTCTTGTAACATGACAATATTGGCTTTTTGTCTGTTTAATGCCTGTAACAGGTTGGCCCGTTTAATTGGCGATGATATGCCATCTACATTCCAAGATATTATTTTAATCATTTCATCCGGCCTCTACTGGTATGTCACAGTGCAGATGTATTTGAGCTTTGGGAGAGGTGTCCCAGCTCACCTCTCCTCTTACACTCAGCCCAAACGGCGTATGGGTGTCGCCAATTCCCTTTTGTCTGAGTAAACAACTGCCTGGAAAAGTACCCTGCCCCCTAACCAATCCTCCCCCCCCCATAACCCCCCCTATCTATCCCCTCCCATACCCTCTCCCAACCTTCCTCTAGAACTCCTATGTGAGTTCGTCACGTGTTGGCGCCACATTTCCTCCCTCCCTAGGTTGTGAGGATCACCCCAACCTGACAGCATATTCTTAGGCATAAACCACATATCAGCGCGCATCAACTCCTTGTTCTCACTTCGTAACAATGACATTCCTGCTGAACATGGGATTTCTCTGAGTAAGAAGTGCTCCCTCACCACACTCAGGAGGTAACCACTTCCAATACCCTACAATCAAGTAAATGATCCTTCCCTGTCAGCTGTAGAAAATTATGGGATTTTGAAAAACGATCATTCTATGTTATAATATATATTTTGCTTTAACAATGTAAACGGCAAACATGGGAACCCAAGCAGTGCAAGTACCCTTCCAAACCCACAAAACCTAGTTTTTGAATCCCTCCCAATCATAAACATAGCAAACTTATCAAGTATGAAAACAAACTTCAAAGATTCACTCTGTGTCCACAGAATGGCAGGTTACTTCAAGAGAAATGTAGACTCCTGTGCTGCAAGTGAAAATTAAACACTACTTCCATAGTAAAACCTTATTGCAACGTTGGTTATAGTCATTATGAGTAAATTTTTTACCCAGGCATTACCTATTAGAAACCCAATCATAAAAAACATAAAGTCCAATAATGTAGTGCATTTTGACCATCCAGGAACTATATGCCAACAGCAAGTTCTGGTACAGCAGTCCTTCCAAGTCGCGAGTCTAAACTCTAACCAGCTAGTAAATTGCGTCTATGGAATCTCCTGCCAGGATATCTGGAGCATAGCAAATTGTAAAATCACTGTCAAAATAGTGCTCCTGCGCCATGTCAGTTATCAGAATATGCTAGTTCAAAGCGATGTATCAAGGAGCACTATGAAAGTATGTATGCCCGAAATCAACCGGACTCATCCAGCCTTTGGATCCTGTAGTCAAAGGACTAGCATTGCTGCTTTCTCTTCACTCCGTCGCATCAGGTATTACGGTCTTAATAAATTCTTTAGCTGCTTCCACCGTCTCCAAGGTCTTTTCTGTGCCATTTTGGAAAACTTTCAACGTGGCGGGATAAATCAAAGCAAATTTAATCTTCCGATTGTAAAGCACCGTGCACACGGGCGTGAACGCCCGTCTTGCCGCTGCCACCTTCGAGGAATAATCCTGAAAGCATAAAATGCGTTTTCCATCATACCTGATCTAAGTGCTCTCACAATTGCTTGTTTGTGTCCATAGTGCAGGACTCGTAGTATTACCGCTCGTGGTTTATCTCCCGTTGTTCTTCTAGGCCCGATTCGATGGGCCCTATCGATCTTGAGGGGTTCCGTTAAATTAAGCTGCAGTTCTTTAGGGAGCCAGCCCTCCAAATATTCTACTAGCTCGGGATCCTTGAGATGTTCCGGGAGGCCAATAAGTCGGAGGTTATTTCGGCGTGACCTGTTTTCAAGGTCCTCCAGTTTTTGTTCCAGATCATGCACCTTGGATCTCATGGCCTCCGTCGGTCCCTCTGCCTCTGTCATGCGGTCTTCGAGATCGCTAATCCGTTGCTGCATATGATCTAGATCCAAATGGAACCCATCGAGTTGTTCGTGGGCAGCTTCAGCTCTATCAAATAAAGCCTATAGTTTTTTATCCAGCGCGGCTTCCACCGCCGCTGTGACTTCCGCGGTTATTTTGGCCGTCCATGCTGAACACACCGTGCTATTCAATGGGCCCGATGCCTCCGCCATTTTAGCTTCAGGTACTTTAAGCTTTTCTTTCTCCTTCTTCTGTGATTTTGCAGCCATCGTACCAAGTTGATCTGCTCTGTTGTCGGTTATTCTCCCTCGTTCACTGGGATAAAAAAAACCCCTCAATTTAGCAGGTTATAGTCTGATGTTAGGGAGGAAATGTGGGAGCTCCGCTTTTCGGCGTCTTCACTCCACCATGGCACCCACGTGACTCCCTCTATCTCCTTTTTAAAAGTTAGCATGAGCAGCCTGGTTCCATCCTGGTTAAGGTGGAGCCCATCCTTTCAGAACATTCTCCCCCTTTCCCAGAATGTCACCCAGTTCCTAACAAATCTAAATCCCTTAGCCCTGTACCATTGTCTCAAGCATGCATTGAGACTTTGGAGCTTTGCCTGCGTCTTGGGTCCTGCTTGTGCAACGGGGAGCATCTCTGAAAATGCGATCCTGGAGGTTCTGGACTTCAGATTTCTACTGAAGAGCCTAAATTTGGCTTCCAGAACCTCCCTCCCACATTTTTCTATGTCATTGGTACCCACATGTACTAAAAAACAAAAAGGCAACAGTCTACTTGCTAAAGTAGATACAGACTAAGAAAAGCAGACTGATACAAATATAAAATAAATAAAAATATATAAAAAATACTTTATTGAAACAAAACCCAGAGGGGTCATTCCATGACAAGTGGTCTGATTTCAGAGACGTGCCCTGCTCGACCATCACGGATTTCAATGAAATTTTCTGTGAACATTCATACATGTCCCCAATAAACATTGGTAAAGTTTTAAGTTCGCCAGTGCAATACTTGCTGAGATATAGTAATCTGTTTGACCCCATACTGTAGCCTTCTATGGTATGACTCCGAGATTTCGGCAAATTTGAGACACTGTGAGGCTCATTTTCAAAGCACTTAGCCTCCCAAAGTTCCATAGAAACCTATGGAACTTAGCCTCCCAAAGTGCTTTGAAAATATGCCTCTGTATCTCCGGCAATATTTTGTTGAGAGAAACAAAACTTGGCCATCTTGTACAACGTTTTGCGCTCTATTAAACAAAATAATAAAAAAAATCTTCATGAGCGATTTCCATGAAGAAAACTTGGAGCAAACTTGGTCCGAAAAATTTGCGGCACGAAAAAATTGTAAAGTTTGGCTTTTTATATCTCTGGAATTAACAGTGTGATAAACGTGAAACTTTGCACACAACAACTTATCAACACAAGGTTTTCGAATATAAAATTTCATTCTCCTAATATTTTCCATTAGTTCACAAATTGAGTGTAAAGTTGATGATTTTTGCAAAAACGCCAAAAATAGGGTATTTTTAGCCCACTTTTACAAAAAAAGACCTTCTGGAAACACTTTTAAATCATTTTCATTAGAAAGAGCATGTTTCAAACCCCTTAAAAAAGTAGGGTTGGTTTTTCATCGCTGGCATATAAGGCCCTAGAAATAGGGACAAAGTTGAGGATGTTGCTATCGCACACTGCTGTCGCAACATCACATGCATTCTATTATTTTTGTTTTATACAGACATTATTAGTACCTAAATTGCATTGGTCCATGGTGACATTGTCACTACCAGTTCAGGAACTTGAACCAGTAACCCCATTGCCATAGGGGTCAAGCCCGATAGCTGTGCAATACCAGCCATGGGTGGGTTTCTTGGATGAGGATCCCAAGCCTCTAGTTTGGTTTCTTCATCAAGGTTCCAAAGCCTTGTGTGGGTATCTGTCCGGTTCCCAAACCGACAATTGGGCAGCTTATCCTAGGTTCCTAAGCCTAAAGTGGGTATCTTAAATGGTTCCCAAGCCGAAGTCCGTAATGTTTGTATGAACTGCCAGATTCCAACGATTGCTTATTTATTATTAAATTTACGAGCCACTTTCTTTAGTGTCACTTCTGGGAATTGATACTGGCGGCCTGACGATGTAACTGATGGTGCTGGAAGCACACAAATAAGATGTTCTGCTGGAACCTAACAAACATCTTTTCTTTCAGGCCAATAAAATGAATGAGCCGGGCCTGGTGGATGCATAAATGTTACCAATGCATCATTTTATTCGATGGAAATTTCTACAACATTGCCTACCCACCACTTATTGTCATAAATCCAGGCAACATAACAACCAGGCAATAGTTTGGCCAATTTTAAATTAGGATCGACGATATCGGAAATTTTGGCCACAAAGTTAATCGTGTCATTTGAAACTCTGCTGACAGAAATCGAATTCGAATCAACTGGCACAAACTGGTGATGATCTCTTGTGCCAGCTATTGTGCAGCTTTCTTCTTGCAGCAACCTGTTTTCTTGGATTTCTTCAGTCGGAACATACATATATTTAATTCCATGAATGTTTTTGTCACAAAAGTTAAACAGATCTATTGGCGTCAGTATTTGGTCGGTTAATGGTCGCTGGAGGCTGGCTCGAGCAGCCAAACGTTTAGTCGTGCCACCGACTCCATCACATGATGACTTGCCATGACTCGTGCCAAAAAAGTTCCATTCGGCCTCAATTTCAAAATCATTCTTGTGACTGCACAGATTGATTAAATTTTTGTAATTTTTGTATTGTGCTGCTGAACTGTCTCTAAAGTAGTATATTCTTGTAATCTTCGTTTTATTCGTCAAAAGCTCAATCAACTTCCGAATGAACATGTGCACGGAAACCGTATCATGTTGCATATGATCAGAAATTATGCAGCAGTTGACAATTTGCAGCACGCCATCTTTATTGATATAATAAGCGACGAATGGATGCACTGTGCATTGTGAATTCTCCCAGTGAAAGCCTTGAGCAGTGTCTTGGACAACAAACGAGTAATTCTGCGCAAAATCCATCAGTACGATAAGTTTGGTTTCTTTTAGGCCAGCTTTTAATGACTTCAAATATTCGCTTTGATGTTTTGAAATAAAGTGGTGGAGAGTCAGTTTCCAAATTTTGCTAGCGAGTTTTTCAATAAAGTTGTCAACAGTGAGAACATGTGTTTCGAGCGTGTCACGGTCAGTATGAACCCATTTTTTGAATTCTATTGATTCTTCTGAGTCCCAGTCCTCAAATATTTCTTCCAAATATGCTATCAGTGCCTCTTCACCAGGACAGTTTTGGCATTGCTGCAACATACAATCTTTAGCGTCCAGATCGCAAACTGCCTTTCCCATGAGCATCTTGTAGTCTTCTTTAATGTTGGCACCTTGTAGCATAAGCTTAACATTCTGATGGATGGTGCATGTGATGTTGCGATAGCAGCGTGCGATAGCAACGTCCTCAACTTTGTCCCTATTTCTAGGGCCTTATATGCCAGCGCTCCTTGTGACTCTGGGCAAGTCACTTAACCCTCCATTGCCCCATGTAAGCCGCATTGAGCCTGCCATGAGTGGGAAAGCGCGGGGTACATATGTAACAAAAAAAACCCCTACTTTTTAAGGGGTTTGAAACATGCTCTTTCTAATGAAAATGATTTAAAAGCGTTTCCAGAAGGTCTTTTTTTGTAAAAGTGGGCTAAAAATACCCTATTTTGGGCGTTTTTGCAAAAATCATCAACTTTACTCTCAATTTGTGAACTAATGGAAAATATTAGGAGAATGAAATTTTATATTCGAAAACCTTGTGTTGATAAGTTGTTGTGTGCAAAGTTTCACGTTTATCACACCTTTAATTCCAGAGATATAAAAAGCCTAACTTTACAATTTTTTTTGTGCCGCAAATTTTTCGGACCAAGTTTGCTCCAAGTTTTCTTCATGGAAATCGCTCATGAAGATTTTTTAATTGTTTTGTTTAATAGAGCGCAAAATGTTGTACAAGATGGCCAAGTTTTGTTTCTCTCAACAAAATATTGCCGGACATACAGTGTCTCAAAGTTGCCGAAATCTCAGAGTCATACCATAGAAGGCTGCAGTATGGGGTCAAACAGATTACTATATCTCAGCAAGTATTGCATCAGCGAACGTAAAACTTTACCAGTGTTCATTGGGGACATGTATGAATGTTCACAGAAAACTTCATCGAAATCCGTGATGGTCGAGCAGGGACCACCAGACCACTTGACATGGAATGACCCAAAGGTAAAAGTAAAAACAATACCGACGTGGCCACGTTTGCACCCTCAGGCTGCGTCGGGGGTAAAATTACAAAATAAAAACATAGATATGAAGTGATCATGTTTACACATCATGTACATATATATCACAAAACTAAAAGCATATTCTAAACATCCATAATATCACTTATAATCAAATGACAATAGAAAAAATTAGATATCAAAATAATTAATACAATAATAAAATTAGTACATTTAGATATACTGAAACAGGAGAAATTAAGAACAAAAGTAAAAAATCAAAACATATATAAGGAGAGATGGATATAATGTTACTGAAAGCATAAAAATTATATGTATAGTATAGCGTACACACGCTTAAGCATTTAATGAGTTTTCAAAATTTTAAATTAAATGTGTACATACCTGCTGTATCCATGTCCTGTCCTGACGTTTGCGTGCTTCCTGGTTCGTCACCAGCAGCAGTGACTAATCACTGGAAGGGAACGCTGCAGAGTTGCCAGGCAACGGAACGCGACGTCACACACATGAGGGTTTCGTCGTCCCTCCCTTCCTCCCTCCTTCCCTCCCAGTTCCAGGCCCCCTCCCTCCGAAGTTTAAAAGTCATCTTCACTTACCAATTTGGGTTTACGGCGGTCGGCAGCAGCAGTAAAAAGCGTGCATGCACGGCCCTTCTCTCTCTCTCTCAGCTCTGGTCCCGCCCTTGCGGAAACAGGAAATGAGAGCGGGACCAGAGCTGAGAGAGAGAGAAGGGCCGCGCCTGCATGCCTTTTACCGCTGCTGACGGACGCTGTAACCCCGAAACCTCAGTTCTTCAAAACCATGCTTCAAAGCATACATGTGTTCCACTGATGGTTTTTCTGGTATATTTCTTTTTATAGCACTTTTGTGTTCAGCAATACGTTTATTAAATGCCCTAATAGTTTTCCCAATATATACCAGTCCGCATGGACAGATCACTGCATACACCACCTGAGAGGTCTTACAGTTAGAATATTGTTTTAATTCAAATCTTTCTCCTGTCCTAGGGTAGATAAAGAATTGTGACTTCAAATTAACAGAACAGTAGGAACAACTTAAACATGGATAGTGTCCCCACACTGGGTCAATTCTTGTTGGTACTGGCAATGCAGACGGTGCAAGACTATCTTTTAGATTCTTGTTCCTTTTAAATGCTATCAGCAATTCTTTATTAGAAAAGTAAGGTATACTTTGAACCAGCGACCAATGCTTTCTAAATATCTTAATTAAATCTCATGACATATGGTCAAAATACAAAGTGCATACAATTTTATTTTGTTTTCTAATATTAACATCAGTACTAGTATGGAGAAGGTCGTGTCTTTGTTGTTACGACATTCTAAGGAATCCTTCTTTTATATATTTTTTTTGGATATACTCTTTGTATAAATCTATTGGCCATTATCTTCATCTGTCTTTTACACTCTTTATTATCTGAACACAGTTTGTTCACTCTCAGAAACTGACTAAAGGGGAGATAGATTGCTCTTAAGTAGTTGGCTATGACAGCTATCATATTGCAGCAGTTTGTTCCTGTCTGTTGGTTTCCGATATAATGTGGTCATAAATTTACCATATCTAAATTGTTTTTTTATGTCTAAGAAGGGTATCTCTTTCTTATTGTAGTTCATTTGGGACTTCAGGTTTTTATCCCTCGCATTCAACCATTCAAAGAATTCTGTTAGTACAGCTTCACCGCCTTCCCTTATCACGATATCGTCAATAAATCTCTTCCATATCACGGTATGTTCTTTATAAGGATTATTCTGTATGTATCATTGTTCGAAATGTGCCATAAAAAGGTGGGCTAATGAGGGGGCCACCGTTGCCCCCTTAGCTGTCCCTTTCACCTGTTTATAATATCTGCCTTTGAAAACGAAAAAATTCTCTTTTAAGGCTAACATAATCAATTGCATAATGAATTCTTTAGGTATCTTTTTGAACGTTGTTCTATAAGTCAGTGCTTTATTGATTACTAACAGAGCCTCATCTTGTGGAATATTAGTATACAGTGACTCAACATCAAACGTTACTAGAAGAATGTCATTGTTTGTGATTTTTAACCCATTTAGTGTGTTGATGATATGTGATGAGCCCCTAACATAGGATGGGATGAGGGGAATCAGAGGTCTAAGGAACATGTCAGTAAATTTCGATAGGGGTTCAAACAGAGAACCTATCCCAGAGACTATAGGTCTTCCTGGAGGATCCTTTAAAGATTTATGTATCTTGGATAATAAGTAAATCACAGGTGTACGCGGGTGATCTACTTTCAAAAACTTGTCTTCCTTGGCTGTCAAAAAACCAGCTTGTAAACCCAAAGATATAAGGGAGTCTATTTTCGATTTCAAAGCGATCGGTACCTAGGTAGTGGTAAATAGAAACTCATGTCACTTAGCTGTCTCCTGATTTCTTTGACATACTGTTCTTTTTCCATTATCATTACTGCTCCTCCCTTATCGGCTTGTTTAATTACAATACTGTTGTCATTTTTCAGTGCTTCAATAGCTTTTTTTCTCTTCTCTAGTTATATTGTAATATGGGTTTCTTTTCATTTTTTTCCAAGGTGTCTACATCTTTAAGGACCATTCTTTCAAAGGCTTGAATCATTGGATTCATTTGAGTTGGAGGCACCCACATACTATTTTTTTCTAATAACTGAATTCTCTGTAGTAGATGTTTTTGTATTTGAAAAAATTCTAAAATGCGTAATTTTCTAGTTAATTTGAACAGATCTACTCGTGTGTTTAAGGCATTATAGTGTGGTGTCGGTATAAATGATAGACCTTTGTTCAAAATGGACAGCTCACTTTGACTTAGATTCCTTTTGGACAAATTAATGACATTCTGTGGTTTATGGTACCCTCCTATCAGTGATTTGGTCAGATGTATTTCAGTATCTGATACAGACATGTCTGTATTATTTGTACATCCTGAAAAGGCTACCGAGTTAAAACCATTGGCATACATTACTTCCAATAGTCTTCTATTGGCCTTGTATGTTGAAACATATTCCTGTTGTTGGGTTGTCTGTTCAAGGATTGTCTGTTCATAGAATTTCCTCTTCATCTCCTTCCTCCCCTCCCCCTCCCTGTGTAATATGGTAAATGACCCCCCTGTTCTTTGTGTATTACTGGTTGATCCGTAACCGAGCCTTTCTTCCAAATCTTCCACAATTGAAAAACCTGCTCTGATAGATTCAGTCTGGTGGGTGTTGTGAATAAGGGAGCTGATGCGTCAAAGACCTCCTCATTATCGCTCCTTATTCTCTTAGATTTCCGCTCAGTGGTTGGACTCTGGTGTTCAATATTATTTCTCATTTTCTCATTATTAAAATTAAAATTCCTATTTCTGTTTTCATAATATCTAGGCTTGTTATTCTTCTGATGCCATGGATATACCTTACCATATCTATAGTCAAATTCATCTCTTTTATACTTATCATATTTACCACTTTTAACATCCTTCTTGAATCTTTCTAGCTGTAAATTAAAATCTTCAAATAGATCTTTAAAACATCAGTCATTCTCTTTCAAGACAACTAACTCGTTAGCAAGATCTGCCTTAATCTTCTCCGTTTTCTTATTAGCTGTCTGAATAATCAAGATCATTAAGTCCAGAGAACACTTGTTGAGAATTGCCTCCCATTTCAGTAAAAAATCAGCGTCTTCATTATACATCTTGGATTCTTTATTCACTCTTAGTCCTCTCGGGATCATTTTGTCTGGCAATACTCCAACAGGGTGAGAGAATGTAGTTCGGTACGCACTAGTCTCTTATTCAATTTAATGGCCTCTTCCCAATGGTTCATCTGATCAAGTTCATTTGAACTTTTCTCAAAGAAAGTTTCTTTGGGTAAAAGATCCTGTAAATCTGCATCAGTAAAGCTGATGATGTTACGCCATGGTGAATGGGACATCTTGCCTCTCAAATAGACCAAAAATAAAAGAAAAAGGCAACAGTCTACTTGCTAAAGTAGATACAGACTAAAAAAAAGCAGACTGATACAAATATAAAATAAATAAAAATATATAAAAATACTTTATTGAAACAAAACCCAGAGGTAAAAGTAAAAACAATACCCGACGTGGCCATGTTTCGCCCTCAGGCTGCATCAGGGGTAAAACTACAAAATAAAAATATAGATATGAAGTCATCATGTTTACTCATCATGTACATATATAACACATGTGTACGCTATACTATACATTTAATTTGTATGCTTTCAGTAACATTATATCCACCTCTCCTTATATATGTTTTGATTTTTTACTTTTGTTCTTAATTTTCCTGTTTCAGTATATCTAAATGTACTAATTTTATTACAGTATTAATTATTTTGATATCTAATTTTATTCTATTGTCATTTGATTATAAGTGATATTATGGATGTTTAGAATATGCTTTTATTTTTGTGATATATATATACATGCTGTGTAAACATGATGACTTCATATCTATGTTTTTATTTTGTAGTTTTACCCCTGATGCAGCCTGAGGGCGAAATGTGGCCATGTCGGGTATTGTTTTTACTTTTACCTCTGGGTTTTGTTTCAATAAAGTATTTTTTTTAAATATTTTTATTTATTTTAATCAGTCTGCTTTTTTTTTTAGTCTGTACCCATATGTACTAAGGCAGCCGGCTCCTCCCCAGCATTGTCTTAAGTTCCTGTCTAGGTGACGCGTGAGGCCCACCACCTTCACACCAGGCAGGAAAGTCACCAGGTGATCCTCGTGTCCACCAGCCACCCAGCTATCTATCTGCCTAATGATCGAATCACCAACTAGAGCAGCCATCCTAACCCATCCCTCCTGGGCAGAATTTCTTGGAAACATATCCTCGGTGCGAGAGGATAGTACATCCCCTGGTGGGCAGGTCCTGGCTACAGGAGTACTTCCTACTTCACCAGGGTGATGCTCTCCTTCTAGGAGACATCCCTCCTCCAATGCAGCACTAGGTCCTGCAGTTCCTGCTAGAGGCTATCAATTAATGCTGTGCTATAAATTTGAAGTTTTAAAACTAGGGGGAAAAGAGTATGATAACGTTTGCTTTTTTATATTTTTATTCTGCTTATCACTAACCTACATTTCCTCCTTTAAACTCCAATCTTTAAGTTCCCAATGCACAAGGCAAAATGTTCACTCTCAGAGCTTCTCAGAACTTCTTGTAAATAGTGTGCATTGTAAAGGTTTGGGTGATGCTTTTCCAGCATCTTCATTCCTTTGTACGTAGCTGCTCTCTTTCTGAATACATGTGTTCTGTTCATAAAGCTCTTCAAAACTAGAAGTTTCTCTTGCTTTGCTGCCTTCCGGTTTTCTGACATCCCTTCTGGTCTTGCCCCTTTCCCCACATTTCTTCTCTTTGATGCAGCAAAAGGTTTTGGTGCCTTTTGTGATACAGAACCTACGTTTCCAAATTTATTCACCATTTGATATATCGCCAATTGTTAGAATCATCGAGGCAGTTTACAATTTGCAAAAAAAACAGAAAAGTAGGAAAGGAACTACAACAAAATTAAGTCATTGAGCACAGCATGCACACAGACGGCATGAATTCTGCATCTAGAGCTGGGCAGTAACATACATATGGGTCAAGCATTAAAGGTTCCAGAGAAAGATGTGTTTTTACACCTGATTTAAATCAAGAATGGGAAGGTTCTGCCCAGATGCTCAGTGGTGGATTGCTTCATAAATAGGGGGGACCATGTAGTTGCAAGGCTGATCTGGTGGAAGGAGGGCACCGTCAAGAAAGAATGTTGTGATGAATGAAGTGATTGAGTCGGAATGTATGGTATGAGCAATGGAAATAGAAACAAGGGCAACCCTGAGTGCTGTATCTTGTGGGCAAGAATCAAGATGTGTCTGTGCTTTCAATTACCATAATCTTCCTTGACTTGATTTATAGTTTGTCGAATTGTACTTTGTCCCACTCCTGTTGCTGTCTATAATTGTGCCATACACATGTTCCTAAGCCTTTCTTGCTGTGGGTGTTTAACCTACTCAATTTCTTGTCCATTTACACTGATGTCTTGTCAAGTAAGACTGAGCTGAAATGTCTTGTAATAGTGTTGATGCATTCAAGCCTGTGCTCCCTCTATCTTTCTGCTCTTGTTCCTTGTTTCATTCATGTTCATTCCCCCTTTTGATTGAGATGAGCTTCTTCCTATTGTCCTTTCCTCATGGGGAAAGAAGGCTAGAATGATCCTTTATTTTAATCTCTCTTCTCCTGTGGTTGGTGCAGACTTTCAGTATGCATTCAAGACCGCCTGGTTCTTCAGTTGTATACATTCCTGTGGATTATTTTCAGACCTGCCTATCCTGATGCTTAGTTTGTCATTATCTGATTCTTTTCTTTTCTTGCTTACCATGAAACACTGCTGTTGTGATTTGTTTTTGAAAGATGCTTTGATAAGGGCACCTTATAAATGCTAAAAGTAAAGAAATCTTCCCTTAGGTACTGTATTGTACTGTAATGTACCTGGCTTTCTCAATGGAGCATCTTATTTGTATCTTGGCTCCAGAGTGAGAACATCATGTATTATAGACGTTCTACAAGCAGTCTGTTTTTGTCACCTTCACTTCACCTTTTACAGTTAATGTATTATTTCTTTCTTTCCTTCTTTCTTTTTCTTTTGAACAAAAGTTGACAGGTGTTATGATTGGAGCGGTAGTGGCACTGTGTCTTATTGGGCTTGCTGTATTCATCATTTACCGAAGAGTGAGACAATACAGTAAGTATTTGTTTGCAGTGTTAGTTTCAAAGGTGCTATAATGTATGATGATTGTTTACTATCATTTTCAGAGTTGTCAAAAATGATATTCCTAGTGCTGAATTTTGAATTTAAGCATTGGTGTTGAATTCCTACAAAACCAATGACCACTTGATCAAAACTGTTGTCCTTACCATTCTCCGAGGACAAGCAAGCTGCTTGTTCTCATGACTGGGTTGACGTCCACGGCAGCCCCTCCAACCGGAGCAAAAATCTCGTAGAAGGTCCCGCACGCAGGGCACGCCCACCGCGCATGCACGGCCGTCTTCCCGCCCGTGCGCGACCGTTCCCGCTCAGTTTTTTGCTTTCCGCGCTGGAGAGAGACGTGTCTTAGTCCCTCTCCTTGTCAGCCCCGGAAAACCGGTTTGCGGCCTAGTCCGTGCTTTATTTTCTTGTTGTTGCGCGTTCGCGCCCTTTCGTAAAAAAAAAAAGAAGTTTCCCCTCGTTGTTGTTTAGTCGCGGGGTCGCCTCGTCATGTCCTTGTGGCCACGCGGTCGTTTCTTTTTTTCTGGTGTGCTTCTCACTGCCACCATCAACGATTTTGATTTCGCCGACGCAATTTTTCCGTCGATGTCCTCGAAGGTCCCGAGCGGATTTAAAAAGTGTGGTCGGTACGGCTGGCAGATCTCGCAGACTGGTACGCTTGGTGCCTCCAGTGCCTCGGCCCGGAGCATAATTCCAAGGCGTGCACCTTGTGTCTCGGCTTACGGAAGCGGACGCAGATGGCGAGGGAAGTTCTTCGAGACCGTCTTTTTGGAACTTGCGCCGGCCCTTCGACGTCAACCTCGAAGGCATCGGTGTCGACGGCCGGGTCTTCGGTACCGGTACCGATGACGTCGTCGGCGCCAACTATGGCATCGACCCCAGGAGCACAGGTTCCCTTGGCCCGACGACCTGCCAGCGACGGCGGTGGTGAGCGGCCACATGGGCAATCCGCCCCGGCCACTCCCGCTGCTCACATCCATCGGGACCGAACCCTGTTGGATCCGATACCTCGAGGCCGTGGAGACTCCACCTCCTCCTCGTCTATGCCGCGGAGCGCCAATGACAGGCATCGGAAAAAAGCTGCCAAGAAACACCGTCATCGGTCATCCACGGCACAAGGGACAGGCAGCGCCGGGATGTCGAGAGAAGACTCGACCCCCCAGGAAGCGGCAGTGCCAGGAGGAGCGCTCCCCCTCTGTCGAAGAGGTGTCGATGCGCAGGTCGTTGGGCACCTCTGTACCGTCTCCTGGACCCGGGCAGCTTCCAGCACCAACGCCCACACTGGCTCCCCTGCCTTTCCCGACAGCGGGCCTAGACGATTGCCTCCGAGCCATCCTTCCGGGGATCCTGGAAGGGCTGATGCGCCAGGCCCTGACGGCACCAAGGGTGCTTGCGCCCTTGGTGCCGTTGATGGAGGCGCCGGTGGGCTCTGGTCCGGTGATGAGGTCTTCGACGGCACCGGTGTCGATTGCCACTCAGGTGGAATCCCCGTTGACGTCGATGGAGGGAGCTTCGTCCCCGCCGGCGTGGGAGTCCACCTCTCGATGCCATCATCGAGGACGTGGTTCCTCGCAGTCGAGACGGGCCCGGTTGCGGTCTGAGCTGAGAGAGCTCATGTCTGACACCGAGGAGGAGGCCTCGTGGGGGGAGGAGAAGGACCCCAGCTATTTCTCCTCCGAGGAGTCTGTGGGCCTTCCCTCCGACCCCACACCTTCACCGGAGAGGAAGCTCTCGCCTCCTGAGAGCCTCTCCTTTGCCTCTTTTGTTCGGGACATGTCTATCAGCATTCCCTTCCCAGTGGTTACTGTGGATGAGCTGAGGGCGGAGATGCTCGAAGTCCTCGACTATCCATCACCACCTACAGAGTCTTCCATGGTACCGTTGCACAATGTCCTGAAGGAGACACTGCTTCAGAACTGGTTGAAGCCATTATCTAATCCCACCATTCCCAAGAAAGCGGAGTCCCAATACAGAATCCACTCAGACCCGGAGTTGATGCGGCCTCAATTGCCTCATGACTCTGCGGTCGTGGACTTTGCTCTCAAGAGAGCACGGAGTTCGAGGGATACCGCCTCGGCACCCCCTGAGCGGGAGTCTCGCACTCTGGACTCGTTTGGGAGGAAGGCCTACCAATCTTCCATGCTTGTGACCAGAATACAATCATACCAGCTCTACACGAGCATCCACATGCGGAACAATGTGCGGCAACTGGCGGACCTGGTTGACAAGCTCCCCCCGGAGCATTCAAGACCATTTCAGGAGGTGGTCAGGCAGCTGAAGGCGTGCAGAAAATTCCTGTCCAGGGTATCTATGACACTTGTGATATGGCATCCAGAGCTGCGGCCCAAGGTATAGTGATGCGCAGACTCTCCTGGCTGCGTGCCTCTGACCTGGACAACCGCACCCAGCAGCGGCTGGCGGATGTCCCTTGCCGGGGGGATAACATTTTTGGTGAGAAGGTCGAGCAGTTGGTGGACCAACTACACCAGCGGGAAACAGCTCTCGACAAGCTCTCCCACCGGGCGCCTTCAGCATCCACCTCCGCAGGTGGATGTTTTTCCCGGACCCGGCAGGCTGCACCCTACGCCTACAACAAGTGTAGGTACACCCAGCCAGCCTGAAGGCCTCCTCAGGTTCAGGGACAGTCCCAGCACGCTCGTTCCCGTCAACAGCGTGCGCCTAAGCAGCCCCCTGCGCCTCCACAGCAAAAGCAGGGGACGAGCTTTTGACTGGATCCATGGGAACATAGCCGCCATCAAAGTAGCCATGCCGGACGGCCTGCCGGTCGGGGGGAGGTTGAAAGTTTTTCACCAAAGGTGGCCTCTTGTAACCTCCGACCAGTGGGTTCTTCAAATAGTGCGGTGCGGATACACCCTGAATTTGGTCTCCACCCCACCAAATTGTCCACCGGGAGCTCAATTCTTCAGCTCCCATCACAAGCAGGTACTTGCAGAGGAACTCTCCGCCCTTCACAGCGCCAATGCGGTCCAGCCCGTACCACCCGGGCAGGAAGGGCAGGGATTCTATTCCAGGTACTTCCTTGTGGAAAAGAAAACAGGGGGGATGCGCCCCATCCTAGACCTGAGAGGCCTGAACAAGTATCTGGTGCAGGAAAAGTTCAGGATGCATTCCTTGGGCACCCTTCTACCCATGATTCAGAAAGACGATTGGCTATGTTCCCTGGATTTAAAGGACGCTTACACTCACATCCCGATACTGCCAGTTCACAGACAGTATCTCCGATTCCGTCTGGGAACACGTCGCTTTCAGTATTGTATGCTGCCCTTTGGGCTCGCCTCTGCAAGTGTCTCGTGGTGGTTGCGGCGTATCTACGCAAGCTGAGGGTGCACGTGTTCCCGTATCTCGACGATTGACTTGTAAAGAGCTCCTCAGAGGCAGGAGTTCTTCGGTCCATGCAGTGCACTATTCAACTTCTGGAGCTGCTGGGGTTTATGATAAATTACCCGAAGTCCCATCTCCAGCCAGTCAATCTCTGGAATTCATAGGAGCTCTGCTGAATTCTCAGACGGCTCAGGCCTATCTTCCCGAGGCGAGAGCTCAGAATCTCCTGTCCCTCGCTTCCCAGACCAGAGCGTCTCAGCAGATCACAGCTCGGCAGATATTGAGACTCCTGGGCCATATGACCTCTACAGTCCATGTGACTCCCATGGCTCGTCTTCACATGAGATCTGCTCAATGGACCCTAGCTTCCCAGTGTTGCCGTCACCAGGAATCTAGAAGATGTCATCCGCCTGTCCATCAGTTGCCGCAATTCGCTGCGCTGGTGGACAATTCAGACCAATTTGACCCTGGGACGCCCATTCCAAATTCCGCAGCCCACAAAAGTGCTGACGACGGATGCATCTCGCCTGGGGTGGGGAGCTCATGTCAATGGGTTCCACACCCAGGGGGTGTGGTCCCCCCAGGAACAAGATTTTCAGATCAACCTCCTGGAGCTCCGAGCAGTCTGGAACACACTGAAGGCCTTCAGGGATCGGCTGTCCTACCAAATTATCCAAATTCGGACAGACAATCAGGTTGCAATGTATTACATCAACAAGCAGGGGGGACACCGGATCTCGCCCTCTGTGTCAGGAAGCCGTCAGGATGTGGCGTTGGGCACGCCAGTTTGGTATGCTTCTCCAAGCCACATACCTGGCAGGCGTAAACAACAGTCTGGCCGACAGGCTGAGCAGATTCATGCAACCGCACGAGTGGTCGCTCCATTCCAGAGTGGTACGCAAGATCTTCCAAGAGTGGGGCACTTCGTCGGTGGACCTTTTCGCCTCCCAGACCAATCACAAGCTGCTTCAGTTCTGTTCCAGACTTCAGGCACACGGCAGACTGGTGTCAGATGCCTTTCTCCTCCATTGGGGGAACGGTCTCCTGTATGCATATCCTCCCATACCTTTGGTGGGGAAGACCTTACTAAAGCTAAAGCAAGACCACGGCACCATGATTCTGATCGCGCCCTTTTGGCCCCGTCAGATCTGGTTCCCTCTTCTTCTGAAGTTGTCCTCTGAAGAACCGTGGAGATTGGAGTGTTTTCCAACTCTCATTTCGCAGAACGACGGAGCGCTTCTGCACCCCAACCTTCAGTCTCTGGCTCTCACGGCCTGGATGTTGAGGGCGTAGATTTTGCTTCATTGGGTCTGTCTGAGGGAGTCTCCCGTGTCTTGCTTGCCTCTAGAAAGGATTCCACTAAAAAGAGTTACCTTTTCAAGTGGAGGAGGTTTGTCGTTTGGTGTGAGAGCAAGGCCCTAGAACCTCGTTCTTGTCCTGCACACAATCTTATTGAATACCTTCTACACTTATCAGAGTCTGATCTCAAGACCAACTCAGTAAGGAATCACCTTAGTGCAATTAGTGCTTACCATTATCGTGTAGAGGGTAAAGCCATCTCTGGAGAGCCTTTAGTCGTTCAATCCATGAGAGGCTTGCTTTTGTGAAAGCCCGCTGTCAAGCCTCCTGGGATCTCAACGTCGTCCTCACCCAGCTGATGAAACCTCCTTTTGAGCCACTGGATTCCTGCCATCTGAAGTACTTGACCTGGAAGGTCATTAACTTGGTGGCAGTTACTTCAGCTCGTAGAGTCAGTGAGCTTCAAGCCCTGGTAGCCCATACTCCGTATACTAAATTTCATCATAACAGAGTAGTCCTCCGCACTCACCCTAAGTTCCTGCCAAAGGTGGTGTCGGAGTTCCATCTTAACCAGTCAATCGTCTTGCCAACATTCTTTCCCAGACCACATACCCACCCTGCTGATCGTCAGTTGCACACATTGGACTGCAAGCGAGCGTTGGCCTTCTATCTGGAGCGGACATAGCCCCTCAGACAGTCCGCCCAATTGTTTGTTTCTTTTGACCCCAATAGGAAGGGGCTCGCTGTCAGGAAACGCACCATCTCCAATTGGCTAGCAGATTGCATTTCCTTCACTTACGCCCAGGGTGGGCTGGCTCTTGAGGGTCATGTCACGGCTCATAGTGTTAGAGCCATGGCAGCGTCGGTGGCCCACTTGAAGTCAGCCACTATTGAAGAGATTTGCAAGGCTGCAACGTGGTCATCGGTCCACACATTCACATCACATTACTGCCTCCAGCAGGATACCCGACGCGACAGTCGGTTCGGGCAGTCGGTGCTGCAGAATCTGTTTGGGGTTTGAATCCAACTCCACCCTCCTGGACCCGATTTTATTCTGTTCAGGCTGCACTCTCAGTTAGTTGTTCTTTGTAAGTCAATTTCTGTTATGCCCTCACCATTGCGAAGTTCAATTTACCTGGGTTCTTGTTTTGAGTGAGCCTGAGAGCTAGGTATACCTTGTCCTCGGAGAAAGCGAATGATACATACCTGTAGCAGGTGTTCTCCGAGGACAGCAGGCTGATTGTTCTCACCTACCCTCCCTCCTCCCCTTTGGAGTTGCGTTTTTTCCTCATTCCTTTGCTTGTCATTCAACTGAGCGGGAACTGTCGTGCACGGGCGGGAAGACGGCTGCGCATGCGCGGTGGGCGTGCCCTGCGTTCGGGACCTCCCGCGAGATTTTTGCTCCGGTTGGAGGGGCTGCTGTGGACGTCAACCCAGTCGTGAGATCAATCAGCCTGCTGTCCTCGGAGAACACCTGCTACAGGTATGTATCATTCGCTATTTTGGCCACTGACTTCTTCATTGGAAAAAATTCCAAAGTGGTTTTGGCAGCCAATGTTCTGAGTTTGCGAAGGTATTCTCTGGTATACACCAATATGCTGAAAATCCTTTGTCCTACAAAAGCTGTACAAAGTAACTACTAAGTAAAATGTAGAAATTATCACTTTAATTTTTGCGATGAACTCAATCTATTTAATTACACATCGAATTCAAAACATATTCATATAAGAGAAAAAGGTAATGGGCTCATACTTATTCGTATGGTGCTGGTATTGTAAACTTCAACTAAGTACACTGGGGATATATGTGGTATATAAGGTTTCTCCAAATATATACTATATGATGTTAAAATGGTGCACCCTGGAGAGGGGCATCTGGGGGTGGAAGGGAGATCCCTAATATGGGAGGAGGATAAGATTAAATATTTGGGGATATATTTACCGCAGGATTTGACACAACTGTATATTGCTAATGTGACCCCAATATTGAATCAGACGTGCTTACAGCTGCGATTGTGGCAGGACTATCCGCTCACCTTAATGGGTAGAATTGCCCTGTACAATATGGTGATTGTGCCACGATGGACTTCTACCGCTCTTCCTCCAATCTGAGGATGAGCGGAAGCTGAACAAGCACTTGCAGACTTTTCTGTGGAAAGGGAGGAGGGCCCGTTTGCGAATTACCACACTTCAGATACCGGTGGAATACGGAGGCCTGGGACTCCTGAGCATCCGATACCTCACCATAGCATGTGGGATGCGACATATTACAGATTGGTATCGAGCCACCTCAGACTTTTCTGCTACTGAGATAAAGATGGCACTAACAAAGGAAATTCATTTCAGCTGTCTACATCATACGGGAGGAGGCCGGATACCACCAATACTTAATGAGACCCATATACTCCCAACCGCAAAGGCGGTGTGGGCCTGGATTTGTAGACTACATCGTTTCTCAGCAAGGGTCACCCCGTTTATAGCTATATGTGATAACCCAGGTTTTCCCCCTGGGCAGCTGTATAGTGCATTCCGTCGATGGCACAGAAATGGACTGACCTACATCTCACAGGTACTGACTGAAGAAGGCCCCATTCAACCTTTTGAATGCCTTAAAACCAGCTTTCCCTGCTTGCAGGCGAACTTTTTTCATTACGTCCAAATGAAACATTACGTAACATCGCTGCCATGGACAGAGCTGACAGAGGATGTACAGGAGGAGATATCCTCAGCGTTCTCTTTGCAATCACAGAATAAAGTCACTTTAAGAATGCACCACAGACATATTAGAGATACTGTGTCAGAACTAGATTACAGCAAGTTAGCACAAGCCTGGAGTTTGGATCTAGGAACCGACATCTCGAGTCCAGAGCTTAAAGCGTACATATTGTCACTCCGTGGTCCAGTTAAAATGATGGCACACTGGGAGTTGAACTACAAGTTTGCCCTGCGTCTCTACATCTCACCAAGGCGAGCTTTTCATATGGGAGCATCCCCTGATGGGTCATGTCCCAAGTGCGGAACACAATGGGTCCTATTGGGTCATATGTTCTGGCAATTCCCCAACATAGTAACTTTTTGGAAGCACATATTAAAGCATGTTTCATTAATGTGGCACACAGCATGGAGATATGAATTACATTTGTTATTTGGCAACCCTAGACTGGTCGCTCCAACACCAGCGGGATATCGGGGTTTTGCACTCCGGGCGATCTCCATAGCAAAAAAGGCAATACTTTTGGAATGGATTACAAATAAAACTCTGACATTGCAACACTGGCGATGTCAGATGGTTTGCCTTATGAGATTTGAGAGGAGAGTGGTGGATACTGCAGCCAGCCTCAAGGAAGCGGATTTTTGTAAGATCTGGACACCGTTTTGGTTGACATTGCCCCCAGCAGCAAAAGGACCCATATTGAATATGTAAACAAGTAAATATTACCTAATAGGTACCTGGTAGCAATTTGGAATTCTAGGGAGGGTGGGAAGGGGGGGGGAGAAGGGCGTAATTTGGGTAGATGAACTGTGCAGTATAATACATTAAATAGATGTTGAGGTTAAGTTGGTAATGTTCATACTGGAAGAAGTTAAATACCAGTGGACGTTTCATTATATAGGTGTGTTTGAGGGTGTTATAACCTCAATAAAATTTCACATATAGTAAATACAAGGGTTAGTGATGGCAGCATATGGAATTTCTTCCATAATAACAGTGATTTAATGTATCTGTATTTTGCCATCAATAGTAAAGATTAAATAAAGTGGAGGCAATACTTTTAGGTGAAGGGCTATAAGAAACAAGGCCCTTGGTGGTATAATGTATTAAATGGCAATCAGCCTCCTGTAATAAGATGTTATGCACTTTCTAGATGACACCTGACTGTACACTTTGTTGCGCACATCCTTTGTACACTGTGTTAAGCATACTTACACACGCATGGTTGATGTTCAGCAAGATGGAAACACAGAATAAGTACAGGGTTAGAGTTGGTATGGGAGGAGGGGGGGATAGGAGTAGAGGAGAAAATGGAAAACTGTATGGCGATGTCAGCCAAATGGAGACATAATGTGCTTGTGGTTCTCTTGCAATTTTGTACTGGTTATGTTACCATCAATAAAAATGATTTACAAATAAAATAGAAACCTGTTACAGTTTAAATCACTAGAATTTGATGTGTAATATAAAGCAAAATAGTTACAGCTAAACAAAATTAATATTAAAATTAAAGTGAACAGTGCTCAGAACTGAGTTCGTGAATGAAGCTGTCAGGCAGCTAAATCACCAACCCTATCAGCATCATCGCACCGATAGCCCTCCCTTCCTACCTCTGTGTTGTATCATTTAAATTTCGTAACAGTTGTACTTAGCTTGAGCTGACGACGTGCAAATCGTATAGAATGCACTGAACAGCTGTGTGATGTCTCAGTTCTTTAAAGTGCTTCTTTTTTATTTTTCTTTTGCTATGCAATCATCATTGTGCTCTAAAGTGTCCATCTCTTTAAAAAATTCTTGCTCTCGCTCTCAAAACGTGGTCACATGTTTCGCCCTCTGGCTTCCTCAGGAGAACGAAATCTAGAAAATAAAAACTTAGTTCAACTGACTATGATGCTTAGTAATAATAAACATTTCAATAATTATATAACATAAAGACTTACTTGACGGAATGGCCGCCAGTGAGATACAGTTCACAGTCCCCGTCCAGGTCGGTAAAACGCCGACACATGCGCAATGGAGTTTATACATTGAATAAACCAATCAAAAGTGAATGACCGCCCACCAATTGATGGCCTTGTTGAGCCCTCTGGGAAATGTAGTCTGCCAGCTGTAAATATACTGCGCTTCTCTTCTGAGTAAATTGGATACAATGTTACCACCCCGTGCCAATCGAACACAAGCTAATACTACAAATTTTAGCTCTTTCTCACGGTGACCCTTCAGCTCCCAGTCGCTTACAAGCAGAGCCTCCTTCTTATGTGTACGTAAATTACTGAGATGTTTCCCAATTCTCTGCTTGATTTTCCTTTTTGTCTGTCCTATGTACCATAGTAAACATGGGCATTGGGTGCCATAAATAACCTGCGCAGTATCACAGTCTGTTCTATCTCGCAGATAAATCGTGCGCTTAGTGACCGGATGAGTGACGCATGGCATGACCCACGCATACCGGCAATAGATACAACCTTGGCATCTGAAATGTCCTCTGTCACTGGCTGGGATCATCCTATACTCCTTATGTTTAAGTAATTCACCCAGGTTGCGTAATCTTGTATACGCAAACCTTGGCATAATGGAAATGCCATATAACCGCATTATGGGCCAGTGGGTCTTGATAATGTTCTTAATTTGAGCTGTCCTTCTTCTCAAGATGGCCGACAGGTAAGGAGCCTCGTAACGGGCTCCTGAAGTTCTGAGGAGTTGGACCCACCTGGACCATCCTGGGCCATCCTCTGCCATCCTCTGCCGTACCGGACCGCACCGGAGCTGTGTGGGAACCAGGTTGTAGATCGCTGGACCGCGACGGCCTCATCGACCTCCGGCGCGAGTGACCGACCCGAGGCTGATCGCGTGGCCGCGTGGTCGCGACCTGTCCCTTGCCTTGCCGTCCGGCCGTCCCAGGACTCCCGCTGCCTCTCTCTGCCGGGGCCCAAACACCCGAGGGATCCCGAACTTCAGAGTCCCGCGTCGGCGTCTGCAGTGCACGCTGAGCCCGAGGTCCTGTGTGCCGCCGCTGTGCGCCCCGGCCGGAACAGCCCGAGCGCGCGTTGCAGATCGCAAGGCCTGGACGCAGTGCACAGGTTGAGACGCTTGCTGGCCGACCAGGGCGTTGGGGACGGCGGCCAAGTTCGCGCGGCCCTTGTGTGGACAGCGGAGGAGCGTCCATCGGTGACCACTGCTGTGTACCCAGTGGACCTACACTGCTGGCGATCCCCGTGATTCAGCAGGGCCAGTGCACAGAGCGGTGAGGTCAGGAACCACAGGGCGGCATCTGTCTGGGAGGCTGATTCCCTGAGCTGCTGCTGCACAGCCATCGCGATGCTCGACCCCAGCCAATTCTGCAACATGCCTCCACCCGATCCGGCTTCACCCTGCGTGTTCCAGTCCCCCTGATCCGGCTTCACCCTGCGTGTTCCAGTCCCCCTGATCCGGCTTCTCCCTGCGTGTCCCAGTCCGCCTGATCCGGCTTCTCCCTGCCTGCTCCAGTCTGCCTGATCCGGCTTCTTCCTACCTGTTCCAGTCCGCCTGATCCAACTTCTTCCTGCTTGCTCCATTCCGCCTGACGCAGCTTCTTCCTGCCTGCTCCAGTCCGCCTGAACCAGCTTCTTCCTGCCTGCTCCAGTCTGCTTGATCCAGCTTCTTCCTGCCTGCTCCAGCCCGCCTGATGCAGCCTCTTCCTGCCTGCTCCAGTCCGCCTGATGCAGCCTCTTCCTGCCTGCTCCAGTCCGCCTGATCCAGCTTCTTCCTGCTTGCTCCAGTCCGCCTGATGCAGCTTCCTCCTGCCTGCTCCAGTCCGCCAGGTACAGCTTCTTCCTGCCTGCTCCAGTCTGCTTGATCCAGCTTCTTCCTGCCTGCTCCAGCCCGCCTGATGCAGCCTCTTCCTGCCTGCTCCAGTCCGCCTGATCCAGCTTCTTCCTGCTTGCTCCAGTCCGCCTGATGCAGCTTCCTCCTGCCTGCTCCAGTCCGCCAGGTACAGCTTCTTCCTGCCTGCTCCAGTCCGCCTGATCCAGCTTCTTCCTGCTTGCTCCAGTCCGCCTGATCCAGCTTCCTCCTGCCTGCTCCAGTCCGCCTGATCCAGCTTCCTCCTGCCTGCTCCAGTCCGCCTGGCACTGCTTCTTCCTGCCTCCTCCAGTCCGCCTGGTACAGCTTCTTCCTGCCTCCTCCAGTCCGTCTGATCCAGCTTCTTCCTGTGTACTCCAGTCCGCCTGATCCAGCTTCTTCCTGCTTGCTCCAGTCCGCCTGATCCAGCTTCCTCCTGCCTGCTCCAGTCCGCCTGTCACTGCTTCTTCCTGCCTCCTCCAGTCCGCCTGGTACAGCTTCTTCCTGCCTGCTCCAGTCCGTCTGATCCAGCTTCTTCCTGCCTGCTCCAGTCCGCCTGATCCAGCTTCTTCCTGCCTGCTCCAGTCCGCCTGCTCCAGCATCTCCCTGCTTACTCCAGTTCGCCTGATCCAGCTTCTTCCTGTGTACTCCAGTCCGCCTAATCCAGCTTCCTGCTTGCTCGTTCCAGCTCACCTAATCCAGCTTGTTCCAGTCCGCCTGATCCTGCTCTCCCTGCTTGCTCCAGTCCATCTGCCTCAACCTGTTCCTGTCTACTTGATCCAGCATGTTACAGCCTGCCTGCTCCAGCTACTCCCTTACTCCAGGCCCTCTGCTCCTGCCAGCTTGCTCCAGTCTGCCTGATACAGCCTGTTCCAGTCCGCCTGCTTCAGCTTGTCCCAGCCTGTTCCAGTCTGTCTGCTTCAGCTTGTCCTAGTCCGCCAGCTCCTGCTTCAGACCACTCCAGCCTGCCACTCAACCTGCCTACTAGCCAATCACTGACTGACCACCAATCACCTGACTGTCTACCACCCACCCTGAAACCTGCCTGCCTCCCAGCCCATCTTCCTACCAGCTCATCACTCTCCTGCCCGACTGCTTACCCTCACCTGCCTGTCTCCCAGCCCACCTACCTTCTCTTGAACACCTCAGTCACTACCCATGGCCCCCATTCACATCCTATTCCTTGCCCTGTCCCTCCCTAATCTTTTCCCCCTCTCACCGCTGTCTACCACACGATCTCACTACCCATCCCTGTCCTCTTCCGCCCTCCCCTACCTACCCCTGTCCCCCACCACCTCACCATCCCTACTGTCTTCCTCCTCCTTCCTAGCTCTCAACCTTCAGCACCTCCTTCCTGCCATGAACCCTTCCCCTTTCCTCCTAAGCGCATCCCGTCTTCGTCGCCTTCGTCGCCCTTCCTCACCCACCCTTCTCCGCACTCTCTTGCTCCTTCTTCTGCTATCCGCGGGTGACATCAATCCCAACCCAGGTCCCCCACACCTGTCCTCGTCCTCATCTCATCTATGCAAACGTTCCCGCGATATCTCCAATCTCATCCCTATTCCCCTCCTCCCCCCCTCCTCCCTCCCCTTCTCGTGCGCCCTGTGGAACGCCCACTCAATCTGCAACAAACTTGCCTTCATCCACGATCTCTTCATCTCCCATTCCCTTCATCTGCTCGCCCTAACTGAAACCTGGCTCACCCCGGACAACTCTGCCTCAATCGCAGCCCTATGCCACGGAGGTTATCTTTTCTCCCATTCGCCCCGCCCAGTCGGCTGCGGTGGCTGCGTCGGACTACTACTTTCGCCCTCCTGCAGCTTCCAACCTCTTCACCTACCTCAGTCTCACAGCTTCTCATCCTTTGAAGTTCACTCCATCCATCTATTCCACCCACTGCCACTCAGAGTTGCAGTCATTTACCGCCCCCCTGATAAATCCCTCCCATCCTTCCTTACCGACTTCGATGCCTGGCTCTCCGTCTTTCTTGAGCCCTCATCCCCATCCCTCATTCTCGGTGATTTCAACATCCACATTGATAACCCTTCCGATTCATTTGTTTCTCAGTTCCTTACTCTTACCTCCTCCTTCAACCTCCAACTGAGCCCCAACACCACTACTCACAAATCTGGCCACTGTCTTGATCTCGTCCTCTCTTCTACTTGCTCACCCGCCACTTTCTGCGTTTCACCCCTTCCTCTCTCCGACCACCACCTTATCACATTCACACTTCAGCACCCTCCCCCTCAATCTCGCCCAACACTAACTACTACGTCCAGAAATCTCCAGGCTGTTGACCC
This sequence comes from Microcaecilia unicolor, assembly GCF_901765095.1. Classification (NCBI taxonomy): domain Eukaryota; kingdom Metazoa; phylum Chordata; class Amphibia; order Gymnophiona; family Siphonopidae; genus Microcaecilia; species Microcaecilia unicolor. The sequence continues at coordinate 231,194,670 of NC_044036.1, forward strand.
CTCCACCTTATCCTCTACTATCTCTGTTCTCCTCCCTTCCATCTTGTTCTCCACATCTGTTGACAAAGCTGTCTCCACTTACAATGCCACTCTCTCTTCTGCTCTAGACACCCTTGCACCGTCCACCTCCCGGCCCACAAGGCGTACCAATCCCCAGCCCTGGCTAACCCCTTGCACCCGATACCTTCGCTCCTGCACCCGTTCGGCTGAACGCCTCTGGAGGAAATCTCGCACCCTTACTGACTTCATTCACTTCAAATTCATGCTATCCTCATTCCAATCCTCCCTATTCCTCGCTAAGCAGGACTATTACATCCAATTGACCAATTCCCTCGGCTCTAACCCTCGTCGTCTCTTCGCCACCCTCAACTCCCTCCTCAAAGTGCCCTCTGCTCCCACCCCCCCTTCACTCTCTCCTCAATCCCTGGCCCACTACTTCCGTGACAAGGTCCAGAAGATCAACCTCGAATTCACCACTACTCCTTCTCTTCCTCTTCAGCCTATATCTCACTCTCTCATCCAACCTACCTAGGCCTCCTTCTCCTCCTTTCCTGCTATCACCGAAGAGGAAATCGCCCATCTCCTCTCCTCCTCGAAAGCCACCACCTGTTCCTCTGACCCCATCCCCACTAACCTACTCAACACCATCACTCCTACCATCACCCCCACCATCTGTCATATCCTTAACCTCTCTCTCTCCACTGCAACTGTCCTGGACACCTTCAAGCATGCTGTGGTCACTCCACTCCTCAAAAAACCATCACTTGACCCTACCTGTCCCTCCAACTACCGCCCCATTTCCCTCCTACCCTTCCTCTCCAAGATACTTGAACGCGCCGTTCACAGCCGCTGCATTGATTTTCTCTCCTCTCATGCCATCCTCGATCCGCTTCAATCCGGCTTTCGCCCCCTACACTCAACAGAAACGGCACTATCTAAAGTCTGCAATGACCTATTCCTCGCCAAATCCAAAGGCCACTACTCCATCCTCATCCTCCTCGACCTCTCCGCCGCTTTTGACACTGTCAATCACAACCTACTTCTTGACACACTGTCCTCCCTTGGGTTCCAGGGCTCTGTCCTCTCCTGGTTCTCCTCTTATCTCTCCCATCGTACCTTCAGAGTACACTCTCATGGTTCGTCCTCCTCCCCTATCCCGCTCTCTGTTGGAGTTCCTCAGGGATCTGTCCTTGGGCCCCTTCTTTTTTCAATCTACACCTCTTCCTTAGGCTCCCTGATCTCTTCTCATGGTTTCCATTATCATCTTTATGCTGACGACACCCAGCTTTATCTCTCCACACCAGAAATCACTGCGGATACCCAGGCCAAAATCTCGGCCTGCTTATCCGACATTGCTGCCTGGATGTCCAACCGCCACCTGAAACTGAATATGTCTAAGGCTGAACTTATTGTTTTCCAACCCAAACCCACTTCCCCTCTCCCTTCACTCTCTATCTCAGTTGATAACACCCTCATCGTCCCCGTCTCATCTGCCCGCAACCTCGGTGTCATCTTCGACTCCTCCCTCTCCTTTTCTGCGCATATCCAGCAGTTAGCCAAGACCTGTCGCTTCTTCCTCTATAACATTAGCAAAATTCGCCCCTTCCTCTCCGAACACACCACCTGAACTCTCATCCACTCTCTCATTACCTCTCGCCTTGACTACTGCAACCTACTCCTGACCGGCCTCCCATGTAGCCATCTATCCCCCCTTCAGTCCATCCAGAACTCTGCAGCACGTCTTATCTTCCGCCTTAACCGATATACTCATATCACCCCTCTCCTCAAGTCACTCCACTGGCTCCCAATCAGATACCGGATACAGTTCAAGCTTCTCCTACTCACCTACAAATGCACTCGATCTGCGGCCCCTCCGTACCTCTCTACCCTCATCTCCCCTTACGTCCCTACCCGTAACCTCCGCACTCAAGACAAATCCCTCCTTTCAGTACCCTTCTCCACCAACTCCAGGCTCCGCCCCTTCTGTCTCGCCTCACCCCATGCCTGGAACAAACTCCCTGAGCCTATACGCCGTGCCCCCTCCTTACCCATCTTCAAATCAATGCTCAAAGCCCACCTCTTCAATGTCGCCTTCAGCACCTAATCAGGAAAACTTAACTACCCCAACTTGACATTTCGTCCTTTAGATTGTAAGCTCTTCCGAGCAGGGACCGTCCTTAATTGTTAATTTGTACAGCGCTGCGTAACCCTAGTAGCGCTCTAGAAATGTTAAGTAGTAGTAGTAGTAGTAGAATAAGGTAACACACAAATGGCAATGTTGTCATCAGAAGGCTGCCCCCTATCTCCCCTTTGTTCAAACAGCCATCGTCTCCGAACATTGGCAGCTCTTTTCTGAGCCATCCGTTCCATATAATCTTGTGTGTATAACCTCGCTGTGTAAATCTATGTGTCATGTCTGAAACATGCCTATTCTATGGCTCAATGTGTGGTGTTACACAATTATTTCTTGTTGAGGACACCTATTATTTACAAACACAGGCAGTGGCCATGGGGGACTGTAGCCCCCACCATAGCATGTTTATATATATATATATATTTTTTTTTTTTTTTTTTTTGTACCCCGCGCTTTCCCACTCATGGCAGGCTCAATGCGGCTTAGGTACTTATTTGTACCTGGGGCAATGGAGGGTTAAGTGACTTGCCCAGAGTCACAAGAGCTGCCTGTGCCTGCAGTGGGAATCGAACCCAGTTCCCCAGGACCAATGTCCACCACTCTAACCACTAGGCCACAATTTATTTTCCACAATTTACATCTAATATCGTTCTATGGGTTAGATACATAGACGATGTTCTTCTCATTTGGAAGGGGGACTGACAGCAACTAGATATATTTTGTCAACATCTAAATACATGTGATCCAAATATTGAATTCGATGTGGGAGGTACTCGAGTAAATTTTTTGGACATTTCAATTGCGATACAACATGGTCGCCTCACCACTCAGCTGTTTTGCAAGGAAACTGATACTAATTCGGTATTTCATTATTCTAGTTTCCACCCCGTGTCTCAAAAAGAAGCTTATACCTTTTGGCCAATTCCTACAGGTAAGGAAAATATGTGATTCCAGAGCGGATTTCTATAGGCATGCTTCAGACATGACATATAGATTTACACAGCGAGGTTATCCACGCAAGATTATACGGAAGGCTCAGAAAAGAGCTGCCAGTGTTCAGAGACGATGGCTGTTTGAACCAAGGGGAGATAGGGGGTAGCCTTGTGATGATGACATTGTCACTTGCGTGTTACCTTATTCCTCAAGGACAGCTCAAATTAAGAACATTATCAAGACCCACTGGCCCATAATGCGGTTACAAGGCATTTCCATTATGCCAAGGTTTGCGTATACAAGATCACGCAACCTGAGTGAATTACTTAAACATAAGGATTATAGGATGATCCCAGCCAGTGACAGAGGACATTTCAGATGCCAAGGTTGTATCTATTGCCGGTATGCATGGGTCACGCCATGCGTCACTCATCTGGTCACTAAGCGCACGATTTATCTGCGAGATAGAACAGACTGTGATACTGTGCAGGTTATTTATGGCATCCAATGCCCATGTTTACTATGGTATATAGGACAGACAAAAAGGAAAATCAAGCAGAGAATTGGGGAACATCTCAGTAATTTACGTACACATAAGAAGGAGGCTCTGCTTGTAAGCGACTGGGAGCTGAAGGGTCACCGTGAGAAAGAGCTAAAATTTGTAGTATTAGCTTGTGTTCGATTGGCACGGGGTGGTAACATTGTATCCAATTTACTCAGAAGAGAAGCGCAGTATATTTACAGCTGGCAGACTACATTTCCCAGAGGGCTCAACAAGGCCATCAATTGGTGGGCGGTCATTCACTTTTGATTGGTTTATTCAATGTATAAACTCCATTGCGCATGTGTCGGCGTTTTACCGACCTGGACGGGGACTGTGAACTGTATCTCACTGGCGGCCATTCCGTCAAGTAAGTCTTTATGTTATATAATTATTGAAATGTTTATTATTACTAAGCATCATAGTCAGTTGAACTAAGTTTTTATTTTCTAGATTTCGTTCTCCTGAGGAAGCCAGAGGGCGAAACATGTGACCACGTTTTGAGAGCGAGAGCAAGAATTTTTTAAAGAGATGGACACTTTAGAGCACAATGATGATTGCATAGCAAAAGAAAAATAAAAAAGAAGCACTTTAAAGAACTGAGACATCACACAGCTGTTCAGTGCATTCTATACGATTTGCACGTCGTCAGCTCAAGCTAAGTACAACTGTTACGAAATTTAAATGATACAACACAGAGGTAGGAAGGGAGGGCTATCGGTGCGATGATGCTGATAGGGTTGGTGATTTAGCTGCCTGACAGCTTCATTCACGAACTCAGTTCTGAGCACTGTTCACTTTAATTTTAATACTAATTTTGTTTAGCTGTAACTATTTTGCTTTATATTACACATCAAATTCTAGTGATTTAAACTGTAACAGGTTTCTATATTAACATCATATTGTAAACTTCAAACCAGCTATCATTGAACATTCATAGTAACATAGATGATAGCAGATGTATGATTTCATCCAGTCTGCCCAACAAGATAAATTCATAACATAAGGTATGATGCAATAATACATATGAAGACTTGATCTTGATATGTTCTTGTCATTTTCAGGGCACAGAAGTCTGCCTCACACTGGCCTTGTCCTCCAACTACTGAAGCTGTCATTGAAACCCCACTCCAGCCCATCCACGATCGGGGCACAGACTGTAGAAGTCTGCCCGGCATTGTTCTTGCTTCCCAATTACTGTTCCCTCTCAGCACTGCTAAATTTGATTCCATTCTTTTCATACAGGATTCTTTTGTGTTTATCTCACATATTTTTTGAATTCCATTACCATTTTCATCTCCACCAGCTCCCACTGGAGGGCATCTATCACACTCTCTGTTAAAAAGTACTTCCTGAGTCAGTCCCCCCTGCAAGCTGAATTCATGTCCTCTAGTTCTACCACCTTCCCGTCTCTAGAAAAGGTTTGTTTGTAGATTAATACCTTTCAAATATTTGAATGTTTGTATCATATTACCCCTGTCTCTCCTTTCCTCCAGGGTATACATCTTCAGGTCTTCAAGTTTCTCCTCATACGTCTTATGACGCAAACCCCATACCATTTTGTCACTTTTTTCTGAATTGCTTCAAGTCTTTTTACATCTTTAGCAAGATAGGGCCTCCAAAACTGAACACAATATTCCAAGTGGGGCCTCACCAACAACTTCTACAGGTGCATCAACAGCTCCTTTCTTTTGCTGGTTACACCCTTCTCTATGCAGCCCAGCATTCTTCTGGCTATGTCCATCGCCTTGTCACATTGTTTTGCCACCTTGAGATCCTCACACCATCACCCCATGGTTCCTCTCCTGAGCTGTGCTTATCAATCTCTCTCCGCCTCCTCTTTTGTATATCTCCTTTGGATTTCTGTACGCCAAGTGCATCACTCTGCACTTCATTGCATTAACGTAAACTACCAAACCTGTGTCCATGCTTCTAATTTTTGGAGATCTTCTCTTATGGTTTCTACTCCCTCTGGGGTATCCACTTTGAGATCTTTGTGTTTATCCGCAAAAAGGCAACCTTTCCTTCTAACCCTTTAGCAATGTCTCTCACAAATGTATTAAATAGAATTGGCTCTAGTATGAACCCCTGAGGCACTGCACTACTCACCTTCAAGTTTCAGCTTTAAGTTTATTTAATATACTGCACCAACAATATTTATTTATTTATGTATTTATTTATTTATAACATTTATACCCCACATTTTCCCACCCATTGGCAGGCTCAGTGTGGCTAACATCAGTCCATATAGGCAATCGCCAATCCAGAAAACAAACAGACAAAGTATGGTAAGGTGAATAGGAAGGACTGTCTTCTTCATGTTCAATTGTAAAGTGCTGCGTACGACTGGTAGCGCTATAGAAGTGATTTATAGTAGTAGTAATACAAAGGACGAGGGAAAAGAGGGAAGGGTAATAGAGTCCATGAGGTCCATAAATTAGTCATGTTCTAGGAATTATGGATTTAAGACGGGTCCATTAGGGTAAGCCTTTCCAAATAATCTGGTCTTAAGAGATTTTCTGAAGCACAGGTGATCATGAATGGTCTTCACAGATTTAGGTAATGCATTCCGTAGTTGAGTGCTAATAAAGGAAAAGGTGGAAGCGTAGGTGGATTTATATTTGAGTCCATTACAGGTAGGATGATGTAGATTTAAATATGATGAGATGATCTGCAAGAATTCCTAGATGGCAGATTGATAAGGGTATCCATGTAAACCGGGGCTTCACCATAAAGAATTTTATGGACCATGGTGCAAATGTTAAAAGTGATTCGTTCCTTTACTGGAAGCCAGTGTAGTTTCTCACGGAGGGGTCTAGAACTGTCAAATTTTGATTTACCATAAATTAATCTGGCTGCTGTATTCTGGGCGGTTTGGAATTTCTTTAGAAGTTGTTCTTTGCATCCTGCGTATATTCCGTTACAGTAGTCTAGGTGACTTAATACCAGTGATTGAACTAGGTTACGAAATATTCCTCTGGGGAAATAAGGTTTTATCTGTTTTAATTTCCATAGGGAGAAGAATATTTTCTTTGTGGTGGAGTTTGTTTGATCCACAAGTGTTAAGTTACGATCCACAATTACACCAAGTATTTTTAGACTCTCAGAGACCAGAAGGGTAAGATCAGGAGTGATTAAGGTTGAGGGTTTGAACTTATTATACGGAGAAGAGAGGATAAGGCAATGCGTTTTCTCAGTTTTAAGTTTTAATTTAAATGAATTTGCCCAAATGACCACAGTTTGTAATCCAAGATTAATTTCATTGAAGCTTTCAGATAAATCATTTCTGAAAGGAATGTACAGTGGTGGAAATAAGTATTTGATCCCTTGCTGATTTTGTAAGTTTGCCCACTGACAAAGACATGAGCAGCCCATAATTGAAGGGTAGGTTATTGGTAACAGTGAGAGATAGCACATCACAAATTAAATCCGGAAAATCACATTGTGGAAAGTATATGAATTTATTTGCATTCTGCAGAGGGAAATAAGTATTTGATCCCCCACCAACCAGTAAGAGATCTGGCCCCTACAGACCAGGTAGATGCTCCAAATCAACTCGTTACCTGCATGACAGACAGCTGTCGGCAATGGTCACCTGTATGAAAGACACCTGTCCACAGACTCAGTGAATCAGTCAGACTCTAACCTCTACAAAATGGCCAAGAGCAAGGAGCTGTCTAAGGATGTCAGGGACAAGATCATACACCTGCACAAGGCTGGAATGGGCTACAAAACCATCAGTAAGACGCTGGGCGAGAAGGAGACAACTGTTGGTGCCATAGTAAGAAAATGGAAGAAGTACAAAATGACTGTCAATCGACAAAGATCTGGGGCTCCACGCAAAATCTCACCTCGTGGGGTATCCTTGATCATGAGGAAGGTTAGAAATCAGCCTACAACTACAAGGGGGGAACTTGTCAATGATCTCAAGGCAGCTGGGACCACTGTCACCACGAAAACCATTGGTAACACATTACGACATAACGGATTGCAATCCTGCAGTGCCCGCAAGGTCCCCCTGCTCCGGAAGGCACATGTGACGGCCCGTCTGAAGTTTGCCAGTGAACACCTGGATGATGCCGAGAGTGATTGGGAGAAGGTGCTGTGGTCAGATGAGACAAAAATTGAGCTCTTTGGCATGAACTCAACTCGCCGTGTTTGGAGGAAGAGAAATGCTGCCTATGACCCAAAGAACACCGTCCCCACTGTCAAGCATGGAGGTGGAAATGTTATGTTTTGGGGGTGTTTCTCTGCTAAGGGCACAGGACTACTTCACCGCATCAATGGGAGAATGGATGGGGCCATGTACCGTACAATTCTGAGTGACAACCTCCTTCCCTCCGCCAGGGCCTTAAAAATGGGTCGTGGCTGGGTCTTCCAGCACGACAATGACCCAAAACATACAGCCAAGGCAACAAAGGAGTGGCTCAGGAAGAAGCACATTAGGGTCATGGAGTGGCCTAGCCAGTCACCAGACCTTAATCCCAACTGAAAACTTATGGAGGGAGCTGAAGCTGCGAGTTGCCAAGCGACAGCCCAGAACTCTTAATGATTTAGAGATGATCTGCAAAGAGGAGTGGACCAAAATTCCTCCTGACATGTGTGCAAACCTCATCATCAACTACAGAAGATGTCTGACCGCTGTGCTTGCCAACAAGGGTTTTGCCACCAAGTATTAGGTCTTGTTTGCCAGAGGGATTAAATACTTATTTCCCTCTGCAGAATGCAAATAAATTCATATACTTTCCACAATGTGATTTTCCGGATTTAATTTGTGATGTGCTATCTCTCACTGTTACCAATAACCTACCCTTCAATTATGGGCTGCTCATGTCTTTGTCAGTGGGCAAACTTACAAAATCAGCAAGGGATCAAATACTTATTTCCACCACTGTAGATAGTGATGTTATCGGCATAGATGAAAGGGTTAAAACCAAGCTTGGACAGGGACTTGGCCAAAGGAATCAGCATTATGTTGAAGAGTGTAGGGGAAAGAGGTGAGCCTTGAGGGACGCCACATTCAGCTTTCCATGGTGGTGATACGATTGAGTTGGATTTAACTTGGTAGGTTCTGGAGGTTAAGAAGCTCTTCAACCATCTTAATACACTTCCGCCAGTCCCAAAGTAATCAAGAAGTTTTAGAAGGATTTTATGGTTTACCATATCAAAAGCACTCGACATGTCGAATTGTAGAAGAAGAATACTTTTTCCTAAAGCTGTTTCTTATTTGAAGTTGGACAAGAGCGTGATGAGCACAGTTTCAGTGTTATGGAGTGGGCAGAATCCCGGCTGTGATTCCATATAGAGCTATATATGCAGTTCACAAATTTACAATACAGTAAAAACAATGAATGGAACTATAATTTTGACAGGAAAGAGAAACAAAGGAAAAAATGAGAGGAGACAGGATGGGACAGAAGGGGTGAAAGGGAAGGCAGCAGGGTCACAGCACAGCATACATATATGCCCTGACTCAGCCAGCATCAAAATAGGTATCTAGGAAAAGGAATGTCTTTAAACCTGTTTTACATTTGTCAAGTCTATTTTCCAATCGAAGAAAGGGTGGTAAGGAGTGCCATAGCTTTGGACCATTGACACTGAAAAGTTTAGAATGAATGATGTCAAAATGAATCAATTTAAATGACAAAATGATATGTTGAAACCTCCTGCTCAGTGTGCAGTGGCCACTAAGAAAGCAAATAGAATGTTAGGTGTTATTAGGAAAAGAATGGCAAACAAAAATAAGGACATTATAATGCCTTTCTATTACTCCATGCTGCGACCACACCTCGAATACTGTGTATAATTCTGGTCACCATATCTCAAAAAAGATATAGTAGAATTAGAAAGGTACAGAGAAAGGTAATGATAATTCTCCGAGGACAAGCAGGCTGCTTGTTCTCACTGATGGGTGACGTCCACGGCAGCCCCTCCAATCGGAATCTTCCTAGCAAAGTCCTTTGCTAGCCCTCGCGCGCCCGCGCGCACCGCGCATGCGCGGCCGTCTTCCCGCCCGAAACCGGCTCGAGCCGGCCAGTCTTCTTTCGTCCGCACTTGGTTCGGCTGTGTTTTTGTCGTGTCGAGCCCCGGAGAGTCGACCTCGCGCGTCCGTTTTAAATAGACGTGTTTTTTTCTTCGGAAAAGTTCTACCTTGTTCGGGAAGTGCTCCGGAAACCCCCTTGGGTTTCGTTTGCCCCTTCCCGTGTTTCCAGTTTTTGCCCCGGTAAGTTTTCTTTCGTCGTCGGGGTAGGCCTCTTTTCGGCCTCGGTCGAGATTTTTCTCCCTTAAAGTTTTGGTGCTCCAAATTCGTCATTTCGGATTTTGATTTCGCCGGCGTGATTTTTCCGCCCATGACATCGAAGCCTTCCAGCGGCTTCAAGAATTGCACCCAGTGCGCCCGGGTAATCTCGCTCACTGATAGGCACTCTTCGTGTCTTCAGTGTCTGGGGGCTGAGCACCGTCCTCAGAACTGTAGTCTGTGTTCCCTGTTACAAAGGCGGACTCAGGTAGCGAGATTGGCCCAGTGGAACGTTTTGTTCTCGGGCTCTTCGTCGGCATCGGCACCGGGGTCATCGTGTGCATCGACGTCATCAGCGTCCAGACCTTCATCCTTGGCCGCCAGTGCATCGAGTGCATCGAGGCATCGGCCCTCTGCATCGGCGCCGAGACATCGGATAGCTGCATCGACGTCGGTGGTACCGGGACCTCGTCTCCTGATGTCGTCGGACGGTGGTGCATCGGGTGGAGTGCAGGTGAGGGCTGTCCATTCCCGTGCTGGTGGCGATGAGCCTTCGGGTGGGTCTCCCCCTACCCTGAGGGCTCCTGCGGTACAGCCCCCCCCGGGATCGACCTGCTTCGACCTCGGCCCTGAGGAAGCGACGGATGGATTCTACGTCCTCCTCGTCGGTGCCGGGGAGCTCCGGTGACATGCTTCGGAAGAAGTTGAAGAAGCATCGACACCGGTCTCCTCCCCGCGTCGGCACCGAGAGCTCTGGGTCGCCGAGGGAGTCGGCACCCAGCAGGCATCGGCACCGAGAGGACCGCTCACCCTCTGTTCAGGAGGTGTCGATGCGCTCCACTCTGGACAGCCCGGAACAGCCTCCACGCCCGGAACAGGTTCTGACGTCGACGCCTGCATCGACCTCCATGCCTTTCTCTGCAGCCGCTCTGAACGAGAGCCTCCGGGCCGTTCTCCCAGAGATTCTGGGAGAGCTGTTGCGCCCTACCCCTCCGGTACCGGCGGTGCTTGCGCCTCCGGTACCGTCGAGCGTGGCGCCGGCTGGCCCATCGCCCTGGGTGAGGTCCCCGACGTCGGTACCGCGTGCGGTGCCGACTGCGGCCACCTTCCAGGAAGGCTCCCCGACTACGTCGGCGGAGGGAGCTTCGCCGATGCGGGCGAGGGAGTCTACCTCTCGACGCCCCCATCGTGGACGTGGCTCCACTGAGTCGAGCCGGGCGAGGTTGCAGACACAGGTTCGTGAGCTTGTGTCTGACACCGAAGGTGAGGCCTCGTGGGAAGAAGAGGAAGACCCCAGATATTTCTCTGACGAGGAGTCTGAGGGTCTTCCTTCTGATCCCACTCCCTCTCCTGAAAGACAGCTTTCTCCTCCCGAGAGTCTGTCTTTCGCTTCCTTTGTCCGGGAGATGTCTACGGCCATCCCCTTCCCGGTGGTTGTGGAGGACGAGCCCAGGGCTGAAATGTTTGAGCTCCTGGACTATCCTTCTCCACCTAAGGAAGCGTCCACTGTTCCCTTGCACCATGTCCTAAAAAAGACATTGCTTGCGAACTGGACCAAGCCACTAAGTAATCCCCACATTCCCAAGAAGATCGAGTCCCAGTACCGGATCCATGGGGACCCAGAGCTGATGCGCACCCAGTTGCCTCATGACTCTGGAGTTGTGGATTTGGCCCTAAAGAAGGCTAAGAGTTCTAGGGAGCATGCTTCGGCGCCCCCGGGCAAAGACTCTAGAACCTTAGACTCCTTTGGGAGGAAGGCCTACCATTCTTCTATGCTCGTGGCCAAAATCCAGTCTTACCAGCTCTACACGAGCATACACATGCGGAACAATGTGCGGTAGTTGGCGGGCTTGGTTGATGCTCTTCCCCCTGAGCAAGCCAAGCCTTTTCAGGAGGTGGTCAGGCAGCTGAAGGCGTGCAGAAAATTCCTGGCCAGAGGGGTGTATGACACCTTTGATGTTGCGTCCAGGGCCGCTGCTCAAGGTGTGGTGATGCGCAGGCTCTCATGGCTGCGTGCCTCCGACCTGGAGAATAGACTCCAGCAGCGGATTGCGGACTCGCCTTGCCGTGCGGACAATATTTTTGGAGAGAAGGTCGAGCAGGTGGTAGAGCATCTCCACCAGCGGGACACCGCATTCGACAAGTTCTCCCGCCGGCAGCCTTCAGCCTCTACCTCTACAGGTAGAAGATTTTTTGGGGGAAGGAGGACTGTTCCTTACTCTTCTGGTAAGCGTAGGTACAATCCTCCTTCTCGACAGCCTGCGGCCCAGGCTAAGCCCCAGCGCACTCGCTCTCGTCAGCAGCGTGCGCCTCAGCAAGGCCCCGCGGCTCCCCAGCAAAAGCAAGGGGCGAGCTTTTGACTGGCTCCAGCAGAGCATAGCCGACATAAAAGTGTCAGTGCCGGGCGACCTGCCGGTCGGGGGGAGGTTGAAAGCTTTTCACCAAAGGTGGCCTCTCATAACCTCCGATCAGTGGGTTCTGCAAATAGTCCGGCAAGGATACACCCTCAATTTGGCCTCAAAACCTCCAAATTGTCCACCGGGAGCTCAGTCTTACAGCTTCCAGCACAAGCAGGTACTTGCAGAGGAACTCTCCGCCCTTCTCAGCGCCAATGCGGTCGAGCCCGTGCCATCCGGGCAAGAAGGGCTGGGATTCTATTCCAGGTACTTCCTTGTGGAAAAGAAAACAGGGGGGATGCGTCCCATCCTAGACCTAAGGGCCCTGAACAAATATCTCGTAAAGAAAAGTTCAGGATGCTTTCCCTGGGCACCCTACTTCCCATGATTCAGCAAAACGATTGGCTATGCTCTCTGGACTTGAAGGATGCCTACACACACATCCCGATACTGCCAGCTCACAGACAGTATCTGCGATTTCAACTGGGCACACGTCACTTCCAGTACTGTGTGCTGCCCTTTGGGCTCGCCTCTGCGCCCAGGGTGTTCACAAAGTGCCTGGCTGTGGTAGCAGCGGCACTTCGCAGGCTGGGGGTGCACGTGTTCCCGTATCTCGACGATTGGCTGGTGAAGAACACATCCGAGGCAGGAGCCCTGCAGTCCATGCAGATGACTATTCGCCTCCTGGAGCTACTGGGGTTTGTGATAAATTATCCAAAGACCCATCTTCTCCCAGTGCAGAAGCTCGAATTCATAGGAGCTCTGCTGGATTCTCGGACGGCTCGCACCTATCTCCCAGAGGCGAGGGCCAACAACTTGTGGTCCCTCGTCTCGCGGGTGCGAGCGTCCCAGCAGATCACAGCTCGGCAGATGTTGAGATTGCTGGGCCACATGGCCTCCACAGTTCATGTGACTCCCATGGCCCTTCTTCACATGAGATCTGCTCAGTGGACCCTAGCCTCCCAGTGGTATCAGGCTGCTGGGGGTCTAGAAGACGTGATCCACCTGTCCACGAGTTTTCTCGAATCCCTGTATTGGTGGACAATCTGGTCCAATTTGACTCTGGGACGTCCTTTCCAAATTCCTCAGCCACAGAAAGTGCTGACAACGGATGCGTCTCTCCTGGGATGGGGAGCTCATGTCGATGGGCTTCACACCCAAGGAAGCTGGTCCCTCCAGGAACGCGGTCTACAGATCAATCTCCTGGAGTTGCGAGCGATCTGGAACGCTCTGAAGGCTTTCAGAGATCGGCTGTCCCATCAAATTATCCAAATTCAGGCAGACAACCAGGTTGCCATGTACTATGTCAACAAGCAGGGGGGCACCGGATCTCGCCCCCTGTGTCAGGAAGCCGTCGGCATGTGGCTCTGGGCTCGCCGTCTCGGCATGGTGCTCCAAGCCACATATCTGGCAGGCGTAAACAACAGTCTGGCCGACAGACTGAGCCGGATTATGCAACCTCACGAGTGGTCGCTCAACTCCAGAGTGGTGCGCCAGATCTTCCAAGCGTGGGGCACCCCCTTGGTGGATCTCTTCGCATCTCGAGTGAACCACAAAGTCCCTCAGTTCTGTTCCAGGCTTCAGGCCCCCGGCAGACTGGCATCGGATGCCTTCCTCCTGGATTGGGGGGAGGGCCTGCTGTATGCTTATCCTCCCATTCCTCTGGTGGGGAAGACTTTGTTGAAACTCAAGCAAGACCGAGGCACCATGATTCTGATTGCTCCCTTTTGGCCGCGTCAGATCTGGTTCCCTCTTCTTCTGGAGTTATCCTCCGAAGAACCGTGGAGATTGGAGTGTTTTCCGACCCTCATCACGCAGGACGAAGGGGCTCTTCTGCATCCCAGCCTCCGGTCCCTGGCTCTCACGGCCTGGATGTTGAGAGCGTAGACTTTGCCTCTTTGGGTCTGTCAGAGGGTGTCTCCCGCGTCTTGCTTGCTTCCAGGAAAGATTCCACTAAGAGGAGTTACTTCTTTCTGTGGAGGAGGTTTGCCGTCTGGTGTGACAGCAAGGCCCTAGCTCCTCGCTCTTGTCCTACACAGACCCTGCTTGAATACCTTCTGCACTTGTCTGAGTCTGGTCTCAAGACCAACTCTGTAAGAGTTCACCTTAGCGCAATCAGTGCATACCATTACCATGTGGAAGGTAAGCCGATCTCAGGACAGCCTTTAGTTGTTCGCTTCATGAGAGGTTTGCTTTTGTCAAAGCCCCCTGTCAAGCCTCCTACAGTGTCATGGGATCTCAATGTCATTCTCACCCAGCTGATGAAACCTCCTTTTGAGCCACTGAATTCCTTGACCTGAAGTACTTGACCTGGAAGGTCATTTTCTTGGTGGCAGTTACTTCAGCTCGTAGAGTCAGTGAGCTTCAGGCCCTGGTAGCCCAGGCCCCTTACACCAAATTTCATCATAACAGAGTAGTCCTCCGCACTCACCCTAAGTTCTTGCCAAAGGTCGTGTCGGAGTTCCATCTGAACCAGTCAATTGTCTTGCCAACATTCTTTCCCCGTCCTCATTCCTGCCCTGCTGAACGTCAGCTGCACACATTGGACTGCAAGAGAGCATTGGCCTTCTACCTGGAGCGGACACAGCCCCACAGACAGTCCGCCCAATTGTTTGTTTCTTTTGATCCCAATAGGAGGGGAGTGGCTGTAGGGAAACGCACCATATCCAATTGGCTAGCAGATTGCATTTCCTTCACTTACGCCCAGGCGGGGCTGGCTCTTGAGGGTCATGTCACGGCTCATAATGTTAGAGCCATGGCTGCGTCGGTAGCCCACTTGAAGTCAGCCTCCATTGAAGAAATTTGCAAAGCTGCGACGTGGTCATCTGTCCACACATTCACATCTCATTACTGCCTGCAGCAGGATACCCGACGCGACAGTCGGTTCGGGCAGTCAGTTCTTCAGAACCTGTTTGGGCTTTAGGATCCAACTCCACCCCCCGAGGGCCCTGTTTGTTCTGTTCCAGGCTGCACTCTCAGTTAGTTGGTAAATATTTTAGGTCAATCTCAGTTATGTCCTCGCCGTTGCGAGGCCCAATTGACCATGTTTGTTGTTTTGAGTGAGCCTGGGGGCTAGGGATACCCCATCAGTGAGAACAAGCAGCCTGCTTGTCCTCGGAGAAAGCGAATGCTACATACCTGTAGAAGGTATTCTCCGAGGACAGCAGGCTGATTGTTCTCACAATCCCGCCCGCCTCCCCTTTGGAGTTGTGTCTTCCCTTGAAGTGTATTGTCTTGCTACATACTGGACTGGCCGGCTCGAGCCGGTTTCGGGCGGGAAGACGGCCGCGCATGCGCGGTGCGCGCGGGCGCGCGAGGGCTAGCAAAGGACTTTGCTAGGAAGATTCCGATTGGAGGGGCTGCCGTGGACGTCACCCATCAGTGAGAACAATCAGCCTGCTGTCCTCAGAGAATACCTTCTACAGGTATGTAGCATTCGCTTTATAAAGGGGATGGGACGACTTCCCTATGAGGAAAGGCTAAAGCAGCTATGGCTCTTCAGCTTGGAGAAAAGACGGCTGCGGGGAGAGGTCTATAAAAAAATGAGTGGAGTGGAACGGGTAGACGTGAATTGCTTGTTTCTCCAAAAATAGTAGGACTAGGGGGCAGGCAATGAAGCTACAAAGTAGTACATTTAAAACGAATTGGAGGAAATATTTTTTCACTCACTGTGTAATTAAACTCTGGAATTCATTGACAGAGAATGTAGTAAAAGCAGTTAGCTTAGCAGGGTTTAAAAAAGGTTTGGATGACTTCCTAAAGGAAAAGTCCATAGACCATTATTAAAAAGGACTTGGGGCAAATCCACTACTTATTTCTAGAACAAACAGAATAAAAATGTGACCTGGATTGGCCACTGTTGGAAACAGGATGCTGGTGTTGATGAACCTTTGGTCTGCCCCAATATGTCAATACTTAGGGTTTTGGTCCGAAGAATGACGGCTCCTAACTGGGGCGTACGTTATAACTTTCCTCGATAAGTAGAGAATCCATTTACCACCACTCTGTCACCTGTCAGTCAACCAGTTTTCAATCCAGTTCACCTCTTTGAATCCTAAATTCAGCCCTCTTAGCTTATTCATGAGCCTTCTATGAGAAACCGTATCAAAAGCTGTGCTGAAATCCAAGTAGATTGCATCTAGTGCATGTTCTTTATCCACTTCTTTGGTCACCCAGTCAAAGAAATTAATCAGATTCATTGGCAGGATTTTCCTTTGGTAAAACGTTGGATCCTGCAACCCATTGGATTCTAGAAAGTTAACTATCTTGTCCTTCAGCAGCGACTCCATTATTTTTCCTGCCACCGACATGAGGCTTACCGGCCTGTAGTTTCCCACTCCTTCCCTATCCCCGCTTTTATGAAGAGGGATCACATCTGCTCATCTCTTATCCCGTGGAACCTCTCCCATCTCTAAAGATCTATTAAATCTGTAAGAGGCTTCGCCAGGATTTCTCTGAGCTCCCTCGGTATTCTGGGATGTATCACATTTGACCCCATAACTTGGTCCACTTTCAAATTTTCAAGTTGTTTATAAACACTTTCTTACATGAACGGTGCAATATCCACTCCATTCCTAGATTTACCCTTGGCAGCCACCATGGTTCTTCCTCAGGATTTTCCTCTGTGAACACAAAAGAGAAGTATAAGTTGTATAAGTCTCTGGTGAGGCCTCATTTGGAGTACTGAGTACAGTTCTGGAGACTGCATCTATGGAAAGATATAAACAGGATGGAATCGGTCCAGAGGGCGGTTATGAAATTAGTAAACGGTCTTGAATGCAAAAATTATAGGGACAGGCTTATGAACCTCAACATGTATATGCTGGAAGAGAGGAGGGAAAGAGGAGACATGATAGAAACTTTTAAATAGCTCAAGGGCATTTATGTACAGGAAGAGAGCCTTTTTCAAATGAAGGAAAGCTCTGGAATGAGGGGGCATATGACAAAGTTAAGAGGGAATAGGCTTAGGAGTAACCTAAGGAAGTATTATTTCACAGAAAGGGTGGTGGAGGCATTGAATGGCCTCCTGGTGGAGGTGGTGGAGTCGAGGACTGTTCCAGAATTTAAAAAGACATGGGATAAGCATGTGGGATCGCTTAGGAACAGGAATAATTAGGGGTTACAGAGGCTGGGCAGACTGGATGGGTCATATGGCCTTTATCTGCCGTCATGTTTCTATGCTTCTATGTATTTGTTTATCACGTTTGCTTTGTCCTCATCACTCTCAACATAACTGTTCTTAGCATCTTTCAGTCTTATAATGCCATTATGTAAGGCATATTAGAGATACTTATCAGATAACATTACCAGATAGCAATGAAATGAACTCGTGTCTAGGGCGTGTACCTCTATTGTCCGAATGACATGCTAGCTGTGTGAGGAAATGAACAATGCCACAGATGGAATACGTATAAATTTATTAGGTAAAGAAAATATATATATAAATAGTTCTGAAGCAAAGTGCCAAGCAAAATACAAAATTAACTTGCTATAAATTTAGATTATCACCAAAATATTTTACCATCTGATTATCCTAATGCACTAACTAAAGGAGTGATTACACAACCCAGTACAATTATGAATTCCTAATGATTGTTATAAGAACTTATAACACGTCTTATGCAAAATACAGTTAGCAGCTGAATACACAGACCAGAAGTCCTGACGTAACCTATCTGTCTCAGACAAAAACGAAGGACTACTATCCCGTGACTATAGGTAATAAATCCTGCTACCTCACCTTGTCGTCTGACCCAGACTCCCAGTGGTAGAGAAGCGGAGTTCCTCTGACTCGAGCTGAAGCCTCAGCGATTCTCAGTCCAGGAATATGTCCAAGAATTGGTTCTCTGAATGTAGATTACACAGTCTTCCGTAGGGCCTTGTGGTGGCTGAGCTAACCTTGAGTTTGTTATAAGGCATGCAGTTCACTGGTATTAGGACAACAGTCTCTTGCTCTTTTTAGAGCTTTCTATCCACTTGCAAATTCTCCGGTGTTTCTCTCTCTGGTGTTCTCCTCTTTTACTCTCCAACGCCTTTCTCTTTGGTCCAAACCTTTGGTATCCCAACATCAGATGATACCTGTGGACCAATCACAGACGAGGACATAACGTCCAGCCAGATTCATAGTCATGAAGCATCCTTTGTTATAGCTATGGAGCGGTCATCAATGGCATGCAAACTCCTTGTCTGATTCCATTCTTTGGAGCCCTGGGTGATTTTCTCCTCCAAGCTTCCCAGGGAGATAACAGGGGCCAGTTTGCAACAAAGAATAGGTCCTTGGATGAAGTAATCTTGCAATGCTCAGCAGTAACTTTCCTTTGCAAGAAAGCTGGATTCTAATAGTTACAGATGTATTCAGGCCTCAGCCTGTAGAATCCATATTGTTATAAGAGTGGTTCAGGCTTGTATAGGCCAAGACCAGCAAAGGTGAGATCTCAGGTAAATACCCCTACAATTCCTAGCCTTTCTCCTGACTCCAGTATATCTGAAAAAAGGTTTTGTCACCTCTCTTTACATCTTTAGCCATTTTTTTCTTCCACCTGCATGTTTGCTAGCTGTATTTCCGTCTTCGCCTCTTTGAGTTTAGTCCAGTAATCTTTTTCTGTGATCCTCGTTGCGTTCTTTTTGGCCTTATTTTTCAGCCTCTTGTGTTTTTATACTTTTTTTGTATAAAGGTCTATAGCAGCTTTCAGCTTGGACAAGTGCTACTACCCATTCACTTCATAATCTCCCAAAGTTATTTTTATTCTTTTTGTATGAGAATTAAAAACAATTTGTCAGTTTTTTTTAAGAAAAAGGGAAAATTAGGTTCTTACCTTGGTAATTTTCTTTCCTTTAGTCATACCAGATGAAGCCATTACGTATGGGTTATGTCCATCAACCAGCAGGGGAGATAGAGAGCACTCAAACTCTCACAGTGCCCTCTTGGCCAGCTAGCTCCACTGCCTCTTCAGTATTTGAAGCTTCCAAAGCAGTATGGCAAACCGCAATGGGAATCACAAGAGCTTTCCTCACAGCGAACGATGGCCCATCACAAGGGCATGAACTCATAAAGGAGGGAATGCACATCCTCCTGGAGGGAATAAACTCATCCTCCTTATTGTATAAGTGGAGGGGAACACACGCGCCTCCTGGAGAGAATCAACACATCCTCCAAAAAAAACATGCTGGAGGGAATGAACACATCCTCCTAAATTTAAACTGAACATGAATCCTGAAGATTGTTTTCCAACTTTCTCCCAAGGAAGGAACTTCAGGAAATTAGAACAGAACCTGAAAAACAGATTCACAGCATACAGACAATCATACAGGGAGGGCTCATGGCTTCATCTGCTATGACTAAAGGAAAGAAAATTACCAAGGTAAGAACCTAATTTTCCCTTCCTTGTCATCAAGCAGATGAAGCCATTACGTATGGGATGTAACAAAGCAATCCCTAGATAGGGTGGGAACAAGCCACACCACGCGCTAGCACTTGTGCACCAAAACGCGCATCCCTCCTGGCAGCCACATCCAGCCTGTAATGTCGGGCAAAGGAGAGCTTAGAAGCCCATGTTGCTGCACTGCATATCTCTTGAAGAGAGAGTGCTCCAGTTTCAGCCCAAGAGGAAGAAATCGCTGTAGTAGAATGTGCCTTAAAGGCTACAGGCGGAACCGTGCCGGCCAGCAGATAAGCTGAAAAGATAGTTTCTTTGAGCCAGCGGGCAATAGTGGCTTTAGACGCTGGAGACCCTCTGCGAGAACCGGATAGCAAAACAAACAGATGATCAGAAGTCCTGAAAGAGTTAGTAACTCGCAGATACTGCAGCAGAGTCCTGCGCACAAGCTGCCCAAAAGATTCTGGAAACTCTTCCTCTGAAAAAGAGGGCAAGAAAATAGGCTGGTGTAAGTGAAAGGCTGAAACCACCTTAGGCATAAAGGAAGGCACGGTCCGAACCGTGACTCCGGACTCTGAAAATTGCAGAAATGGGTCTCTACAGGACAGCGCCTGGAGCTCTGACACCCGTCTCGTCGAGGTAATGGCCACCAGAAAAACGGCCTTCAGTGTCAAGTCTTTCTCCGATGCTCGCCGAAGCGGCTCAAAAGGAGATGCCTGCAGGGTTTTCAAAACTAGCCCCAGGTTCCAAGCTGGACAGGGTGCTCGCACTGGAGGTCGGAGCCGAAGCACCCCTCTAAGAAACCGTGCCACATCTGGGTGAGCAGCCAAAGACACGCCTTCCACCTTACCACGAAGGGAGGCCAACGCTGCCACCTGCACCCGCAGGGAATTATAGGCCAAGCCTTTTTGTACACCTTCCTGCAAAAAGTCCAGAATCGGTGAGACAGGAGCCCGCATTGGAACAATGGCTCTGGAAGCACACCAAGACTCAAACAGGCACCAAATCCTGGCATAAGCCACGGAAGTGGACCGCTTGTGGGCTTGCAGGAGAGTGGAAATAACTTTATTGGAATAACCTTTATCCCTCAATTGCGCCCTCTCAATAGCCATGCCATAAGACCAAAGCGGCCGGCGTCCTCCATGGCTACCGGTCCCTGAGTCAACAGGTTCGGTACCAGAGGTAACGGCAGAGGAGCCTCCAGGAGCATCTGTCGGAGGTCTGCATACCAAGGTCTCCTTGGCCAATCCGGGGCGATGAGGACCACTTCTCCTGGGTGCAGCCGAATCCGCAAGAGCAGGCGCCCTATCAAGGGCCATGGGGGAAACACATAAAGTAGACCCGGAGGCCAGGGTTGAGCCAAGGCATCCAACCCCGCCGAGCAAGGATCTCTCCGTCTGCTGAAGAAGCACGGGACTTTGGTATTGGCACTTGTCGCCATTAGATCCATCACGGGCTTGCCCCATTTGGCACAGATCTGCAGGAATACTTCGTCTGCCAGATTCCATTCTGCTGGATCGATCTGATGCCTGCTCAGATAATCGGCCTGCACATTGCTCTGACCTGCAATATGAGCTGCCGACAGACACTGAAGATGCAGCTCGGCCCAGTGGCAAATCTGTTCGGCCTGCGCGGCTAGTGCTCTGCACCTTGTTCCGCCTTGTCGATTTATATAGGCCACCGTTGTCGTGTTGTCCGACATCACTCTGACAGCCAATCCTTCCATGGTCACTTGAAAGGCCAGAAGCGCCTGAAACACCGCTTTCAACTCTAGGCGGTTGATGGACCGCTCCGACTCCTCGGGTGTCCATAGACCCTGGGCATGCTTCCCCTTGCAGTGTGTGCCCCAGCCCTTCAGGCTGGCATCTGTTACCACTAGGCACCAAACGGGGAGCGTCAGCGGCATTCCTCGCCGCAGCATGCTGTCCGAGAGCCACCACTCCATGCTGAGACAGGCCGCAGGGAGCCAAGTAAGTCTGCATTGGTAATCCTGAGAAATAGGAGACCATCTCCGGAGTAGGGAATACTGTAGAGGTCTCAGATGCGCTCTCGCCCAGGGTACCACTTCCATCGTGGCTGTCATCGATCCCAGCAGCTGGGCAATGTCCCAAGCTCGCGGGCGGGGCATCCTCAGGAGCAGACGGACCTGATTCTGAAGCTTGCACCGCCTTAGCTCGGGTAGGAACACATAGCCCGAGACTGTGTCGAACCTGGCCCCCCAAAACTCTAGAGATTGTGAAGGGGACAGGTGACTTTTGGCCATATTGACGACCCAGCCTAGAGATTGCAGTACTGAGACCACTCTGGCTGTAGCTTGTAAGCTCTCTGTTGCAGAGTCTGCTCTGATGAGCCAGTCGTCTAGGTACGGGTGAACCCTGATACCTTCTCGCCTGAGAAAAGCAGCTACTACCACCATTACCTTCGAAAAGGTTCGGGGAGCTGTGGTGAGGCCAAAAGGCAAGGCCCTGAACTGGAAAGGTTTTCCCAACACCGCAAACCTCAGAAACTTCTGGTGCGGGGGCCAAATCGGAATGTGCAAGTAAGCTTCTTTCAGGTCTAGAGATGTGAGAAACTCTCCTGGCTGAACCGCCGCAATGACGGAGCGCAGGGATTCCATGTGGAAATGCCGCACTCTCAGGGACTTGTTCACTTCTTTTAAGTCCAGAATAGGGCGAAAGGACCCACCTTTTCGCGGCACCACAAAGTAGATGGAGTATCGGCCGCAGCCTTGCTTGGCGGGAGGCACCGGGGTCACTGCCCCTAACTGAATCAGTCCTTGTAAAGTCTCCTCCACCGCCTCCCGTTTGACGGCAGAACCGCATCGGGACTCCACAAACACGTCTCTTACTGGGGCGTTGAATTCTATTCTGTATCCATCTCTGATCAGGTCCAGAACCCACTGATCTGAGGAAGTCTTGGCCCACTCCTCGACAAAGAGGGAAAGCCGTCCTCCGATGACAGGCATCGAGGAGAGGGCCGGCGCACCATCATTGAGAGGGTCGCCCCTGAACTCCTGGTCTTGAGCCACCGGCTGCGGAACGCTTGTCCGAGCGAAAGGAGTTCCTCTGCTGACCACGGGCACGTGAAGTGAACCCAGCAGAACGCCCCGGGCGGTACCTTCTAGCTTCACAGAAGCGAGGTCTGTACGAGGAGTGGACCGCCTGGCCCTTAGAGGAAGGCCTCTGCCTATCTTCGGGCAAGCGCTGGGGTTTTGGATCACCCAGGCCTTTCACAATTTTCTCTAACTCCTCACCAAATAGGAGAAGTCCTTGAAAACGCAACTTCACCAACCTTTGCTTAGAGGCCATGTCCGCTGCCCAGTGTCGTAGCCACAGACGACGGCGAGCCGCCACTGCTACTGCCATTTGTTTAGCCGAAGCTCTGACAAGGTCATAAAGGGCATCAGCCAGAAAGGACAAGGCCACCTCCATCCACGGAGCCACATCCAAGAAGGGCTCCGCTCCATCTCCGGGCTGAGCCACTGCCTGTTGCAGCCAAGCTAGGCAGGCTCTCACAGCATAACAGCTGCATGCAGACGCCCGAACAGTGAGACCTGCAATTTCAAAGGACCGTTTCAACGCTGTTTCCAGCCTACGGTCTTGAACGTCCTTCAGGGCAACACCTCCTTCAACAGGGAGGGTAGTTCTCTTTGTCACCGCAGTGACTAGGGCATCCACTGTAGGCATTTGAAAACGAGCCATATGTCCCTCACGCAGAGGGTATAACTGCCCCATAGCCCTGGAAACTCTCAAAGGTCCCTCGGGGTCAGCCCACTGAGCCGAAACAAGCTCTAGGATGGAGTCATGCAAAGGGAAGGCCCGAGCAGCTTTCTTGGTACTAGCCATCCTGGGATTACCCGAGGAGGCCATGCCACTGTCAGGATCTTCAATCGAGAGGGCCTGCAGGGTATGAAATAAGCGCTGGCAGCTCATCACGGTGGAAAATCCTCACCGCGGAGGGATCATCCAGATCCTGTGGTAAATCCGCACCTGACTCTGGTTCCTCAGACCAAGATCGTCTGTCCGAGTTCTCCGAATCCTCACACCCCGACCACGGGGGGGAAAAGGGTGCACCACAATCTGAAGGGGAATTAACCCTTCTGCGCTTATCTTTAGGCCAAGCATCCGGGAAAAAAGCCTCACTGGGCAGTCCCAGGCCAGAATCCAGCGGGGGGGGGGGGGGGGGGGGGGGGGGCAATCAGAGGACCTCAGGCGACCCTTGAGGAAGGGCTCTTTTCATCATGTATGCTTTATGCAGCAAAAGCACAAAATCCGGGGAGAAAATCTCACCCTGGGCACCCAAATCCTGTCCGGTGCTAGCCACTCCTGAAATAACCTCATCTCGAGGTGCCCCACCCGGCTCAGGTCTCTCCGTGTCCACGGAGGCCGCGCCTTGCGGTGTAAGCAAAATGGCGCCCGCTGCCAGCTCAGAGCGGGAAGAAACATCGCTCGCCATGCTCGGGCCGGCTCCTACGCCAATACAGCACGATTTACAGAGCCCTGCTGCTGATTTGTGCTTGCCACAAGTGGAACAGCGCTTTATATTGTCCGCAGCCATCGCCGAAAAACGGCGGTAAAATCCAAAATGGCGGTTTGCGCCAAAATCGCCCCGATCGCGGGCCCACCCCGGAGGAGTTGGAAAACACTCTTACCTCAAAGGATCTAGTGTACAACTACGATCCTGCTGAAAATCAGGTCAAAAACCTCTGTTCCAGCGTCTCTGCATTTAAAAACGCGACGCAACTTTTTTTTTTTTTTTTTTTAAGCTGTGAGGAAAGCAGAGGTATTGAAGACTCCGGAGGCTCAGATGAGTGGGAAAGGCAGGGAAAGGGCGAACCTATATGCCTGCATCCACTGTTGGTGGGTAAGAACAGGGAAAGCAAGGCAATATGTCCACATCCACAGAGGTATGGGTAAGGCGGGGAAAGGGCTAACCTATGTGCCTTTAAAGTGAAGCTGCTATAGCCTCCAACACCCCGGTTAACAACTGGCAAGCCAGGAACCACCTCCCGGCAGATTTTTCTGGAGCTCGAACAAGCTGCAGCCACCCTGCTAAGGGAGATAGAGAATACTGAAGAGGCAGTGGAGCTAGCTGGCCAAGAGGGCACTGTGAGAGTTTGAGTGCTCTCTATCTCCCCTGCTGGTTGATGGACATAACCCATACGTAATGGCTTCATCTGCTTGATGACAAGGAATGGCAATATTTCTCTATAGCTGTGAAAAAAAGGTTGATTATTACTTGTTTTCAGGTGCCCATATTCCATCATTTAAAGCTCTAATTGATATACTTCCAACTTGTAATGATTCCTCAGAGTCGATTTAGGAGGTGATTTTATAAGGAGCCACTTCACTGTAGGAGTTAAGACAGCGTGTAAATGGCCATATTTTAATCATTTACATGTACAAATGGCCTCTTATAATGGGCAGAAGTATGCGCATTGTTTGCAAGGTGCATACTTTCACTGTAGGTATGCACATGGTTGGATTTTGGGTGGAACGTGGTTGATGTGAGCAAATAGGCAAAATGATTATGAAATAACAATAATACATGTATACTTGCAAAATGTAGTTTTGTCATTTACCCAAGCTCAATGACTATTGCAAGTGATAAATGCCTTAAATTAAGACTCATTTTTGATTGCTTATGGCATACCCTCTTAGGAGACAATTTTATAAGTGTATGCCTCTATTTAGGCGCATACAGAATCTAGGTGCTCAGATTCTGTTATAGAGTGCTAGTGTAACCTGTATTTGTGCATCTTACATTTGTGCACCTATTGTTATACCAGCCATAGACTTTGTGTAACTGCCGTTACATAAGTGTGGCAGGGTCACACATACCTGCCCATGTCCCTCTCATGTTCCACCCATCTATATGGGTGCTGTTACAGAATAGCCCTCAGGGAACCTTTTACTAAACCATGTTAAGCAGTTTACATGTTGCTTACTGTTGCTAGTGCAGACCTGATATTATTGCAGTTAGCACATGATAAACTGTGCATTTTGTGTGAGTGAGCATGTCTTGGGTGTAGAATGTGCATGGAAGGTGTTTTGTGGTTGGCATTCTACAAATACCATGGCCTGGTTTAATGCACAGTTGATGCAGGACCACTTGCTGCGTCCTAATAGGTGCTAAGTGCTTCTGCGCTAACTTCAAGCAGAGTACTGTGCGCTAATGGATCTTTTTAAAATAATTTCTTTATTTTCAACAAGATCCATACACAGTGGGGCTCATTTTCAAAGCACTTAGACTTACAAAGTTCCATTGGTTACTATGTAACTTTGTAAGTCTAAGTTCTTTGAAAATACACCTCTACGTGTACTATAACTCTTAAGTATTTTGCAGTATAAGTTTTCAGAGTTTTCAAATGGCATATATTCATCATTATCAAATGCGCTGTATTTATTCCCACTCGCCCCCCTCCCCCTCAGCACCAATTCCAAATAACTTTCCAGTAGACGTTAACAACAAAGAACTTACCATATCAACATATTTATAGTTTATTAACTGGCTATACTATTTGGCTTTATGCAAGAATACATACATCCAATAAAACCAATACATAGGCTCTATATGTTTCAAGTGCTGCCCTTTTTCTTGACACACAAGGATGAAATGCAGTTCAACAAGGCCCTACAAAAATTCTTGTGGAATGGGAGACGGGCTCGAATACCACTAGCAGTACTTCAGACACCAACAGAATTCGGCAGACTGGGGTTGCTTAGCATCAGACATATCACAGTGGCTAGTGGTATGCGCCATATAAATGATTGGTATAGAGCCTCCAATGACTTTTCTGCTACAGAATTGGAAAGCCACATGTTACAAGACATGCACCTTGGATATGTTATTTATAAGCCAAGGGCCGCAATTGTGCAAGAATTGAAAGACACTGGAATTTATAGATCGGCCCAAGCAGTCTGGAAATGGATTTGTCGCTTGTACCATTTTACGCCTGAAGTGACCCCATACTTACCAATTGTGGGTAATCTGGACTTTGCCCCGGGGTCGCTGCACAAAGCATTCCGCACCTGGAGAAAAAAGGGCATCAGCTTTTTGTTCCATGTAGTTTCTGAGGAAGGCCGCATAAAGACTTTAGCAGAATTAAGCCGTAGCTATAATCTGGCTCCCACGGATACTTTTTACTATGCTCAACTGCGACATTATGTCAGAGGTTTACCGTGGGAATCACTGGCAGAGGATGCACAGGAAGAACTGGCAGAGGCATTCTCCTTTCGGGCACAACAGAAGGTTCCTCTGGCCTATCATCACAGATATATTAGGGATAATTTTTCAGAACTGGATTGTAAGCATCTGTCAGAAGTCTGGAGTATGGACTTGGGAATTACTATAAAAAAAGAGACATATTTTAGGAATGAAGCAATACATTGGGAACTCCAATACAAGGTGCTATACAGAGCGCATGTATCACCCAGACGAGCTTTCCATATGGGACTCTCCCCGGATGGGGCGTGCCCGAAGTGTGGGATGGAAGGAGCGGGGCTGGGCCACATGTTTTGGACATGCCCAAAAATTCGAGACTTTTGGAGAGACCTGTTGCAGGAGATCTCACGGATGTGGCGAGTGATGTGGAGACCCCAGCCAGAACTTATGTTTGGCAGCTTGTGGCTTCCACGCCCCGCTCCGAGAGGAATGCGGCATTTTGCTCTGAGAGCTACCATATTGGCAAAAAAAAGCAATTCTAAGGGCCTGGCTGGCCCCCGGAGGACCCTCAATACAATACTGGAGGGGAGGCATGCTAGAACTAATGCGTTTTGAGCGATTGGAAATGAACAGACAACCCCCCAGGTACAAACAGGAATTTCTGCGCCGTTGGGCGCCCTTGTGAGATACATTAACACCAGCAGCACGAAGTTACCTGATCAACATATAAACAAATGACAATGGACTGATAGGCTAAGGAGTGAGAGCAACCCTGGGTGAGGTGGGTGGGGAGGAGGGGGGGGGGGGTTGGGGAGGAGGGGAGAAAACAAAAGAGACAATTGTAGAACCATAGAGATGACATGCGTGTGTCTGGGAACAGACACATGTAGTTTGTGTTGAAGGTTGCATGTTATTATTCTGGTTGCTTGTTCAACATGGTATGTGCATTTTGTCTAATAAAAAGTATTGAAACATAAAACCAATACATAAAACGCAGTATTAGGTGCTAGGAAGATAGCCCCAACTAATTCGGGGGAGGGGAGGAGGAAGCATCAACCTCTCCTTTATAGGCACACGACTTTGGAACTCGCTACCCAAAGACCTGAAACTCACAGAAAACTACCTATAATTCAGAAAAAATCTGAAAACATATCTTTTCAAGAAGTCTTCCCCCCCTGGATCTGCCTAATCCCACACCTATACATCACAAAAAGTTCAGAAATAGAAAACAATAATATTAATCTCTCTCACAATATCCTAATATATCAACCTAAGCGTTTATTGTACTTCTGTATTCTCCGAGGACAAGCAGGCTGCTTGTTCTCACATGTGGGTTGGCGTCCACGGCGGCCCCAGAAATCGAGATTTTCCAGCAAAATCTACAAAACCTTTGCGACAGTCAGTAGAGCA
This sequence comes from Microcaecilia unicolor, assembly GCF_901765095.1. Taxonomy (NCBI): domain Eukaryota; kingdom Metazoa; phylum Chordata; class Amphibia; order Gymnophiona; family Siphonopidae; genus Microcaecilia; species Microcaecilia unicolor. Next base: position 231,222,862 of record NC_044036.1, read on the forward strand.
CGGAATGGAAGCACTGCGCATGCACGGCCACCTTCATGGCCGCGCATGTCTGTTCCCACCTCAGTTTTTTTCTTTTCCACGGTGGAGGCTGCGTGTCGGTCTCTGTCCCGTAGGCCCCAGGAAAACCTTAGGCGCCCTTTGCTCACGTTTAGCACTTTCTTTTTGTTTTAGGTCGCTTTTTTCCTTGTCTTTTTTGTTTTCCAGTTTTAGAAAAACAAAACCCTTTTTTCTTAGTTTTTTGCCCTGGTAAGTTTTCTTTCGATTTCAGTTGCGGCCTTTTTGGACACCCGTTCGCTCGTTCTCCCATATTTTGCCCTTTGTTGGCACGATCGAGCGTTTGATTTCGCTATCGCGATTTTTCCGCTAATGTCATTGAAGCCTCCCAGTGGCTTCAAGAAGTGTGCTCGGTGCCAGTGGTCTATCTCGAGCACTGATCCGCACTGCTGGTGCGTCCAGTGTCTTATGCCCGACCATCGCCCAGACGCTTGTAAGTTGTGTCTGAGTTTAAAAAAGCGGACACGGGCATTGAGAAGAGCTCTTCGGGACTGTCTTTTCGGAGCTCCGTCTGATTCCTCGACGTCGACATCGGTACCGAGGTTGGAACCGTCAATATCGGCACTGGGGATGGCATCGACATCGGGAGCGCAGGTAATGGCTGTCCGAACGTCACCTTTAGCTGGGAGCAGTGAGCCGTCGAGTGGGTGTCCACCCGTCTCGAAGACTCCTGCTGGGCAGGCCCACCAGGACTGACCGTTGTCAGACCTGAACCCGAGGAGGCGTGTGGATTCCACGTCCTCCTTGTCGGTACCTAGGAGTACCGGTGACGTGCTTCAAGCGAAGGCTAAGAAGCATCGACAGCGGTCTCCTTCGAGACACGGTACCGGGAGCTCTGGGGCGTCGAAGCATTTGGCACCCAGAAAGCATTGAAGCCGGGAGGAGCGCTCCCCCTCCATATGAGAGGTGTTGGTGTGTCGATCTCCGGACAGCCCTGTACCGCCTCCCAGGCCTTCACAGATTCTGACTTTGACTCCTGCACCGGCCTCCCAGCGACTCTGGAGGAGAGCATCAGAGCCATTCTTCCAGACCTTCTGGAAGGGCTGCTGCAGCGCTCTGTTCCGGTACCGGGGGTGCTTGCGCCTCCGGTACCGACGATGGACGTGGCGGCTGGCTCAGTGCCTGTGGTGAGGTCTCCGATGCCGATACCGCTTGTGGCATTGGCCTCGGCTGCCACCCAGGTCGACTCCCCATCGACGTCGATGGAGGGAGCTTCGTCGCCACCGGCATGGGAGTCGACCTCTCGACATCACCTTCGAGGACATCATTCCTCGGCGTAGAGACGGGCCCAGTTTTGGACTGTAGTTTGTGAACTCTTGTGCGATACTGAGGAGGATGCCTCCTGGGATGAAGGGGAAGACCCCAGATATTTCTCTTCTGAGGAGTCTTGTGGTCTTCCTTCTGATCCCACTCCTTCACCTGAGAGGAAGCTTTCTCCGCCGGAGAGTCTGTCCTTCTCCTCCTTTCTCTGGGAAAGGTCTGTGGCCATTTCTTTCCCTGTGGTAAATGAGGATGAGCCCAGGACTGAGATGCTCGAGGTCCTGGACTATCCTTCACCACCTAAAGAGTCATCTACTGCCCCTCTGCATAATGTCCTCAAGGAGACATTGCTGAGGAACTGGATGAAACCTTTATCTAATCCCACCATCCCCAAGAAAGCAGAGTCCCAATATCGGATTCATGGGGAACCTGAGTTGATGAGGTCGCAGTTACCTCACGACTCTGCGGTTGTGGATTCCACTCTCAAGAGAGCCAGAAGTACTAGAGATTTCGCCTCGGCGCCCCCGGGACGAGAAGCTAGGACTTTAGGCTCTTTTGGGAGGAAGGCCTACCAGTCCTCTATGCTTATGTCCAAAATTCAGTCCTACCAGCTCTACATGAGCATCCACATGCGGAACAATGTTAAGCAACTGGCGGAGTTGGTGGATAAGCTCCCTCCGGAGCACACCAAGCCTTTTCAGGAGGTGGTCAGGCAGCTGAAGGCGTTTCGTAAATTCCTGTCCAGGGGTGCTTATGACACTTTTGATGTTGCATCCAGATCCGCTGCTCAAGGTTTAGTGATGTGCAGACTCTCATGGCTGCGTGCCTCTGACCTGGACAATCGGACCCAGCAGCGGCTTGCGGATGTTCCTTGCCGGGGGGATAATATTTTTGGTGAGAAAGTCGAGTAGGTGCTTGAGCAGCTCCACCAGTGGGAAACCACCCTCGACAAACTCTCCCACTGGGCGCCTTCAGCATCTACCTCAACAGGTAGACGATTTTTCAGAGGAAGGAGGAATGCTCCCTATGCTTACAAAAAGCGTAGGTACAATCCACCTTCCCAACAGCCTTCTCAGGCTCAGCCCCAGTGCGCTCGTTCATGTCAACAGCGTGTGCCCAGACAGGCCCCTGCAGCTCCCCAGCAAAAGCAAGAGACGGGCTTTTGACTGGCTCCAGCTGAGCATAGCCACCATAAACGTACCTGTGCTGGACTACCGGTTGGAGGGAGGTTAAAATTTTTTCACCAAAGGTGGCCTCTCATAACCTCCGACCGGTGGGTTCTTCAAATAGTCCGGTTAGGGTACTCCCTCAATTTGATCTCCAGACCACCAAATTGTCCACCGGGAGCTCAGTCTTTCAGCTTCCAGCACAGGCAGGAACTTGCAGAGGAACTCTCCGCCCTTTTCAGCGCTAATGCGGTCGAGCTCGTTCCACCAGGGCAAGAAGGGCTGGGATTCTGTTCCAGGTACTTCCTTTGCAAAAGAAAACAGGGGGGATGCGTCCCATCCTAGACCTAAGGGCCTTGAACAAATATCTGCTTAAAGAAAAGCTCAGGATGGTTTCCCTGGGCACCCTTCTTCCCATGATTCAGAAAAACGATTGGCTATGCTCTCTGGACTTAAAGGATGCTTACACTCACATTCCGATACTTCCAGCTCACAGGAAGTATCTGTGATTCCGTCTGGGAACACAGCACTTTCAGTATTGTGTGCTGCCCTTTGGGCTTGCCTCCGCATCCAGGGTGTTTACAAAATGCCTAGCGATGGTTGCACCGTCGCTACGCAGACTGGGAGTGCATGTCTTCCCTTATCTCGACGATTGGCTGGTGAAGAACACCTCAGAGGCAGGAGCTCTACAGTCCATGCAAATGACTATTCGACTCTTGGAGCTACTAGGGTTTGTCATCAATTACCCAAAGTCCCACCTTCTTCCAGTTCAACAACTAGAATTCATAGGAGCTCTGCTGGACTCTCAGACAGCTCGGGCCTATCTTCCCGAGACAAGAGCAGACCACCTTCTGTCTCTCGTTTCCATGGCTAGGGCATCTCAGCGGATCACGGCTTGGCAGATGTTGAGACTTCTAGGCCATATGGCCTCCACAGTTCATGTGACGCCCATGACACACCTGCACATGAGATCTGCTCAATGGACCCTAGCTTCCCAGTGGTATCAAGTTACAGGGAATCTAGAGGATGTGATCTAGCTGTCCACCAATTTTCACAATTCCCTTCAGTGGTGGACAATTGGATCCAATTTGACCCTGGGACGTTCCTTCCAGATTCCTCAGCCTCAAAAAGTGCTGACCACAGATGCATCTCTCCTGGGGTAGGGAGCGCATGTAGATGGGCTCCACACTCAGGGGGCTTGGTCCCTCAAGGAGTCAGGTCTTTAGATCAATCTCTTGGAGCTGCGAGCGATCTGGAACGCTCTGAAGGCTTTCAGAGATCGGCTGTCCAATCAGGTTATTCAAATTCAGACAGACAACCAGCTTGCCATGTATTATGTCAACAAGCAGGGGGGCACCGGATCTCGCCCCCTGTGTCAGGAGGCCATCCAGATGTGGCTTTGGGCTCGCCGTCATGGCATGTTTCTCCAGGCCACGTATCTGGCAGGGGTATACAACAGTCTGGCCGACAGATTGAGCAGGATAATGCAATCTCACGAGTAGTCGCTCAACTGCAGAGTTGTTCACAAGATCTTCTTAGAGTGGGGCACCCCCTCGGTGGATCTTTTTGCCACTCAGCTCAATCACAAGGTCCCTCAGTTCTGTTCCAGACTTCAGGCCCACGACAGGCTAACGTCAGATGCCTTTCTCCTTCATTGGGGAAGGGCCTTCTGTACGCATATCCTCCAATACCTTTGGTGGGGAAGACTTTGCTGAAATTCAAGCAAGACCGTGGAACATGTTTTTTGATTGCGCCCTTTTGGCCCTTTTGGTTCCCTCTTCTTCCTGAGTTGTCCTCCAAAGAACCGTGGAGATAGGAATGTTTTCCAACCCTCATCACTCAGAATGAGGGGGCGCTTCTGCATCCGACCTCCAGTCCATGGCTCTCACTACATGGATGTTGAGAGCGTAGATTTCGCTTCCTTGGGTCTTTCTGAGGGTGTCTTATGGGTCTTGCTTGCTTCCAGGAAAGATTCCACAAAGAAGTGTTACTCTTTTAAGTGGAGGAGGTTTGCCGCCTGGTGTGACAGCAAGGTCCTAGATCCTCGCTCTTGTCCTACACAGACCCTGCTTGAATACCTTCTGCACTTGTCAGAGTCTTGTCTCGAGACCAACTCCGTAAGAGTTCACCTTAGTGCAATTAGTGCTTTCCATTATCGTGTAGAGGGTAAGCCTATCTCTGGACAGCCTTTAGTTGTTCGCTTCATGAGAGGTTTGCTTTTGTCAAAGCCCCCTGTCAAACCTCCACCAGTGTCATGGGATCTCAACGTCATCCTCACCCAGCTGATGAAACCTCCTTTTGAGTCACTGGATTCCTGCCATCTGAAGTACTTGACTTTGAAGGTCATTTTCTTGGTGGCGGTTACTTCAGCTCGTAGAGTCAGTGAGTTCCAAGCCTTGGTAGCCCATGTTCCTTATACTAAATTTCATCATAACAGAGTAGTCCTCCGCACGTGCCCTAAGTTCTTGCCGAAGGTGTTGTCGGAGTTCCATCTGAATCAGTCAATTGTCTTGCCAACATTTTTTCCCTGTCCTCATACCCACCCTGCTGAACGTCAGTTGCATACATTGGACTGCAAGAGAGCAATGGCCTTCTATGTGGAGTGGATAAACCCCACAGACAGTCCGCCCAAATGTTTGTTTCTTTCGATCCCAACAGAAGGGGAGTTGCTGTCGGGAAACGCACAATATCCAATTGGCTAGCAGATCGCATTTCCTTCACTTATGCCCAAGCGGGGCTGACTCTTGAGGGTCATGTCACGGTTCATAGTGTTAGAGCCATGGCAGCGTCAGTGGCCCACTTAAAGTCAGCCACTATTGAAGAGATTTGCAAGGCTGCGACGTAGTCATCAGTCCACACATTCACATCTCATTACTGCCGTCAGCAGGATACCCGACGCGACAGTCGGTTCGGGCAGTCGGTGCTGCAGAATCTGTTTGGGGTCTGGAATACAATTCCACCCTCCTAGGCCCATTTTTGTTCTGTTACAGGCTGCACTCTCAGTTAGTTGTTCTTCGTCGGTCAAACTCTGTTATGTCCTCACCGTTGCGAGGCCCAATTGACCTTTCTTTGTTGTTTTGAGTGAGCCTGGGGGCTAGGGATACCCCACATGTGAGAACAAGCAGCCTGCTTGTCCTCGGAGAAAGCAAAGATACTTACCTGTAGCAGGTATTCTCCGAGGACAGCAGGCTGATTGTTCCCACCAACCCACCCTCCTCCCCTTTGGAGTTGTATTCTGCTTTATTTGCTTTTCATTTAACTGAGGCGGGAACAGACGTGGGCGGGAAGATGGCTGCGCATGCGCCGTGCGTCCGTTCCATGCTCTTTTGGCTGTCGCAGAGGTTTTGAAGATTTTGCTGGAAAATCTCCGTTCCTGGGGCCGCTGTGGACGCCAACCCACATGTGAGAACAATCAGCCTGCTGTCTTCGGAGAATACCTGCTACAGGTAAGTATCTTCGCTTTATGTACTAGACTTCTACAAATCTAAATTTTGTAACCACCTTTTTGGCAATATGTAAGCCATATTGAACCTGCCATACAGTGGGAAAATGTGGGATAGAAATAAATATATATAATAAATAAATATAGCTTATTGCTGGTTCCTTGCAACCAAACTTTGACTCTGGAACGCTCAAAAGAACAAGCAGAAAATCCATTACAAAATACAGCGAGACAGAATAATAGAATTCAGTTTTATCATGGGAACAAATATTTATATATTTATATTATATATTTATATTATATTTATTGCATTTGTATCCCACATTATCCCACCTATTTGCAGGCTCAATGTGGCTTACATAGTTTTGATAACATTGTCATTGCAAGGTGACATATACATTTATTATTGTGCAGAGGTTAGATGAGGATAGAAAGAAGGAGAGGGGTGCTTAAGGTAGCTATAGTCGATGAGTTATCTTAATTGATTGGATTGTCGGGTGAATTATTGTGGCTATTCTCATTGTATGCCTTGCTGAAGAGATATGTCTTAAGAGATTTGCGAAAAATAGTTGTTTCACCAATAGTTCTCAAGTCTAGGCAGTGCGTTCCACATTTGCTTGCCTAAATACGAGAATGTGGTCGCATGCATCTGTTTGTACTTTAGTCCTTTTTAACTGGGGAAGTGCAGGTCGAGAAATTTGCGGGATGATCTTGTGGCGTTTCTTGGAGGTAAATCTACGAGGTTTAGCATGTAGATTGGGGTGTCTGAGTGAATGACTTTGTGCACAATCGTGCAGATCTTGAACGTAATGCGTTCCCTAAGTGGGAGCCAGTGAAGCTTCTCTCTCAGGGGTTTTGCATTTTCATATTTAGTTTTTCCAAATATGAGTCTGGCGGCAGTATTCTGGGCAGTTTGTAGTTTTTTGATGGTCTGTTCTTTGCAGCCCGCGTATAGTGCGTTACAGTAGTCCAGATGACTTATTACCATTGACTGTACCAGGGTACGGAAGATGTATCTCGGGAAGAAAGGTTTTACTCTTTTAAGTTTCCACATGGAGTAGAACATCTTTTTTGTCGTGTTTTTCACGTGGTCATCGAGAGTGAGGTTTCGATCTATGGTGACTCCGAGAATTTTCAGGTTTTTTGAGATTGGGAGAGAACAGTATGGTGTTATGGTAGAGAAGTGTTTTGTGTTATGTTGTGAGGTGAGTACAAGGCATTGTGTTTTTTCTGCATTTAGTTTTAGTTGGAATGCATCTGCCCAGGTGTGCATTATTTGGAGGCTTTGGTTGATCTCATTTAGATCATGTTTGAAGGGGATGTAGATTGTGATGTCATCTGCATATATGTTGGGATTGAGGTTTTGGTTGGCTAGAAGTTTGGCTAAAGGTATCATCATCAGGTTGAATAGGGTTGGTGAGAGGGGTGATCCTTGGGGAACTCCACATTCAGGTGACCATGGGGGTGATCTATCCGCGTTCATTGTTACTTGGTATGTTCTTGTGGTCAGGAATCCTTCGAACCATTTGAGAACTGTGCCTCCTATTCCGAAGTATTCTAGTATATGTAATAGTATTTCATGATTAACCATGTCAAAGGCACTGGACATGTCAAATTGTAGGAGGCGTATATTGTTATCAGTTGCAATTGTTTGTTTAAATGAGTTCATTGCGGATACTAGAACAGTTTCGGTGCTTGATTTGATCGAAATCCTGATTGAGAGTTGTGCAAGATTGAGTGTTTATTTAGGTATTCAGTGAGTTGTTTCATCACTATGCCTTCCATGAGTTTCGTTGTAAGTGAGATAGATGCTACTGGCGGTAGTTGGTTAGGTCCATTGTGCTTTTCTTAGCATCTTTTGGTAGTGGAGTAAGTAGGATGTTTCCCTTATCTGTGGGGAAGAGCCCATTCTGAAGTATGTAGTTTACGTGGTTCGTGAGGTCTGTTTTGAAATGTTTGGGTGCGGATCTTATTAGATTGTTAGGGAAGATGTCTAGCTTGCATTGCGATTTGGCGTATTTCCTGAGCCAATGTGAGAGTTCATTTGTTGAGATCGTTTCAAAGTTTGTCCATGATCGATCTGCTGGATATTCCTCGGATTTTGGGTCTAGACATTCAAGGATATTTGCGTAGTCTGTTGCATTAGTAGGTATCATGAGTCAGAGCTTTATGATTTTTTCCTTGAAGTAATTTGCAAGGTTGGTTGCTGTTGGGGTATCTGTGTTGTTGGATGTAACCGTGGTGGTGTTTGAGATTGTTTACGAGTGTGAAGAGTTTGTGTGTATCCTTGTAATTTGGTCCTATTTTGGTTTTGTAGAACGTTCTTTTAGTTTGTCTGATAGAGTATTTGTATTTCCTCTGTGGTTGTTTCCAGTTTTTAAGTGTATGTTCGTCTTTTTTCTTGCTCCATGCTCTTTCTAGTCTTCTGACCTGTGTTTTTAGTTCTTCGTTGAACCATGGTAATGAGTTTTTCCTATGTGAGGTTCTGGTTTGAAGTGGTGCTATATTGTCTAGTGTTGTTCTGCATCTGTTCTCCCATTCTTGAAGAAATTGGGGTGAGTCTGTAGGTGTGGTCCATTCGTCGGTATAGAATTGTTGCCAGAATGTTAGTGGGTCTATTTTGCCTCTCGTAGAATAGGTTTGTCGTTCTTGTCTTTGTTGTTTTTGGATATGTCTGAAACATTAAACAAAGTTGAGATTAGCATATATAACCAACTGGGCATTTTAAGTCTGCCCTTTAATTATGCCGTATGTTCAGATATCATAGCCATGTGAATAGACATGCACACACCAAAACAGGCATCCATATATACATTGTAAAAGTAAACAACTTCTACAGAGTACATACAAGATTTTTATTTTCTCATTTCAATCTTCCAAAATTCTAGACAGCTCACAGATCAGTAGGACCCAAAGCAGTCTGAAACAAGTAAAGTCAGAAACAACACAAGTTATAACCTAATTGTTCAACCATCCATAGGATTTACCTTTGGGTTTAAAAAACAAATGTAAAGACTATCCAGTTGGGTCAGGCTACTCACTATATAAATATTCCATCACCGTTCATTATTGCTACCAAGTATTACATATTAAGGGCATTTGCTTTAAACTTTGTTTTAATTTTGTTTATCCAAAGTTTAAAGCAAATGCCCTTAATATGTAATACTTGGTAGCAATAATGAACGGTGATGGAATATTTATATAGCGAGTAGCCTGAGCTAACAGATTATTTTCCTCAGAACATAATTAATGTTGTATGAACTTTGCGGCTAACAGTGTGCTGAACTGGACAATATTGTCATATTTAGATGGACTCTGGACAGGACCGCTGCATGAAGGAAGCCCTTCCCTCATTATTCAATACCTCTGTGTGAAATAGTAGTAATAAAAAAAGGCAAGTGCATCAAACATATAAATGGCAAGTGACCGACTCACCTGCAAATGCGCAGTAGAGACTTCCCTCTCTGTCCCACCCTCGCGTCAAGACGTGATGACGTCAGAAGGCGTAACAGAGAGGGAAACGGAGTCGGAGTCACTGTCGGACGCTGCCACACGGAAACGAACATCGCGCGCACCAACCTCCACCCTCCCCCCCATCCCCGCCGCCGCTCCCGCCCCCCTCCGTATCGGGCCCCTGCACTGACCTGACAGCGCCTCTCACCTCCGTGTGGAAGCGCTGCAGGCAGCAGCAGAGCGATCTGCTGCTGCCTGCAGCGCTTTTACATGGAGGTGAGAGGCGCTGTCAGGTCCGGCACGGAGGGGGGAGGGAGCAGCGGCGAGGAGGGTAGCTGGAAATCTCGCTCGTTTTAACGGGCTTAATGGCTAGTTTTTATAATATACCACTGCATTCCACAAAACAAAAGGAGCAAGTTCCCACATGCCACTTTTTTCTTTTGATGTAGGCACAGGAAAAAAAAGTTAAATGCTCCAGGGGTCTCAACCTAATTAATGTTTTTTTTTTATGTACTATCTCCTTTAGTGATTGGACTATATCTCCACTGCTGATCTCTACCTTTAAATCCTCAGACCATCGTCTTGCCACTGCTTCATAACTACGATGCTTGGCAATCAAGCTTAGCTGTTTATACAGTGTGGACACCGTAGTCTGTTCTCTTCCCTGAGGCAAAAACAAATTCACCAGCAACTCATACATCCCTCTATCACATTTTTCTCTAAGTAATTTCTCAATATAGCTGTGGATCTGGCAGTAAGCATACCATGTCACGTTCTCTACTCCCACCAAGTCCTCTAAAGCCTCTCTTGATATAATCTTTCCCGTATCTTGCATAACATCTGCCACTAATACCACTCCCTCCTGTGCCCACTTAATAAATTTCGGGTAAGCATTCCCTGGTTCGAATGCTCTATTTCCTACTAGTGGGAGGAGGTCCGTACATCGTGGGTTCTTATTTAATCTCCTCAATATGTACTGCCATATACATCTCATTGGGTGCAATAAAATATGATGTTTCCATTCCTTTGGTAACATTTTACTCTCAACGTGCATCATATAATAGGGATGATATGGTCTAAACAATGCACACTCAGTATTCCATGTCGTATGCTCTTCTGTTTCCATAATCCAATCTGCTAAGTGTCTAGCTAAACAGGCCCAATTATATTGTTTAATGTCAGGCAACCCCAGGCCTCCCTCTGTTCTTTTCCCATAGAGATATTCCAATTTAACTTTAGCCTTTTTCCCACTCCAACAGAACCTAGTCAACATGCCTCGAATCTTCTTTATATCTTTAAATGTTTTTTTTTAATTATACTTATAAATAGTAATTCTGATTAAGAACCTGATTCTCATATCATGGCTATTTTAGTGGCCTTTTACTAGATGAAAACATCTCTGCATAAATACAGGGAGTCCCTATAACTAGCCCCTCCAGTGATTTACAATTTGGAACTATACCGCTCTAATCAGTGAAACCAGTACTTCATCTGTGTTTATTATTATGTTGCACAAGCCAGCATGTTTGAAAATATAAGTGAAATCAAATAAAAATACTACCAACAATAAAGAAAGACAATGTGGATAGAGCAGCTCATAGGTTTGTTTGCTTCGTTTTGGGTGAATGGGGATGACGGCTGCCCGAATGAGAGGAAAAGGGAGATTTACCTAATTGGCTTCAGCTTTTGTGTTGTCTCCTGTTCTTAATCTAACCTGGTCAGCTCTCTCATTTCCTTACTTCCCCCCCCCCCCCCCCCCCCCCCCCACCGGCATGGTCTGGAATTTCTCCATCTCTTCCTCTGCCACGCTCTGGCGATGTGGTGACTTTTTTCTCTCTCTCTCTCTCCCCCCCCCCCCCCCCCCCCCCTTGCAGCGGTTCTTGCATGCTCTCCCTCTGCATGATTTGGTACTACTTGCTCCCTTCCGAGTCCCTGCACCTCTGCCTTTCTTCAATTTTCCGGGCTGCCGGCAGCATCAGCAAGGTTAGCACACTGCCTTTGGCAGCCCTGGAAGCTCTCCCTCTGTTACAGTGCCCCACCGGGAAGATATTGTACCAGAGGGAAAGCTTCCGGGCTGCCAAAGGCATTGCACTTACTTTACTGACACTGCCGGCGGCCCGAAAAATTAAAGGACAGTGGTGCAAGGACTAGGAGGGCTGCCAGTAGTGCCCAAAACACAGGCACTTGACTGGCCACCAAGGTTGAGGGGGCCTGAGGCTTGTAATTTTTCACAATCCTCCCGTGATTTAACGACTTTGAATAACTTTGTGTCATCAGCAAATTTAATTACCTCACTAGTTAATCCCATCTCTAGGTTTTTTATAAATATGTTTAAAAGCAGCGGTCCCAGCACAGACCCCTGGGGAACTCCACTAACTACCCTTCTCCATTGAGAATACTGACCATTTAACCCTACTCTCTGTTTTCTTTCTTTTAACCAGTTTTTAATCCACAATAGAACACTACCTCCTATCCCATGACTCTCCAATTTCCTCTGGAGTCTTTCATGAGGCACTTTGTCAAATGCCTTCTGAAAATCCAGATACACAATTTCAACCGGCTGCCTTTTATCCACATGTTTGTTCACCCCCTCAAAGAAATGTAGTAGATTGGTGAGGCAATCCCGTCACTAAATCCATGTTGATTTTGTCTCATTAATCCATGCTTTTGAATATGCTCTGTAATTTTGTGCTTTATAATAGTGTCTACCATTTTGCCCGGCACCGACGTCAGACTCACTGGTCTATAATTTTCTGTATCTCCTCTGGTACCTTTCTTAAAAATCGGCTTTACATTGGCCACCCTCCAATCTTCCGGTACCATGCTCGATTTTAAGGATAAATTACATATTTCTAACAGTAGATCCGCAAGCTCATTTTTCAATTCTATCCGTACTCTGGGAAGAATACCGTCCAGTCCAGGAGATTTGCTACTCTTCAGTTTGTGGAACTGGCCCATTACATTCTCCAGGTTTACAGAGAATTCATTAAGTTTCTCCGACTCGTCAGCTTCAAATACTATTTCCGGCACTGGTATCCCACTCAAATTTTCCTCGGTGAAGAGGGAAGCAAAGAATTCATTTAATCTCTCCGCTACGCCTTTGTCTTCCCTGATCGCACCTTTTGCTCCTCAGTCATCTAACGGTCCAACTGATTCTTTTGGCGGCTTTCTGCTTTTAATATACCTAAAAAAAATTTTTACTTTGTGTTTTTGCCTCCAACGCAATCTTTTTTTCGAAGTCCCTTTTAGCCTTCCTTATCAGCGCTTTGCATTTGACTTGACATTCTTTGTGCTGTTTCTTATTATTTTCAGTCGGTTCCTCCTTCCATTTTCTGAAGGATTTTCTTTTAGCTGTAATAGCTTCCTTTACCTCACTTTTTAACCATGCTGGCTGTTGTTTGGTCTTCCGTCCTCCTTTTTTAATACGTGGAATATATTTGGCTGGGCTTCCAGGATGGTGTTTTTGAACAGCATCCACGCTTGATGTAAATTTTTGACCCTCGTAGCCATTCTTCTCATTTTATCATAGTCTCCTTTTTTAAAGTTAAACGCTAACGTATATGATTTCCTATGTATACTTACTTCAAAGCTAATATCAAATCCGATCATATTATGATCACTGTTATCAAGCAGCCCCCGCACCATTACCTCCCGCACCAGATCATGCGCTCCACTAACGACTAGGTCTAGAATTTTTTCTTCTCTCGTCGGCTCCTGTACCAGCTGCTCCATAAAGCTGTTCTTGATTTCATCAAGGAATTTTACCTCCCTAGCGTGTCCCGATGTTACATTTATCCAGTCAATATCGGGGTAATTGAAATCACCCATTATTATTGTGTTGCCCAGATTGTTTGCATCCCTAATTTCCTTTAACATTTCTGCATCTTTATGTTCATCCTGGCTAGGCGGACGGTAGTACACTCCTATCACTATCCTTTTCCCCTTTACACATGGAATTTCAATCCACAGTGATTCCAAGATGTTTTGTTTCCTGCAGAATTTTCAGTCTATTTGATTCAAGGCTCTCCTTAATATACAATGCTACCCTGCCACCAATTCGATCCACCCTATCATTACAATATAATTTGTACCCTGTTATGACAGTGTTCCACTCATTATTCTTCTTCCACCAGGTCTCAGAGATGCCTATTATATCTCATTTTTCATTTAGTGCAATATATTCTAACTCTCCCATCTTATTTCTTAGGCTCGTGGCATTCGCATATAGACATTTCAAACTGTTTGTTGTTCCTATTTACATCATGCTCAGTACTTGACAATATTAATTTGCAATCTTTTGTCTGATTTTTATTTTTATTTAAGAACACCTGATCTACTTTGGTCTCTTTTTCAACCTCACTATCAGGATACCCTATCTTCCCTGTTTTGGTGATACCTTTGAAAGATACCTTATCCCGAACCATGCGCTTTTGAGCAACTGTCGGCCTTGACCCCATTTGTAGTTTAAAAGCTGCTCTATCTCCTTTTTAAATGCCGATGCCAGCAGCCTGATCCCACCCTGGTTAAGGTGGAGCCCATCCTTTCGGAATAGGCTGTTGTGACACTGATTAGTGTATCTGGGTTTTAAAAAAGTTTTGGACAAGTTCCTGTAGAAAAAGTCCATGGTCTGTTGTTGAGATGGACATGTGGGAAGCCACTGCTTGCCCCGGGATTTGTTGAATGTAGTGTTGCTACTAATTGGGTTTCTGCAAGGTGCTCGTGACCTTGATTGGCTACTGTTGGAAGCAGGATACTGCGTTAGATGGACCTTTGGTCTGACCTTGTATGGCTGGTATGTTATGTTCTTAGGTTACTGTGAAATGCAAAGTGTGTCAGCAGTTTCTTTTTGAGTGATCCTCCGAATGTCCTTTACATTCTTTCATTGCTGTCATGGGTTGTCCACTTTCTTTTTAATCACACATCAGCCCTTTCTGGTCCACAGTCTTGACAGTTTTGGCCCAGTGATGCACAGTACTCACATGAGCACAGTCATTACCATAAACAACCTGCGTGCAATGGCGAATTTCAGTTGGAGGGACTCCTTCAACAGTCAGAAATTCTACCATGGCACGTTGCTTAAATTGCTCCGACAAGTGCTTACACCATGTTTCCATTTCACAAACAATAGCAAAACAACCTCTTCACACGATGCTGAGATGAAAGAAGAGATTTCAATGAACAAATTAAATCATGTGGTGCGTCAGTGCTTACCATCTGTTCAGTGCTTACCATCTGTTGATGAATTATGAAGATAGAGGCATTTCTTTCAACCCTTATATTTCTTTGCATAGACCTTTGGCAGTATGCAAGCGCTATCACCTCAATTATCATACATAAAATTATTTTAAACTGTTTTATGCATCTTTTTAATTTAAAATTTGTAATATTTATGATATTCATGCTTTGATGTATTATGTAAAGGTAGATAAGGAAATGGAATAAGGAAATGTAATATCATAAGTGCTGGCAATAGTATCAAACAAAAGACAGAATAATAAATTACAATTTCATACATTGGGCTTGGCATCTATTTTCCTCTTTCTTGGTATATAAATGTCTCAAGTATAAAAATTACCCTATAGAGATTTTATCTTTATGTTTAGGGTAGAAACAGTTGTAATTCATTAAACTATTTTTGTCTGTTTAATTTCTATAAATGAAGGTATTAAATCGATTATCAGATCAAACTTAAATGATGGAACATTGACACCTTTTTTTTTAACTTAGCTATAGATGAAACATAATTGACAAATGTCTTTAAATGAAAACATCACATAATAAAGACACTTTGAAATATCATGAAAGCAATAAATGTAAACGCTTAAAATCAATTTGCACACAAAAATATACTGAATTTTAATTATTTGTATTTATTGTTTAAAGTGCATGTTCAAAATATATTTGCATGTCGTGGATCTATGGTGTGCCCTCTAGACTTAATACCAGGTCTTCAACTTGGTTAATGACAGCAGTGTGTGTTCTGCTGGGTCCACCATTATTGGGGCAATGTTTGAAATCACCAGTAATACTGATTTTGTGAACAAGTTTCTTCAATTTACCAAGTGACCATTATTTTTCAGGAAACTTTTTCACTCCATAACATTTCATTTGTCTCAGAAATGTTATAAAATAAATAATAAATACATGATGTGCTTGTCTTCTAGCAAAAACCCCATGTTGACCAACTGTAAATGATTACCTCCTGCCTGTCATAGGCCTGTTTATGAACTCTGTTTATGAGCCATTTTGCCCTGGATATTCAATACTGGGCTTTGTCCGGGCAGCTGCATTAAATATCTGGGGCTAAATTAAAGTTAAGGAAGTCACTGGGGCTTCCTTAAATTTATGCAATAAGGTGCCCTGTGCTTCTGTGAATCCACCCATCCCTCCCTCCTTCGCCACCCCGGTCCTCCCTACTATTCTGCACCTATTTAAGGGCCTAGGCCCCCCCTACCTACTTGTAAGGACCACTGGGGTCATATGAGCAGGAGCAATGTCCCATTGTGGCTTCCATTACATTGGCTGCAGTGATTAGAGGGAGGAGCAGGACAACCTGGAAGCTAACAATGCACCAGCCAGTATTCAGACCAGTGCCACGTCAACTTTGCTGCCTTTTTCCTGTATGAATATAGCCGCTATCCAGTCAGGTCCTGGCTCCTTCCATGCTCTGCCAAGCTCTGTCCATGGACTGTCCCAGCACAAACTGGACAGTGCAGAAGCAATCTGTGGTTATATTCAGTGGCATTATCTAGTTGCATTCTGTCAAATATCACTACTTAGGCAATAGAAGTGATTTATCCGGGCAGGAGCCTCTTCTGGCCAGTTAAATCACTTTGGGTATTGGGGGTGTGTGTATGTATATATATATATATATATATATATATATATATATATATATATATATATATATACACACATACACATATGCTCACTATCTGAAATAAGCCATAAGGTGTAGTGGTGACCATTCTAAGCTTAGTTTAGGCAGCCCTTGTTGAGGGTCCTTCTCTCCACCATATGCTTCAGGCCATATCTGATTCAGCTGTCGCAATGTGTCGAGCAGTGTTTCTTCCTCTGGATTAATCCTTTTCTTCTGTGATGGTTTCAGAAGTTGGGATGGAGGGAAAATGAATGCTCATTTCTGCTGTGTAATGTCTCCCTTGTTTTAATTAATTGTCTTTCATAAATCACACCTTAGCTTCTAATGCACCAGTGGCACATATCATTAACAAAGAAAACCTCACAGATGATTGAGGTGCTCTTTCCCCTGCTGTACCTATACAGTTGCAGCTTTTCAGCACCAGGGAAAATGTTCTGGGGGGTCTTTGAAACAGCTGTTCTTGATTCTGTTTTGTAATATTTCTAGTACAACTAAACTGTTAGAAGATTTGCTGTGTAAATGTAATAAAATAAGTCTCAGACTTCTGTTATTTATGTTGGTCACCACCCTTTCCTAATTGTTTTCCATTAGGGATCCAATGACGAGCTTTTGGGACACATTGCACTGTCTTGTTCCTCCAAACCATGTTTTATTTTGACTTGACAGTTCTCTTTCAGCTTAGTTGGAGCAAGACTTGGATCTTGCACCATGAGCCTTCATTCATATTATACAGGAATGTTTTCCACCACATTTGTGTTTTCTTCGCACCCTACCCCTGTTGAGTTATTGCATTGATTATCTGGGGCTAGTGGCCATGAAGCTGATTGGAATGTTACAACTGCAGACCCTGACTCTGATCACTTAGGCATCATTCTTACCCAGTGACCACAACTTCCTCCTCCTAAGGTTTGTGAGCTCTCTTTGGACCATCTCCGGCTGACCTGGGAATTGAATTCTTAATACATGATATTGTGCTGCACTTACCATGCAAGCTATTGAGCCAGTCCCCAGTAATTTCCGCAGTACTTTATTCCACTTTACAGATGAAATGTTCTAAGCTAGAGTACTTTAGGTTTTCAGAGAATGCCACAAAAGTAGGAATTTACCTGTGCTTTATTCAGATAGTCCACCTCTTGTTTGCAAGTATAACCCAACAAAAGTGAAGATTTTTTTTCCCTGAATTTCAGAGGAGCAGCAGCAACCAGAAGTGCGTCGATACAGGTTTCGCAAGAGAGACAAAGTGATGTTCTATGGTCGAAAGATCATGAGAAAGGTACCATGTGTGAAAACTGGCTAAATGTTGAGCTGAAGTGGAGCTTTAAGTTCAAAATTATAATCCACAAGCTTAAAATCTAAAGGAGATGTATTAGAGCTGTCACAGGAAGGCAGCTGGCTAGTCTATTGTTAATAGATTTGTTAATCTAAGGTTGAACAGCACTAGAAGGAGGGTGGTACTTCTGGGGAAAGGTTGAAATCTGCATGGCCCAGATGCACTAAACCTTAACGACCCTTTACTGACCCTCAGCGAAGAAATGTTCAACCTTAGCATGCATCAAACGCCATTTCCCGAAGACGCTAGCAGCTAACGAAAACGGAATGCAAACAAGAAACTACCATTGAAATGTGGACAATTCGGAATGCACTTACCATACCGACGATTGCAACGAATCATTTACCGTCAGAAATTTTACGTGAGCTCAGACCTATCATTAAGGCCTGAGCTGTCATCTCCCCGCTGCCCCCTGCACCATAAAAATCCAAGGCGGCACGTTTAAAAAGAAAAGTGAGATACAAACACAAAAACATGTCTCCCCGCTCCCCCCTGCATCATTACAAAACTAAACATACCTCAAAAAAGGATCGGAAGGGGGCAAAGGCGCTCGTCAGAAGCGTCCTGTATGGACGGCCTTGCCGACCCCCCCCCCCCCCCCCCTCCGAGATCGACGCTGTTCCCCACTTCCGTCCTTTACTAAATTAAAAACTGAAAATAAAAATCTAAACGTTTGCAGTGCCGGCCCCCCCTCCCTTCCTGTCTCGATCTTCTTCTTTTCCCAACACTGCTCTGCCTCCCCCCATCCTCCACCCCTTGCCCTGCCCCCCTGAGTTCGTCGCCGCCGTTCCCCCCTCCAAAGGACCCCCCCCTCCGCTTTACCGGCCGTGCAGCGCCTCTCACCTGTGTGTGAAGGCGCTGCACGGGATGAAACAACAGATCGTTGATCGCTTCTGCCTCCACCGACGTCTCTCTCCTTCTTCTTGTGCCCGCCATCCTCTGACGTAGGGTAACTTGCGTCAGAGGAGGGCGGGCACAAGAAGAAGGAGAGAGACGTTGGTGGATGCAGAAGCGATCGACGATCCGTTGTTTCAACCCGTGCAGCGCCTTCACACACAGGTGAGAGGCGCTGCACGGCCGGTAAAGCGGAGGGGGGGTCCGTTGGAGGGGGGGGAACGGCAGCGATGAACTCAGGGGGTGGGGCAAGGGGCGGAGGATGGCAGGAGGCGGAGCAGTGTTGGGAAAAGAAGAAGATCGAGACAGGAAGGGAGGGGGGCCCGGCGCTGCAAAAGTTTAAATTTTTATTTTCAGTTTTTAATTTAGTAAAGGGCGGAAGCGGGGAACAGCGGCTATCTCGGGGGGGGGGGGGGGCAAGGCCGTCCATAGAGGACGCTTCTGACGAGCGCCTTTGGCCCCTCCCGATCCTTTTTTGAGGTATGTTTAGTTTTGTAGTGATGCAGGGGGGAGCGGGGAGCCACGTGTTTATGGGTTTTTGTTGTTGTTGTTGTTCTGAAGTTTGTGGCATGCGCAGAACAGCCAGCATAACGCTTGGCTGCTCTGCGCATGATTTAGGGGCCGATTACCGACGGGGATTACGAATCTTTGATACATTGTACTTTTCAATACCGCACTGAACATGTGCGACTTGTTTTTTTGGTGCATGCTTTGTTTTTTCAAATTCGTTAGGGAGTTTAACGTTTTTGAATTTTTTACATTTGGTTGATGCATCTGGCCCCATGTGTCCATTTTTAAATTTGCAAAATAGATGTATAGGTAATATGCATCTTTTGCAACTGCATACTTTTTATCTGCATATAAATCAGATACTTTGTATGGGCTTAAAGACCATGCATTCTTGATTGGATTTTTCACACCTTTCAGTGATAGCTTGTGATCATCACCTCATTGAAAATGTATCACAGAAAAAAATAAAAAAATTAAACTACTCTTTCCTCTTTAGACATATTTCCCAGAGGGCTATTAAGGATCAGTCTGTTTGTTTCTCCATCTGTATGTACAGTGGTGGAAATAAGTATTTGATCCCTTGCTGATTTTGTAAGTTTGCCCACTGACAAAGACATGAGCAGCCCATAATTGAAGGGTAGGTTATTGGTAACAGTGAGAGATAGCACATCACAAATTAAATCCGGAAAATCACATTGTGGAAAGTATATGAATTTATTTGCATTCTGCAGAGGGAAATAAGTATTTGATCCCCCACCAACCAGTAAGAGATCTGGCCCCTACAGACCAGGTAGATGCTCCAAATCAACTCGTTACCTGCATGACAGACAGCTGTCGGCAATGGTCACCTGTATGAAAGACACCTGTCCACAGACTCAGTGAATCAGTCAGACTCTAACCTCTACAAAATGGCCAAGAGCAAGGAGCTGTCTAAGGATGTCAGGGACAAGATCATACACCTGCACAAGGCTGGAATGGGCTACAAAACCATCAGTAAGACGCTGGGCGAGAAGGAGACAACTGTTGGTGCCATAGTAAGAAAATGGAAGAAGTACAAAATGACTGTCAATCGACAAAGATCTGGGGCTCCACGCAAAATCTCACCTCGTGGGGTATCCTTGATCATGAGGAAGGTTAGAAATCAGCCTACAACTACAAGGGGGGAACTTGTCAATGATCTCAAGGCAGCTGGGACCACTGTCACCACGAAAACCATTGGTAACACATTACGACATAACGGATTGCAATCCTGCAGTGCCCGCAAGGTCCCCCTGCTCCGGAAGGCACATGTGACGGCCCGTCTGAAGTTTGCCAGTGAACACCTGGATGATGCCGAGAGTGATTGGGAGAAGGTGCTGTGGTCAGATGAGACAAAAATTGAGCTCTTTGGCATGAACTCAACTCGCCGTGTTTGGAGGAAGAGAAATGCTGCCTATGACCCAAAGAACACCGTCCCCACTGTCAAGCATGGAGGTGGAAATGTTATGTTTTGGGGGTGTTTCTCTGCTAAGGGCACAGGACTACTTCACCGCATCAATGGGAGAATGGATGGGGCCATGTACCGTACAATTCTGAGTGACAACCTCCTTCCCTCCGCCAGGGCCTTAAAAATGGGTCGTGGCTGGGTCTTCCAGCACGACAATGACCCAAAACATACAGCCAAGGCAACAAAGGAGTGGCTCAGGAAGAAGCACATTAGGGTCATGGAGTGGCCTAGCCAGTCACCAGACCTTAATCCCATTGAAAACTTATGGAGGGAGCTGAAGCTGCGAGTTGCCAAGCGACAGCCCAGAACTCTTAATGATTTAGAGATGATCTGCAAAGAGGAGTGGACCAAAATTCCTCCTGACATGTGTGCAAACCTCATCATCAACTACAGAAGACGTCTGACCGCTGTGCTTGCCAACAAGGGTTTTGCCACCAAGTATTAGGTCTTGTTTGCCAGAGGGATTAAATACTTATTTCCCTCTGCAGAATGCAAATAAATTCATATACTTTCCACAATGTGATTTTCCGGATTTAATTTGTGATGTGCTATCTCTCACTGTTACCAATAACCTACCCTTCAATTATGGGCTGCTCATGTCTTTGTCAGTGGGCAAACTTACAAAATCAGCAAGGGATCAAATACTTATTTCCACCACTGTATAATGATTTTTCTCCGAGGACAAGCAGGCTGCTTGTTCTCACTGATGGGTGACGTCCACGGCAGCCCCTCTAATCGGAATCTTCAGTAGCAAAAGCCTTTGCTAGCCCTCGCGCGCCAATGCGCACCGCCTTCCCGCCCAAAACCGGCTCGTGCCGGCCAGTCTTCTTTTGTCCGCGCTCGGTACGGTCGTGTTTCGCCGTTCGTGCCCCGGAAAGTTGACCTCGCGCGTCGTTGTCGACTCGTTTCTTCTCAGAAAGTTTAAAAAGTGTTCGGGAAGAGCCTGTTTGGTTTTTTCCTTCCCGTATTTCGAGCTTTTCGCCCCGGTAAGTTTTCTTTCGTCGTCGGGGTAGGCCTCAGTTAGGCCTCGGTCGAAATTTTCTTCTCCCTATTTTTGTGGTGCCAATTTTCGTCATTTCGAGTTTTGATCTCGCCGGCGTGATTTTTCCGCCCATGACATCGAAGCCTTCCAGCGGCTTCAAGAAGTGCACCCAGTGCGCCCGGGTAATCTCGCTCACTGACAGGCACGCGTCGTGTCTTCAGTGTCTGGGGGCTGGGCACCGCCCTCAGGCCTGTAGTCTGTGTTCCCTTTTACAAAAGCGGACTCAGGTAGCGAGGTTAGCCCAGTGGAACATTTTGTTCTCGGGCTCTTCGTCGGCATCGGCACCGGGGGTATTGAGTGCATCGACGTCTTCAGCGTCCAGACCTTCATCCTCGGCTGCCAGTGCATCGAGTGCATCGAGGCATCGGCCCTCTGCATCGGCGCTGAGACATCGGACGACTGTATCGACGTCGGTGGTACCGGGACCTCTTCTGATGTCGTTGGACGGTGGTGCTTCGTCTGGAGTGCAGGTGAGGGCTGTCCATTCCCCTGCTGGTGGCGGTGAGCCTTCGGGTGGGTCTCCCCCTACCCTGAGGGCTCCTGCGGTACAGCCCCCCCGAGACCGACCTTCTTCGGCCTCGGCCCCGAGGAAGAGACGGCTGGATTCTACGTCCTCCTCGTCGGTGCCGGGAAGCTCCGGTGACATGCTTCGCAAGAAGTCGAAGAAGCATCGACACCGGTCCCCTTCCCGTGTCGGCACCGAGAGCTCTGGGTCGCCGAGGGAATCGGCACCGAGAGGACCGCTCACCCTCTGTCCAAGAGGTGTCGATGCGCTCCACTCTGGACAGCCCGGAACAGCCTCCACGCCCGGAACAGACTCTGACATCGACGCCTGCATCGACCTCCATGCCTTTTTCTGCAGCCGCTCTGAACGAGAGCCTCCGGGCCGTTCTCCCAGAGATCCTGGGAGAGCTGTTGCGCCCTACCCCTCCGGTACCGGGGGTGCTTGCGCCACCGGTACCATCGAGCGTGGCGCCGGCTGGTCCATCGCCCGGGGTGAGGTCTCCGGCGTCGGTGCCGCGTGCAGTACCGACTGCGGTCGCCTCCCAGGAAGGCTCCCCGACTACGTCGGCGGAGGGAGCTTCGCCGGTGCGGGCGAGGGAGTCTACCTCTCGACGCCCCCACCGTGGCCGTGGTTCCACGGAGTCGATCCGGACACGGTTGCAGACACAGGTTCGTGAACTTGTGTCTGACACCGAGGGTGAGGCCTCGTGGGAAGACGAAGGAGACATCAGATATTTCTCTGACGAGGAGTCTGAGGGTCTTCCTTCTGATCCCACTCCCTCTCCTGAAAGACAGCTTTCTCCTCCCGAGAGTCTGTCTTTCGCTTCCTTTGTCCGGGAGATGTCTACGGCCATCCCCTTCCCGGTGGTTGTGGAGGACGAGCCCAGGGCTGAAATGTTTGAGCTCCTGGACTATCCTTCTCCACCTAAGGAAGCGTCCACAGTACCCATGCATCATGTCCTAAAAAAGACATTGCTGGCGAACTGGACCAAGCCTTTAACTAACCCCCCACATTCCCAAGAAGATCGAGTCCCAGTACCGGATCCATGGGGACCCAGAGCTGATGCGCACTCAGTTGCCTCACGACTCTGGAGTTGTGGATTTGGCCCTAAAGAAGGCCAAGAGTTCTAGGGAGCATGCTTCGGCGCCCCCGGGCAAGGACTCTAGAACCTTGGACTCCTTTGGGAGGAAGGCCTACCATTCTTCTATGCTCGTGGCCAAAATTCAGTCTTACCAGCTCTACACGAGCATACACATGCGGAACAATGTGCGGCAGTTGGCGGGCTTGGTGGATGCGCTCCCCCCTGAGCAAGCCAAGCCATTTCAGGAGGTGGTCAGGCAGCTGAAGGCGTGCAGAAAATTCCTGGCCAGAGGGGTGTATGACACCTTTGATGTTGCGTCCAGGGCCGCTGCTCAAGGTGTGGTGATGCGCAGACTCTCATGGCTGCGTGCCTCCGACCTGGAGAATAGAATCCAGCAGCGGATTGCGGACTCGCCTTGCCGTGCGGATAACATTTTTGGAGAAAAAGTTGAGCAGGTGGTAGAGCAGCTCCACCAGCGGGACACCGCATTCGACAAGTTCTCCCGCCGGCAGCCTTCAGCCTCTACCTCTACAGGTAGAAGATTTTTCGGGAGAAGGAAGACTGTTCCCTACTCTTCTGGTAAGCGTAGGTACAATCCTTCTTCTCGACAGCCTGCAGCCCAGGCTAAGCCCCAGCGCGCTCGCTCTCGTCAGCAGCGTGCGCCTCAGCAAGGCCCCTCGGCTCCCCAGCAAAAGCAAGGGACAAGCTTTTGACTGGCTCCAGCAGAGCATAGCCGACATCCAAGTGTCAGTGCCGGGCGACCTGCCAGTCGGAGGGAGGTTGAAAGCTTTTCACCAAAGGTGGCCTCTCATAACCTCCGATCAGTGGGTTCTCCAAATAGTCCGGCAAGGATACACCCTCAATTTGGCCTCAAAACCTCCAAATTGTCCACCGGGAGCTCAGTCTTACAGCTTCCAGCACAAGCAGGTACTTGCAGAGGAACTCTCCGCCCTTCTCAGTGCCAATGCAGTCGAGCCCGTGCCATCCGGGCAAGAAGGGCTGGGATTCTATTCCAGGTACTTCCTTGTGGAAAAGAAAACAGGGGGGATGCGTCCCATCCTAGACCTAAGGGCCCTGAACAAATATCTGGTCAAAGAAAAGTTCAGGATGCTTTCCCTGGGCACCCTTCTTCCCATGATTCAGGAAAACGATTGGCTATGCTCTCTGGACTTGAAGGATGCCTACACACACATCCCGATACTGCCAGCTCACAGGCAGTATCTGCGATTTCAGCTGGGCACACGTCATTTCCAGTACTGTGTGCTACCCTTTGGGCTCGCCTCCGCGCCCAGGGTGTTCACAAAGTGCTTGGCTGTAGTAGCAGCGGCTCTTCGCAGGCTGGGGGTGCACGTGTTCCCATATCTCGACGATTGGCTGGTGAAGAACACATCCGAGGCAGGAGCCCTGCAGTCCATGCAGATGACTATTCGCCTCCTGGAGCTACTGGGGTTTGTGATAAATTATCCAAAGTCCCATCTTCTCCCAGTGCAGAAACTCGAATTCATAGGAGCTCTGCTGGATTCTCGGACGGCTCGCGCCTATCTCCCAGAGGCGAGAGCCAACAACTTGTTGTCCCTCGTCTCGCGGGTGCGAGCGTCACAGCAGATCACAGCTCGGCAGATGTTGAGATTGCTGGGCCACATGGCCTCCACAGTTCATGTGACTCCCATGGCCCGCCTTCACATGAGATCTGCCCAATGGACCCTAGCTTCCCAGTGGTTTCAGGCTGCTGGGGATCTAGAAGACGTGATCCACCTGTCCACGAGTTTTCTCAAATCCCTGTATTGGTGGACGATTTGGTCCAATTTGACTCTGGGACGTCCTTTCCAAATTCCTCAGCCACAAAAAGTGCTAACCACGGATGCGTCTCTCCTGGGATGGGGAGCTCATGTCGATGGGCTTCACACCCAAGGAAGCTGGTCCCTCCAGGAACGCGATCTGCAGATCAATCTTCTGGAGTTGCGAGCGATCTGGAACGCTCTGAAGGCTTTCAGAGATCGGCTGTCCCACCAAATTATCCAAATTCAGACAGACAACCAGGTTGCCATGTACTACGTCAACAAGCAGGGGGGCACCGGATCTCGCCCCCTGTGTCAGGAAGCCGTCAGCATGTGGCTCTCGGCTCGCCGTCACGGCATGGTGCTCCAAGCCACATATCTGGCAGGCGTAAACAACAGTCTGGCCGACAGGTTGAGCAGGATTATGCAACCTCACGAGTGGTCGCTCAATTCCCGTGTAGTGCGACATCTTCCAGGTGTGGGGCACCCCCTTGGTAGACCTCTTCGCATCTCGAGCCAACCACATAGTCCCTCAGTTCTGTTCCAGGCTTCAGGCCCACGGCAGACTGGCATCGGATGCCTTCCTCCTGGACTGGGGGGAGGGTCTGCTGTATGCTTATCCTCCCATACCTCTGGTGGGGAAGACTTTGTTGAAACTCAAGCAAGACCGAGGCACCATGATTCTGATTGCTCCTTTTTGGCCGCGTCAGATCTGGTTCCCTCTTCTTCTGGAGTTGTCCTCCGAAGAACCGTGGAGATTGGAGTGTTTTCCGACCCTCATCACGCAGGACGAAGGGGCGCTTCTGCATCCCAACCTCCGGTCCCTGGCTCTCACGGCCTGGATGTTGAGAGCGTAGACTTTGCCTCTTTGGGTCTGTCAGAGGGTGTCTCCCGCATCTTGCTTGCTTCCAGGAAAGATTCCACTAAGAGAAGTTACTTCTTTCTGTGGAGGAGGTTTGCCGTCTGGTGTGACAGCAAGGCCCTAGATCCTCGCTCTTGTCCTACACAGACCCTGCTTGAATACCTTCTGCACTTGTCTGAGTCTGGTCTCATGACCAACTCGGTAAGGGTTCACCTTAGTGCGATTAGTGCATACCATTACCGTGTGGAAGGTAAGCCGATCTCAGGACAGCCTTTAGTGGTTCGCTTCATGAGAGGTTTGCTTTTGTCAAAGCCCCCTGTCAAGCCTCCGACAGTGTCATGGGATCTCAATGTCGTTCTCACCCAGCTGATGAAACCTCCTTTTGAGCCACTGAATTCCTGCCATCTGAAGTACTTGACCTGGAAGGTCATTTTCTTGGTGGCAGTTACTTCAGCTCGTAGAGTCAGTGAGCTTCAGGCCCTGGTAGCCCAGGCCCCTTACACAAAATTTCATCATAACAGAGTAGTCCTCCGCACTCACCCTAAGTTTCTGCCAAAGGTTGTGTTGGAGTTCCATCTGAACCAGTCAATTGTCTTGCCAACATTCTTTCCCCGTCCTCATTCCTGCCCTGCTGAACGTCAGCTGCACACATTGGACTGCAAGAGAGCATTGGCCTTCTATCTGGAGCGGAGACAGTCCGCCCAATTGTTTGTTTCTTTTGATCCCAGGGGAGTGGCTGTAGGAAACCGCACCATATCCAATTGGCTAGCAGATTGCATTTCCTTCACTTACGCCCAGGCTGGGCTGGCTCTTGAGGGTCATGTCACGGCTCATAATGTTAGAGGCATGGCAGCGTCGGTAGCCCACTTGAAGTCAGCCACTATTGAAGAGATTTGCAAAGCTACGACGTGGTCATCTGTCCATACATTCACATCTCATTACTGCCTGCAGCAGGATACCCGTCGCGACAGTCGGTTCGGGCTTCAGATTCTGTTCGGGGTTTAGAATCCAACTCCATCCCCCTAGGCCCATGTTTGTTCTGTTCCAGGCTGCACTCTCAGTTAGTTGGTAAATTTTTTAGGTCAATCTCAGTTATGTCCTCGCCGTTGCGAGGCCCAATTGACCATGGTTGTTGTTTTGAGTGAGCCTGGGGGCTAGGGATACCCCATCAGTGAGAACAAGCAGCCTGCTTGTCCTCGGAGAAAACGAATGCTACATACCTGTAGAAGGTATTCTCCGAGGACAGCAGGCTGATTGTTCTCACAAACCCGCCCGCCTCCCCTTTGGAGTTGTGTCTTCCCTAGTCTTTGTCTTGCTACATATGAGACTGGCCGGCACGAGCCGGTTTTGGGCGGGAAGACGGCCGCGCATGCGCGGTGCGCATCGGCGCGCGAGGGCTAGGAAAGGCTTTTGCTAGTGAAGATTCCGATTGGAGGGGCTGCCGTGGACGTCACCCATCAGTGAGAACAATCAGCCTGCTGTCCTCTGAGAATACCTTCTACAGGTATGTAGCATTCGCTTTGCGCACCACCACTTTATATCCTTCCCGTGCACACTTATATTCAAGCATGCTGTCACACCTCCCCTCTCTTGCTTACAAACACGCACGCACTCTGTTAGCAAAATGCCTGTAGTTTAGTTTAATAAAAACTTGATATACCACACTTCACAAACACAGAGCTCTTTTCAACTTATTTAATTGGACTGTTTCCATTTCTTCAGTAGATGGCAGTCTTGCTATTTAATTCTTGGGGATCCACACCATGCCTTTACCCTATACATTCTTGAGAAATTCATCTTGGAAATAACCACCTTCCATCTTTCTGAGCCCTTTTTGCTTCTCAAAAGCAGCAAAAAAAAAAAAAAAAAATTGGAAGGGGGAGTAATATTCAGCTGTCAGCAAGCTTTGGCACTGAATATTCAGGGCTAATTTTCCTGCTGCTAGCTGCCAGAGTTAATACGGTTCCTGTTTGGTATTCAGCAGGGTCCAGGTTTCCTGGAGCCCTCTAAGCCCCCTCCTGTCTCCCAAAACAGCTCACCTCATTCCCTTTCCTCTCCCTGCAACCTAAGACATTCCAGACTTCCTCCCCACCCCCAGAATATTCCTCTAACTTCCCGGTCTAGATAGGCCTGGTGGGGGGGAGGGGGGATATATCTCGGTTCCATGGCAGTCCAGTGGGAGAAAGAGGAAAGCCCACTCCTGTCCCTTGAGGCTGGCTGAAGAAAATGGCTGCCGAGACCTCTTGCGCTAGCTCCTGTATTTGTGTTGTACCATGAGGCTGCGTCGAGAGGTCTCAGCATCCATTTTCTTCAAGTAGTCGCAAGGAGCAGGAGTGAGTGGGATTTGCTGTTGCCCCCACTGGATCAACAGAGAAATGAAGTAGGCTTTCTGAGAAGTTCTGAGAGAAGAGGACATTTCTCTGGTAAGTGAACGCTACTTTGCTTGTGCTTTGGGAACTTAAAGATTGGGGTTTAAAGGAGGAATTGTAGGTTAGTGTTAGGCAAACTTAAAAAGCAAATTTCAACAGCTAACAGAAAACAGCTAATCTGCATAGTCTTTTCCACTTAGTTTTAAAAGCCATGTACCACAGCATTAACAGATAGAATCTAACAGCCACTGCAGGATCTAATTTAGTACTCCACCCCTAGGACAACTCCTCATTTATAGTCAGTTATTGTAATTAGGGTAACAAGCAAGGAGTGCTCTTATAGAGTTTTAAATACATTTCATTACCATCTAAGAAGGAAACACTAAATAAATCACACAATATTCTATATAAACTAAAAGACATTTTTATATTAGGCTAATATCCTTAATACTGTAGCAAGTTTTAAAATATTGGAAAACTCAAAAACACTAAGATGGAGTCAGCAGTCCAGCAGCGAGAGGGGTGCTATCCAGTCTTTTGCATTGAGTGTCACATGTATGATTATCTCCCAGTTGGTGAGATGTCATATGTTTGCGCCCGATGCAAAGAGCTCCTAGCTCTTAGAGAACATGTCCGTTCTCTTGAGGCTAGAGTAGCAGACTTGGTGGAGCTGAGGGAGACAGAGAGGTACATAGAGGAGACCTACAGGGATGTTGTAGAGAGGTCCCACCTCCAGTCTAGTAGCCCTTGTGCTACCTTGGAGGAGGGAGGTCTCCTAGAAGGAGAGCATCACCCTGGTGAAGTAGGAAGTACTCCTGTAGCCAGGACCTGCCCACCAGGGGATGTACTATCCTCTCGCACCGAGGATATGTCTCCAGGTGCTGCCCGGGAGGGAAAGGTTAGGACAGCTGTTGTAGTTGGTGATTCGATCATTAGGCATATAGATAGCTGGGTGGCTGGTGGACGTGAGGATCGCCTGGTGACTTGCCTGCCTGGTGCGAAGGTGGCGGACCTCACACGTCACCTAGATAGGATTTTAGATAGTGCTGGGGAGGAGTCCGCTGTCTTGGTACATGTGGGTACCAATGACATAGGAAAATGTGGGAGAGAGGTTCTGGAAGCCAAATTTAGGCTCTTAGGTAGAAAGCTCAAATCCAGATCCTCTAGGGTAGCATTTTCTGAAATGCTACCTGTTCCACGTGCAGGGCCCAAGAGACAGGCAGAGCTCCAGAGTCTCAATGCGTGGATGAGACGATGGTGCAGGGAGGAGGGTTTTAGATTTGTTAGGAACTGGGCAACATTCTGGGGAAGGGGGAGCCTATTCCGAAAGGATGGGCTCCACCTTAACCAGGGTGGGATCAGGCTGCTGGCATCGGCATTTAAAAAGGAGATAGAGCAGCTTTTAAACTAGAAATGGGGGGAAGGCCGACAGTCGCTCAAAAGCACATGGTTCGGGAAAAGGTATCTTGCAATGATACCTCACAAACAGGGAAGATAGGGTTTCTGGATAGTGAGGTTGCACAACAGACCGTGGTAGGCCAGGTGCCCTTAAATACAACTAAAGATCAGACAAAAGATGTCAAATCAATAGTGTCAGGTACTAAGCATCATGCAAATAAGAACAACAAACATACTCTGAAATGTCTATATGCAAATGCTAGGAGTCTAAGAAATAAGATGGGAGAGTTGGAATATATTGCACTAAATGAAAAATTGGATATAATAGGCATTACTGAGACCTGGTGGAAGGAGGATAACCAGTGGGACACTGTCATACCGGGGTACAAAGTATATTGTAATGATAGGGTGGACCGGACTGGTGGAGGGGTAGCATTGTATATTAACGAGAGCCTTGACTCAGATAGATTACAAATTCAGCAGGACACAAATCACACCTTTGAATCACTGAGGGTTGAAATTCCATGTATAAAAGGGAAAAAAATGGTGATAGGAGTTTACTACCGTCCGCCTCGCCAGGATGAGCAGGTAGACACAGAAATGATAAAAGAAATCAGAGACGCGAACAAAATGGGCAATGTGATAATAATGGGTGACTTCAATTATCCAAATATAGACTGGGTAAATGTAACATCGGGACACACTACAGAGATACAATTCCTTGATGAAATCAAGGACAGCTTTATGGAGCAACTGGTGCAGGAGCCGACGAGAGAAGGAAAAATTCTAGACTTGGTCCTTAGTGGAGCGCATGATCTGGTGAGGGACGTTATGGTACTGGGGCCGCTTGATAACAGTGACCATAATATGATCAGTTTTGACATCGACCTTGAAGTAACTGTACACAGAAAGTCAAATACGTTTAGCGTTTAACTTTAAAAAAGGAGACTATGATAAAATGAGAAGAACGGTAAAAAAAAAACTTAGGGGGGCAACTGAGAGAGTAAAAACTGTACAACAGGCGTGGACGCTGTTCAAAAATACCATCCTGGAGGCCCAGGCCATACATATTCCGCAAATTAGAAAAGAAAGACGGAAGTCCAAAAGACACCCGGCCTGGTTGAAAAGTGAGGTGAAGGAAGCTATTAGGGCTAAAAGAAACGCCTTCAGAAAATGGAAGAAGGAACCGTCTGAAAATAACAAGAAACAGCATAAGGAGTGTCAAAGCAAATGCAAGGCGCAGATTAAGAAGGCCAAGAGGGAGTATGAAAAAAAGATAGCATTAGAGGCAAAAAAACATAGTAAAAATTTTTTTCGGTATATTAAAAGCAGGAAGCCGGCAAAAGAATCGGTTGGGCCGCTGGATGACCGAGGGGTAAAAGGGGCGATCAAGGAAGACAAAGACGTAGCGGAGAGACTGAACAAATTCTTTGCTTCGGTCTTCACCGAGGAAGATTTGGGTGGGATACCGGTGTCGGAAATGGTATTTCAAGCGGACAAGTCGGAGAAACTTACTGACTTCACGGTAAACCTGGAGGACGTAATGGGGCAGTTCGGCAAACTGAAGAGTAGCAAATCTCCTGGACCGGATGGTATTCATCCTAGAGTACTGATAGAACTGAAAAACGAGCTTGCGGAGCTACTGCTAGTGATATGCAACTTATCCTTAAAATCGAGCGTGGTACCGGAAGATTGGAGGGTGGCCAATGTTAACGCCCATTTTTAAAAAAGGCTCCAGGGGAGATCCGGGAAATTATAGACCAGTGAGTCTGACGTCGGTGCCTGGGAAAATGGTAGAGGCTATTATTAAAAACAAAATTACAGAGCACATCCGAGGACATGGATTACTGAGACCAAGTCAGCATGGCTTTTGTGTGGGGAAATCTTGCCTGACCAATTTACTTCAATTCTTTGAAGGAGTGAACAAACATGTGGACAAAGGGGAGTCGGTTGATATTGTGTATCTGGATTTTCAAAAGGCATTTGACAAGGTACCTCATGAAAGGCTACAGAGGAAATTGGAGGGTCATGGGATAGGAGGAAATGTCCTATTGTGGATTAAAAACTGGTTGAAGGATAGGAAACAGAGAGTGGGGTTAAATGGGCAGTATTCACAATGGAGAAGGGTAGTTAGTGGGGTTCCTCAAGGGTCCGTGCTAGGACCGCTGCTTTTTAATATATTTATAAATGATTTAGAGATGGGAGTAACTAGCGAGGTAATTAAATTTGCTGATGACACAAAGTTATTCAAAGTCGTTAAATCACGACAGGATTGTGAAAAATTACAAGAGGACCTTACGAGACTGGGCGGCTAAATGGCAGATGATGTTTAATGTGAGCAAGTGCAAGGTGATGCATGTGGGAAAAAAGAACCCGAATTATAGCTACGTCATGCAAGGTTCCACTTTAGGAGTTACGGACCAAGAAAGGGATCTGGGTGTCGTCGTCGATAACACACTGAAACCTTCTGCTCAGTGTGCTGCTGCGGCTAAGAAAGCGAATAGAATGTTGGGTATTATTAGGAAAGTTATGGAAAACAGGTGTGAGGATGTTATAATGCCGTTGTATCGCTCCATGGTGCGACCGCACCTTGAGTATTGTGTTCAATTCTGGTCGCCGCATCTCAAGAAAGATATAGTAGAATTGGAAAAGGTGCAGCGAAGGGCGACTAAAATGATAGCGGGGATGGGACGACTTCCCTATGAAGAAAGACTAAGGAGGCTAGGGCTATACAGCTTGGAGAAGAGACGGCTGAGGGGAGACATGATAGAGGTATATAAAATAATGAGTGGAGTGGAACAGGTGGATGTGAAGCTTCTGTTCACGCTTTCCAAAAATACTAGGACTAGGGGGCATGCGATGAAACTACAGTGTAGTAAATTTAAAACAAATCGGAGAAAATTTTTCTTCACCCAACGTGTAATTAAACTCTGGAATTCATTGCCGGAGAAAGTGGTGAAGGCGGTTAGCTTAGCAGAGTTTAAAAAGGGGTTGGACGGTTTCCTAAAGGACAAGTCCATATACCGCTACTAAACGGACTTGGAAAAATCCAAAATTCCAGGAATAACATGTATAGAATGTTTGTACGTTTGGGAAGCTTGCCAGGTGCCCTTGGCCTGGATTGGCCGCTGTCGTGGACAGGATGCTGGGCTCGATGGACCCTTGGTCTTTTCCCAGTATGGCATTACTTATGTACTTATGTACTTATGCTTGGGGTAGGGAGGCCTATCTAGACCTGAGGCTGGGGATTTGAGGGTTTCAGAGATGTTTGGGGGGGGGGGGGGGGTTCTGAACATGGCTTTCTGGGGGGAGGGGGAAGGGAAGGCAGGGGCTTTTTCAGGGGGGGGGGGGAGCAGGAGAGGCCTCAGGGGGCTCCAGGAAACCTTGAGATAATTATGTGAGTCCCAGCACGTAATATTACCAGTTCCCTCTTAACCTCCTGCTTCTCCCCAGTACCGCCCCTGACCTGCCCATTTTTTTAATGGCTGGTCAGAGGTGATTTTCAGTGGCACTGCTCTGTTAAGTGCCACTGAATATCAGTGGTTGGATTTTCGAGCAATTTAAGTGAACTGGAGCCTGTCCTGTCCGTGGAAATCACTTTGACTATCGGATAGAGGTTTTTTTTTTTTCCTTTGCTCATCTAAAGAAATGTCTGCAGCTAAACTGAAAGCTGAATAAATTCATTCAAAGGTCTGATGCAGACTACAATAGAATATTTTCTTTGGGTGTGTCTTTATTTATTTTACAAATTCAAGAGGCTCTTTGTTATGAGTACCATGTTATTACAATCAAGCAAAGTAGGTAAAGCAAAAGATCAATGGGTGTAAAACAAGCCATAGACAAGCATAGGTTTGCAAACAAGTCATAAGCAACAACAAACATGATATAACAGTAGAACAGAACAGTAACCGCCAGGTGTTTTTTTAAAGGTTATTATAGAAATGCAAAGTGATGCACTTAGGGAGTAGAAATCCAAGGGAGACGTATGTGTTAGGCGGGGAGAGTCTGATAGGCACGGATGGGGAGAGGGATCTTGGGGTGGCAGTAGCTAGAAGATTGCTAGGCTGTATAGAGAGAGGAGTGACCAGCAGAAGAAAGGAGGTTTTAATGCCTCTGTATAAGACGTTGGTGAGGCCCCACCTGGAGTATTGTGTTCAGTTTTGGAGGCCGTATCTTGCGAAGGATGTTAAAAAAATGGAAGCGGTGCAAAGAAAAGCTACGAGGATGGTAAGGGATTTACGTTCCAAGACGTATGAAGAGAGGCTTGCTGACCTGAACATGTACACCCTGGAGGAAAGGAGGAACAGGGGCGATATGATACAGATGTTCAAATATTTGAAAGGTATTAATCCGCAAACAAATCTTTTCCGGAGATGGGAAGGCGGTAGAACGAGAGGACATGAAATGAGATTGAAGGGGGGCAGACTCAGGAAAGATATCAGGAAGTATTTTTTCACGGAGAGGGTGGTGGACGCTTGGAATGCCCTCCCGCGGGAGGTGGTGGAGATGAAAACGGTAACGGAGTTCAAACATGCGTGGGATATGCATAGAGGAATCCTGTGCAGAAGGAATGGATCCTCAGAAGCTTAGCTGAAATTGGGTGGCGGAGCAGGTGGGGGAAGAGAGGTTGGTGGTTGGGAGGCGAGGATAGGGGAGGGCAGACTTATACGGTCTGTACCAGAGCCGGTGATGGGAGGCGGGACTGGTGGTTGGGAGGCGGGAAATACTGCTGGGCAGACTTATATGGTCTGTGCCCTGAAAAGGACAGGTACAAATTCAAGGTAAGGTATACACATATGAGTTTGTCTTGGGCAGACTGGATGGACCATGCAGGTCTTTTTCTGCCGTCATCTACTATGTTACTTCAAACTGGCAACCCGCAGAAAAAGGGAAAGAAAGAAAAGAGAAGAGAAGAAATAAAATACCTCACAAACACAACCCACCCAGCCCTACCAACCCACTAACGAAAGGAAAAGGGGGAAGGGGGAACAAGAGTTGACTAGAGTTGGAGCTTATCCTTAAGGTGGGCCCCAGACCTTTTCCCAGTCTGGGAGAGGTTTATGCTGGACCAGTTTGGCTGCACATAGACAATGGCGAACAAGGA
Source organism: Microcaecilia unicolor (assembly GCF_901765095.1). Lineage (NCBI taxonomy): Eukaryota > Metazoa > Chordata > Amphibia > Gymnophiona > Siphonopidae > Microcaecilia > Microcaecilia unicolor. The sequence continues at coordinate 231,257,476 of NC_044036.1, forward strand.
AGAGCTTAGCTAAGGTATATCCTGGTATCTGTTTATTAAGCAAAACAATATCAGGGTCTCAGGAAGCCAATGGGCTCATCAGTATCTTTATCTAGACTTGGACACTGTTCCAGTGGGCCTTGGCTTCTGGGCAGGACCACCAGATGTGCAGTAAGGTATCCCTCCTATCACAGTGCCTCCATCAGGCTGGAGAGACTGTTGGAAACCAGTGATGTAACCTGTCTGGGACTAAGTACCAACAGTAGAATAACTTAGCGTGGTTTTCTTGAATGTTTGTGGATACTGCCAAATGAGAAAGCAATGACTCCAAGGCATCCCAATCAGCAGTTTTATACACTACACGCAGGTCTCTTTCGCTCCTAACCAGTCCTTTGTTTAAGATCTAGAGGATCAAGTTCTCTGAGAGAGCCATATAGGGCCACAACCAGGAACTTTGTTGTGTGAAAATACTTGCAAACATCCTCCAAAAAGGAAGAACCACCAGGGAGTCAAGCCTTAATTTTTTTACGAGGAGCAAATGTGAGATCTGCCAATAGGCAGCTGTGGAGAGAGTTGATAGGTATGAGTCAACAAGGTGGACTCAACAAAAAGCTGGCTTCAGGTAGTGAAACCCAAGCCCTCCCACATCTGAAAGACTAGCAAGGAGGAAACAATGGGTTGTACCATATAGGAGAGAATTTGAATAACTGGAATTCATGAAGCTTACTCATAGTGTTCCAAGTGTGCAAGGTAGCAAGATATGTACTTGTGGCAAGACAACAGGACTTCCTACAAAGCCAAATTAAATAGTACAGAGGAACAGTTTCCACCATTTTCTGTTCAATCCCAACCCAATGTTTATGAGGGTGGTTCTGAAACTATTTAGCTGTGACTCTAGCTTGCACTGCTCTGTAGTAAAGACTCAAGTTTGGTACTATCAGACCACCTGTCTTCCTAATGCAAAAGAGAACCCTCCGAGAGAATCTCTGTTTTTGTCCAGCCAAATAAACTTGAAATTATCATTTTGCAAGGCAGAAAGAAAATACCAAGGTACAGCTATAGATAAAGCTTGGAATAGGTACAAAAGTTTAGATTGAATGTTCATTTTAATAGTGGCAATGTGACTGAACCATGAAACAGTTGGGGATCTCCAATGCAGAATGTCCTCCTTGATCATAGCGGAAAGCTTAAAATCAGTAGCAGAAAACAAACCAGAGGGCTGAGCCATCAGATGAACACCTAGGCATTTTAAGCTTCTGTTACTCATTGAAATGGAAAGGAAGTCTGTAAAGTTTTGACAACTACTTGGTCTAATGTAATATTAAAGACCTGTCTTTCCCATGTTAACTTTAAATCCCAAGACTAGAGTAATGCTCAGTCTCTTTCAATAAATTGGGCAGGGTGGTCAATGGTGACGTCAGGGAGAGCAATACATCATCAACATAGTAACATAATAAGTGACGGCTGATAAGGACCTGTACCGTCCATCCAGTCTGCCCAACAAGATAAACTCATTTTACTTGATATGTGATACTTTATATATATATATATATATAGCACCAGTTTTGCTTCCCAATTACTAGCGTCACCACCCAATCTCCGCTAAGATTTTGTGGATCCATCAGGGAGTGGAGGAGTAGCCTAGTGGTTATTGCAGTGGACTTTGATCCTGGGGAACTGAGTTTGATTCCTACTGCAGCTCCTTGTGACTCTGAGCAAGTCACTTAACTCTCCATTGCCCCTGGTACAAAATAAGTACCTGAATATATGTAAACCACTTTGAATGTAGTTGCAAAAACCTCAGAAAGGCGGTATATCAAGTGCCAATTCCCTTTCCCTAAGGATTCCATTACCGTTTTCACTTCCACCATCTCCTGAGGGAGGGCATTTCACGTATGCACCACCCTCTCCATGAAAAAATACTTGACATTTGAGTCTGTCCCCTTCATCCTCAATTCACGTCCTGTAAGTTCTACCAACTTTCTGTCTCCAGAAAAGGTTTGTTTGCGGATTAATGCCTTCAAATATTTGAACGTCTGTATCATGTCACCCCTGTTTCTCCTTTCCTCCAAGGTCGGCAAGTCTCTCGTACGGTTTGCAATGCAAATCCCATACCATATTCCAAGCTTTTCTTTGCACCGCTTCCAGCCTTTTTACATCTTTAGCATGACACGGCCTTCAAAACTGAACAGAATACTCCAAGTTTTTATTATTATTATTATTTATTGCATTTGTATCCCACATTTTCCCACCTCTTTGCAGGCTCAATGTGGCTTGCAATACTTCGTGAATGGTGGAATTACATTAGAAGATAGACATTTTGTATTATAGAGGATGTTGGGTAACATGATAATGACTTACAGTGTATCAAAAATGGTGGAAAAGCATTAGAAATTAGACTATAAATGTTACAGAAGAATTTTGGGTAACATGGTGATGATAAAACATAATAGTCATATAGCAAGTAGAAGTTGTAGAGCAGTTCTGAGTATATATGGAGGAATGGTGTGTGTTCACATTTGTTGATCTTTGTGGTATACTTTGTTAAGGAGATGGGTCTTCAGTAGTTTGCAGAAGTTGGTTAGTTCGTAAGTCGTTTTTAAGTTGTGCGGCAGTGCGTTCCATAACGTTGTACTCAAGTAGGTAAAGTTTGACGCATGCGTTATTTTGTATTTTAGACCTTTGCAGTTGGGGAAGTGCAGATTAAGGAATGTGCGAGATGATATTTTAGCGTTTCTGGGTGGTAAGTCTATCAAGTCTCACATGTAGGCTGGTGCGTCTCCGTGAATAATTTTGTGAACTAGAGTGCATATTTTGAACGCGATGCGTTCCTTAAGTGGGAGCCAGTGTAACTTTTCTCGTAGGGGTTTAGCACTTTCATATTTTATTTTACCGAATATGAGTCTAGCTGCAGTTTTCTGTGCTGTCTGTAGTTTCTTGATTATTTTTAAGTAGAGGAGTGTGGTAGACGTGTTAGTCCACCCTTAAGGTTATCAATAGAAATCAAACAAAATAAAACATGGAAAAGAAAATAAGATGATACCTTTTTTATTGGACATAACTTAATACATTTCTTGATTAGCTTTCGAAGGTTACCCTTCTTCCTCAGATCGGAAATAAGCAAATGTGCTAGCTGACAGTGTATATAAGTGAAAACATTCAAGCATTACTATGACAGTCTGACAGGGTGGGAGGATGGGGGTGGGTAGGAGGTATGCATGGGGACATCAAAGCATATCATTGATATTCTAACAGGATGGGTGTGGATAGGTGAGGGGAGGGTGATCAACAGAGACATTTTTTTGATTATTTTGTATATTGACATTTTTTATTATTTTTGTACTTTTGGGGGATTTTGCCAGGTATTTGTGACCTGGATTGGCCACTGTTGGAAACAGGATGCTGGGCTTGTGGACCTTTGGTCTGCCCCGGTATGGCAATACTTATTTATGGTATTCATCCCAGAGTACTGATAGAATTGAAAAATGAACTGGTGGAACTATTGTTAGTAACATGTAATTTATGTTTAAAATCGTACGTAGTACTGGAAGATTGGAGGGTAGCCAATGCAATTCCAATATTTAAAAAAGGTTTCAGAGGGGATCCAGGAAATTATAGACCAGTGAGCCTGACGTCAGTGCGGGGCAAAATGGTAGAGACTATTATAAAGGACAAAATTACAGAGCATATTCGAAAGCATGGATTAATGAGACAAAGCCAACATGGATTTAGTGAAGGGAAATCTTGCCTCACCAATCTATTACACTTCTTTGAAGGGGTGAACAAGCATGTAGATAAAGGCAAGCTGGTTGATATTGTGTATCTGAATTTTCAGAAGGCATTTGACAAAGTACCTCATGAAAGACTCCAGAGGAAATTGGAGAGTCATGGGATAGGAGGTGGTGTCCTATTGTGAATTAAAAACTGGTTAAAAGATAGAAAACAGTAGGGTTAAATGGTCAGTATTCTCAATGGAGAAGGGTAGTTAGTGGAGTTCCCCAGGGGTCTGTGCTGGGACTGCTGGTTTTTAACATATTTATAAATGATCTAGAGATGAGAGTAATTAATGAGGTAATTAAATTTGCTGACGTCACAAAATTATTCAAAGTTGTTAAATTGCAAGAGGATTGTGAAAAATTACAAGAGGACCTTACGAGACTGGGAGACTGGGTGTCTAAATGGCAGATGAAGTTTAATGTGTGCAAGTGTAAAGTGATGCATGTGGGAAAGAGGAACCCGAACTATAGCTACATAATGCAATGTTCCACGTTAGGAGTCACCAATCAAAAAAGTTATCTCGGCGTTGTTGTTGATGATGCTTGGAAACCCTCTGCTCGGTGTTCGGAGGCTAAGAAAGCAAATAGAATGTTAGGTATCATTAGGAAAGGAATGGAAAACAAAAGTGTGAACGTTATAATGCCTTTGTATCGGTCCATGTTGTGACCGCTCCTCGAATATTGTGTTGTATTCTGATTGCCGCATCTCAAGATATGGTGGAATTAGAAAAGGTACAGAGAAGGGCAATGATGGGAAGACTTCCCTATGAGGAAAGGCTAAAGCATCTAGGGCTCTTCAGCTTGGAGAAAAGACAGCTGATGGGAGATATGGTAGAGGTCTATAAAATAATGAGTGGAGTGGAACGGGTACTCGTGAATCATTTATTTACTATTTCCAAAAAATACTAGGACTAGGGGGCATGCAATGAAGCTACAAAGTAGTAAATTGAATACGAATCTGAGAATTTTTCTTCACTCAATGTGTAATTAAACTCTGGAATTCATTGTCAGAGAATGTGTTAAAGGCAGTTAGCTTAGCGGGGTTTTAAAAAGGTCTGCACGACTTCCTAAAGAAAAAGTCCATAGACCATTATTAGACTTGGGGAAAATCCACTGCTTTTTTTTCTGGGATAAGCAGCATAAAATGTATTGATGTTTTTTGGGATCTTGCCAGGTATTTGTGACCTGGATTGGCCACTGTTGGAAACAGGATACTGGGCTTGATGGATCTTTGACCTGTCCCAGTGTGGCGATACTTATGTACTTATTATTATTATTACATTACATTTGTACCCCGCGCTTTCCCACACATAGGTTCAATGCGGCTTACATAGTAAGTAGAGTTACAAATTCTAGTAAGGAGAATATTACAAACTGTAGTAAACATAGTAATAGTAAGGTTTTGAGAATATGCAAATTGAACATTAAGAGGTAAGCAAAGAAGGATAAGCAAGGGTAAAAAGAGATAGATGACGCTGGTGGTGTTAAAAGTGCAAAAAAATAATAACAATAAAATGTACTTATGTCATTCAATCTTACTATCAGGTCTTCTTTTTTTTTTTTTTTACTGCATCTATCTACAAATTGTTTTCCTTATCATCAAGCAGATGAAGCCATTACGTATGGGTTGTGTCCATCAACCAGCAGGGGGAGATAGAGAGCACTCACCTTTTCACAGTGTCTCATGGCCAGCCAGCTCCACTGCCTCATTATTCTCTATCTCCCCAAGCAGGGTGGCTGCAGCTTCTTCGAGCTCCATCAAAAATCTGCCTGGGGGTGGCTCCTGGCTTGCCAGTTGTTAGCCAGGGTGTTAGAGGCTATAGCAGCTTCACTTTGAAGGCACATAGGTTAGCCCTTTCCCTGCCTTACCCATGCCCCGTGGATGTGGACATATTAGCTTGCTTTTCCCTGTCCTTTCCCACTCAGTGGATGCAGGCACATTGGTTCGCCTTTCCCTGCCTTTCCCACTCATCTGAGCCTCCGGAGCTCTTATTACCTCTGCTTTCCTCACAGCGTTAAAAAAAAATGGAACAGAGGTTTTCCTTTGATTCTTCTATGGGACCGGAGCTGTGATACTCGGTCCGGTGAGGTAAGAGTGTTTTCTAACTCCTCCAGGGTGGGCCCGCGATCGGGACATTTTTGGCGCGAAACCGCCACTTTGAATTTTCCCGCCGTTTTCGGCGATGGCTGCAGAGAATGTAAAGCGCTGTTCCCGGTGTGGCAAGTGCAAATCAGCAGCGGGGCTCTGTAAATCGTGCTGTACAGGTGTAAGAGCCGGCCCGAGCATGGCGAGCGATGATTCTTCCCGCTCAGAGCTGGCAGCAGATGCCATTTTGAATTCTCCGCATGGCGCGGCCTCCGTAGAGACTGAGAGCCCTGAGCCTGGTGGGGGACTTCGAATTGAGGCTATTCAGGGAGCGGCTAGCCCCGGACGGGATCTGGGTGCCCAGGGTGAGTTTTTCTCCCCTGATTTTGTGTTATTATTACATAAAGCATACATGCTGAAAAGAGCTCTCTCTCAAGGGTCGTCTGAGGCCCCTTCTATTGTCCCCCCCCCCCCCCCCCCCCCCGGTGGATTCTGGCCTGGGACTGCCCGCTGAGGCTATTTTCCCTGATAATTGGCATAAAGAAAAGCGTAGAAGGGCTAATTCCCCTTCAGATTGTGGTGCACCTCCTCCCCCCCCCCCCCCCCCCCCCCCCCCCCCCATGGTCGGTCTGTGAAGATTCAGAGAGTTCTGGCAGGCCTTGGTGGTCTGAGGAGCCAGAGTCAGGTGCAGAATTACCACAGGATCTGGATGATCCCTCCGCAGTGTGGATTTTCCACCGTGATGAGCTGCCAGCGCTTATTTCAGATGCCCTACAGGTCCTTTCTATTGAAGAGCCTGACAGTGGCACAGCCTCCTCTGTGAATCCTAGGATGGCTAGTACCAAAAAACCTGCTCGAGCCTTTCCTTTGCATGACTCCATCCAAGAGCTTATTTCTGCTCAGTGGGCTGACCCCGAGGGACCTTTGAAAGTTTCCAGGGCTATGGGGCAGGGGCGTGGGGCCACAGGGGCCTGGGCCCCCGCAGATTTCGCCCTGGCCCCCCTCCCCGCCGTCAACCCTCCCCCGCTGCTTACTTTTGTTGGCGGGGGGCCCCAACCCCCGCCAGCCGAGGTCCGACCCGAAGTCTTCACATTTTGTCTTCCTCCGTGGCCATGCTGCAAGGAAGTAACGCTGCAGTGCTGATTCGTTGAATCCAGTTCGGAGTCTGACGTCGCAGCACGTTGTACGTACAACATGCTGCGACGTCAGACTCTGAACCGGATTCAATGAATCAGCACTGCAGCGTTACTTCCTTGCAGCATGGCCACGGAGGAAGACAAAATGTGAAGACTTCGGGTCGGACCTCAGCTGGCGGGGGTTGGGGCCCCCCGCCAGCAAAAGTAAGCAGCGGGGGAGGGTTGACGGTGGGGAGGGGGGTGGAGAGAGGCGGCGGGGGGGGGGAAAGGGAGGCAAAAATGTGCCCCCCTCTCTGGCTCTGGCCCCCCCTACCGCCGGATTCCAGATACGCCCCTGCTATGGGGCAATTATACCCTCTGCGTGAGGCATAGGCGATCGGTGGCCCAACTGTTTGGGGAGGCTAAAGGGGGCGGGGTTAGGGTGGGGTCAGGGGTGGAGCTTAAATCCATAATTGTCTGATCACACACAGAAAAAAAAAAAAAAAAATAAATGTCACAATTAATACCTTTTATTAAATTTAGATATTAGTTATGTATCATATGTCGAAGAATAAAGTGATTGCTCAAAGGATATACTAACCACAATCGCTCAACTGCAAAACACTATGTACAACTTTGTGCAAAAACACACTCTGAACCTTACTGTACCATAAATATTACACTGGGCAGAACCTAATACACCAATATACCACCCATACTGAAAAATGCAGACCGTCAACAATATTGAATCAAGGGATCATAATTTCACAATTCTCATGTAGAGCCACAAAACATCCTAATTCATGTTTAATGTGGGATAAAATGTCATAAATAAGTAAATAAACTTTTAATGTTGAACACCTAATTCTCAAAGTGGACATATTCCAAACACTATAATGAAAATAAAATGATCTTTTCTACCTTTGTTGTCTGGTGACTTTGTTTTTCTGATTGTGCTGGCCCAGTATCCGATTCTGCTGCTATCTGTCCTCTTAACTCCGTTTCCATTGCTTCCTTTCCATTTATTTGTTTACTTTCCGCCTTTCTTCTTCATTTCCTGTCCTACATCCGTAAGAAAAAACTGGGTCCTCCGCAAACTTGACTGTCCAGTGGATCCAGCTTTTGCCTATTCTTCATCCATGTGCAGTTTTTCTACTCTCTTCCTTTTCAGTCAGCTCATCTCCTTCCTCACTCCTCCCTCCCCCTCCATGTCCAGCAACCCTCCCCTCTCCCTGCCCTCCCCTCCATCCACCCATGTCTAGCAACTCTCCTCTCCCCTGCCCTTTCCTCTCCCCTTCATCCACCATGTGCAGCAACCCTCCTCTCCCCCTGCCCTCCATCCACCCATGTCCAGCAACCCTCCTCTCCCCTTCATCCACCATGTGCAGCAACCCTCCTCTCCCCTTCCTTCCATCCACCCATGTCCAGCAACCCTCCTCTCCCCTGCCCTCTCCTCTCCCCTTCCACCATGTTCAGCAACCCTCCTCTCCTCTCCCGTCTGCCCTCGCTCCCCGATAGGCAGTCCACGTTTCCTTCCTGCCCCCTCCCCGCCGTACCTTTAAATATATTTTTGCTGGAGTCGCGGGCAGCACCGGCATTGAAGGCATCAGCAGGCTCATCTCGGTTCCAGCAGCCTTCCCTCCCAAGTCGCATGATGGCGCCGCCCTCGCAGAAACAGGATATACGTCAGAAGAGGGCGGAGCCATCATGCGACTTGCGAGGGAAGGCTGCTGGAACCGAGATGAGCCTTCTGATGCCTTCAATGCCGGTGCTGCCCAGCGACTCCAGCAAAAATATAATATTTAAAGGTGCGGCGGGGGACGGGGCAGCGTCGGTTGGGCTCTCCCCAAGCCTCTTATACGGGGCGCCTATGGCGTGAGGAGCATTTGGCTCGCTTTGCAATGCCTAAAGTATATGCCCTAGTCACTGCGGTGACAAAGAGAACTACCCTACCTGTGGAAGGAGGAGTTGCCCTGAAGGATATACAAGACCGTAGGCTGGAAGCAGCACTTAAACGGTCCTTTGAAATTGCAGGTCTTACTGTTCGGGCGTCTGCATGCAGTTGTTATGCTGCTAGAGCCTGCCTGGCGTGGTTGCAACAGGCAGTGGAACAGCCCGGAGATGGAGCGGAGCCCTTCTTGGATGTGGCTCCGCGGCTGGAGTCGGCCTTGTCCTTTTTGGCTGATGCCCTTTATGATATTGTCAGAGCTTCGGCTAAACAAATGGCAGTAGCAGTGGCAGCTTGCTGTCTTATTTGGTCCTTTCAAGGCCTTCTTCTATTTGGTGAGGAGTTGGAAAAAAAATTGTTAAAGGCCTGGGAGATCCTAAACCCCAGCGCTTGCCCGAAGATAGGCCGAGGCCTTCCTCCAAGGGCCAGGTGGTCCACTCCTCTTATAGACCTCGCTTCCGTGAAGCTAGAAGGTACCACCCAGGGCGTTCTGCTGGGTTCACTTCTCGTGCCCGTTTTTCAGCAGAGGAACTCCTTTCGCTTGGACAAGCGTTCCGCAGCCACCGGCTCTAGGCCTGGAGTTCAGGGGCGACCCTCTCAATGATGGTGCACCGACCCCCTCCGTCATTGCTGCGGTACAGCCAGGAGAGTTTCTCACATCTCTAGACCTAAAAGAAGCTTACTTGCACATACCAATTTGGCCCCCGCACCAGAAGTTTCTGAGGTTTGCGGTGTTGGGAAAACATTTCCAGTTCCGGGCCTTGACTTTTGGCCTCGCCACAGCTCCTCGAACCTTTTCGAAGGTAGTGGTGGAAGTAGCTCAGCTGCTTTAATCAGACGAGAAGGTATCAGGGTTCACCTGTACCTAGACGACTGGCTCATCAGAGCAGACTCTGTAACAGAGAGCTATCAAGCTACAGCCAGAGTGGTCTCAGTACTTCAGTCTCTAGGCTGGGTCGTCAATATGGCCAAAAGTCACCTGACCCCCTCGCAATCTCTAGAATATTTGGGGGCCAGGTTCGACACAGACTCGGACTATGTATACCTACCCGAGCTAAGGCGGTGCAAGCTTCAGAATCAGGTCCGTCTACTCCTGAGGATGCCCCGCCCGCGAGCTTGGGACATTGTCCAGCTGCTGGGATCGATGACAGCCACATTGGAAGTGGTGCCCTGGGCGAGAGCGCACCTGAGACCTCTACAGTATTCCATACTTCAAAGATGGTCTCCAGTTTCTCAGGATTATCAATGCAGACTTTCTTGGCTCCCTGCGGCCCGACTCGGCATGGAGTGGTGGCTCTCAGACAGCATGCTGCGGCGAGGAATGCCGCTGGTGCTCCCCGATTGGTATCTAGTAGTGACAGGTGCCAGCCTGAAGGGCTGGGGCGCACATTGCAAGGGGAAGCATGCCCAGGGTCTATGGACACCCGAGGAGTCGGAGTGGTCCATCAACTGCTTGGAGTTGAAAGCGGTATATAAGTACATAAGTAATGCCATACTGGGAAAAGACCAAGGGTCCATCGAGCCCAGCATCTTGTCCACGACAGCGGCCAATCCAGGCCAAGGGCACCTGGCAAGCTTCCCAAACGTACAAACATTCTATACATGTTATTCCTGGGATTTTGGATATTTCCATGTCCGTTTAGTAGCGGTTTATGGACTTGTCCTTTAGGAAACCGTCCAACCCCTTTTTAAACTCTGCTAAGCTAACCGCCTTCACCACATTTTCCGGCAATGAATTCCAGAGTTTAATTACACGTTGGGTGAAGAAAACTTTTCTCCGATTAAATTTTAAATTTACTACACTGTAGTTTAATCGCATGCCCCCTAGTCCTAGTATTTTTGGAAAGCGTGAACAGACGCTTCACATCCACCTGTTCCACTCCACTCATTATTTTATATACCTCTATCATGTCTCCCCTCAGCCGTCTCTTCTCCAAGCTGAATAGCCCTAGCCTCCATAGTCTTTCTTCATAGGGAAGTCGTCCCATCCCCGCTATCATTTTAGTTGCCCTTCGCTGCACTTTTTCCAATTGTACTATATCTTTCTTGAGATGCGGCAACCAGAATTGAACACAATACTCAAGGTGCGGTCGCACCATGGAGCGATACAACGGCATTATAACATCCTCACACCTGTTTTCCATACCTTTCCTAATAATACCCAACATTCTATTCGCTTTCCTAGCCGCAGCAGCACACTGAGCAGAAGGTTTCAGTGTGTTATCGACGACAACACCCAGATCCCTTTCTTGGTCCGTAACTCCTAACGTGGAACCTTGCATGACGTAGCTATAATTCGGGTTCTTTTTTCCCACATGCATCACCTTGCATTTGCTCACATTAAACGTCATCTGCCATTTAGCCGCCCAGTCTCCCAGTCTCGTAAGGTCCTCTTGTAATTTTTCACAATCCTGTCGCGAGTTAACGACTTTGAATAACTTTGTGTCATCAGCAAATTTAATTACCTCGCTAGTTACTCCCATCTCTAAATCATTTATAAATATATTAAAAAGCAGTGGTCCTAGCACAGACCCCTGAGGAACCCCACTAACTACCCTTCTCCATTGTGAATACTGCCCATTTAACCCCACTCTCTGTTTCCTATCCTTCAACCAGTTTTTAATCCACAATAGGACATTTCCTCCTATCCCACGACCCTCCAATTTCCTCTGTAGCCTTTCATGAGGTACCTTGTCAAACGCCTTTTGAAAATCCAGATACACAATATCAACCGGCTCCCCTTTGTCCACATGTTTGTTTACTCCTTCAAAGAATTGAAGTAAATTGGTCAGGCAAGATTTCCCCACACAAAAGCCGTGCTGACTCGGTGTTTCAGGCGCTTCTGGCCTTTCAAGTGACCCTGGAAGGATTGGCTGTCAGAGTGATGTTGGACAACACAACAGCAGTGGCCTACATAAATCGACAAGGCGGCACTCAGTGCAGAGCACTGGCCGCGCAGGCCGAAAAGATTTGCCACTGGGTCGAGCTGCATCTTCAGTTTCTGTCGGCAGCTCGCATTGCAGGTCAGAGCAACGTGCAAGCTGATTATCTAAGCAGGCATCAGATCGATCCAGCAGAATGGGAACTAGCAGACGAAGTATTCTTGCAGATATGTGCCAAATGGGGCAAGCCCGTGATGGATTTTATGGCGACAAGTTCAAATGCCAAAGTCCCGTGCTTCTTCAGCAGACGGAGAGATCCTTGCTCGGCAGGGTTGAATGCCTTGACTCAGCCTTGGCCTCCGGGCCTACTATATGTGTTCCCTCCATGGCCATTGATAGGCCGCGTGCTCTTGCGGATTCGGCTGCACCCAGGAGAAGTGGTCCTCATGGACCCGGATTGGCCCAGGAGGCCTTGGTATGCAGACCTCCGACAGATGCTAGTGGAGGCTCCCCTTCCTTTATCTCTGGTACCGAACCTGTTGTCACAGGGCCCGGTAGCCATGGAGGACGCCTGCCGCTTTGGTCTTATGGCATGGCGATTGAGAGGGCGCAATTGAGGGACAAAGGCTATTCAAACGCAGTGATTTCCACTCTCCTGTAGGCCCGCAAGCGTTCCACTTCCATGGCTTATGCCAGGATTTGGCGCCAGTTTGAGTCTTGGTGTGTTTCAAAAGTGATCACACCCATGGGGGCTCCTGTCTCGCCCATTCTGGACTTTTTGCAGGAATGGTGTACAAATAGGCTTGGCCTATAATTCCCTGCGGGTGCAAGTGGCAGCGTTGGCCTCCCTTCGTGGTAAGGTTGAAGGCGTGTCTTTAGCTGCTCATCCAGATGTGGCACGGTTTCTTAGTGGGGTGCTTCGGCTCCGGCCTTCCGTGCGAGCACCCTGTCCAGCTTGGAACCTGGGTCTAGTTTTGAAGGCCCTGCAGGCTTCTCCTTTTGAGCCGCTTCGGCGAGCATCGGAGAAAGATTTGACACTAAAGGCCGTTTTTCTTGTGGCCATTACTTCGGCGAGACGGGTGTCAGAGCTCCAGTTGACTCTATCGAACGCCTTCTCCACATCAAAACTTATGAGCAGAGAAGGCGTTCTGTTCCTCTCCACCCATGCCATAGAGGCGAGTATTTTCCTCATATTCTTTGCTATAGTCCGGCCTCTCACAAAATCAACCTGACTCTCTTCCACCAGAGACGGTAATATCACCGCCAATCTGTTGGCCAGTATTTTAGCGAACATCTTGGCTTCCATGTTAAGTAAAGAGATAGGTCTATAGAATGACGGCTGTACCGGGTCTCGGCCTGGCTTCAGCAGCACCACCATCTGGACTGCTCTTAGAGAATCCGATAATTCTCCATTCTCTACAAATTTATTGAATAGGGCTGCCAGAGATGGCACTATCTGAGGACCTAGTATTTTATAAAATTCATATCGAAAGCCGTCTGGGCCCGGGGCTTTGAACAAAGACCCTTGCTGTATTACTCTATATACTTCCTCTTCCGTAATTTCCTGGTTTAGTCTAGATCTTTGCGCGACCTTTAAAGATGGTAGATCCCTCCCCTCTAAATAAATTTTACTTTCTAATTCATCTGTTTGTGGGTTAGTATATAGCTCCCGATAATAATGACGAAAAGTAGCTGCTATTTCTTTATCCGATCGCACCAAGTCTCCCTCCGGGCTCCTAATTTGCAGTATCTTTTGTTTCCCCTGTTTCCGTCTGATCAGGCCAGCTAACATCTTCCCCTGTTTGTTGCCGTGTAGATAAAGTTGGTATTTGTAGTATTGTAAGGATTTCATTGCTCGGGTATGAGGTAAACTATTCAGGGATGCCTGCAACACCAGCAAATGTTATTTATTTTCTACTGTAGGGTTATTTCCCCATTGTCTAAGAGCCACTCTTATCTGATGCTCTAACCGGATAATCGTTTTGTCCCTTTGTTTTTTTCTTATAACTCGTGTAAGCTATAATTACCCCCCTTAAAACCGCCTTAGCTGTTTCCCAAAACAGTATCGGGTCCGCCCTATGTGCTGCGTTATTGTTTTGAAAGTCCATCCATTGTTTGGCAATGTGTTCCCGAAAACCGTTATCATTCATTAAATATGTGGGAAATTGCCAATTAAACTTATGACCTTCCTGGGTTTTCTTAGTCCACCACACATAAGCGTGGTCGGATACCCCATATGAGCCTATACCCGCCTCCTGGACCAGGGAGAAGAGGTTTCTAGACAACAGCCAGTAGTCGATCCTCGCTTGAGACAAGTGAGCTCTTGAAATATGTGTGTACTGTCTTTCATCAGAGTGTAGCAATCTCCACACATCAATTAAATCAAGAGACTCACAGAGCATAGGTATACCTCTAGTTCTCGCTCCCTTCTCAGCTCTCTGACCTTTTGATGTATCTAAGCTGGGGTCATGGACCGTGTTTAAGTCTCCTCCCATAACTAATGGGACGCCCTCATGTTTGGCAACTGCATGGACCAGCGACCAAAAGAAGGCATGGCTATAAACATTCGGGGCATATACATTTGCTAGCAGCAGTTCCTGTTGGTTAATCTTGATTTTAGTTATTATAAACCTACCATCTCTCGCCCGTCAGCAGCCCTGCGGTTGAATCTCCAGAGTTTTCCTAAAAAGTATCAACACTCCTGCTTTTCGATTTTGAGCTGGTGCTTCCAGTACCTGTCCCACCCACCATCTCTTAAATTTGGCATGTTCCACTGAGGACAGGTAGGTCTCTTGTAAAAATACTATATCGACCTTCTGCCTATTTAAAAGTTGTAAAATCTTCTGCTGCTTAATCAGGGATGTAACACCTCCCACATTCCATGATATAAATCTTAATGGTCTCATCCCTCCCCTTTTGAGAATTTCTTTCTTGTGTACTCCATCTTATCTGTAGTGGGAGGGATCAGCCCAGCCTCTAACCCCACCCTTTTACTCCTGCTAGTAGATGTCATCGCTCTGGAGGGTCGAAGGACCATCCCATCTTGCTCCTTCGTCCTGCTCCTCTTTGATTGCACAGAGTCGAAGTCTGCCCTATCCTCCCCCCTCCCCCCCTCCTTCAATCTGGCACCTTCCCTCTAGCCCTTTATCCAACTCTCCTCCCCTCCAACCCTTCCCCTCCTCTTCCCCCCCCCCCCCCCCATTCCCCCTTGTGTTCTTATACATCCTCTTGTGAGGATTGCCCATCCACAGCTTGCCTGTGCTGGGCTACTCCTATTAAGTCACCTCAAGAATGAGACTCCTCCCCTCCCTTCCAAACAGCCAATCCTTCTTCGTTCCCGTCTCCGTTCCATTAACCTTCCCTGTTACCCGCAATCCTATCAATAATATATCTAAGTACATTAGCAAGTTCCGACATTAATTATATTTAACTTTTGATTTATCGTAACCTACCCTTCCCTTCAGAATGTGCAGCCCTTCAAACAACATCTCAGTCAGCTTTCCGTTTTCTGTTTTACTATTAATTACCAGATAACAACACTTCACAGCTTCAGAGATGGCCACATTAATCCTAGTCATTCACCCCTCTCCCTCCTTTATCCCATGGTCCCTCTTTAGCTAGTACAGTCCGACTCTCATGTAACCTCTGATTATTATCAGTTCGTTTTTACCTCAGGAGGCATACCCGTTATTAAAGTTAGACCTCTAGCAAATCCGCAGTCAAATTCTAAGAGGAATCTAGGTGAACCAGCTATAACGTGAATGTCCATGGCAGTAATCTGCCTATCCTCTGATTTGTCATTATATTGGGTTAGCACTGAGTCTCATGGGTGTGAGGATCTGTGTCGACAGTATCTTACCCATCTCCGATCTCCTCACTCTGATTTCTGATGGGTCGTCAAGTGCAGGATTCCAAAAGGGACCTGGCAAAATTCAATGTGGTCGCTTCTTGCATCTGTGTTGTTCAGGTCTCCCTTCCGCGGATATCAACATCAAACCACTCCAATTGAGTCCAAACCATCCCGATTGTGAACGATTAGGTTACTGTCCCAAAAAGCAATGGTTGAACTGTCTCATCCTGTTCTGCTTTCCGTACTATGTCCTAATTCACTGCGCTTGTTGTGTTTGTGGTAGCTGGTTCAAGTACTCTTGGGCTGCCTCCGGAGTTTCAAAAAAGGTAGCTTTCCCGTCGGAGAATACCATTAGACGGGCAGGGTATAACAATGCAAATTGAATCTGCCTCTTGTGCAGAGCAAAACAGATCTGTGAATACGCCCGTCTAAGGAGTGAGACTCTCACTGAGAAGTCTTGAAAGCAAAGGATCGACCTGTTTTCATATTTAAGGGATCCTTTTATCCTGATTGCTCTGAGAATATCCACTTTGTCGACATAATTGAGAAGTTTGAAAATGACAATTCTCTGGCGCGATTCTCCTTGACGCTTGGGTCCTAGTCTGTGTGCCCGCTCAATTCTTAGTGGGCCTGCCGTTGATTGTAAATTAAGGGTGTTAGTAAGCCATTCTTCCAGAAATATCCGCAGTTCTCCTTCCGAGATTGTTTCTGGCAGTCCCACCAATCGAAGATTGCCCCTACGGGATCTATTTTCAATATCGTCTAATTTAGACTCCAGCTCTGCCACTCTGGATTTTAACGATTCTTTATCCGCCGTGATCTGTTGCATCCGATCTTCCAGATCGGACACTCTCTGGCAGGACGCTGTGAATTCTCCCTTTAGATCCTCCATTTTACCATCCAGCGTTTCCAGTTTACCCGCTATCCTTTCAAACTTGTGATCTAGATTTTGATTCAGCGCGTGGGTTACTTCTGATACAATTTCCGCAACCCATGCGCAGCGGAACTTGGGCCTTCGCTCTCTGTCTCCGCCATTTTGGGGGTTTCCAGTGCTTTTTGTTTCTCTCCCTGTTTCCGCACAGTTTTCGCTGCCATTGAGATTAAAGTCGTACACGCTGATCACGATGTATCCGGTATGGGTTTGCACCTGTCTCAGATTGTGAGGATCGGAATTTGCAGCTATTTAGCAGCTGTTTAGTCGGTCAGGGCCTAGGAGCTCTTCTTACCCACGTTTGCTCTTCAACGTGGCATCACGTGACCTCTATTGAAATTTCTCTCTTTAAAGCTACAAAAAATTCTGATTGATTAACATTGGGAGCATAGATAGTTACCAAAGTACCCTCTACCTGATCTATAGTGACATGAACAAATAGGAATCTTCCCCCTAGGTCCCTCCTTATTTTTTGAAGCTGGGTACCCAGATCTTTATGTATCAAAATTCCTACCCCTTTAGTTTTGGTGCTAGTGGAGTTGGAGGCAAAAAATCTCATGGGGTAATCTCTGTGAGAAAACCGAGATTCATGACAAGAATGCAGGTGTCTTTCCTGTACAAATGCAATCTCTACTTTCTGCTGGGTCAGTTCCCTATAAAGAAAATGATGTTTCCTGGGGAAATTTAAGTCTCTGATATGAATTGTCAGCACTCCTAAGACTACCAACTATTGCAATGAGTAAAGAAAAATAAATCGCCCAATGAAGGCAACATATACATAACAAAAAAAAAAGTTGGTCCTGACACTCCACCATATAGAGCTCCAAACAAGTCATATATCAAGAAAACCAACCCCACCCCCCTTTTCAAAAGAGTCCCACAAGACTTCTCCCCACAAAAGTCCCATACACACGAAGACCTTCTGCCCTACTGAGCCATTCACTCTTGGGCAGATTGACAGAAAGAAATAGAAACGGTTAACTCCCCCCCCCCCCACCACCACCAGTTTACTAAGTCGTTCCAGTGGCTGCCATGCACTAGTGCTGACGCAGCTCATTGACTTTGAATGGGCAGTGTTGGCATTGGTGCACAGCTTAGTAAACAGGGAGGAGAAAGTTTGTGAACCACTGCGCCCTGAGTTCACAGAGCAGGGCACATCTAACAATTATTGTTTATGTACAATTTGCTATACCGCCTAATTTGGGGACAGTCCTAGGCAGTATGCAATACACTTAACAAATCCAAGGTGAGAAAAGAACTCCATTAAAAATAGGAAAGATTCAGTCACATCTTACAAGAATTAAAAAATATAGCAAGCTGTATATGCCTCCTATCCTCCAGCACCACCTGCTGTAATGAATAAAGAATTAAAATCCTCATGAATTGAAAGTAAAGTGTTAAAAGTAGGTTGTTCCAATAAAAAGGTGCCAGAAAAGGCACTATGTTGAGTAGATTCCTAGTGCGCTTGAAACGGAGGAGGCAAGACCAATCTAGGTTGGTCAAGAACCAGAGAATATAAGCTGGAACATATGGGATAGCGAGGGTTGATAAGTAGTTGGGAAGACCCGTGTAATGCTCTAAACGTAGGTCAATATTTCAAATTGAATGTGTGCAGCAACAGAGAGCCAATGTAGTTGGTGAAGCAATGAGGAGACATGGAGGGGCATTTTCAATATGACATCTAAATCTGAATTTGGACGTTTTACACAAAATGTTCAAATTCCGAACAGGAAAGAAGGTCATGTTCAACAACAAAAAAGTCTATCTTTCTTTTGAAAATACTGTCTTGAAAAACATGTGATTTGGACGTTTTGTTTTTCGGTCCATTTTCAAACAAAAAAACGTCCAAATGCAAAACGCACAAAATCAGGCCATTAGGATACAGACCATAAGAAAAGTTTCAGTCACAGGAAAGCATTCATAGAGGATAACAAAGTTCAAACTGCTGTAGAATCAGTCATTTCTATTACATCTGAAAAATTATTTTGTAGAAAGACTAATATTTCAAAATATCAAAACATTCAGAAAAGTGGTGCTAGCCACACAGGAGTAAAATTATTTACATGTCCTTAGTGTAGTAAAAGATTCACAGGCAAGACATCCCTCCTAGTTCACCAGAGAATCCACATAGGTGTAAAACCGTTTACATGTTTTGAGTGTGGTAAAAGCTTCAGAAAGAAGGCATTGCTTGCAGTGCACCAGAGAATCCACACAGGAGTGAAACCATATATATGTGCAGAGTATGGTAGAAGCTTCTGCTGGAAGGGAAAGCTCACATTGCACCAGAAAATGCATACAGGAGTGAAGCCAGTTATATGTATAGAGTGTAGTAAAAGCTTTTGTCGGAAGGTAAACCTCACAATGCACCAGAGAATACACACAGGAGTAAAACCATTTACATGTTCGGAGTATGGTAAAAGCTTTGGTTGGAAAAAAAGCCTCACATGGCATCAGAGAATCCACACAGGGATGAAACCATTTACATGCTTTGAGGAGGTAAAAGCTTCAGTTGCATTGGGACAGGTACATAAGTATTGCCATACTAGGAAAGACCAAAGGTCCATCAAGCCCAGCATCCTGTTTCCAACAGTGGCCAATCCAGGTCACAAATACCTGGCAAGATCCCAAAAAAGTACAAAACATTCTATACTGCTAATCCCAGAAATACTTGATTCTCCCCAAGTCCATTTAATAATAGTCTATGGACTTTTTCTTTAGGAAGCCAGCCAAACCTTTTTTATAAACTTCGCTGAGCTAACCGCCTTTACCACATTCTGTGGCAACGAATTCCAGAGTTTAATTACACGTTAAGTGAAGAAATATTTTCTCCGATTCATTTTAAATTTATTACATTGTACCTTCATCGCATGCCCCCTAGTCCTAGTATTTTTGGAAAGCGTGAACAGACGCTTAACATCTACCCGTTCCACTCCACTCATTATTTTATAGACCTGTATCATATCTCCCGAGTCGCCTTTTCTCCAAGCTGAAGAGCACTAGCCACTTTAGCCTTTCCTCATAGGGAAGTCGTCCAATCCCCTTTATCATTTTCGTCGCCCTTCTCTGTACCTTTTCTAATTCCACTATATCTTTTTTGAGATGCGGCAACCAGAATTGGACACAATATTTGAGGTGCGGTCGCACCATGGTGCGATAGAAAGGCATTAAGGAATGTACACTCTTGCTATGACGTATGGAAAAATAGCACTCTGGTATTTAGATATATGTAATGAGACCTCCTTCTTATCAATAGATCTGAATTCAAAGCCCATATTCACTGATAAACAATAGACACAAGGCTCAGATGTTATAAAAAATAGAAAGCTCGGCATCAGGTAGAATAATGGAAAAGTGACATCCCAGGAAAGCAATAGGGCACCCTAGGGGGCACTGCAGTGGTCTTCGTAAAATGCTTCCAGGTACACATCTCACCGTTGCTCCCTTACCTTGTCTGCTAAGCCCCTCCAACCCCCCCCCCCCAAAAAAAAAAAAACAACAAAAAAAAAAAACTGTACACCACTACCATATCCCTTACGGGTGAAGGGGGCACCTATATGTGGTTATAGTGGGTTTCTGGTGAGTTTTGCAGGGTTCACAGTTTCCTCCACAAGTGTAACAGGTAGGGGGAGTTAGGAGCCTGGGTCCACCTGTCTACAGTGCACTGCACCGACCACTAAACTACTCAAGGGACCTGCATTCTTTTCTGATGGACCTGAGCATAACATATGAGGGTGGCACAGAGGCTGGCAAGTGATGTTTTTCATCACATTTTTGGAGGGTGGGAGGGGATTAATGACCACTGGGGGAATAAGGGGAGGTCATTCCTGATTCCCTCCAGTGGTCATCTGGTTATTTAGGGCACCTTTTTGTGCCTTTTTTGTTATAAAAACAGGTCTAGCTCAAAACGTTTTAGTCCTGGACAGTTTTGTTCCATTATGGCTGAAAAACGTCTAAGTCTTAGGAACACCCAAGCTCCGCCCTGAACACGCCCCTGGCACTCCACCTTGAGATTTGGACGCACTTCCAGTGGACTTCAGAGAAAATTGTCTACAAATAGGTTTCAAAAATGCTGATTTGGATGTTTTTGTGAGAAAGACGTCCAAATGCAGACTTATGCCACTTTTTGGATGTTTTTCTGTTTTGAAAATGAGCCCAATGGTCTCTTCTCTTTGCATTACAAATGAGTCACCAGGGGGTCACATGATGCCACTGGACTGAGCGGACACCTGATAGCTCAGCTCCCCTCCCCTTGTTTTGTATTCTTTAACCGATGAAAATGGCATAATAACACTTCACAACTAGCATTTGAGCCTCCTGAGAGCGAGTGGCAGCAGCTGGTGCGGTTCCGAAGGGCCCGGGGAAACGGAATGCCGGTGAAGGCGCTGCAATCAGGGAAGGAGAAAGGTGTCGCAATCCATGCTTCAACAGCGCTTAGCCGGTGCATGAAGATGTGGTGCAGGTGTCTATGAGGCACATGTCACAGCTTCTAGATGACAAGTTAGCTAAACTACATGCTGGCATGGATGAAATCAAGGACTGCATCGCCAGCCATGTTAGTAGAATCCAGCATGTGGAGGAATGGCTCTCCACCCTGGAGGACCGCATGGTGGCGATGGACGGGCATATTGGAGAACTGGAAATGCGGATCCCCACGCTTTTAGACAGAGTGGAAGATCAGGAGAATTGGGGGAGACGGAACAACATTAGGATCATTGGTGTTCCCAAATCTGCCCCTGATGCTGAGCTAAAGATCTGGCAGTGTGTTGGCTACTCGGGCAACTGGGCCTCTCTTCAGAGGTGGGCTAGGTTCAGGTGGAACGGATGCATCGTATTGGTCCGAGAAGGGAGGTTCCTGGAAGATTGAGGCCGGTCATAGCAAGGTATTTGAACTATGCTATTAAAGCTAAAATACTCAAGCTCTACAAGAAGCAGCACCTTGTGGAATTTAAGGGAAATAGGCTATTGCTGTTCCAGGATTTCTCTGTCAGAATCATGGAGCAGAGGAAGCTACTGGCGCCATACTGCTCCAAGCTGTTTGATAAGGGAATTAAATTTGCCTTTCAGTACCCGTCTAAGGTACGGATCACCCATGACAACCGCACTTTTACTATGACAAAGGCTGAGGAATTACAAGCTTTTTTGGGAAAGATTCCTTCTGGCCGGAAAGAAAGGGCCGCGGATGTGTTGTGAGAACCTGGTTGAGGGGCTTCTGGAGTGTTATTGTTCACCAGTTTGCTTAACTATACAGCAGATCATCATTTAACTCAGACATGCGTGAGCGGATATGCGTTTCTGACAGAATGGATGAAGCATAGTTTTGCCAACACTTATGGATATTCATTCTGTGGTTTGGGCAGACGCTGGAAAAGAAAGGGTGAGGGTCTTGCTGAGCTGAGAAGAGTGATCTATATTCGGGGGCGGATGCCATGGCTGCCTCACCTGCATTTTGGTGAGCTTCTCAGACCCAGGAAGAGAGTTTTGTGTGTTATGAGCGCTAATGGACATGCATTTACACTGCACCTACAATGCTTTGTTTGAATGAACCTAACTGGGTGACAGAGAGATGGATGTTTCTTTTGTTTGATGCGATGGTTTGCATTTACATTTCTTGACATTACTTGACGTTATTTCATGATTGGCACTGTTGGTTCAGCTATCGGGGGGCCTGCATGTTGATTCATTTGGTTGGAGTGGTTACTTAATAGGGGAGTCGGGGGGATGTTGCTTTTCGTTTTTGTAAATAATCTTAGGGGAAGGGAGGGCACGGGTTACAACCGGAGTGGAGGGAGATGTAGAACAGTGGGGAAGCCCAAATGTTGGATTTTGGGTTTTGTTAAGCTACATGGGGTTGTATGTGGGGTTGATTGCTTTCTCTACAAACCATGCATGCCTCCCAAAGGGAGTAGGTAAGGAGGGGATGTGCAGTGGGGGTGGGGAGGGGGGGTTATGTGGCTGTAGATAAGGGGGGTGAAGAGTTGGGGTCTATTAGGAGCAGTGGGGAGAGGCTGAGAGATCCTAAGGTGACCAATTTATCAGTGTTGCTATGTGTACAAATGAAGGATGACCCATTCTCTTTGTGGGGCAGTTTTGCTGGGACGCCGCCCTGGAGAGCTCTTTTAACAGTATGGTTTTGCATTAGTTGTACTCTCGTGTGGGGGAATGGGTAGCATAAGGCTAGCCTCCCTTAATGTAGATGGCATTCACTCTCCAATTAAACACAAGAAAATTTTAAATTATAGCAAGCATTTGAAAGGGGATATGCTCATGGTTCAGGAAACCCATCTGTCTTCATCAGAACATCTTAAGCTAAAACAAGGCTGGGTGGGAGTGCTTGCCTTTGCTTCTTATAACAAAAGACAGAGGAGTGGCTATTCTCATGCATAAATCACTAGAAAGCACATGCCACAAAATTGTTCAGGATCCTGAGGGGAGATATGTCACATGGGTGGGTATTTTACAGGGTTTGAAGGTAGATCTGTGCTCTGTTTATGCTCCGAATGTTTATTCTCAGAGATTTTTCTCCCAGTTGTTGGCCGCTTTAACACCGCTACAGGAATATCAGTTGGTTGTGGGAGGGGATTTTAATATAACGGCAGATCCACTAGTTGACTGTAATACACCGAAAACACGGCCCAAAGGGATGGAGGATAAAGGAATAGGATTTAGCTGAGATTGGGTGGTGGAGCCGGTGGTGGGAGGTGGGGCTAGTGCTGGGCAGACTTCTACAGTCTGTGCCCTGAAAATGACAGATACAAATCAAGGTAAGGTATACACAAAAAGTAGCACATATGAGTTTATCTTGTTGGGCAGACTGGATGGACCGTGCAGGTCTTTTTCTGCCGTCATCTACTATGTTACTATGTTTCTACAGAAAGAATTAGGTTTAGTAGATGTCTGGAGGGTTTTCCATCTGGATAACACACTTTTTACTCCCATGTCCACAAATGTCAGGCTAGATTAGATTACATTCTGCTGCCATCTGCTCTCTTCTCTGTAAGCTGTTCTGCAGAGATTGAGGGGAGTAGTCTCAGACCACAGTCTGGTGAGGGTGGATCTAAGCCTCTCGAGGAACAGGAAAAAAGCGGGCTGGCATATGAACCCTACATTTTATCGAGAGCCAGAATTCAGGGAATTTCTCCAGGGGGAGTGGGGCACTATCTTAGTAATAATGACCCAACTGACAATGACCCGGTCACTTTTTGGGAAGCAGGGAAGGCAGTGCTGAGAGGGAAAATTATAGAGTACACAGCTAGAACATGCAAGCAGCAGGATGGGGAACTCCTTGCTCAGTTCCTGCTGCTCCAAGATCCCAGGGCAATGCTAGCTCGGGGTGATGAAATGGCTGGGAATAGTTTTAGAGAGTTAAAAAATAAGATCAATGATAACTTGAATAAACGGGCGATGAGGGACATTCAACTCTACAAATACCAACTCCACAGATGGGGGAACAAGACAGATAGGCTATTAGCCACTTTAGTTCGCAATAGACCGGCAAAGCAACTGATAACTCACCTTAAATCTTCAACGGGGCAGTTGTTAACTAGGGATGAGGAGTTCCAAGAGGCGTTCGTGGATTTTTATAAATCTCTATACAATTCGGGACAATGTGACCAGCAGCGGGAGGCATTTTTTCAGGGACTCCGGCTCCCTTCTCTGTCCCAGGAACAATTGGACACCTTGAATGTGCCTACTCATGGAAATGAAATTCAGGCTGCCATAAAGACAAACTCAAGCTAGCAAAAGCCCTGATGGGCAATAGGGCCTGAGTTTTACAAAGCTCTGGGGGACTGGATAGTGGGGCCCTTTAGTGATCTATGTCGGGCACTGTGCACGGCAGGACAGCCTACGGGTGCCATGACACATACCTCTATAATAGTTCTACCTAAACCGGGTCACGACAGGGAGCTCTTAAGATTATATCGCCCAATTTCTCTACTGAATCAGGACATAAAATTGTTTGCTAGCATTATGGCTGCCCGTTTGGGCAGGGTGCTTCCCTCTCTGTTACATGAGGACCAATTCGGTTTTGTGCCGGGGAGGTATGCCTCTACAAACATCCTAAGAGCCCTGAATGCTAGTCAGGCCAAGGGGTGTGTGCCTGGAGACGACATAATTGTTCGTTTGGATGCGGAAAAAGCGTTTGATAAAATTTTATGGGACCACCTTCTTTGGGTTTTACCACAGTTCGGCATTTATGGAGAGTTCCTGAACGGGATCCGAGCCCTTTATAGGAATCCCACGGCTCAAATTATGATTAATAGCACTTTGTCCCCCTCGTTTACATTGCAGAGGGGTACAAGGCAGGAATGTCCCCTGTCACCTATGTTGTTTGTCCTTGCTCTAGAACCCCTGGCTAGTAGGATTCGACAATTGTTGGAGGTCCAGGGGGTAAAAGTAGGGCACTGCGAATATAAAATCAATCTCGTTGCAGATGATATGTTAATATTCTTGGGACAGGCGACTAGTGGGAGCCCCATTTTGATAGACCTCATCCAGCAATTTGGGTCATTCTCGGGACTGAGAATTATTTTTTTCAAGTCAGAGGCAATGGCGTTGTCCACCAATTGTGCATGCAAGAGCCGGCCTGACTTCCCCTTGGAAGTGGAGGGACATTCCCATTTCATTCTTAGGTCGAGTGGCGTTTGTTAAGATGGTTTTGTTTCCTAAGATTCTATACCCACTTCAAATGATGCCAGTGTGGATTTATAGCAGAGATGAGAGAATATATAGGGGAGTGATTTCATCTTTTATATGGGGGGACCACCAGGCTAGAATTGGGTATAACAAGCTCATTCGAAGTAGAAATGAAGGGGGATTTAACTTGCCAGACCTCAGGCTTTACAATGTCGCAGCACTTCTCAGGTGGCTGCATGAATTGCACATGGGATGTTAAGTATTTGCACCCTCCTGTGTCTGGGAAAGTGCTGCCTCCACCTTTTCTGTTTTTAGTGCCCTGCATGCTAGGGGGACTTCAGGTCAAACTCTCCCCTTTTCTGAAACCACTTCTACTAGTGTGGGACTGGTGGCGGTGTAGGTTAGGGGGAGCATCTGGCCCATCGCCGTTTTTGGAGCTCCGGGATAACCCAGGATTCACTTTTCCCTTTTCAAGGAGTGGGCACACAAGGGTTGTAGATACGTGGGATAGGTAGCTGAGGAGTAGGGCAAACAACTTTCTTTGTTTGCCGGCTGTCAGAAGTGGTGGAATCTCCCTCCCAACTTTTTCTTCTCATACTTACAGCTTTGACATTACCTCCTGTCCTTGCGAAGTATGGACAAAAGATATCCCGTATTCACTACACTTAATGTGGTGTTTATGCAGATGCCAGTGGAATATAATAAGATTTTGGGATGGTACCGATTGGGCAAACAGTGGAGACCTGCCCAATTTTTCACCTTACTGGTGGAAAAGTGGAGTTCAAAGTTG
The DNA here is from genome assembly GCF_901765095.1 of Microcaecilia unicolor. NCBI lineage: Eukaryota > Metazoa > Chordata > Amphibia > Gymnophiona > Siphonopidae > Microcaecilia > Microcaecilia unicolor. Next base: position 231,283,467 of record NC_044036.1, read on the forward strand.
GGGCTGGGGGTTATGGTCCAGGAACTCTCTCAATGCTTTGATCTGGCTTACAAGATAACTCCAAATGTGGGTCTTCACGAAATTTAGATTAAGATTCTACATAATGCTTATCTTACTTGAAGCAAAGGCAAGGCAATGGACCTATGGGACTCAGAGGTATGTGATAAATGTTTGAAAAGTAAGGGCAGCATAGTACATCATTTTCTGGAATGTCCTGTGTTGCAGACCTTCTGGAGGGGGGGTACTTGCTCATCTGGAAGAGGTTGTGGATAAGTCTTTGGAACTATCAGGTCATGCTCATGGGGTTAGATTCAGATCTGGTCTCTCAAGGGCTATCAAATATTTATCCGTGTAGGTTCACCCTTTTAGCTTTAGTACTAGCTAAAAATGTCATCTTACAAAATTGGGTAGATCAGTCTCCCCCTCCCCTTGTTAAATGGTATGCTGTCATGAGACAGATGACATGGTGGGAAGGGGGAGGGAATTCTGAATATGACTGGGAGTGCCCCCCCTCCATGCCACACTTTGTGGCGGAGGAGTTTTGAGCGGCTGTCACAACTGTCCAATACACAGGGCAATACACACTGAATTAGCTTATATGAGGTAAGAAGGGATAGAACTGAGGGCCAGATGCACTAAACTTAACGAGCCCTTAACGAGCAAGTAGTAAACCCTGGCATGCACTAAACACTTTTTTTCCGACGATGGTAGCAGCTAACGAAAACGGAATGCAGATGAGCAAATCGTGTAGAAACCCTATTGTAATAAGATGCACTAACCTTTTCCGATTGCCTTAATGCTGGAAAACGCTGCGCGGGATTGGAAATATGATTAAAATGTTTAAAAAAAAAAAACGGGGGGGGGGGGGCAAAAACGGCCAAGTGCTCATCAGGAGCGTCCTTTATGGACGTTCTTCACTATATATATAAAAAAAAAATCAAACAGGCTCTGATGCTGTTTTGATAAATGTTCAATAAAGACTTCATACAACTTAAAAAAGTGGAAAAAAAATCCAAGTGCTTGTCCTTTTTTTTTTTTTTTTAACAAACCTATTACTGGGATTTGAACCCACCACCTCTGGATTACAAGACCGGTGCTGTAACCACTCGGCTACAACTCTGCTTGCTTGTATGTCCCTCCCTTACTTCCAGGTCTCTCAGCTGAGTGAAGCACGGCCAAAAAGTACGTTTTTATTATTCTGGGGTTGAATGATGTCCAAAATACAGCCTGTAGCATCGGAGCCTGTTTGATTTTTTAAAATAAAGCTTCACTTTAAAAAAAACAACGTACATTTTGGGTGGCCTCTCCCCCCCCGCAATAATAAAAACGTCCTTTTTGGCCGTGCTTCACTCAGCTGAGAGATCTGGAAGTATATTTTTTGCATTTTCATGTAAATGATGCATGCAAGTATTGTGTTTGTGCGTTTCTCTTGCCAATAAAAATATTATTAAAAAAAAGTCACATTGCAGTGTTCTTTAAGGACTATAACCTTAAGAGATTGAGATGTGTAACACCAGCATAGGACAGTAGTTGAGTTTAGAGCCTACAGAAGCATGATAATGTGTAAGGAGGGTATCTCTTTCCAAGTAAGGTCAAATCGATCTAAGTTTTCATAGAGCAGAGACACCTGATCTTAAGACTGCAGATACTTGCGGAGTGAAAGTAAGGTAGAAGTCAATAATTGCTTCAGGATATTTAAATTAATCCACTGTAAGAGTTGGTTTACCAAAGAGAGTGGGAATTAGTGAGGGTGATTGAAAACTTTTTTTTTTGTAATCCAGCAAGTAGTTTATAGTTTATTTTATTTGCTGTACTGCTAGACTTATATAAGATCACAGTGTTTACAATGCAAACAAGAAAAGAAATCCATTAAAAATAGGATAGAACAACACATACTGTAAGGAACACCCAACCACTTGTTAATCATCTGAGAGAGCTAATCGAAAAAAATGTGCCTTTAATAGACACTTAAAACGGATTATAGTTGTCTTGTCTGGATTAAGTATCAAATGATTCCTGAGCCAGACAGTGACTTCATCTAAGCAGATTTGTATAGAACTTAAATTTGGTGCAGTATCATAGGTATAATGTATAAGCAGAATATCATCTACATAATAATATATCCATATTCCAAAAGACTACGTATATCAGAATTGCCAGTGGACCAAGAAAGATGATATTTGATGGGTCTACACAGTTTTGGGTTTGGAAAAGCAGTTGATAAATAATGTAAATGAATAATTTAATCATATCCCAGGCAACCAAGAGCACCTCTTGTTTCAGATTTTCCATAGTGGTGAAGGAAGTGACCCTTGCTCTTCCTGAGGATGCCAGTGGGCCATTGTGCATGAGTCATGCTACCCTTTACATCCAGGTTTTAGGGGCACACTATTTTAATTGCATTACATTAGTTTACAGAGTAATACTCATACTACCAAGATATAAAAAGCTCTTCTAAAATTGAGGCTTTGCACACTCCAGAGCAGGAACTTTAATATTCCCTTATCTCTTATTTGTCCTGTTTGTCTGTCCTAATTAGATTGTAAGCTCTGTCGAGCAGGGACTGTCTCTTCATGTTCAAGTGTACAGCACTGCGTATGTCAAGTAGCGCTATAGAAATAAGTAGTAGTAGTAGTAAATTAGGGGAAAAATTGGAGCCCTGGGGCGCTCCAAATGACAATGGATGAAAAGAGATATGGAGTTCTGTCTTGTTACGGCAAAAGTCTGATTCTCTAGAAATGATTTGAATGAGTCATAAGCTATACCAGAAATTCCAATAGATGAGGAGTTGTAGTAATGGCTAAGCAGATCAAAAACAGTTGATGTTAAGAGATATTAAAAGTGCGATTGAACCTAGTTTGCTATAAAGTTCACTTAGAAGGGATACCAAAACTGTTTCTGTTCTGTGACCAGTATGAAACCCAGATTGTCGTGGACAGAGTACGTGCAAAGATTCCATATGTGATAGAAGCTAATCAAAAACAATTTTCTCAGTTACTTAGCAGTAAATGGTAGATTAGAAACAGGACAGTAATTTGCTGGCCATATAACATCAGAACCTGTTGAGCCTGATGATAGACTGTGATTTATTAGTTACTACTACTACTACTCATCATTTCTATAGCGCTACTAGATGTACGCTGCGCTGTACACCTGAACATGAAGAAACAGTCCCTGCTCGACAGAGCTTACAATCTAATTAGGACAGACAATAATTAGGACAGACAAACAGGACAAACAAGAGATAAGAGAATATTAAAGTGAGGATGATGAAATAAGGGTTCTGAACAAGTGAGTAAGGGTTAGGAGTTAAAAGCAGCATCAAAAAGGTGGGCTTTTAGCTTAGATTTGAAGATGGCCAGAGATGGAGCTTGACGTCGTGCCTCAGGAAGTCTATTCCAGGCATATGGTGCAGCAAGATAAAAGGAATGGAGTCTGGAGTTAGCGGTGGAGGAGAAGGGTGCAGATAAGAGAGATTTACCCAGTGAGTTCCCGGGTAGGAATGTAGGGAGAGATGAGAGTGGAGAGATACTGAGGAGCTGCAGAGTGAGTGCACTTATAAGTCAATAAGAGGAGTTTGAACTGTATGCGGAAACGGATAAATAGTTTTTTTAAAAGTAGGTATTGAGCCTGATGATAGACTATGATTTATCAGTTGACATGCTAGTGGTATGAGTCTCATAAATGACACTTTCATCCAGTGAAGAGGGATAAAAGGGGGTGAGGACATATTAATGATATCATAGATAAAAGATGAAAGAGAAAAGGGATATGGGAAATTAAAAACTGTTCATACAAAGCATAGTGAGTTAGTCAATGGCATGGACAGGATAGATTCATTCAGAGGCGGGAGAGTTTTTGCAGATTAATAATCTTTGTAGAGAAATACTGAGCTAAAAGAATCCACAGATGGTAGTTGGCCAGAAGAGCTACAGTCAGAGTTAATGTTAGTAGTGAGTTTAGCAAATACTGAAAACAGTTGTTTGATGAAGTCTTGATTAGATTGGAACTGTAGTTCTTCTTGGGTTCTAATCTAAACAGGGCTTTATAGACCACCTAGATTTCAACTAAGGATCCAATGCGGTTTACAATAAGATAGAATGTACAATAACATAATGTGTACAATAGTAAATTACAGAAACTTCTACCAAAAATGGATCTCATTCAAATTGTTGAAACTATTGTTATGAGTAGCATTGATTACTATAATATAGCTTATTTGGGTTTACCTGCCACCAGTATTAAATCATTGCAAATAGTTCAAAATTCAGCAGTGCGTTTGCCATTTCAAATTAAAGATATCCATGCAATGGAAAATAAAAAACCTAATCCAGAAACAAGAATGAAAAACTTTCACCACTAGAGGTCACATCGATCTGGCATTATTCTGGCAACAGTTCTACAAGAATGATTGGTCAACACAAATAGAGTCCTACAAATACCTTCTTAACTGGGACATGAGATGCAAGGATATACTTGACTCAATAGTGCCAATACAAATAAGATCATTGCAAAGAAACAAATCACTTCCTTGGTTTAACGATGACCTGAAAAAAACTAAAAACCCAAACAAGAAGACTCGAACGTGCATGGAATAAAAAGAAAGATGATCAAACTTTCACTGCATGGAAACTAATGTTAAGAAAATATAAATATTCCATCAGACCATCTAAAAGGTCATATTACAATTCCAAAATAGGGCAAAACAACAAAGACCTACATAAACTATTCCAATTTGTACATAATCTTTTAGACACTACACAAGTCACCTTAATTAATATGGATACCCCATCAGCAGACGATCTAGCTATTTACTTTAATGAGAAAATCATCAAACTAAGATCCACCTTACCAACTAACTCTTCCGACTATGTAAAATTCATCGACTACTTAGATCCGGCAGCCAATGAATATCCAGCAGATCGAATATGCACAAATTTCCATTTATTAACTGTTGCCCAAATGATCAACATATTCTCCAAATCCCACTGTAAACTGGATGCATGCCCCAGCTACTTAATGAAATCTCCCCCTGTGCGTTTCATAGCGGATCTCACCTCATACCTAAATCATATGTTTCAACATGGTTTCTTTCCTACGGATAAAGGCAACATCTTACTTACACCAATTCCCAAAGACCAGAAGAAAAAGCTAAATGATATAACTAATTATTGTCCAGTGGCATCCATCCCTCTGGTAGTCAAGTTAATGGAAAGACTGGTAACTAAACAACTTACAGACTACTTGAACAATTTCTCAGTTCTACATATATCCCAATCTGGATTCCGTGCTAATCACAGCACTGAAACAGTCCTAATAACACACACTCACGACCAAATTCAAACATATTATTGCAACTGGTAATAATGTCCTTCTATTACAATTCGACATGTCTAGCGCGTTTGACATGGTCAACCATGATATTCTATTAAACATTCTAGAATATTTTGGAATAGGAGGAAATGTATTGAATTGGTTTCATAGTTTCCTAGCTACAAGAACATACTGAGTAATATCTAAATCGATCATATCATCACCATGGAGGCCTGAATGTGGTGTACCTCAAGGATCTCCACTTTCATCGATTCTCTTCAATCTAATGATGTTACCATTGGCCAAAGCATTATCCAACCAAGACCTAAATCCATATATTTATGCTGATGATGTGATATATATTTTGTTCAAAAATAACTTATCAGAAATTGCAGACAAAATAAATTGCAGCTTCCAAATTATGAACTCATGGGCAGACGCTTTCCAACTAAAGCTGAATACAGAAAAGACACAATGCCTAATACTATCATCGCAGTATAAGAAAATCAATTATCCCAACATAAACACACCAAACCACACTCTCCCTGTTGCAGACACCCTGAAACTTCTAGGCGTAACAGTTGATCGCAATCTTAATCTAGATTGCCATGTAAAAAATGTTATAAAGAAAATGTTCTATGCAATGTGGAGGCTTAGAAGAGCAAGACCTTTCTTCCCAAGAGAGATATTCCGCGAACTGGTGCAATCATTGGTTCTGAGCCATTTGGACTATTGTAATTCCTTATATGCGGGATGCAAGGTACAAACCATCAAGAAACTCCAGACAGCCCAGAACACCGCAGTCGGTAAGGCGAAATATAAAAGTGCCAGACCCCTTAGAGAGAGGCTGCATTGGCTCCCACTGAAGGATCGTATTACATTCAAGATATGTACCTTGGTTCATAAGATCATTTATGGCGATGCCCCATCCTACATGTCAGACCTAATTGACTTACCAGAGAGAAATAAAATTTATCACACACCTGCTTAAACCTTCACTATCCCAACTGCAGAGGACTTAAATACAAATCTATACGTACATCCAGTTTCTCATACATCTGCACACAACTATGGAATGAATTACCAATCGCTATAAAAACAACACACGACTTGACAATCTTCCGAAAATTACTAAAGACTTTCTTAGTCATAATGACGTACAAAAAAGATTCCCCATAACGATCTGACTCCCAAATTATTCCAATTACAACTATTACTGAACCCTCTATTTGTTCATCTTAATTATATCCTCATGAATGAACTTTATATCTTGTCCTGATATCATTATGTTATGTTTATCTATCAATCCACTTCCAATCCTACATGATTTACTCATGCACTCTTATTTGTAACAATTGTAAAATTATTATTCCGTTAATATGATTGATATGATATTCTTATGCTCCTATCTGTATGTTCTGAAATTCTTATTCTATAATGTGTATATGTCGTTGTAACGTTTTGTAAGCCACATTGAGCCTGAAAATAGGTGGGAAAATGTGGGATACAAGTGCAGCAAATAAATAAATATTTAAAAAGCTTGAACTGGTTGCCAATTGCTTATTGTATAAAATCAAAGCTAATTTTGATGCTGCATAATGTTTTGCATCAGAAATCCTCTTTATATTTGACACATGCAGTGCAAAAGTACGTTCCATCACACCGATTTCGATCACTGATGTCTTGTGATTTTGTATTAACCTGCTTTGAATCATGTATGTTTGGACATAACGAGAAGAGGAACTTTCTCTTTAGCTAGTACAACAACATGGAATGAAATGCCAAGATATCTAAAAAATGACGACATGTACTGGCATTTAAACGCCAGCTGAAGAGACATTTTGTTATGCCTGGCATATTATACATCTGATGATTCTTCCTTTTTGATTACTTAAAGGGCCTGGATGCTAATTTTTGGTATGTTTGGCCTGGCATATTATGCATTTGTTAATACTACTACTTTGGATCACTTAAAGGGCCTGGATGTTATTGTGTATTTACAAAATTTTATATTTGTAGTGTCACACTGCGATACGGCTCGAGTGTAGTTAGTCACTTATAAGTCCAGGACCACGTCTCCTTCCCAGGTTTTCTATATATCATAAGTACATAAGTACATAAATATTGCCATACTGGGAAAGACCAAAGGTCCATCAAGCCCAGCATCCTGTTTCCTACAGGGGCCAATCCAGGTCACAAATACCTGGCAAGATCCCAAAAAAGTACAAAATAGTGGATTTTTCCCAAGTCCATTTAATAATGGTCTATGGACTTTTTCTTTAGGAAGCCGTCCAAACCTTTTTTAAACTCTGCTAAGCTAACTGCTGTATATGTATTGGTGTGATGTTTCTATTTGTATTACAGGTGACATGTTTTTATTTTATATTTCTCTTGGTTTCATTGCATTTGTATAATTATACCATACAAATGACCTAACTAAGTCAGCAAGTTAATTATTTGCTTTTATGCATACCTTCCCTGGGGAGTTCTTATCAACTGCAGGGATGAGCGATCCCCAGAGGATATTCATTTTATGTTTTTTATATGTATACCTGAACTGACTTATTTATGCCATTTTACTTTATACGGGATCCCTTTTTAATAAAAGCTGTGTATTGCACATTTTTAAAATGTTTTCTGCTTTAACTGTTATGCTGTTTAAATTGATGTGACATTCACTTCTTTAGTTTTTTTCATGAATATAAAGCCTTCATTTTGAAATCTCTCTATGGTATGTGTGATATCTGAAGGCTTTTCATTATTTCCTTGTCTAAGAAAGAAGAAATATTTAATAACCATTATCCGTTATATGGAATAAATGCGGAGAAATATTCCCTTGAACTGGCCATTTGGGGGAGCATTTTGCGCTGATCATACAATTTGTAGTATTCTTGAACAGAGAATTGGTGAAGCTTTCGGACATGAATAAGGAAAATTATGCACTCCACTTTTTAATTCCTTTCTATTTACAACAGGTAATCACAATAACCCCAACTATTGCTTTTTTTATCTGTCTGTCTTTCACTGCGAGTGATTGTGAGACAAACTGGTGTAGATTATTTGGGTGCAACGGTCCTGGAATTCATGCTTTGTGTATTTAACTAACACCTTGCTTCAACTAACTCTTGCCGCGTGGTGGATTTGTCTTGAAGCGATATGCTTCTTCCTACTTCTTTGTCTGATTGAAAAGGGTTACTTAAACTCTATGTGAAGGTCAATCACTAATCAAGTAGCTGCACTTTTTAATGTTTTTTCTTCCATTTGTCTTTTTTGAGGAACCTTTTTCTTGCATTGCTATTTGAATATGCCTTGTTGCAATTCAGATGTATCATATTTTGTTTTATTTTTTTTTAAGCCTATTTTTGTCTTACACCCTTCAAGATGCTTTTTTTTAAATATTTTAATTTTTTTAATTTTTTCATTCTCGATGCTTTGTTTCTTACCATCCCTCCTTCCTGGCCCCTATTTTATACCCACGACCCGCCTCCTAGCATTATGACTTCATTCAATAACTTAACCACATAAATTGCACTACTGGTCTGTTTAAAGTTTTGCCTTTCCCCAGATGGATACAGGAATCCCGTTGACGTCCCTCACCGAGGAGACGACTGCTAGCAAAGAACAGCTACCCGATAATGTATCCGATCTGAAGGCTATGTTGCAGCAAAGAATCGCTAAATTATAAGACAGATGCACAGACCCCAACATTACCTGGTGTGAGAAACGAGACATTACAGATGCATCAATTGGTCCATGAGCAAAAGAGACAGGCTCTCCACTTACTGAAGTTGCAAGAAAATTTGGCCTCTACCCTTCTTTTTGAATCATCTAACTCGTAAGTCCTGCTGGCCTCCTGCAGCTGAGGGCTCAACCCTTGGTGAATGGTAGTCATCGTAGGTGAAGATTCCATATCTATTGGCGATAAATGGCGACGCATTGCCCTCCATACATCAATAATTGAACATTTACCATCATCTCTAAATTTTAATTGTTTTTCTCTTTTGTTCCATATACTTTACCATTGTTATTTGATCATGTCTTTCTAAAAATTACCAATCTGTCTCGCACATTATGCAAGCCAGAAGTGGGGATATATTATGCAAATCCCAATTCCAAATCCCAATTCCCAATTCCAATTTTTTTTTTATTTAATTTTAAGTTGATGGTAGAATAAAGACATGGAAAGATCCCTAATTTTAAGTTGATGGTAGAATAAAGACATGGAAAGATCCCAATTTGTACACCATAAGTACGTCTTTAAGGTCCAAATGATGTTAGATCCCCCAAGGTTGTGGCAATAATCTTTACACCTTGCAAACTACTGGACCACATGTGAAAGATATACGTGTTTACTCAGCCGCAGAACCAGATGTTACCAGCCTAACCATCTCAAGACCGGCCACTTCCCAGCCCTGTTGGATCTTCCAGAACTCCGTCCAGATTCTTCAACGCTTCCACCGCCTCAACCATGATCGATGAAAGAGAATTTAGAACTGATACTGAATTTGAGAATTACTGTTGCTGTTTATGGACATTATAGATTCATATTATGTTTTATTTTCAGTTTAGCAGCAATCCTGTCTAGATATTGAAAAGGTTTTATTTTTATTTTCCTATTCTTTCCTTTAATTGTTCTAATTGTTTTTCCACGAGTTTCCCCGTCATTTCTGTTTATGTAATTTAAATTGAAGTTGATATTGTTCAGATACAAGGGTAACATCAAACCCTAATACTGGCTAAGATATCATAATGTAGGTGTAAACTCTGTTAGTATCAACCTGTTATGCAATTGTTTAACTTTGGTGTAGGCTTACTTGAGCTGCATGTCTTTCTGTAGGTTTGACTAAGCTCCAAGAGGGGTAACGGATATATACAATGCTTCCCATACTTCCAGGTCATTATGCATATGTCAAGATCCATGCATGACCTTGGTTAATATAAATTTTCCTAGGACTTACGAGTTAGATGATTCAAAAAGAAGGGTAGAGGCCAAATTTTCTTGCAACTTCAGTAAGTGGAGAGCCTGTCTCTTTTGCTCATGGACCAATTGATGCATCTGTAATGTCTCGTTTCTCACACCAGGTAATGTTGGGGTCTGTGCATCTGTCTTTTAATTTAGCGATTCTTTGCTGCAACATAGCCTTCAGATCGGATACATTATCGGGTAGCTGTTCTTTGCTAGCAGTCGTCTCCTCGGTGAGGGACGTCAACGGGATTCCTGTATCCATCTGGGGAAAGGCAAAACTTTAAACAGACCAGTAGTGCAATTTATGTGGTTAAGTTATTGAATGAAGTCATAATGCTAGGAGGCGGGTCGTGGGTATAAAATAGGGGCCAGGAAGGAGGGATGGTAAGAAACAAAGCATCGAGAATGAAAAAATTAAAAAAATTAAAATATTTAAAAAAAAGCACCTTGAAGGGTGTAAGACAAAAATAGGCTTAAAAAAAAATAAAACAAAATATGATACATCTGAATTGCAACAAGGCATATTCAAATAGCAATGCAAGAAAAAGGTTCCTCAAAAAAGACAAATGGAAGAAAAAACATTAAAAAGTGCAGCTACTTGATTAGTGATTGACCTTCACATAGAGTTTAAGTAACCCTTTTCAATCAGACAAAGAAGTAGGAAGAAGCATATCGCTTCAAGACAAATCCACCACGCGGCAAGAGTTAGTTGAAGCAAGGTGTTAGTTAAATACACAAAGCATGAATTCCAGGACCGTTGCACCCAAATAATCTACACCAGTTTGTCTCACAATCACTCGCAGTGAAAGACAGACAGATAAAAAAAGCAATAGTTGGGGTTATTGTGATTACCTGTTGTAAATAGAAAGGAATTAAAAAGTGGAGTGCATAATTTTCCTTATTCATGTCCGAAAGCTTCACCAATTCTCTGTTCAAGAATACTACAAATTGTATGATCAGCACAAAATGCTCCCCCAAATGGCCAGTTCAAGGGAATATTTCTCCGCATTTATTCCATATAACGGATAATGGTTATTAAATATTTCTTCTTTCTTAGACAAGGAAATAATGAAAAGCCTTCAGATATCACACATACCATAGAGAGATTTCAAAAATGAAGGCTTTATATTCATGAAAAAAACTAAAGAAGTGAATGTCACATCAATTTAAACAGCATAACAGTTAAAGCAGAAAACATTTTAAAAATGTGCAATACACAGCTTTTATTAAAAAGGGATCCCGTATAAAGTAAAATGGCATAAATAAGTCAGTTCAGGTATACATATAAAAAACATAAAATGAATATCCTCTGGGGATCGCTCATCCCTGCAGTTGATAAGAACTCCCCAGGGAAGGTATGCATAAAAGCAAATAATTAACTTGCTGACTTAGTTAGGTCATTTGTATGGTATAATTATACAAATGCAATGAAACCAAGAGAAATATAAAATAAAAACATGTCACCTGTAATACAAATAGAAACATCACACCAATACATATACAGAGAAATGGTTTCTGGATACTAAATGAGGAGCTGAGTACTATGAGTAACTGTGAACTACAAAATCAGATCGGGTTCGGAATACGCCTAGTCATTATGGACGGGTGGGGTGGGCGATTTTGATTTCTGGGCCAATGTTGAACTGGCAGAAGACATTTAGATGCATAATGTCCAATTTGACGGCAACGGAAACATGTCACACTAGCACGGCGATAGGGACTAGATTGGGAATCCTGGTTTCCAGCTTTAAGGCCTCTGCGATTGTCAGCATACCTGAATTGGGGGTTATGTTTTTCATAATCTGGCAAATCAGGGTAAACACGAGGGCAAGTAGTAGGTGAACTGGAACTAAGGATAACAGGGTACCTAGTGCCATGAGGAGAGGAAAGCAAATATAGGGTGGACGGGGTGCTAGAACTAGAAGGTGTGGAGGGGCTGATCTTAGAGGACATCTTAGCCTTCAAATCAGCAATCTGCAACATTGTGAGATTCCTGTGCAAAACCTGGTCCCGGCGGACCTCTCTTTGCCTATTCTCAATTAGTTGCCTACAATAGTGAAGGACATGTTCCCGAACCTGTGGCCATTCCATGTGTTGTAAACCTATCGTCTTATCTAGGTTCTTCCTGACCTTAGAGGGTAAGGTCTGTTTAAGTAAGTAATAGAATACAGGGAGAGCATTGTCTGAGTCAAATCTTTCCTCAATCTCATCATGAAACAACTGCTGCATCCTAATTAGGTAAGCTTCAATCAGTTCTGACCCCACCTCCCATCGTTGTGAAGTGATGACGGAGAAATCTTTCTGGGCAGGGAAGGAAGTACGTATCTCTTGAAACAATTTTTCTTTAATCACTGTCAAGGGGGCACTATCATACTGATTCTCAGTCACAAGTTCAGCATAGCCTGCTTGTGTGAATAAATCAGTGATGCTAGCATGGGCGGTCCTGCCCAATATGGCCTTCATATTTCCTACTGAAAGAGCTGTCCCTAGAGTGGCCTGTTGTAGTTTTAGTAGCCACTTGTTCCCTCCTTTAGTAATATTCGGGAGTCGCAGAACAAGGTCATTCAGCTCAGTTGCAGACAGGGGAGTAGTAATATACTCTGTATGAGGAAGACCAGCTGACATTCTATTCAGCAGGGGGAAAAGATTTGCAGCTCGGGAAAAGTTTAGCACCCTCTCCCCAGGAGGGGGTGGTGTGAGGGTGATCATATTGATTAAAATATCCAATGGTGGAATTTCAGCAATGATCTAGAACGTAGGTAGATAACTGTGGGCTAGAGCAAATATACATGAAACCCAGGCCTAGAACCAGTGGTTTGAAGCCATAAGTTAAGGACGGGACAAAATAAGTATCAGTGATAGTTGTATAATAGTGAAAATAAATTATATAATAATTTTTTTCAGAGCCGCTATAGAACCCGATTTTGAACACAGTCCTAGGACCAAGGTTTCAGAGAATACAGTAGAATTATGAAAAGAGCTAGGGGCGGTACGCCAATAGTTTACAAGAGCATGCGATACTCACGTGTCTTCTATTATACTCAAATTCTGTGTAGGAGGTCTAAAATATAAATGATCAGTCGGCATAAAGATCTACATACTAGTCGACATACAGAGGAGAGGTATAGATAATTCATATTAAGATAAAGGTAAAGATAAGAATATACGCTAGTGTGTATGCAACTATGTATAAATACTGGCTTCCAGGGTAAGCCTCTGGTCAAGAGCCAAATAAGCGCCTCATCAACCACTCTAGTCAAGAGCCCACTAAACGCTTCATCAACCACCAGGAGCCAAAATACACGCATCCCCGGTGCCAGGAGCCACAATACACGCTCACTGGTAGAGCCCTAAATCAGGGAGTGCACCCATCAAGGGATTCAAGTACCCGTGAAAAAGGTACAGTGAATCCGGAAGGCAGTAACCCAATGAGTTTTCACGTGCTAGGAGCCTTAAACGCATCAAAAACGCATCAACTGTGACAAGAACCCTAAACGCTTCAACCAGCTCCCACTGGGTTTTCAATTAATCAAACTATAAATTTACGACCTCTGATTAGACTAGCTAGTAGGAAACGGTACAGAGGCGTCCCTCAGGAGTACCGGTGCTACAGGTTCTAGCCTAATTGGAAAAGAGGCAAGTGTTATAGACTGGGGGGCCGGGCACACCCTGAAAACTGGGTGGTATTAATGGCCCAATCCCTAACAATTTAGGTACCGTCATCCATCCAAGGGACAAAAATTTTGCCCCGTAGAGGGGTGTAAGCCCTTCCCCTTACCTTTCGCCGGGCATCGGTACGTAAGCCAATGGTTCTAGCGTAACACAAATAGGAATGAGAGTAAGGGTATAGTATGTATCAGGGAAGAGTCCCTAAAATATACTTCAGAAAAGGAAAAGAGGGGTGGGTGTGGATCATTAAAAGGAGTTTAGCCTGTAACAGGAAAAAAACTTTTGGGCACCTTATGGGCGGCGGCCGATCCAGAAGACTTTAAGGATCCAGCCACGAAATAAAATAAGTGTACATATTATATGGAAAAAACTGGGCCTACCTAATTTGTAATGTAAGGCCAAAATAAGCTGTAAGGGTAGGTTGGGAGCTGTATATGGCATCTAAATATAGACTTTAAACAAGACATGAAACTACTACATACTATAATAAGAGGAACAGGGGAGAACCATATATGTAACTGGAACACCGATTTCAACAAAAGGCAAGAAAATGTATATTAACAAAGACATTATAACATGTGTAGTCCGGAGCTATAGCCCTAGAATAAATGAAATAAAGTTAAATACATATTAAATGCTTTTGGGGCGGGTACCGGATAGGTTGGAAGTAGCATCTAAACAGGAAAATATAAGAGAAGCATATAATTCAATAAATTTTGAAACAGGACACTAGAATCGTGGTGTAAATATGACAAGTTAATACCCATACACTCAGAAAAGGAGGAAGCTTTTGTGGATAAACAGGTAAAAGGGGAAAAAAATAAATTAAAACATGTGATTCTTACACCAAAAATGATACGACATGAAACATACATGCTAGTCAGTGACTATGTGTCTAAATGATGACAAACAGGACAGCTGCAGCATTAGAAGGAAAGAGAAGGTTGGGTTATAAAGAACCAACAGGAAATAACTTGAGATGTGAAGCAACGCTGTATTATCATGGCACGCAGCCATCATCTTCTCAACCAAAAAGGTAAAACTTATTTTATATGCATGTCTATTAAGGTAAAAGTAAAGGAATGCTTCTATATAGTACATAATACTTCTACTATCATATAAGTTATACAAGGGATTATCTAGCTCTTAATGTAACAATAAACCACTGTAATTTTATGTGACTTTCTGTGTTGGATCCCGGTTTACAATGCTGTCGAGTAAAAATAGAAAATTTTTTATAAAGACTTACACAATTTAATACATTATAGAACCATATTATTTAAAAGTGATTGTCATTCTTAGAACGTGGAAATATTCATCAAGAAATATTATAACCTAGCTCATTATTACAAGTGTTTAAAATAAGCCAGGACGAAAATCACAATGCAAGAGATAACGTTATAATATAGTCCTCAAAATGGGACTTAAATATGAGGACAATTTATAATTCTGACAATCTATAATACTGTTCAAAAATCAATGTTTCCTGAAGATAAGCAGGCTTGTATTAAACTAACACGATAGTACGGTGCTGGGGCTGTAACTTATATTTCTTTTAAACGAGTACACCATTAAAATAGAGTACAAGAAACTAGAACCAGAGTATCGGAGATCCAAAGCATACGAGAATCTTATCTAGAGGGTAACATTGTGGTTAAAAGACTGCTTCTGGGAAGTAAAACTTTTAATATGATTTAGCAGTAATCCTGTAGAGAGTTTAAGAAGAACCAGAACATCAAAGAGGTTTACAGAAAATTGTTATAAGGATTTAATGTTGACGTGGATGTTATAGGAAAAGGAGAATAAAAACCAGAAGGGAAGTGTGCTTCCTGTGCTTAATTTGAGTTTACTGCTCACTGCAAGCATTGGACATTACGGCTACTGAAAATAGAACTATACAGCACATAAAAACTGTAAGTTTAATTTTTCATATTAAAACTTTCTGCTGTTATAATTAATCAGGATAGGATTTTATCAGATCAAACGTATTGCAGTTCTTAGGAACTATTGTGTAAGGAACCAGGGAGTTAATGTTTGAGAAAGTATGACAATTCTAACTGCGTTATTACTTTACTTACTCAGATAGACAGCCGTAATCATTATGTGTTCATATGAAAGCTGAAACTGTCAATTCTACACTTAATACGACAGCTCCTTTAAGGCAAAAATTTCTAATGTCTTCTACTGTGTTTTTTTAAAATAACGGCAATCTAAATTTCATTACTACCAGCATATCGCTTGATTCTGTAAAGTAAGGGTTAATTTTTAGTTTCCGGACTAAGGCTTCCTAGAAGCATTGTAATGTGATCACAGGAAACCACACTAGGACAAAGAAGGAGAAAGCTGGTTTTTTTAAAGGGGAAAGTCAAGTAATGTATGTTTGAAGGTGTGGCACGATAAGGTCTATCAAACTGTCACTTGCAGCACAAAAAGAAAGAAAAACCTGTCTCGGGGTTAAAATCATGGCTCAGAGACAGAATGAGAAAGCATTAGAGTCTCAGACGGTCTATTGTTTAAGGGAAATGAGATAAAAGAGAAAGAAACGCTCAAAAGTCAAAGCAATATGAGCAGAAAATTTTGGAAAGTGGGGGACAACGTCCTAATAAAATGACACAAAAGAGGAGAAAAAAGTATGCCCTGATAAAAGGAGAATGCAGAGTAAGACTAAGATGCAGTGCCATAATTTTAAAAGTGAAAGCAGAAATACATCCGTACATTCTGTAATGTAATGCTCAGAGGTGCACGTATAACGGACTTGGCAGCATGAGGCATGAAAAGATAAGTCATTTTACAATTATGATACCTGCTAAGGAAACATACCAGAGAATCAGATAATCTCATCGGCGTTAAGGGAAGGACCCTTGCATAAGTCCACCAATTTCGAGGGGAAACCGGATTTGAAAGATATGAAAAAGATGGATTCAGGAGCAATACAGTTGACAGAGGATAGACAGTGAGAGGTTAAAAAGAATATCTGTGTAAATGACTGTTTAACTTGTACCACTTCAGCATAGAACAGGGACAAAAACGAACGGAAAAGAGGGAGAGAGGGGAAAAAAAATCACTTTCTTAGCTTTTAAAAGTGAACTGTAGAGCCTCCTCTGCCAAAGCAGTGCTGGACTGATAAGGCAGCTAAAGTGGGCAATCTTCCCAGATTCTCATGTCCTTGAGATAGTGAACTACAGCACTTGTTAGGGAAAACCTTTAAAAGCTACCGAAAGAAATGGCAGTTTCGGAAGCCTGGATAAGGATATTAAAAAATGTGAGAAAAAGGGGGTTTAGAACTTACAACTCTTCGGGCAAGTTTAAATAGATTTACAAAGGCAGATTCGAAGCCCAAGAGGGAGTATATATTTACTAGTAATGTAATAAACTTTGTTCCGGAAAGAGAATCAGAAGTCCTAAAAATGTGCAATATACAGCTTTTATTAAAAAGGGATCCCGTATAAAGTAAAATGGCATAAATAAGTCAGTTCAGGTATACATATAAAAAACATAAAATGAATATCCTCTGGGGATCGCTCATCCCTGCAGTTGATAAGAACTCCCCAGGGAAGGTATGCATAAAAGCAAATAATTAACTTGCTGACTTAGTTAGGTCATTTGTATGGTATAATTATACAAATGCAATGAAACCAAGAGAAATATAAAATAAAAACATGTCACCTGTAATACAAATAGAAACATCACACCAATACATATACAGAGAAATGGTTTCTGGATACTAAATGAGGAGCTGAGTACTATGAGTAACTGTGAACTACAAAATCACTGCCTTTACCACATTATCTGGCAACGAATTCCAGAGTTTAATTACACGTTGAGTGAAGAAAACTTTTCTCCGATTCGTTTTACATTAAAACATTTTTATTAAATTTCCTGGAAAAAATACAACTCTGAATTACAACATTTGTTCATTCCCCCCGCCCTTTCCATTTACATAAATCCACGTTCCATTACAGAAAGAAATACATCACACTATATCCACCATCCAAATCCAAGCTAACACCTTTTATCGTAATAATAATTTAGCAACCGCTTAAATGGACTATTCCAGACCCTTCATTTAAACATATCCTATAATGCGCAGAGTCGCAAATGTCTTCCTCATCAAATACAAATGTTAATTGACAATTACATTTTCCTCCCTTCTCCTATTATCCCCCCCCACACTTCCCTCTCCCCTCCTGTCTGCCCCCTTTCCCCCCCTTCCCCACAAGGCCAGTTGTTCATATGCTGAGAGTGACTGTTACTTGCTTATTGCTGATAGCATTCTGCTTCCCATCATAGACCTCCTAATTGATTGAGAACAGTGCTGCGTGCCCTTGGGGCCAAAGCTTGTATGTAAGCTTTCCATATTAAATAGAACTTTTTTTGTCTCTTAAAGTTCCATTGAACTTCTCGCAGCTCCATTAATAACAACGCATGTAATCTATTACGCCATTGCCAATACGAAGGCGCCTCTTGACAGACCCAATTCGTTAAAATGCATTTTTTCCCTATTAAAAACGCTCTATACAGTAAAAGATCATGATGGACAGCACTGGCACCCCCCACTGTCTCCACTCCTAATAACACATTTTCCGGGCTCAATGTGATAGGTCGGTTCAATATTTGTGTCATGAACCTATATATCCCCACCCAGAATTGTTGTATCCGGGGGCAGTCCCACATGGCATGAAAGTATGTGCATTGTGGTCCTCCACACTTACCACATTGTGGGGAGTCTATTCCTCCTATATGATACAGTCAAAATGTGGAGGTATAAGCCCGGAACAATACTCTGCCTTGGCACTCTCTTAAATCTGCATTATTTATTCTCTGCGGGATATGGCGCATACTACTCAGTAATCTTTGTGCAGTGATTCCTTTTTTTTTTAAGTCTTTCTCCGATTCATTTTAAATTTACTACATTGTAGCTTCATCGCATGCAGCCTAGTCCTAGTATTTTTGGAAAGCGTAAATAGACGCTTAACATCTACCAGTTCCACTCCACTCATTATTTTATAGACCTGTATCATATCTCCCCTGAGCCGCCTTTTCTCCAAGCTAAAGAGCCCTAGCTGCTTTAGCCTTTCCTCATAAGGAAGTCGTCCCATCCCCTTTATCATTTTCGTCGCCCTTCTCTGCACCTTTTCTAATTCCACTATATCTTTTTTAAGTTACGGCGACCAGAATTGAACACAGTATTCGAGGTGTGGTTGCACCATGGAGCGATACAAAGGCATTATAACATCCTCATTTTTGTTTTCCATTCCTTTCCTAATAATACCTAACATTCTATTTGCCTTCTTAGCTGCAGCAGCACACTGAGCAGAAGGTTTCAACGTATCATCAATGACAACACCTAGATCCCTTTCTTGGACTGTGACTCCTAACATGGAACCTTGCATGACGTACCTATAATTCGGGTTCCTCTTTCCCACATACATCACTTTGCACTTGCTCACATTAAACGTCATCTGCCATTTAGACGCCCAGTCTCATAAGGTCCTCGTGTAATTTTTCACAATCCTCCCGCGATTTAACGACTTTGAGTAACTTTGTGTCATTAGCAAATTTAATTACCTCGCTAGTTACTCCCATCTCTAGGTCATTTATAAATACGTTAAAAACAGCGGTCCGAGCACAGGCCCCTGGGGAACCCTACTAACTACCTTTCTCCATTGAGAATACTGACCATTTAACCTTACTCTCTTACCAGTTTTTAATCCACAATAGACCACTACCTCCTATCCCATGACTCTCCAATTTCCTCTGGAGTCTTTCATGAGGTACTTTGTCAAACGCCTTCTGAAAATCCAATGTCAACCGGCTCACCTTTATCCACATGTTTGTTAACCCGTTCAAAGAAATGTAGTAGATTGGTGAGGCAAAATTTCCCTTCACTAAATCCATGTTGACTTTGTCTCATTAATCCATGCTTTTGAATATGCTCTATAATTTTGTTCTTTATGATAGTGTCTACCATTTTTCCCGGCACCGACATCAGACTCACTGGTCTATAATTTCCTGCATCTCCTCTGAAACCTTTTCTAAAAATCGGCGTTACATTGGACATCCTCCAATCTTCTGGTACCACACTCGATTTTAAGGATAAATTACATATTACTACTACTACTACTTATCATTTCTATAGCGCTACAAGGCATACGCAGCGCTGTACACCATACACAAAAAGACAGTCCCTGCTCAAAGAGCTTACAATCTAGATAAGACAGGTAAATAGAACAATTAATTGTAAGGGAATAAAGAGGTGAGGATAAAAGGACAGGGCAAGTGAGCAGTGGTTAGGAGTGTTTATTTTCTCCGAATCTGCCTTTGCTAATCCAGCAGCGGAAGCAGTGGCCCGTCTCATCTCTCTGGGCAAAGTTACATATGCCCTCCAAATATCTAGCTTTCCCAACCTTGAATCTGCTCATGACAGGCTTACACCGTCAGGCAGTATGGACTCTTGTAATTAGAAAGGAACCCAGTATGTAGTAGATATAATAAGATAGTTTATTACAATCTTACCAATGGTAATACAGGTAGGTTAAGCATTCACATAATGGAACCGCATATCATGGCACGTCCTCTCTCTCTAGCCTTCTGGAGTCTCCCTTCTTCTTCTCATCTCGTCTCGTCTCGTCTGAACTAATACTCCTCAAACTGCTGCTTATATACAATTTTGGCCCTATTCATTTCAATGGACCCCAGCTGTCTCAACTGGGCTCCTAGTCCTTATCAGTTGATCAGAATGACTTCACATATTCCCAAACCTTCCTGTAGCCCCCCCTTTGGATGGTCCCATCTGGGGTGCAGCTGACCCAGCACTATCTCTATGTAACCATAGCAACTCTTGCTTATGACGTCTTGCAGGTGCCAATCTCAGGATTGTTTATAGAGTAGATTGCCCCCACCCTTGCCAGTTCAGCACTTGCCATAGTGAAATGTAACTGTGTCAAAGGTGATCTCTGATTTTTACAAGCTAGCTCTCTTTTGTATCAGAGATGATTCTGATTTTAAGAAGCCTAGCTCTTATTATGAGCCATTTGCTTGCAGAGGCCTAGCTCTTTAGCCTGAGCCATTGACCTGTATTTTACTGAGAGCAAGGGCGGCCATATATATACAGGAGTCAAAAGCAGTGGTAAAGAGGTATGCTTTAAGTTTAGACTTGAAAACGGCCAAAGAGGGGGCTAGACGTACAGGCTCGGGAAGTTTATTCCAGGCATGAGGTGCAGCAAGATAAAAGGAACGGAGTCTGGAATTAGCAGTAGAATAGAAGGGGACAGATAAGAGAGATTTATCAACAGAACGGAGTACCCGAGGGGGGGGGCGTAACATATTACTAACAATAATTCTGCAAGTTCATTTTTCAGTTCTGTCAGTACTCTGGGATGAATACCACCCTCCAATCTTCCGGTACCATGCTCGATTTTAAGGATAAATTACATATTACTAGCATATTACTAACAATAATTCCGCAAGTTCATTTTTCAGTTCTATCAGTACCCTGGGATGAATACCATCCGGTCCAGGAGATTTGCTACTCTTCAGTTTGTAAAACTGCCCCATTACATCCTCCAGGGTTACAGAGAATTCATTAAGTTTCTCCAACTCGTCAGCTTCGAATACCATTTCTGGCACCGGTATCCCACCCAAATCTTCCTCGATTTTAATAACTTGAAATAAATTTTTTAATAACTTGAAATCATAGTAGTTAATAAACATAAAGCCCTGTTGTTGTGGGATCCTTCTTTCACTGGTTCATAGCATTTAATAGCTAAGTTCATATAGGGTGCCAGCTTAAGACCTTTGTTTTATAGAGGGCGCCAGATAAAGCCCCCTTACAACTAGCTGCACCAGAGTCCTTTATGTTTCAAGTTTCCCACAGAATTTAACAGAGTCTTTTAAAGAAAGTTCATTCACCCCTGTAGCAAATCAAGGGTTCAGATATTGCTTTAAAGATTGTTTATTCACACATCAATAGACACACACATATTGCATAACACTCTTATGCAGTATACATACATCACCACAGGATTGTAGCCTTCATCTGAGCTGCAACATCAATTGGGGAAGCACCGATGACCGCCCAGAGATCTGCGGGAAAATTCCAGTACTAGCGAGGCGTCCCTCAACCAGGTACAGAGCTTCTGTTTTAGCCAGAGCTTTCCCCTCTTTTTATAACAGCTCACCAACAAGTGTGCCTAGAACAGAACAATGAGTGGCCAATCTGCATTCCTCTCTCCCAGGCACCCTCTGATGAAAACACCAGCCTTTGGACTTGTTTCTCAGCACAGTCCTGTAGTGAGTTACCCACCGCAACGGAGCGTTGTGGTAGCATTCTCCGAGGACAAGCAGGCTGCTTGTTCTCACTGATGGGTGACGTCCTCGGCAGCCCCTCCAATCGGAATCTTCCTAGCAAAGTCCTTTGCTAGCTCTCGCGCGCCCGCGCGCACCGCGCATGCGCGGCCGTCTTCCCGCCCGAAACCGGCTCGAGCCGGCCAGTCTTCTTTCGTCCGCACTCGGTACGGCTGTGTTTTTTGTCGTGTCGAGCCCCGGAGAGTCGACCTCGCGCGTCCGTTTTATATTGACGTGTTTTTCTTCGGAAAAGTTCTGTAAATTTGTCGAGAAGTGCTCCGAAAACCCCCTTGGGTCTCGTTTCCCTTCCCGTATTTCCAGTTTTTGCCCCGGTAAGTTTTCTTTCGTCGTCGGGGTAGGCCTTCTTTCGGCCTCGGTCGAGATTTTTTCTCCCTTAAAGTTTTGGTGCTCCAAATTCGTCATTTCGGATTTTGACTTCGCCGGCGTGATTTTTCCGCCCATGACATCGAAGCCTTCCAGCGGCTTCAAGAAGTGCACCCAGTGCGCCCGGGTAATCTCGCTCACTGATAGGCACTCTTCGTGTCTTCAGTGTCTGGGGGCCGAGCACCGTCCCCAGAACTGTAGTCTGTGTTCCCTGTTACAAAGGCGGACTCAAGTAGCGAGATTAGCCCAGTGGAACGTTTTTTTCTCGGGCTCTTCGTCGGCATCGGCACCGGGGTCATCGTGTGCATCGACGTCATCAGCGTCCAGACCTTCACCCTTGGCTGCCAGTGCATCGAGTGCATCGAGGCATCGGCCCTCTGCATCGGCGCCGAGACATCGGATAGCTGCATCGACGTCGGTGGTACCGGGACCTCGTCTCCTGATGTCGTCGGACGGTGGTGCATCGAGTGGAGTGCAGGTGAGGGCTGTCCATTCCCCTGCTGGTGGCGGTGAGCCCTCGGGTGGGTCTCCTCCTACCCTGAGGGCTCCTGCGGTACAGCCCCCCCGAGATCGACCCTCTTCGGTCTCGGCCCCGAGGAAGCGACGGATGGATTCTACGTCCTCCTCGTCGGTGCCGGGGAGCTCCGGTGACATGCTTCGGAAGAAGTCGAAGAAGCATCGACACCGGTCCCCTCCCCGTGTCGGCACCGAGAGCTCTGGGTCGCCGAGGGAGTCGGCACCCAGCAGGCATCGGCACCGAGAGGACCGCTCACCCTCTGTTCAGGAGGTGTCGATGCGCTCCACTCTGGACAGCCCGGAACAGTCTCCACGCCCGGAACAGGTTCTGACGTCGACGCCTGCATCGACCTCCATGCCTTTCTCTGCAGCCGCTCTGAACGAGAGCCTCCGGGCCGTTCTCCCAGAGATTCTGGGAGAGCTGTTGCGCCCTACCCCTCCGGTACCGGCGGTGCTTGCGCCTCCGGTACCGTTGAGCGTGGCGCCGGCTGGCCCATCGCCCGGGGTGAGGTCCCCGACGTCGGTACCGCGTGCGGTGCCGACTGCGGCCACCTCCCAGGAGGGCTCCCCGACTACGTCGGCGGAGGGAGCTTCGCCGATGCGGGCAAGGGAGTCTACCTCTCGACGCCCCCATCGTGGACGTGGCTCCACAGAGTCGAGCCGGGCGCGGTTGCAGACGCAGGTCCGTGAACTTGTGTCTGACACCGAGGGTGAGGCCTCGTGGGAAGAAGAAGAAGACCCCAGATATTTCTCTGACGAGGAGTCTGAGGGTCTTCCTTCTGATCCCACTCCCTCTCCTGAAAGACAGCTTTCTCCTCCCGAGAGTCTGTCTTTTGCTTCCTTTGTCCGGGAGATGTCTACGGCCATCCCCTTCCCGGTGGTTGTGGAGGACGAGCCCAGGGCTGAAATGTTTGAGCTCCTGGACTATCCTTCTCCACCTAAGGAAGCGTCCACTGTTCCCTTGCACCATGTCCTGAAAAAGACATTGCTTGCGAACTGGACCAAGCCACTAAGTAATCC
This sequence comes from Microcaecilia unicolor, assembly GCF_901765095.1. NCBI lineage: Eukaryota > Metazoa > Chordata > Amphibia > Gymnophiona > Siphonopidae > Microcaecilia > Microcaecilia unicolor. The sequence continues at coordinate 231,307,681 of NC_044036.1, forward strand.
CCACATCCCCAAGAAGATCGAGTCCCAGTACCGGATCCATGGGGACCCAGAGCTGATGCGCACCCAGTTGCCTCACGACTCTGGAGTTGTGGATCTGGCCCTAAAGAAGGCTAAGAGTTCTAGGGAGCATGCTTCGGCGCCCCCGGGCAAAGACTCTAGAACCTTAGACTCCTTTGGGAGGAAGGCCTACCATTCTTCTATGCTCGTGGCCAAGATTCAGTCTTACCAGCTCTACACGAGCATACACATGCGGAATAATGTGCGGCAGTTGGCGGGCTTGGTTGATGCTCTTCCCCCCGAGCAAGCCAAGCCTTTTCAGGAGGTGGTCAGGCAGCTGAAGGCGTGCAGAAAATTCCTGGCCAGAGGAGTGTATGACACTTTTGATGTTGTGTCCAGGACCGCTGCTCAAGGTGTGGTGATGCGCAGGCTCTCATGGCTGCGTGCCGCCGACCTGGAGAATAGACTCCAGCAGCGGATTGCGGACTCGCCTTGCCGTGCGGACAATATTTTTGGAAAGAAAGTCGAACAGGTGGTAGAGTCTCTCCACCAGCGGGACACCGCATTCGACAAGTTCTCCCGCCGGCAGCCTTCAGCTTCTACCTCTACAGGTAGACGATTTTTCGGGGGAAGGAAGACTGTTCCCTATACTTCTGGTAAGCGTAGGTACAATCCTCCTTCCCGACAGCCTGCGGCCCAGGCTAAGCCCCAGCGCGCTCGCTCTCGTCAGCAGCGTGCGACTCAGCAAGGCCCCGCGGCTCCCCAGCAAAAGCAAGGGGCGAGCTTTTGACTGGCTCCAGCAGAGCATAGCCGACATCCAAGTGTCAGTGCCGGGCGACCTGCCAGTCGGAGGGAGGTTGAAAGCTTTTCACCAAAGGTGGCCTCTCATAACCTCCGATCAGTGGGTTCTGCAAATAGTCCGGCAAGGATACACCCTCAATTTGGCCTCCAAACCTCCAAATTGTCCGCCGGGAGCTCAGTCTTACAGCTTCCAGCACAAGCAGGTACTTGCAGAGGAACTCTCCGCCCTTCTCAGCGCCAATGCGGTCGAGCCCGTGCCATCCGGGCAAGAAGGGCTGGGATTCTATTCCAGGTACTTCCTTGTGGAAAAGAAAACAGGGGGGATGCGTCCCATCCTAGACCTAAGGGCCCTGAACAAATATCTCGTAAAAGAAAAGTTCAGGATGCTTTCCCTGGGCACCCTTCTCCCCATGATTCAGCAAAACGATTGGCTATGCTCTCTGGACTTGAAGGATGCCTACACACACATCCCGATACTGCCAGCTCACAGACAGTATCTGCGATTTCAGTTGGGCACACGCCACTTCCAGTACTGTGTGCTACCCTTTGGGCTCGCCTCTGCGCCCAGGGTGTTCACAAAGTGCCTAGCTGTAGTAGCAGCGGCACTTCGCAGGCTGGGGGTGCATGTGTTCCCATATCTCGACGATTGGCTGGTGAAGAACACATCCGAGGCAGGAGCCCTGCAGTCCATGCAGATGACTATTCGCCTCCTGGAGCTACTGGGGTTTGTGATAAATTATCCAAAGTCCCATCTTCTCCCAGTGCAGAAACTCGAATTCATAGGAGCTCTGCTGGATTCTCGGACGGCTCGCGCCTATCTCCCAGAGGCGAGGGCCAACAACTTGTTGTCCCTCGTCTCGCGGGTGCGAGCGTCCCAGCAGATCACAGCTCGGCAGATGTTGAGATTGCTGGGCCACATGGCCTCCACAGTTCATGTGACTCCCATGGCCCGTCTTCACATGAGATCTGCTCAATGGACCCTAGCCTCCCAGTGGTATCAGGCTGCTGGGGGTCTAGAAGACGTGATCCACCTGTCCACGAGTTTTCTCGAATCCCTCTATTGGTGGACAATCTGGTCCAATTTGACTCTGGGACGTCCTTTCCAAATTCCTCAGCCACAAAAAGTGCTGACAACGGATGCGTCTCTCCTGGGATGGGGAGCTCATGTCGATGGGCTTCACACCCAAGGAAGCTGGTCCCTCCAGGAACGCGGTCTACAGATCAACCTCCTGGAGTTACGAGCGATCTGGAACGCTCTGAAGGCTTTCAGAGATCGGCTGTCCCATCAAATTATCCAAATTCAGACAGACAACCAGGTTGCCATGTACTATGTCAACAAGCAGGGGGGCACCGGATCCCGCCCCCTGTGTCAGGAAGCCATCAGCATGTGGCTCTGGGCTCGCCGTCTCAGCATGGTGCTCCAAGCCACATATCTGGCAGGCGTAAACAACAGTCTGGCCGACAGACTGAGCAGGATTATGCAACCTCACGAGTGGTCGCTCAACTCCAGAGTGGTGCGCCAGATCTTCCAAGCGTGGGGCACCCCCTTGGTGGATCTCTTCGCATCTCGAGTGAACCACAAAGTCCCTCAGTTCTGTTCCAGGCTTCAGGCCCACGGCAGACTGGCATCGGATGCCTTCCTCCTGGATTGGGGGGAGGGCCTGCTGTATGCTTATCCTCCCATTCCTCTGGTGGGGAAGACTTTGTTGAAACTCAAGCAAGACCGAGGCACCATGATTCTGATTGCTCCTTTTTGGCCGCGTCAAATCTGGTTCCCTCTTCTTCTGGAGTTATCCTCCGAAGAACCGTGGAGATTGGAGTGTTTTCCGACCCTCATCACGCAGGACGAAGGGGCTCTTCTGCATCCCAGCCTCCGGTCCCTGGCTCTCACGGCCTGGATGTTGAGAGCGTAGACTTTGCCTCTTTGGGTCTGTCAGAGGGTGTCTCCCGCGTCTTGCTTGCTTCCAGGAAAGATTCCACTAAGAGGAGTTACTTCTTTCTGTGGAGGAGGTTTGCCGTCTGGTGTGACAGCAAGGCCCTAGCTCCTTGCTCTTGTCCTACACAGACCCTGCTTGAATACCTTCTGCACTTGTCTGAGTCTGGTCTCAAGACCAACTCTGTAAGAGTTCACCTTAGCGCAATCAGTGCATACCATTACCATGTGGAAGGTAAGCCGATCTCAGGACAGCCTTTAGTTGTTCGCTTCATGAGAGGTTTGCTTTTGTCAAAGCCCCCCGTCAAGCCTCCTACAGTGTCATGGGATCTCAATGTCGTTCTCACCCAGCTGATGAAACCTCCTTTTGAGCCACTGAATTCATGCCATCTGAGGTACTTGACCTGGAAGGTCATTTTCTTGGTGGCAGTTACTTCAGCTCGTAGAGTCAGTGAGCTTCAGGCCCTGGTAGCCCAGGCCCCTTACACCAAATTTCATCATAACAGAGTAGTCCTCCGCACTCACCCTAAGTTCTTGCCAAAGGTCATGTCGGAGTTCCATCTGAACCAGTCAATTGTCTTGCCAACATTCTTTCCCCGTCCTCATTCCTGCCCTGCTGAACGTCAGCTGCACACATTGGACTGCAAGAGAGCATTGGCCTTCTACCTGGAGCGGACACAGCCCCACAGACAGTCCGCCCAATTCTTTGTTTCTTTTGACCCCAATAGGAGGGGAGTGGCTGTAGGGAAACGCACCATATCCAATTGGCTAGCAGATTGCATTTCCTTCACTTACGCCCAGGCGGGGCTGGCTCTTGAGGGTCATGTCACGGCTCATAATGTCAGAGCCATGGCTGCGTCGGTAGCCCACTTGAAGTCAGCCTCCATTGAAGAAATTTGCAAAGCTGCGACGTGGTCATCTGTCCACACATTCACATCTCATTACTACCTGCAGCAGGATACCCGACGCGACAGTCGGTTCGGGCAGTCAGTTCTTCAGAACCTGTTTGGGCTTTAGGATCCAACTCCACCCCCCGAGGGCCCTGTTTGTTCTGTTCCAGGCTGCACTCTCAGTTAGTTGGTAAATTTTTTAGGTCAATCTCAGTTATGTCCTCGCCGTTGCGAGGCCCAATTGACCATGGTTGTTGTTTTGAGTGAGCCTGGGGGCTAGGGATACCCCATCAGTGAGAACAAGCAGCCTGCTTGTCCTCGGAGAAAGCGAATGCTACATACCTGTAGAAGGTATTCTCCGAGGACAGCAGGCTGATTGTTCTCACAAACCCGCCCGCCTCCCCTTTGGAGTTGTGTCTTCCCTTGAAGTGTATTGTCTTGCTACATACTGGACTGGCCGGCTCGAGCCGGTTTCGGGCGGGAAGACGGCCGCGCATGCGCGGTGCGCGCGAGCGCGCGAGAGCTAGCAAAGGACTTTGCTAGGAAGATTCCGATTGGAGGGGCTGCCGAGGACGTCACCCATCAGTGAGAACAATCAGCCTGCTGTCCTCGGAGAATACCTTCTACAGGTATATAGCATTCGCTACCTGTCAAACAAATATTCTGGTAGCAACAGGTCAAAACAAATATTCTGCATGCCAGAAAACAAATATTCTGGGTCAGCATAAGTATCATATCATAAGTATTATACTCCAACACATTCCACCTCTTGATACCTATGGTGACACAGAAGTATACATGGTATTATGGACCGCTCCAGCTGGAGGTTGCCAAATTTTACATGTAAGAATACAATTCCCTACCACCAAAGCAATACTAAGTAATAAAACTATTTGTAATGGATGTGCAAGCCATTGGAGAAATGTGTCTGCTCCAGGAGAATGACCAGTTAACGGATCCCACCAATGATGTTGCAATTTGCTCCGAACATTTTCAGCGACTAGGAGAATGTGGGTTTTATTTAACTGGGCATCCACCTTCATAATACGTAGAGTTTGATTAGTGTCTTCTAAATACTGATGTACAATCTCGGATTCATTTAGCACTTGCTGTAGTCTACTATAATTAACATATAACAGAGGAGCACGGAAGAAACTATACGTATTATAAACTGTTGCAGAAGAAGGCTTTTGCACTGCATTCAGGTATCTCGCACAGTAACCCATTCCATATTCAAATAGTAATACAACATTCCATCTCGCAGGCTTCACATAAAAACATAACATTTCCCTGCACAGCTATTAGATCAATCTGGAGAATACAGCACACTCATACAAAAGCAGTGCTTAATCTGCCACCTGACAAACCTTGCACTGAACTCAGAGCACTCACAAACACACCTTTTCCCACAGACACAGCCTAATAGCTTCTTTCTCCAAATAACAGATTCACCTTCAATTTCCTCTAAATCCCCCTTTAAATTCTAGCACATTTCTTTCCCTGACACCCTTATAGTTTCTCTCACTTAGTATAACTACCAGCAGAAATCACAGTCTCCCACACTCCTGTGTCTCAACTGTTTTTCCCTATTCTAAAAAGAGTAGGCAGCCATGTGTCCACTTAATACCTTAGCATACAGACTCTCATTCAAACTTCCATTACCTTAAATTCCCTATAGATTAACCATCCCATGCACTGCATGCAGGGACATACCTCTGTTTCACTCCAAACCAAACTAAATTTGGTTTAAAATTCCTCACAGCTTTCTATTAGTACAGCTCTCACTCACCTGAACCACACCAGTTTTCCCCACATGTATACAGCAATACAACCATGAGAAAGGCAGTCTGTTTATTGAAGTACTCACTTCTAAGCTCAAGTCATCACATTCTCAGTACCAAGGCTCACCTTCACTCACTTTCAATATCAAAGTACCCTTTTTCAATGTCACTTTTCACTTTAAACTCATAAAATATACTTTTATTCCTTAAGTTTCACACACCCAGCAAACGTTTTATTCTTTCTCACTCTCCATGTTCACAGCCCTGTCTTCAGCTCACCCAGTCTCCCTGGCAACTCACCCCCCCTAGAGGAACATCTGACATCACTCAACCAATCAGCTTGTCAGCTAAAGGCTGTTTTTTTTTTCTTATCTGTTTGGTTTAGAATCTTGGCTGCTCTTTTCCCCCCATAGAAGTAAATGCAAAACTTCCTATACAGAGAATTTCAAAATCAATTTTAACCTGACTTGTACCCAAAACAGCAAGGAACATTTTATAGTACAATCCCCACTTAATCATGGTTTATATCTTGAAAAACAAACCACATTTAAGAAACATCTCTCACTTCCTTCACCTAACTCCATTAAAAATTCCCAAACTAACTTTAAACCTTTTCCAGCCGGCAGCATCCACCAAAACCCTGGAACAGCCCCCCCCCCCCCCCCAGAGCCCCAGGAAAAAAAACATTTAATATATGTTACCATATATTACAGTAACTTATCTTCAATATATTGAGTTTCTAAGGATTTTAACTTGTAAAGTGATGCTATATTTTTTTTCCTTTCTTTGTTTTTCCCAGCTGTATAATTTATTATTGCTTCTCTAGTAGTGACTGTAAATGCATCCCACCGACTAATTTAACATCATTAATTGGGTTGTTATCAAAGTAATCTGTAATTATCTTTTTCATATGATCAGTGAATTTAGAGTTTTGTAAAAGAGAAGTATGAAATCTCCAGGGAGGTCTATTAAAAGAAGTGAAATAAAGTTGAAATAAAGGAAATTGGCTGAATGATTGGAGATAATTGAGCCATGTATTTTAGATTTAACTACAGAAGCGTTTGCTTCTGATCATTGTCCTTCAGGTGGAGGAGTGGCCTAGTGGTTATGGTGGTGGACTTTGGTCCTGGGGAACTGAGGAACTGAGTTCAATTCCCACTTCAGGCACAGGCAGCTCCTTGTGACTCTGGGCAAGTCACTTAACCCTCCATTGCCCCATGTAAGCCGCATTGAGCCTGCCATGAGTGGGAAAGTGCGGGGTACAAATGTAACAAAAAAAAAAAAAGCTAACTACAGAGCAATAATAGAATAGATTTCAATAATTGGTTGGATTCGAATGCTGACCAGATATGTAGTTGTTTATTTTAAACTTGATGATTAATTGGACATGGTGAATAGGGCAGAATGTAATAATCTTAAATCACATCCAGAGAGATTTTGGATTTTACGTTCCAAAGATCTGTCTAAATGACTTTTGTTAAACATGGGAATAAGTTAGTTCATAGAAATACTGGACACTCTTTCATTGGCATAAGAACATAGGTCCTTCTCCTGGTAGTTTTAAAACTTGAATTTTCTGCCACAGCATTGAGAGAGACTCTAGAAGGAACTTCAGGGCCTACTTATTCCCAACCACCTTCCTCAGCTCTCACAGACTCCTAGCTCAACTCTTCATTTATAGTCATTTAGTCTAATTAGGACAAGAGGAGAGTTTTCATTAGAGTTTTAATTACATTTAATTAGTTTCTGAGAAGCAAACACTAAATAAATTACAAATTATACTATATAATCATAAGGCTGATTATATTAATCTGATACCCTAGTACCTTAAGTTTTAATTAAACAACTCTATAATACTAAGATGCAGACAGAAGTCCAGCAGCGAGAGGGGTGCTATCCAGTCTTTTGTGTTGAGTGCCACATGTATGAGATCTCTCAGTTGGTGAGAGGTTATACGTATGTGATCGATGCAAAGAGCTCCTACCTCTCGGAGAATGAGATGAGACCAGACTTGGTGGAGCTGAGGGAGACAGAGAGGTACATAGAGGAGGCCTACAGGGATGTTGTAGAGAAGTCCCACCTCCAATCTGGAAGCCCCTATGCTGCCTTGGAGGAGGAAGGTCTTCTAAAAGGAGGGCATCACCTTGGTACAGCTGGAAGTAATCCTGTAGCCAGGACCAGCCCACCAGGTAATGCAATATCCTCTCGCACCAAGGATGTGTCTCCAGGAGTTTCTGGCCAGGAGGGAATGGTTAGGACTGCTGTTGTAGTTGGAGATTTGATTATTTATTAGACATGTAGATAGCTGGATGGCTGGTGGCCGTGAGGAGTGCCTGCCTGTTCACTTGCCTGTCTGGTGCGAAGGTGGCAGACCTCACGTGTTACCTAGATAGATTTTAGATAGTGCTGGGGAGGAGCTAGTTGTCTTGATACATGTGGGTACCAATGACTTAGGAAAATGTGGGAGCGAGATTCTGGAAGCCAAATTTAGGATCTTGGGTAGAAAGCTCATATCCAGAATCTCTAGGGTAGCATTTTCTGAAGTTCTCCCTGTTCCATGCACAGGGCACAAGAGACAGTCAGAGCTCTGTGACGGTGTAGGGCGGAGTGTTTTAGATTTGAAAGGAACTGGGCAACATTCTGGGCAAATGGGTAAAGGCGAGCCTATTCCAAAATGATGAGCTCGACCTTAACCAGGGTGGGACCAGGCTGCTGGCATCGGCATTTAAAAAAGAGATAGAACAGCTTTTAAACTAGAACCTGACGGAAGGCCAACAGTCGCTCAAAAGGGCATGGCTCAGAACAAGGTATCTTTCAAAGATATCACTAAAGCAGGGAATATAGGTTATCCCAATAGCGAAGTTGCAATAAAGACCATATTAGACCAGGTGTCTTTAAATAAAAAGCAGACAAAAGATTTCAAATTAACACTGTCAACTGCTGATCAAGATGTAAATAAAAACATCAAACAGTTTGTAATGTCTATATGTGAATGCCAGATGCCTAACAAATAAGATGGTAGAGTTTAGAATATCTTGCACTAAATGAAAAATTAGATATAATAAGCATCTCTGAGACCTGGTGGAAGGAGGATAACCAGTGGGATACTGTCATACCAGGGTACATATTATATTGTATTGATAGGGATGGAGGGGTAACTTTGTATGTTAAGGATGGCCTTGAATCAAATAGATTGAAAATTCTGCAGGAAACAAAACACATCTTCTAATCCCTATGGATTGAAATTCCATATATAAAGGGGAAAAGGTTAGTGATAGGGATGTACTACCATCCACCTGGCCAAAATGAACAGACAGATGTAGAAATGTTATCAGAAATTAGGGAGACTAACAAACTGGGCAACACAATAATAATGGGTGATGTCAATTACCCTAATATTGACTGAGTAAATGTAACATCAGGGCATGCTAGGGAGGTAAAATTCCTTGACAAAATCAAGGACTGCTTTATGGAGCAGCTGGTAAAGGAGCCAACAGAAGAAGGAAAAATTCTAGACCTAGTCCTTAGTAGAGCGCATAATCTGGTGCAGGAGGTAATGGTGCTGGGGTCGCTTGATAACAGTGAACATAATATGATCCGATTTGATATTGGCTTTGAAGTATGCACACACAGTTGATCAAATACATTATCATTAAACTTTCAAAAGGAGACTTTGATAAAATGAGAAGAACGGTGAATAAAAAAATTAAGAGGAGCAGCTGCAAAGGTCAAAAATTTACATCAGGTGTGGATGCTGTTCAAAAATACCATCCTGGAAGCCCAGGCCAAATATATTCCATGTATAAAAAAAGGAGGAAGGAAGACCAAACAACAGCCAGCGTGATTAAAAAGTGAGGTGAAGGAAGCTATTAGAGCTCAAAGAAAATCCTTTAGAAAATGAAAGAAGGGACCGACTGAAAATAATAAGAAACAGCATAAGGAATGCAAGTCAAATGCAAAGCGCTGATAAAGAAGGCAGAGAGAGACTTTGAAAAAAAGATTGAGTCGTAGACAAAAACACATAGTAAATTTTTTTTTTTAGGTATATTAAAAGCAAGAAGGCGGCAAAAGAATCGGTTGGACTGCTGGATGACTGAGGGGTAACGGGCAATCAGGGAAGACAAAGCCATAGCGGAGAGATTAATTGAATTCTTTGCTTCGGTCTTCACCGAGGAAGATTTGGGAGCGATATCGGTGCCAAAAATGGTATTCAGAGCTGATGAGTCAGAGAAACTGATGAAATCTCTGTAAACCTGGAAGATGTAATGGCACAATTTGACAAATTGAAGAGTAACAAATCTCCTGGAGCTGATGGTATTCATCCCCGAATACTGATAGAATTGAGAAATTAACTTTAAAATCGAGTATGGTTCCGGAACATTGGAGGGTGGCTAATGTAACGCTAATTTTTTTTTTTTTTTTTTTAAAGGATCCAGAGAAGATCTTGGAAATTATAGACCGGTGAGCCTGATGTCGGTGCCGGGCAAAATGGTACAGACTATTATAAAGAACAATATTACTGAGCATATTCAAAAGTATGACTTAATGAGACAAAGCCAACATGGATTTAGTGAAGGGAAATGTTGCCTCACTAATCTATCACATTTCTTTGAAGGGGTGAACAAAGATGTGGATAAAGGCAAGCCAGTCGATATGTGTATCTGCATTTTCAAAAGGTGTTTGATAAAGTACCTCATGAAAGACTCCAGAAGAAATTGGAGAGTCATGGGATAGGAGATAGTGTCCTATTGTGGATTAAAAACTGGTTAAAGGATAGAAAACAGAGAATAGGGTTAAATGGTCAGTATTCTCAATGGAGAAAAGGTAGATAGTGGGGCTTCCCCAGGGGTCTGTGCTGGAACCGCTGCTTTTTAATTTATTTATAAATGATCTAGAGATGGGAGTAACTAGTGAGGTAATTAAATTTGCTGATGAGACAAAGTTATTCAAAGTTGTTAAATCGCAAGAGTATCTGTACTGGGACCAGTGCTACTTAACATATTTATAAATGATATGGAAATTGGAACAAGTGAGGTGATTAAATTTGTAGATGACACAAAACTATTCAAGGTTGTTGAAACACGTGCAGACTGTGAAATATTGCAGGAAGACCTTAGGAAATTGGAAGACTGGGCAGCGAAATGGCAGATGAAATTTATTGTGGACAAATGCAAGGTGATGTACATTGGAAAGAAGAAGTGAAAAAATCATAGTTACCTGATGCTAGGGTCCACTTGGGGGGTCAGTGCTCAAGAAAAAGATCTGGGTGTCAGATAATATGCTGAAATTCTCTGCTCAGTGTGCGGCGGCAGCCAAAAAAATCAAATAGGATACTAGGAATTATTAGGAAAGGGATGGTGAATAAGACTGAAAACACTATGCCTTTGTATTGGTCCGTGACGTGTCCGCACCTTGAGTATTATGTTCAGTTCTGGTAGCCATATCTTAAAAAAAGATATAGCGGAATTAGAAAAGGTTCAAAGAAGAGCGACCAAAATGATAAAAGGGGATGAAACTCCTCTTGTATGAGGAAAGGGTAAAGAGGTTAGGGTTCTTCAGCTTGGAAAAGAGACGTCTGAGGGGAGATATGATTGAGGTCTACAAAATCCTGAGTGGTATAGAACGAGTAGAAATAAATCGATTTTTTTTAACTCGTTCGAAAACTACAGTGACTGGGGGACATTTGAGGAAGTTAGATGGAAATACTTTAAAAACAAATAGGAGGAAATACTTTTTCATTCAACAAATAGTTAAGTTCTGGACTGTGGTAACAACGATTAGCGTATCTGGGTTTAAAAAAGGTTTGGACAAATTCCTGGAGAAAAAGTTCATAGTCTGTATTGAGGCAGGCATGGGAAGCAACTGCTTGCCATTGGATTTGTAGTATGGAGTGTTCCCACGATTTGGGATTCTGCCAGGTACTTATGACCAAGGGGATGGGACAAGTTCCCTATGAGGGTAGGCTAAGGTGGCTATGGCTCTTCAGCTTGGAGAAAAGATGGCTGAGGGGAGATATGATAGAGATCTATAAAATAATGAGTGGAGTGGAATGGGTAGACGTGAATCGCTTGTTTACTCTCTCCAAAAATACTAGGACTATTGAGCATGCATTGAAGCTTCAATGTAGTGAATTTAAAGCGAATCTGAGAAAATATTTCTTCACTGAACATGTAATTAAACTCTGTAAAAACAGTTAGCTTAGCAGGGTTTAAAATGTTTGGATGGCTTCCTATAGGTAAAGTCCATAGACCATTATTAAAATGGACTTGGGGAAAATCCACTGGTTATTTCTAGAATAAGCAGCATAAAATGTATTGTACTGTTTTGTTCTCCGAGGACAAGCAGGCTGCTTGTTCTCACGACTGGGTGACGTCCGCGGCAGCCCCCACCAACCGGAAAAAAGCTTCGCGGGACGGTCGGCACGCAGGGCACGCCCACCGCGCATGCGCGGCCGTCTTCCCGCCCATGCGCGACCGCTCCCGCCAGTTCCTTTTTTTCCGCGTCTGGAGAGAGTCGTGCCCCGCCGCTCTCTCTGATTCAGCCGCCGGATTTTCGATCGCGTTTACGCTGATCGTGCTTTTCTTTGTTTATTTAGGTTTAATTACCGTCCGGTTTCTTTTTGAAAAAAAAAAAAAGAAACCCTGCGCGTGTGGAGCACGCGCTCCCTTTTTTCCCTCGCTTCCAGCGGGGACGCTGCATTGCAGCCTAGTGGCCACACGGTCGTTTTCCTTTTCGTGGTGTGATTTCAGCCACCATTGACGACTTTGACTTCGCCGACGCGATTTTTCCGTCGATGTCCTCGAAGGTCCCGAGTGGATTTAAAAAGTGTGGTCGCTGCGGCTGGCCGATCTCGCAGACCGACACCCACGCTTGGTGCCTCCAGTGCCTCGGGCCGGAGCACAATATCAAGTCGTGTTCTCTGTGTCTCGGTCTCCGGAAACGGACTCAGGTTGCGAGGCAAGTTCTGCGGGACCGTCTTTTTGGAACTTGCGCCGGCCCCTCGACGTCGACCTCGAAGGCATCGGTATCGACGCCCGGCCCTTCGGTACCGGTATCGATGCCCGAGACATCGGCACCGATGGCAGCGACCCCAGGAGAACAGGTCCCGTCGGCCCGCCGGTCCTCCGGTGAGAGTGGGGGTGAGAGGCCGCGTGGGCAGTCGGCCCCGGTCACTCCCTCAGCCCGTGGGCCACGGGACCGAACCCTGTCTGACCCGGTACCTCGAGACCGAGGGGGATCGACCTCCTCCTCCTCCATGCCTTCCGGCGCCGGTGACGGGCATCGTAAGAAAGATAAGAAGCGTCGTCACCGGTCGCCCTCGGTGCATCCGGATATCGGAGAGGAGGCGACGCCGAAGCGTCACCGTCGAGAGGAGAGGTCTCCGTCGGTTGTGGAGGTACCGACGCGTCGGGGTTCCGGCACCTCGGTGCCGTCTCCTGGCCCCCAGCAGCTTCTGGCGCCGACACCCCTACCGGCCCCACCGCCTTTCCCGGCAGCAGGCCTGGACGAGTGCCTCAGAGCCATCCTTCCGGGGATCCTGAAAGGGCTGATGCGCCAGGCTGTGCCCCTCGGCGCCGATGACTGTGGCGCCGGCGAGCTCTAGCCCGGCGCCGGGGCCGTCGACACCGCCGCCGCTTGCGGTGCCGGTCTCGACCGCCACGCAGGTGGAGTCCCCGTCGACGTCGATGGAGGGAGCTCCGTCCCCGCCGGCGCGGGAGTCCACCGCTCGACGACACCGAGACCTTGGTGCCTCGACGTCGAGCCGGGCCCGGTTCAGGACTCAGCTACATGAGCTTATGTCCGACACCGAGGATGAGGACTCGTGGGGTGAAGAGGAGGACCCTAGATATTTCTCCTCAGAGGAGTCTACGGGCCTTCCCTCGGACCCCACGCCTTCACCGGAGAGGAAACTCTCACCTCCCGAGAGTCTCTCCTTTGCCTCCTTTGTGCGGGATATGTCTATTAGCATTCCCTTCCCCGTGGTCTCTGTGGAAGAGCCGAGGGCCGAGATGCTCGAGGTCCTCGACTATCCATCACCACCTAGAGAGTCCTCCACTGTGCCGCTGCACAATGTCCTTAAGGAGACGCTGCTTCGGAACTGGGTGCGACCATTAACTAACCCCACCATTCCCAAGAAAGCAGAGTCCCAGTACAGGATCCACTCCGACCCAGAGCTAATGCGGCCACAATTGCCCCATGACTCAGCGGTCGTGGATTCTGCTCTCAAGAGGGCACGGAGTTCGAGGGATACCGCCTCGGCGCCCCCGGGGCGGGAGTCTTGCACTCTGGACTCGTTTGGGAGGAAGGCCTACCAATCCTCCATGCTCGTGACCCGCATCCAATCATACCTGCTCTATATGAGCATTCACATGCGGACCTATGTGCAGCAACTGGCGGACCTGGTCGAGAAGCTCCCGCCGGAGCAGTCCAGGCCTTATCAGGAGGTGGTCAGGCAGCTGAAGGCGTGCAGAAAGTTCCTGTCCAGGGGTATCTATGACACCTGTGACGTGGCATCTCGTGCTGCGGCCCAAGGTATAGTGATGCGCAGGCTCTCATGGCTGCGTGCCTCTGACCTGGACAACCGCACCCAGCAGAGACTGGCCGACGTCCCTTGCCGGGGGGATAACATTTTTGGTGAGAAGGTCGAGCAGATGGTGGACCAACTGCATCAGCGGGAAACCGCTCTCGACAAGCTCTCCCACCGGGCGCCTTCAGCATCCACCTCCACAGGTGGACGTTTTTCCCGGGCCCGGCAGGCTGCACCCTATTCTTTTGCGAAGCGTAGGTACAACCAGCCGGCCCGAAGGCCTCGTCAGGCACAGGGACAGCCCCAGCGCGCTCGTTCTCGTCAACAGCGTGCGCCTAAGCAGCCCCCTGCGCCTCCACAGCAAAAGCCGGGAACGGGCTTTTGACTGGATCCACGGGAACATAGCCGCCCTACAAGTGTCCGTACCGGACGATCTGCCGGTCGGAGGGAGGTTAAAATTTTTTCACCAAAGGTGGCCTCTCATAACCTCCGACCAGTGGGTTCTCCAAATAGTGCGGTGCGGATACGCCCTGAATTTGGCCTCCCTGCCTCCAAATTGTCCTCCGGGAGCTCAGTCTTTCAGCTCCTATCACAAGCAGGTACTTGCAGAGGAACTCGCCGCCCTTCTCAGCGCCAATGCGGTCGAGCCCGTACCACCCGGGCAGGAAGGGCAGGGATTCTATTCCAGGTACTTCCTTGTGGAAAAGAAAACAGGGGGGATGCGTCCCATCCTAGACCTGAGAGGCCTGAACAAATTCCTGGTCAAAGAAAAGTTCAGGATGCTTTCCTTGGGCACCCTTCTGCCAATGATTCAGAAAAACGATTGGCTATGTTCCCTGGATTTAAAGGACGCATATACTCACATACCGATACTGGCAGCTCACAGACAGTATCTCAGATTCCGCCTGGGCGCACGGCACTTTCAGTATTGTGTGCTGCCCTTTGGGCTCGCCTCTGCCCCACGAGTGTTTACCAAGTGCCTCGTGGTGGTAGCGGCCTACCTATGCAAGCTGGGAGTGCACGTGTTCCCATATCTCGACGATTGGCTGGTCAAGAACACCTCGGAGGCAGGAGCCCTCCGGTCCATGCAGTGCACTATTCAGCTTCTGGAGCTGCTGGGGTTTGTGATAAATTACCCAAAGTCCCATCTCCAGCCAACCCAGTCTCTGGAATTCATAGGAGCTCTGCTGAATACCCAGACGGCTCAGGCCTACCTTCCCGAAGCGAGGGCCACCAATCTCCTGGCCCTGGCTTCGCAGACCAGAGCGTCTCAGCAGATCACAGCTCGGCAGATGTTGAGACTTCTGGGTCATATGGCCTCCACAGTTCATGTGACTCCCATGGCTCGTCTTCACATGAGATCTGCTCAATGGACCCTAGCTTCCCAGTGGTTCCAAGCCACCGGGAATCTAGAAGATGTCATCCGCCTCTCCACCAGTTGCCGCACTTCACTGCTCTGGTGGACCATCCGGACCAATTTGACACTGGGACGTCCATTTCAAATTCCACAGCCCACGAAAGTGTTGACGACGGATGCGTCTCGCCTGGGGTGGGGAGCTCATGTCGATGGGCTTCACACCCAGGGTCTGTGGTCCCTCCAGGAAAAGGATCTGCAGATCAACCTCCTGGAGCTCCGAGCGATCTGGAACGCACTGAAGGCTTTCAGAGATCGGCTGTCCTGCCAAATTATCCAAATTCGGACAGACAATCAGGTTGCAATGTATTACGTCAACAAGCAGGGGGGCACCGGATCTCGCCCCCTGTGTCAGGAGGCCGTCGGGATGTGGCGTTGGGCGTGTCGGTTCGGCATGCTCCTCCAAGCCACGTACCTGGCAGGCGTAAACAACAGTCTGGCCGACAGACTGAGCAGAGTCATGCAACCGCATGAGTGGTCGCTCCACGCCAGAGTGGTACGCAAGATCTTCCGAGAGTGGGGCACCCCCTCGGTGGACCTTTTCGCCTCTCAGACCAACCACAAGCTGCCTCTGTTCTGTTCCAGACTTCAGGCACACGGCAGGCTAGCGTCGGACGCTTTTCTCCTCCATTGGGGGACCGGCCTCCTGTATGCTTATCCTCCCATACCTTTGGTGGGGAAGACCTTACTGAAGCTCAAGCAAGACCGCGGCACCATGATTCTGATAGCGCCCTTTTGGCCCCGTCAGATCTGGTTCCCTCTTCTTCTGGAGTTGTCCTCCGGGGAACCGTGGAGATTGGAGTGTTTTCCGACTCTCATCTCGCAGAACGACGGAGCGTTGCTGCACCCCAACCTTCAGTCCCTGGCTCTCACGGCCTGGATGTTGAGGGCGTAGACTTCACTGCGTTGGGTCTGTCTGAGGGTGTCTCCCGGATCTTGCTTGCCTCTAGGAAGGATTCCACTAAAAAGAGTTACTTTTTCAAGTGGAGGAGGTTTGTCGTGTGGTGTGAGAGCAAGGCCCTAGAACCTCGTTCTTGCCCTGCACAGAACCTGCTTGAATACCTTCTGCACTTATCAGAGTCTGGCCTCAAGACCAACTCAGTAAGGAATCACCTTAGTGCGATTAGTGCTTACCATTATCGTGTGGAAGGTAAAGCCATCTCTGGAGAGCCTTTAGTCGTTCGATTCATGAGAGGCTTGCTTTTGTCAAAGCCCCCTATCAAGCCTCCTACTGTGTCATGGGATCTCAACGTCGTCCTCACCCAGCTGATGAAACCTCCTTTTGAGCCACTGAATACCTGCCATCTGAAGTACTTGACCTGGAAGGTCATTTTCTTGGTAGCAGTTACTTCCGCTCGTAGGGTCAGTGAGCTTCAAGCCCTAGTAGCTCATGCTCCATATACCAAATTTCATCACAACAGAGTAGTGCTCCGTACCCACCCAAAGTTCCTGCCGAAGGTGGTGTCGGAGTTCCATCTTAACCAGTCAATTGTCTTGCCAACATTCTTTCCCAGGCCGCATACCCGCCCTGCTGAACGTCAGTTGCACACATTGGACTGCAAGAGAGCATTGGCCTTCTACTTGGAGCGGACACAGCCCAACAGACAGTCCGCCCAATTGTTTATTTCTTTCGACCCTAACAGGCTAGGGGTCGCTGTCGGGAAACGCACCATCTCCAATTGGCTAGCAGATTGCATTTCCTTCACTTACGCCCAGGCTGGGCTGACTCTTGAGGGTCATGTCACGGCTCACAGTGTCAGAGCCATGGCAGCGTCGGTGGCCCACTTGAAGTCAGCCACTATTGAAGAGATCTGCAAGGCTGCGACGTGGTCATCTGTCCACACATTCACATCTCATTACTGCCTCCAGCAGGATACCCGACGCGACAGTCGGTTCGGGCAGTCGGTGCTGCAGAATCTGTTTGGGGTGTAAATCCAACTCCACCCTCCAGGACCCGAATTTATTCTGGTCAGGCTGCACTCTCAGTTAGTTGTTCTTCGTAGGTCAATTTCTGTTGTACCCTCGCCGTTGCGAGGTTCAATTGACCTGGGTTCTTGTTTTGAGTGAGCCTGAGAGCTAGGGATACCCCAGTCGTGAGAACAAGCAGCCTGCTTGTCCTCGGAGAAAGTGAATGATACATACCTGTAGCAGATGTTCTCCGAGGACAGCAGGCTGATTGTTCTCACCTACCCTCCCTCCTCCCCTTTGGAGTTGTGTGTTTCATCTTTTGCTAGTCATTCAACTGGCGGGAGCGGTCGCGCACGGGCAGGAAGACGGCCGCGCATGCGCGGTGGGCGTGCCCTGCGTGCCGACCGTCCCGCGAAGCTTTTTTCCGGTTGGTGGGGGCTGCCGCGGACGTCACCCAGTCGTGAGAACAATCAGCCTGCTGTCCTCGGAGAACACCTGCTACAGGTATGTATCATTCACTGGATCTTGCCAGGTACTTGTGGCCTGGATTGGCCACTGTTGGATACAAGATGCTGGGCTTGATGGACCTTCGGTCTGTCCCAGTATGGCAATACTTGTGTACTTCCTCCAGTTGATCTTATTCAGAATCAATTTATCCCTCCTCCATATTCTCTCCAATAATCTACATTGATGTTTTAATTTTAGCAAGTCTTCTGAATACCACTTGTTGCCTGGTTTCTTAATTTTTTTCTCATTTTTCCTTACCGATTATTATATATTGACCTTGTTTCCCATTATCCTTATTGCTATCTCTAATCTTTTCCTCTCCATCTATTTCTCTCCATCTTCCTACGCTCACCTCTTAACGCCCATTTCCTTCTACACCTCATTCCTCCTATGTTCAATTTACTTATACACCTAATTCCTCCTTTGTTTAATTTACTTATCTATTAATATTACGTTTACTACAAATTGTATATTCTTCTTATGACTTGTAATTCTTCTTATTGTTACTATGTAAGCCGCATTGAGCCTGCCATGTGTGAGAAAGCACGGGGTACAAATGTAATAAATAAATAAATATGTAGGAGCTATATCATCTAGCACAGCTAAACAACTCCTATTCCAATTATTCATCTACTTATTCTGTTCGTCTTTCACTAAAGGAATCTGGGATACTATAATATTCCAAAAATGTGTCTGATCAATTTTTCGCCTACAGGACCGTATCAGTGGACTAAACCTATTGAAATTTCTTGATGAAGAAGGTCACCAGTTGATATTAAAAGATGGCAAAAAATGGTGAGACCAAATATGTGACCAAATTGATCCGGGGAAAGTAATTTCCCCCAGAATATCTTCTGAATAAGTTATCAAATCCAGTTGGTGTCCTTTTTCATGAGTAGATTGTAGGTAGGCAATACAAGATTTAGATTATCTAAAAACATTCTCAGTTCACTCACATTAGTATGTTCCAGTTGTTACAAATGTAAATTTACACCGCCCAAAAAAGATAGTCTTTTGCACCTATCCATTTACCTGAGGGGCAGTAGGACATTATACAAGATAATGAGCCTATTAAGGAAGAATCATAATTTTTACAACTTAAGATCTCTAAAAATGGTGATGTAAAGGATTCTTCCAATGAAATATTAAAAAAATTCCTATATAATATACCAATCCCACCTTTCCTTTGTCCCTGTTGGCATAAAGACAGAAACTTATACCTTAATGGACATAAATCTTTTAAAATGGATCATTATCCAATAATAACCATGTTTCAGTAAAAAAAAAAAAAACCCACAAAGCTTGGTTGAGCCTCAGCTACCCAATATCTAATAAAATCAACTTTATTCCTCAAAGAATGAGCATTCACTTAAACAGCAGGAATAGGAACAGAATCAGGAATTTTAATATTTTCTATAGAAATCTGTTTAAGTATCTTTCATTCCCCTTTTCATTGGTGTGTCTAGATCGTTGTTTATATGGACGCTGTCTTCTGCCTCTTATTAACACATCAATAGATCTAGGCATATAATAACAGTCTAACAAGTAGCTACCTGATTGCCTAACCATAGGATTAAATGGGTGCAGTTGGTAAACTCCACACCCCTACATTTTTACTTTTGTAGTTTTCTCCCAAAATAAATATAAACAAATAAAGCTACAATTGACCCATTGTAAAAATCAACTTATAAGCCCAAGTAAAGTTGCACACTAAGGTGTGTGCCTTCAACTTCCTCTTGTGTGTTAATACTGCCGCTAGGTGCAGCAATTTAAATGTACGTCTTTGCTTGTGTGTGAGTACTAAGGGTGGAGCTTGCTCCCACGTCCAGTACTAGATGTTAGGAATAAGGGTGGAGCGTTCTCCCTTGCCTAACGCAGCCAGCCTTGATAAGTACATAAGTAATGGCACACTGGAAAAAGACCAAGGGTCCATTGAGCCCAGCATCCTGTCCACGACAGCGGCCAATCCAGGTCAAGGGCACCTGGCAAGCTTCCCAAACGTACAAACTTTCTATATATGTTATTCCTGGAATTGTGGATTTTTCCCAAGTCCATTTAGTAGCGGTTTATGGACTTGTCCTTTAGGAAACCGTCTAACCCCCTTTTAAACTCTGCCAAGCTAACTGCCTTCACCACATTCTCCGGCAACGAATTCCAGAGTTTAATTACGCGTTGGGTGAAGAAAACTTTTCTCTGATTTGTTTTAAATTTACTACATTGTAGTTTCATCGCATGCCCCCTAGTCCTAGTATTTTTGGAAAGCGTGAACAAACGCTTCACATCCACCTGTTCCACTCCACTCATTATTTTATATACCTCTATCATGTCTCCCCTCAGCCGTCTCTTCTCCAAGCTGAAAAGCTCAAGCCTCCTTAGTCTTTCTTCATAGGGAAGTCGTCCCATTCCCGCTATCATTTTAGTCGCCCTTCGCTGCACCTTTTCCAATTCTACTATATCTTTCTTGAGATGCAGCGACCAGAATTGGACACTACTCAAGGTGCGGTCGCACCATGGAGCGATATAACGGCATTATAACATCCTCACACCTGTTTTCCATACCTTTCCTAATAATACCCAACATTCTATTCACTTTCCGAGCCACAGCAGCACACTGAGCAGAAGGTTTCAGTGTATTATCAACGACGACACCCAGATCCCTTTCTTGGTCCGTAACTCCTAACGTGGAACCTTGCATGACGTAGCTATAATTCGGGTTCTTTTTTCCCACATGCATCACCTTGCACTTGCTCACATTAAATGTCATCTGCCATTTAGCTGCCCAGTCTTGTAAGGTCCTTCTGTAAATTTTCACAATCCTGTCGCGAGTTAACGACTTTGAATAACTTTGTGTCATCAGCAAATTTAATTACCTCGCTAGTTACTCCCATCTCTAAATCATTTAAAAATATATTAAAAAGCAGCGGTCCTAGCACAGACCCCTGAGGAACCCCACTAACTACCCTTCTCCATTGTGAATACTGACCATTTAACCCCACTCTCTGTTTCCTATCCTTTAACCAGTTTTTAATCCACAATAGGACTTTTCCTCCTATCCTATGACCCTCCAATTTCCTCTGTAGCCTTTCATGAGGTATCTTGTCAAACGCCTTTTGAAAATCCAGATACACAATATCAACCAGCTCCCCTTTGTCCACATGTTTGTTTACTCCTTCAAAGAATTGAAGTAAATTGGTCAGGCAAGATTTCCCCACACAAAAGCCGTGCTGACTCGGTCTCAGTAATCCATGTCCTCGGATATGCTCTGTAATTTTGTTTTTAATAATAACCTCTACCATTTTCCCCAGCACTGACGTCAGACTCACCGGTCTATAATTTCCCGGATCTCCCCTGGAACCTTTTTTAAAAATGGGCGTTACATTGGCCACCCTCCAATCTTCGGTACCCCACTCGATTTTAAGGATGCAATGATGGAAACTGTTATTTAAGAGCAGTTCTCTTCCTGCTAGGTGCATCGATTTAAGTGTCCCTCCCTGCTTGTGTCTGAAGATTAAGGGCAGAGCTTGCTCCCATGCCCAGTGCTAGATGTTAGAAATAAAAAATGGTGGCGCGTTCTCCCATGCCTGAACATAGCCAGCCTTGGTGGTACAAATAAAATAACTGAACAGCAAAGTTAAAACATCAAAGGGCTGCGGTGATTGAAACTGTTAGTAAAGAGCACTTCTCTTCCTTCTAGGCGCAGGAATACATGTGTAGATTTTGCCTCACCCAAGTCCCACCCAAGCAACACCTTACTTAGTAACATAGTGTAATGGAAGATTTTAAAGATTGTTTTTCAACTCTACCTTGACCGACATTGCACTCAGGGTCTGTATTTTTGATTAGAAGTAATTCTGTTTGTGTGAAAGATAAGACACAGCTCTAACTAATTTAGTATGTGAAGGAAGAGGTGGAGCCTGTTTCGAGTTCAGACTGGAAAACATGTGACTACATTCCCACAGTATGGCTTGTTTACCAAAACAGAAATATTCTCAAGCATTCTTTAATTTTCCTTAGCTCTGAACATGAGTTCTAAGCCTAATAAAAAAGGGGGGCCTCTTACAGTGAAACTGGAAGCTCATCTATGAATGGACGCATCGCATAGAAACAGGCTCCTGGTCATGAGATTTCGGCTTTGGTGAAAAATGGGCTTCTCTCAGCTGATGTAAAAATCCTGGATGATGTAATGATCAGTGATGTATGTATAGTTTATTATTGCTTCTTTTCCTGGTCTAGAAACTCCTAGCTTTGCTTGGATGTAGTGATCAGTGATGTAATGATTGTTTTGATCAGTGATGTATGTATAATTTATTATTGCTTCTTTTCCTGGTCTACCTTTGCTTGGATGTAGTGATCAGTGATGTAATGATTGTTGATAGGTATTGTTTCTTTTCAGTTATATAGCTTAATCATTGTGTATATATCTTAATTATTGTGTATCTTAGAACCTCATTTACCCAGTGCTTTTTTTGTGCCGGTACGCAATGGTACGGCGTACCGGCACCTTTTTTTGCCCTGCACTTCCTCTCAGTCCCCCAGGGGTGTGGTGTGCTGGAGCCGCAGGGCCGGTCCGACACGGTAAGCAAGGTAAGCATGGCAGGGGGGCGCCAACCTCTGGAGGGCGCCGCCGTGCCATGCTTACTGCCACTTAATCTGCCCGCCCTGGCGCCCTCTTCTCCCCACAAGGATCCTTTTTCTTTTATTTTAAATTTACATAACCTTCATCTGAGTCTGATCGAATGGGCTGCAGCGTCACTCAGGAGGGGAGCGCTTTCAGTGACGCTGCTGCCCATGCGGTCGGACTCAGAGGTCAGGTAAATTTAAAATAAAAGAAAAAGAATTCTTGGGGGGAGAAGAGGGCACCAGGGGAGGCAGGCAGTTGGACATGGGAGTGGGAGGGCAAGGGAGAGAGGACCATCTGGACATGGATGGCAGGGCTCAGGGAGAGAGGGGAATTGCTGGATAGGGATGAATGGAGGGGGCAGGGGACAGAGGAGCATGGATGGGAGGGCAGGGCTCAGGGAGAGAGGGGAATTGCTGGATAGGGATGAATGGAGAGGGCAGGGGACAGAGGAGCATGGATGGGAGGGCAGGGCTCAGGGAGAGATGGGCATGGATGGATATGGATGGGAGGGCAGGGCTCAGGGAGAGAGGAGAAATTGCTGGACATAGAGGGGAGGGAAGAGAGATGAAGGAGATGAAAAGAGGGAAAAGGAAGAGAGGAGAAAAACTGCACATGGATGGAGAAAATAGGCAGAAGCTGGATCCACTGGACAGTCAAGTCTGTGGAGGACCCAGCTTTTACTTATGGATATAGGTGTCAGGTTCTCAGGTTCAGAGCCCGCGGGGCTGGGCTCTGGAGCAAACGTGAGCCCTTGGGCTGCTGACGAGGAGCGACAGCAGCAGGCAAAACCCACCAATCAACGCTGGGCAAGCACAGCGGCACCGGCAGGGACTGCAGGCACCGCCCAGCGAGCCGGAACACACGGACTGGAATCCCCAGGACTGGAGGACACAGGACTGGAACACTGGACTGGAACATACCAGACCGGAACACACTGGACTGCAGCACACTGGACTGGTCCGTACAGCTTCACCTGCATTAGCCACTGCCCCCCCAAGGGTTGAGCCCCTGGGTTCGAGTGGCCAGCAGGACTTACCAGATACTAGATGACACAGGGACCAGGACTAGAACAAGCTGGAAACAGCAGTACTCCTCAATCCTAAACTGACATAAGTGCTCCCAAGCCCTAACCAACAGAAGAACTCCAAACAGAAACCAACAAAAGTGTTCCTAACAATAAACCAACAAAAGGACTTCCTAAGCCCTATATACTAACAGAAGTGCTACCAATAGCACCACTAGGAAAAGCAGGGGAGCCACAGGGAAAAAGCAGGGAACCTTAAACACATAAACTAGCACAGGTGCTCCTAAGCACCAAGCACAACAGCTCTACAACTCTAAACTAACTACGGTACTCCTAAGCACCAAACTACCAGCAGAGCTCCTAGCACTAAAAGGGAAGACAGGGGAGCCAAAAGTGAAAAAACAGGGAAGCTAAACACAGAAGACAGCAGTGCTTCCAAAGCACTAAACGCAACAGAGCTTCCCCAAACACAGAAGTGCTTCTAAAGCACCAAACCCAGATGTGCTTCTAAAACACCAAACACAGAAATGCTACTAAAGCACCAATCACAGAAGTGCTTCCAAAGCACCAAAAGGGAAAGCAGGGGAGCCACAAGGGAAAAGCAGGGAAGCTAACACAGATTAAAAGTGCACACTGCACTACCACTAACCTAGACCTAAAGCAAACGACTAAGCAAACGTTGCAAAGGCCCTGAAGGGAAGAACACCACTTCCTTATCAAGGCCCTGCCTGATGATGTCACCACTACCAGACACAGGCCCAGCACTGTTCTTGTACTAAAAGTTCTGAAACTAACATCGAAGTCCCTTAAAATTTACACTCCATCCCATCCATATGTATTCAGTCACGATCAGGGCGTAGACGGTAGAAGCCTGCCCAGCACTGGTTTTGCTTCCCAATTACCGGTGTTGCCATCCAATCTCTGCTAAGATTTCGTAGATCCATTACTTATAGGCAGGATTCCTTTGTGTTTATCCCACGCATGTTTGAATTCCATTACCGTTTTCATCTCCACCACCTCCCGTGGGAAGGCATTCCACGTATCTACCACACTTTCTGTAAAAAAATACTTCCTGACATTAGTCCTGAGTCTGCCCCCTCCCCTTCAATCTCAATTCATGTCCTCTAGTTATACCACCTTCCCGTCTCTGGAAAAGGTTTGTTTGCGGATTAATACCTTTCAAATATTTGAATGTCTGCATCATGTCACCCTTGTTTCTCCTTTCCTCCAAGGTACACATGTTCAGGTCAACAAGTCTCTCCTTGTATGGTTTGCAACGCAAATCCCATACCATTTTTGTAGCTTTCCTTTGCACTGCTTCCATCTTTTTACATCTTTTGCAAGATACAGCCTCCAAAACTGAACATGATACTCCAAGTGGAGCCTCACCAACGAGTTGTAGAGGGGCATCAACTCGTCCTTTTCTTCTGCTGGTTATACCCATCTCTTCACTACTACTAGTACTACTACTTACCATTTCTAAAGCGCTACTAGACGTATGCAGTGCTGTACACTTGAACATGAAGAGACAGTCCCTGCTCGACAGAGCTTACAATCTAATTAGGACAAACAAGAGATAAGGGAATATTAAAGTCAGGATGATAAAATAAGGGTTCTGAACAAGTGAATAAGGGTTAGGAGTTAAAAGCAGCATCAAAAAAGTGGGCTTTTAGCTTAGATTTGAAGACGGCCAGAGATGGAGCTTGACGTACCTAGCATCCTTCTGGCCATGGTCGTCACCTTGTCATATTATTTATTCACCTTCATATCCTCTGACACCAACACCCCAAGGTCTCTCTCCTGAGTCAAGCTTACTAATCTCTCTCCTCCAATCTCTTTTGGGTTTTTGCACTTCTTGGCATTAAATTTTAACTAAATCTATAATACACAGGAGCTGACTGATTCATTTGACAAGATTTTCCTTTGGTAAAGCCATGTTGCCTCGGGTCCTGTAACCCGTTGGCTTCTAGAAAGTTAACTATCCTTTCTTTCAGCAGTGACTCCACATTTGTGAAGAGGGACCACATCCGCTTATCTCCAATCTCGCGGAACCTCTCCCGTCTCTAAAGATCTATTAAATAAATCTTCAAAAGGACCCGCTAGAACCTCTTTGAGCTCCCTCAGTATACTGGGATGTATGTCATCCGGCCCCATGGCTTTGTCCACCTTCAGATTCTCCAGCTGTTTATAAACTTTCTTCTGTAAATGGCGCAGTATCCACTCCATTCCCAGATATTCCCTCATCAGCCAACCGTGGTCCTTCACCAGGAATTTCCTCCGTGAACACCGAACAGTACTTTGAGTTTTGTGTGTCCACACTCTGCCTTTTGCCCTTATCAAACCATATTGTGTGACGATCACTATTACATAGGTGGGCACCCACCCGGATATTTCAAATACTTTCTCCATTCATGAGCACTAGATCCAGCATCGACTCTTCCCTCGTGTGTTCTGTCACTATTTGTCCGAGCAAGGCACTTTGACATGCATCCACAATCTCCCTATTTCTTTCCGATTCTGCAGACCGGACATTCCAATCCACATTAGATAACCCCTGTGTGGATACAGGTTCCATCTTCTCTTTTCCAGTACGATCCATAAATCTTCTTCCTTTCCCCAGGTTTCCTGCATTTCAGCCGCTCTGATATTGTCTCTCACAAACAGCGCCACTCCTCCACCTCTTCGGTCCTCTCTATCCTTCCTAAAAAGATTATATCCTGGTATAGTCAGATCACATTCATGGGAATCATTGAGCCACGTCTCTGTAATAGCAACAATATCTAAGTTTTCTTCAAACATCAGGGCTAGACTACGAGCATTTGTTCTCATTTCTTAGTGAGTTTAGGTTGTTTTCTATATTTAGATGACCTTTCCCTCTGCCATCATCTTTATTCTTGGGGTGACTTTCTGAATTCCCTTGTTTCCTTTTGTCAACCCCTGCCTTCTAGTTTAAATGTCTAGAAACATACTGTCTGAATTTCTAGATATTTAAACTAGAAGGTGTGAATGGGTCTCTATATGTAAACAGTGGCTTTCTAGAACTGCAGTCTATGTATAAATGATTCTATATCCATGATGAGATGCTTTTAAAACAGTGGCTATAATATCTCTTATTTCCTTTGTCCTACCCTGTCGTCCTTGAATAGATTATAGCTTGGTATGACTATAGCCCTTTACAGCCTCTAGATCCAGAACCTTATTTTCCATACCATGGGCATTAATGTACTCTGCTTTCCAGATGTTGTTCTTTTTCCCCCATTTATATAGAGGTATTTGTTGTTTTACTTATCTGGGGGCTTGGTTCACCCATCTCTGCCTGTCCGACGTAGCTGCCTGGATGTCTCAGCGCCATCTGAAGCTAAACATGACCAAGACTGAGCTTCTTATCTTTCCCCCTAAATCAAACTCTCCTCCTCCCCCATTCTCTTTTTCTGTGGATAACACTCTCATCCTTCCTGTCTTATCAGCTCATAACCTTGGGGTCATCTTCGACTCCTCCCTCTCCTTCTCTGCACATATTCAACAGACTGCTAAAACCTGCCGTTTCTTTCTGTATATCATCATCAAAATTCTCCCTTTCCTTTCTGAGCACACTACCAGAACCCTCATCCACACTCTTATCACCTCTCGCTTAGACTATTGCCACTTGCTTCTCACAGGTCTCCCACTTAGCCATCTCTCTCCTCTTCAAAATTCTGCTGCACGACTGATATTCCGCCAGTGTCTTTATGCTCATATTAGCATATGCTCAAGTCACTTCACTGGCTTCCTATCCGTTTCCACATACAGTTCAAACTCCTCTTATTGACCTATAAGTGCATTCACTCTGCAGCTGCTCTGTACCTCTCCACTCTCATCTCTCCCTACATTCCTCCCTGGAAACTCCACTGGGTAAATCTCTCTTATCTGCACCCTTCTCCTCCACTGCTAACTCCAGACTCCGTTCCTTTTATCTTGCTGCACCTTATGCCTGGAATAGAAGGATGCTAGGTATGTCAAGCTCCATCTCTGGCCGTCTTCAAATCTAAGTTAAAAGCCCACCTTTTTGATGCTGCTTTTAACTCCTAACTCTTGTTCACTTGTTCAGAACCCTTATTTTATCATCCTCACTTTAATATTCCCTTATCTCTTGTTTGTCCTGTTTGGCCTAATTAAATTGTAAGCTCTGTCGAGCAGGGACTGTCTCTTCATGTTCAAGTGTACAGCGCTGCGTACGTCTAGTAGCGCTATAGAAATGATAAGTAGTAGCAGTAGTTTTTAGTGGGACAGGGAAGAGAGAGGGGAACTGCAGCACATGGTAGTGAAAAAGGGAGAGGAGAGAAGTAAACTACTGCACATGGAAGGAGAGAGGAGATGTTAGATATGGGGGGGGTGGTAGGAAGGAAAGAAGAGATTTGTAAAGGAGACTGTGGTTCTGTGTGATTCCCCCCCCCCCCCCCCCCCCCCCCGGAGCTAGTTAACAGCTTCCATAGACCTGACACCTGTGTTGAGTGCTGTGGTGGCCAACCTTAGTTCAGCTGATATTGCAAGCTGGGGCAGGCCCAAAAACATATGCTGCCACCTTAATGTTGGCTACTAGAGGCACGGCATTTATTTATTTATTTAATTATAGCATTTATATCCCACATTTTCCCACCCATGGGCAGGCTCAATGTGGCTTACATCAGTCTGAAAGACATACATCAAACAGGCAATAAACAATCAAGTACATTGAAGTTGAAGAGGTTAGGGAGTAATTACAGAGGAGAAGAGAAGGAGAAGGGCAATAGGGTTCAATAAGTCGTTATGATAGCTACAGTTCAGGAGATATGGATCCAAGGAGGGACTTTGGCGTAAGCTTTTCCAAATAAATTTGTCTTGAGAGATTTTCTGAAAGTCGGATGATCATGAGTAGTTTTTACAGATTTAGATAATCTGTGGAGGAGTGGCCTAGTAGTTTGGGTGGTGGACTTTGGTCCTGAGGAACTGAGTTCAATTCCCACTTCAGGCACAGGCATCTCCTTGTGACTCTGGGCAAGTTACTTAACCCTCCATTGCCCCATGTAAGCTGCATTGAGCCTGCCATGAGTGGGAAAGCGCGGGGTACAAATGTAAAAAAAAAAAAATGTGTGCTAATATAGGGAAAGGTGGTTGCATAAGTGGTCTTATATTTGAGGCCACCACATGCTGGGTAATGGAGATTTAAGTACGAATGAGATGATTTGTGAGAATTCCTTGGTGGCAAGTTGATAAGGGTATCCATAAGCAGGAGCTTCACCATAGAGGATTTTATGCACCAGGCTGCAAACCTTAAAAGTTATTCGGTCCTTGACAGGAAGACAGTGCAGTTTTTCACGAAGTGGTCTTGAACTTTCGAATCTCGATTTTCCATAGATCAGTCTAGCAGCTGTATTCTGGGCAGTCTGTACATTTTTTTTGAAGCATTTCTTTACACCCTCCGTATATTCCATTATAGTAATCAAGTTGGCTTAAAACTAGAGATTGAACTAAATTGTGAAATACTTCTCTAGGGAAATAAGGTTTTATACGTTTTAGTTTCCAGAAAGAGAAGAATACTTTTTTGATGGTGGCGTTTGTTTGCTGCTCTAGTGTTAAGTTTCTATCAACAATTACTCCTAGTATTTTTAGAGTCTCAGAGATTGGTAGCATGATGTTATGGGTTTTGGATTGGGATCATGTTGTGGGGGGGGGGGGGGGCAGGTGTCAGTCTCACAGGGTCTCCTTCTGTTGCAGGGGCCATTAGGTTCCTCTCCTTTTGCCTAGCCCTGTGGTGGAATACCTGACATTCAGGGGTACCTGTTCTGGTTGTGGACATGGAAGGCCCTTTGGACACCTCCCCCTGGGTTCTGCAGTCTCCCTTTCCTAGGTGTTGCCTAGTAATGGTGCCACCACAACTCCTGTCAGCCTTATATATCAGGATATTGACACATTTGTACAAAGTGGAGACACAGACCTTTGTATGCAACAATATTGAAGCCTTGTATTAATAAACATTAAAGCACTGGGTGAAGGATAAACTGTGCGGACAGTCTATTGCCCTCATGAGGGTCATGTCACTCCTCATGGCTTCTCTGGAGCAAGTTGGTGAAGACAGGGATGATGGGTCTTCTTGGCTTCACATGCATTACTCCTCACACTGGCTGGACAAATGTCAACAGGCAGATTGGGGAGGGGGGAGAGCTGAAGGGGTAGGTATGCCTTGAACAAGTGCTGTGTGAGCTGAGGTGGCCATGGGGCTAGACGGTGGCATGGTGGCCTTTCTGTGGAGCGTGCACATTTTTGCTGGGAGGAGGGGATGGACAGTGGAGTAAAGCTGGTGTGCCTTTGGGTGTCTCAATGTAATTTAGGGAGCTGCTGCCAACATTCCCATCACTATGTAGGCATGGGCCAGGAGGGAGGGGAAGGGGTGCAGATATGCGCTGCCCCTCATTTTAGCTTTGCATGGTTAGTGGAGGGGGGCAGAACTAGTCAAAGAGGTAGGGTACAAGGGGTGGCACTTCTAACAATGTGGAGACACTGAGTCTTGCAGCAGTATTTATTTCATATCCAACCAGACACAACATGGCACCGTGTTTTGGCGCTGAAGCACCTGCCTCAGGAGTCTGAATGGGATGCATGTTGAATGTAAAGACTGTGTGATATGATACTTTGTAAAAAGTCATCAGGAGGCTAAACAATACTTGGATCAAGTCTTGTGGAAAATCTCCAGCAATACTAAGAGCTCTCAGGAACTGTATAAGTTGGCTTCCTTTTTAGTGGCACTCTGAGGGACGTTCCTCCATGTGCAGCGGTATATATGCATGTTTTGCAGGTTCAGGGTATGTCCTGCTGTTGCTTTGGACATTTTTGGGATGAGGGGACCATTAGCACTATTGGATGTTTTGCATAGGACAGGGGTTCTGTTGTGGATTAGGAATTGGACAGAAAACAGAGGGTAAGGTTAAATGATCATTTCTCTCAAAGGAGGAGGGTGAACAGTTGGGTGCCACAGGGATCTATATTGGGACTGGTGCTATTTAACACATGATGAGTGAGGTGATTTAATTTGTAGATGATATAAAACTATTCAAGGTAATTAAAACACATGCGGACTGTGATTTACTGTGGACAAATGCAAAGTGATGCACATTGGAAATAATAATCCAAATTATAGTTACCTGATGCTGGGGTCAGAACTCAAGAAAAAGATCTAGGTGTCGTTGTAGATAATACGTTGAAATCTGCTCAGTGTACGGCAGCCAAAAAAGCAAACAGGATAATAGGAATTATTAGGAAAGGGATGATGAATAAGACGAAAAAATACTATAATGCCTTTTTATTGCTCCATGGTGCAACTGCACCTTGAGTATTGTGCTCAGTTTTGTTCGCTGTATCTCAAAAAAGATATAGTGGAATTAGAAAAGGTTCAATGAAGAGCGACTAAAATGATAAAGGGGATGGAACTCCTCTAGTATGAGGAAAGGCTAAAGAGGTTAAGGCTCTTCAGCTTGGATGAGAGGAGCTATGATTGAGGTCTACAAAATCCTGAGTGATGTAGAACGAGTAGAAGTAAATCGATTTTTTTACTCATTCCAAAAGTACAAAGACTAGGGGACACTCAAAGTTAACACGGAAATACTTTTAAAACAAATAGGAGGAAATATTTTTTCACTCAATGAAAAGTTAAGCTCTGGAACTCATTGTCAGAGGATGTGGTAACAGCGGTTAGCGTATCTGGGTTTCAAACGTTTTGTACAAATTCCTGGAGGAAAAGTCCATAGTCTGCTATTGAGACAGACATGAGGAAGGGTAGGGAAATGATATACCTCCTTAATGAGGTTTTTGCAACTACATTCAAAGCAGTTTACATATACTCAGGTACTTATTTTTTGTACCAGGGGCAATGGAGGGTTAAGTGACTTGCCCAGAGTCACAAGGAGCTGCAGTGGGAATTGAACGCAGTTCCCCGGGATCAAAGTCCACTGCACTAACGCCACTGCTTGCCCCAGGATTGGTAGCATGGAATGTTGCTTGCAAGTTGGGTTTCTGCCAGGTACTTGTGAGCTGGTTTGGCCACTGTTTGGAAAACAGGATACTGGACTAGATGGACCATTGGTCTGACCCAGTGTGGCTACTCATATGTTCTTATGTTCTAACAAGTCTTTGGGACACACCCAGCCAGTCAGGTTTTTATGAGATCCATAATGAATATACATGAGATAGGTTTGCATGAAGTGGAGGCAGTGCATGCAACTTTATCTTATACATATTCATTGTGGGTATCCTGAAAATCTGATTGGCTGGCTGTGTCCCAAGGACTGGTTTGAAAACCTCTCGCATAGGGTATTTTCTGTTGGTGAAAACGTTTATTTTAGAATGTTTAGGTAATTTTTAGGACGTCTTCAAAAAGATTTTTTGTGGTATTTTCAAATATTGGACAACGTTTATTTTTTTTTTATTCCATTATGGACTCCAGCTTTTACATGTTTTTGATAAACATTTATTTTGCCATTCTGACGTTATATCGGAAATGCCCCTCCATGAGCTTGTAAACTAAACAGCTTAATTTAAAATCAACACATACCTTTACAGGTAACCAGTACAGATCCCGAGTGGAGGAGTGGCCTAGTGGTTAGGGTGGTGGACTCTTTGCACCAGGTACAAATAAGTACCTGTATACAATATGTAAGCCGCATTGAGCCTGCCATGAGTGGGAAAGCGCGGGGTACAAATGTAACAAAAAAAAAATGAAGGTCCATTAATTAAAGAGTGACCCTATCATCTTTATTAGAACCATAAATCAGTTTAGCTTTCACATTTTGCAATAATTGCAATCTGTGTTGTAATCCTATATAATAAAACGCACCTCGAACGTTCTGAAGCCGAGAAAGTGAAGCCTTCAAGCCTTGAAGCATTCCTGCAACATTCCAGAACTACGGCTTCAGAACGTTGGATGTGCGTTTTATTATATAGGATGTGCTCGGTGCTTTTCTGTAGCACATGGGGGAATTTAATATATGCTGATTAAAGTGGAGGAGTGGCTGGAGGGGGGGGCAGGGGAGATAGAATCGCTGGGTGGCTGGAGGGGGGGGCAGGGGAGAGAGGAGATTCTCTGGGTGGTTGGAGGGGGGCAAGGGAAAAAGGAGAATCGCTGGGTGGCTGGAGGGGGGCAGGGGACACAGGAGAATCACTGGGTGGGTGGAGGGGGGCAGGGGAGATAGGACAATCGCTTGGTGGCTGGAGGGGGGGCAGGGGAGAGAGGAGAATTGCTGGGTGGCTGAAGGGGGGCAGGGAACAGAGGAGACTTGCTGGGTGGCTGGAGGGGGAGCATGGGACAGAAGAGACTCGCTGGGTGGCTGGAGGGGGGCGGGGGAGAGAAGAGCATCAGTGGGTGGCTGGAGGTGGGCAAGGAAAAAAGTAGAATTGCTGGGTGGCTGGAGGGGGAGCAGGGGAGAGAGGAGAATCGCTGGGTGGCTGGGGGGGGCAGGGGCACAGGAGAATCGCTGGGTGGCTAGAGGGGGGCAGGGGAGATATGACAATCACTGGGTGGCTGGAGGGGGGGCAGGGGACACAGGAGAATCGTTGGGTGGCTGGGAGGGGCCAGGGAACAGAGGAGACTCGCTGGGTAGGTGAAGGGGGAGCAGGGGACAAAGGAGACTTGATGGGTGGCTGGAGGGGTGCAGGGGACAAAGGAGACTCGCTGGGTGGCTGGAGGGGAGGCAGGGGAGAAAAGAGCATCGGTGGGTGGCTGGAGGGGGGCAAGGGAAAAAGTAGAATCACTGGGTGGCTGGAGGGGGGACAGGGGAGACACACTCGCACCCAGCAGTCTCACTCTCTCTCTGTCACACACACACATTCACACATTCACTCTCTCTCACACACAGTCAATCTCACACATACTCTCTCAAATATACACACTCCGAGGAAAACCTTGCTAGCGCCCGTTTTATTTGTGTCAGAAACGGGCCTGTTTTACTAGTTTAATAATAGTTCCTGAATAAAGGGAATTCTCCGAGGACAAGCAGGCTGCTTGTTCTCACTGATGGGTTGACGTCCTCGGCAGCCCCCTCCATCGGAAAGTTTACTAGCAAAAGCCTTTGCTAGTCCTCGCGCGCCCATGCGCACCGCGCATGCGCGGCCGTCTTCCCGCCCGAAACCGGCTCGAGCCGGCCAGTCTTCTTTCGTCCGCGCTCGGTACGGTCGTGTTACGCCGTTCGTGCCCCAGAGAGTCGACCTCGCGCGTCCTTTTCGACGTGTTTTTCATCTCTTTTTTTCTCAAAAAAAGTTCGGGAAGCGCTCCGGAAGTGTTCCGGAAGGCCCTTCGGGTTTTCTGCCCTTCCCGTATTTCTCAGTTTTTTTGCCCCGTAAGTTTTCTTTCGTTGTCGGGGTAGGCCTCTTTTGGCCTCGGTCGAGATTTTTCTCCCTCTAAATTTTGGTGCTTCAATTTTCGCCATTTCGGCTTTTGATTTCGCCGGCGTGATTTTTCCGCCCATGACATCGAAGCCTTCCAGCGGCTTCAAGAAGTGCACCCAGTGCGCCCGGGTAATCTCGCTCACTGATAGGCACTCTGCGTGTCTTCAGTGTCTAGGGGCCCAGCACCGCCCTCAGAACTGTAGTCTGTGTTCCCTGTTACAAAGGCGGACTCAGGTAGCGAGATTAGCCCAGTGGAACGTTTTGTTCTCGGGCTCTTCGTCGGCATCGGCACCGGAGGCATCGAGTGCATCAACGTCGTCAGCGTCCGGACCATCTTCCTTGGCTGCCGCTCCATCGACTGCATCGAGGCATCGGGCCTCTGCATCGGCGCCGAGGCATCGGGCGACTGTATCGACGTCGGTGGTACCGAGACTTCGTCTGCTGATGTCGTCGGACGGAGGTGCATCGTCAGGAATGCAGGTGAGGGCTGTCCATTCCCCTGCTGGTGGCGGTGAGCCTTCGGGTGGGTCTCCTCCTACCCTGAGAGCTCCTGCGGTACAGCCCCCCCGGGATCGACCTTCTTCGGTCTCGGCCCCGAGGAAGCGACGGATGGATTCTACGTCCTCCTCGTCGGTGCCGGGGAGCTCCGGTGACATGCTTCGGAAGAAGTCGAAGAAGCATCGACACCGGTCGCCTCCCCATGTCGGCACCAAGAGCTCTGGGTCGCCGAGGGATTCGGCACCCAGCAGGCATCGGCACCGAGAGGACCGCTCACCCTCTGTTCAGGAGGTGTCGATGCGCTCCGCTCTGGACAGCCCGGAACAGCCTCCACGCCCGGAACAGGTTCTGACGTCGACGCCTGCATCGACCTCTCAGCCTTTCTCTGCAGCCGCTCTAAACGAGAGCCTCCGGGCCGTTCTCCCAGAGATTCTGGGAGAGCTGTTGCGCCCTACCCCTCCGGTACCGGCGGTGCCTGCGCCACCGGTACCGTCGAGCGTGGCGCCGGCTGGCCCATCGCCCGGGTTGAGGTCCCCGACGTCGGTACCGCGTGCGGTGCCGACCGCGGCCACCTCCCAGGAAGGCTCCCCGACTACGTCGGCGGAGGGAGCTTCGCCGATGCGGGCGAAGGGAGTCTACCTCTCGACGCCCCCACCGTGGACGGGGTTCCACCGAGTCGAGCAGGGCGAGGTTGCAGACACAGGTTCGTGAACTTGTGTCTGACACCGAGGGTGAGGCCTCGTGGGAAGAGGAAGAAGACCCCAGATATTTCTCTGACGAGGAGTCTGAGGGTCTTCCTTCCGATCCCACTCCCTCTCCTGAAAGACAGCTTTCCCCTCCTGAGAGTCTGTCTTTTGCTTCCTTTGTCCGGGAGATGTCTACGGCCATCCCCTTCCCGGTGGTTGTGGAGGACGAGCCCAGGGCTGAAATGTTTGAGCTCCTGGACTATCCTTCTCCACCTAAGGAAGCGTCCACTGTTACCTTGCACCATGTCCTGAAAAAGACATTGCTTGCGAACTGGACCAAGCCACTAAGTAATCCCCACATTCCCAAGAAGATTGAGTCCCAGTACCGGATCCATGGGGACCCAGAGCTGATGCGCACTCAGTTGCCTCATGACTCTGGAGTTGTGGATTTGGCCCTAAAGAAGGCTAAGAGTTCTAGGGAGCATGCTTCGGCGCCCCCGGGCAAAGACCCTAGAACCTTAGACTCCTTTGGGAGGAAGGCCTACCATTCTTCTATGCTCGTGGCCAAGATCCAGTCTTACCAGCTCTACACGAGCATACACATGCGGAACAATGTGTGGCAGTTGGCGGGCTTGGTTGATGCTCTTCCCCCTGAGCAAGCCAAGCCTTTTCAGGAGGTGGTCAGGCAGCTGAAGGCGTGCAGAAAATTCCTGGCCAGAGGAGTTTATGACACTTTTGATGTTGCGTCCAGGGCCGCTGCTCAAGGTGTGGTGATGCGCAGGCTCTCATGGCTGCGTGCCGCCGACCTGGAGAATAGACTCCAGCAGCGGATTGCGGACTCGCCTTGCCGTGCGGACAACATTTTTGGAGAAAAGGTCGAGCAGGTGGTAGAGTCTCTCCACCAGCGGGACACCGCATTCGACAAGTTCTCCCGCCGGCAGCCTTCAGCCTCTACCTCTACAGGTAGAAGATTTTTCGGGGGAAGGAAGACTGGTCCCTATGCTTCTGGTAAGCGTAGGTACAATCCTCCTTCCCGACAGCCTGCGGCCCAGGCTAAGCCCCAGCGCGCTCGCTCTCGTCAGCAGCGTGCGCCTCAGCAAGGCCCCGCGGCTCCCCAGCAAAAGCAAGGGACGAGCTTTTGACTGGCTCCAGCAGAGCATAGCCGACATACAAGTGTCAGTGCCGGGCGACCTACCAGTCGGAGGGAGGTTGAAAGCTTTTCACCAAAGGTGGCCTCTCATAACCTCCGATCAGTGGGTTCTGCAAATAGTCCGGCAGGGATACACCCTCAATTTGACCTCAAAACCTCCAAATTGTCCACCGGGGGCTCAGTCTTACAGCTTCCAGCACAGGCAGGTACTTGCAGAGGAACTCTCCGCCCTTCTCAGCGCCAATGCGGTCGAGCCCGTGCCATCCGGGCAAGAAGGGCTGGGATTCTATTCCAGGTACTTCCTTGTGGAAAAGAAAACAGGGGGGATGCGTCCCATCCTAGACCTAAGGGCCCTGAACAAATATCTCGTAAAAGAAAAGTTCAGGATGCTTTCCCTGGGCACCCTTCTCCCCATGATTCAGCAAAACGATTGGCTATGCTCTCTGGACTTGAAGGATGCCTATACACACATCCCGATACTGCCAGCTCACAGACAGTATCTGCGATTTCAGTTGGGCACACGCCACTTCCAGTACTGTGTGCTACCCTTTGGGCTCGCCTCTGCGCCCAGGGTGTTCACAAAGTGCCTAGCTGTGGTAGCAGCGGCACTTCGCAGGCTGGGGGTGCACGTGTTCCCATATCTCGACGATTGGCTGGTGAAGAACACATCCGAGGCAGGAGCCCTGCAGTCCATGCAGATGACTATTCGCCTACTGGAGCTACTGGGGTTTGTGATAAATTACCCAAAGTCCCATCTTCTCCCAGTGCAGAGACTCGAATTCATAGGAGCCCTGCTGGATTCTCGGACGGCCCGCGCCTATCTCTCAGAGGCGAGAGCCAACAACTTGTTGTCCCTCGTCTCGCGGGTGCGGGCGTCCCAGCAGATCACAGCTCGGCAGATGTTGAGATTGTTGGGCCACATGGCCTCCACAGTTCATGTGACTCCCATGGCCCGCCTTCGCATGAGATCTGCTCAATGGACCCTAGCTTCCCAGTGGTATCAGGCCGCTGGGGGTCTAGAGGACGTGATCCACCTGTCCACGAGTTTTCTCGAATCCCTGTATTGGTGGACGATTTGGCCCAATTTGACTCTGGGACGTTCCTTCCAAATTCCTCAGCCACAAAAAGTGCTGACCACGGATGCGTCCCTCCTGGGATGGGGAGCTCATGTCGATGGGCTTCACACCCAAGGAAGCTGGTCCCTCCAGGAACGCGATCTACAGATCAATCTTCTGGAGTTGCGAGCGATCTGGAACGCTCTGAAGGCTTTCAGAGATTGGCTGTCCCACCAAATTATCCAAATTCAGACAGACAACCAGGTTGCCATGTATTATGTCAACAAGCAGGGGGGCACCGGATCTCGCCCCCTGTGTCAGGAAGCCGTCAGCATGTGGCTCTGGGCTCGCCGTCACGGCATGGTGCTCCAAGCCACATATCTGGCAGGCGTAAACAACAGTCTGGCCGACAGGTTGAGCAGGATTATGCAACCTCACGAGTGGTCGCTCAACTCCCGAGTGGTGCGCCAGATCTTCCAAGCGTGGGGCACCCCCTTGGTGGATCTCTTCGCATCTCGAGCCAACCACAAAGTCCCTCAGTTCTGTTCCAGGCTTCAGGCCCACGGCAGACTGGCATCGGATGCCTTCCTCCTGGATTGGGGGGAGGGCCTGCTGTATGCTTATCCTCCCATTCCTCTGGTGGGAAAGACTTTGTTGAAACTCAAGCAAGACCGCGGCACCATGATTCTGATTGCTCC
This sequence comes from Microcaecilia unicolor, assembly GCF_901765095.1. Lineage (NCBI taxonomy): Eukaryota > Metazoa > Chordata > Amphibia > Gymnophiona > Siphonopidae > Microcaecilia > Microcaecilia unicolor. The sequence continues at coordinate 231,345,563 of NC_044036.1, forward strand.
CTTTTGGCCGCGTCAGATCTGGTTCCCTCTTCTTCTGGAGTTATCCTCCGAAGAACCGTGGAGATTGGAGTGTTTTCCGACCCTCATCACGCAGGACGAAGGGGCTCTTCTGCATCCCAGCCTCCGGTCCCTGGCTCTCACGGCCTGGATGTTGAGAGCGTAGACTTTGCCTCTTTGGGTCTGTCAGAGGGTGTCTCCCGCATCTTGCTTGCTTCCAGGAAAGATTCCACTAAGAGGAGTTACTTCTTCCTATGGAGGAGGTTTGCCGTCTGGTGTGACAGCAAGGCCTTAAATCCTCGCTCTTGTCCTACACAGACCCTGCTTGAATACCTTCTGCACTTGTCTGAGTCTGGTCTCAAGACCAACTCCGTAAGGGTTCACCTTAGTGCAATCAGTGCATACCATTATCATGTGGAAGGTAAGCCGATCTCGGGACAGCCTTTAGTTGTTCGCTTCATGAGAGGTTTGCTTTTGTCAAAGCCCCCTGTCAAGCCTCCTACAGTGTCATGGGATCTCAATGTCGTTCTCACCCAGCTGATGAAACCTCCTTTTGAGCCACTGAATTCCTGCCATCCGAAGTACTTGACCTGGAAGGTCATTTTCTTGGTGGCAGTTACTTCGGCTCGTAGAGTCAGTGAGCTTCAGGCCCTGGTAGCCCAGGCTCCTTACACCAAATTTCATCACAACAGAGTAGTCCTCCGCACTCACCCGAAGTTCTTGCCAAAGGTCGTGTCGGAGTTCCATCTGAACCAGTCAGTTGTCTTGCCAACATTCTTTCCCCGTCCTCATTCCTGCCCTGCTGAACGTCAGCTGCACACATTGGACTGCAAGAGAGCATTGGCCTTCTATCTGGAGCGGACACAGCCCAACAGACAGTCCGCCCAATTGTTTGTTTCTTTTGATCCCAATAGGAGGGGAGTGGCTGTAGGGAAACGCACCATATCCAATTGGCTAGCAGATTGCATTTCCTTCACTTACGCCCAGGCGGGGCTGGCTCTTGAGGGTCATGTCACGGCTCATAATGTTAGAGCCATGGCTGCGTCGGTAGCCCACTTGAAGTCAGCCTCCATTGAAGAAATTTGCAAAGCTGCGACGTGGTCATCTGTCCACACATTCACATCTCATTACTGCCTGCAGCAGGATACCCGACGCGACAGTCGGTTCGGGCAGTCAGTTCTTCAGAACCTGTTTGGGCTTTAGGATCCAACTCCACCCCCTGAGGGCCCTGTTTGTTCTGTTCCAGGCTGCACTCTCAGTTAGTTGGTAAATTTTTTAGGTCAATCTCAGTTATGTCCTCGCCGTTGCGAGGCCCAATTGACCATGGTTGTTGTTTTGAGTGAGCCTGGGGGCTAGGGATACCCCATCAGTGAGAACAAGCAGCCTGCTTGTCCTCGGAGAAAGCGAATGCTACATACCTGTAGAAGGTATTCTCCGAGGACAGCAGGCTGATTGTTCTCACAAACCCGCCCGCCTCCCCTTTGGAGTTGAGTCTTCTCTTGAAGTGTATTGTCTTGCTACATACTGGACTGGCCGGCTCGAGCCGGTTTCGGGCGGGAAGACGGCCGCGCATGTGCGGTGCGCATGGGCGCGCGAGGACTAGCAAAGGCTTTTGCTAGTAAACTTTCCGATGGAGGGGGCTGCCGAGGACGTCACCCATCAGTGAGAACAATCAGCCTGCTGTCCTCGGAGAATACCTTTTACAGGTATGTAGCATTCGCTTTACAGTAATCAGGCTGAGGGAGTATAATTGCTTGGACTAAAATTTTAAAAAGTTGTGAGCTGAAAAGTGATCTAATGGAACCAAACTGCCTTATTCTGAAGAATATTCTGTTAACAAGATCATTCACTTGGGTCTCTAGCATTGGAGTGGAATCAAGGATTACACCAAGTACTCTAGATCAGTGGTTTTCAACCCAGTGCTCAGGGACCACCTGGCCAGTCGGGTTTTCAGGATATACAGAATGAATATACATAAGAGAGATTTTCAAGAAGGCAATGCATGCAGATTTCATGCATATTCATTGTGGATATCCTGAAAACCTGGCTGTCGTGGCTTCCGAGCAGGACATGCAGGTGAGGGCTCCTGCTTCTTATGGTATAAACTGGTTCCTCTTACCTTTGTTCCTTTTTTGATGGCTAAAAAGAGGAAAATAGAGAGTTTACATTCCAGCCACCCCTGTTACCTCCTCTCCACTTCAGACTGTAATTACATCATTTATAGTTCCTGCTGCTACTTTGGGCATATCTGCTGTCAGGTTGGGGAAAGAACTTGGACAACTTGATTTCATTGAGTCCAGGCGGACCTTCACTACCTCCTGCTCCAGAAATGCTATAGGAGGTCTCGGTTCAAGCGATGGAGGTACCCAGGAGTGGTGGTGTGCCGCCGCTGACATCTCCATCTAATCCGGAAGTGTTTGTAATATCAGTGCTGACATCAGGTGGGGCATGGCAGCTGTCGGGAGGTGAATTGCTGTTGGAGTCCCACCGTGGTGAGTGCAAGGAGAAAAAAGAGAGCTCATCAATGGTTGGCTCTGAAGCCTTAGGCAGTCTGGATGTTCTGCTCCCCCTCAAGCCCTTGGTGAAACCGCAGACAGTTGATATGGAGGTACTCTGGACTACCATGGAGAACCTATACAGTGGGGGAAATAAGTATTTGATCCCTTGCTGATTTTGTAAGTTTGCCCACTGACAAAGACATGAGCAGCCCATAATTGAAGGGTAGGTTATTGGTAACAGTGAGAGATAGCACATCACAAATTAAATCCGGAAAATCACATTGTGGAAAGTATATGAATTTATTTGCATTCTGCAGAGGGAAATAAGTATTTGATCCCTCTGGCAAACAAGACCTAATACTTGGTGGCAAAACCCTTGTTGGCAAGCACAGCGGTCAGACGTCTTCTGTAGTTGATGATGAGGTTTGCACACATGTCAGGAGGAATTTTGGTCCACTCCTCTTTGCAGATCATCTCTAAATCATTAAGAGTTCTGGGCTGTCGCTTGGCAACTCGCAGCTTCAGCTCCCTCCATAAGTTTTCAATGGGATTAAGGTCTGGTGACTGGCTAGGCCACTCCATGACCCTAATGTGCTTCTTCCTGAGCCACTCCTTTGTTGCCTTGGCTGTATGTTTTGGGTCATTGTCGTGCTGGAAGACCCAGCCACGACCCATTTTTAAGGCCCTGGCGGAGGGAAGGAGGTTGTCACTCAGAATTGTACGGTACATGGCCCCATCCATTCTCCCATTGATGCGGTGAAGTAGTCCTGTGCCCTTAGCAGAGAAACACCCCCAAAACATAACATTTCCGCCTCCATGCTTGACAGTGGGGACGGTGTTCTTTGGGTCATAGGCAGCATTTCTCTTCCTCCAAACACGGCGAGTTGAGTTCATGCCAAAGAGCTCAATTTTTGTCTCATCTGACCACAGCACCTTCTCCCAATCACTCTCGGCATCATCCAGGTGTTCACTGGCAAACTTCAGACGGGCCGTCACATGTGCCTTCTGGAGCAGGGGGACCTTGCGGGCACTGCAGGATTGCAATCCGTTATGTCGTAATGTGTTACCAATGGTTTTCGTGGTGACAGTGGTCCCAGCTGCCTTGAGATCATTGACAAGTTCCCCCCTTGTAGTTGTAGGCTGATTTCTAACCTTCCTCATGATCAAGGATACCCCACGAGGTGAGATTTTGCGTGGAGCCCCAGATCTTTGTCGATTGACAGTCATTTTGTACTTCTTCCATTTTCTTACTATGGCACCAACAGTTGTCTCCTTCTTGCCCAGCGTCTTACTGATGGTTTTGTAGCCCATTCCAGCCTTGTGCAGGTGTATGATCTTGTCCCTGACATCCTTAGACAGCTCCTTGCTCTTGGCCATTTTGTAGAGGTTAGAGTCTGACTGATTCACTGAGTCTGTGGACAGGTGTCTTTCATACAGGTGACCATTGCCGACAGCTGTCTGTCATGCAGGTAACGAGTTGATTTGGAGCATCTACCTGGTCTGTAGGGGCCAGATCTCTTACTGGTTGGTGGGGGATCAAATACTTATTTCCCTCTGCAGAATGCAAATAAATTCATATACTTTCCACAATGTGATTTTCCGGATTTAATTTGTGATGTGCTATCTCTCACTGTTACCAATAACCTACCCTTCAATTATGGGCTGCTCATGTCTTTGTCAGTGGGCAAACTTACAAAATCAGCAAGGGATCAAATACTTATTTCCCCCACTGTATGTTCTAATTTTGTGGCATTATCCCTGAATGCCTCCATTAAGTTGCAGAGTTGAGAGACTGTAATTCTCAACACTCTTCCAGAATTTATTTATTTATTTGCTGAATTTGTATCCCACATTTTCCCACCCATTTGCAGGCTCAATGTGGCTTACAAAATGTTACAACAACATTCACATTAATGGAATAAGAATTTCAGAATATAGATACAGATAAGGTGCATAAGCTGGAAAAATATGTTAGACAAATTAAAAATGTAACTTCTCAACAGGTTGGAGATAAATCTCTTAATACTGAGGAAGATAGAGAACTTGGAAAATCAGAATAAGAATTTAAATGTAAGGTTTTTAAATTTTCCAGTTACTAAATTTTTGGTACCTCAAAAGCTCTTAAAAAATTTCCTTACAGTATTGAAGATTCCAGCGCCTAGTATTCCTCCTGTTCAGAAATTATACTACCTAACAAAGATGGAGCCAGAAGCTATAGAAGGGAAGGACCTAGACGTTTCTGGACTTTTAGAAACATCGAATGTTGAAATTTCTGATAGAGCGACTTTACCAGTTTTTTTTGTTTTTCTTCAAGACAAAGAAATGGTTTTGAGGCTTAGATTAAGAATGCTTTCTTTTGGGAGACAGGGTATTTATATTTCCTGATGTCTTGAGATGGGCACAACTTTGGAGGAAGAAATTTCTTATGTTTCGTCAGGCTGTTGTTTCATTAGGACCCGTATATTAGTTAGGTTTTCCTTGTAAATGTTTCATCTCCTATAATGGGAATAGATATGTATTTTATGAGCCAGCTCAATTGCAGTTTTTCCTAGAAGGCAAGGGTCTCTCTTTGACACCCCCGAGTGCACCTTAGTAGTTTGACATCAAGGGGAGCACACATTTTGTAAAATAGGTGCCAGTGCGAGACTGCAGGCCCAGTTTGCATAGATGCCATTTCATTCAAAATCCATTTGGGGGAACGGCTGCTCCCCTTGCACCCCACCTAGCTATACCTCTTAGCAGCATATTCCTGCTCCTTTGCTTTGAAATTATTCTACTGTTTTCCAGTTTCCCATAGGAATTCTCCTTGACTCCCCTGTTCTTTGGTGGACTGTATTATGTAATAACTTTCTTAGTGGTGTTTAAGCTAATGATGTTAATTAGCTTTTGTATATGTCTAGATTTCCATTTCAAAGTACTGTTCTTTGAATTGTAAAAAACAAACCAAACAAACCTGACTGGTTGGGTTGAAAACCACTGCTCTAAATTCTATGTCAGTCTAATTTGATTCTCTAGAACTTAAAGACATTGTTTGCAGGAGATATTTGTCAGGAATTTACTAAACCATAACATTTGAGTTCTCTACTTATTGAGTTTCAAAAATTGTTTCAGAGTCCAATTTTCAACTAAATCAATGAATTCTTTCAATCTGTCCTGAATTGACTAGAATTATCCAGTACAGGTACCAAGACAAAAATATCCACATAAGATAAAATAAAGACTCCCAGTCCATAAATAAAGGATCCTAATGATCTTAAGTAATTATTAAATAACAAGTTGAGTGCCAGATATTTGCACAAGAACCCATTAAACCAGTTTAAAAAGTTTCCAGAGATTCCCAGATCACTCAGTTCACATATCCCATTTCTTAGTCCATCTCTAGCTAGTGTAAATATTATGTATTCTTCCATTCCTTTGACTGTTCTGTTTCTTGAACCTTCTAAGGTGAGAACTCTGCCTACCACTCTTGTTGGGAACCATGTTGCCACACGTCCAAAGATGAGGAAAAGGGGCCGAGTTATAACATTGGCTAAAAGGTACAGTTCCACTATTGTGGATATTTGTATGTTAAATGAATTCCTTGATCATAATCTTCTTGTGCCCATCTACTGAAGGTCCTGTTTCCGTCTTGGCAAAGTCCTGGATAGAGCAGGTACCATTCTTCAGCGGCAGCACACCAAGTGGTATGTAGTAGTATATGCACTGTGAAAACAAAGGTGTGGTGAAAGAGGCTATTAATGATAAAATATTATAAAATAGTAATAAATGTAATGATGTATAATATATCATTTATGTATAATTTTTAATATTTATCAGTCGAGGAGTAGCCCAGTTGCTAGAGCAGTGGGCTGAGAAAAAGGGAAGCTAGGTTTCAAATCTCACTGCTACTGCTTGTGATTTTGGACAAGTCACTTAATCCTCCATTGCATTATGTACAAACGTAGAAAGCCCTTTTACTAAGCTGTGTTATAAAGTGGCCAGCACCATCACTATCACAGGGCTTTCTTGCACACTGAGACCACTTTTATTGTGGCTGTAAATGACTGCATTTCTCATTTTCTGTATTAATGGCCACGTGCTAATTTCTCCATTAGCGTATGGCCATTAGTGCGGGAACCCTTACTGACACCTGTTTTCTAGGTGGTAATGGCTCCTGCGCTAGCCACATGCTAATTAGCATGCATCGATGAAGTTGTGCTAGCCGATTAGTGCTGAGCATGCCTATTCTCCGCCCCCTGACCCACCCTCAACGCTAAAAAATATTTTCTGTTTTTTAGCACATGGGAAGTGTGTACCGAACACAAACTACTGTGGGATATCTGAGCATGCCACGTGATAGTGCCTTTCACCGTGTGGTAAGCATGCGGTAGTGCTTATCGCAGCTTAGTAAAAGGGTCTCTTAGATTGTAAACTCTCAGGGGATAGAGAAATACCTACTGTAGGTGAATGTAACTCACCTTGAACTACTGAGAAGGACGTATGCTAAATCCAAATTTTTTACTCCAATTTTACATTTGTATTTTGTTTGTAATAATACATTTTTATTGCAAAAAGAGGTACAGAAAAGCATTGACTCCACATCAAAACTATAAAGAACAAAACAAGCATGTCCAAAAGAGAGGACCAACTTTCACATAGTAGAAAACAAAACTTGTACCCAATGACATGTATCCCTCCTTCCCCACCCCCCAGCCATACCTAAACCATCATAGTTGCATCTGGTATAGCTGGGACCCAGGTACTCTTCAGAGTCCCAGAGCCAAATATCCCCCCCCAACAACCCCCAATCCTACCCCCCCCCCCCCCCCCCCCCCGCCCTTCAGTAGCGTGCACTGCTTGTAGCAAACAACCCAAATGAGTCCATCAGCAGCTGGATCAAAATGTCCTAATTGTCAAGCAGTCATACGCTCCATTTCACCAAGAAGCTGTAAGTTCAAACCCCAGTCTAAGGGTGTGGGGCTTTCCATACTCATCCAATGTTAGCATTAACAGATTTAGCAGCCGCTAAGCACATGTGCTTAAAGCATCACTACAAAATATTGAAGAGTCCAGTATTTTTACAAGACATATATTGCTTGTATTTATCTAGACGAGGGAAAGACCTCAATACACCCAGACGCTTATTTGAGCCTGAAAATAGATGGGAAAATGTGGGATACAAATCCAATAAATTAATTAATTAATTTGAGTTTTAGCATCTTTAACTGGGGTTGTGATGTTCATCATTGGTCTAAAATTCGTTTTTTTATTTTAATCCTTCAAGTTTAAAACATAAGTTTTCTTTGTCTGTTATCACTTATTTATCTTGATTTTTCATCAAAATGCCTCTGCATATTAGACTTATTGTTATATATGTAATAAATAGTCGAGCACTTAGCTATCACCCGACGGTGACCAGACCTGTTTCACTTCAACCGCTTCTTCAGGGGCTGTGCATCGACATTCACAACTTTCCAAGGATGGTGTCATTCATTTTAATGATCACCTAAAATATATGTATATATCTTCCATTAAAAGAGAGAACTCTAATTTCAGGCTAATGCATGATGTTAATTCTTTCTTATATATATCAACAAGAACAATCTTATGAACATCTAATTTCAAATTTCAACTTACATTTCATCTGATCCTGTATGTTGCTCTCTGCAACAAATCAGGAAATGGCTGCCAGAGCCGTTACAGCTCTTTTTAAACCTAAGTCAGTTGATTTTTGACCAATCATTAAACAGCATTTTTTGAAAATCTCTAGATCAATTAATGATGTCGTCATGTGATAATAATGGGTGACTTCAATTATCCAAATATAGACTGGGTAAAGGTAACATCGGGACACGCTAGAGAGGTACAATTCCTTGATGAAATCGACAGCTTTATGGAGCAGCTGGTGCAGGAGCCGACGAAAGAAGGAAAAATTCTAGACTTGGTCCTTAGTGGAGCGCATGATCTGGTGAGAGAAGTTATGGTACTGGAGCCGCTTGATAACAGTGATCGTAATATGATCAGTTTTGATATCAACCTTGAAGTGTCTATACACAGGAAGTCAAATATGTTAGCGTTTAACTTTAAAAAAGGATACTATGATAAAATTAGAAGAACGGTTAAAACAAAACTTAGGGGGGGCAACTGAGAGGGTAAAAACTGTACAACAGGCATGGACGCTGTTCAAAAATACCATCCTGGAGGCCCAGGCTAAACATATTCTGCGAATTAGAAAAGAAAGATGAAAGTCCAAAAGACAGCGGCGTGGTTGAAAAGTGAGGTGAAGGAAGCTATTAGGGCTAAAAGAAACGCCTTCAGAAAATGGAAGAAGGAACCGTCTGAAAATAACAAGAAGTAGCGTAAGGAGTGTCAAAGCAAATGCAAGGCGCAGATAAAGAAGGCCAAGAGGGATTACGAAAAAAAGATAGCATTAGAGGCAAAAAAACATAGCAAAACGTTTTTTCGGTATATTAAAAGCAGAAAGCCGGCAAAAGAATCAGTTGGGCCGCTGGATGACTGAGGGGTAAAAGGGGCGATCAAGGAAGATAAAGACGTAGCGGAGAGATTGAATGAATTCTTTGCTTCGGTCTTCACCGAGGAAGATTTGGGTGGGATACCGGTGTCGGAAATGATATTTCAAGCGGATGAGTTGGAGAAACTTACTGACTTCACGGTGAACCTGGAGGACATAATGGGGCAGTTCAGCAAACTGAAGAATAGCAAATCTCCTGGACCAGATGGTGTTCATCCTAGAGTACTGATAGAACTGAAAAATGAGCTTGCGGAGCTACTGTTAGTGATATGTAATTTATCCTTAAAATCGAGTGTGGTACCGGAAGATGGAGGGTGGCTAATGTAACGCCAATTTTTTAAAAAAGGTTCCAGGGGAGATCCAGGAAATTATAGACCGGTGAGTCTGACGTTGGTGCCAGGGAAAATGGTAGAGACTATTATCAAAAACAAAATTACAGAGCACATCCAAGGACATGGATTACTGAGACCGAGTCAGCACGGCTTTTGTGTGGGGAAATCTTGCCTGACCAATTTACTTCACAAACATGTGGACAAAGGGGAGCCGATTGATATTGTGTATCTGGATTTTCAAAAGGCGTTTGACAAGGTACCTCATGAAAGGCTACAGAGGAAATTGGAGGGTCATGGGATAGGAGGAAATGTCCTATTGTGGATTAAAAACTGGTTGAAGGATAGGAAACAGAGAGTGGGCTTAAATGGGCAGTATTCACAATGGAGAAGGGTAGTTAGTGGGGTTCCTCATGGGTCTGTGGTAGGACCGCTGCTTTTTAACATATTTATAAATGATTTAGAGATGGGAGTAACTAGCGAGGTAATTAAATTTGCTGATGACACAAAGTTATTCAAAGTCGTTAACTCTCGACAGGATTGTGAAAAATTACAGAAGGACTTTACGAGACTGGGAGACTGGGCAGCTAAATGGCAGATGTTAGGAGTTACGGACCAAGAAAGGGATCTGGGTGTCGTCGTCGATAATACACTGAAACATTCTGCTCAGTGTGCTGCTGCGGCTAGGAAAGCGAATAGAATGTTGGGTATTATTAGGAAAGGTATGGAAAACAGGTGTGAGGATGTTATAATGTTGTTGTATCGCTCCATGGTGCGACTGCACCTTGAGTACTGTGTTCAATTCTGGTCGCCGCATCTCAAGAAAGATATAGTAGAATTGGAAAAGGTGCAGCGAAGGGTGACTAAAATGATAGCGGGGATGGGACAACTTCCCTATGAAGAAAGACTAAGGAGGCTAGGGCTTTTCAGCTTGGAGAAGAGACGGCTGAGGGGAGACATGATAGAGGTATATAAAATAATGAGTGGAGTGGAACAGGTGGATGTGAAGCATCTGTTCACGCTTTCCAAAAATACTAGGACTAGGGGGCATGCGATGAAACTACAATGTAGTAAATTTAAAACAAATTGGAGAAAAGATTTCTTCACCCAACGCTTAATTAAACTCTGGAATTCGTTGCCGGAGAACGTGGTGAAGGCGGTTAGCTTAGCAGAGTTTAAAAAGGGGTTAGACGGTTTCCTAAAGGAGAAGTCCATAAATCACTACTAAATGGACTTGGGAAAAATCCACAATTCCAGGAATAACATGTATAGAATGTTTGTATGTTTGGGAAGCTTACCAGGTGCCCTTGGCCTGGATAGGCCACTGTCGTGGACAGGATGCTGGGCTCGATGGACCTTTGGTCTTTTCCCAGTGTGGCATTACTGATGTACTTAATTATTTATTTAAATATGGTAAGTTTTTTATTTTTTTAATTTCTAAATGTTTTGCAAGATAAATTCACTGGCTACAGAATTCGATGATTAGTCATTAAAAAAACCTCATCATACTTTATTCTAGTTGTTTAAACATTATCTAAATTCTGCAATTGATTCCTTCTTTGATTTTTGTATGGCTATAGACAAACTAGAGAGAATCTGTTAACTGATTAAGGAAATATCCAATTTGTTGATTTTTCTTTGTCTATGCTTTTCAAATAAATGCACTTGATGATAAGAAGATTTACCACATTAATTACGTTCTCACAACTGCCTAGTTCTGGCACATTTTATATACCGTATTTTTCGGACCATAAGACGCACCGGACCATAAGACGCACCTAGGTTTTAGAGGAGGGAAATAGGAAAAAACAAATTTCCTTTTTCCCTCCTCTAAAACCTAGGTGCTCTGGTGCGTCTTGTCCGAGTTTTGGACCGCCGTCCCGTACTTACACGATTCCATGTTCCCTGGTGGTGTAGTGACGTCGGGGCAGGAAAGAGCCCCCTCTTTCCTGCCCATCGCGCTGCTCTCCGTGCTCCTCACTCGGCGGCCATTTTGAATATCGCCGAGACCGTCAGAAAGCAGTGAGGAGCATGGAGAGCAGCGCGATGGGCAGGAAAGAGGGGGCGCTTTCCTGCCCCGACGTCACTAGACCACCAGGGAACATGGAATCGTGTAAGTACGGGACGGCGGTCCAAAAACGCTACCTTCGGACTATAAGACGCACCCTCCATTTTCCTCCCAAATTTTGGGGGGAAAAAGTGCGTCTTATAGTCCGAAAAATACGGTACATAATATACCTTCATAAACATGTCATGTACATTACTCTACTTTTAAACAGAGGCTAATAATTATGATAGACATTGGTTTTCATTCTTCATTTGAACTAAATCGAAAATTCTTACGGATTATTTTAATTATTTATTTGTAGCATTTGTATCCCACATTTTCCCACCTATTTGCAGGCTCAATGTGGCTTACATTATGCCATGATGGCGATCGCCATTTCTGGGTACAGGATTTCAAATGGTATTACATTTAGGTGCATACATACTTGGTAAAGAAGAGTACATTGTGGTATTGCATACAAATGGTTTTGCATTAAGGTGCATACATACATAGTACAGAGGAATGCATTATGGTGAGTTTTAATATAAGTTAGGTCATCGACTATAGAGATGTCATTTTCAACTTAGGAAATAGATTGGTAGTGTGTATTGTGTAGCTTTCTTTAATAGCGTTTCAGCCACTGAGGTTTCCTTACATGAAGCTCAATGCCGTGAAGTATAACCCTGGGACATCAAATCACCTGAAGTCTCTATTATTTTATGAAGTCTCTTTTATTGAATGAATCACAGATAATTTACTCACAGATAGATGTTCAGAAATGTTGCTTCAGAATACAGAGACTTCTTAATCTGGAGGTTGTAGGAGGTAGGAATCTGAGGAGAGGTAGTTGTATTGCAGGGGGGAGAAAGGGTAGTTGAGCAGATAGAAATAGTCCAAAGCTGGGTGACTGGAGTGTGCGATATCTTATTTGGAGGGAGATATTCTCAGGGTAAAAATCCAGGTTCTTTACATGGAGTTCTCAACAAGATAGAGCTGTCTTGGCATAGGATGATGCAAGCTCCATGTTTCTGGTTAGATGGTATTGGAATGCCTCATGGCTCAGAGGACAAAAGGAGGGTTGGAGTTTTACGCAGGCTCAGGGAGGAGCAGATAGAGGCCAATGGGAACAGAGCCTGCCATTGGGTAGCACGGGGTGGTCCTAGGGATAGGAGGGGAAGGTCATACCTGGCTGACCCCTCAGGACAGAGATAGCAAGGCTGAACAGAAAGTAGTAGTAGGAAGACAAAAGAGCCAAGCTCGGCAGAGAGGGAAAGGAGGTCTGGGCAGCCTCACAACCAGTGGTAACAACTCTTGCACAACCAAGCAAGTGTGGTTGCACTGCCCGTGAACTACATTAACCTCAGTGCCTTGCTCATATATCTTTACAATGAGAGACTGCCCAGCGAAAGTCCTTAGAAATGAGAATAACAGCAAAGGCATTACACACAGTTTAGGATCACGTTATCAACTAGTGCAAGGCTGTTGGGGGACAGAACACTCCTCGCCTGATATCAGTAGATATCATCATCACTATCACAATTTATCAAATCAATCGCTTGCAAGGTCCATTATTGACATTCAGGCTATCCACCGGCTGTCACGACCCCAGGCTTTAAACAAACAGTCGCGAACTCTGGAACAACGTGAGTCCTTGGCTTATTGTCATCGAACGGCAGCAGGACACAGACCTCCCAAGCAGGACTGGACTAACAAGCTTGGCTTGGCTGGAACAAGTTTCAGAATACTCGAACAAGCTTGGCAGGAACGGGGTCCAGGATACTCAGACAGGGTTCAGGATTTTCAACGAGCCTGGTAGGCACAGGAGCTGAAACGAGAGAGAGACAACGACAACACTAAACAACACAAAAGAGAGAGAGAGAGCCTTCGAGTCTCTGGTCTTCACAGGAGGTGGCAGATCACAGTGCTCGCGCCTCTTCATGCGGTACGAGGAGCACGACTTCAGCGATGGGTCTGCAGAAATTCTTCGCTATTCCTTGTTTCACAGTTCTGACCTCGACCTCTCTGACGTTTCCATCTTCGTTAGGGATGGCTCTGGTGACTACCGCCAAGGGCCACTCATTGCGTTGGGCCTGGTTGTCTTTGAGTAAGACAATATCGCCTTCGTGGATGTTGCCCTTGCTGATCTGCCATTTGCTGCGGGTCTGTAGGGTTGGGAAGTATTCTCGTCTCCAGCAGCTCCAGAAGGTGTTAGCCAGACTCTGGACTTGTCTCCATTGTCGTCCATTGGTGGCACGCCTGTCTTTTGCGTTAAAAGCGTGGCTGGGGTCAAGATCAAAGGCGACTCTGGATCTGAGGACACTGGGATCAGAGGTCTCGCATTGATGATAGCAGATACTTCTGCCAGAAGTGTGGTTAGCACCTCATGGGTGAGGCGATTAGCCCCTGCTTTTGATAGCATAGAGTCGAGAATGCGGTGAGCAATCCCAATCATGCGCTCCCAAACTCCTCCTATATGCGAAGCATGGGGGGGTTGAATATCCACGTGCAGTGGTGATCGTTCAGGTATTTTTCGATAGCTGGTGCGTTGATCATCTCTGAGTATATTTTCAGCTCTTTGCAAGCGCTTACGAAGTTAGATCCACAATCAGAGCGAATCTGCTTGGCTGGGCCGCGGATTGAGAGGAACCTTCTGAGAGCGTTTATGAAGCTTGAAGTGTCCATCGACTCTATGACTTAGATGTGGACAGCGCGTATGCTCATGCACATGAACAAGACGGCCCATCATTTGCTGCTTGCACTTCCTCCTCTGGTTCATCTCGAGACAACTGGCCATGGTCCAAAAATATCCAGTCCCACATAGGTGAATGGTGGGTCAGTGCTCAGCCTTTCAGATGGCAGGTCTGCCATTCTTTGGTCTTGATGTTTGCCTCGCAGCTTTCGGCACTTGACATATCTGTGGATGGTTGTAGTGATGCACTGCTTCTGTCAGGTTCTCAGGTTCAGAGCCCGCGGGGCCGGGCTCTGGAGCAAACGTGAGCCCTTGGGCTGCTGCCGAGGAGCGACAGCAGCAGGCAAACCCACCAACCAACACTGGGTAAGCACACCGGCAGGGACTGCAGGCACTGCCCAGCGAACCGGAACACATGGACTGGAATCCCCCGGACTGGAGGACACAGGACTGGAACACTGGACTGCAATCCCCCGGACTGGAGGACACAGGCCTGGAACACACACCGGACCGGAACACACTGGACTGGAGCGCACCAGACTGGAACACACACCGGACCGGAACACACTGGACTGGAGCACACTGGACTGGTCCGCACAGCTTCACCTGCGCTTGGCCACTACCCCCCCCCCCCCAAGGGTTGAGCCCTTGGGTTCAAGTGTCCGGCAGGACTTATCGGATACCGGATGACACAGGGACCAGGACTGGAAACAGAAGTACTCCTAAACCTAAACTGATCTAAGTGCTCCCAAGCCCTAACCCAGCAGGAGTGTTCCTAACAGTAAACTGACAAAAGGATTTCCTAAGCCCTATACTAAACAGGAGCTCCTAAGCCCTGCTCAAGAAAGGGACTTCCTAAGCCCTAAACTAACAGAGCAGGGAACTAAACACAAAGCTAACAGAGGTGCTACTAAGCACCAAGCTACAAGCAGAGCTCTACACTAACAAGCTAAACACAAAACTAACAAGCTACCTAACCACTGCTCTAGCAAGCTAGATACAAAACTAACAAGGTGCTTCCTAAGCACTACTCTGGCAAGCAACCAGAAGAGCTCCTAGCACTAAAAGGGAAGACAGGGGAGCCACAAGGAAAAAGCAGGGAAGCTAACACACAAGCCAAAAGTGCTTCTAAAGCACCAAACACCAACAGCAAAGACTGCAATGCTCCCAATAGCACAAACACCAGAAGTACTTCTAACAGCAAACTCTGCAGTGTTCCTAACAACACCAAACCCTGAAGTACTTCTATCAGCAACAGAGCTTCCAAAGCCCTACACACAGCAATGCTTCCAAAACCAAGAGGGAAAAGCAGGGGAACCATAAGGGAAAAGCAGGAAAGCAAAACACACAGACACCAGTGCACACTGCACTAACACTAACCTGGACCTTAGCAAAAGCAAGCAGGGAAACTAGACACCAAGTCAGAAGTGCACACTGTACCACCCTACCTAAAGCAAACACCACTGTTGCAAAGGCTCTGAAGAAAACAACACCACTTCCTTATCAAGGCCCTCCCTGATGATGTCACACTTCCTAGACCTAGGCAAAAGCACACTGACCCAGAGAGGCCCAACCCACACCAAAGCAACACCGTGAAGCACTTGAAGCCAGTACACCCAAAGAGAGTTAGAGCTAACTCCGTCCACACACACAGCTGTAGTGAAGTGAAACAATTAGCCCCATGCTGCTGGAAGCTGCCAACACAGAGAGAGAGAGCCAGCTCAGAAAGGACAGACAAAAGAAACAGAAGCCAGCTAAGAAGCTGACCCCCAGGAAAGTGGTAAGTTTGAGAGGGGTTATGACCACAATCATAACAGCTTCGCTCTGACGATCCACACTCCTGTGGCCCTGATTGCTCCTTCGGTGAAGTGTCGACCTTGGTGCTTGACCTGCTCGTGGTAGTGGCGCAAGAGCAGGGTGGATACTGGATGCCAGCCTGGGGTGATCAAAGGGTTCTTTTCGCTCTTGTCTATCTTGGCGCGGGTGAGGCGGCCGCCTACCCTCAGCAATCCGTCCTCGTCCTTGAAGGGATCTAGTTTCCAGAGGGGGCTGTCCTTTGGGATAGTCTTCCCTTTGCTGATGCACATGTACTCTGCAGCGTATGTTTCTCGTTGTACCCAACGCAAGACTACCTTCTCTGCCCGGACGAATTCTTCTACAGCCAAGGGCTTGGAGCAGAGATGCCAGTGATGACACTTGCCTGTTCTTCTATCGGGACTCTGCCGGAAAGAACGCGTGATGTGGATAAGATGGGCTATGGCTCTTCTCAGCGTCACCCACCGTGAGAATCGGTTAAAGCGGTGCGTTCCCAGGGTATCCTTGGGTGAGATACTCGTGGCGAGGACCTTGACTATCGAACGGACTTCGACATCATCTTCTGGGTTCACCAGTTCAAAGGAGTTTGTGGTAGTTGTAGTGGCGCTTTTTGGTTGCGTGAGGAATTTCGGCCCTGTTAGCCAAGTCGTTCGCATCAGGTGCATTGCTGGGACAGCTCTCGTGGCATGGTCCGCAGGGTTGTGGTCGGTTGTCACGTAATGCCATTGGTCAGGTCTGGTAGATTTTCGGATGCGTTCTACCTGGTTACTCACGTATACATGGAATCTTCTGTTCTGGTTGTATATGTAGCCGAGTACGACCTTGCTGTCTGTGTAGAACTTAACTGAGTCTACGTGGGTATCCATCTCGCTTACAACCAGTTCGGCTATTTCTACTGCCAGGACTGCTCCGCATAGTTCTAAGCGTAGTACGGTCTGCCCACATTGCAGGGCTAGCTTTGCCTTGCCGAAGATGAATCCCACATGGACGGTATCGCAAGCATCTATGGTCTTCAGGTATGCCACTGCAGCTATGGCTTTCTCCGAGGCATCAGAGAAGACGCAAACCTCCTTGTGGCGAGTGTTCGTGAGAGACACTGGGACATATGTTCGTGGGATATGGAGTTCTTCAAGTGTCTTTAGAGAGTTTCTCCATGTGTCCCACTCTTGCCTTTTTCCTGGCGGTAATGGGGCATCCCATTCATTTGAGCTTGAGGAGAGTTCGCGAAGTAGTGACCTCCCTTGGATGGTGACTGGTGCTACGAATCCTAGTGGGTCATATAGGCTATTCACCATAGACAAGATGCCTCGTCAGGTGTACGGCTTCTCTTGCGTGCAGACTCGGAAGGTAAAGGTGTCTGTTTTCAGGTCCCAGCTTAGGCCAAGGCTGCGCTGTAGAGGAGGGGTGTCCACTCCTAGGTCCAGATCCTTTAAGTTCGTAGCGTGGTCTGCTGGAGAGAACGCTCTCATCACATTGGCGCTGTTGGATGCGATTTTGTGGAGTCTCAGATTAGCTCCCGGTAGCATCATCTGTGTCCTTTTGAGCAAGTCAATGGCTTCTGTTTCAGTGGGTAAGGACTTCAACCCGTCGTCCACGTAGAAGTCTCTCTCCACGAACTGCCTGGCATCAACGCCGTGTTCCTTCTCTCCTTTGCGTGCTGTCTGTCTGAGCCCATAGGCGGCTACTGCTAGTGATGGGCTGTTTCAAAAAACATGTACCCGCATTCTGTATTCAACCACGTCTCTGTTGACATTGTTGTCATGGAACCACAGGAACCTTAAGTAATACCTGTGGTCTTCGTGGACGGTGAAGCAGTAGAACATTTGCTGAATGTCAGCCATCACGGCAATGGGTTCTTTTCTGAAGCGGATTAAGATTCCCAGCAGGCTGTTGGTTAGGTCGGACCCAGTGAGCAGCACGCTGTTCAGTGAGGTCCCTTGGAACTGGGCGCTAGAGTCGAACACAATTCGGATTTGTCGTGGCTTCTGTGGGTGGTATACCCCGAAGATAGGTAGGTACCAGCATTCCTCGTTATCTTTCAATGGTGGGGCGAGCTCCGCGTGGCCGTTGGTGAGCATGTTTTGCATGAAGGCTGTGAACTGTTGTCTCATCTCTGGTTTCCTCTTCAAGGTCTTTTGTAGCGAGGCGAGTCGGGAGAGGGCGTAACTCCTGTTGTTTGGGAGTCAGGCCCTGGGCTTACGGAATGGGAGGGGTGCTACCCAACCGTTTGACTCGTCTTTCTTTAGGCCTTTGTCCATAATGTTCAGGAACTCCTTATCTCCTATAGAGAGTGCGAGTCTGTCATCGTCTTTAGTGGTTTGGAACACTGAGCTCCCCAGATGTTCTCCTAAATTTGCTGCGGAGCTGGTTTTATGGAGTGAGACAACGTTACGTTCTTTGTGATCGTGAACCTCTTTGGTAGTCAGGTGGTTGGCACATGATTCAAATAGCATGGTGCGTCCGCCCTCTAAGACACTGGTGGAGAGCACACGGATGTTCGGTCTTATCGTCCGGTTGAGGCAGACACCGCCTACTATTGTCCATCCCAGATCAAGACGGTGTGTGTAGGGAGCACCCTGTGGGCCTCTGCGTGATTCATGGATGTCCAGGAGTTCTGGCATGTCGTGACCCAGCAAGAGTAGGATCTCAGCGTCTGGATCCAAGGGTGTGAGTTGGTTGGCTATAGGTCTCAGATGAGGGTGACTCCACGCGACCTCTAGTGTAGGAATCTCATCCTTGTCATTTGGTATCTGGTCACATTCCATTAATGCAGGTAATTTTGACTTGGTGCTTCCGTCTATTGCTTCTATCGTATAGCCGTTTGCTACTCTCCCCAACACTTGTATGACTCCTGCGCACGTTTTAATGCTATATGAGGAGTAGCTTTGCTGGATTCCAAACAGGTCATAAAACTCTGACCTTGCAAGAGATCGGTTGCTTTGCTCATCTATGATCATACATTTTGACTGCCTTCTCCGGCCGTCCTTCGGGATACACTTTGGCCAGGCATATCTTGGTGCAGGATCTCCCTTCGCGACCTTCACCGCATATTCTCGTGCACTTCGGCGTGGCTTGGAGTGTCGGTGCCCCCACCTCTCCCGTCTGCTCGCCATGACCCCACCTCTCCCGTCTCCTCGCCGTGATTCGCTTCGGGGTTGGGATGCAGTTCGGCATCACCCGTGCACGAGGTGTTAGTTTGCTGGCCACTGCTGCATTCTGTATACTTGCTAGGTGCTCTGCAATCCTTGGCGATATGGTCTGAAGAAGCCCAGAACCTGTAGCAAAGTCTGTACTTTGTGAGCAGTTCTCTACGTTCCTCCCACGGTTTACTTAAGAACTCTCGACACTCTCTGAGCGGATGGGGCATCCCATGTATAGGGCACGGTTCTTTGGGATCCTCTACGTTTTCTGTGGTGAGAGAGGGGTCAGACGGTGTAGACGTTGCGGGCGACACTCCTGTCTTGTGCACAGATATGGGTTTTCGGCCTAGTTTGGCTGTTTTCCCTTCCAGGGATTGGCTTGATTCGCATGGCTCGACCGTGAACCATGGATCGTTTCTCCTTTTGGCTATGTCTCTTATGAACTTTGCGAAAATGTTGAAAGGGGGATATTTCCCTTAACTCTCTTCCTTGTAACGTGTGCCAACTACTGACCACTTCTCCCTTATGTCTTATGGTAACTTTCCCAGGATAGTCTTGGTACCTCGAGGTGTGTCTAGCTGGCTGAGGTTTGTAAAGCTGTTCTCGGCCTTGACTGCTTCCAGCTCGTGAAGGAGGTTTCCCAACTCTTGCAGCTTGTAGTTGTCTCTGCCGGATACCGCTGGGAATCTGTCCAGCCTATTGAACAATGAATTTTCTATGGCTTCTGGGCTGCCGTAATACTCCTCGAGTCTTCCCCACATCTCTTTTAACTCCTCAGACGGGTCATTCAAGTAAGAATGCTTCAACTCCTCCACGTGTGCGGCTGTTCCCCTTCCCAGCCAATGTAACATCATGTTCATCTCTTGCTTGGGTGTGAGCCTCATGTCTGCGATAGCGTCCTTGAAGTCTGATTTCCATGCTCTGTACCGCTCAGGACGGCCGTCGAACTGGGTAAGCCCTGAGCCCCCCAGATCCTTGCGTGCCAGATATCTCACTAGTTCATCTCTGGTTGAGGTTCCGGGCTAGTCAGTCGTAACTATTGCGGGCTGGCTGGCCTCGGTCTCAGTGGGAATAGGCGCACAGTATGGCCACCCTGCCATTTCTTGTTTGTACGAAGTGCGTGTAGCTGGTGCTCTTCCGAGGGATGGTGACCCAGACTCTCCTTGCCTCTGGCTGCCGTGTGGCACTAGAGCCCGTGGCTGGGGTGGGGCATCCATTTCATCAGCTGCTCCCAGGGCATGAGCCAGTGGCAGTGCATCAAAGCTTGTATTAGTGTAAGCTGGTGCGGTGAGGCTTGATTCCCGTGGTGCGCTGTACCTCCATGTTAACATAGTAACATAGTAGATGACGGCAGAAAAAGACCTGCATGGTCCATCCAGTCTGCCCAAGACAAACTCATATGTGTATACCTTACCTTGAATTTGTACCTGTCCTTTTCAGGGCACAGACCATATAAGTCTGCCCAGCAGTATTTCCCGCCTCCCAACCACCAGTCCCGCCTCCCATCACCGGCTCTGGTACAGACCGTATAAGTCTGCCCTCCCCTATCCTCGCCTCCCAACCACCACCCCCTCTTCCCCCCACCTGCTCCGCCACCCAATTTCAGCTAAGCTTCTGAGGATCCATTCCTTCTGCACAGGATTCCTCTATGCATATCCCACGCATGTTTGAACTCCGTTACCGTTTTCATCTCCACCACCTCCCGCGGGAGGGCATTCCAAGCGTCTACCACCCTCTCCGTGAAAAAATACTTCCTGACATCTTTTTTGAGTCTGCCCCCCTTCAATCTCATTTCATGTCCTCTCGTTCTACCGCCTTCCCATCTCTGGAAAAGATTCGTTTGTGGATTAATACCTTTCAAATATTTGAACGTCTGTATCATATTACCCCTGTTCCTCCTTTCCTCCAGGGTGTACATGTTCAGGTCAGCAAGCCTCTCTTCATACGTCTTGGAACGTAAATCCCATACCATCCTCGTAGCTTTTCTTTGCACCGCTTCCATTTTTTTAACATCCTTCGCAAGATACGGCCTCCAAAACTGAACACAATACTCCAGGTGGGGCCTCACCAACATCTTATACAGGGGCATTAAAACCTCCTTTCTTCTGCTGGTCACTCCTCTCTCTATACAGCCTAGCAATCTTGTAGCTACGGCCACCGCCTTGTCGCACTGTTTCGTCGCCTTCAGGTCCTCAGATACTATCACCCCAAGATCCCTCTCCCCGTCCGTGCCTATCAGACTCTCCCCGCCTAACACATACGTCTCCCTTGGATTTCTACTCCCTAAGTGCATCACTTTGCATTTCTTCGCATTGAATTTTAATTGCCAAACGTTAGACCATTCTTCTAGCTTCTTCAGATCTTTTTTCATGTTTTCCACTCCCTCCGGGGTGTCCACTCTGTTGGAAATCTTGGTGTCATCCGCGAAAAGGCAAACTTTACTTTGTAACCCTTCAGCAATGTCACTCACAAATATATTGAACAGAATCGGCCCCAGCACCGATCCCTGAGGCACTCCACTACTCACCTTTCCCTCCTCCGAGCGAACTCCATTCACCACCACCCTCTGGCGTCTGTCCGTCAACCAGTTCCTAATGCAGTTCACCACTTCGGGTCCTATCTTCAGGCCGTCTAGTTTATTTAAGAGCCTCCTGTGGGGAACCGTGTCAAAAGCCTTGCTGAAATCTAAGTAGATGACGTCCATAGCACGTCCTTGATTTAATTCTCCTGTCACCCAGTCAAAGAATTCAATGAGATTCGTTTGGCACGATTTCCCTTTGGTGAAACCATGTTGTCTCGGATCTTGCAACTTATTGGCTTCCAGGAAATTCACTATCCTTTCCTTCAGCATGGCTTCCATTACTTTTCCAATAACCGAAGTGAGGCTTACCAGCCTGTAGTTTCCAGCTTCTTCCCTATCCCCACTTTTGTGAAGAGGGACCACCTCCGCCTTTCTCCAATCCCACGGAACCTCTCCCGTCTCCAAGGATTTATTAAAAAAGTCTTTAAGAGGACCCGCCAGAACCTCTCTGAGCTCCCTCAGTATTCTGGGGTGGATCCCGTCCGGCCCCATGGCTTTGTCCACCTTTAGCTTTCCAAGTTGTTGATACACACTCTCTTCTGTGAACGGCGCTCTATCCACCTCATTCTCAGGTGTACTTTTGCCAGTCCCTCTCGGTCCTTCCCCAGGGTTTTCTTCAGTGAAAACAGAGCAAAAGTATCTATTTAGCAAATTGGCTTTTTCTTCATCATTTTCTACATAGCGTTTTGTTGTATCTTTTAGTCTCACAATTCCCTTTATAGTCTTTCTCCTTTCACTAATATACCTGAAGAAGTTCTTCCGCTTGCGCCTTCGCCAGACGTACCTCTCTCTTGGCTTCTTTCAGTTTCATCCGGTATTCCTCCCTGTGTTCCTCCTCTTGAGATTTTTTATATTTCTGGAACGCTAACTCTTTAATCTTTATTTTCTCAGCCACTTGCTTTGAGAGCCATATCGGTTTCCTTTTTCTCTTGCTTTTATTTACTCTCTTTACATAAAGGTCTGTGGCCCTGTTTATTACTTCTTTTAGCCTGGACCACTGTCCTTCCACTTCTCGTATGTCCTCCCAGCCCATCATCTCCTTCCTCAGGTATTCTCCCATTTTGTTAAAGTCAGCACGCTTGAAATCCAGGACTTTGAGTTTAGAGTGGCCGCCATCCACATGAGCCGTTACATCAAAACAAACCGTTTGATGGTCACTGTTTCCCAGGTGTGCAGCCACTCGGACATTTGACACACTATCCCCATTTGTGAGCACCAGATCCAACGTGGCTCCCTCCCTTGTGGGTTCGTTCACCATTTGTCTGAGCAGAGCACTTTGGAAAGCATCCACAATCTCTCTACTTCTTTCCGATTTTGCAGACGGAACCTTCCAATCTACATCCGGCAGATTAAAATCTCCCAACAACAGCACCTCTCTTTTCTTCCCCAACTTTTGAATATCAGCGATCAGATCTTTATCTAGTTCTTCCAATTGTGTCGGGGGTCTATAGACAACACCCACGTGGACCAAGGTTCTATCCTCTCTTTTTAAGGTGATCCATATCGCTTCTTCCTTTCCCCAGTTCCCTGTCATTTCAGTCGCTGCGATATCATTTCTCACATACAGAGCTACTCCTCCACCTATACTTCCCTCTCTATCCTTCCTAAAAAGATTATAGCCTGGTATGTTTACATCCCATTCATGGGAACCATTGAGCCATGTCTCTGTGACTGCAACTATGTCCAAGTCAGCCTCCAAAATCAGGGCTTGAAGGTCATGAATTTTATTGCTTAGACTGCGAGCATTTGTGGTCATTGCTTTCCATGTACATTTCCTAGTATGTGTTATGGTTTTAGTGATTTGTGAGGGTGTTTTCTCTTTGGGTACCTTCTCATATTTTTGTTCCCCCTTCCTTGCTTTTTCTTTTTTTTCCGCTTCAGTTTTATTTTCAGGAACATCATGGTGCTGTAGTGGAGCAAAAGAATTTTGTAGTAGCAACACTTGTGCGGGCGGATGCTTCTGTGTCACATGATGAAGTCTGCCTGAGCCTACTGTGAACCATCTGTTCTTATGTGGCTTTATTCTTTGAGGCAGTGGTGAGAAGTTATGATTCTGCACAGTCCTATAAGTTGCTTTAATTGCATCTAATTCTTGCATTACTTTACAGAGCTCTTGTTTTAAAGTAGATAGCTGAAGACAGATAGGACAAGCTTTAAGTCTCCAGATGATTGGCCTTGAAACTAAAGCATCACAATTATTGCAGAGAATAAAAGTCATCCTGATTGGTTGAAATGGGTATGAACAGGTGTACTATGTTGGAGTAACAGCCTGCAAGACTGCCTGTGTATGACTGTGGAGTAAAGTTAATGAGGTTTGGTTTGTCTATAAATGAGTGGACAACCCTGGGGTGGGTGGGATTATAAGTCCCAATGGGTCAGCTAAGTGCTGCTATCTATCAAGGGAATTCTTTAGCTGAGTGGACCAAAATGGTAGTGTCTGATCCAGGACTTTACACTTTATTTTACTTTTTAAAACTGCCCTAGATATTAATAACTTTCCTTTTAAATAAATCTAGATATTGCCAATAATTATAGCAGTGTAGCAGCTGTGTAAAAATGCCCCTCCCCTCTATCAGAGTTTGGCAGGAACAGAAAGAAAGACAGAAAGACAGGTTTCCCAGTGCTAATTAAATTGATTAAGCAACAAGCCTTAAAAATTTAAGACAATATCAGGTAGGTTTCTCACCTAATGCCAGTCAGTCAATTTGAGAAGTATGGGATTTAGGGGTCAGAATAAACCTGTCCTTTTAGTAGGAGCTTGGTTCAGTCCCAGCACCTAACGCCAGTCAGTCAATTTGAGAAGTATGGGATTTAGGGGTCAGAATAAACCTGTCCTTTTAGTAGGAGCTTGGTTCAGTCCCAGCACCTAACGCCAGTCAGTCAATTTGAGAAGTATGGGATTTAGGGGTCAGAATAAACCTGTCCTTTTAGTAGGAGCTTGGTTCAGTCCCAGCACCTGGAAGTTAGAAGTACAAGGCACAGACCGTATAAGTCTGCCCAGCACTATCCCCGCCTCCCAACCACCAGCCCCACCTCCCAACCACCGGCTCTGGCACAGACCGTATAAGTCTGCCCAGCACTATCCTCACCTCCCAACCACCAGCCCTGCCTCTCAACCACCGGCTCTGGCACAGACCGTACAAGTCTGTCCAGCACTATCCCCGCCTCCCAACCACCAATTCCGCTTCCCACCACCAGCTCTGGCACAGACCGTATAAGTCTGCCCAGCACTATCCTCGCCTCCCAACCACCAGCCCCGCCTCCCGATCTTGTTCGAGGGCTCATCTAAATCAGACCGTTCCGCCGTCCTGGCAGGCAGTGGGGAGTGCATCATCACGTAAGTTTCGGTTCTTAGAGCAGGGTCTTCAAACACGAGGTGGTTAAGTCGTTTGACCTCATCATGCTGTCCCACAGCATCTTCGAGGGCATTAGCCTTCGCCTCCAGTCCAACCAATTCTCTGTTTTGCCGGAGTGCTTCTATCATGATGTCTAGCTCAGCTCTTTTACGAGCACCCTCGGCCTTTCTGTGTGCTTCTTCGGCCTCTCTACGTGCCTCTTCAGCCTCTAGCGCAACTCGTTTTAACTTCAGGGTGGTTTCTTGTTCAATGAAGGCCTTCATTTGGGAGGCTGCCTCGCTGGTTTTCGAATGGTTGGAGTGATTTGTTGTGCGTGACCTGGAGGATCTTGAGCTTTTGGACGAATGTTTGGAAGAGTGAGAATGCACGGAGATGCTGTCTTCTGGAGCTACAGAATGGTTGGAACGATTTGTTGTACATGACCTGGAGAATCTTGAGCTTTTGGACGAATGTTTGGAAGAGTGAGAGCGTACGGAGATACTGTCTTGTGGTTCTACAGTTGCATTTGTTGTTATCTCTTCGGCTTTGGATACCTCTGTGTAACGCTTATGATCCGTGGCCTCTTGGAGTTCTTTTTCTGAGAGACTCTGCTCCATGTTTGTCTCCTCTAAGAGCTGGCAATACTCTTCTGCCTTTTGCTGATAGCGTGCATAGCTGGTCTTCATCAACGCCAGACAGGCATCATTATCTGCCCCTGCTTTTGCAGTGCTACGTAAACTTTCTTCCACTTCTTTCCAGAGTCTGTTCAGTTTCCCGGTATAGCTTTCCTGTTTCACTTGATACGCTTCCAGGCCCTTTTGGGTTAACTTGCAAGCTCTTCTACCCTGGAGACCTTGTTGGAACTGGAGGGAGAGGGTGTCTATCACATCCGCGTCGGCCCCTGGCCGCTTTTGTATGTCTGACGCAGAGGACGCTTCCTCCGGTACAATTTGTGAGACATTGAATTCTGCCATCATGTACTGGTTTGCTTATCTGTCTTTATTAAGTGAGGGGTCAGCTCTTGGGTGCAGGGGGGTGTAGAGATTACTCAGTATGAAGCTGTGCTGAAACTGTTTCAGTGGCCTTTCTCTCTTTGCCCTGGGTTACATCTGCCTTTCAGTAGTGCTGGAATCAACTGGCTCAGGTTTCACTGCTGAGGAGATGGGAGGGGAGAGCGAGGGGAGAGCGATGCTCTGAACCAGGGTCCTCTTCCACAGTAGCCTAGCAACTGATTGCTTTGCCCTCCTTGCCCAAAGGCTCGGATTTCTTCTGACTTAGGCTGGAGGGAGAGGGGAGGGGGGACTTCAAAGCATCTTCAGTGATCAGAGAGGTATGATAATTCAAACAAAAAGCTAGCTGGACTCTCCTTCCCTCACTCTGATGTCTTGCTCCACAGTTTCTGGTTACTTATACACCATGACTTTTTAAACTAGTTTCATTAGTCTTTCTACATTCGCTTAGAATGAAAATCTTCACAGGTTTGCCAACACAAAACAGTTTTTTTTTCTTTCTGAGTCCTCTGGCTGCTTTAATTACTGAGGGGAGGAATAGCTTTCTGAGCAGGAAGAGTACTTAAGGAAACAGTAGGAGAGCAATTAACTAACTACATAGCCTCTTAAACAGTGGTTTGAGTTAAACTTCCACAATCTTCTGCTAAACCTTTTAAACTTCAGTCAAACATCGCTTTTCTTCAGCTATGAGCTCACTTAAATGCATCTCAGTTCACATCCAGCATAATCCAAGCAGAGTTACTGATCAACTCACTCATTTAACTCTTTAAACAGTGCAGATGGCTGTTCCAAAGGTACATCCTGCCGAAGTTTTCTTCCATAGCTACTTAACTTTGTTTGCTTACTGGTGAGCCAGATGGGAGGGGGGGTCTCTTCTGTGCAGGAGAGGGTATTTAAATTTATCACTATCTAGAATGCAGGCAGACACTGGATTCAGTTTAAACCACGAATTTCTGCCTCTTTCACAAGCTCCACTCATCTAGTAAATGCATTTTAACTTTAACAGATCATCCAACATTGTTTTCCTTATGGCTTCACTAGAATGCAGATCAATTAACATCCAGACAATGTACACAGTTACTGATTTCCCCTGGATTTTTACTGTTTCGGCCACTGAGGTTTCCTTACATGAAGCTCAATGCCGTGAAGTATAACCCTGGCACATCAAATCACCTGAAGTCTCTATTATTTTATGAAGTCTCTTTTATTGAATGAATCACAGATAATTTACTCACAGATAGATGTTCAGAAATGTTGCTTCAGAATACAGAGACTTCTTAATCTGGAGATTGTAGGAGGTAGGAATCTGAGGAGAGGTAGTTGTATTGCAGGGGGGAGAAAGGGTAGTTGAGCAGATAGAAATAGTCCAAAGCTGGGTGACTGGAGTGTGCAAAGGAGTGGAGGAGTGGCCTAGTGGTTAGGGTGGTGGACTTTGGTCCTGGGGAACTGAGTTCAATTCCCGGCACAGGCAGCTCCTTGTGACTCTGGGCAAGTCACTTAACCCTCCATTGCCCCATGTAAGCCGCATTGAGCCTGCTATGAGTGGGAAAGTGCGGGGTACAAATGTAACAAACAAAAAAAAAAATCTCATTTGGAGGGAGATATTCGAAGGGTAAAAATCCAGGTTCTTTACAAGGAGTTCTCAACAAGACAGAGCTATCTTGGCATAGGATGATGCAAGCTCCATGTCTCTGGTTAGATGGTATTGGAATGCCTCATGGCCAGGGTTGCCAGGTGGAAAAATTTTTTCTAGCCCAATCCAGCCCAAAAAACAGCCCAAAACCCGCCCAAACACAAACCCCGCCCCTGACACCCCCACCCCCGCGTCATCACCCCCGCCCCCGCCGTCATCAACCCCGCCCCCGCCGTCACCGGCCCCGCCTCCCACGTCACCGGCCCCGCCTCCCCCGTCATCGGCCCTGCCTCCCACGTCACCGGCCCCGCCTCCCCCGTCATCGGCCCCGCCTCCCACGTCACCGGCCCCGCCTCCCACGTCATCGGCCCCGCCCAAAACGTCACTAACCCCGCCCAAAAACGTCACTAACCCCGCCCCCCGCGGCCGAAAAAACCGCCCTGAAGCCCAAAAAACAGCCCAAAAAACCGCAACCCGCCGCGGGCAAAAATTTCCCGCGGCGGGTCGCGGAAAACCGCCCAATTGGGCGGTAAAACCATCCACCTGGCAACACTGCTCATGGCTCAGAGGACAAAAGGAGGGTTGGAGTTTTGCGCAGGCTCAGGGAGGAGCAATAGAGGCCAGTAGGAACAGAGCCTGCCATCGGGTAGCACGGGGTGGTCCTAGGGATAGGAGGGGAAGGTCATACCTGGCTGACCCCTCAGGACAGAGATAGCAAGGCTGAACAGGAAGTAGTAGTAGGGAGACAAAAGAGCCAAGCTCGGCAGAGAGGGAAAGGAGGTCTGGGCAGCCTCACAACCAGTGGTAACAACTCTTGCACAACCAAGCAAGTGTGGTTGCACTGCCCGTGAACTACAATAACCACAGTGCCTTGCTCATATATCTTTACAATGAGAGACTGCCCAGCGAAAGTCCTTAGAAATGAGAATAACAGCAAAGGCATTACACACACTTTAGGATTACATTATGAACTAGTGCAAGGCTGTAGGGGGACAGAACAAATTGCAATGAGGTTAAACAGTCAAGCGGCTAGAGTTCAGTTTTGTCTAGTTTGTATAAAGTCTAATTATTTTGTATTTAGGATGGAACGTTGTGGTAAGCCTTCTTGAACAGGTCCATTTTCAGTAGTCTACGGAAGGTTGTTAGGTCTTGTGTTGATTTTATGGCCTTCAGTAATGCGTTCCATAGTTGCGTGCATACGTAGGCGAAGTGGATGCGTATGTGGATTTATATTTTAGTCCTTTACAACTGGGGTAGTGGAGATTGAGGAATGTTCGTGATGATCTTTTTGTGTTCCTAGTAGGCAAGTCTGTGAGGTCTGACATATAGATCGGAGCTTCCCCGTGAACGATTTTGTGGACCAGGGTGCAAACTTTGAACGCAATTCGTTCTTTTAAAGGGAGCCAGTGTAGTTTTTCTCTTAGGGGTTTGGCGCTTTCGTATTTCGTTTTCCCAAATATGAGTTTGGCTGCTGTGTTTTGAGCTATCTGAAGCTTTTTAGTGACTTGTTCTTTGCATCCGGCATAGATGGCATTGCAATAATCTAGATGGTTTAGCATCATCGATTGTACCAGGCTACGGAATATTTCTCTTGGGAAGAAGGGTTTGATCCTTTTAAGTTTCCACATTGAGTGGAACATTTTCTTTGCAGTATTTTTCGCATGGTCTTCGAGTGTTAGATTTCGGTCAATTGTGACTCCCAGAATTTTCAGACTATCTGAGACCAGAAGGGTGTAGTCTGGGGTGTTTATGGTGCTGGGTTTGTTTGTGTTATATTGTGAGGACAGAATCAGACATTGTGTTTTTTCTGCGTTTAGCTTTAGTTGGAATGCATCCGCCCATGAATTCATTATTTGGAGGCTGTGTTTGATTTCATTTGTGATTTCAGTTAGATTGTTTTTGAACGGGATGCATATCGTGACATCTTCTGCATAGATATACGGGTTGAGTCCTTGGTTGGATAGCGATTTGGCTAATGGTGTCATCATTAAGTTAAAAAGAGTTGGTGAGAGCGTTGATCCTTGTGGTACTCCACATTCAGGTTTCCATGGTTTTGACGTTTTTGAGTTTAATATCACTTGATAGGTTCTTGCTGTCAGGAAGCCTTCGAACCATCTAAGTACGTTTCCTCCAATCCCAAAGTAATTCAGGATGTTTGAGAGTATTTGGTGGCTGACTAAGGGACTCATTTTCAAAGCACTTAGCCTTACAAAGTTTATTTATTTATTTATTTTATTACATTTGTACCCTGCACTTTCCCACTCATGGCAGGCTCAATGCGGCTTACATGGGGCAATGGAGGGTTAAGTGACTTGCCCAGAGTCACAAGGAGTTGCCTGTGCCTGAAGTGGGAATCGAACTCAGTTCCTCAGTTCCCCAGGACCAAAGTCCACCACCCTAACCACTAGGCCACTCCTCCACTGTTCCATAGTAACCTATGGAACTTTGTAAGGCTAAGTGCTTTGAAAATACGCCTACATGTCAAACGCACTGGACATGTCAAATTGTAGGAGAAGCACATTGTTTCCAGTTGCAATTAATTGTTTAAATTTGGTTATAAGAGTGGTTATAACTGTTTCAGTGCTGTGGTTGGATCGAAATCCTGACTGTGATTCATGTAGTATAGTGAATTGGTTAGGTAGTTGGTAAGTTGTTTGGTTTCCATACTTTCCATTAGTTTGACTACCAGGGGGATTGATGCTACTGGTCGATAGTTGCTTGTGTCGTTTAATTTTTTCTTTAAATCTTTGGGTATAGGGGTAAGAAGTATGTTTCCATTGTCCTTGGGGAACAGTCCATGTTGCAACATGTAGTTCATGTGTGATGTTAGGTCTGTTATGAAGCGTTGGGGGGCGAGCATTATTAG
Organism: Microcaecilia unicolor; assembly: GCF_901765095.1. Classification (NCBI taxonomy): domain Eukaryota; kingdom Metazoa; phylum Chordata; class Amphibia; order Gymnophiona; family Siphonopidae; genus Microcaecilia; species Microcaecilia unicolor. Next base: position 231,376,014 of record NC_044036.1, read on the forward strand.
GTTGCTTGGACAGATGTCCAATTTGGAATGGGTTTTGGAGTATTTGTTGATTGCTTGGGTGATGGTTTCTTCGGTTAGTCCAGGTTCGGTCTGCTGGGTATTCGCCGGGTGTTGGGTCCAAGTGCTTCATTGTATGTTTAACAAAAAAACGTACGCCCCATTCAATGAGATTGTTTAAACCAATGGGTTCTAATGTGTTGAGCCGATGGATCCATTTTTGTTCTTGTTGTAAAAGTAGCCTTGCTCGATCTCCTCCTCTGATGTTTGGTCTAATTAGATCAATAACAAAACATTTTAAACGGTCAAAATTATGGTTAAACTCTTTGCAATCAATAACTAGTGGTACTTCAATCCGGTTCCTTTTTAGATTGCTCCGATGTTCATTCAATCTTACTTTAAAACTACGTATTGTTTTTCCCACATAAAGTTTTCTACAGGGACAGAGAATGACATAAACTGCATACATAGAGAGGCATAATCGAACAGCGCCGGCCATCCGCAAGGGGGCGGAGCCAACCATATTTTCGAAATACGGTTGGGGCCAGCTAAATCGATCGCTGGGTTTAGAGGAGATGGCCGGCTTCGCTTTTCAGCCATAATGGAAACTGGGCCCGGCCATCTCAAACCCGGCCAAATGCAAGGCATTTGGTCGTGGGAGGAGCCAGTATTTGTAGTGCACTGGTCCCCCTGACATGCCAGGACACCAACCGGGGCATCCTAGGGGGCACTTCTAGAAATTAAAAAAAATAGCTCCCAGGTGCATAGCTCCCTTACCTTGGGTACTGAGCCCCCCAAATCCCCGCCAAACTCCACTCCCCACAACTCTACACCATTACCATAGCCCTAAGGGGTGAAGGGGGGGCACCTACATGTGGGTACAATGGGTTTTGGGGGGGTATGGAGGGCTCAACATTAACCACCACAAGTGGAAGAGGTAGGGGGTGTTGGGCCCTGGGTCCACCTGCCTGAAGTGCACTGCACCCACTAAATACTGCTCCAGGGACCTGCATACTGCTGTCAGGGAGCTGGGTATGACATTTCAGGCTGGCATACAGGTTGGCAAAAAACTTAAAAAATTTTTTTTTTTTAGGGTGGGAGGGGGTTGGTGACCACTGGGGGAATAAGGGGAGGTCATCCCCATTTCCCTCCGGTGGTCATCTGGTCAATTGGGGCACTTTTTTGTGACTTGGACCTAAAATAAATGGACCAAGTGCAGCCGGCGAAATGCTCGTCTGAGCCGGCCATCTTTTTTCCATTATGGGGTGAAGCCGGCTATCTCGTAACCACGTTCCCGCCCCGCCCCCATCCCACCTTCTGTACCCTCCCTTGAAGGTTGGCCGGCTCCGCAACGAAAAGCAGTTGGGGTCGGCTAAAATCGGCTTTCGATTGTACCGATTTGGCCGGGATCAGGAGATCGCCGGCCATCTCCCGATTTGTGTCGGAAGATGGCCGGCGATCTCTTTCGAAAATAAGCTCAATAGTGTCACAATTGCTAAAATGTTTTAGCTGGTAATTTTTATTGTTATACAGTTTTGTAAAAGATTTTAGCTGCAAAGTTACTTCATAGTTTTTGCACTTGCCACATTTATAATGGCCATTTGGAATGCTAGTATTTTTTATGGATGTGGTTTTTAAATTTTAAAGATGGCCACTGACTGAACACCATGCGGACAGTTAGCTCCGGTTGCCTATGCTAAATCTGACAGAAATTGAGCAGAAATCGGAAGAAAAATAGATCTGAGACCTTGTGAAAAGGGTGAGAAATCAGCCTAGCCAAATTGAACAGATATTGAACATTAAATGAGCAGAATTCGGACATAAATCGATTCGTCTGAGGCTCCCACCCTTTCCCCTGCGGAACGGGCTGTCACAGCCAACCGAATCAACCTTTGAGGAACTGCTGACTAATTGGCTGCTGCTAAGGTGGTGAAGTGAGTAGGCCGTGGTTGAACGGGTAAGCAGTTCCTGTTATTGTCGAGGCCTCTACTTACCGACCGTTGCCGCCGATTAGCAAGTCATAGTAACAGCTAGCTCCAACGGTCTTGGCCAGAGCACAGTATGGAGTAAGATCCCTCGGCTTTTACGCTTTCCCTACCAACCGCCCTACCCACAGTGGCTAACCAGAGTCAGCAGTTAGTTCACTTGACCCGGACTAAGTTTTGAAGAGAAATTTATAGGATCCACGTAATTGGCGCACCGATCGCTTAACGAGGGGGACTGAACAAAGTTTGAAGTAAAATGGTCTGAGCCACATGCTCGGCGCACCGTTCTTTTGACGAGGGGGACCGCTCGACCCTCGCGCTTAACCACCGATCTCCCAGTATTCGGCTGCCGCCTGGTTTCGCCTGGTCTGATTCGAGTGGTGGAGTGTGAATACAGCTGAACTGGAACATCCCATGAGTTCCGTTCTCACCGCTGAACCCGATTATGGCTCCCTCCCTTCCAGCTTGTCCGGAGGTTACCTCAGCTACGTGGATACCTTCCTCCTTCGACCCACACACTAGTTCACCGACCTCTCAATGTTTGGCTGCCCCTGGTCTGCCTAGTCTTAACCGAAAGGTGAAGCGAAGACGTGCCCGAATTGAACATCCTAGGATCATTGTTTCACCGCCAAACCCGATTGTGGCTCCCTCCCTCTCTGCTGTCCGTAGGTTGCCGTAGCATCAGGGGTCCCTACCACCATTTTGGTTGGAGGCTGCTGGACACGCACTGTTACCCTGCTAGTCCCTAATCCATCCGAGCCCTGGCGCTCAAGCAACGACCAAGCAGCAGATGACTTCTGATAACTTCTGACTCGCGACGAATTGATTAAAGCAGCCAGTGACCAACCTTCACGGGCCACATCGCACGCATCAGCAGCCATGGGTAATCCGGCCCTCGCCCATCCGAGTGACTAGAACTACGGTTCCTCAGTGACCCAGATAACACACCAGTATCTAGTCCACTCAACTCTTCTCTCAAGAATAAGTAGTCCTACTGTTACTCACTGTTCATACAATTTTATACAAACAGTGACTATCAGGAGTGCTAAACAGCACTATATTACACAGCTCATATTTACACTGCCTCGTATCCTAATGCTGAAAATTGTGTTTAATTCTTTTTCAGGTAGTCCTACTATAACTCACTATCCATAACAATTTTATACAAACAGTGACTTATCAGGCGTGTCAATTGGCACTATATTACACAGTATTTACCTTGGAGTCTGAATGTAACTGCTCATATTTGAATATATTCAATACTGTCACATTCCCCTAATGCAGTAATTGCATTTACTAACTTTATTTTATAGGCATCCTTTATACTAACTTACTGCACTTCACAATACTGTTGAACTTATAATTTTTAAAATCATATACACTTTAATATAGACAGTTATGTCTTGCTAATACCTTTCATGCTGCCATGTTTACTTAACTCTAACCTATGGTCTAATATTCATTATTATAACACAACTTCCCCAACAATTGTTCCTTCTACTGCAAATCTGTTGTTCCACTCTGTTATATCAATTACTTTCCAGCTGCTCCTTTACAGTTAACCATAAATCCTGCCATTACTAACCATTCAATATGATTTTCCTAAAATTACTCATCGTTCATTCTCTAGCTCTTATTCATGCAACATCTAAAGCCCTACCATCAGAAATTAACATCATACCAGTTCTTCATTACCATAGAAGACCTAACAAGCCAATCATTCCTTCAAAGACCGCTCACAATCAGCAAAACCCTTCAATTCCCAACCAACCATCACAACAATCAACTTCAGTTTTTTCTAAAGTAGATGACAACTCTACAAACAGTACGCATTATGGAAACAAAACAAAGTTCATAATAACAGTCAAATCATTAATATCCAACTGCTAAAACAAGGCTGGGTGGGAGTGCTTGCCTTTGCTTCTTATAACAAAAGACAAAGAGGAGTGGCTATTCTCATGCGTAAATCACTAGAAAGCAAATGCCACAAAATTGTTCAGGATCCTGAGGGGAGATATGTCATATGGGCGGGTATTTTACAGGGTTTGAAGGTAGATCTGTGCTCTGTTTATGCTCTGAATGTCTATGCTCAAAGATTTTTCTCCCAGTTGTTGGCCGCTTTAACACTGCTACAGGAATATCAGTTGGTTGTGGGAGGGGATTTTATTTTAATATAACGGCAGATCCACTAGTTGACTGTAATCCACCGAAAGCACGGCCCAAAGGGATGGAGGATAAAGGAATAGGATTTAGCCGAGATTCGGTGGTGGAGTCGGTGGTGGGAGGCGGAGCTGGTGGTTGGCAGGCGGGGCTAGTGCTGGGCAGACTTCTACGGTCTGTGCCCTGAAAATGACAGATACAAATCAAGGTAAGGTATACACAACTATCATCCCTTACAACAGATCCTTATCTAACGGTCCGAGTTGGATGTATAAATGCCAGATCAGTAGTTAATAAAGCTGAAATTATCGCTGACTGGATTAAGTCTGCCAATTTAGACTTACTCTTCATCACTGAAACTTGGATCCGTGATTCTAAAGATCCTATCATACTTGACCTTTGCCCTCCTGAATACAAGATCTTGCACTGGCCTAGAAAGGAGAAAACTGGGGGAGGTATAGCATTAATCTTCAGATCCAAATTCACCCTTGATCCCATTTCTGAAAGCCTTACTCCGCAACTTGAAATTGCCTCCATAAAACTCCACAACCCTATACTTTATGATCATATAACCTGCATTCTATTCTACAGGCCACCTTGTTACTGGATCCATAGCCAATCCACCTTCATGGACTTCATATCCAACTCATGCATAAATAACCCTAATGTATTATTAGTAAGTGACTTAAACCTACATTTGGAGGACTCTAAATCAGTACATACCCAAGATTGTTTGGACCTTTTTGACATGTGTGACCTTATTCTACCTCCTCCACAACCTACTCATATTAAAGGTCACTCGCTTGATGTTATTTCTTATAAACTCTCTACTGATCAAAATTTAATTATGTCCGATATTGTTTGGTCTCTAACACTCTTGTCTGACCATTACAAAGCACTCTTGACCTTACAATGGCATATAAAGAGCCAACCTAAATTACAAGATCCCAAAATGATTCTTACCAGAGGAAGGGTTGATAATGATACTTTTTGGAAACACATTTACGCCAATAATTGGTCAATGCAACCCAATTCTGACCTCTTCCTTACTGTCTGGGACGAAAGATGCAAAATGATCTTAGATGAAATTGCACCATTTCACACCAAAAATCTATGTATTCGCAACCCCTCTCCATGGTTCAATGATTTATTGAAAAATCTGAAGTCACAAACAAGAAAACTTGAAAAGGCATGGAGTAAATCAAAGGATCACCGTAACTACAATGCTTGGAAACAATCACAAAGAAATTACAAATATGCCATTAAACGTACCTAAAGAGACTATTACACACAAAAAATTACAAAGACTAGTACAGATATAAAAAAAACAATTTCAAATTATAAAAACTCTCCTAAATATTGATCCAGTAACTCCATCACCTTCAAACCGTCCTTTTGCTGACCATTTAGCCAAGTATTTCAATGACAAAATTATTAATCTTCGCAAGTCGATTTCCCAAGTTACTTCCACTGTAGACACCTTTCTTGACGAACTGGACCCAGGCTTAAATGAAGTACCGGCTGACCGATATTGGACCACTTTCACCCTCCTTACTACTGAAGAAGTCTCCAAAAACATTTCTAAACTCTCCAGGTTTTATTGCCAACTCGACCCATGTCCCAACTACCTTTTGAAAAGCACCCCAATGTGTTTCATCGCTGATCTCACCACTCACTGAAAACTTCCTACTCCAAAGAGGATCCTTTCCCACCAGTCATGGTAATATATTACTAACACCGATACCAAAGAATTTCAAGAAACCTGCTAACGATATTACCAACTACCATCCAATTGCCTCCATTCCCCTAATTACAAAACTGATGGAAAACAGAGTGACTTTGCAACTCAATGAGTATATTCAAAAGTTCTCCATCCTTCATGAATCTCAATTGGGCTTCCGTTCAGCCCACAGCACAGACACGGTCCTTATTACCTTAATATCCAAATTCAAACAAGAAATAGCAATTGGCAATCATATCCTCCTTCTGCAATTCGACTTATCCAGCGCCTTTGACATGGTTGATCATACCATCCTAACTAAACTTTTGGACAAACTTGGGATAGGCGGCAACCATCATTAACTGGATAAAAAGCTTCATCACTACAAGATCCTATCGAGTCAAAGGGCCTACAAATATGTCATCTTCGTGGCTGTTGGAATGCGGAGTACCACAGGGATCTCCGCTTTCTCCGATACTCTTTAACCTTATGATTATTCCTCTGGCCAGCTCACTAGCCAAATATGGCCTTCATTTATGCTGATGCCGTCACCATATTTATCCCTTTTAAATCAAACTTATCTGAAATCTGCGATAAAATCAACACAGGCATGGCCACTCTAACCTCTTGGGCCGATGAAACTAAATAAAGAGAAAACTCAGTGTTTAGTGCTCTCATCCCAACACTCTCCATTCCTCTCAACTACTCTTAGCACCCAGAGGTTAAACTTCCCATATCTGACAACTTGAAAATCCTTGGAGTCACGATTGATAGCCATTTATCTTTCGAAAACCATGCTAAACTTATCAACAAAAAGATGTTCAACATAATGTGGATTTTGAAACGAGTGAAATCTTATGTTCCCTTGAACACCGTCCGGAACCTAGTACAATCCACTGTACTCATTCACGCTGATTACTGCAACAGTGTCTTTTGAGGATGTAAGTCTCTAATATTGAAAAAGCTCCAAACTACCCAAAACACGGCAGATAGACTTGTTTTCGGCCGGTCTAGATTCGATAGCGCAACATCTCTCAGAGAGAAGCTTCACTGGCTCCCCATCAGAGAAAGAATTAATTTTAAAGTTCACACTATGATTTACATGATACTACACGGAGAAGCCCCTACCTACCTACATGAATACCCTTATTGACCTCCCAACCAGAAACAGTTTGATACCTTCCCGTAATTACCTAAATTTGCACCTTCCCAACTGTAAAGATATCAAGTAAAAATCCTTCTATGCATCCAACTTTTTTCCTTTCTGGGTAGCTAGCTTTGGAACGCTCTACCAAGGCAATCAAACGGCATTTTGCCCTTCAGAAAAGCATTGAAGACCCATCTATTCAAGAAAGCCTATCCTAACAATTCAACCAACTAAAGCGTGGCCACATGATTCTTACCAACGAGTGTTTATATTGTTCGTTTTCCTTAATCCTTTTGCTATCCCTAATCTTTTCCTCTTCATCTATTCCTCTTCATCTTCCTAAGCCTACCTCCTAACGCCCATTTCCTTCTACACCTAATTCTTCCTATGTTCAATTTACTTATCCATTAACTCCATTATTAGTACGTTTACTACAAATTGTATATTTATTGTTACTGTGTAAGCCGCATTGAGCCTGCCATGTGTGGGAAAGCGCGGGGTACAAATGTAATAAATAATAATAATTTGAAGGGCTTAAAATTAACTTCACATTTCTCCCGAGTGCATATAAGTACATAAGTACCGCCATACTGGGAAAAGACCAAGGGTCCTTCAAGCCCAGCATCCTGTCTCCGACAGCGGCCAATCCAGGCTTCTAGAACCCAGCAAACCCCCCCCCCCCCCCCCCCATTTTTTAAAATAATGTTCAATGGACTTTTCCCTCAGGAATCTGTCCAAACCCTCTTTAAATTCCGTAAGGCCAGCTGCTGTCACTACATTCTCCAGCAACAAGTTCCAGAGTCTAACTACACGTTGAGTAAAGAAAAACCTTCTCCTATTTGTTTTAAATCTACCATATTCTAGCTTCATCTTGTGTCCCCTGGTTTTGTTGTTGTTTGAAAGTGTAAACAAATGCTTCACATCTGTCCGCTCTAATCCGCTCATTATCTTGTAGACTTCTATCATATCACCCCTCAGCCGCCTTTTCTCCAAGCTGATGAGCCCTAACCTTCTCAGCCTTTCCTCATAGGGAAGTCGTTCCATTCCCTTTATCATTTTCATCACCCTTCTCTGCACCTTCTGTAATTCCTTTATATTCGTAATGATGTATCTCTGAACATATCATTCGATTTCATAATGTGCCATTGATTTCTAATTATATTTGAAATCCTCAGACTGGCATTTGTGTATTTGCTGATAAATGTAAGAACTTTTTGATTGTCAGATGATTTATTTGATTTTTTTAGCAACCAATCTCTTTCATTGTATTTGGCCTTCTTATAATCATTTCTTAAAATTTTTTTCTTTGTATCCTCATTCTTTCAAATCCATGGTTAAATTTTTAGATTATGCTTTAAAATCTTCTTTATTGCTGCATATTTGTCTGTAGCATAGACAAATAATCAGGATGACAACTCGTGGAATGCAAGAATGTATTTCTCTCTCTCCACTGCAACTGTCCCTGACACCTTCAAGCACGCCGTTGTCACACCTCTCCTCAAAAAATCTTCACTTGACCCTACCTGCCCCTCCAACTACCGCCCCATCTCTCTTTTACCCTTCCTTTCCAAAATACTTGAGCGCGCTGTTCATAGCCGCTGCCTTGATTTTCTCTCCTCTCATGCCATCCTCGATCCACTTCAATCCGGTTTTCACCCTCTGCACTCGACTGAAACGGCACTCTCTAAAGTTTGCAATGACCTGCTCCTGGCCAAATCCAGAGGTCACTACTCCATCCTCATCCTCCTCGATCTTTCCGCCGCGTTTGACACTGTCAATCATGATTTACTTCTTGCCACGCTGTCCTCTTTTGGGTTCCAAGGCCCTGTCCTCTCCTGGTTCTCCTCTTATCTCTCCCACCACACCTTCAGGGTACACTCCCATGGATCTTCCTCCACTCCCATCCCACTATCTGTTGGAGTTCCCCAGGGATCTGTCCTTGGACCCCTTCTCTTCTCAATCTACACCTCTTCCCTGGGCTCACTGATCTCGTCTCATGGTTTTCAGTATCATCTTTATGCTGATGACACCCAGCTATACCTCTCCACACCTGACATCTCCGCGGAGACTCAGGCCAAGGTATTGGCCTGTTTATCCGACATTGCAGCATGGATGTCCAACCGCCACCTGAAGCTGAACATGTCCAAGACCGAGCTCCTTGTCTTTCCTCCTAAACCCACTTCTCCTCTTCCTCCACTCTCTATCTCTGTTGATAACACCCTCATCCTCCCCGTCCCATCTGCCCGCAACCTCGGAGTCATCTTCGACTCCTCCCTCTCCTTCTCTGCACATATCCAACAGACTGCCAAGACCTGTCGCTTCTTCCTCTTCAGCATCAGCAAAATTCGCCCTTTCCTCTCCGAGCATACCACCAGAACTCTCGTCCATGCTCTCATTACCTCTCGCCTTGATTACTGCAACTTACTCCTCACCGGCCTCCCACTCAGCCATCTATCCCCCCTTCAATCCGTTCAGAATGCTGCTGCACGTCTTATATTCCGCCAAAACCGATATACTCATATCACCCCTCTCCTTAAATCACTTCATTGGCTTCCGATCAGATATCACATACAATTCAAGCTCCTCCTCCTTACCTACAAATGCACTCAGTCTGCGGCTCCTCACTACCTCTCCACCCTCATCTCCCACTATGTTCCCGCCCGCAACCTCCACTCACAGGACAAAGCCCTTCTCTCAGTACCCTTCTCCACCACTGCCAACTCCAGGCTCCGCGCATTCTGCCTTGCCTCACCCTATGCCTGGAACAATCTTCCTTTACCCATACGCCATGCCCCCTCCCTACCCATCTTCAAATCTCTGCTTAAAACTCACCTCTTCAATGCTGCCTTCGGCGCCTAAATGCCCCAATCCATCCACCCTATCAGATTAACTGTTCACTCGTCCTCTAGATTGTTCACTTGTCTTTAGATTGTTCTCTTGTCTTTTAGATTGTAAGCTCTTTGAGCAGGGACTGTCCTTCTATGTTTGAATTGTACAGCGCTGCGTAACCCTAGTAGCGCTTTAGAAATGTTTATTAGTAGTAGTAGTAGTAGTAGTACTATTTGTTGGCTTCAAGTGGACTTCTGTGATAAATCCATCAGATGTTTGTTATATATCTAAGTCCAAAAATGATATATGTTCGAATGAATGGTTGAAAGTAAATTGTATCTTCTCATTGCATGAATTCAACCATTCGACAGATTATTTTAAATCTGAAACTTCTCCAGTCCACAGTAAGAAAACATCATTGATAAAATAATGCCAAGATGAAATGTATTCCAAAAATGGAGAATGTAAAATCCATTGCTTTTCAAAGTCATTCATGAAAAGGCATGCTATGGATGGTGCGAAGGTTGCACCCATAGCTACACCTGAGATTTGGTGGTATAATTGTCCATTGAAAAGGAAAATATTTTCTTTCATCGCCAGCCTAGCGAGATTAACAATAAATTCACTAGGAACTTTATGTGGTCTCTCTCTTTGGTCCAGAACCTTTCTTAATGTGATGAATGCATCATCTTGGGGCACGGATGTATACAGGGAAACAATGTACAATTTTACCATTAAATATTTCTCCTCTCTAATTGTCGTCTCTTTAAGAATGTTGAGAAAATGTGTTGTGTCTTTGATGTATATTGTATGTTTTTCTACTTCTGTTCTAATGAAAGAATCCACAAATATTGATAACGGTTCCAGCAGGGACCCTCGTGATGATATGATAGGACGTCCAGGTGGATTTTCAGCATTTTTATGTATTTTGGGAAGCAAGTAGAAGACAGGGATCATAGGATGAATTTTGTTCAGGTATTTAAATTCTTTCTTAGACAAAAAAAAACTTTCCTTATTCCTTCTTGAGTGATTGCTGCTTCTTTTTCATAACCCTCTCTTATCTAAGATCACAATTGATCTGCCTTTATCGGCTTTTTAAATTATTAATGATGTATCATTTTGTAGATTTTTGACAGCTATTCTCTCTTCACGATTTAAATTATTTTTCCTGAATGTAAAATGTTCTTTCGATATTTCATTTAAGACCACTTGACACAATGTCATAATGGTTGTGTTTAAAGGACCAGGCGGCATCAAATCTGATTTTACCTTGAACCCTGGGGTGTCATCATTTGAAGACCAACCGAAATATTTACTTATCTGTAATGTTCTTTAGAGTTCAACATTTTTATTAATAAGAATTGCATAACATACATCCAAGATCCAGCATAAACAGAATGCCAACATCATAACATGTGGAGTGGAGGCGTGGCCTAGTGGTTAGGGTGGTGGACTTTGGTCCTGGGGAACTGAGGAACTGAGTTCGATTCCCGGCCCAGGCAGCTCCTTGTGACTTTGGGCAAGTCACTTAACCCTCCATTGCCTGCCGCATTGAGCCTGCCATGAGTGGGAAAAAGTGCGGGGTACAAAAAAAAAAACATAAAGCAAAGAAACCATGCCCAGATCTATCATCAACTATTTTAACCATTTCTCTCCCCCCTCCCCCCCACCTTATGCAGAACACAACATCTCAAAACCGCCAGCTACAATAATGCAGCCGCAGACATGAGGGTAAAGAACTAAAATTTTTTTAAAAAGTTTCCCCCCCCCCCACTTATTCCCTGAAATAACCCCTTTCCACCCCACAGCATCTATATAGTTAAGTCGTATTAGCTTTCAGGGGCTGTAAACCGTATCCAACTCAATTCTATGATTGAGACCACCCTATGATCCTCCCTCCCCCCACCTCCCTCCCCCCTCCCCCCAGCTGTAATGTTCTTATAAATCTCTCTCAATCTATTTTAAATTGGAACTCATCAAAATGATTTGAAGGAACAAAAGAGAAACCTTTTGTTAGAAGATTGGAAATTTACTTTCTCCGAGGACAAGCAGGCTGCTTGTTCTCACTGATGGGTGACGTCCACGGCAGCCCCTCCAATCGGGACACTTCCTAGCAAAGTCCTTTGCTAGTCCTCGCGCGCCGATGCGCACCGTGCATGCGTGGCCGTCTTCCCGCCCGAACCAGCTCGTGCCGGCCAGTCTTCTTTTGTCCGCGCTTGGTACGGTCGTGTTTCGCCGTTCGCGCCCCAAAGTTGACCTCGCGCGTCGTTTATCGACTTCGTTCTTTGAAAAAAAAAAAAAAAGGTGTCGGAAGGAGACCTTTATGGCTTTCTCCCTTCCCATACTTCCAGTTTTGCCCCGGTAAGTTTTCTTTCGTCGTCGGGGTAGGCCCTATTAGGCCTCGGTCGAAGTTTTTCTTCCCCCTATTTTGTGGTGCCATTTTAGCCTTTTCGAGTTTTGATCTCGCCGGCGCGATTTTTCCGCCCATGACATCGAAGTCTTCCAGCGGCTTCAAGAAGTGCACCCAGTGCGCCCGGGTAATCTCGCTCACTGACAGGCACGCGTCGTGTCTTCAGTGTTTGGGGGCTGGGCACCGCCCTCAGGCCTGTAGTCTGTGTTCCCTTTTACAAAAGCGGACTCAGGTAGCGAGATTAGCCCAGTGGAACGTTTTGTTCTCGGGCTCTTCGTCGGCATCGGCATCGGGAGTATCGACTGCTTCGACGTCGTCGGCGCCCGGACCTTCATCCTCGCCCCCGATTGCATCGAGTGCATCGAGGTGACATCGGAGGGCTGCGTCGGCGTCGGTGGTATCGAGACCTCCTCGTCTGCTGATGTCGTCGGACGGTGGTGCTTCGTCTGGAGTGCAGGTGAGGGCTGTCCATTCCCCTGCTGGTGGCGGTGAGCCTTCGGGTGGGTCTCCCCCTACCCTGAGGGCTCCTGCGGTACAGCCCCCCGAGACCGACCTTCTTCGGCCTCGGCCCCGAGGAAGAGACGGCTGGATTCTACGTCCTCCTCGTCGGTGCCGGGAAGCTCCGGTGACGTGCTTCGCTTCAAAAAATCGAAGAAGCATCGTCACCGGTCCCCTTCCCGTGTCGGCACCGAGAGCTCTGGGTCGCCGAGGGAGTCGGCACCCAGTAAGCATCGGCACCGAGAGGACCGCTCGCCCTCTGTTCAAGAGGTGTCGATGCGCTCCCCTTTGGACAGCCCGGAACAGCCTCCACGCCCGGAACAGGTTCTGACATCGACTCCTGCATCGGCTTCCATGTCTTTTTCTACAGCCGCTCTGCACGAGAGCCTCTGGGCCGTTCTCCCAGAGATCCTGGGGGAGCTGTTGCGCCCTACCCCTCCGGTACCGGGGGTGCTTGCGCCACCGGTACCGTCGAGCCAGGCGCCGGCTGGCCCATTGTCCGGGGTGAGGTCTCCAACATCGGTGCCGCTTGCGTTACCGAGTGCGGTAGCCTGCCAGGAGGGCTCCCTGACCACGTCGGCGGAGGGAGCTTCGCCGGTGCGGGCGAGGGAGTCTACCTCTCGACGCTCCCACCGTGGCCGTGGTTCCACGGAGTCGAGCCGGGCACGGTTGCAGACACAGGTCCGTGAACTTGTGTCTGACACCGATGGTGAGGCCTCGTGGGAAGAGGAAGAGGACATCAGATATTTCTCTGACGAGGAGTCTGAGGGTCTTCCTTCTGATCCCACTCCCTCCCCTGAAAGGCAGCTTTCTCCTCCTGAGAGCTTGTCTTTCGCTTCCTTTGTCCGGGAGATGTCTACGGCCATCCCCTTCCCGGTGGTTGTGGAGGACGAGCCCAGGGCTGAAATGTTTGAGCTCCTGGACTATCCTTCTCCACCTAAGGAAGCGTCCACAGTACCCATGCATCATGTCCTCAAAAAGACATTGCTGGCGAACTGGACCAAGCCTCTAAGTAATCCCCACATTCCCAAGAAGATCGAGTCCCAGTACCGGATCCATGGGGACCCAGAGCTGATGCGCACCCAGTTGCCTCATGACTCTGGAGTTGTGGATTTGGCCCTAAAGAAGGTCAAGAGTTCTAGGGAGCATGCTCGGCGCCCCCGGGCAAGGACTCTAGAACCTTGGACTCCTTTGGGAGGAAGGCCTACCATTCTTCTATGCTCGTGGCCAAGATTCATCCTACCAGCTCTACACGAGCATACACATGCGGAACAATGTGCGGCAGTTGGCGGGATTGGTGGACAAGCTCCCCCCTGAGCAAGCCAAGCCATTTCAGGAGGTGGTCAGGCAGCTGAAGGCGTGCAGAAAATTCCTGGCCAGACGGGTGTATGACACCTTTGATGTTGCGTCGAGGGCCGCTGCTCAAGGTGTGGTGATGCGCAGACTCTCATGGCTGCGTGCCTCCGACCTGGAGAATAGGATCCAGCAGCGGATTGCGGACTCGCCTTGCTGTGCGGATAATATTTTTGGAGAGAAAGTCGAGCAGGTGGTAGAGCAGCTCCACCAGCGGGACACCGCATTCGACAAGTTCTCCCGCCGGCAGCCTTCAGCCTCTACCTCTACAGATAGAAGATTTTTTGGGGGAAGGAGGACTGTTCCCTACTCTTCTGGTAAGCGTAGGTACAATCCTCCTTCTCGACAGCCTGCGGCCCAGGCTAAGCCCCAGCGCGCTCGCTCTCGTCAGCAGCGTGCGCCTCAGCAAGGCCCCTCGGCTCCCCAGCAAAAGCAAGGGGCGAGCTTTTGACTGGCTCCAGCAGAGCATAGCCGACATCTAAGTGTCAGTGCCGGGCGACCTGCCAGTCAGAGGGAGGTTGAAAGCTTTTCACCTAAGGTGGCCTCTCATAACCTCCGATCAGTGGGTTCTCCAAATAGTCCGGCAAGGATACGCCCTCAATTTGGCTTCCAAACCTCCAAATTGTCCACCGGGAGCTCAGTCTTACAGCTTCCAACACAAGGAGGTACTTGCAGAGGAACTCTCCGCCCTTCTCAGCGCCAATGCGGTCGAGCCCGTGCCATCCGGGCAAGAAGGGCTGGGATTCTATTCCAGGTACTTCCTTGTGGAAAAGAAAACGGGGGATGCGTCCTATCCTAGACCTAAGGGCCCTGAACAAATATCTGGTCAAAGAAAAGTTCAGGATGCTTTCCCTGGGCACCCTTCTCCCCATGATTCAGGAAAACGATTGGCTATGCTCTCTGGACTTGAAGGACACCTACACACACATCGCGATACTGCCAGCTCACAGACAGTATCTGCGATTTCAGCTGGGCACACGTCACTTCCAGTACTGTGTGCTACCCTTTGGGCTCGCCTCTGCGCCCAGAGTGTTCACGAAGTGCTTGGCTGTAGTAGCAGCAGCACTTCGCAGACTGGGGGTATACGTGTTCCCATATCTCGACGATTGGCTGGTGTAGAACACATCCGAGGCAAGAGCCCTGCAGTCCATGCAGATGACTATTCGCCTCCTGGAGCTACTGGGGTTTGTGATAAATTATCCAAAGTCCCATCTTCTCCCAGTGCAGAAACTCGAATTCATAGGAGCTCTGCTGGATTCTCGGACGGCTCGCGCCTATCTCCCAGAGACGAGAGCCAACAACTTGTTGTCCCTCGTCTCGCGGGTGCGAGTGTCCCAGCAGATCACAGCTCAGCAGATGTTGAGATTGCTGGGCCACATGGCCTCCACAGTTCATGTGACTCCCATGGCCCGCCTTCACATGAGATCTGCCCAATGGACCCTAGCTTCCCAGTGGTTTCAGGCTGCTGGGGATCTAGAAGACGTGATCCACCTGTCCACGAGTTTTCTCAAATCCCTGTATTGGTGGACGATTTGGTCCAATTTGACTCTGGGACGTCCTTTCCAAATTCCTCAGCCACAAAAAGTGCTGACTACGGATGCGTCTCTCCTGGGGTGGGGGGCTCATGTCGATGGGCTTCACACCCAAGGAAGCTGGTCCCTCCAGGAACGCGATCTGCAGATCAATCTTCTGGAGTTACGAGCGGTCTGGAACGCTCTGAAGGCTTTCAGAGATCGGCTGTCCCACCAAATTATCCAAATTCAGACATACAACCAGGTTGCCATGTATTACATCAACAAGCAGGGGGGCACCGGATCTCGCCCCCTGTGTCAGGAAGCCGTCAGCATGTGGCTCTGGGCTCGCCGTTACGGCATGGTGCTCCAAGCCGCATACCTGGCAGGCGTAAACAACAGTCTGGCCAACAGACTGAGCAGGATTATGCAACCTCACGAGTGGTCGCTCAACTCCCGAGTAGTGCGACAGATCTTCCAGGTGTGGGGCACCCCCTTGGTAGATCTCTTTGCATCTCGAGCCAACCACAAGGTCCCTCAGTTCTGTTCCAGGCTTCAGGCCCACGGCAGACTGGCATCGGATGCCTTCCTCCTGGACTGGGGGGAGGGTCTGCTGTATGCTTATCCTCCCATACCTCTGGTGGGGAAGACTTTGTTGAAACTCAAGCAAGGACCGAGGCACCATGATTCTGATTGCTCCTTTTTGGCCGCGTCAGATCTGGTTCCCTCTTCTTCTGGAGTTGTCCTCCGAAGAACCGTGGCGATTGGAGTGTTTTCCGACCCTCATCACACAGGACGAAGGGGCGCTTCTGCATCCCAGCCTCCGGTCCCTGGCTCTCACGGGTCTGTCAGAGGGTGTCTCCCGTATCTTGCTTGCTTCCAGGAAAGATTCCACTAAGAGGAGTTACTTCTTTCTATGGAGGAGGTTTGCCGTCTGGTGTGACAGCAAGGCCCTAGATCCTCGCTCTTGTCCTACACAGACCCTGCTTGAATACCTTCTGCACTTGTCTGAGTCTGGTCTCAAGACCAACTCTGTAAGGGTTCACCTTAGTGCAATCAGTGCATACCATTACCGTGTGGAAGGTAAGCCGATCTCAGGACAGCCTTTAGTTGTTCGCTTCATGAGAGGTTTGCTTTTGTCAAAGCCCCCTGTCAAGCCTCCGACAGTGTCATGGGATCTCAATGTCGTTCTCACCCAGCTGATGAAACCTCCTTTTGAGCCACTGAATTCCTGCCATCTGAAGTACTTGACCTGGAAGGTCATTTTCTTGGTGGCAGTTACTTCAGCTCGTAGAGTCAGTGAGCTTCAGGCCCTGGTAGCCCAGGCCCCTTACACCAAATTTCATCATAACAGAGTAGTCCTCCGCACTCACCCTAAGTTCTTGCCAAAGGTTGTGTCGGAGTTCCATCTGAACCAGTCAATTGTCTTGCCAACATTTTTTCCCCGTCCTCATTCCTGCCCTGCTGAACGTCAGCTGCACACATTGGATTGCAAGAGAGCATTGGCCTTCTATCTGGAGCGGACACAGCCCAACAGACAGTCCGCCCAATTGTTTGTTTCTTTTGATCCCAACAGGAGGGGAGTGGCTGTAGGAAAACGCACCATATCCAATTGGCTAGCAGATTGCATTTCCTTCACTTACGCCCAGGCTGGGCTGGCTCTTGAGGGTCATGTCACGGCTCATAATGTTAGAGCCATGGCAGCGTCGGTAGCCCACTTGAAGTCAGCCACTATTGAAGAGATTTTGCAAAGCTGCGACGTGGTCATCTGTCCACACATTCACATCTCATTACTGCCTGCAGCAGGATACCCGATGCGACAGTCGGTTCGGGCAGTCAGTGCTTCAGAATCTGTTCGGGGTTTAGAATCCAACTCCACCCCCCTAGGCCCATGTTTTTCTGTTCCAGGCTGCAACTCTCAGTTAGTTGGTAAATTTTTTAGGTCAATCTCAGTTATGTCCTCGTCGTTGCGAGGCCCAATTGACCATGGTTGTTGTTTTGAGTGAGCCTGGGGGCTAGGGATACCCCATCAGTGAGAACAAGCAGCCTGCTTGTCCTCGGAGAAAGCGAATGCTACATACCTGTAGAAGGTATTCTCCGAGGACAGCAGGCTGATTGTTCTCACAAACCCGCCCGCCTCCCCTTGGAGTTGTGTCTTCCCTTCTCTTTGTTTTGCTACATATGAGACTGGCCGGCACGAGCCGGTTCGTGCGGGAAGACGGCCGCGCATGCGCGGTGCGCATCGGCGCGCGAGGACCAGCAAAGGACTTTGCTAGGAAGTGTTCCGATTGGAGGGGCTGCCGTGGACGTCACCCATCAGTGAGAACAATCAGCCTGCTGTCCTCGGAGAATACCTTCTACAGGTATGTAGCATTCGCTTTACGTGCATCAATTGTTTTTTTAGCATCATCTTTATTTTGTGTCCAGAAATAAACTTTATTCAATGCATAGGCTTTTGCGTCACGTGTTACCTTTTTCATTTTTTGTTTTTTTCACCACATATTTATTTATCGTTTCTTTAATTTCTCTATGTTGATCTTCCAAATTTTTATTTATTTATTTACTAGTAAAAAAGGCCCGTTTCTGTTTTAAAGGAAACGGGCGCTAGCAAGGTTTTATATGTTTGGTTTTCTTTGTAACCAAGCAGTTGTTATAAAAGTGTTATAGAACGAAGGAATATCTGTGGGGTTTTTTTTATGTTTTTTCTTTCCCTAAATTTGTAATTCTGCCAACATTGCCCATTCTCCCCCACCTCATCTACCCACCAATTGCTCACTTACCCTTGTTCATACTTGTCCTACTTCCCTCATCCCGGCATTTCTACATTCTTATTTTTTTTATTAGTCTGATAATACAGTGACACACAGAGACGACTGTGTGTGTCTGTGAGAGAGAGAGAGCAAGTGTCTGTCTGTGTGTGTTGTGTTTGGTGCAGTTTTTCCTTCCCCCTCCCCCTTCCCCTCATCTCCTTGGTTTGTGCTTACCCAGAGTAGTTTCGTTTTCATTTCTCTGCTGCCTGTCAGTTGCCTCTGTCATCCCAGTAGGAATTCCCTGTTCTAGTAATGTTGTTTCTGCAAGGAGTTCTGTGAGGATGGGCGGCACTTTCGTGATGGTGATTCGGGAGGCCGGCAGTGTTATCTGTTGAGCTGTCAGTTTCCAGAGTGTGGCAGGCTCGCAATGTTCGTTGTTTTGTTAGGGCGGGCGGCACTTTCTCTGAGTTGCTTCTGTAGACCGGCACTGTTATCAGCTGAGCTGTCAGTTTCCAGAATGCAGCAGGCTCGCAATGTTCTTTTTTTTATGAGGGTGGGCGGCACTTTCATGAAGGTGCTTCAGGATGCCGGCAGTGTTGTTGGGACAACCGCTGGCTTGTCAGGGCGGGCGGCACTTGCTGGACGTTGCTTCTGTAGACTGGCAGTGTTATCAGCTGAGCTGTCAGTTTCCAGAGTGTGGTTCGACATTGTGTACTTGTGGTTACATAGCACGGGACGTTCAGGCGGGTCTTTTTTTTTGTTTGTTTGCGCGTGGCACTTGTTTGTTTTAGTAGCTGCTGACGTCACATTTTCTACACAGCCTACTTGTCCACCTTAGAATGTGGCACGGTACCAGGCACAGAACGTTGGTGGGATAGTTCCTTATGTGTCTCTGTGTTCCGCTGTTGACGTCATCACGTTTTGACGCGAGGGCGGGGCAGAGAGACATGGTGAGTGGGATGGCTAAGGCTTCACCACCATGAAGTAACGAACCCTTCATGGAGTGGAGTGACTTCAGAACGTTGTCTTCAGAACGTTGGAGGTGCGTTTTATTATAGTAGATTTGTTGCATTTGTATCCCACCTTATCCCACCTCTTTGCAGGCTCAAAGTGGCTTACAATACATCATGAGTGGTGGAAGAATGTTAGTAGATAAATATTTGGTATTGCAGGATCTTGGTCAGCATGATGTTAATAAACAAAATAAACGAAGTCATAGTATACAAGCAGATATTATGAAACAGTTCTGAATATAGATGTGCGCGTTGTGCATATTCACATTTGTTGATCTTTGTGGTACGCTTTATTAAAAGATGTGTCTTCAGTAATATGCGGAAGTTCGTTCTTTCTTATATTGATTCAAGCTGCGCGGCAGTGCGTTCCATAAATGTGTGCTCAGGTAGGTAAAGTTTGACCAATGCATTATTTTGTATTTCATTCCTTTACAGCTGGGGAAGTGCAGATCAAGGAATGTGCGGGATGATCTTTTGGCATTCCTAGGTGGTAGGTCTATCAGGTCTGACATGTAAGCTGGTACGTCTCCATGGATAATTTTATGAACTAGAAGGCATATTTTGAACGTGATGCGTTCCTTAAGTGGGAGCCAGTGTAATTTTTCTCGTAGGGGCTTGGCACTTTCAAACTTTGGTTTGCCAAATATGAGTTTAGCTGCAGTGCTCTGGGCTGTCTGGAGTTTCTTGATTATTTGTTCTTTGCAGCCGGCATATCCTGTTGACCTAATTGATTTTAAATTAATTAGATCCTGATCCACTGATTTCTTTTCTTCATTAATGACTTTTTTGCTCCACAACCCCAGTTAAAGATGCTAAAACTGAAATAAGCGTCTGGGTGTAGTGAGGTCTTTCCCTCGTCTAGATAAATACAAGCAATATATGTCTTGTAAAAATACTGGACTCTTCAATATTTTGTTACATTTGATTGGTGCATCCATCAACAGCAGAAATTAGGGAGTAAGTCTTGGCAAAGAAGTAGGTCTTTAACAGCTTCTTGAAGAGGGTATGGTCCTCTTGAGTTTTAAGGTGGCGAGGTAGAGCGTTCCAGTGTTTGGGACTCCAGTAGCGGAAGGACGAGGTGAAGATCTTCTTGTACTTGACACCCTTACAGCTCGGGAAGTGGAGGTGGAGATAGGACCGAGCAGCAGAGTTGGCATTTCTAGGCGGAAGGTCAATCAAGGGGAGCATGTAATCCGGAAAAGTCCCTTTTTCTATTCTACACCTCCAACAGATATCTGGTACTGCAGGTAACATTGTATGAATTCTCACAGGAGTGTAATACCATCGATTAAGTACCTTCTAGGCATGCTCCTTCACCAATACACTTGAAGATGCTTTTTTAACCTCTAGACATACCACATGCCATTTACTCACACTCAGTTCAGAGTTTAAGTCCCTCTTCCAAGTCTCCATAAAAATATATTCTCCGAGGACAAGGAGGATCTCATATTCTCACGTGTGGGTAGATGCTGATCCATGTCGTCCGGTCTGGCATGCCCAATTAAAAAAAAACAAAAACAAAACAGAGGTTTGTGAAGCGTGAGCCGCACTCCACTGCGCATGCGCAAGTGCCTTCCTGTCCGCTGCAAAAACGTGGTCTTTCGTTTTTTCCACTTGAAGAGAAGCTGTGTTTGGTCTCTCTTCATTCGTCTGGTTTTGAGCTTTTTCAGAGTGCCTTCTTTTCTTTGGTTCGCTTCCAGTACCCTTATTTCTTAGTCTTTTTTTTTTTTTTGCCTGCTTTTAAGTTTCCTTTTATTTTTGACGTGGGCTGCTTTTAGGCCCTGACTCTGTTCGGGACCCCATTTTCGTTCCTTTGCCCCTTTTTTAGGCACCATTGAGCCATTTGATTTAGCCAGTGAGGTCTTCCTATCCATGTCCATGAAGACCCCCAGTGACTTCGTGTTGTTCCCGGTGCAACTGGACCATCTCAGGAAAAGACACCCATTTTTGGTGTCTAGAGTGTCTTGGGTCCGACCATAGTGTTTTCGTATGAAGACGAGGACCCAAGTTTCCCGGGAGGCTCAACGCGAAAAGATGTTTGGAGCCAGATCCAGTTCCTTGACATCAGCATCGAGGTTGGAGGTGCCAGCATTGATGTTGAGTGTCGCATCGGGAGTATCGGTAAGCATGGCTGCTTTGAGACCTCAAGACACTGGGAGCAGTGAGACATTGAGTGGGTCTCTTAAGGCCTCCTGCTGTGTGGGTCCCCCAGGACTGGCCATCGTCTGACCCCAACCCCGAGGCAACAGGAGGATTCGACATCGTCCTCATCGGCACCGAGGAACATGGGTGACGTGCTTCGGGCGAAGGCCAGGAAGCACAGTCATCGGTCAACCTCGATACACAGTGCCGGGAGCTCTGGAATGCCAAGGGACATGGCACCCAAGAAGCGTCAGTGGTGGGAGGACTGATCTTCTTCCATCCAGGAGGTGCTGATGCAATTGTCTCCAAGTAGCCGAGATCTTGCTCCCATATAGTGGAGGAATGGCCTAGTGGTTAGAGCGCTAGTCTTGAAATCCAGAGGTGGCCGGTTCAAATTCCACTGCTGCTCCTTGTGATCTTTGGCAAGTCACTTAACCCTCCATTGCTTCTGGTACAAACTTAGATTGTGAGCCCTCCTGGGACAGAAAAATATCCAGTGTACCTGAATGTAACTGACCTTGAGCTACTACTGAAAAAGGTGTGAGCAAAATCCAAATATGTCAGACCCAAATATGTCAGACCTTATAGACCTTCCTACTAGGAACGCAAAAAGATCAGCACGCTCATTCCTCAATCTCCACTACCCCACCTGTAAAGGGCTAAAATATAAATCTACATATGCAACCAGTTTCTCCTACATTTTTTTTTTTGTTACATTTGTACCCCGCGCTTTTCCACTCATGGCAGGCTCAATGCGGCTTACATGGGGCAATGGAGGGTTAAGTGACTTGCCCAGAGTCACAAGGAGCTGCCTGGGCCGGAAATCGAACTCAGTTCCTCAGTTCCCCAGGACCAAAGTCCACCACCCTAACCACTAGGCCACTCCTCCACTCCACAACTGTGGAACGCACTACTGAAGGCCATAAAAACAACGCAAGACCTAACTATCTTCCGAAGGTTACTGAAAACTGAACTGTTCAAGAAGGCATACCAATAACATCCACTCTCAATACTAAAGAATAAGATTGCACATGAACTAGAAAACCGAACTCTTTATCACTTGAATGTATAACTTCTTTGTTAATAATGATCAAGCACTACCACTTTAATCCTTATGTCGATTATGGTCTCTCTATAGTCGATGACCTAATGTATGTTACAATCCAATCCACCACTCAGGAACCAAAAAGCAATACCATAACGTATTCTTCTTTACCTTGTATGTATGCACCTTAATGCAATGCCTTTTGTAATTCTGTTACCCGGAAATGGCAACCGCCATTACGACAAATGTAAGCCACATTGAGCCTGCAAATCGGAGGGAAAATGTGGGATACAAATGCTACAAATAAATAAAATATTGGCCCCAGCAGTTCTGCAACCTATGTTTTAGCCGACGCCTCAGCTTTTCCTGATGTCGGCCCTTGATGAGCGCATGTGGACCTTACTCCATGAACTGCTGGATGGCTTCATGCAGCGATGTATTGGGGGTGCTTGTGCCTGCCATACCTCTCGCTGCGGACCTGCCTGACCCTCAGTCTGCGGTGCGACCTTCGATGCCAGTGCTGCTTGCAGCCCCGGTGTTGACTGCCACCCAGGCTGGCACCCCCCGACATCAGTGGAAGAGGCTTTGCTGGATTCAAGGCGGGAGCCAGTCTCTCAACGCCGCTCTCGAGGACATGGTTCCTCGGCATCAAGGCAGGCTCAGTCTCAGTCGTCTTGTAGGGAGATTTTATCCGACATTGAAGAGGAGTGCTCATGGAAATCAGAGGAGGATCCCAGATACTTTTTCTCTGATGAGTCTTATGGGATCCCTTCTGATCCCTCTCCACCACCTGAGAGGAGACGTTCTCCACCTTGGAGCCTCTTTTTCCCATCTTTTGTGAGGGAAATAGGTGATGCTATTCCATTCCCTGTAGAAGTGGAGGATGAGCCTAGGGCCAAGATGCTCGAGGTCCTGGACTATACTTCCCCTCCTAAGGAGGCTGTGATGTCTCCTCCATGAGGTACTCAAGGCAGTCCTCATTAGGAACTGGGCGTCCCCTCTGTCGGCCCCTGATGTCCCCAAGAAGATCGACGCCCAGTACCAGATTCACAGTGAGCCTGGTTTTGTGCGGCTTCAGTTGCCTCATGACTCAGTGGTTGTGGAATCTGCTCTCAAAAGAGCCAGTAGTACTAGGGACTATGCCTAGACTTCCCCAGGCAGAGAAGCTAGAACCCTGGATTTTGTGGGGAGAAGTATGTACCAGGCCTCTATGCTCATCTCCTGCATTCAGTCATACCAGCTCTTCACAAGCGTTTAGTTGCAGACCTTGGTGAGACAGCTGTCTGACTTCGTCGATATGCTCCCTCTGGAGCAGGCTGAGCCTTTTCACTAGTTGGTCAAGCATCAGAAGATGTGTGAAAAGTTTTTGGCCAGGGGCACGACACTTTTGATGTGGCATCCAGGATCTCTGCTCAAAGTATAGCAATGCACAGACTCTCATGGCTGCATGTTTCTGACTTGGAACATTCTGTTCAGCAGAGGTTGGCAGATGCCCCTTGCCTGGGGAGGGGGGGACAATTTATTTTTTTTGAGAAAAGGTTGAAGGGGTCGCTGACCAGATCAAGAAACACACTGATACCATCTCTTTTCTCTCCCGCCAGATGCCTTCTGCATCTACCTTCTCATCTAGGAGGTTTTTTGGCAAGTCAAGGAGTGGTCCCTACTACTACTCTAGTCATAGGTACACTCCTTCGGCTCAGCACCAGTGAACTCGTTATCGTCAACAGCGTGCACCATGCCTAAGGCCCCTGCTGCTCCCCAGTCAAAGCAAGGGATGAGTTTGTGACTGACTCCAGCAGAGCATATCCGCAGTACAAGTGTCCATTCTGGATGACTTGCTGGTTGGGGGACTTAAAATGTTTTCACCAAAGGTGGCTGGCCTCTCATAAAATCCGACCAGTGGGTTCTTCAGCTAGTCCGTCTTGGATACACCCTCAATTAACATTCAAAACTTCCAAATTGTTCACCGAGAGCTCATTCATTTAGCTCTCAGCACAAGCAAGTACCTGCAGAGGAACTCTCCGCCCTTCTGAAGGTCCATGCGGTCGAACCCATTCCACCAGGGGAAGAAGGGCAGGGATTCTATTCCAGGTACTTCCTGCTGATGGAAATCTTCCCCTTTATGAAGACAACAGGCACAGCTGGCTTGTCACAGGTGGTGCTCACTGTTGACTTTCAGCTGTTGCTGGAGATCTGATGCTCTGGTGTGTCAGATGTGTTCCATAGTCTGATGATAATCAGATGACGTGAACTTGTAGAAATGGATGATAATGGTCGATGATGGTAGATTATCTCTTGCACAACAAGTACCCTTTTATATCATTTTGATATCATCAATATCTCTGATGATTTGATAACATTTCAGAAGGTGATTGGCCTATGTGCCCTTTTGTTGTGATTAAAGAAACCACAGGAATGTTATATGGTATTACTCTGGAGTTATTCCTTGACTTCTGGGTTCCAGGCAGGCTGGGTCAATATGATCAAGTATCCTTATGTCGTTGTCTGTGTTCCTTCTTGCCTTGTTGCCATCTAGTCGGTTCATACAGGGTCACAGATTTTTCTTCAGAAAGGCATGTCTGGGAAAAGTCTGTCTTTATTTTAGCATAGAGCACTGTATATTCTGTGAGCTGTGTAAGATGTACCACAGGTCTGGTATAATCAAGCTCTGCAGTACACTGGTTACATTGTGGCAGGGGCTTGTACCCCTATAACCGCGTCCTTAGTATCTCTAAAATCCTACCTTTACATCAATTAGGCAATCCTCAGGGCCAGCAGCCACCTAACTATCAATTTTCATAATGACTGAATTGCCAGTAATGGCAGCTGTCTTATCTCTGCCCTTGGAAACAAATCCTTTGGTGTATGACGATAAAAAAGAACCCAGGCAAACCTAACTTCTAGCTAGCAACGCTTAACCCAGTGGTTCCCAAACCTGGTCCTGGAGGCATCCCAGCCAAGTCAAGTTTTCAAGACACCCACAATGAATATTCATGAGAGAAATTTGTATGCACTGCCTCCACTGCATGCAAATCTCTATGATGAATGTTAATTGTGGATATTTTGAAAATCTGACTAGCTGGGGTGCCTCCAGGATCAGGTTTGGGAACCACTGGCTTAACCTCTTATTTGAACTTTATTTTTTAAATTCAATCAAGAGAACCCAGCTTTTTCCTTTTAAAAATATAGGGACCCTTTTACTAAGGCGTGCCCAAAAGTGGCCTTCACTGGTGTAGGCACGTGTTTTTGAGGCGTGCTGGTCCATTTCCTCAGTGCGACTGGAAAAAAGGCATTCTTTTACTGTGCCGGAGAATGGACGTTCGGCAAAATTAAAACCAGTGCACGTCCATTTTTGGCTTGAGACCTTACCACCACCCATTGACTTCGCGGTAAGGTCTCACATACTAACCAGGCAGTAAGCGTCCAGCGCTTGTCAAATGCCGATTACCGCCGGGTAAGCACCACATGATAGAAAATATTTTCTACCATGTGTTTTAGGTACATGCCAAAAATGGAATTTCCACCTGGGGCATGCAGTAGCCGGGCGGTAGTGACAATTTGACACGCATTGGATGCGCGTAGACACTTATGCGCCTTTGTAAAAGGGCTCCATAAAGAGGTAAAATGATAAAAATATAGTAGAAAGTAATATTTATTCAGCTTTACTTTTTCTACTAGGCTGGCCAGGGCAGAGGATGCTGCAGAACCAACATTCAAGGAGAAAAAGAGAGGGTCCAAAGTATACCAGTCGTACAAAGCAAAACAAAAAGCACAAATGGACCTTCAGGAACGGGACAATGGGGAAGCTCTTGGTTGGAAAGACCCAACACTGGCCGTGTTTCAGAGACTATGTGCTTGCTTCAGGGATCGCAGCAATATGCAGAATTCTATATAAAGGGAATTGCAGATCTGCCACTAACTGGGCACAGTAGTGCACATTCGCTGCTAATTGTGAAGTGAAAGCTCGTCTAGTCTAAGTGATTCCCTCAGTCCTGTGAACGAGAAAACTGCTGTCAGAAAAGACCGTCAAAGCAGTAAGAATCATGCTTTGGCGGTCTTTTCTGACAGCGTTTTTCACAATTCCCTTTATACAACATTCTGCATATTGTTGCAACCTCTGATGCAGACGCATAGTTGCCGACACATGGTCCATATCGGGTCTTTCCAGTAAAGAATTTCCCATTGTCCTGTTCTTGAAGGTCCATTTGTGCTTTTTGTTTTGCAGAACCAGCATTCACAGCCATTGGGGGAAGTATAGTGGGCCAGATGTCAAGTTCATGTAATATGGGACCAAGAGGAAGCCGCAGTGTGTGGTCTCTGACAGAAGTTTGACAGAGTTGGGATGTGAAGCCACCGTACCTTGTGTCTCTCTCCCCCCACCAAAAAAAAAGGTTCTGAATGGCACTGTAGTCCAAAATGTGATCTACAAGTCAGTCTTGATTCTGATGTCAGGATTCTCTTACCTCTGTACCAAATGGTTGAATTCTCTCTCGAAATTCATCAGATGGGAACCTTATTATTTGATATTCCAGAAATACCCTAAAGCCTCTCTGTTTAAGTAATTTCTTATGGATGATCATAATTAATTCAAATTCCTAATTGTACAATTATTCAATTTCTCAGTTTCATTCTAATTGATATTATACATGGATGACTATAAATTGTTACCTTTCTGTGTCTAGCATTCATTTCTATATTACATATTGTAATTACTCACGCCTCATTTATTTTGTTATTACTACTTAATGTATACTATCCCACATCACTTTTTGTACTGTTAATCACAATAAGTTGTTAGCCACATTGAGTCTGATCTATTGGGATAATGTGGGATTTTAATGAAATAAATGAATAAACAGTGGTTCGTTCCAACTGAGCAGGGAGTCTTAAAGAACAGTAGGAAGATGCTGGTCCAATAAAAAAATAGGTTTAGTAAACAAATGTGAAGGACCAGAACAAATGTGCAGTAGGTAAAACAGGGAGAAGAAATTTTTTCTTAGTCATTTTCCCCTTCATACTAATGTCCATTTGCAGTGGTTTGCCTGTTGAGTTTGGGTAAGAGAGGTTATTCTAGTTACTGCTTCTGATGCTGCTGCTGCTTATAATCACATGCATGTTTCTTTTCTAACTTCCTAAAAACATCTGGTGGTTGTAAACATAAGTGTCATTTAAGTCAAATCATTTTTATTGATTTAAACAGTATAAACTACAAAAGCAGAAAGCATGAGAGAGATTGAAAAATACCACTCAAGCTATAATAAGTACATTCAAGAACTGGATACAGCTGAGGGTCAAAACAAGTCTCAACTCCCGAATCGCAAAAATGTGAAATCTAACTATCAATGAAAGCTAAATGCAATCATCACATGTTACATGAATAAAATTGTAAAGTTTTCAAGCCTCCCACTCCCCCCCCCCCCAAAAAAAAAAATTCTACATCTAACCAGAACACCTACAAAAAGGTCAGCCTACCCTACTAGCAAAAGATATTAAACAGAAAGATATATAGAAAAAAATATCATATTACTGACGTATCATCCAACTTGGACGATTGCATAAGTGTCATTTAAACAAGATTAAAAGTAAGATTACATCTCCAAAGAGGTTATCAATAGAAATCAAACAAAATAAAACATGGAAAAGAAAATAAGATGATACCTTTTTTATTGGACATTTGCTTATTTCCGATCTGAGGAAGAAGGGCAACCTTCAAAAGCTAATCAAGAAATGTATTAAGTTATGTCCAATAAAAAAGGTATCATCTTATTTTCTTTTCCATGTTTTATTTTGTTTGATTTCTATTGATAACCTTAAGAGTGGACTAACACGGCTACCACACTCCTCTATCTCCAAAGAGAAAATTGTGTTAAACCTATAAAATCCCTTCCATTTGTATTTCCTAGAAGGATTCTAGGAAATGTAAAATGGCAGGTTTCATTCTTTTCAGGTACAGAGCATAAACTTTGATTGGGTCTTGCCTGCAGGATCACACGGAGTTGAGTTTGTGCTTTGTGTGACTCGCTCGCTGACACCGATCCCCCCCCCCCCCCAAACCTGCTTTTCCACCTCCAATAAGAGGAGCAATTTTTGCACTCTGTGGCTGCACCACTTGCACAGCCCTTTGTATAGCACTGAATACCTTGGTTTTTGGGTCCAACATAATTTTTCTCCTTTCCATTCTCTTTTTTTTTTTTTTTTTAATACCTCTCTGCAAGGTAACCAAAACATGCACAACATATCCTAGATCTATTGTATACAAATACATCTCATGAGTATTCGTTCCAGGTGACTGGATGCATTTGGCAGCATCCAAGGTTTCTACCTAGGATTGCCCATCCAGTTGTAAGTCTGAACTTATCGTGTACATGTAGGGAGATGTCTTCCATTTCTTGATTTTCTGTCCTAGGATACTTCGTTATAAGAAAGAGTATCCCACACTGCAACCCAAGGAGCCCCCTCCTTCCCTGCTGGAAGCAGATCTGACAGAATTTGATGTACAGAACTCCCATTTACCATCCGAAGTCCTGTATATGCTGAAGAATGTTAGGTAAGGCTGGAAAAGGGCACAATCTGTTCTAGTCCCCTTCATGTGGGGAGGAGTGGGGGGAACTGCAAGCATACAAATGCATGATGGACAGAGATCCCCATTCCTCCCCAATGCTGCGGGAGCAGTGCCAATGTTTGTTGCGCTGCTCGCTAAGCATTGGGGAGGAATAGTAAATGCCCTGTTTAGCATGCATTTACCATGCTACTTGTGGTCAGAACCCATGAGCGCATTTTCACAGGCTGTGATCATTTGACAATTATCTGATGCCTCTGTGTATGTGTGCTTTTGTTTTGCTAAAAGTTCTAATTTAAAGTGGTATGAAATAGACAGTAGGGAATTGTATGGGATTCTGAGAATCCTGCATGTTCTCCGAGGACAAGCAGGCTGAATCATTCTCACGAGTGGGTCGATGATCTGCGTCGGCCCGGGAATCAGCATGATAAATACAAAAAATTTGTCTAGAGCCTTCTGGTGCACGTGCTGCGCACCACCGTGCATAAGCAGAGTGCCTTCCCGCCCACTACGTGATCACGCTGTTCGGCAGATGTTGAGATTGTTGTTCCACATGGCTTTCACAGTGTATGTTACACCCATGGCAGTACTTGCAGAGGAACTCTCCGCCCTTCTAAAGGCCCATGCGGTCGAACCCGTTCCACCAGGGCAGGGCAGGGATTCTATTCCAGGTACTTCCTTGTGCAGAAAAAGACAGGGGGGATGCATCCCATCCTAGACCAAAGGGCCCTGAACAGATTTCTAGTTCGAGAAAAGTGCTCGGAAAGAAAGGGGCAGATTTTACGGATGTTGTAAAGAAAGAAACGACAGGTCTTGGCAATCTGCTGGATAGGAGCAGAGAAGGAAAGAGAAGAGTCAAAGATGACCCCCAAGGTTTCGAGCAGAGGAGACAGGGAGAATGAGAGCGCCATCAACAGAAATAGAAAACAGGGGGAGCGGGGAGGTGGGTTTGGGGGGGAAAATGAGAAGCTCGGTTTTGGTCATATTTAATTTCAGGTGGCGTTGAGACATCCAGACAGCAATGTCAGACAAGCACGCTGAAACTTTGGTTTGGATGCAAGGTGAGATATCAGGGGTAGAAAGGTAGATTTGGGAGTCATCAGCATAGAGATGGTAGGAAAAGCCATGGAATGAGATTAATGAGCCAAGGGAAGAAGTGTAGATAGAAAAGAGGAGGGGACCAAGAACAGAACCCTGAGGTACGCCGACAGGCAAAGGGATAGAAGTAGAAGAGGATCCACCAGAGTGAACACTAAAGGTGTGGAGAGAGAGGTAGGAAGAGAACCAGGAAAGGACAGAGCCCTGGAATCCAAGTGAGGACAGGGTATCGAGAAGTATGTTGTGATCGACAGTGTCAAAAGCAGCGGAAAGATCAAGAAGAATGAGGATGGAATATTGACCTCTGGATTTAGCCAGTAATAGGTCATTGGAGACTTTAGTAAGCGCAGTTTCGGTTGAGTGGAGAGTGCGAAAACCAGATTGTAGTGGGTCAAGAATAGCATGTGAGGAGAGAAAATCAAGGCAGCGGTGGTGAACAGCATGCTCAAGTAATTTGGAGAGAAAAGGAAGGAGGGAGATGGGTCGGTAATTAGAGGGACAAGTAGGGTCAAGTGAAGGCTTCTTAAGGAGAGGTGTGACCACAGCATGTTTAAAGGCAGCAGGGACAGTCGCAGTGGAAAGTGAGAGGTTGAGAATGTGACAGATAAAAGGAATAAGAGCAGGAGAGATGGCATTAAGAAGGTGGGTGGGAATGGGATCAGAGGAACAGGTGGTACATTTTGAGGAAGAAAGGAGAAGTGTAGTTTCCTCAATAGTAACTTCAGGAAAGGGAATGAGGGGAAGGAGAGAGAGGGGAACGGACTAGTGGAGGGAGAGGTGGTGAGGTAGAGAAAGCAAGGTTTATCTTTTGAACCTTGTTGTGAAAGAATTCAGCAAGGGTCTGAGGAGATAATGAAGGGGGAGTTGGGGGGGGGGGTTGTTTCGCCGGGGGAAGGTGTCATTTCGCCGCAGGGGGGGGCGCATTGGCGATCCGCCCCGGGTGTCAGCCACCCTAGGAATGCCACTGCAACTCCGTAAGAGTTCACCTTAGTGCAATTAGTGCTTACCATCAGTGTGTATAAGGTAAGCCTGTCTCTGGGCAAGCCTTTAGTTGTTCGCTTTATGAGAGGTTTGCTTTTGTCAAAACCCCCTATCAAACCTCCACCAGTGTCATGGGATCTCATTGTCTTAATCACCTAGTTGATGAGAGCTCCTTTCAAGCTACTGAATTCCTACCATCTGAAGTACTTGACCTGGAAGGTCGTTTTCTTGGTGGCTAAGTTCCTGCCAAAGGTGGTGTCGGAGTTCCATCTGAACCAGTCGATTGTCTTGCCAACACTTTTTCCCCATCCTCATGCCCACCCTGTTGAAAACTTCTTGCACATCTTGGACTGCAAGAGAGCGTTGGCCTTTTACATGGAGCGGACGAAGCCCTTCAGACATTCCGCCCAGTTATTTGTTTCCTTTGATCCCAAAAGGAGGGGAGTCGCAATCGGTAAACACACCATTTCCAATTGGCTAGCAGATTGCATTTCCTTCACTTATGCCCAAGCTGGACTGTTTTTAGAAGGTCATGTCATGGCTCATAATGTTAGAGCCATGGCTGCGTCAGTGGACCACTTAAAGTCGGCCTCCATTGAGGAGATTTGCAAAGCTGTGACGTGGTCTTCAGTCCACACATTCACATCTCACTACTGCCTTGAGCAGGATACCCGACACGACAGTCAGTTTGGGCAATCAGTGTGGCAGAATCTGGGGTCTAAAATCCAGCGCCACCCTCCTAGGCCCGTTTTCTTCTGTTCCAGGCTGCACTGTCAGCTAGTTGTATATATTTCCAGGTTAATCTACGTTATGTCCTCGCTGTTGCGAGACCTAATTGACCAATGTTTGTTGTTTTGGGTGAGCCTGGATGCTAGGGATACCCCACTTGTGAGAATGATTCAAACTGCTTGTCCTTGGAGAAAACGAAGATTCTTACCTGTAGCAGGTATTCTCCGAGGACAGCAGGCTGATCATTTTCACAGTCCCGCCCACCTCCCCTTGGAGTTGTTTTCTCTTTCTTTTTTTTCTTATGCTTTTGGATAAAACTGAAGTGCGCAGTCGCGTTGTGGGCAGGAAGGCACTCCGCGCGTTAGTGATGGTGTGCTGCACACACACCAGAACGCTGTAGACAGATTTTTGCTATTTATCATGCCGATTCCTGGGCCGGCACGGATTGTCATCCCACTTGTGAGAATGATCAGCTTGCTGTCCTCGAAGAATACCTGCTACAGGTAAGTATCTTCGCTATATAAGTAGAGCATAAAATGGCATATAGGAGAGGGTGCTAGTAGAGAAATAAAATTGCAGATATTACTCGTTTTAGGGCAGTAAACTTTGAGAAGGTTGAGGAAGTTAAAGCTTTGGGG
The DNA here is from genome assembly GCF_901765095.1 of Microcaecilia unicolor. NCBI lineage: Eukaryota > Metazoa > Chordata > Amphibia > Gymnophiona > Siphonopidae > Microcaecilia > Microcaecilia unicolor. The sequence continues at coordinate 231,408,579 of NC_044036.1, forward strand.
AAAAGCCATGCTAACTAATTTATGAGCTACTAGTAGTTTGCCTAGGACTTACATTTGGCCTATAGTCTGCAAAACTACAGTATGTATGTAGGACTGGTGTTAGCAATTGTGGAGCTCTGAGTAGACTAGTTTAGTGGGGTCCCCTGCCTAGCCCTGCCCCTTGTTGATAAGATGTGTTTTAAATTTTTTATTTATGACATTTCAAATAAAGTAAAACTTGTACAAAAAAACTAAATCATATAAGCACAATGCTATCATAGGAGACCTATTATTAAGCAATGAAAATAACCAGAAATTATTCAGTTCAAGCCCACTGCTAATATGGAGAGGTAACACCCCTGGTAGCCAAAAAAGATGTCACGTGTACAGGTTCCTAGAAAGACATATTTTGCTAAAGACAAAATCACAACACATTTACATGTAGCAAAATTTTCCCTAAATCTGCTATAGCAAGCCAAAGAGTATCTAGGGAAACCTCAGCAGGTAGGATTGTCAACTTTTTAACAGAGAAAAACCCAACACTGCCCTGCTCTATGCCCCATTCCAATTCCCTTGCCACACCTACCATTTATTTATTTATTGCATTTGTATCCCACATTTTCCCACCTATTTGCAGGCTCAATGTGGCTTACAATACATTGTGAATGATGGAAATACAATTTGTTAAAGTACGATTATGAGTTACATTGTGAAGAGTTATGGGAAGACAAAGTCAAAGTCAAAACATCATTTGGGGAATAGAACAATGGAATGTAACAATGGGGAAATGATAGGGCGATAAACAATAGCAAGAGAACATTAGGGTATACAATTTTATCTGTGGGTAGAGTTTTAAGTGTGGTGAAAATACGGGGGGGGGGGAGAGAATTCAGAAGAGAGTGTATTGATGCATTTCTTTTTTTTCTTTTTCTTTTTCTCTTTTATTTATTTATTTATTTATTTATGAATTTTACAAACATTTATTCAAGATACAACTTGAAGGATAGTATTATATCATAGGAACAAAAAATCATTATTTCCAAACTGGAATATTTCTGATATAATACTCAAGTCCTAACAATAAAGAGGATCCAAAATTCTAATTTATGAGGAGATTCAGGAAAATGCAAAATAAGAAATCATGCACTTATGAAGAGAATGCTAACTTTCTTTAAAGCTACTAGAAGTTCTTTTAGACGCGATAAAGGCCGAGAGCTGAGAAGGATCTAGAAAGACATACCTAACAGAGTCAATCCTAACAATACATTTTCATGGATATCTCAGAAAGAAAACACCTCCCAACTGTTGAATTGCTGGTCTCATAATAAGGAACTGTTTTCGTTTACGTTGGGTTTCTCTAGAGAGATCAGGAAACAAGGAAATTTTTAAACCCCAAAACAGAGTTTCTCTATGCTTAAAAAACATTGAGAACAACCACTGTTTATCATGTGGTAAAGCCACAGTTGCCACCAAAGTGGCCGCTGTGGCTAATTCAGTATCTGATGTCTCTAGAAATTGTGACAAATTTTCAAGTCTCTGTTCCTGTTGATTTTGCTGAATAACTTGTTTGTTGGGTAGGTAGTAAACTTTAGTAAAAGGTGGAATATTCTCCTGCGGAATTCCCAAGTTTTCCAGCAAATATCTTTTCAACATTTCATGCGGTTGGATCATTTGAACTCTTGGGAAATTTACAAATCGCAAGTTGAGGTTTCTCATATGGTTCTCATACGTTTCAACTTTTAATCTTAAATTAGTAATATCTTTTACCATAGTCATTTGAAGATTTTCTATCTTTTTTGATTCTTGTTCTACTTTATCCATACGAGTTACCAAAGCTTGCTGAGATTTTTCAGTTTGTTCCACTTTTTGCTCTAAAGATTTTAATTTCTGAGCCCAATTGGGACATTAATTCCGAAAGGGAATCCAAAGTTACCTCTGTTGGCTTGTTGGTTAACTCTGCTGGAAATATGTCCTCCTGTTCCTCCTCTTGTTCTCCTCCATCGTCTCTTTCCCCCATTACTTCAGTCGGTCCAGCTCGTCCCTTCTCATCAAGGTGGAATCGATTCCCCAGAGCAATTGGGGTCGTAGCGTGTCCCTGCGCCGGCCCCTGCTCTCCCTGAAGCGGCGAGCTTGTGATCGGTGGTTACGGGGGCGGAGCTCTATGGTCGGGGCTCAAAGTTGTATCCAACCCGAGGGACGCCGTCGACTCCTCCAAAATAGCAGCGCCCGTCAAGGGTCCACTCCCGACCTGTACTGCAGTCCCCTGCAGGCTCACGAACCGATCCATCGGTCCAGGAATAGAAGGAGGTAATGGGGTAGTTTTGGCAGTACACTTCCCTCTCCGTTTAGGCATGGTTGGTAAGAGGAATCTGAGCGTGCAGCTAGTCACAAGTGCATAGCGGCCATCTTGGATCCTCCAGGAACGCTCCTAATTTGCCCATGCCCCTCCTATGGCTGCCGTATTGATGCATTTCTATTAGTGTGTATGGACTTCATGTGTTTTAATCCTTGCAATAAATTTTCTCAAAGAGGTGAGTTTTCAATAGTTTGCGGAAGTCGGTTAGTTCGTAGATTGTTCTCAGGTTGCGTGGTAATGTATTCCAGAATTGCGTGCTCATATAAGAGAAGGTTGAAGCATGCAGTACTTTGTATTTTATGCCTTTGCACTTAGGGAAGTGGAGATTGAGGAAAGTTCGGGATGATCTTTTAGCGTTTCTGGGTGGCAGGTCTATTAAATCAGACATGTATGCAGGGGCTTCACCGTGAATGATTTTGTGAACTAAGGTGCATACTTTAAAGGTGATACGTTCCTTGAGTGGGAGCCAGTGTAGTTTTTCACGTAAGGGTTTAGCACTTTTGTATTTTGGTTTTCCGAAGATGAGTCTGGCTGCTGTATTCTGGGCTGTTTGAAGTTTCCTCAGCATTTGCTCTTTGCAGCCCGCATATAGTGAGTTGCAGTAGTCCAGATGACTGAGTACGAGTGATTGCACTAGGCTGCAGAAGACAGATCTTGGAAAGAATGATCTTATTCTTTTCAATTTCCACATGGAGTAGAACATCTTTTTGGTTGTGTTGTTCGCGTGAGTCTCAAGTGTTAGGTGGCGGTCAATAGTGACTCCGAGGATTTTTAAAGTTTCTGAGATTGGCAGATTTAGTTTAGGTGTGTTAATAGCGGTAAATTTATTTGTGTTGTATTGGGAGGTAAGTATGAGGCATTGAGTTTTTTCTGCGTTCAGTTTCAATCGGAATGCATCTGCCCAGGTGTTCATGATGTGTAGACTTTGGTTGATTTTGTTGGAGATTTCATTAATGTCTTGTTTGAAAGGAATATATATAGTGACATCATCGGCATATATGTAAGGGTTAAGGTTTGATAGAAGTTTTGCCAAGGGGATCATCATTAGGTTGAAAATAGTTGGCGAGAGGGAGGATCCCTGCGGTACTCCACACTCAGGTGTCCATGCAGCAGACGTAGTGGAATTTGATGTGACCTGATATGAGCGAACGGTTAAGAACCCCTTGAACCATCCTTCCCTCACCCTGCCACTCTACAACCAAATGTCCACACTAGTGTTGCCATCTCAGAAGAAAAAGTTACACATGTATGTTAATTTGATGATTTCACAAACCCTCTCTGATGTTATGACAAACTAAAATTAAATTAAAGTTCTGAAGTCACCTCAGTAAGGCCAACACACAATCCCTCCACTTCAAACCACTAAGCACAAACTCGTGCAAAAGCACACTCAGAACCTTACTGTACCATAACAACACTAACTCCCAGGACACAAAGAAAACCAACCTTTTCTGTGAAAAGGCAGCGCTGTAAATATTAACACCTAACCCTAAAACCTCAATACACTATCTAGTGAGAAGACAGACTGCTAAAGATCTGTACACAGAAACTACATGCTAGCAGAATAACGTACCTTGCTCACACCTGTAAAACGCAGACAAACCATCAACAACTATGAAACAAGGAACCACGGACCAGTAATAGAGATACGAAGGCAAAAATCTGAACTGGAAAAAGCAAGGAGTCAGACTCTGCGTATACAGCAATATTAGAGAAACAGAAATGGAAATGCAAGATATCAGAGATGCATATTTCCAAAAGCTGACATGTTCCAACTGATAAATTAAAAATAATTTTTTTAACTTTGTAGTCTGAGCATTTTATTTTTCCATTTGATTTGGCATTTCTCTTCTGCTTTTCCTGGATCTCCTGTCGATTTGACATTTCTTCTCTCGCTAGGTTTATCTTCTCTCTTTGTCCCTGTTTGTCCTGTCCAGCATCTCGCCTCTCTGTCCCTGTTCAGCACCTGCCCTCTTAGCATCCCTATCCATCCCTTTTCCAGCATTGCCCTGTGTCTCTGTCTCTATTCTTACTCCATGCCCAGCTGCTCTTGTCTGTGCCCTATCCATCCCCTCTCTCAACCTGGGATTCCTGGCTGCTCCCAATCGCACTGATCAATTGTATTCAAAAAATTCTTTGTAGGACAGGCCAGCATCAATTAATCACAATTTAAAAAAAAAAAAGACAAAGTATTCACCCTGATGATTATTAGCTCCTGCTGTTCACAACCTTTGAAACTAAAGGGACCTGAAACGTGCAATTTTCAAAATGAGTTTGTTTAATTATTACCTTAATATTTACTAACATTAAATAAGTCTGGTTTAACTTGTTAAAACTTGTTTATTTCAGACAGTATGGTGGATGCAGGAAATCAAATGGTAGTGTGATAGGACAGAATTCAGAAAAGGAGCTTGCTTAATGACAAGATTGAGAGAATTAATTAGGGGTGTTTAATTTGAATAGGCTTTGATTAGAAGTTAACATCTACCTCTTGTTAGTCTTATTATTAAAAAGTGGACTTTAGACAATGATGTTTTAATTTTGCTTCTTACTTTGTTTATTTGGAATGTGTTTTTTCTTTTGTATTTTCTATATATAATATATTTTGAAAATATTATAAATTGAAGAAAGAAAAAAAGCTTGCTTAGATCTAATAGTGGTGTAGTCCAGCCTTGTTAAGTAATCTCTAACCTTATATGAACACCACTCACTTTTGTCTGCATACTTAACCTGCATCAGAAAGGATTGGGTTCCTTTTATGGTGTAGGCAGATTTTAAAAATTCCTGTGTCCAGATGTTGTTAATGTGAACATTTTTGTACCAAGTTTGCATCACTGATCTCTTCTGTTTTATACCTAGGGTACTTGGCCATTTTGAGAAGCCCCTTTTCCTGGAGCTGTGCAAGCACATGGTTTTTATACATTTTTTGGAAGGAGAATATGTTTTCCAGCCTGGGGAGCCAGATAACAGTATCTATGTTGTACAGGATGGAAAACTGGAAGTTTGCATCCAAGAAAATGTAAGAGCAAATTTTATGTCTTTTCTAGTGATGTGTTATCTCATTATTGGTTCGAGCACTTTACTATAACAGTTTATATTCTACAATTTCTATAAAGCTTCACTTTGAACTTCAGATTCTTCAAAATACTTCAAAATACAGTAGTGGCAAGGATGATTTTTCATTTGACAAAGTTTGATAGAGCTACTCCATCTTTAATTTGTCTGCACTCATTGTCCATGCAGGCCTGAGTGTTTTTCAAACTGGCATGTATGGTATACAAGATTTTTGAGGTCACTAGTCCAGAGTATTTAATTGTCTTATATTCATTTCCTGATAACCTTGGATCTTCAAGAGCCAGACTCCTGTTTATTTTTATTTTTTTCCTTCAGTATCGGGAGTGCTCTGTAAGAAGATATTGGATAGCTCACTTTATCAGACAGTTCAGGCCTGGAGCTCTTTAACCAAGATGTTGAGAACCATGAGTCTCTATTCCTTTTTTTTTTTTAGCTACCTCTGAAGACATATTTGTTTAAAAACATTTAATGTAAAGTTGCTTCATTTTATAGATTTTGGTGAGGTTTTTTTCTTTTTTCTGTTTTTCAGATTTTTGTAATCTGCTTTGGGCCTTATTAGGAGTTAGCAGAATAAAAATGGCACATTCCTTTTATCAACAGCATATGAATCTAGGAATGGATGGGTTATGTCCATCTGCCAGCAGGCGGAGATAGAGAGCACAACTGAGCTCTTATACGCTTCTGTTCAGTTAGTATATCTCTATCTCCAGCAGGCGATGGACAGTTTCTAAGAGGCTTCTGGATTCTGCTGTTTGGCCTTGCTTCTGTATCTAATTTGGTTTAGTTGAGCCTTGGTTTAGTTGGGTGTTACAGGCAGTAGCTGGTGCCCTTCTGGAGTACACCTGGTGCTGTCAGGTCCATCCTCTCCACCTCCTGCCACTTCTTTTCTCCTTCTTCATAGTGCATAAAAAAAGAGGCAGCAGAGGTTTGTGGAGCTCTGCTTGTGGCTCTAAAGAGGAGAGGAATGAGCATTTTTGTGCTCAAGCTCAGTGACATGGACTGCATGAGTTTCTGTGCTGGTGGATGCCGTACCGCTTTAAATATTTAATTGAAGTTGGCTCCAATTTGTTTGAAGTTTGTTCTCTAGCTGTGTGCACTTCCTCGCTTGCTTTTTGCTGTTTTTCTTTAGCAGTACAGGGTTTTGTTGAGGTTTAGGTCCAGGGCACCTTCCCTTTCTGCAAGGAGTTATGGCAGGCACATTGGGTTCCTGAGCTTCTCTCATTGGGTTCCTGAGCTTCTCTCATTGTTGGCTCTTTACTCGAGCAGCCTGTGGCAGCTATTTTGGAACTCCACTCTTCCAATAATCCTATAGATTCTTCTCTTCCTTAGTGTTTGGACCTTCTGCTCCTTCTCAGATAGTACCTTGGTCTTCAGGGTCTCTCCCTGTCTCTTCTGCATCTCAAGTGCCCTTTTCACCTGATTTTGTATTACTTATGCATCAGGCTTTTTTTATTGAAGCATTCTCTATCTCAGTCTGATGTTGCAGCTTCACAGTCTGTCTGTTATGACTGTGGCTGTCCAGACGCACCTTTCCTTCTGGAGGTCAGGCTCTGCGGCTTATCCGCACTAAGTTCCTCCTGCACTGATGACTCTGCTGCCTCTGTGTTCTCCAAGCTTGATTCCAGAGACTATCCAAGCCTCAGTCTGATGTCCCAGTATGTTAGCCCCACAGTGGTGTCCTACTGTGTTCCTCAGTGTGTTCCAAGCCTCATTCCTGGGCAAAAGGAACTGAATTCAATTCCCACTTCAGGCACAGGCAGCTCCTTGTGACTCTGGGCAAGTCACTTAACCCTCCATTGCCCCATGTAAGCCTCATTGAGCCTGCCATGAGTGGGAAAGCGCGGGGTACAAATGTAACAAAAAAAAATTAGTGAAGGCCTTTATAATGAACCTTGGGACTTTCATGCATTGCCTTCGCAACAAGTTCGCCTTGGTTCCTGAAATCCTTACTCTTGCAATCCTTTCTCTTTGCTCCTGGTTCCTGCTACAGCCAAGCCCTGCTCCTGGTTCCTGCTACAGCGAAGTCCTGCTCCTGCTACAGCCAAGCCCTGTTCCTGGCACCACATACAGTCAAGCCCTGCTCTTGACTCCTGTTACAGCCAAGCCCTGCTACTGGCTCCTACTGCAGCCAAGCCCTGTTCCTAGATCCCTCCAGTCTAGCTTTGTTCTGGGTTCCTGCCTAGGCTTGCACTCTGCCTAGTGCTGTGCCTAGTCTGAGTGACTCGCCTGCCGCAGACGGTTTTCAGGGCTCACCTTCATTGAGTTTGTGACACTGTCATTGTGGATTCCTTGTTTTCTGAGGCTGAGAGAAGACTTGATTCTGTGCTTGACATGGACGTTATGTCTCCCACCCCCCCTTCCTCCAGTCTCAGAGGGCAGTCTCTCTACGGTTTCTGTTGGTGGAGGGGGAGATTCCTCTGGATGAAGCAGATGACCCCATGGCTGTTTGCATGTTTCATAGAAAGAAGCTGCCTTCCATTATAACCAAGGCTTTGGAGGTTTTGCATATCAATTCTCCTGCTATGCAGATTTCCCTGATGTCTAATCGCATAATAGCTAGGTTAGTGCAGTGCAGCACCCTCCAAAATCCCTTTCCAGTTCATGAAGCCATGCAAAATCTGATCATGGCATAGTAGGAGACTCCTGTGGTGACTGTGACCAAGAATACTACCCTTCCAGTTGAAGGAGGTATAGCTCTGAAAGATGTGCAAGATAGGAAACTGGAGTCCGTTCTCAAGCTTTCCTTTTGAGGTGGAGGCATTGTCCCTATAGGCGTCTATCTGTAGCTCTTATTCATCTTGGGCCTGTTTATCCTGGGTTCAGAAGGCAGCAGACTTCCTTAATGATCCGACTGTCACCTCAGGATATACTCAGTATTGAAACTGAGTTGGCTTAGCTTGCTGGCTCCTTATACAATCTCTTTTCGGTTTCAGCTAATCAGATTGCCTTATTGGTTATGGCTCAGCACCTGTTATGGCATCACCATTGGGCTGTGGATACGGCCTCTAAACAGCATCTCACTAAGCTCCCATTCTGGGGAAAGTTAGGAGTTTTTAAATTTCACCACCTACTGGAAGATAAACCAAAACCTTCCTCCCAATCTTGCTCTTGAGGGAATCTAAGAAGTCCAAGTTGGGATTTTTCAAGAAATAAATTTCAGCCTAAATCATCCTTTCAGACTGATTGAAGAAATTCTCAACAAATATCCCTGTCCACTTCCTCTGCCCACAGTTCTCAATGATGGGGTTCCGGGCCACTCATCCCTTCTGACCATAGGGGGGTGTCTTTCCAACTTTTATGAGGAGGGGATCAAGAGTGAGTTTTAGAGGTCATCCAGCAAGGTCATGTGCTGTCATGTCATCAATTGTTTCTTGGAATCCCCATGCGAAGCAAGCGGCATTCAATTCGCAACACCCTTGGGGGTGATTGTACCAGTTTCACCTTTAGAGTGGGTCAAGGGCGTTTTTTATGGTTCCCAAGAAAGGGGGCTCCTTTCATCCAGTTTTCGATCTCAAGAAGGTAAACAGGTTTCTCCGAGGAGAAGCAGGCTCAATGTTCTCACTGATGGGTTGTCCTCCGCGACGGCCCAGGAGACCGGAACAAACTTGAAATTAAAAAGAAGTCTCTAGAATGCTCCATCGCGCGGGCCGAACGGCTTCCCGCCCGTGACGCGAGCGTGTCCCTACTTAGTTCTTTTCTTTCCACGGTCTGAGACACGATTTTTCGCTGTGCTGTTGTGTGCCCAGGAGACTCAATTAGCGTTTACCGCTTTATTTTTCTTCTTTTTTCTTTTAGCTGTTGTAGTTTTTTCAATTATACAAAAAACAAACATATATATGTATATATATATATATATATATATATACATATATATGTGTATATATATATATATATATATATATATATATATATATTTTTTTTTTTTTTTTTTTTTCCTTTATTTCTTAGTTTTCTTCACCCTTTGAAGTTTCCTTTCTTTTTCGTTGCAGCTGCCTTTTAGGCTGCTCGGCCGGGTCATATTTTTCCTTTGCCTTTTTATTTGACACCATCGAGCCTTTTAATTTCGCAGCCGCTATTTCCCCGCCCTTGTCATCGAAGACTCCCAGCGGCTTCAAGCATTGTACTCGCTGCAACCAGACCATTTTGAGTACCGACCCCCATGCGTGGTGTCTTCAGTGCCTTGGGCCCGACTATCTGCCAGCTGCCTGTAAGCTGTGCCTGTTGATGAAGAAACGGACTCAAGTGGCTTGGGAGGCTCAATGTGGGAAACGTTTTCCAGATTGGTCCGGTCCTTCGACGTCGACATCGGTACCGAGGTCGGCGGCATCCACATCGAGAGCGCAGGTAATGGCTGCCGAACGACCGCATCGCGCTGTGAGCAGTGAGGCATCGAGTGGGTCTCCATCTATCTCGAGGCCTCCTGCTATGCAGGCCCCCCAGGACTGGCCTTTGTTGGACCCAGCCCCGAGGAGGCGTGAGGATTCCACGTCCTCCTCTTCGTTACCGAGGAGTCTCGATGACAGGCATCAAGCGAAGGCTAAGAAGTACCATCATCGATCTCCTTCCTTGTACGATACCGAGAGCTCCAGGGAGCCGAGGTAGTAGGCACCCGAGAAGCATCGGCGCCGGGAGGACCGCTCACCCTCCATACAAGAAGTGCAGATGCGTCAGTCATCTGGCAGCCTGGTACCGGCTCTCAAGCCTCCTCAGATTCTGGCACCGACTCCTGCACCGGCCCCCCAGCCTTTTCCGATGGAAGCTCTCAACAAGCGCATCAGGGCCCTTCTTCCAGAGCTTCTGGAGGGATTGCTGCACCAATCTGCTTCGGTGTTGGGGGTGCTTGCGCCTTCTGTACCGACTGCGGAGGCGGCATCTGGGCCGTCGCCTGTGGTGAGGTCCCCGACCTCGGTGCCGCTTGCGGTACCGACATCGGCCGCCACCCGGGTCGATTCCTCCTCGACGGTGGAGGAAGCTTCGCCGGAGTCCAGGCAGGGGTCGACTTCTCGACACCCCCTCACAAGGGGGTCCTCGACGTCGAGACAGGCTCGGGTTCGGGCTGCTCTTAGGGAGCTTTTGTCCAACACCGATGAGGAGCGCTTGTGGGAAGAGGAGGAAGACCCCAGATACTTTTCGGAGGAAGAGTCCTGTGGGGTTCCCTCTGATCCTACTCTGCCGATTGAAAGTAGAATGTCTCCACCTGAGAGTCTTTCTCATCTTTTGTTCGGGAAATGTCTAAGAACATTCCATTCCCTATGGAGGTTGTGGATGAGCCCAGGGCTGAGATGCTTGAGGTCTTGGATTATCCTTCTCCGTCTGCTGAGGTTGCAATGGCCCCCTTGCATAATACACTGAGGGAAGTGCTTATGCGAAATTGGTCGTGCCCTCTTTCTAATCCTGTGGTCCCCAAAATATCCGAGTCCCAGTACAGAGTCTATGGAGAGCCTGTGATGGTGAAGGCCCAACTTCCTCACGATTCCACGATGGTGGAGTCTACTCTCAGAAGAGCCAAGAGTACTAGAGACTATGCCTCGGGGCCCCCAGGCAGAGAGTCTAGGACCTTGGATTATTATTATTATTACATTTGTACCCCGCGCTTTCCCACATAATGCAGGCTCAATGCAGCTTACATAGTAATTTGAAATACAAAGTTAATAGAATTTTAATAAAACAGTAGAAAACGATGTAAAGTTGGGCTTAGTGGTGTATGATAAGTTGAGCTAGATAATATATGACTAGGATAAAAGAGGGTAGACAGGATAGGATAGTGTAATTTGGGAGAAAGGGTAAGGAGAGATGGGAAGAGAAGGATGGGAGGTTGGTATTTAAGTCAGAACAGAATTGGGGGTGGAAGTTGGCGAGAGATTCTTTTGGGAGAAGAACATATCAGGCCTCTATGCTCGCCGCCAAGATCCAAACTTACCAGCTGTACATGAGCATCCACTTGCGGAAATCGGTGAGGCAACTGTCTAGTTTGATTGAAGCACTTCCTCCGGAGCTCGTCGAACCTTTTCACTAGGTGGTCAAGCAGCAGAAGGCGTGTTGCAAATTCCTGGCCAGGGGAACTTACGACACTTATGATGTAGCATCCCGAGTAGCTGCTCAAGGTATAGTGATGCTCAGACTCTCATGGCTGCGTGTCTTTGACCTGGATCATGACCCAGCAGCGAATGGCAGATGTCCCACCTTGTCCTGGTACAGAAATTGGAGTTGATTGGAGCTCTGTTTGACACACGGATGTCTCGAGCTTATCTTCCCCAGGCAAGGGCAGACAATCTCCTGGCCCTCATGTCCATGGCTCGAGTGTCTCAACAGATCACAGCTTGGCAGATGTTGAGACTCTTAGGACACATGGCCTCCACAGTTCATGTAACTCCCATGGCACATCTGCATATGAGATCAGCCCAGTGGATCCTAGCTTCTCAGTGGTGTCAGGCCACAGGGGATCTAGAGGATGTAATCCATCTCTCCACCGAGTTTTGCAGATCCCTTCAGTGGTGGACCATTTGATCCAATTTGACCTTGGGACGTCCATTCCAAATTCCTCAGCCACAAAAAGTGCTGACGACGGATGCATCCTTCCTGGGGTGGGGAGCTCATGTAGATGGACTTCACACTCAAGTAGCTTGGTCCTTTCAGGAAAAAGATCTTCAGATCAACCTCCTGGAATTACGAGCGATCTGGAACGCTCTCAAGGCTTTCAGAGATCGGCTGTCCAACCAAATCATTCTGATTCAGACAGACAATCAGGTTGCTATGTATTACACCCACAAGCAGGGGGGCACCGGATCTTGCCTTCTGTGCCAGGAAGGCGTCAGGATGTGGCTTTGGGCGCACCATCACGGCATGCTTCTCCAGGCCACGTATCTGGCAGGTGTAAAAAACAGTCTGGCCGACAGGTTGAGCAGGATTATGCAACCTCACGAGTGGTCTTTGAACATGTATGTTGTCCACAACATCTTCCAAGAGTGGTGCACCCCACTAGCATCGGATGCCTTTCTCCTTCATTGGGGGACAGGCCTTCTATATGCGTATCCTCCCATACCTCTAATAGAGAAGACTCTACTGAAACTCAAGCAAGACCGAGGAACCATGATTCTGATTGCGCCTTTTTGGCCCCGTCAGCTATGTTTCCTTCTTCTCCGAATAACCGTGGAGATTGGAGTGTTTTCCGACCCTCATCACCCAGAACGAGGGGTCGCTTCTGCAGCCCAACCTCCGGTCTCTGGCTCTCACGGCCTGGATGTTGAGAACTTAGAGGTTGCCTCCTTGGGCCTTTCGGAGGGTGTCTCCCGAGTGTTGCTTACTTCCAGGAAAGATTCCACGAAAAAGTGTTATTCTTTCAAATGGAGGAGGTTTGCCCTAGATCCCTTTTCTTTTCCTATACGGACCCTGCTTGAATACCTTCTGCACTTGTCAGAGTCTGGTCTCAAGACCAACTCCGTAAGGGTTCACCTTAGCGCAATTAGTGCTTATCATCAACGTGTAGAGGGTAAGCCTATCTCGGGACAGCCTTTAGTAATTCGTTTCTTGAGAGGTTTGCTTTTGTCAAAGCCCTCAGTCAAACCTCGGCCAGTGTCATTGGATCTCAACGTCGTTCTCACCCAGCTGATGAAAGCTCCTTTTGAGCCACTGAATTCCTGCCATCTGAAGTACTTGACCTGGAAGGTCATTTTCTTGGTGGCTGCTACTTCAGCTCTTGGAGTCAGTGAGCTCCACGCCCTGGTAGTGCATGCACCTTGTATCAAATTTCATCATAACAGAGTAGTCCTCCGCACTCACCCTAAGTTCTTGCCAAAGGTGGTGTCGGAGTTCCATCTGAACCAGTCAATTGTCTTGCCAACATTTTTTCCCCATCCATATACCTGTCCTGGTGAAGACAGGTTGCACACCTTGGACTGTAAGAGAGTGTTGGCCTTTTACGTGGAGCGGACAAAGCCCTTTAGACAGTCCGCCCAGCTGTTTGTTTCTTTTAATCCCAAGAAGAGGGGAGTTGGCATCGGAAAACACACCATTTCTAATAGGCTAAAAGATTGCATTTCCGTCACTTATGCCCAAGCTGGGCTGACTCTGGTGGGCCATGTCAGGGCTCATAATGTCAGAGCCATGGCTCATTTGAAGTCAGCTTCTATTGAAGAGATTTGCAAGGCTGCAACGTGGTCATCAGTCTACACATTCACTTCTGACTACTGCCTTCAGCAGGATACCCGATGCGACAGTCAGTTTGGGCAGTCGGTGCTGCAGAATCTGTTTGGGGTTTAGAATCCAACTCCACCCTCCTAGGCCCATTTTCTGCTCTGTTCCAGGCTGCACTCTCATTTAGTTGTGTTTCTTTCTAGGTCAGTTTGTGTTATGTCCTCTCTGTTGCAAGGTCCAATTGACCAATGTTTATTGTTTTGAGTGAGCCTGGTGGCTAGGGATACCCCATCAGTGAGAATATTGAGCCTGCTTGTCCTCAGAGAAAATGAAGATAGATACCTGTAGCAGGTATTCGCCAAGGACAGCAGGCTCAATATTCTCACAAACCCTCCCTGCTCCCCGTTGGTGGTGTTACAGTTCTATAATTTGCTTTTTATTAAATTAAGTAGGGTCACGCTTGCGTCGCAGGCGGGAAGCCGTTCACGCATGCGCGTGGTGCGTTCGGCCCACGTGACGGAGCGTTCTAGAGACTTCTTTTTGCTTTTAAGTTTGTTCCGGTCTCCTGGGCCGTCGCGGAGGACGACCCATCAGTGAGAATATTGAGCCTGCTGTCCTTGGAGATTACCTGCTACAGGTATGTATCTTCATTTTCTGTTATGTAGCTTCATACTATTCCAGAATCTGTGGGATAAAGAACTGGAAACTGAGCTGAGGCATACCTCTCTTGGCATCCAGTCCAGCTCCTCAGTATTTTCTATCTCCAGCAGGTGGATGGACCCACTTTTCAGCCTCTGGTCCTGAATGATTTGCTCCTGTCCCAGTTGGTCAGGTGGTCCCCAGTTGAGCTTTTATAGTGGCTTGAGTCTGCAGAGTCATATCTGGAGGTCTTCAGATCCCTGTTGCTAGTGCCCTGCAAATTTACTTCTTCCCTCCCTTTACCTCTCTGCTTTTTCCTGTGGCACTCTCATTTTCCAGCACAACAGCCTTAAAAAAAATTAGAAAGAAGAAGGAAAGAGGTTTACTTGAGAGCATGGAACAGAGTATCAGTCCTGATACTTTCTCTTCTGAGGTAAGACTTGTGGAGATTGTGAGCTTAGGGGGAGCAGCCAGCAGTGTTAAGTACCAACTAAAGTTTGACTTGGAAATGCTTGGAAGGCTGCAAGTTTTACTTGGTGCAGTGGAGGGATCCTAATTCACCACTTGGGACCACATTGTGCTGAGTTTGTGACAGGGTGAATGGTATGTTAAAGCCTGGAATCCCATGAGACTTGGAGGAAATGGTCGGCACAGCATATCTTCAGATTTGGCGCAGCATTTGAATATGGAGGAGTGGCCTAGTGGTTAGGGTGGTGGACTTTGGTCCTGGGGAACTGAGGAACTGAGTTCGATTCCCGGCACAGGCAACTCCTTGTGACTCTGGGCAAGTCACTTAACCCTCCATTGCCTGCCGCATTGAGCCTGCCATGAGTGGGAAAGCGCGGGGTACAAATGTAACAAAAGAAAAAATGCTGGGGACTTCAGTCCCTCCTGCAGGGCCAGTTTGCAGTTTGATGCAGGAGTGCAGAAAAGGATGCCATTTTGTCAGGACCAACTGGCAGTGAGGAAGAGCCTGTCTCTGATTATGCACAGAGTACAGCTACCACTTTACAGCCTGAGGGCCTGACAGAGCATTCAGCTGCATTGGGATATTTGTTTTCTCCAGACTGTTTATTGCTCTTACACAGTCAGAGTTGCTGCAAGATGCTTCAGTTTCTTGCCTCACTGCCCCTCCGACTCCTATGAGATCTTGTTTAGACCTCTAGGAGAGGCTACTTCTGCTTCTCCCTCCTTTTTTGATGTGGCCTTGGTCTGTTCAGAGGAGCCATCATTGAAGGAGCCATTAGAGGAGGGAGAGATCCCTCCTGAGGATGGGGATGATCTGAAAGTACTGAGGATGCTTCATAAAGTGGAGTTCAGTATTCTTATTTCTGAAGCACTGGCAGTGCTTTTCATTGAGTAGCCTTCTGCTTCAACATCAGGATTTTTAAAAAGGGTTCCTGAGGTGATCCAGGAGATTATAGACTGGTGAGCCTGACGTCGGTGTCGGGCAAATGGTAGAGATTATAAAGAACAAAATTACAGAGCATATAAATATAAGCATAAATTGAGACAAAGCCAACATGGATTTAGTCAAGGGAAATCTTTCCTCATGGAATCTACTACATTTTTTTGAAGGGGTGAATAAGCATGTGGATAAAGGTAAACCAGTTGATATTGTGTATCTGGATTTTCAAAAGGCATTTGACAAAGTACCTCATGAAAGACTCATGAGGAAATTAGGAAGTCATGGGATAGGAGACAATGGCCTATTGTGGATTAAAAACTGGTTAAAAGATAGAAAACAGAGTAGGGTTAAATGGTCAGTTTATCAATGTAGAAGGATAGATAGTGGGGTTCCACAGGGACCTCTGCCTTTTAACATATTTATAAATGATCTAGATACAGGAATAACCAGTGAGGTAGTTAAATTTGATGATGACACAAAGTTATTCAAAGTTGTTAAATCACAAGAGGATTGTGAAAAATTGCAAGAGGACCTTACAAAACTGGGCATCCAAATGGCAGATGACTTGATGTGAGCAAGTGTAAAGTGATGCATGTAGGAAAGAGGACCCCAAACCATAGTTACGTGATGCAAAGTTCCACATTAGGAGCCACCGTCCAGGAAAAGGATCTAGGTAGCATTGTTGATGTACATTGAAATCCATTGCTCAGTGTGCAGCAGTGGCTAAGAAAGCAAATAGAATGTTAGGAACTATTAGGAAAGGAAGGGAAAACAAAACTGAGAAGGTTATAATGCCTTTGTATTGCTCCATGGTGCAACCACACCTCGAATACTATGTGGTCACCGCATTTCAAAATAGATATAGTGGAATTAGAAGAGGTACAGAGAAGGGCGACGAAACGGAAAGGCTAAAGCGGCTAGATCTCTTCAGCTTGAGATGGCTGAGTTGAGATATGATGGAGGTATATAAAATACTTAGTGTAGTGAAACAGGTAGATGTGAATTGCTTTTTTATTCTTTCCAAAAATACTAGGGCTACGGGGCATGCAAAGAAGCTACTAAGTAATATATTTAAAACAAATCGGAGAGAATATTTCTTCACTCTACAAGTAATTAAACTCTGGAATTCATTGCCAGAGAATGTTGTAAAAAACAGCTTAGGGTTTAAAACGTTTTGAATAATTTCCTAAAAGAAAAGTCCATATGCCATTATTAAGATGAGAAAATCCATTGCATATTCTAGGATAAGCAGCATAAAATCCGTTTTACTGTTCTGGGATTTTGCCAGTACATGTGACCTGGATTGGCCACTGTTGGAAACAGGATACTGGGCTTGATGGATCTTCCGTCTGTCCCAGCATGGCAATGTTTATGTTCTTATCTTCGTAGATCATAAAGGGGCTTAAAGGTCCTTCTAAGGCCTTCCTGATGCATCCGGACATACAGGACGTGATTACAGGGACCGGACATGGAGCTGAGAGTGGGAAGAGCAGTGACTCACCTCTACCTGTTGGTTTCAGAGGAGGAAAATAAATTGCAGCTTCCCAGGGTGGGCTCCCTTGTTATGGTGTTGATTAAGAAGACCACCTTGCTGATGGAAGGGGATATAAAGACCTATAGGATAGGAAGCTAGAAGGCTCACTGAAACAAGCCTTTGGCGTGGCCTCTTTGGGTCTTCAAGCAGCAGTGTGTGCTGCTCATTCGTAGCAAGAGCATGCCTAAAGTGGCATCTTCAGTCTGCAACACAGGACGAGTATTACGACATCCAACTGGAAGCGGGGTTGGTTCTATTTATGACATGTTACGGGTTATGGCTCGCAGTATGTCTTTGGCTGTCATGGCATATCAACAGCTCTGGTTGTGGCATTGGGCAGTGGACGCAGCATCAAAGTTACGTCTAGTTAAACTACCCTTACAGGGCAAGTGGCTATTTGGAGAAGATCTCAGTAACTTGGTGAAAGAACTGGGGAAACTAAGCCACAGCGGTTGCTGGAGAAGAAGCAGAAAACCTCTGGTTGTCCGTCTTCAGGTGGCTCTTGATTTCAAGACAGGCACACCAATCTTCGTTTCATCTGGACAGGAAGTCCTCCTCTCTGTCAGCTAGAGCACCTAATGCCTCCTGAGCTTTGCAAGGTTGCTAGGCTGGTCCACTCGTCTCTTCCTCCAGTGGGAGAATGTCTTAAGGAATTTCAAGAGGAGTAGGTTAATATCACGTCAGGCCATTAGGTTCTGGAAGTTCTTACAGAAGGTTACAAATTGGACTTCTCCCGCCCAGTCACTACTCTCTTCTTGTAGTCTCTTTATCGAAGGGACCCAAGGCAGTAGAGGTTCAGGCCACTGTAGATTCCTTGCTGGCATGTCAGGGCATTGTTCAAGTTCCCTTGGCCAAAGAGGGACAAGGCAGATACTTCATCTACTTCATTTTCCAAAGAAGGAAGGCACCTTTCATCGTCTTAGATCTCAAAGGTCTAAACTGCTGCCTCAGATTTGTATGGAAACACTAAGAGCAGTTAGCTTTGGTTCAAGCAGGGAATTTCTCACCTCTTTCAATCTTAAGGAGGCATGCTTGCATATACCCATATGGCCGCAGCATCAGAGGTTTCTACATTTTGCGGTGCTGAGTCACTTCCAGTTCAGGGCTTTGCCCTTCAGTCTTGCCATGGCACCAAGAACGTTTGCGAAGGTTATAGTGGTGGTGGTGTCCTCTTTTCAGGACCAGGGAATCAGAGTTCTTCCGTATCTCGACAACTGGCTCATTCATGCCTCTTCTGCAGTCGTTGGGTTAGGTGATCAATATTGAGAAGAACAGACTAACTCCATTACAGATGATGGAGTATCTGGGTGTTCTATTCAACACAGCTAGAGAGAGGATCTTTCTTACGGAACACAGGATGATTGAAGCTGGTTCAATTGATTTATCTTCTCAGTCAAGGCAGGCCCATGGTCTGGGGCTGCGTCCAGTTTCTGGGGTCATTGATGGCAGGAATGGAAGTGGTTGCATGGACAACCGTCATCTTGAGAAAAATCTTCTCTGCTTATTGGCAGTTCATATCACTGGGTCCTGGAACATGGAGGTGGATTTTCTCAGAATGTAGTACTCCGTGTACCCTGGAGAATGGGAACTATCCAAACAGGGTTTTCAACTGATAGTGGACCGATGTGGTTGTCTGCTTTTGGACTTGATGGCAATGAAAAGGAATGCCAAAGTGCCCAAGTTCTTTAACCGTTGGAAAAAAGTGTGCTCGATAAGGATCGATGCCCTAGTGCAGCCCTGGCCAGAGACATATCTATTGTATGTCTTTTCTAGACCCATGGTAGGCCATGTGTTGAAAAGGATCACATTGCACTGGGGTCGAATACTCGCAGCACTGGATTGGCCTTGGAGGTCATGGTACAGAGCCTGATTCAAGTCCTGAATGGGGATCCTCTCCATGTTCGTAGGTACACAGCCTACTGAAGTAGGGTCCAGTGTTCATGAAGGATCTGTGCCCATTTATCTCATGGTTTGACCATTGAAAGAGCTCATTTGAGACAAAAAGGTTATTCTGATTCAGTCATTGCTACCTTGCTTCATGCTCGGAAATGCTCTACATCCATGGCATATGCAAGGGATTGGAGGATGTTCAAGGACTGATCCTAAGGTTTCTCCAGGCAGGTGTTCAGAAACGATTGGCATTGGGTTCTCTAAAACTTCAGATTGTGGCTTTGCCCTGTTTCAGGGGCCGACTACAGAAGACATCTTTTGTGGCTCACCCGTATATAATTAGTTTCTTGTGGGGAGCGGGCTGCTTATGCTCTTGCTTTCATTTGTCGTGTCTAGAGTGGAATCTTAATTTCTCCAAGGACATGCAGGCCTATAATTCTCACATGTGGGTAATGCAGTCTACATTACCTGGTCCAGAGCTTGTAACAAGCTTTTCAGAGCTTTTGGAGTGCGAGTCACGCTTCATTGCACATGCACAAGGGCCTTGCCACGAGAGCGTGGGACCAATAGTTCTGTTTCTTCTGTGGTGAGGAGAGGACGCAACTTTCCTTCACTCCTCACAGCTGCTGGTTCTCGGTTACCAGAGCTTGTATGTTTTTTGTGCCTTCTTGGTTCTTTTTAATTGTCCTGTTTTCTTTCAGGGTATATTTCTTTTCCTTCCCTTCTGGCTTTAGCTTATTTTTGCACTTTTATAACTTTTCTTTCTTTTAGGGTGCTCCATAGGCTGTTTTTTGGCCTCTGCTCTGGTCAGGTTTTTCCCTTATTTTTCTCTGGTGTGTTGCCCCTTTTTCCTTCCATGTCATTGAAGATTCTCAGTGGCTTTAAGCGCTGTAACCAGTGCAATCGGACTATCTCTGGTCCTATTGCAATGGGACCATCGCCCATTCTTGTTGTCTCCAGTGTTTAGGGCCTGAACATAGCCCTTCTAACTGTGTTCTGTGTCTTCATCTGAAGAAAAGAACACAACTAGAGAGGCTCAGAGAGAAGATTTTCGAGCCAGGTCTGAATCCTTGACGTCAGTGTCGGCATCGGCGTCTTTATTGGCATCGTGTGAGTCTGTCCGTATGGCTGTGAGATCCTTAGGCATTAGGAGTGACCGTGCATCAAGTGAGTCTCCACTTGTTTTGATGCGGGTTGCTATGCAGGTCCTCCGGGACTGGTCATCATTGGACCTGTAAGCATTTATAGTGAATAACTCTTCTGGGCAAAGCTACCCAATGAGTAATTCCAGGTTCCGTTTACAGGAGTCTGGCTAAACCAACTTCCTAGCTCTGTCCAGGGGTTATATATTATAAAGGAACCTGGCTGTTCTGGGCCCACACCAGAACTTTTCTTCTGTTAGAGAGAACTGGAATAAAAGTAAAGTCACTGCTGTGAAATATATTAATTTATTATATAGGTAAGAAAATAGAATAATACACCCTACACTACAGCTCAGCTGTACAATTGTAACTCCCTTATGCTGATAAGCAACTGTAGAATGTATTGTCTAACTAAAACACTGATATCACTGGTTACTAGGTTATTACACAATCCTGATTAGTAATACTGACTAGGTCATGAAGTAATACAGTTAGCAGCACATCTTCCTGATCACAAAGTTCTGACTAACCCGCCTTTGCTGAGGTAAGAACCCACTAGCTAATCCCCGACTATAGGAAACAAATCCCTGTAATTCTCACCGAGCTGACTCTAGGTGGTCTCTCAGATGAAGTGGACACAGGTTTTTCCCTTTAGACTCCAGCTGTTTTCCACAGCGAGTCCCCGTCTTAGGAAACAGCACAGGCTCTCTGCAGCATGCAGGATTACAGTCTCTCTGGCCGGTAGAGCTGAACCAACAGGTACTTTCTTCAGATGATCAGTTCACAAGGTTGTGGACCACTTCAGGTCTCGCTGGTCTTCTTGCCAGCTACCCTTCTTCCAGTAGAACCAGTCAAATTCTCCCTTTCTTCCTTCTCTTTCGTCTGTACTTTTTCTTTTTTTTTCCTTCCTTCTGGTTGCCTCTTTCTGGCCCCTGATTCCCAGGTGACCAGACAGCAACCAATCAGGATCTTGTCCAGCTCCTTCCCTGAGCAAGAAAAAAACCTTTTTGATCTTCCAGTTGGTACATTGGTATGCATTCCTGTCTCTCATCAGACTCGCAGGCACCATAGCCTTACCCCCTGTAGCTCATCAGGGAGGTGCAAGGGTCAGGTAGCCCACTGCATATCCTTGAGTTTTTCCAGACCTGCCAGTTATTTACCACAAGCAGAGCTCTGCCACAAACAGAAAGTTGAATCTGCTTGGTCACTGAAGTGCAGGGTCTTAGTTCACAGACTCCATCTTGACATAGTTGTATACATAGGCTGAGACCAGCAAGAGTGAGGCTCACAGGGAAATAGCCCTACAGACCCGACCCCGTGGTAATGTGAGGATTCGACGTTGTCGTCATCAGCATGAGGAGCATCAATGCCCAGCATTGAAAGAAGCATCGATTGCCATCGACACATGCTGCTGGGAGCACCAGGGCACCGAGGCATTTCTTGGTATCTGAGAAGCATTGGTGTTGGGAGGACCGCTTTCCCTTCATATAAGAGTTGCCAATGTGTGGGTCTCCATGCAGCCAGGACCAGGCAGCCTGTCTCTACACTGATGCCCGAGCTTTTCCCAATGTTGGCCCTCGATGATCGCCTCCAGGTCTGCTCCCTGGTGGGGTTCCTCAGCAGCGTGCATTGGCATCTGGTGTGCTTGCACCAGCCATTCCTCTTGCTTTTTGCCCTGCATGGCCATCCAGCCTGCGGTGAGGTTTCCTATGTTGGTGCTGCCTTGGCATCAACTGCTGCGCATGTCGGCACCCCATGGTCATTGGTTTGAGTAAGCTTCTCAGGGGTTCAGGCTGGAGAGAAAGAGGGAAACCAACAGAGGGAAGGATTGGGGAGAGAGGGGAAACCAACAGAGGGAAGGATTGGGGAGAGAGGGAAACCAACAGAGGGAAGGATGGGGGAGAGAGGGAAACCAACAGAGGGGAAGGATTGGGGAGAGAGAAAGAGGGAAACCAACAGAGGGAAGGATTGGGGAAAGAGGGAAACCAACAGAGGGAAGGATTGGGGAGAGAGAGAAAGAGGGAAACCAACAGAGGGAAGGATTGGGGAGAGAGGGAAAGAGGGAAACCAACAGAGGGAAGGATTGGGGAGAGAGGGAAAGAGGGAAACCAACAGAGGGAAGGATTGGGGAGGAGTAAACCAACAGAGGGAAGGAATGGGAGAGAGAGAAAGAGGGAAACCAACAGAGGGAAGGATTGGGGAGAGAGGGAAAGAGGGAAACCAACAGAGGGAAGGATTGGGGAGAGAGAAAGAGGGAAACCAACAGGGAAGGATTGGGGAGAGGGAAAGAGGGAAACCAACAGAGAGAAGGATTGGGGAGAGAGGGAAAGAGGGAAACCAACAGAGGGAAGGATTGGGGAGAGAGAGAAAGAGTGAAACCAACAGAGGGAAGGATTGGGGAGAGAGGGAAACCAACAGAGGGAAGGATTGGGGAGAGAGAGGGAAAAACAGAGGGAAGGATTGGGGAGAAAGAGGGAAACCAACAGAGGGAAGGATTGGGGAGAGAGAGAAAGAGGGAAACCAACAGAGGGAAGGATTGGGGAGAGAGGGGAAAGAGGGAAACCAACAGAGGGAAGGATTGGGGAGAGAGGGAAACAACAGAGGGAGGGATTGGGGAGAGAGAGAAAGAGGGAAACCAACAGAGGGAAGGATTGGGGAGAGAGAGAAAGAGGGAAACCAACAGACGGAAGGATTGGGGAGAGAGGGAAAACCAACAGAGGGAAGGATTGGGGAGAGAGGGAAACCAACAGAGGGAAGGATTGGGGAGAGAGAGGGAAACCAACAGAGGGAAGGATTGGGGAGAGAGGGGGAAAAACAGATGGAAGGATTGGGGAGAGGGGAAAACAGATGGAAGGATGGGGAGAGAGGGGAAAAACAGATGGAAGGATGGGGAGAGAGAGGGAAACACAGATGGAAGGATTGGGGAGAGAGGGAAAACAGATGGAAGGATGGGGAGAGAGAGGGGGAAAAACAGATGGAAGGATGGGGAGAGAGAGAGAGGGAAAACGGAAGGATGGGGAGATAAAGAGGGAAGAAGCTGGATGGAAGAATGCAGAAAGAAATAGGGGAGACACTGGAAGGCTGGGGAGAGAAAGCAGAGCTGCTGGATGGAAAAGGGGAATAGAGAAAGACTGGAGAATAAGAGGAAGGGGCATGGGGAGAACAAGGGTGAGGAAAAGATGAAAGCCACAGGTAGATGAAGGAAATTAAAGAATGGATAGTAAGATGAATTAATCTGGACAGAGAGAGAGCCTGAAAAATATTGAAGAAAGCAAAGAAAAAGGAGACAAAATGACAAATGGCACAGAAGAGTTAAGCGAAAACAAAGGAAAGCAGAATCACAGACTGGGACTAATATGGAAAGAAAAACAGTCACCAGACAACAAAGGTAGAAAAAAATCATTTATTTTCATTTTAGTGTTTGTAATATGTCCAATTTGAGAATTTACATTGGCTGTCTTATTTTGCACTGGGTATACTGGAGCTGTAAGAGCTTACAGAGATTATTTATCATGAAAAAAAATCACGTTATTTTTTTCTCCTATAGTACTATAATATTTTTCAATGATGTCTGTTTATATGCGCCATGGCTGGTATAGGGGGTGTGGTTAATGTGGGTGTGGCTATCATAGGGGTGGAGCCATATGTGGTGACCCCGCCCATAATGAGTACCGGCACCTTTTTTTCTACAAAAAAAGCACTGGATAGGCCCCAGTTGCTTCATCATTTCCTAGTGGTGGAATCTGCACTCAAAAGAGCCAGGAGGTCTAAGGACTATGTTTTGGCGCCCTCTGGCAGAGAAGCTAGAACCCTGGATTCTTTTGGGCAAAATATGTACCAGGCCTCTATGCTCATCTCCCATATTCAATCGTACCAGCTCTACATGAGCCTGTACTTGTGGTCCTTGGTGTGTAGTATGTCTGATTGGCAGAGTGTCTCCCACCAAATCTGTTCGCCATCAGGGTCAACCTCAGTGCACTCGTTCTCATCAACAGCTTGTGCCTAAGCCCCAGACAGTTCCCCAGTCAAAGCAGAGGGTGAGCTTTCAAATGGCTCCTGCAGATCATAGCCGCTGTTCTGACCGTCCCGGATGGCTTGCCGGTCAGGGAAGGCTGAATTTTTTTCAAGAAAGATAGCCCCTTGTAACTTCCAGTTGGTGGGTTCTTTAAATTGTCCTTCTCAGTTACGCCCTGCATTGGCAACAGAGACCATCAGATTACCCACGAGAGCATATCATTTCAGCTTTCAGCACACGCAGGTACTTGCAGAGGAACTCTCCGCCTTTCTAAAGGCCCAAGCGTTTGAGCCTGTTCCATATGGGGAAGAAGGGAAGGGGTTCTATTCCAGGTACTTCCTTGTGCAAAAGGAAGTACGTGGTAGAGACTATTATAAAGAACAAAATTACAGAGCACATTCAAAAGCATGGATTAATGAGGCAAAGTCAACATGGATTTAGTGAAGGAAATCTTGCCTCCCAATCTACTACATTCTTTGAAGGGGTGAACAAACATGTGGACAAGGGAGCTGGTTGATATTGTGTATCTGGATTTCAGAAGGCGTTTGACAAAGTATCTCATGAAAGACTCCAGAGGAAATTGGAGAGTCATGAGATAGGAGGTAGTGTTCTGTTGTGGATTAAAATCTGGTTAAAAGATAGAAAACAGAGAGTAGGGTTAAATGGTCAGTGTTCTCAATGGAGAAGGGTAGGTAGTGGGGTTCCCCAGGGGTCTGTGCTGGGACCGGCACTTTTTAATATATTTATAAATGACCTAGAGATGGGAGTAACTAGTGAGGTAATTAAATTTGCTGATGACACAAAGTTATTCAAAGTTGTTAAATCGCGGAGGATTGTGAAAAATTACAAGAGGACCTTACGAGACTGGGAGACTGGGCGTCTAAATGGCAGATGATGTTAATGTGAACAAATGCAAAGTGATGCATGTGGGAAAGCGGAACCCAAATTATAGCTACGTCATGCAAGGTTCCACGTTAGGAGTCACGGACCAAGAAGGAATCTAGGTGTCGTCGTTGATGACACGTTGAAACCTTCTGCTCAGTGTGATATGATGGCTAAGAAAGCAAATAGAATGTTAGGTATTATTAGGAAAGGAATGGAAAACAAAAATGAGGATGTTATAATGCCTTTGTATCGCTCCATGGTGCGACCGCAACTCGAATATTGTGTTCAATTCTGGTTGCCGTATATCAAAAAAGATATAGTGGAATTAGAAAAGGTGCAGAGAAGGGCAACGAAAATGGTAAAGGGGATGGGACGACTTCCCTATGAGGAAAGGCTAAAGTGGCTAGGGCTCTTCAGCTTGGAGAAAAGGCGGCTGAGGGGAGATATGATAGAGGTCTATAAAATAATGAGTGGAGTGGAACGGGTAGATGTGAGCGTCTCTTTACTCTTCCAAAAATACTAGGACTAGGGGGCATGCGAAGAAGCTACAACGTAGTAAATTTAAATGAATCTGAGAAAATATTTCTTCACTCAATGTGTAATTAAACTCTGGAATTCGTTGCCAGAGAATGTGGTAAAGGCAGTTAGCTTAACGGAGTTTTAAAAGGTTTGGACGGCTTACTAAAGAAAAAGTCCATAGACCGTTATTAAATGGACTTGGGGAGAATCCACTATTTCTGGGATTAGCAGTATAGAATGTTTTGTACCTTTTTGGGATCTTGCTGGGTATTTGTGACCTTGATTGGCCACTGTTAG
The DNA here is from genome assembly GCF_901765095.1 of Microcaecilia unicolor. Taxonomy (NCBI): domain Eukaryota; kingdom Metazoa; phylum Chordata; class Amphibia; order Gymnophiona; family Siphonopidae; genus Microcaecilia; species Microcaecilia unicolor. Next base: position 231,434,451 of record NC_044036.1, read on the forward strand.
AAACAGGATGCTAGGCTTGATGGACCTTTGGTCTTTCCGAGTATGGCAATTCTTATAAGACAGGGGGATGCATCCCATTCTAGACCTAAGGGCCCTAAACATATTCCTGGTCAAAGAAAAGTTCAGGATGGTTTCCCTGGACACCCTTCTCCTCATGGTTCAGGAAAATGAATGGCTATGCTCTCTGGACTTAAAGGATGCTTATACTCACATTCTGATACTTTCAGCTTACAGGACATATCCGATTTTGTTTGGGGACATGTCACTTCCAGTATTGTATGTTGCCTTTTGGCCTCATGTCGGCTCCCAGGGTTTTCACCAAATGCCTTGCAGTAGTTGCAGCATTGCTACGCAGAGTGGGAGTCCATGTGTTCCCCTATCTAGACGACTGGCTGGTGAAGAGGACTTCGAAGGATAGTGCTCAGGAGTTCATGCAGAGGGCTATTCGGGTGTTGGAGCTCCTAGGGTTTGTTTTAAACTACTCCCAAGTCCCATCTCTCCCTGTTCAGCAATTGGAGTTCATTGGAGCCTTGCTAGATACACAGCAGGCTCAAGCATGCCATGTAACACTGGTGGACACTTGTCTCCCTTGCCACTCATGTTCAAGCTAGTCAGATCGTAGCTTGGTAGATGTTGCAGTTGCTGGGCCACATGGCTTCCACTGTCCATGTGACACCCCTGGCATGTATTCACATGAGAGCTGCCCAGGGGAGCCTAGCTTCCCAGTAGTGTCTCCACAATGTCTTAGAGTTTATATAGAGGATATGTCTGAATTTGCGCGTCATAATCAGGTTCTTAATGCTGGATAGTGCCATGTATGTAGGACCATGTATGTCACATAGGTCCATATAGTCACATGGATGTCTGGGCATAGTGCTCATAGTGTTTGTGCTTCCATTGCTCCTACAAGTGAGCTTCAGGCCCTAGTGGTGGATGCACCTTATACCAAGTTTCATCACAAGAGAATAATTCTCCACATGCACCCTAAATTCCTGCCAAAGGTTGTGTTAGAGTTCCATTTGAAACCAGTCTTTTGTCTTGCCAACATTCTTTCTCTGACCTCATGTCCATCCCAGTGAGAGCGCACTACATAATTTGGACTGCAAGCAAGCATTGACCTTTTACTTGGAGCGGACTAGGCCTCACAGACAATCCATCCAGCATTTTATTTCTTTGATTCCAACAGAATGGGGGTCACCATCGGGAAATCACAATCTCTTAATTGGCTGGCAGATTGGATTCTTTCGCTTATGCCCAGCCTGGGCTGACCCTTGTGGGTTAATGTCAAGGCTCACAATGTCAGAGCCATGGCTACGTTGGTAGCCCACTTGAGGTTAGCGTCCATAGAAGAAATTTTCAAGGCTTCAATGTTGTCTTTGGTCTACACATTCGCATCTCATTACTGCCTTGAGCAGGATACCTAATGTGATAGTTGGTTTGGACAGACAGTACTTCAAAATTTGTTTGGGGTCTACAGTCCAACTCCATCCTCCTAGGTCCACTTTGTTCTTAAGCTGCACTCTTAGGTTGTATACAGTTTCAGGTTAATCTATGTTTGACTTTGCCGTTACGAGTTTCAGTTGACCATTGTTGGTTGTTTTCAGTGAGGCTGGTAACTATAGATTCTCACGTGTGAGAATTATAGGCCTGCTTCCATATCATCATGCTGATCAATCCATAGACTGGTGGGTTGTGTCCATCTACCAGCAGGTGGAGATAGAGAGCAATCCTTTTGCCTCCCTATATGTGGTCATGTGCTGCCGGAAACTCCTCAGTATGTTCTCTATCTCAGCAGGTGGTGGTCACACACAGCAGCAGCTCTGGCTAGGTCTCCAAGCCTAATTTTTAGGTTTTGTTGAGTACCTGGGGTTGAGGGCTCTTCTTGAGCAAGTACAAACCTGGTGGTGCCAGGTCCCTCCTTTTCTACCCCCCTCCCGCTGGCTCCGTTGAAACAAAAAAAAATTTTTTTTGGACGTCCTTAAGGGCATTTATTTCAACGTTTATTTCAATGTTTATTGCAGCTGCTCACTGGGACACCAGTTCGTTACAGCTCGGAGCGAGAAGCAGGTAATTTTACCTTTTTATAGCGGGCAGGGGGTTCCCCGCTCGGTCTCCACGTGGCTTATGGCATCGGAGGGCGAGGGCACGAAGATTCGCTCCCCGGACCGCGTGTGTATGTCTAGCGGGGATGCGGGGGTTTTCAAAGCCTAAATCGCCTTTGTTGGGCATCAGTTTGGAGTCCGGTCAGTGTCCCGGTTCTTCCTCCGGTGCGGCAGTTTTTCCCGCCATAAGCGCCTATCCCCCGCTGCTCGCCCACTCCATGTTGGCCGGCCACTCTGCTCGGACGGCTTCTTCTTGGGTCGCATTCGAGCTGGGAGACGTTAATGCTATGGTCGCCCTTGATTTGGGCGACGGCAAGAAAGCGGCAAAAGTTAAGCGCCGTTCTTCCCACGCGGCTCCTTCTCGGAGTTTCACGCTGGACGCCATTTTGGATGCGCAGCATGTTTCTCCCCCGCTCTTGCGAGCGCCGGTTGAGGGTGCGTCTAGGGCCGTGGCCCAGGCAACAGAAGTGCACAGTCTAGGGGGTTTCTCCCCTGAGTTCTTTTTGCTGCTGCATCAGGCTTTTCTTATGATAAACGCTGCCCCCGGCTCCCCCCTCTGATCAAGGGCTGAGGCCTCCGGAAGCAAACGCCCCTCGGGTGGACTTCCAGGCCCTAGAGGACTCGGTCTCCTCTGATGTAGATGAGGGCAGCGTATCTGAGTTCTCCCAATGGTCCTTTGGGGATCCTTGGAGGAGACGGATTCCCGCTCGGATGGAGCGGATGAACCCTCTGCAGTACGGATCTTTCGCTCAGAGGATTTGCCCAACCTGTTAGTGCAGGCCATGAGCATTTTGAAGATTTCCTCTCCGGAGGACGTCTCTCCCTCAGCCTCTGTTGGCTCTGCCATTATGCGGGGGACTAAGCGCCCGCCTAGAACCTTCCACGTGCATGATTGCACATCTTGATTTCGGCTCATGGGATTTCCCAGAAGCGAGCCTTAGAGTGGCTAGGGCTATGTCCCGCCTCTATCCTCTGCCTGAAGGTGAACGGGAGGCCTTTCTTGGGCCTACCGTAGATTCTTTAATCACTGCGGTGACTAAGAAAACGGCGTTGCCGGTGGAAGGTGGCACGGCCCTAAAGGACGCCCAAGACAGAAGTTTGGAGGCGGCTTTAAAGTCGTCCTTTGAGGCGGCTGCTTTAAGTTTACAGGCCTCAATTTGTGGCTCCTATGTGGCCAGGGCGTACCGGACGCTTGCGCAGTGGGCTTCCCCCTCGGATCCTTCCTTGAGGGCTGATTGGCCAGCCCTGGAATCGGGCTTGGCCTACTTGGCAGGCTGGCTGTATGATGTCTTGAGAGCCTCGGCTAAAGGTATGGCTCAGACAGTCTCTGCACGGCGGTGGCTTTGGCTGAAGCATTGGTCTGCTGACCACGCCTCTAAGTCTCGCCTGGCTAAGTTGCCTTTTAAAGGCAAGCTGCTCTTTGGGGTCGAGCTGGACAAGATTGTGACCCATCTCGGCACGTCTAAGGGCAAGAGGTTACCGGAGGTCAGGGCTGGGGCCAATGGTGCCCACCCCGGTTCCTCCAAAGGACGGTTTCAGGAAGCCCGTCGGTATTGCCCGGGCAAGTCGAGCTCCTCGGCCCCCTCTTCCATCAAAAGGAATTTCTCCCCCAAGCAGCATTCCTTTCGCAGAGACCGCCGTCCTGGAGGTGCCTCCTCCGGTCCTCCCCCAGGGTCTCGTACCCAATGACGGGGCGCTGGTCCATAGCCCAGAGCAGATTGGAGGACGCCTATCCTCATTTCTGGGTGAGTGGACCAGGGTAACTTCGGACGCTTGAGTGCTGGAAGTCATCAGAGACGGCTACAAGCTAGAGTTCTGCCGACCCTTAAGAATCGGGTTTGTGCACTCTCCCTGCAAGTCTCCGGTCAAGTTGTGGCAGTGCAGCAGACTTTTAACAATCTGATCCGCCTGGGTGCGGTCGTTCCGGTGCCAGAAGATCCTCTGGCAAGGGACGTTACTCCATTTCTTTGTGGTACCTAAGAAAGGAGGTTTTGTCCGGCCTACCCTCGACCTCAAGGGGTCAATCGGGCTTTGGAAGTTCGGCACTTACGAATGGAGACTCTCCACTCTGTTATAGCGGCAGTACAGGCAGGGGAGTTCCTGGCATCCTTGGACATCAAGGAATCTTACTTGCATATTCCCATCTGGCCTCCTCATCAACGCTTTCCGCGTTTTGCAGTTCTGAGGACACTCCCAGTTCTGAACCCTCCCTTTCGGGTTGGCTACTGCTCCGCGGACCTTCTCCAAGTTATGGTGGTCATCGTGGCCTTCCTACGCAAGAAAGGAGTACAAGTCCATGCTTATCTGGACGACTGGTTGATCCGAGCCCCCTCTTATGCAGAGTGCGGCAGAGCTTCAGACCGGGTGATTGCTCTTTTGAGCTCCCTGAGATGGGTCATCAACTGGGAGAAAAGCCAGCTGCGCCCAACTCAGTCCCTGGAGTATCTGGGAGTTCGATTCGACTCCCAAGTGGGCAGAGTGTTCCTGCCAGACAATCGGATTGTCAAGCTTCAGGCTCAGGTGGACAAGTTCCTAGCAGCCTCTTCTCTTCGGGCTCGGGACTATGGGCAGCTGTTGGGCTCTATGACGGACACGATGGAAGTAGTGCCCTGGGTCAGGGCCCTTATGAGATCTATACAGCTCTCTCTGCTGCAGCGATGGACTCCAGCTTCGGAGGATTACGCTGTGCGCCTTCCCTTGGATCCAGCGGTGTGTAAGGCGCTGGAGCTGGTGGCTGAGGCCAGACAAGCCGTCCGCAGGAATGCCTCTTGTGACCCCGGAGTGGGTTTTTCGTCACGGCAGACGCCTCTTTGTGGGACTGGGGAGCCCACTGCTTGGGAAGGACAGCGCAGGGGCTCTGGTCCCCTGCAGAGGCAGAGTGGTCTATCAACCTCCCGGAACTCAGAGCCATTCGGTTGGCGCCTTTGGAGTTTCTCCCGGGCCTGGCGCTGAAGCCAGTACGGGTCCTGTCGGACAATGCCACGGCTGTGGCCTATGTCAATCACCAGGGAGGTACCAGGAGCGCCCCTCTAGCCAAGGAGGCCATGAAGCTATGCCTGTGGGCGGAAGCAAACCTGGAACAGCTGTCGGCGGCCCACATTGCGGGAGTCATGAATATTGCTCAGGCGTTCTTGGACATCACAAAGCGCTGGGGCCAGCCGAGCCTAGATTTGATGGCGTCTTCAGCCAATTGCCAAGTGCCGCGCTTTTTCAGCAGAGGACGGGACCCTCGATCTCTGGGAGTAGATGCTTTTCTCCCACAGTGGCCGACACAGGAGCTCCTCTTTGTGTTCCCGCCTTGGCCCATGTTGGGCAGGGTGCTAGGCCGGGTGGCAAAGCATCCGGGCCGGATAATCCTGGTGAGTCCAGATTGGCCCAGACATCCCTGGTATGCGGACTTGATCAGGCTCTCAGTGGACGGACCTCTGCAGATGCCAGCGGAGCGGGGCCTGTTGCATCAGGGTCCCGTGGTGATGGAGGATCCCTCCCCCTTTGGTCTTATGGCCTGGCTATTGAGCGGCAGCGTCGGAGCAAGCAGAGCTTCTCAGACAAGGTCATCGCCACTATGCTCAGAGCGAGGAAGCGCTCTACTTCTACTGATTATGCCAGGGTTTGGCGTACCTTTGCATCGTGGTGTGAGGCAGGCTCACTTTCTCCCTTCACTGCTCCAATTTCATCAGTGTTGGCGTTCCTGCAAGAAGGTCTGGAAAAAGGCCTGTCGCTCAGTTCCCTTAAGGTCCAGGTAGCGGCTCTTGCTTGCTTCAGGGGTCACCTGAAGGGTGTTTCCCTGGCATTGCAGCCAGATGTGGTGCGCTTTCTCAAGAGAGTTATTCACCTGCGCCCTCCTCTGCACGCAGTGGTACCTGCGTGGAATCTCAATCTGGTGCTAAGAGCCTTGCAGAAGCCACCTTGTGAACCCTTGTCGAGGGCATCTCTGAAAGAATTGACGTTGAAAGCAGTCTTTTGGTGGCTATCGCTTCAGCCAGTAGAGTTTCCAAGCTCCAGGCGCTATCATGTCGAGAGCCCTTTCTGCAGTTCACTGAGGCAGGAGTGTCTATTCGCACAGTGCCTTCCTTCCTGCCCAAGATTGGTCCTCGCTTCCATGTGAATCAGCAGCTCTGTCTACCCTCCTTTCGTAGGGAGGACTACCCAGAGGAGTACTCTGCTCTCAAATATTTAGATGTGAGACGAGTCATCATCAGATACTTGGAAGTGACCAATGATTCCGGAAGTTGGATCATCTGTTTGTGCTGTTCGCAGGTCCTCGTAAGGGTCTGCAGGCTGCCAAACCTACAGTGGCACGATGGGTCAAGGAACCCATTGCAGCGGCTTATGTGGCCGCAGGGAAGGTGCCGCCTATCCAGCTGAAGGCTCACTCCACTAGAGCACAGGCGGCCTCGATGGCAGAGGCTGAGTCCGTCTCCTTGGAAGAGATTTGTAGGGCAGCAACTTGGGCATCGGCTCATACCTTCTCCAGACATTACCGCTTGACTGTGGCTGCTCGGGCGGAGGCCCGGTTTGGAGCTTCAGTGTTGCGGTCAGGGATTTCTATGTCCCGCCCTGGGTGAGTACTGCTTCGGTACATCCCACCAGTCTATGGATTGATCAGCATAATGATATGGAAGGTAAAATTATGTATCATACCTGATAATTTTCTTTCCATTAATCATAGCTGATCAATCCATAACCCCTCCCAGATATCTGTACTGTTTATATTCTGGTTGCATTTCAGGTTCAAGTTTAGTCTTCAGTTCCTGTTCAGGAGGACTTCGTGTTCAAGTTTTTTCAATTGGATTCTTCAGGAGTTGAGACGATTTTGTGTTACAGTGAGCTGCTGCATTCCTCTCCCCCCCATTTTACGGGGCTGGATTCTGCCGGCGCTCCCTCCCGCTTTGTGCGGCTGTAGGGCAGCTTTGTACCCCTCCCGCTTCGGCGGTGTTAGGGTTAGTCAGCTCCTCCCGCGGTTGCAGGATAAACCAGATCCCCCCACATCGGCGGGTGTGGTGTCCCTCCCCCGCTCCGCGGGGATGAGCTGGACGGATTCCCCTCCCCCACTTGTGTGGGGATGAGCTGGGTTAATTCCCCTCCCCCGTTTCGGCGGTGGTGAGCTGGGCAGAGTGTCCCTTTGTGGGTGTAATTCTCTAAGTGCTGAGTCCTGCGGATGGAGCTTTGATATCGACATACTGAGGAGTTTCCGGCAGCACATGACCACATATAGGGAGGCAAAAGGATTGCTCTCTATCTCCACCTGCTGGTAGATGGACACAACCCACCAGTCTATGGATTGATCAGCTATGATTAATGGAAAGAAAATTATCAGGTATGATAAATAATTTTACCTTGACCTCTGAGAAAGGGAAGATACTTACCTGTAGCAGGTATTCTCAAAGGACAGCATGCCTTATATTTTCACATACCCTTCCACCTTCCTTTGGAGTTGTCTCCTCTTTATAGTATGCTATAGTATTGTACTGTTGGTCCTGCGCGCTTACGGCAGGTGGAAAAGCACTCGCTCATGTGCATTGGAGCACGATGCTCTGAAAATCTTGTCACAAGCTCAGGACCAGGCAGCTTGGACTGCTTTACCCATGTGTGAGAATATAAGGCCTGCTGTCCTCAGAGAATACTTGCTATAAGTAAGTATCTTCGCTTTAGTCCTTCAGGCTCTTCAGAAGTCTCCTTCTGAGCTAATTGGAGAGCTCCTTGAAAGATCTTACACTAAAGACAGTGTTCTTGGTGGCTGTTGAGTCCACACATAGGGTTTTGGAGCTTTACTTTTTACTTTACTTGACTTTATTTGGAATTTCTAGACCGCTTTTTCCATAATTAGTTCTAAGTGGTTTACAGATTGGATATTAGATAAAAAGATGGGACCAAGACAATATCTCGGGACTTAAAGCAGATGTTAATTACAGTAGATCAGATAAGCGTTACAGGGTGGTTGTTGTGGCGCACTCAGAAGCCAGTTTTGGGGCTTTGGTCCTCAGGGCAGTGGCGCCGGGATCCCAACCACTCTAGGGGTTGCTCTGGAATAGTGGGATGCTATGTAATGGAAGGAGAAATTAGATCTTGGTAATTTTCTTTCCATTAACCCATTAGTGCCCAATGTTCCCATATGGCTTATGGTAACATTGGGCACTAATTGGTTAATCCTTCCCACTATTCCAGAGGCCCGCTTGAGGTTTCTGAGATGTTTAGTTGGTGCAAAGTAATTGGTCAAATAATGAATGCCACCTTACATGATGTTTCCTGTGTATCTCTTGTTTATTACAAGTTGTCCAGAGATGAGAGATGTCCACACGTTTGCTTACCTGGTTAGTGTTAGGTTAGTGAGTTGTTTAAGGTTGTTGTGTTTATTCTGAGTTTGTCCTTACTGCTTGTCTACTTAAATACTAAGGAGCTGGACTGGATGTCAAGAGAGATGTCTCAGCTCAATTTTCAGTTCTCTGTCTCCACGTACTGGTACAATGCAGGTTCTGGAACAGTGGGAAGGACTAGTGGAAAGAAAATCATCAGGTAAGACCTAATTTCTCCTTTTACAAGCATTTCTGAATGGAAATGCTGAGATCAGTCATTGCAGCTGTCCATACAGGAGAGTTTCTCATATCTCTGGACTTAAAGGAAGCATATTTTTACATTCCAATTTGACTGTCACATCAGATGTTCTTATGGTTCACAGTATTGAACAAACACAATAGTTTCAAAGTAATACCTTTCAATCTATCAACTACGCCAAGGACATTTTCCAAGGTGATGGTGGTAGTGTTGGCATTTCTGGCGAAAGAAGTTATCAGAGTGCATCCATACCTGTACAACTGGCAGATCACAGCCTCTTCCTTTCAGTAGAGTCTGTCTGTCACTTCTCGAGTGGTCTTTGGGTGATCAATATGTCGAAGTCAGTTACAGCCCTTTCAGATCCTGGAGTACTTAGGAGTCTTTTTCGATAATCTCCCGGCCAGGGTGTTCCTCTCTCATCATCGGTTGATCTTCATCACTAAGCCTTCAGAGTGCTCAAGTTTGGGACTTTGTGTACGTTCTGGGGTCAGTGACGACAACCATAGAAGTCATTCTCTGGGCCAGAGCTCACCTAAGGCCTCTACAACACTCTCTTTTCCCGGTGGTCCCATGTGTCTCAGGACTACAATCTTTGCCTTCCTTGTAACTTGTAAGCAAGAATCAGCATGGACTGGTGGATCCATCCCTTTAGTTGGCCAAGGGTGTTCCCCTGTGGGATCCACAATGGATGGTTGTCACTGCGAATGTCAGTCTAACTTGTTGGGGAGCTCATTGTCTTTATCGCACAGCGCAGGACCTTTGGAAGCATTCTGGTTCATCAATTATCTGGAGCTCAATGTTTTGCCTGGCTATTCAGACCTTCCTACACCTCCTCAGGGGACGCCCAGTGAGAGTTCTTTTGGACAGTGCGACAGTGGTGACGTATATCAACAGGCAAGGAGGAACGTGCAGTGCTCCTCTTGCCCAGGAGGCTCGTCTGTTGATTCAGTGAGCAGAATGTCATCTTCTTATGATTTCATCAGCCCACATTGTGGGGTCTCTGAATGTTCAAGTGGATTACATTATTTCTTGAATTCCACAACTACCCCCTAGAATTCAATGCGGATCACAGAAAAGAATAAACAGGCAAATCCTACGAATGAACGTTGATACTCATGATGAAAAAAATGGTGCAGTGCATAATCAAAACATAAGACAATATAATGTGACAGTCCCAACAAAAAGCTAGTCTAACTTAGCTTTAAGGTAACATTTTCTTAAAGAAAAGTTTTTAAAAATCTCCAGTGAGTTTTTCTCAAATCTAATGGAAGTGAATTCTTAATAGCTGGTACTTGATACAAGAGACTAGCAGAGAAAATAGTCTTATGTTTTAACCTGCTAGGATTGGGATAATGAAGTTGCAAATTGTCATGAAGACCTCTAGCTTTACTTGTAGTCTGAACCCAGTTTAACAAATAGGCTGGTGCTAAACCATAGATAATTTTATACATCATTATGCAGACTTTAAATTGAATATGGCCTCCACTGGTAACCAGTGGAGGTTCATCAATGGTGGAGAAACTTTGTCGCTTTTTTGAGCAGAAAAAGTTAAACGTGGTGCTGTATTTTGGATAGTTTCAAATTTTTTTATACGATTCCTCTAACAGCCTGCATATATACTATTGCTATAATCCAAAATTGACAGAAGTAAACGTTGGAGAACCAGTCAAAATATGCAAGTATCAGAAGAGTTCATCTGAGCTTTTTCATCAGGAGAATAGGTTTCCCAATAAGTGATTTTCCTTGTAATTCCAGTGTAAGAGAGCCAGATAATATAACACCTAAAACCTTAATATGTTACTCAAAGGAAACATGCTGACTGCTCAATTTCAAACAAATTATTCCATATTTTGTCTAATTGGGCAAGAAGAAGGAATCTTAACCCATGTCTCAAGAAGTTGGATACAGTTGGACAAATTACAAAAAGGCTTTAAAAACAGTTTTGTTCCTGCCAGCATTTGATGACTCTTCCTAGGGCAAGTCTTTGACTGCTTGATCACTGCTGGACTTTGATGTTTGAGCAGATACTTTGTTTTGGTGTATGTCTGTGAAATATGTATTACTAGTAAAAAAGGCCCGTTTCTGTCAGAAATAAAACGGGCGCTAGCAAGGTTTTCCTCGGAGTGTATGTTTGAGAAAGAGAGTGTGTGTGAGAGATGGAGAGTGTGATAGAGAGAGTGTATGTGAGAGACAGAGAGTGAGTGTGTGTGTGCCCCGCCCCTTTATGGTTTGAGTCCCCCCTTCCACCCCACCTCTCTGGTCTCAGGACCCCCCTCACCCCCTCCCTGTAGCCACCCATGTCCAGCGACCCTCCTCTCCCCCTGCCCCCCTTGCAGCCACCCATGTCCAGCGACCCTCCTCTCCCCTGCCCCCCCTGCAGCCACGTGTCCAGCGACCCTCCTCTCCCCTGCCCCCCCTCCAGCCACCCAGGCTGATGTCACACACAGCTGATTCCCAGGCAGGGGAAGGAGTAGGGAAACATGCTGAGCAAGTGGCAGGGAGCGGCGCATCAAACAACGACCCTCCTCTCCCCTGCCCCCCCTGCAGCCACGCATGTCCTGCGACCCTCCTCTCCCCCTGGCCCCCCTGCAGCCACCCATGTCCTGTGACCCTCCTCTCCCCCTGTCCCTCCCTGCAGCCACCCATGTTCAATGACCCGCCTCTCCCTCTGCCCCCCCTCCAGCCACCCGTGTCCAACGACCCTGCTCTCTCACCTTCCCCTTCTTCATTCACCCAGGTTGTGTAACCAATTCTTCGGGGCAGACAGGAAATGTCCCTGCTCCTGCCTGCTCACTGCTGGTGCTGGCGCTGATGCTCCCCAGCTGCTGGATTGCTGTTCAAAATGGCCGCCGAGACTTCCAATGGCGGACTCATGAGACTTCTGCTGAAGTCTTGGAGGCTGCCCTTGTAAGTATCGGTGGCTATTTTGAACAGCGATCCAGCAGCGGGGGAGCACCAGCGCCAACAGCGGGCAGGCAGGACCGGGGATCTTTCCTGCCTGCCCTGAAGAATTGGTTACACAACCTGGGTGGATGAAGGAGGGGCAGGTGAGAGAGCAGGGTCGTTGGACATGGGTGGCTGGAGGGGGGAGCAGGGGGAGAGTAGGGTCACTGGACATGGGTGGCTGCAGGGGGGGCAGGGAGAGCGGAGGGTCGCAGGACATGGGTGGCTGCAGGGGGGGCAGGGGAGAGGAGGGTCGTTGTTTGATGCGCCGCTCCCTGTCACTTGCTCCGCGTGTTTCCCTACTCCTCCCCCTGCCTGGGAATCAGCTGTGAGTGACGTCAGCCTGGCTACGGAGCCTAGCTCAGCAACTCTGAAGGCGCCAAGGACACAGACAGACACAGAACGTTGGTGGTGAGAATTATTATATAGGATTATTATGATTGTGAACTATTTCCCTGCTGTAATTTTAGCTGTCTGAGCAACAGGTAATAAAATCGTTACGTCATCTGTATAACTAAAAACCTTAAAACTAGCAGAACATACCAGGCATAAGGAAGACATCAATACATTAAATAAAGTCAGTGATAAGGGGGAACCCTGCGGGACTCCACAGCTAGCTTGCAATGACTCAGATAGGGTACCTTTAAATCTTACACTATGTCTTGTAAGTGAGGAAACCAGCAAACCAGGATAGTACATTGCTTCCAATACCAAAACTGTCCAAGATGCTCAATATCAGTTGATGTTCCATCAGGCCAGAACGTGCTTGACAGATCAAACTGTAATATAATGGCCTTATGCCCTTTTCCCGAAAGTATTCTGTCTTCTGCTAACAATGTAGCAAGTACTGTCTCTGTACTGAAATACTCCTGTAGCAAATCATGAGTTTCTAAGAAATCATTTCATTGACTTGTCACCAGTCCCTCCATTATTTTCACAAATAGAGAAATTGATGCCACAGCATGTTAATTGGTTACATCTACAATACCAAGTTTAGTATTTTTAACAACTGGAGTCAGAACTGTTTTTCCATTTTTTTTTGGAAACTTGCCTGAAAACAGCTGATGGTTGATCCCACACTAGCAAGTGTTCCAAAAAAGATCCCAGGGCAGTCTTTATTAGATATGGGGTAATGGGAGCTGTCTCCAAAGGTCTTTCACATAATCATGCTGAAGTGGGGAATGTAAGAATATATTAGAAGGATAAACTGCTAATATATAATCAGAGGTACTTGGCTGACAGAACACTACTAAATAGCAATTGTTCTGGAAACGTTTCTAGGGAAAGTGTACCTCTTTTTGTCCTAGATTCTCCTGACTAGCTAGTTGTACCAATGAAAGGAACAATGCCACAAATGGAATTTATTATTATTATTATAAATATAAGATATTGTATGTGGCAAATTGCAAAGCAAGATTACAAAAATAGATTTGTACTACAAAACTAGATTACCAAAATATATGTGTAAAGAAATAAGACTATCCAAGCGATCACACAACTAATCACAATACTAATATCCTGCTGATTATGAGAACTTATACCACTAACATGACTTAAGCAAATTATACACTTAGCAGCTAATAATTCACTGACCACCAGTCCTGACAAACCAGTCTGTCAGTAAAACCGTGGACTAGCTAAACCCTGAACCATATATATAGTAAACCCTATCTTACCCTGCAGTCTGTATTGCAGACTTCCAATGGATGAAGAATTGGATTCTACCATTGAGACTCAAGCTGAAGCCCCAGTGAGTCTTATCTCAGTCCCAGAATAAAGTCCAGGGTCTTTACTCTGTACTGACCACAGTCTTTCAGGTAGTCCTAGTATTGTAGCTGAGCTAACCTTGTCAGTTTGTTACAAGGTGTGCAGTTCACTGGTGTATTTAGAAAATCTGTTTTTTGCTCCTCTGAGTTACCTATCCACCAACAAGTTTCCTGGTCTTCTCCTTTCTCTTCTCTTTCTTCAGTCCAACATTGGCATCTTTCTGGATCAGATGATGCCTGTGGACCAATCACAATGGTATAATTCTGTCCAGTCAAATTCATGGTCATGAAGAGAGACCTTGCAATTAGCAAAGAAACCGTTATCAGATGAGCAAACATCCCTCTTGATTTTCATTAAAAACTTGGAGCCATGGTCTCTGTGAAGTATGCTCCTTCGCTGTTCCCAGGAGATAGCTGGAGGCTAGTTTGCAGTAAACAACAAGTCCTTGGATGAAGTCATTTTCCTTTTGTGAAAAGCTGGTTTCTGATGGTTACAGATGTATTCAGGCCACAGGCTGTACATAAGTAATGCCATACTGGGAAAAGACCAAAGATCCATCAAGCCCAGCATCCTGTCCCCGACAGTGCCCAAACATTTTATACAAGTTATTCCCGAAATTGTGGATTTTTCCCAAGTCCATTTAGTAGCGGTCTATGTACTTGTCCTTTAGGAAACCGGCCAACCCCTTTTTAAGCTCTGCCAAGCTAACCACCTTCACTACGTTCTCTGGCAACGAATTTGAGTTTAATTACGCGTTGGGTGAAGAAACATTTTCTCCTATTTGTTTTAAATGTACTACACTGTAGTTTCATTGCATGCCCCCTAGTCCTAGTATTTTTGGAAAGCGTGAACAGACGCTTCACATCCACCTGTTCCACTCCACTCAGTATTTTATGTACCTCTATCATGTCTCCCCTCAGCCGTCTCTTCTCCAAGCTGAATAGCCCTAGTTTCCTTAGTCTTTCTTCATAGGGAAGTCGTCCCATCCCCGCTATCATTTTTGTCGCCCTTCGCTGCACCTTTTTCAGTTCTACTATATCTTTCTTGAGATGCGGCAACCAGAATTGAACACAATACTCAAGCTGCGGTCGCACCATGGAGCGATATAACGGCATTATAACATCCTCACACCTGTTCTCCATACCTTTCCTAATAATACCCAACATTCTATTCGCTTTCCTAGCCGCAGCAGCACACTGAGCAGAAGGTTTCAGTGTATTATCAACGACGACCCCCAGATCCCTTTCTTGGTCCGTAACTCCTAACGTGGAACCTTGCATGATGTAGTTATAATTTGGGTTCTTTTTTTCCACATGCATCACCTTGCACTTGTTCACATTAAACGTCATCTGCCATTTAACCGCCCAGTCTCGTAAGGTCTTTCTGTAATTTCTCACAATCCTGTCGCGAGTTAACGACTTTGAATAACTTTGTGTCATCAGCAAATTTAATTACCTCGCTGATTACTCCCATCTCTAAATCATTTATAAATATATTAAAAAGCAGCGATCCCAGCACTGACCCCTGGAGAACCCCACTAACTACTCTTCTCCATTCTGAATACTGCCCATTTAACCCCACTCTCTGTTGTTTCCTATCCTTCAACCAGTTTTTAATCCACAATAGGACATTTCCTCCTATCCCATGACCCTCCAATTTCCTCTGTAGCCTTTCATGAGGTACCTTATCAAACACCTTTTGAAAATCCAGATACACAATATCAACCAGCTCCCCTTTGTCCACATGTTTGTTTACTCCTTCAAAGCATTGAAGTAAATTGGTCAGGCAAGATTTCCCCACACTAAAGCTGTGCTGCCTTTCTCTCAGTAATCCATGTCCTTGAATGTGCTCTGTAATTGGTTTTTAATAATAGCCTCTACCATTTTCCACGGCACTGACGTCAGATTCACCAGTCTATAATTTCCCGGATCTCCCCTGGAACCTTTTTTAAAAATCGACATTACATTGGCTACCCTCCAATCTTCCGGTACCACGCCCGATTTTAAGGATAAATTGCATATCACTAACAGAAATTCCGTAAGCTCATTTTTAAGTTCTGTCAGTACTCTAGGATGTATACCATCCAGTCCAGGAGATTTGCTACTCTTCAGTTTGCTGAACTGCCCCATTACGTCCTCCAGGTTTACTGTGAAGTCAGTAAGTTTCTCTGACTCGTCCGCTTGAAATACCATTTCGGACACCGGTATCCCACCCAAATCTTCCTCGGTGAAGACTGAAGCAAATAATTCATTCAATCTCTCCGCTACGTCTTTGTCATCCTTGATCGCCCCTTTTACCCCTCGGTCGTCCAGCAGCCCAACCGATTCTCTTGCCGGCTTCCTGCTTTTAATATACCAGAAAAAAAATTTTACTATGTTTTTTTTGCCTCTAATGCTATCTTTTTTTTCGTAATCCCTCTTGTCCTTCTTTATCTGTGCCTTGCATTTGTTTTGACACTCCTTATGTTGCTTCTTGTTATTTTCAGATGGTTCCTTCTTCCATTTTCTGAAGTCGTTTCTTTTAGCCCTAATAGCTTCCTTCACCTCACTTTTCAACCACGCCGGCTGTCTTTTGGACTTCTGTCTTTCTTTTGTAATTCGCGGAATATGTTTGGCCTGGGCTTCTAGGATGGTACTTTTGAACAGCATCCACACCTGTTGTACAGTTTTTACCATCTCAGTTGCCCCTCTAAGGTTTTTTTTTACCGTTCTTCTCATTCTACCATAGTCTCCTTTTTTAAAGTTAAACGCTAACGTATTTGACTTCCTACGTATAGTTACTTCAAGGTTGATATCAAAACTGATCATATTATGATCACTGTTATCAAGTGGCCCCAGTACCATAACGTCCCTCACTAGATCATGCGCTCCACTAAGGACCAAGTCTAGAATTTTTCCTTCTCTTGTCGGCTCCTGCACCAGCTGCTCCATAAAGCTGTCCTTGATTTCATCAAGGAATTGTACCTCTGTAGCATGTCCCGATGTTACATTTACCCAGTCTATATTTGGGTAATTGAAGTCACCAATTATTATCGCATTGCCCATTGCGTCTTTGATTTCTTTTATCATTTCTGTGTCTACCTGCTCATCCTGGCGAGGCAGACGGTAGTACACTCCTATCACCATCCTTTTCCCTTTTATACATGGAATTTCAACCCACAATGATTCAAAGGTGTGATTTGTGTCCTGCTGAATTTGTAATCTATCTGAGTCAAGGCTCTTGTTAATATTCAGTGCTACCCCTCCACCAGTCCGGTCCAGCCTATCACTACGATATACTTTGTACCTCGGTATGACAGTGTCCCACTGGTTATCCTCCTTCCATCAGGTCTCAGTAATGCCTATTATGTCCAATTTTTTATTTAGTGCAATATATTCCAACTCTCCCATCTTATTTCTTAGACTCCTAGAATTTGCATATAGACATTTCAGAGTATGTTTGTTGTTCCTATTTGCATGATGCTTAGTGCTTGACACTATTGATTTTTCCATCTTTTGTCTTATCTTTAGTTGTAACCTCACTATCCAGAAACCCTATCTTCCCTGTTTGTGAGGTATCCTTGCAAGATACCTTATCCCGAACCATGCGCTGTTGTGCAACTGTCGACCTTTCCCCCATATCTAGTTTAAAAGCTGCTCTACCTCTTTTTTGAATGCCGATGCCAGCAGCCTGGTCCCACCCTGGTTAAGATGGAGCCCATCGTTTCAGAATAGGCTCCCTCTTCCCCAGAATGTTGCCCAGTTCCTAACAAATCTAAAACCCTCCTCCCTGCACCATCGTCTCATCCACGCATTGAGACTCCGGAGCTCTGCCTGCCTCTTGGGGACTGTCCGTGGAATGGGTAGTATTTCAGAAAATGCCACCTTACAGGATCTGATTTTGAGCTTTCTTCCTAAAAGCCTAAATTTGGCTTCCAGAACATCTCCCCAGTTATAAGAAAAAGCTTTAACGAGAAAGAAACGTTTTAAAACACAGGCAGCCTTAGCCACCAAACAAACCAGCCCTTAAGATCCCCATATTAGTTATAAAAGTATTATTCAGGCTTATATAGGCCCCAGACCAGCAAAGGTGAGATAGCAGGTAAATACTCCTACAGGAACACCGACTGTAGACCACATTACATCTGCAAAAAAAGCAAAAGTTCCCAGGTTCATCAGCAGAAGAAGTTTGGTTTGGAGGGGTTAAATGTGTTGCTTCAGGAGTTGCATCAAATTCCAGAGTTTAATTAAACGTTGAGTGAAAAAAATATTTTTGCCTATTTGTTTTAAATTTGCTACTACTACTACTTATCATTTCTATAGCGCTACAAGGCATATGCAGCGCTGTACACCATACACAAAAAGACAGTCCCTGCTCAAAGAGCTTACAATCTAGATAAGACAGGTAAACAGACATAGAGGGGCATAATCGAACGCGAACGCCCATTTGTAAAAACGTCCATCTCCGAGAACGGGTCTGTGAAGGGGCGGGCCGAACTGTATTTTCGAAAAAAATGGACGTCCATCTTTTTTTTCGAAAATACATTGGATTAGGGCGTTTTTTGAGCTGGGCGTTTTTGTTTTTTAGCGATAATCGAAACCGAAGCATCCCAGCTCAAAAACGACCAAATCCAAGGCATTTGGTCGTGGGAGGGGCCAGCATTCGTAGTGCACTGGTCCCCTTGAGATGCCTCTATGCCAGCCTCAAATATCATACCTAGCTCCATGACAGTAGTATGCAGGTCCCCAGAGCAATTTTACTTTAGTTGGTGCTGCGCGGGACCCATGTAGAGAGGAAAAATCGAAAGAAAAAAAAAAACAAGCAAGCAAGTGCAGTCAGGGACGTCCAAATTAAAAGATAGTAAAAGGGGGAATTGAACCAGCAGCCTTTTGATTACAAGCTCAGTGCTCTAGCCAGTGCACCACTGTTTAGACGTCCTTCCCTTTCCATTAAGTCTCTCCAAGTTTCTGTCGGCCAATCACAGCTCATTTAGCTGCCATCTGTGTCAGCTAAACAGCGGTGATTGGCTGACAGAAACTTGGAGGGACTTAATGGAAAGGGAAGGACATCTAAGGACCTGAATAATGTGGCTCACTGGCTAGAGCACTGAGCTTGTAATCAGAAGGTTGCTGGTTCGATTCCCCCTTTTACTATCCTGGTAATTTAGACGTCCCTGACTGCACTTGCTTGTTTTTTTTTTTTCTTCCGATTTTTCCTCTCTGCATGGGTCCCGCACAGCACTAACTAAACTAAAATTACTTCGGGGACCTGCATACTGCTGTCATGGAGCTGGGGATGACATTTAAGGCTGGCTTACAAGTTGGAAAAAAAGTGTTTAACATTCGTTTTTTTTTGGTGGGAGGGGGTTAGTGACCACTGGGGGAGTCAGGGGAGGTCATCCCCGATTCCCTCCGGTGGTCATCTAGTCATTTAGGGCACTTTTTTGGGACCTGTTCGTGAAAAAAACGGGTCCAACAAAAGTGACCTAAATTCTCTCTGAAAACGCCTTTCTTTTTTCCATTATCGGCCGAGCATGCACATCTCTGCTCAGCCGATAACCACGCCTCAGTCCCGCCTTCACCACGCCTCCGACACGCCCCGCTCAACTTTATGCGTTCCCGCGACGGAGTGCAGTTGGAAACGCCCAAAATCGGCTTTCGATTATACCGATTTGGGCACCCACAAGAGAAAGACGTCCATCTCCCGATTTAGGTCGGAATTTGGGCGTTTTTCTCTTTCGAAAATAAGCCTCATAGTAACATAGTAGATGACGGCAGAAAAAGACCTGCATGGTCCATCCAGTCTGCCCAAGACAAACTCATATGTGTATACCTTACCTTGAATTTGTACCTGTCCTTTTCAGGGCACAGACCATATAAGTCTGCCCAGCAGTATTTCCCGCCTCCCAACCACCAGTCCCGCCTCCCATCACCGGCTCTAGTACAGACCGTATGAGTCTGCCCTCCCCTATCCTCGTCTCCCAACCACCAACCTCTCTTCCCCCACCTGCTCCGCCACCCAATTTCAGCTAAGCTTCTGAGGATCCATTCCTTCTGCACAGGATTCCTCTATGCATATCCCACGCATGTTTGAACTCCGTTACCGTTTTCATCTCCACCACCTCCCGCGGGAGGGCATTCCAAGCGTCTACCACCCTCTCCGTGAAAAAATACTTCCTGACATCTTTCCTGAGTCTGCCCCCCTTCAATCTCATTTCATGTCCTCTCGTTCTACCGCCTTCCCATCTCCGGAAAAGATTCGTTTGCGGATTAATACCTTTCAAATATTTGAACGTCTGTATCATATCACCCCTGTTCCTCCTTTCCTCCAGGGTGTACATGTTCAGGTCAGCAAGCCTCTCTTCATACGTCTTGGAATGTAAATCCCATACCATCCTCGTAGCTTTTCTTTGCACCGCTTCCATTTTTTTAACATCCTTCGCAAGATACGGCCTCCAAAACTGAACACAATACTCCAGGTGGGGCCTCACCAACGTCTTATACAGGGGCATTAAAACCTCCTTTCTTCTGCTGGTCACTCCTCTCTCTATACAGCCTAGCAATCTTGTAGCTATGGCCACCGCCTTGTTGCACTGTTTCGTCGCCTTCAGGTCCTCAGATACTATCACCCCAAGATCCCTCTCCCCGTCCGTGCCTATCAGACTCTCCCCGCCTAACACATACGTCTCCCTTGGATTTCTACTCCCTAAGTGCATCACTTTGCATTTCTTCACATTGAATTTTAATTGCCAAACGTTAGACCATTCTTCTAGCTTCTTCAGATCTTTTTTCATGTTTTCCACTCCCTCCGGGGTGTCCACTCTGTTGGAAATCTTGGTGTCATCCGCAAAAAGGCAAACTTTACTTTGTAACCCTTCGGCAATGTCACTCACAAATATATTGAACAGAATCGGCCCCAGCACCGATCCCTGAGGCACTCCACTACTCACCTTTCCCTCCTCCGAGCGAACTCCATTCACCACCACCCTCTGGCGTCTGTCCGTCAACCAGTTCCTAATGCAGTTCACCACTTCGGGTCCTATCTTCACGCCGTCTAGTTTATTTAAGAGCCTCCTGTGGGGAACCGTGTCAAAAGCCTTGCTGAAATCTAAGTAGATGACGTCCATAGCACGTCCTTGATTTAATTCTCCTGTCACCCAGTCAAAGAATTCAATGAGATTCGTTTGGCACGATTTCCCTTTGGTGAAACCATGTTGTCTCGGATCTTGCAACTTATTGGCTTCCAGGAAATTCACTATCCTTTCCTTCAGCATGGCTTCCATTACTTTTCCAATAACCGAAGTGAGGCTTACCGGCCTGTAGTTTCCAGCTTCTTCCCTATCCCCACTTTTGTGAAGAGGGACCACCTCCTCCAATCCCTCGGAACCTCTCCCGTCTCCAAGGATTTATTAAACAAGTCTTTAAGAGGACTCGCCAGAACCTCTCTGAGCTCCCTCAGTATTCTGGGGTGGATCCCGTCCGGCCCCATGGCTTTGTCCACCTTTAGCTTTCCAAGTTGTTGATACACACTCTCTTCTGTGAACGGCGCTCTATCCACCTCATTCTCAGGTGTACTTTTGCCAGTCCCTCTCGGTCCTTCCCCAGGGTTTTCTTCAGTGAAAACAGAACAAAAGTATCTATTTAGCAAATTGGCTTTTTCTTCATCATTTTCTACATAACGTTTTGTTGTACCTTTTAGTCTCACAATTCCCTTTATAGTCTTTCTCCTGTCACTAATATACCTGAAGAAGTTTGGCAGGAACAGAAAGAAAGACAGAAAGAGAGGTTTCCCAGTGCTAATTAAATTGATTAAGCAACAAGCCTTAAAAATTTTAAGACAATGTCAGGTAGGTTTCTCACCTAACGCCAGTCAGTCAATTTGAGAAGTATGGGATTTAGGGGTCAGAATAAACCTGTCCTTTTAGTAGGAGCTTGGTTCAGTCCCAGCACCTGGAAGTTAGAAGTACAAGTGATATGTCCTTTAGTTTGAGTCCAACCCTGCTTGCCCCCAGCTGTGGGGGTGCTTAAGTCCCAATGGGTCAGCTAAGTGCTGCTATCTATCAAGGGAATTCTTTAGCTGAATGGACCAAAATGGTAGTGTCTGATCCAGGACTTTACACTTTATTTTACTTTTTAAAACTGCCCTAGATATTAATAACTTTCCTTTTAAATAAATCTAGATATTGCCAATAATTATAGCAGTGTAGCAGCTATGTAAAAATGCCCCTCCGCTCTATCAGAGTTTGGCAGGAACAGAAAGAAAGAAAGAAAGACAGAAAGAGAGGTTTCCCATTGCTAATTAAATTGATTAAGCAACAAGCCTTAAAAATTTTAAGACAATGTCAGGTAGGTTTCTCACCTAACGCCAGTCAGTCAATTTGAGAAGTATGGGATTTAGGGGTCAGAATAAACCTGTCCTTTTAGTAGGAGCTTGGTTCAGTCCCAGCACCTGGGAATAAAGAGGTGAGGATAAAAGGACAGGGCAAGTGAGTTAGGAGTCAAACGCAGTGGTAAAGAGGTGGGCTTTGAGTTTGGACTTGAAAACGGCCAAAGACAGAGCTAGACGTACAGGCTCGGGAAGTCTATTCTAGGCTTGAGGTGCAGCAAGATAAAAGGAACGGAGTCTTGAATTAGCAGTAGAGGAGAAGGGGACAGATAAGAGAGATTATCTACAGAACGTACAGAATTTACTATTTTGTAGCTTCATTGTGTGCCTCCCTAGCCCTAGTATTTTTGGAAAGAGTACAGAAACGATTCACGTCTAGCCATTCCACTCCACTCATTATTTTATAGACCTCTATTATGTCTCCCCTCAGCCGTCCTTTCTCCAAGCTGAAGAGCCCTAGCTGCTTTAGCCTTTAAGTACATAAGTATTGCCACACTGGGACAGATCAAAGGCCCATCAAGCCCAGCATCCTGTTTCCAACAGTGGCCAATCCAGGTCACAAATACCTGGAAGATCCCGAAAAAGTTCAATATATTTTATGCTGATCATCCCAGAAATAAGCAGTGAATTTTCCCCAAGTCAATTTAATAATGGTCTATGGACTTTTCCTTTAGGAAGCCGTCCAGACCTTTTTTTAAAACCCCACTAAGCTAACCACCTTTATCACATTCTCTGGCAACGGAGTTTAATTACACGTTAAGTGAAGAAAAACTTTCTCCAGTTCGTATTAAATGTACTACTTTGTAGCTTCATCACATGCCCCCTAGTCCTAGTATTTTTGGAAAGAGTAAACAAACGATTCACATCTACCCATTCCACTCCACTCATTATTTTATAGACCTCTATCATATCTCCCCTCAACCATCTTTTCTCCAAGCTGAAGAGCCCTAGGCACTTCAGCCTTTCCTCATAGGGAAGTTGTCCTATCCCCTTTATTTTTGTTGCCCTTCTCTGTACCTTTTCTAATTCCACTATATCTTTTTGAGATGCAGTGACTAGAATTGAACACAATATTTGAGGTGTGGTCGCACCATGGACCAATACAGAGGCATTATAACGTCTTCACTTTTGTTTTCCATTCCTTTCCTAATAATACCTAACATTCTATTTGCTTTCTTAGCCACTGTATCACACTGAGCAGAGGGTTTCAACGTATCTTCAACAACAACGTTGAGATTCCTTTCTTGGTCGGTGACTCCTAACGTGGAACCTTGCATTACCTAGTTATAATTAGGGTTCCTCTTTCCCCCACATGCATCACTTTGCACTTGCTTACATTAAACGTCATCTGCCATTTAGACTCCCTGTCTCCCTGTCTTGTAAGGTCCTCTTGTAATTTTTCACAATCCTATTGTGATTTAACAACTTTGAATAACTTTTTGTCATCAACAAATTTAGTTACCTCACTAGTTACTCCCATCTCTAGATCATTTATAAATATGTTAAAAAGCAGTGGTCCCAGCACAAATCCCTGGGCAACCCTACTATATACCCTTCTTCATTGAGAATACTGACCATTTAACCCTACTCTCTGTTTTCTATCCTTTAACCAGTTTTTCCTCGTAGGGAAGTCGTCTCATCCCCTTTATAATTTTCATCGCCCTTCTCTGTACCTTTTCTAATTCCACTATATTTTTTTGAGATGCAGTGACAAGAATTGCACACAGTATTAGAGGTGCAGTCATACCATGGAGCAATACAAAAGCATTATAACTTTTATTTATTTAGGGCCCTGTTTACTAAGTTGCATTAAAGGCGCGTCAACCTTTTTAACGCACGTTAACTGTGTATGCGCCTACAATATTCCTATAGGTTCCAAGGTTAGCACTCTCGCTAATTGTAGGCGCGTTAAAAATGCTAACGTGCTTTAGTAAACAGGGCCCTTAATCTCTTCTATACCATACAATCCAAATGTTCTCGACAGTTTACAATTTACACACACAATAAACAATTTACAAACTTTTAAACATAATTTAAAAAAATAAAACTAAAAATATAACAAAATACGGGGGGGCGTGGCAAGATGGCATCATAGCTTGCTCTATGAGCAATTCGGTTGTTTGCTGGCAATTCCTCTAACTTTTTTCTTTTGATGCCTCACACAAAAAGGAAGGGAACAAGGAATGGACAACCGCCGATGTCCCTAACATCGTCTCCAATTCAGCAAACGCTCGACCGCTACATGAGAAGCTCGTTGTTGGAAACCGGCTTAGCGAGCCCCACGTTGACTGATGGCGGAGGAGCGTTGCCATCCTTGGGGCTGGATACCACCTTATTGCCTCCGGAGCTGAACCCACCTCCTTGTCCTGCGAGATCCAGGGTAGAGTCAGTAGGCCAGGCTGGAACTGAAGATGTTAACAGTACAGACCTACTTGGCGGTTTCCTCTGTGGACATGCAGAGAAAAACAGCTCGGAGCAAGAGACTCCTCAGGAGGTTACAATGGTGGCTATTTGGAAAGTGGTCCAGAATTTAACCGTTGAAGTGGCTAAATCACCCAGAGAAATGTCTACAATAATGAGTAAACTGACAATAATTTCTGAATCTCTCGATAAGGTTAAAAGTGAATCTACAAACCAGATTCTTCAGGTAAAAGAAGATGTTAACAATGTGAAATTTACAGTGGATATTTTAGTCAAGGATAAAGTATTGACATGCCGCAAAATAGAACAAATAGAGAATTTTAATCGATGTCTCACACTTAGATTACTGAATTTTCCCAAATCACTAGGATTGACACCTTATGATTTCTTCAAAAAATATCTACAAGAAATATTGAAATTATCTCCAACAGATATTCCTCCATGTAATAAAATTTATTATTTACCAATTTCCCCGAAATGAGGAAGTGAATATACCGTCCTCACGAAGAATTGGACCAGATATACAAAATTTAACAGCATTTTTAGAAGAATGAATGACTGAAATATCAACTAGAGGGACTTTGATAGTATCCTTTGTCTTTGAACAAGACTTAAATATGATTATGAAGTTATACTTCAAATATTCCTCAGCTTTATTTTGTGGTCAAAAAATTTGGATATACCCTGATGTGACTAAAACAACACAACAGAAAAGAAAACAATTTTTTACCTTAAGAAGCAAGGAGCTATAGGAGCAACTTTTACATTAGTTTACCCTTGTAAATGCTTGATTCGTTTGCTGGGGATTAAATATGTATTTTTTGAACCAAATCAACTACGGATTTTTCTGGGCTCGAAAAAGCCATCTAGCTGACTGATTGAAACATCTGAAACAGCTATAAATTAATGATAATGGAAAAGAGAACAGGACTAGGCCAATTTGGACTTTAACTATTTTTGTTTTTCCTCATTTGTAATCTCAAGTTTTCTAAACCACTCCCCCAGACAACTGTCTCTTTTGTGGTCTGATGAAGAGTTAATAATGTTACTACTTGTAATTTTTTCTTTTTCTTCTTATATATTAATTCCTCTGTATTGCCTAACAAACTTTTATTTGTTTGTAAAAATTTAAATTCAATAAATAAATAATTTGAAAAAAATATATATATAACAAAATACCCACTACTAAAATCTTCTTCCATTCTTAGGCTCCATAAGCCTGCATAAAAAGATAGACTTTCAACTCTTTCTTTTTTTTTTTTTTTTTTTTTTTTTTATTTATATGTTTATTCATTTACATATATCATTAAACAAGAATAAATACTTGTCAAGAAATAACTATGCTGTTCATTCTCAAACAAAAAGAAATTAATTATTTTAACACAAGTACCTACAGCAAGTTAATTAAAGTCCACATTACAGAGATTCAAAATTTACGATAGGAATAAAGGAAACACAATTTAAGGAAAATCACATTAGATCGGTTACTCATAAAAGATACCCTTTTTTTTTATTTCTAAACCTAGTACTAAGATCTAATTATTCCCCTGCCCTTTTGCGACCAGAAAAGATGATAGCTGAGAAGGGTCATAGAATACATACTTATTAGATTCATACTTTATTAGGCATTTGCAGGGGTACTTTAAAAAGAATGTTGCCCCTATCTGAAGTACAGCAGGTCTCATAAGTAAAAATCTCTGACGGCGTTTTTGAGTTTCCTTAGTGACATCTGGGAAGAGTTGGACCTTCAAACCAAGAAATGTTTATCTTTGTTTTGGAAGAAAAGCCTCATCAACCAGTTTTTATCCGGTGATAAGGCTACAGTGGCAATTAAAGTAGCAGGGCTTACCAATTCAGTATCTGAGGATTCTAGAATCCTCGAGATATCTAGGACATTTGTTTGAGATACTTGGTTTTTTGGGGGCAAATAATATGTTTGTGTAAATGGAGGAACCATTTCTTTAGAAACACCTAGAATCTCTATAATATATTTCCTAAGCATTTCTCTTGGTAAGACCCCCATACTTTTAGGAAAATTTAAAAAACGGATATTATTATTCCTAGTTACATTCTCCAGAAATTCAGTTCGCCTCCTTAGAGTATACTCTTTCTTAAACTATGCTATTTCTTGCAGTTTTCTTAGCCTTAATGGTAAACCATTCCATAACATAGGGCCTTCAATGTAAAATATTGATGTTCTATTATACTCTTGCAATCTTATTACATGATGTGATGGTACATCTAAAGAAATTTGCTGTGCAGATCTCAATGATCTTGAAGGTTGGTAAACACTCAGTTTTGTAGCTAATGCCTCGATACCTGGCCAGTCAAAATCTTAAACACAAAATCTTAAATACGAAATTCAATTGGCAACCTAAAGATCTCAGTATAGGTGTAACATGCTCATATTTACCTACATTTCCCAAAATTATGGCCATTGAATTTTGTGCAATCTGTAAAGCTTTAATCTGCAATTTAAGCAAACCAAGTAACAAACTACTATAATAATCAAAACATGGCATGACATAACTTTGAATCACTGTTCTTAAGTTTGTTTGGGTTTAGCAGTTTCTTTAAATGTCTTAGCAACCGTAATTAAAAAAAAAAACACTTTTACAACTTTATATGCTGTTTCATATTCAAACTTGAACTCACTTTGACACCTATATCCCTTAAATGTCTTTCAGTCTCTATTGATAAACCTTTGAACTGAAAAGAATCTGGAATATCCACAGAGAAAATAACACTAATATCTTTGTCTTAATTAAATTTCAAACAATTTGCTATCATCCAACACATCACAGTTTCTAAAATCATTGTTTTTCAAGAGCTTTCTGAAAAGAACTATCAATTGGAAGTATAAATTGGATGTCATCAGCATAAAGCTTGAAATTTAAATCCAAACATTGCAATAATTGACATAATAGAAATAAAAATATATTGAAAGGTACTGCTGATAAACAAGAACCTTGTGGTACTCCAGTATCCAAATGCTTCTATTCCTACATGTTTTCACCAAGAAATTTTTACGTTCTATAAAAGAGGCAAATCACTGCAGCACTTTATTTCTAATCCTTTTTGAATACAATCTGTTTAATAAGATTGAATGATTACTTGTATGAAATGTGGCAGAAATATCCAATGTCACCCTCTCGAAAACATGTCTGAACATCAAATAACGACAACAGCAATGCTTCTGTGTCATGATTTGACCTAAAGGCAAATTGACATCCAAGATGTTATGAGTTATTAAAAATCAACTAAACCATATAAACTATTCTTTCAATTACTTTTGCCAAAAAAAGGCAAATTAAATATTGGTCTAAAATTATCTACATTATCCTTACTACTCTTTTTTTTATTTCAAAAGAGGTCTAACTACTGCATTTTTTAACTCAACTGGCATGCATCCAATGCCTAAATCACTATCATTACAAAAGTAGGAGCTACCAGATCTTTCATAGCTTTCAACACCACAGGTTGACAAATATCCTCATTTTTGTTTTCCACTCCTTTTCTAATAATACCTAACATTCTATTTGCTTTCTTAGTAGCTGCTGCACACTGAGCAGAGGGCTTCAACGTATCATCAACGATGACACCTAGATCCCTTTCCTGGTCGGTGACTCCTAATGTGAAATCTTGCATCACATAGCTATAGTTTGTGTTCCTCTTTCCTGCATGCATCACTTTGCACTTGCTCACATTAATAGTCATCTGCCATTTGGGTGCTCAGTCTCCCAGTCTTGTAAGGTCTTCTTGCAATTTTTCACAATCGTCTTGAAATTTAACAACTTTGAATAACTTTGTGTCATCAGCAAATTTTATTACTTCACTAGTTATTCCCATATCTACATCATTTATAAATATGTTAAAAAGCAGCAGTCCCAGCAAAGACCCCTGGGGAACCCCACTATCTACCCTTCTCCATTGAGAATACTGACCAATTAACCCTACTCTCTGTTTTTTTTTTTTATCTTTTAACCAGTTTTTTGTTTTTATTTTTTTTATTTATAATTTCAAATAGTTATACAAGACAACCTTGCACAAGTAATACAGAGATACTATAACATTATTGAGAAAGAAGAACATCTCTTATAAAGAAAATGTATCCCCATTCTTAGACCACAAAATAAAAGAGTGGGGGGAGTCAATTAAGTTGAGGAGAAATTTTAACTTATTTGTTCACTGTAGAAATTAGGACCTGGACAAGGCCATAGATAATATACAACTACAACTGTACCCTAAACCCCAAAAGTCATTTGGCAATTTTCTTTAAGTCAATAAAGCTTTTCACTTATTCCGGTTCATAGAAAATATACTTATTATCCAGATGTTTTATCAGGCATTTGCACGGGTAAGCCAGCAAAAAACTGGATCCTAATGCCTTAACTTCTTCTCTCAGTACAAAAAAATGTCTTCGTTTGTCCTGGGTTGATCTCGTAACATCAGGATATATCCAAATTTGAGCACCTAGAAATAATTTTTGAGCATTCTTAAAGTACAGTTTCATAAGTGAATTTAAATCTTGCTCAAACACAAAGGAAATCAGCAAAGTGAAACAAGCTTGGATATCAGTCAATGATTTTTCTAGAAATGCTGTCAGATCTTGCAATCCAGACACTTGTAACTCTTGATCTTCTGATTTTCTCTGTTCCTCCTCCTCCTTTTTTTGCGGTATTGGAAGATAATATATTTTGTTAATTGGAGGAATAAGATCAAAGGCGTAATTGAGAACTTCAGATAAATATTTTTTAAACAGTTCCAAAGCATTTAGTTCTAGCATTTTGGAAAGTTCAATACTCTCAAATTGAGACGCTTGTTAACGTTTTCAATCTCATTGATTTTGTTGTGTAGAATAGTCTTATCTTTAATCAGGTACTCAGTAGTATTTTTTAAAGATGTAATTTCTTGTTGAAAAAAAGCATTTTGGCTACTAGTGTCTTGCTTTATTTTCTCAATTGAATTATTCAAAAGTCTTTTATCCAGTTTTTAATCCACAATAGAACACTACCTCCTATCCTATGACACTCCAGTTTTCTTTGGAGTCTTTCATGAGATACTTTGTCAAATGCCTTTTGAAAATCCAGATAAACAATATCAACCAGATCACCTTTAATCCTACCCTCTCTTTTCTATCCATCAACCAATTCTAATCCACAACAGAACATTGCCTCCTATCTCATGTTCTCTAGTTCTTCCATGTCACCATCTCTGGAAATGATATGTATGCATATTCATGCCTTTCAAGTATTTAAATGTTTGTGGGACCAGCCTGCTGGCGTCGGCATTTAAAAAGGAGATAGAGCAGCTTTTAAACTAGAAATGGGGGGAAGGCCGACAGTCGCTCAAAAGCGCATGGTTCGTGAAAAGGTATCTTGCAAAGATACCTCACAAAACAGGGAAGATAGGGTTTCTGGATAGTGACGTTGCACAACAGACCGTGTTAGGCCAGGTGCCCTTAAATACAACTAAAGATCAGACAAAAGATGGGAAATCAATAGTGTCAGGTACTAAGCATCATGCAAATAGGAACAACAAACATACTCTGAAATGTCTATATGCAAATGCTAGGAGTCTAAGAAATAAGATGGGAGAGTTGGAATATATTGCACTAAATGAAAAATTGGATATAATAGGCATTACTGAGACCTGGTGGAAGGAGGATAACCAGTGGGACACTGTCATACCGGGGTACAAAGTATATCGTAATGATAGGGTGGACCGGACTGGTGGAGGGGTAGCATTGTATATTAACGAGAGCCTTGACTCAGATAGATTACAAAGTCAGCAGGACACTAATCACACCTTTGAATCATTGTGGGTTGAAATTCCATGTATAAAAGGGAAAAAACGGTGATAGGAGTGTACTACCGTCCGCCTCGCCAGGATGAGCGGGTAGACGCAGAAATGATAAAAGAAATCAGAGACGCGAACAAAGTGGGCAATGTGATAATAATGGGTGACTTCAATTATCCAAATATAGACTGGGTAAATGTAACATCGGGACACGCTACAGAGGTACAATTCCTTGATGAAATCAAGGACAGCTTTATGGAGCAGCTGGTGCAGGAGCTAACGAGAGAAGGAAAAATTCTAGACTTGGTCCTTAGTGGAGCGCATGATCTGGTGAGGGACGTTATGGTACTGGGGCCGCTTGATAACAGTGATCATAATATGATCAGTTTTGATATCGACCTTGAAGTAACTGTACACAGAAAGTCAAATACGTTAGCGTTAACTTTAAAAAAGGAGACTATGATAAAATGAGAAGAACGGTAAAAAAAAAACTTAGGGGGGCAACTGAGAGAGTAAAAACTGTACAGCAGGCGTGGATGCTGTTCAAAACTACCATCCTGGAGGCCCAGGCCATACATATTCCGCAAATTAGAAAAGAAAGACGGAAATCCAAAAGACAGCCGGCCTGGTTGAAAAGTGAGGTGAAGGAAGCTATTAGGGCTAAAAGAAACGCCTTCAGAAAATGGAAGAAGGAACCGTCTGAAAATAACAAGAAGCAGCATAAGGAGTGTCAAAGCAAATGCAAGGTGCAGATAAAGAAGGCCAAGAGGGATTACGAAAAAAAGATAGCATTAGAGGCAAAAAAACATAGTAAAAAAATTTTTCGGTATATTAAAAGCAGGAAGCCGGCAAAAGAATCTGTTGGGCCGCTGGATGACCGAGGGGTAAAAGGGGCGATCAAGGAAGACAAAGACGTAGCGGAGAGACTGAATGAATTCTTTGCTTCGATCTTCACCGAGGAAGATTTGGGTGGGATACCGGTGTCGGAAATGGTATTTCAAGCGGACGAGTCGGAGAAACTTACTGACATCATGGTAAACCTGGAGGACATAATGGGGCAGTTCAGCAAACTGAAGAGTAGCAAATTTCCTGGACCGGATGGTATTCATCCTAGAGTACTGATAGAACTGAAAAATGAGCTTGCGGCGCTACTGCTAGTGATATGCAACTTATCCTTAAAATCGAGCATGGTACCGGAAGATTGGAGGGTGGCCAATGTAACGCCGATTTTCAAAAAAGGCTCCAGGGGAGATCCGGGAAATTATAGACCGGTGAGTCTGACGTCAGTGCCGGGGAAAATGGTAGAGGCTATTATTAAAAACAAAATTACAGAGCACATCCGAGGACATGGATTACTAAGACCAAGTCAGCACGTCTTTTGTGTGGGGAAATCTTGCCTGACCAATTTACTTCAATTCTTTGAAGGAGTAAACAAACATGTGGACAAAGGGGAGCCGGTTGATATTGTGTATCTGGATTTTCAAAAGGCGTTTGACAAGGTACCTCATGAAAGGCTACAGAGGAAATTGGAGGGTCATGGGATAGGAGGAAATGTCCTATTGTGGATTAAAAACTGGTTGAAGGATAGGAAACAGAGAGTGGGATTAAATGGGCAGTATTCACAATGGAGAAGGGTAGTTAGTGGGGTTCCTCAGGGGTCTGTGCTAGGACCGCTGCTTTTTAATATATTTATAAATGATTTAGAGATGGGAGTAACTAGCGAGGTAATTAAATTTGCTGATGACACAAAGTTATTCAAAGTTGTTAAATCGCGACAGGACTGTGAAAAATTACAAGAGGACCTTACGAGACTGGGAGACTGGGCGGCTAAATGGCAGATGACGTTTACTGTGAGCAAGTGCAAGGTGATGCATGTGGGAAAAAAGAACCCGAATTATAGCTACATCATGCAAGGTTCCACGTTAGGAGTTACGGACCAAGAAAGGGATCTGGGTGTCGTCATCGATAATACACTGAAACCTTCTGCTCAGTGTGCTGCTGCGGCTAGGAAAGCGAATAGAATGTTGGGTATTATTAGGAAAGGTATGGAAAACAGGTGTGAGGATGTTATAATGCCATTGTATCGCTCCATGGTGTGACCGCACCTTGAGTATTGTGTTCAATTCTGGTCGCCGCATCTCAAGAAAGATATAGTAGAATTGGAAAAGGTGCAGCGAAGGGCGACTAAAATGATAGCGGGGATGGGACGACTTCCCTGTGAAGAAAGATTAAGGAGGCTAGGGCTATTCAGCTTGGAGAAGAGACGGCTGAGGGGAGACATGATAGAGGTATATAAAATAATGAGTGGAGTGGAACAGGTGGATGTGAAGCATCTATTCACGCTTTCCAAAAATACTAGGACTAGGGGGCATGCGATGAAACTACAGTGTAGTAAATTTAAAACAAATCGGAGACAATTTTTCTTCACCCAACGTATAATTAAACTCTGGAATTCGTTGCCGGAGAAGGTGGTGAAGGCGGTTATCTTAGCAGATTTTAAAAAGGGGTTGGACGGTTTCCTAAAGGACAAGTCCATAAACCGCTACTAAATGGACTTGGGAAAAATCCACAATTCCGGGAATAACATGTATATAATGTTTGTATGTTTGGGAAGCTTGCCAGGTGCCCTTGGCCTGGATTGGCCGCTGTCGTGGACAGGATGCTGGGCTCGATGGACCCTTGGTCTTTTCCCAGTATGGCATTACTTATGTACTTATGTATCATGTCTCCCCCATCCCTCCTGGGTATACATATTCATGTCCTGGTCTCTTCCCATATGTCGTTTGATGCAAACTCCATACCATTTTTGTTGCTTTTCTGTAAGTATTTTTTTTTTTTTTTTTTTTTTTAAATCATTTATTTATAATTTTTTCATTTTACAAGGATCACTTGCAAAACAGTAAAACAGAGATGATTGTACATTAAAACAATATTTGAAGAAAACAATCTCAACAAGATAAATGGATTTTGTACAATCTTTCTCTTTCTTAGACCACAAAATAAATAGGGAGAGTGAAACAAGACAAGGAGATCAATTTAAGCAACAGCAAACAAAGAAAACGTGGTATTAACCCGATTATCCCCAGTTATTATTTATCTAAATCATTTTTCCACATTGATCATCTGGTTGGTTTCTTCAAGACCATAACGGTGCATAGTCCATCAATTTCATTGGAAACATACTTATTGTCCAATATTAGTGAAAGTAATACACCTGATTTCATTTTTTTTCCCTTTTAAAACCAGAAATTGTTTAACAATACAAACCCTTGAATCTCCAATCCAATTCCCGCTGATTAAAGTAATCCCAGTTTCACAGGCTTCACTCCTTTTGAATTAATATATTAAGAGGAATCATTTCAGAGGAAAAAAAAAACATTAGGAGTCATACCTGGAACTCTGGGAAAACAACAATCTCGATATTAATCATCTACAACAATATTCATTTTGTTCAAATTTTTTCTGGTCTTATTATCATTTTCAAATCTTAACCGTTTCTACTTCAGTAGAACTTCATTTGCTGTATATTCTCAAATGATTCGATTAGATTATCCATGTGGCTCATTAACAAGACTATATCTGAAGCAAAGTCATTCTCTACCACCGTCAGGTCCTGGAGCACCCTCCAGATGACATTCAATGCAACCTCCACGGGAGCCAAAAACTCCAAGCTGATAACTCTTAAGGGTTTAGGAGTAGCACCGCCGACACGGGTTCAGCTGTAAACGACTTCCGTTTCAGCATACACTCCTGACTCACTCCTCCACCCCTTTGGACATGGTGGTTAAATGATTTTTGAGCGATGAAGTTGTTTCCAGGTCCAAGAGCATCGACGCTCCTTCGTCGGTGCTAATCAAAGGACTCATCAACCCAGTCATCTATGGGCAGCTCGTCATACAGCGGTCCCACACTTGCTGCACAGGGGACAAAACGCTGGTCATCGGCGGCTGACCCCCCATTGTCCCCTTCCTCTGTTAAGGCAACTGCAATGCAGAGAGGAAATTTCAAGTGAACAAAAACTGAACTTCAGAGGACAGCTGGGCCGTTGAGTGTACGAGCTTCAGGTCACCATCTTTCCCCTCTCCCTAATTTGGGACACTCTTTGTCTGGTTTCTCCTCAGAGGCCTGTCTGATATGGGTAACCCTTCAGCATAGCCCTCTGAGTCATTGAAACACGGAAGCCCCTCCACCACTTACAAGGTGGTGTCCCTTCGGAGGGGTCTGTAAGTATTTTTTATGTCCTTAATGAGATATAGTACTCCAAGTGGGGCCTCACCAATGACTTGTATAGAGGAATTAGCATTTCTTTTCTTTTCCTTCTCTATGTAGCCCAGCACCTTTCTGGGGCTGGCTACCACCTTGTCACATTGTTTCACCACCAGACACTATCACCCCAAAGTCTCTCTCCTTAACTGTGCTTATCAGTCTCTCACCCTCTATCTCGTATGTCTCCTTTGGATTTCTACACTGCAATTTTGTGTGCACATTTTCATGCTTAGCGTGCAAAATTGTGCATGCAAGTTATAGAATATTATCAGTTATGTGTGTAACTTAATTGGCTAATCAGATGTGAAGTAAAACTAGCAATTAATAATCTGCAATTATTGGAACCAATTGGCACTAAGTGGCCCTAATTTGCAGTTGCATGTGAAATTGCACTTAGGTGCAGACATTATAGAGTAACACCTGTGCATAACTGCGAAAGGGGCACAGACATGGGAGAGATGAGTTTCATGCAGACCTTTTAGAATATTGTCAGTTACATACCTGATTGACAGCATTTAGGCGCCAGCATTTACACCAGCCCTTTCCATGTGGTTGTGCCTCAAGTTAGTGTGTAAGTGCCATTACACTAGTGTTCTATAATGACAATTATGCATGTCATTGCCGATATAGAATTCATGCTTAGTGCACATCATCCAAGCGTCTAACTTTATCTGACCTTTATAAAACATCCTTAATGTACAGAAAAAAATATTACATGGTTAAAATGGAAATAATATACAGTACAGTTAATTAGAGATTCTGTGCAAGTACAAAAAAAAGTGTTTTCATTTCACAGATGCTATAGCTTTTTACCTTTTCTGGTGAAATTAAATATTTCCTTGTCATCAGAGCAGATGAATCCAGAAACAGAACACAAATTGAACTGTGTTATATTAGACAGCTTTAGTCCTGTCAGTCAGTATTCTGTATCTCTAGCAAGCTGTGAACAGCTTTCCATTTGTGTCTGATCTCTGCTGTTTCATGCTCCTGTTCCTTCTGGTTTACTTGAGCCTGGTGTATTAGGCTTGGCTGGTGCCTCCTGGGATACATCTGGTGGCTCCAGGTCCCTCCCCTTCCCCCTAGTGGCTGCAAACTTCTCCGGCCTCACTTTCCAAAAAAAAAAAAAACAAATCAGCAGCAAGGTAAACCAGCAAGAAAACCTCTCTGGGGCTAAACATCCAGTTTGTTTTCCACATTAAGAGTCTGTGGCAGCATCTGCACAGTAGGGTTTGAGAAACACTGAAATCCAGCCTGGCTACCTATTTCCCTGCTAAAAGGACCCGACAGCTCTTTCCTGCTCTTAGCACAGTGTGAGTATCCCTTTACATTTTTTATTTGTCAGCTCCCCCATTTCTTCGGTTTGCTTTCATTTTTGTAGTGGCTCTGCTGGCTTCGATCTCAACGCAGTAGAGAGGTTTTGATGCTGTGGGAGCATTTCAGGGGGAGGGGGGCTCCTTGGCGCAAGATACGGGGGACATTG
This sequence comes from Microcaecilia unicolor, assembly GCF_901765095.1. NCBI lineage: Eukaryota > Metazoa > Chordata > Amphibia > Gymnophiona > Siphonopidae > Microcaecilia > Microcaecilia unicolor. Next base: position 231,470,148 of record NC_044036.1, read on the forward strand.
CAGATTCCTGTGCTCTCCATGTTGACTCTGCGGCAGCTCCTGTAACGGCCATTTTGGACTCTTACAGTTCTGCTTCTCTGGGTGACGTGGCTGCTCTCTTTGCCTCCGTGGGTCTGCAGAGGATGTCAGCTGCGTCTTCTCTTTCTTCGATTCTGGAGTCTTCTCACCCACCATCTCAAGAACCATGTACACCCGAGTTTGTTTTGTTAATGCACTATTCATACTTAATGAAGAGGTCCTTCCCTATTCCTTCTCCTCAGCAGAGCACTAGTCTCCAGGCTGTTTTCTCCATGAAGAGGAAGAAGGTGGACCTGGTGCCTGAAATGGACCCTGCTTCCCCTCCTTAACCCCTATGTTGGAAGGGGGTCTATCGGGGCTGTCTGTTTCTTCGCCGCAGCCTGACACTGTAGAGGAGGGGGAATTGCCCCTGGATGAGGTGGATGATCCTGCTGCCGTGATGGTCTTTCACAGAGAAGAACTTCTCTCCTTTATTACCAAGGCTCCGGAGTTTCTGAATATTTTGGTTCCCGCTCCTCCTCTTACATTGGCCTCCAACCCATTGATGGCTAGTACCAAAAAACCTCCACACTCATTCCCAATGCATGAGATCATATCGGAGCTCATTTCTGTGCAGTGTGAAATGCTGGACACGGGGCTTAAAGTGGCCAGGGCTATGGGTAGGTTATACCCCATATTCCCCAAGGAGGTGGAATGGTTGAAGCTTCTGAAGGTGGATTCACTGGTGGTGGCAGTCACTAGAAAGACTACGCTTCTGGTAGAAGGCAGCATTGTCCTGAAGGACGCCCAAGAGAAGAAATTGGAGTTGGCTCTCAAGCTTTCCTTTGAGATTTTGGATTTGTCTCTTCAGGCCTCTATATGCAATGTCTATCCTGTGTGGGCTTGTTTGGCCTGGGTGCAACAAGCTTCAGATTTGGTGGCAGATGTTGAGAGTGTTCCTTTTCAGGACTTTCTGGCCCTTGAGACAGGGTTGGCATATTTGGTGGATTCCTTATATGATTTGTGGTTCCCAACAATCTCTCTTCTCCTTTCTTCAAACATTCAGCTTTCGGCTGAGGCGTTGGCTACTTATTTTGCATCAAAAGTGAATACTATTTACCATTCATTTGATGGTGATTCTGCTAAATTTTATGACTTGTTAAAATTTACACTAGATTTGCACTCCAGCAGAGAGGCTTTGGGTCACTTTTGACTCTGTTTCTGGAGGAGTAGTCTAGTGGTTAGTGCAGTGGGCTTTGATCCTGGGGAACTGAGTTTGATTCCCACTGCAGCTCCTTGTGACTCTGGGCAAGTCAGTTAACCCTCCATTGCCCCTGGTACAAAATAAGTACCTGAATATATGTAAACTGCTTTGAATGTAGTTGCAAAAAACCTGGCGGTATATCAAGTCCCATTTCCCTTTCCCTTCCCTCTACTTTGTTTCCACTGATAAATAGGTTATCTTCTTCTAATTGTTATTTAGATAAGTTACCTTCTTTTTTTTATTGAAGGATCCTTCATCTGAATTAACAGTATCCTGGCTTTTGTTTTGTTTTGTTTTTTTTGCGATATGGGTAATATTGTGTTAACCCCAATTCCAAAACAGGTAAATCACGATTTTCTCATCTTTCTAATTTTAGACCTATCGCCAATGTCCCATTTTTAACTACATTTTTTTGAATTTGTTGTTGCCTCTCAAGTAGCCAATTATATTGAGAAATTCAACTTACTTCATGATTCTCAACATGGGTTTAGATCTTTCCATAGTACCAAGACTCTGTTGTTATCTTTGACCTCTGAGGTTAAACGGGTTCTGGGTCAGTGCGGTGAAATGGTGCTTTTGCAATTTGACATTTCTGTTGCCTTCGATACAGTGAACCATGAACTATTATTAAATTTGCTATCTAGTTTTGAATTAGTGGACTCAGTATTTTGCTGGTTCAAATAATTTTTTATACATAGACAGTATACTGTATTGAAGGATGATAACTTTTCAACCCCTTGGATTTCAGCACGTGGTGTGCCCCAGGGTTCTCCTATTCCCCTCTTTTGTATAACTTTTGTATGAGCACCCTAGGATGGTTATCCTTAGGGTTTGATGCATGGTTGTGGTCTTATACTGATGTTATTTTTCTTCTAGTTCCTGTGGACCAAATTTGTGGTTCTTTTTCCTCTAAGTTAAATATCTGTATTAAGAAGATTGCAGTGTGATCTAGAGCTATACAACTTAAATTGAATGTGGACATAATGAAGATTCTGTGGTTTAGATCATTCTAACATTCCACAAGCTATTATGTTAGATAATGGACATACTCTGTTGGTTGACAGAGTCCAGAGTTTCAGGTACTACTACTACTACTACTTATCATTTCTATAGCGCTACAAGGCATGCGCAGCGCTGTACACCATACACAAAAAGACAGTCCCTGCTCAAAGAGCTTACAATCTAGATAAGACAGGTAAACAGAACAATAAGGGTAAAGGAATAAGGCGAGAGGTGCAGCAAGATAAAAGGGACGGAATCTGGAATTAGTATGATTCTTGATGCTTCGTTATCCATGTAACCTCGGCTAAAAAAAAAAAGTAATTCGTAAAGCGTATTTAAACTTAAGCAACTCCAATTATTACATTTAGATTTTTTGCAAGATCACTTTAGGGTAATTGTTCATGGCATTGCTAGACTATGGCAACTCTTTATATCTGGGTGCAGTGGCAAAATATATCCCTAAATTTCAGTTAGCTCAGAATTCTGTGGCTAGATTGATTTATTGCAGGTCTAGGTTTGAGAGGGATTCTCCCCTGCTGTTCAAACTTCACTGGTTGCCTGTAGAGGATTTGCTTAGTTTTTAAATCTTTATATGGTATTTGTCCTGGAAATTTATTAGATACATTTCAGATTTTAAACAATAGTTCCACATCTTGATTATGTAATTATTTAATATTGGCTTTTCCAACTGTTAAATCTGTTTGATTTAAAGCAATTTTTACATGTTTGTTTTGGTTTTCAGCTGTTTGCCTTTTGAATAGCCTTCCTATTGCAATGTATCTTTTGAAAAATGTTTTTGCTTTTCAGAAAGCTTTGAAAACTCATTTGTTTTCTTGAATAATATTCATTGAAGTTATGTAACTTTTGAAAAAATTTTATCTTTTTTTTGTTATTAATTCCTGATGTGTGATTTGTTTTTTACTTTTTGTTACCTCGCCTTGAATCCCTAGCGGGAGAGTTGGCGGGTTACAAGAACTTGATGACATAATATAATTTGCTTTGAGCTTCTGCCAAACAGCACTATCAGTTGCAACCCAGTGTGTCTTGTGACTCTGACATTGGTCGGCAGTCTGCCTCGAAGCAATGCCTTACCAAGCTTCCCTTTCAGGGGAAGCTTCTTTTAGGAGAGGACCTGGAAAAGTTGATGAAGGGCCTTGGGGAGTCCAAGGTCCAGTGTTTGCCTGAGGATAAGTCACACTCTTAGGAAGTAGGAGTGAATGTTTTGTTGTTCCTTCTGCTTTGATGTCCACATTATACTGGCTGACCAGACTGCAGGCTGTCCATTATAAAACAGTTCAGTTTGAGTTCTCTATCCCACCTGCTGGTAGATGGACATAACCCATCTGTTTCTGGATTCATCTGCTATGACTAAAGGAAAGAAAATTATCAGGTAATACATAATTTTTCCGTATGTTTGTTTCACATAGGGGTGATCAGTGCAGAAAAGACACAAAACCTGAATGAAAAGTACATGACAAGTCAGGGGCGGGGTGAAAGAGTACTAGGGGAAGTGGTGTTTATCCAGTAAATACCTATTTTATTGTATCAGTGTTCATCACACAAAATGTAAAATCAGAAGATCTAAATATAACTAAAACACAAAAAGAGGTCAAGATTTATCACGATCATAAAGAAGTGAAAGCATTTCTAAATCAGAACAACCCAGGGTTCCTGGTGGAAGAAATATCACTGGAGACCCCTCATAAGGTAATATCAAAGTCCATTCTAAAATCACAAATAAGAGCATTTATGCTCTATGATAGGTCAGCAGTAGATACCTGTTTGAAAGTGCATCACAGATTAAACCTTTAAGATTATGTTAGAAAAATAATGACATTATCTGAGAGGCAAACGAGCCTTCTTAAAACTTCTGTTTAAATCGCCACTTCCAGTATTAGGGTTCTTCACTAGGTCATGTAATCCAGACTGAAGACTTTTTTAAATCTCACAAATTGTTTTCTCCAGGATGGGACTGAGATGGTTGTTAAGGAAGTACTCGCTGGAGACAGTGTCCACAGTCTCCTCAGCATCCTTGATGTTATCACAGTAAGTTAATCTTCAACAGCTTGGGGTTGTTTCCCCCCTTCATTACTGTTCGTCCTGTTCAGTGAAGCCACAGTTTTTGTAGTAAAGCAGTGGTTCTCAACTAGAGAGCTGCACGGGAACGGGGTTTGCGGGAATCCCATGGAACCCGAGGGATTCCCGCAGGGACGGAAGCAGTTCTGCGGGGTTCCTGCGGGACGGAAGCAGTTCCTGTGGAGTTCCCACGGGGATGGAAGCAGTTCTGCGGGGTTCCCATGGAAATGTAAGCTACACCTGCACCAGCCTCTCATCTATCGAGTACCAAGTTCTTTGACTGCTGTCTCCTCCTCTTCCTCCTTGCTTTAACAGCACAAATGTGGAAAATTTTCCATTAAGGAGGTGGTAGAGACACAAATGATGATGGAATTCTAAAAGGCGTGGGATGAACACAGAGGATCTCTAATTAGAAAATGGAAGTTATAAAAAACCTAACCTTAAATGGCTGCATGTGTGTGGATGTGTGAAGTAATGCTTAGATGGCGACTCTGGCTGTGATTAACTAGGGTCAATACCGGGCAGCTTTGTATGGTCTGTGTCTAATATATGGAAGTCTGGTTTAGGACGGGCTGGAAAAGGCTTAGACAGCAACTTCAGTGGCTGGAACATAAGGACAGTTCTGAACAGATTTTTACGATCTGTGTCCCACAAATGAGAAGACGCATAGACTGGAGTGGGCTTCAATGAGAACTCCAGCAGTTGGAACATAAGGATAGGGCCAGATAGACCTCTATGGTCTATGTTCCAGAAACACAAAAGAAAGACCACAATCAAGTATATAATATCACACTCGTTGATTTAATCATGAATTGATAATGAGTGTGACTAATTGGGCAGACTGGATGGACCATTCAGGTCTTTATTTGCTGTCACTTACTATGTTACAATTAATCCTCTTTGCTCCCGGGCTGATGAGCAGACCTCAGCTCTGACACAGGCATGAGCATCAGATGTCATCTGACCTACTGACGTGTGCATGTGGTGACCTCTCAGCATACAGCACCAGTAAATCAGAGACAAATCTTACATGTGCACACCAGAGTGTTCCAAGTTTCAGCTTCCATTCCTTCCTTGCCTACAGTGCTGTGGCTCAAATCCAGAGAGAGTCTGAGGGAGCTGACTGGAATTTTCTTTTATGTACCATTAAATTCTTACAGTGATGGGTAGGGATGGGTTAAATTCTTGCGGGGACGGGTTGGGATAGGTTACATTTTTGCGGGGATGGATGGGTAAGATTCTAATGGGGACGTGTAAGATTCCAGCAGGGACGGACGGGGATGGGTAAGATTTCTGTCCCCGTGCAACTCTCTATTCTCAACCTTTCTTTTGTTGTGACATGCCTGACTAACCATTGTTATGTATATGACACACTGATCACTGCAGATGAACAAAAGATCCCAAACATTTAATTGTATTTCAGAGTGATTAAAAGAATTTGCGTTTTTGAAATAAACTTATTGTCACAAAAAAATAATCTGGGACTGTTGTGCTGCAATATGTGGTTGAATGGTAAACAAATTAAAATGGATGTCAACGTCAATTTTTTTTAACCTGTTTTGAAATTTATACAGAGCAGACCTAAGATGTTTTCCCTTACCACTAACCAAAATAAACTGTTCAAATCCTGGCATTGCCTCTGTAACAGCAACATTCAGTTCCTCTACTGCCAAATACTTTGTGAAGTAACACAAAATCTGCAAATAAACTGCTCAGAATCTGTGCAACACTATCTCGCAGTTCTTGCTGTTTGTGTCCTGAACCTTTAAAAAGGCTTCACTGTAGATATAGAACACCAATACACTTCCTACTGGAAAAGCCAAACAAAGTGGACTGCTGTAGATCCCCACACAGAAACTATATGTCAGCAGAATCTCTCACACAGAACACAGACCATCCATCACTTCTTATAGAATGAAGAACCAAAAATTAGAAATGTAAAACACCAAGAAGTCACAGTTTCTGGGAGCAGCACAACACAGAAGGAATAAAAATAAAAATGCATTTCATCCTGTACAAAGCAAATTTTTTTCTAATTGGGATGTTTTATTTATTTGTTTAATTTGCATCCCACATTTTCCCACCTTTTTGTAGGCTCAATGTGGCTTACATAGTTCCGGAGAGGTGGTTACAACTCCAGTATGAACAGTACAGATTGGTTTGTACAAGTACAATTAGTTAGAATTGGGGTGATTCGTTCCATGCAGAGTGCAAGGGTGGGAACCGCGGCAAGGGATAGGGTATTGTCTGTTTCCTAGTTTGATTATTGTGCTTCATATTCGGTGTTTATTTCTGTTCTGTGGGGTATGCCTTTTTGAAAAGGTAAGACTTTAGATTTTTTCAGAAGTTTAGATGGTTATTCTTGCTTTTCAGATCTTTTGGTAATGTATTGCAGAGCTGTGTGCATATGTAGGGAAAGCTGGACACGTATGTTGATTTATACTTCAAACCCTTGCATCTTGGGACGTGAAGGTTTAGGTATGTTCTTGCTGATTCAGTTGTGTTTCTAACTGATAAGTCGATTAAATCAGTCATGTAGCCTGGAGCTAAGCCATGGATAATTTTGTGAAAGAAAGTACAAATCTTGAAGGCAATGCGTTCTTGTATTGTTCCCAGTCTCCTTCCAGTTTTTCTTCTTCTCTTATCCCCTATTTAGTTACCCCATATTTCCACCTTCTATCATCCCTTCACAATCCCATTCCTCTTATCCTTTACCTAGCACATCCTTGCCCTTCACAGTTTCACACTATCTTTCTATCCCCACACCATTTTTCTATGCCTTAAATACCTCAGCCCACACAACATACCACTTGTAGGTGCCACACCCAACTGCCTTGCCATTATTGCTACATGATCCCCGAATCCCTTCTCAATCTGCAAGTGCCAACTTACACCTCTTCAAGTCCCCATTTAGTCACAAAATGCACAAACTCCTGCCCAGGGTTATAGCCACGGGTGGGCCCATCCACTTTCAGCCCAGGCTTACGTAGCAGCAGCTCACTGTTGGTTGAGCTGGTGGGGATCCCCAAGCCCTAACAGCCAAAGGTATTTGCAGACTTTTACAACCCATGCCAGACAACTGCGTGACCAGATAAGTTCAGGATGCAGTGGTGCTGATTGCCAGTTAGGGGTAAGGGAAGAAGCAGAGCTGTAACATTTCCAGTTTCGTCTGGTGGCTACAGGGATCCTTGGGAATGTGGGGGAAGCAGAATTAGAGGACAGTTATGGGCAGTTCAAGTACCTAGCTCTCTGAGTTGTGCTCTTACCAGGGCCGACAGTCACTCAAAAGTGCATGGTTTGGGATAAGGTATCTTTTAAAGATATCACCAAACCAGGGAAGATAGGGTATCCCGACAGTGAGGTTCCAGAAGTGACCATAGTAGATCAGGTGTCCTAAAATAAAAATCAGACAAAAGATTGCAAATTAATACAGTCAAGTACTGAGTATGATGTAAATAGGAACAACAAACATAGTTTCAAATGTCTATATGTGAATGTCAGAAACCTAAGAAATAAAATGGGAGAGTTAGAATATATTGCACTAACTGAAAAATTAGTTATAATAGGCATCTCTAAGACATGGTGGAAGGAGGAGGATACATAGTAACATAGTAGATGACGCAGAGAAAGACCTGTACGGTCCATCCAGTCTGCCCAACAAGATAAACACTTATGTGCTACTTTATGTGTATACCTACTACTACTTATCATTTATATAGCGCTACAAGGCATACGCAGCACTGTACATCATACACAAAAAGACAGTCACTGCTCAAAGAGCTTACAATCTATACCTGACCTTGATTTGTATCTGCCATTTGCAGGGCACAGACCGTAGAAGTCTGCCCAACACTAGCCCCGCCTCCCACCACCGGCTCTGCCACCCAATCTCCGCTAAGCTTCTGAGGATCCATTCTTTCTGAATAGGATTCCTTTATTTTTATCCCACGCATTTTTGAATTGTGTTACCGTTTTCATCTACACCACCTCCCGCGGGAGGGCATCAACCATTCTCTACATGAAAAAATACTTCCTGACATTTTTCTTGAGTCTGCCCCCCCTTCAATCTCATTTCATGTCCTCTCGTTCTACTGCCTTCCCATCTACAGAAAAGGTTCATTTGCGGATTAATACCTTTCAAATATTTGAACGTCTGTATCATATCACCCCTGTTTCTCCTTTCCTCCAGGGTATACATATTCAGGTCAGCAAGTTTCTCCTCATACATCTTGTAACGCAAATCCCATACCATTTTTGTAGTTTTTGTTTGCACCATTTCAATTCTTTTTACATCCTTAGCAAGATACGGCCTCCAAAACTGAACACAATACTACAGGTGGGGCCTCACCAACGACTTATACAGGGACAGCAACACCTCCTTTCTTCTGCTGGTCACACCTCTCTCTATACAGCCTAGCAACCTTCTAGCTACGGCCACCGCCTTGTCACACTGTTTTGTCGCCTTCAGATCCTCAGATACTATCACCCCAAGATCCCTCTCCCCGTCTGTACATATCAGACTCTCACCGCCTAACACATACGTCTCCCATGGATTTCTACTCCCTAAGTGCATCACTTTGCGTTTCTTCACATTGAATTTTAATTGCCAAACCTTAGACCATTCTTCTAGCTTCTTCAGATCCTTTTTCATGTTTTCCACTCCCTCCGGGGTGTCCACTCTGTTACAAATCTTAGTATCATCCGCAAAAAGGCAAGCTTTACTTTCTAACCCTTCGGCAATGTCACTCACAAATATATTGAACAGAATCGGCCCCAGCTCCGATCCCTGAGGCACTCCACTACTCACCTTTTCCTCATCCGAGCGAATTCCATTAATCACCACCCTCTGGCGTCTGTCTGTCAACCAGTTCCTAATCCAGTTCACCACGTCGGGTCCTATCTTCAGCCTGTAGGGTAGCTTATTTACAAGAGGTACTTAGATAACAGAACATTACAAAATAGCAATCATTCTGGACTCGTGTCTAGGGGGCGTACCTCTTTATCCCAATGACAAGTTAGCTGTTGGAAAAGAAACAATGCCACAGGTGGAATATATTATATTTATTAGGTAAAGAAAAATATATATAAATAGTTCAGCAGCAAAATGCCAAGCAAAGTACAAAATAACTTGCTATAAAAATAGATTTTCACCAAGTATAGATAATACAATATGATTATCTTAATGGACTAACTAAATGAACGATTATACAACCAATCACAACTGATATCCTAATGATTAGTGTTAGAGGTTACACCACACGTCTTATGCAAAATACAGTTAGCAGCTGAATACCCAGACCAGAAGTCCTGACATAACCTATCTGTCTCAGACAAAAAGCCAAGGATTAATTATCCCCGTGTTATCTCACCTTGCCTGTCTGTAGCAGACTTCCAATGGTAAAGAAGTGGATTTCTCCTCTGACTCGAGCTGAAGCCTCAACGAGTCTCTCAGTCCAGAAATAAGTTCAAGGTCTGTATTCTGAATGTAGATGGCACAGTCAGTAGATAAGGCCTTGTTGTAGCTGAGCAAACCCTGTGAGTTTGTTACAAGGTATGCAGTTCACTGGTGTTTAGGAAAAACAGTCTCTAGCTCATTCAGAGCCTTCTGTCTACCTGCAAGTCCTTTGGTGATCTCCCCCCCCCCCCCCCCCGACTTGGTGTTCTCCCCCTCTGAACTTTCTTCAGACCAAACCTTTGGTATCCAAGGGTCAGATGATACCTGTGGACCAACCACAGACAGTGACATAATGTCTAGCCAGTTTCATGGTCATGAAGAGAGCCTTTGTTATAGATGGCATGCAAACTCCCTGTCTGAGGCCATACTCCTGGAGCCTTGTCTCTCTCTCCTCCATTCTTCCCAGGAGATAACTGAGCTAGTTTGCAGCAAAGAATATGCCCTTGGATGAAGTAATCTTGCAAGGCTCAGCAGTAATTTTCCTTTGCAAGAAAGCTGGATTCTAATGGTTACAGATGTATTCAGGTCACAGGCTGTAGAATCCATATTGTTATAAGAATGGTTCAGGCTTGTATAGGCCAAGACCAGCAAAGGTGAGATCTCAGGTAAATACCCCTACAGATTCCCCTCCTTGGAGATGGAAATTACTACAAAGGAGTAAATGCCTTCTCCAACCTAACTAACAATACAACTAGACAGGGAATGGTCAAGACAAGGGAGAAGCATAAACAGTAAATATCAGCAACTCAAAACTATCACTCTGTAAATTAAAACTAGAAGCAAATACTTCATGAAATCATAGCACAATGTTCAAACGTAAATTCAAAAATGCTAAGACAGCAAATTACTGAATACTGGAACAATAATATGGTGGTAGTAATAAATTCTTAACACATGAAATTATAATCAACATCAAATCATAATACTACATAATGCACGGCAAAATTAGTACATAATATGATAATTAAACAAAGATGTTGCATAGTGGAGAGTTACTCATGACTGGACTGCACAAAATCTTGCAATCTCATGGTCACAGGAGCTGAACTCTTGTGAATGATGCGGCGCAGGGTGAAAACTTCTTGCGCCAAGAGCGACAATTGGGAACATAAGAGTCCACGTGATGGTGAGAAGTGGGATAAGAACATGGGTGGTAGAGTCGACAATGGGAACATCAGTTGAGGAACGATGTTTGTAATCAGCAATTTGAAGTAGCAATTTGAAGTGAATCATGGTTAACAGCCAGTTCAGTTGTATGAGAGTCCTTAGACTGTAAGAATGGTATAATGTCAATAGCAAAGTCTATAGGGTGACCACGAAACACATCCAGCACCTCCAGTTCAGTAATAACAGGATCTGTATCAAGATAAAACAGAGAAACTCCTCCCACATTCAAAACAGAGTTCTTGGGAACAGCTATCAGACAGACATTGCAAGGGAGAGAAAAACGGTTAATAACATCATGTTTATGGAAAGTAACAGTGATTTCAGTACAGGGTGTACTAATTAACCACACAGAATTAACAATGGCCACAATGGTATCTGAAAAATCATCATATTCAGACACGGTAACTTTACATTTCTCTTGAACATTCTCCGTGGACAACCCACAAAGAGCTTCTGTGGTATCTTTCAAAAAGGGTTTTCCAGGGCATAACCAATGAATATCCTTAGTGTTTTGACAAAGGGACAAATTAGGGACCAGATAATGTTGAGGATCATCCTGCTGGTAAGCAACATACTCGGGAGTCTCAACATGAAGGTACAAATTGTCATACCAAGTACCCACATTTAAAACTTGTTTAAGCTGGTACACATTCTCGGGCAAGATAAAAGGCAAATTCAGGACAAAGGCAAGTTCCATGCGCTCCAGATCCAGAAATAATGGAATGGCAGTACCTAGATGAAAAGCAATCTGAAAGGGTTCAATTAGCAGACGGGTAATTTTAGCAAAAGCATCGTGAATAACATCAGATAGGACCAAATAAGGAGGTATGTGACCTTGCATAAGATTACTGACACTAGTATCCAAATCCCTAAATAAATCCTGAATTAGGTCTTTTACAGGTTGTATAAAAGTGCGGTCTTCATTCAGGTCACCTTTAACTACAAACAGATCTGCAGTGTTAACATCAATTTTGAGAGTATGCAAGTTGACAAGGGTAACAGTGTCTGCAAGGGTTTTCTGTTCGGCAATCAATTTGTACTGTTGGGATTATAATTGTGACTTAACATTCTTCAAATCCGCTTCAAAGGCTTTTATAGTAGCCTGCAGCCGTCGTACAGAGACTGCATTAGCGACAGACATGGATGATCCAAAAAGTGACCCAAGGACAGAGAAGATAAGACCACCAGCAAAACCTATAAAACATTTAGATCTAGAATTCTGGGGTTGTAAAAGTTGAACCATCACGTTCTCTAGCTGACTCAAAATGTTCTTTACTTGGGCCTTGGCATAATGCATATATTTGAAAAACCAGTTTTGGGTAGAAGAGGATCTGTCAAACATACTCAAATTAAAATTCTTTAAAAAAACATGCATGGGGTCAAGGGAAACAAACTTTCTGAGTAACAATCTGAGATTGGGTGATCAAGAAGCCAGGGGTATCGTAGGACAACTCCAGACATGGGACCCAGTTCAATCATCTTGGCCACAGATCCCAACCGCAAAGAGATCAGGAACACAGTCATCAAGGTTTGTTTCTGCATCTGTAAAACAAAAAGAAAACAGACTGTGCTGTTGTGGGGTTAGTACAGTTCTTATCAGCAATGTGCATATCTGGGACAAAATGACTGGGATGACATGGTCTCAACTGATTGATGTGGACCCATTTAAGGACATCTTCACCTTGAGAATTTTTCTTGAGGCGAATTTGGTAAGCCACAGGTGAAGCTTTTTCCACTATAGGGAATGGACTATGCCAACTTGGCAGAAATTTCTTGTCTTTTGCTTTGTTCCTGGCAAAATTGAAATAGAATACCTTGTCACCAATTTGGTATTCTTTGGAGGTAGTCCCTTGATCATAGTAGGCTTTTCTACCTCTAGCGCTACTTTCCAAGTTCATTTGGGCATACTCATGAGAGGTAGTAGCACTGGACAAGTTCACATCATTAGTCCTGTGCAGCAAATGAATTGGTAACATCATTTCCCTACCTGTCATCATGTCAAAGAGTGACACTCTTGTAGAACGGTGGGGTGTGACATGAATAGCCATGAGGACCAATGGTAACTTCATGTCCCAATCCTTACCTGAAGATGACATATACTTCTTCAGAATGGTGATGATGGTGCAGTTAGCTCTTTCCACTTGTCCCGAGGACTGAGGCCTGTAGGCAATGTGCAATTTACTCTTCACGCTGCGCATTTTCCACATCTGTTGGATTACTTCTGCAGTAAACTGGGATCCTTGGTCTGAATCCACTCGCATGGGCAGACCCCACCTGCTGAACACATGGTTCAGTAGTAAGGTAGCTGTGGTTTCTGCGGTGCAATTGGGTGCAGGTATGCACGCCAACCATTTGGTGAACGGGCAGGTGACAGTAAGCATATACTTATTGCCACGGGTGGATCGAACCACAGGGCCAATCCAGTCAATCTGGATATCTGACCAGGGCATAGCGATACCCTTCTTCCTGAGTGGTGCACGATGTGATCGTGAAGATGACTGGAAACAACAAGTCAAACAACCTCGAGTATACAGCTGCACATCCTGACACATGTGGGGCCAATAAGCCACTTGCTTCAAAGTCTCATAGGTGACGCCTTCACCTCAATGCCCTGCGCATGGTTCATCGTGAGCATGTTGCAACATAATGCCACGATATGCCTGAGGCACAACCATTGCTCAATGTCATGCTTACTCATCCGAATAAGCAGGTCTTGATAGAGCCTAAATATTTCTGGGGATGTATAGAGTCCTCAGTTCTTTATCTTGGCACTCCTCTTCTGACAAAGGATGTTCTTGTGGGTTCTGGATGTACTCATAAAATCGTCCAACAACTGGATCTGCTTTCTGAGCCATGACAAGATCAAATGATGGGATGTCACTGCACCACTGGAACACTGGAGTCTCACTAGGCTGCTTCATTTGCCGTCGGATGACAGCCTGAACTGCCAATGCAGACTCTGAGAACTGCCATAATTCTCCTGTGAGCGCACCTTCCTTGGTGAGTTGATTCGCAATGTCGTTCCCTATCTTGTTGGGACTATCAAACTTTTGCATGACCCTTCACCTTCTTCCAATAGATGGTCATGTCCCTGGCTCCGTACAGTTGATCTAAGGCTAGAATCACATTTCCATGATGTACCAGTTTTCCTTTAGAGTTTAACATGTGTTCTGCTTCAGTTGGGTAGATGAGAGACAAAATTTGGTGTCACTAATCTGAATCTGTGGCATATGATTAATTCTCGAATTCCTTTCTGAACTGTAGACTGTACCGCCACCAAAGCTGCAACAATCTCAGTATATTGGTTTGTCTGTGAGCCTAAGCTGTGCTTCAAAGTCTCTTCAGGAATAGTTGGATTCCATACCACTCTCACACCTGCAACCAACTCATGGTCTGTGTCACGGAGGAAGGCACAACCATCCACATAGACCTAGGCATTGCAGCACAAATCTTCTCATCATATAGATGGTGTCGATGGGGTTTTTTCTCTTACGGTGGAATATCTGTTTCTGGAATACCTGCAAGGGAATCAGGTCCTGCACAGTCATTCAGGTCAGCAATACCTTGGGCTACTACATTACGATGTTTCTGAGCATACCTTACCTCTAAAGGCCATCCTTGAAGAGCCAATGTCCAAGAGACTATCCTGCTGTTGAACACTCGACCGGACTTGATTCTGTCGCTACCCAGGAAGCTGATGGGTTGGTGACAAGTCTCCATGATTAGCTTCTCGCCTTGGATATAACTCCTGAAATGTTGCAGAGCCCAAACAGTGGACAAAAGTGCTTTCTCACAGTCTGAATACTTTTTTTCCACATCGGATAGGCCTTTACTGGCATAGGCCACGACCCGCTTATCAGAATCATATTTCTGATATAAGACAGCGCTCATAGAGTGCTTTGAGTATCCCAGGTCAACGTAGAACTCACGACCCCCCCCTCAGGGTAACACGAGACATGGAAAGTGGCTAAGCTTGTCCTTCAGCTCCTACATAGCAGATTCCTGTTGTGGACCCCAAGCCCAGGGCACATCTTTCTTCAATAACTTGACCAAGGGTCGGTGATCTCCGCATAGTCATCCATGAACTGTCGGGAGTAAATTGCATATTCCCAAAAAGGAGCGAAGTTCCTGTGAGATTGTTGGGTTGTTCAGCTGTTGTAAGGCCTGCACTCCGCTTCTTCTGAGGTCGCAGACCCTCAGCAGAAATTTCATACCCTAGGTAATATAGCGATTTCCTGCACCATTGTCCTTTAGCCAGTGTCAGTTTAGTTCCAGCATTTACCAACAAGGAAAGCTTATTTTTTATATTCTAGGGCAAATTTGGAAGTTAAATCATTTGAAAATTCTGGTCCCACCCAGAGAATTGCCTTAACAGTAGTTAGCTGGCACTTGGGACTTAATCATTACACAGCAGGAGGTAAGGGTTGAGCTCTGAATAGGGGTCAAACCATTTCTAACTTTGCTCAGGTGCTGACCTCTCTGTACCTGAAGCAAACTCCTCCAAAGTATAACAAATTTGGACCTTTTAAATTCCAAACTTCTCAACTTGCTGGCTAAGGTGAGATTCCTGATATTCTCTTTAATTTAATGCTTAGTGCTTAATTAATTTTGCCCTGTGAAACCTCTTATTTTCTTTCTTTTTCTCTTCCTACCAAGCTCTGAGAGGGAGGCTGGTATTGTATTGGGGCTCTAAAGTGCATTTTACATTGTTGAAACTGATATAATTATTGGGAATATCTGGATTTATATTACAACAAGGAAAGCTTATTTTTTATATTCTAGGGCAAATTTGGAAGTTAAATCATTTGAAAATTCTGGTCCCACCCAGAGAATTGCCTTAACAGTAGTTAGCTGGCACTTGGGACTTATAATCCCACCCACCCCAGGGTTTTCCACTCATTTATAGACAAACCAAACCTCATTAACTTAATCATACACAGGCAGTCTTACAGACTGTTAACCCCAAACTAAGTAGCACTGTTCATACCCAATTCAAGAAATCAGGATGACTTTTATTCTCTGCAATAATTGTGGTAACTTTAGTTTCAAGGCCAATCATCTGGAGACTTAAAGCTTGCCCTATCTGTCTTCAACTATCTAGTTTTAAACAAGAGCTCAGTAAAGTAATGCAAGAATTGGATACAATTAAACCAGCTTCTAGGACTGCACAGAGAAATAGCTTCTCACCACTCCCTCAAAGAATAAAACCACATAAGAACAGATGGTTCACAGTAGGCTCAGGCAGACTTCGTCATGTGACACAGAAGCATCCACCCGCACAAGTGTTGCCACTAAAGAATTCTTTTGCTCCATTACAGCACTGTAATGTTCCTGAAAATAGAACTGAAGCAGAGGAAAAAGCAATAAAGTTGGAACAAAAAGACATGAAGGTACCCAAAGTGAAAAGACACCCCCAAATCACTAATGTTAAAACACATACCAAGAAATATAGGTGGAAAGCAATGGCCACAAATGCTCATAGTCTAAGCAATAAAGTTCATGACCTTCAAGCCCTGATGGTGGAAGCAGACTTAGATGTTGTTGCAATCACAGAGACGTGGCTCAACAGTTCCCACGAATGGGATGCAAGCATACCAGGCTATAATCTATTTAGGAAGGATAGAGAGGGTCGTAAAGGTGGAGGAGTAGCTCTGTATGTGAGGAATGATATCATGGCGACTGAAATGACAGGGACCTGGGGAAAAGAAGAAGCGATATGGATCACCTTAAAAGAGAAGATAGAACTTCTGTCCACGTGGGTGTTGTCTACAGACCCCCCCACACAATTAGAGGAACTAGATAAAGATCTGATTGCAGATATTCAAAAATTAGGAAAGAAAAAAGAGGTTCTGTTGATGGGAGATTTCAATCTGCCGGATGTAGATTGGAAGGTTCCGTCTGCCAAATCGGAAAGAAGTAGAGAGATCGTAGATGCTTCCCAAAGTGCTCTGCTCAGACAGATGGTGACAGAACCCACAAGGGAGGGAGCGATGCTGGATCTGGTGCTCACAAATGGGGATAGTGTGTCAAATGTGCGAGTGTGTGCACATCTGGGAAACAGTGACCATCAAACGGTTTGGTTTGATATAACAGCTGAAGTGGAGGGCGGCCACTCTAAACTCAAAGTTCTGGATTTCAAGCGTGCTGACTTTAGTAAAATGGGGGAATACCTGAGGAAGGAGATGATGGGCTGGGAGGACGAACAGGAAGTGGAAGGGCAGTGGTCCAGGCTGAAAGAAGCAATAAATAGGGCCACAGACCTTTATGTAAGGAGAGTAAATAAAAGCAAGAGGAAAGGAACCGATATGGTTCTCCAAGCAAGTGGCTGAGAAAATAAAGGCTAAAGAGTTGGCGTTCCAGAAATACAGAAAATCTCAAGAAGAGGAACACGGGGAGGAATACCGGATGAAACTGAAAGGAGCCAAGAGAGAGGTAGTCTGGCGAAGGCGCAAGCGGAAGAACAAATGGCTAGAAATGTAAGGAGGGGGCGACAAAAATTTCTTCAGGTATATTAGTGAAAGAAGAAGGACTAAAAAGGGAATTGTGAGACTAAAAGATACAGCGAACTGCTATGTAGATAATGATGAAGAAAAAGCCAATTTACTAAATAGATACTTTTGTTCGGTTTTCACTGAAGAAAATCCTGGAGAAGGACCGCGAGGGACTGGCAAAAGTACACCTGAGAATGGAATGGATATAGCACCGTTCACGGAAGAGAGTGTATATCAACAACTTGGAAAGCTAAAGGTGGACAAAGCCATGGGACCGGACGGGATCCACCCCAGAATATTGAGGGAGCTCAGAGAGGTCCTGGCGGGTCCTCTTAAAGATTTGTTTAATAAATCCTTGGAGACTGGAGAAGTTCCGAGGGACTGGAGAACGGCGGAGGTGGTACCTCTTCACAAAAGTGGTGATAGGGAAAAAGCTGGAAACTACAGGCCGGTAAGCCTCACTTCGGTTATTGGAAAAGTAATGGAAGCCATGCTGAAGGAAAGGATAGTGAATTTCCTAGAAGCCAACAAGCTGCAAGATCCGAGACAACATGGTTTTACCAGAGGGAAATTGTGCCAAACGAATCTCATTGAATTCTTTGATTGGGTAACTGGAGAATTGAATCATCGACGTGCTATAGACGTAATCTACTTAGATTTTAGCAAAGCTTTTGACACGGTTCCTCACAGGAGGCTCTTAAATAAACTAGATGGGCTGAAGATAGGTCCCAAAGTGGTGAACTGGATTAGGAACTGGTTGACGGACAGACGACAGAGGGTGGTGGTAAATGGAGTTCGCTCGGAGGAGGGAAAGGTGAGTAGCGGAGTGCCTCAGGGATCGGTGCTGGGGCCGATTCTGTTCAATATATTTGTGAGTGATATTGCCGAAGGGTTAGAAGGTAAAGTTTGCCTATTTGCGGATGATACTAAGATTTGCAACAGAGTGGACGCCCGGGAGGGAGTGGAAAGCATGAAAAGGGATCTGAGGAAGCTAGAAGAATGGTCTGAGGTTTGGCAATTAAAATTCAATGCGAAGAAATGCAAAGTGATGCATTTAGGGAGTAGAAACCCACGAGAGACGTATGTGTTAGGCGGAGAGAGTCTGATAGGTACTGAGGGGGAGAGGGATCTTGGGGTGATAGTATCCGAGGATCTGAAGGCAACGAAACAATGTGACAGGGCGGTGGCCGTAGCGAGAAAGTTGCTAGGCTGTATAGAGAGAGGTGTGATCAGCAGAAGAAAGGAAGTGTTGATGCCCCTGTACAAGTCGTTGGTGATGCCCCACCTGGAGTATTGTGTTCAGTTTTGGAGGCCGTATCTTGCGAAGGATGTTAAAAAAATGGAAGCGGTGCAAAGAAAAGCTACGAGAATGGTATGGGATTTGCTTTCCAAGACGTATGAGCAAAGACTTGCTGACCTGAACATGTATACCCTGGAGGAAAGGAGGAACAGGGGTGATATGATACTGACGTTCAAATACTTGAAAGGTATTAATCCGCAAAAAAAAATCTTTTCCGGACATGGGAAGGCGGTAGAACGAGAGGACATGAAATGAGATTGAAGGGGGGCAGACTCAAAAAAGATGTCAGGAAGTATTTTTTTACGGAGAGGGTGGTGGATGCTTGGAATGCCCTCCCACGGGAGGTGGTGGAGATGAAAACGGTAACGGAATTCAAACATGCGTGGGATATGCATAAAGGAATCCTGTGCAGCAGGAATGGATCCTCAAGAGCTTAGCTGAAATTGGGTGGCGGAGCAGGTGGGGGGAAGAGGGGTTGGTGGTTGGGAGGCTAGGATAGGGGAGGGCAGACTTATACGGTCTGTACCAGAGCCGGTGATGAGAGACAGGACTGGTGGTTGGGAGGCGGGAAATACTGCTGGGCAGACTTATACGGTCTGTGCCCTGAAAAAGACAGGTACAAATTCAAGATATGAGTATCTTCGGCAGACTAGATGGACCATGCAGGTCTTTTTCTGCCGTCATCTACTATGTTACTATGTAACTGTAAGGAAACATGCTCAATCTCTGCCAAATGTTCTGGAAAGGTAGGGCTTTTGATCAGAATATCATCCACATAGACCACAGTTCCTTGAGCTTCGGCATGTGGAAGTGCTTTGTGCAGAAAGATGTTAAATTCAGCAGGGGAATTAAGAAAACCAAAGGGAGTTCTGTTCCACGTATACTGTTTCTTCCCAAACGTGAAGGCCAATTTATGCTGATCGTGTGGATGGACAGGTACTGTCCAAAACCCTGATGCCAAATCCAAGCTGGTGAAATACTTAGTCCCTTTGATGGTAGCAAGATTCTGATCCAGAGGAGCCATAGGCCACCTGGACAAAGGTACTCGCTTATTCAGCTGACGGTAATCCGGTGCGATTCTCCAGCTGTTATTCTTTTTCAAAATGGGCCACAGAGGGGAGTTGTATGTGCTGTTGCATTGCCTAATGATGCCTCTGGCCTCCAAAGTGTTGAGAATCTCTTGCACGGATTCGTAGGAAACCAATGGAATCTTATACTGGTGCACAAAGACAGGCTTGCTATTTGGCTCCGTAGGCACTCCAGTGACATGCAGGTCTGTAAGCCCACAATCATACGAGCCTACAGCAAAAAGGTCCTTGTATTTGTACAGCAACTCAGTCAACTGCACCTTCTCTAAATCAGTAGTACAAGCATCAGCCTGTTCCCCATAGCATCAAACTCTGAGAAAGGCTGGTTGGATGGAATTTGCACTTGCTCTTCAATTTCCTCCTGCAGAGATAAAGTTTCAACAGAATTCACCACTCTAGACTTCTGGGGTAAAGACATCCTCCTAGACAAAATCAAGAGGTCGTCTTCCAACTGCACTTGTGAACACGTTGCATCATATGGCCAAACAAACTCAAGAGATATGAGAACTCTGGGAGAGGTAAACAGACATTCAGATGTCTCCCCCCACCCACTCGGCAGGTGTTCCAAGAGGAAGGCAGCTGCCAATAATAGGCAAACTTACCTCGACATCAGGAAAAGACTCTCCCACCAGAAAGCCAAACGGGTCTCCTCCAGACACAACAACTTCATCTGACTGCGGATTGGTGATCAACAAGTAAAAAGAAGTACCAGTCACCTCCAAACTTGGCAGAACACCGGTAGACAATTCCAGGACCCGAAAATGAGATTGTGCGTTGAAGAACACCAGTTTGTCCAACAGGCGCTGTCCATGTGCTAGATGGAGCTTGATGGAAAAATCCCCCACTCTTCCTGGAATGGTCACATCTTCAGCACAGATTACCTCACAGACCTGGGGTATGGTCTGTCCAGACTTCAGGCTAACAGGTGTAGATTCAGATTCCACAGGGCTGCCATCCAGTCTACTCCACAAGACAAGATTCACCAGATCCACATAAACTCCCAGTCGCACAAGGCAATCCGAGCCCAAACATAAGGGCTGCTGTAGGCTTCTGACAATAGAGAAGTAGTGGGTGAAAGACTTCTGTCCCACAGTCAAAGGAAGGGTGCACATTCCCACTAGCGGCTTAGCACCTTGTCCAAGTACCTGCACAGAAGTGGAGGAATGCTTACTAAAGGGAAGTTGCACAGACTTTTGAAGACGGCAATACAGAATGTCACTGATGAAGGAAACATCGCTAGGCAACAACAAGGTGGTCTGAAGTGATTTGGATGTCAGCTATCTGGACGGTGATGGTGTAAGCATCATCCTTCTGTTGGATGGCAGTCAACCTGCTAGGATGCAGTGGATCAGGACTGGAAGTGGAAGAAGAGGCCTCCGGGGATATGTCGGCAGCAGTATTTGGCAAGTCACCTGCAGTAGGCGAGTCGTGCAAAATAATCTCCAAATAATCTCCAAATAGTCAGCATGTAGAACAATGTCAGCTATCCTAGCTTTCTGGACTCTGATTACTTCACCATGTTGCTTCCCCCCCCTTCGGAGTAATATCCCACTGGAGCTCCAGAATGTGAGGATCTGCTGAACGCTGGAAATTAATTCGAACAGAGCTGGACCCACCGACTCTGCTCAAATGCTTTACTCTCCTGTATGGAATGGGATAGATGACTTGGGACCAGATAACTTTTTGGACATAATCCAAAATAGGCCGCAATCTCTTCAGAAGATCATTTCCAGTAAAGAATTACTGGTAGCAATGATGGCAGGGTGCTTGACAGTCATCCTACTGAGCTGCAAGGAAAGCCAAACCTGTCCCACTGTACCAATGCTCTGATTGCCATAGGCCACCAGTGACAAGTCACATGGAGTGACACGCAGCGCATTCCGACCTGTCCCTAGAAATGCCTCAAGTTTCTGAAACAGGCCCTGGGTAATCAAAGTCACCTCTGAGGCTGTATCCAGTAGACCCTGACAGGAAAATTTCTGTTGAATCAACAGATCCAAAGTATATCTGTAACCTTTAAGAATAAGTTTACCCAGAAATTACCTGTTTTCCTTGATCGAGTCCCGTAGAAGAGGTCCTTCCGGTTCGAGGGCTGGGCATCAGCATTGGTCAAGGAGGACTTCTCATTGAAGGAAGACAGAGCATCCTCTTGAACTGTGGACATGATAGCTGATGAAGGATGGGCAGGTCCTAGTCATGCCTGTTCTTCCTCTGAAGAGGACGGAGGCTCCACCTCAATGGAGTTGACACTAGGCCCAGTCGCAGTGGTCAGCCCAGGAGACTTCTCTTTGGTATTCTGGAAATTGCCTCCTTTTTTCTGTGGAGACGATGGTTTCGGTGTAGAACCAGGATCTAAAACCTGATGTTTCACCAGCAATTGGTTAATCTGTGCTTCTAGGGCCCGGATCTTCTCCGCAGCCCACTTCCTCTGATTAAAACGCTTCTTTTTAGGTTATTGCTGGCCCTCCTGCACAGTAGGAGGCGCTGTGCCATTTGGCTGGCGAGGCTGGGTACTGCCAACCCGTGACTGTGTAGAAGGACTTGACACCTTGTTTTCCAGAGAAAGCATGGAGTGACAGCACAAACACTGGGTAGAGCCACCTTGGGGCGACTTTTAGAAGCTCATTTGGGAGCAGCCACAGCGGGCTGCGCGTGACAGATATCAAAAATATCTTCAGCCTGCTTCAGAAGGCTGGAAAAAGGTTCTTTATGTTTTACTGCCAAAGAAATTTTCAGTTGGTCAGGCAGACCTTTCACAAAAAGATTTCTGAAGTCACCAAATTCAATATCTTTAGCATCTGGGCCGGTCCCCCCCCTGGTAGAATGCTTGCTTCAGGCAATAGGCCCATTCACGAGGACTCTCATTTGGACTACAGCACATATTATATGCTGCACGCTTGGCTTCCATGGAATCCACAAAAAGACCATACCGCTTCTTTAAAGCTTGTTTCACCATAAACAGGTCAGGGTTGTCAGCCAAAACAGCCTTCAAATAATTTTGGCAGTCTTCAGCGAATGTCCATTTAAGTAAAGCCCTTTTATGTGAATCAGAATGGACTTGTAAGGATTGAAAGAGGTCATGCACTGTATCCAGGTGAATGTGTATGGATACCTTAGGAGACTCTTTAAAAGGCGTGATCATAATACGAAGTAACTTCATTATTTGTGATCGTTTCTCCATAGATAATGTAGAACCTTTGGGTGTCTGAGTGAAATACCATTGCTCACCAGCAGGAGAGGAAAACAGTCGTGCTGGTGTGCTGCTGATGTCATCAGGTCGTGCAGAGGACTGAGACCTGTCTGGGCGGAGCATATTCCCAAATGTACTGGTGACATCAGGTGGTACAGGGAGCTGAGACCTGCCTGGGCGGAGCAGAGGATCAGGTTTACTGCTGACATCATCAGGGACCATGGAGTTGGGCTGGACAGAGGGGTGTGGAGGAGCTGATGCTGCCCAACCGCTAGACAGTAACTTAAAACTTATACCCATGCTCATGCTCATATTAACATAGTAGATGACGGCAGAAAAAGACCTTCACGGTCCATCCAGTCTGCCCAACAAGATAAACTCATGTGTATACCTTACCTTGATTTGTACCTGTCTTTTTCAGGGCACAGACCGTATAAGTCTGGCCAGCACTATCCCCTCCTCCCAATCACCAGCCCCGCCTTTCACCACCGGCTCTGGCACAGACCATATAAGTCTGCCCAGCACTATTCCCCACCTCCCAACCACCAGTCCCGCCTCCCACCACCAGATCTGGCACAGACCATATAGGTCTACCCACCACTATCTTCGCCTCCACACCACCAACCCCTCTTCCCCCCACCGGCTCCACCACCCAATTTTGGCTAAGCTTCTGAGGATCCATTCCTTTATGTATATCCCACGCATGTTTGAATTCCGTTACCGTTTTCTTCTCCACCACCTCCCACGGGAGGGCATTCCAAGCATCCACCACTCTCTCTGAAAAAATACTTCCTGACATTTTTCTTGAGTCTGCCCCCCTTCAATCTCATTTCATGTCCTCTCGTTCTACCGCCTTCCCATCTCTGGAAAAGATTTGTTTGCGGATGAATACCGTTCAGATATTTGAACGTCTGTATCATATCACCCCTGTTCCTCCTTTCCTCCAGGGTATACATGTTCAGGTCAGCAAGTCTCTCCTCATACGTCTTGGAATGCAAATCTCATACCATTCTCGTAGCTTTTCTTTGCACCGCTTCCATTTTTTTTACATCCTTTGCAAGGTACGGGCTCCAAAACTGAACACAATACTCCAGGTGGGGCCTCACCAATGACTTGTACAGGGGCAGCAACACTTCCTTTCTTCTGCTGGTCACACCTCTCTCTATACAACCTAGCAACCTTCTTGCTACGGCCACCGCCTTGTCACACTGTTTTGTTGCCTTCAGATCCTCGGATACTATCACCCCAAGATCCCACTCCCCCTCAGTATATATCAGACTCTCACCGCCTAACACATACGTCTCTCGTGGATTTCTACTCCCTAGGTGCATCACTTTGCATTTCTTCGCATTGAATTATAATTGCCAAACCTTAGACCATTCTTCTAGCTTCCGCAGATCTTTTTTCATGTTTTCCACTCCCTCCCGGGTGTCCACTCTGTTACAAATCTTAGTATCATCCACAAATAGGCAAACTTTACCTTCTAACCCTTCGGCAATGTCATTCACAAATATATTGAACAGAATCGGCCCCAGCACCGATCCCTGAGGCACTCCACTACTCACCTTTCCCTCCTCCGAGTGAACTCCATTTACCACCACCCTCTGTCGTCTGTCCGTCAACCAGTTCCTAATCCAGTTTACCACTTCGGGACCTATCTTCAGCTCATCGTTTATTTAAGAGCCTCCTGTGGGGAACCATGTCAAAAGTAGATTACGTCTATAGCATGTCGATGATTCAATTCTGCAGTTACCCAATCAAAGAATTCAATGAGATTCGTTTGGCACGATTTCTCTCTGGTAAAACCATGTTGTCTCGGATCTTGCAACTTATTGGTTTCCAGGAAATTCACTATCCTTTCCTTCAGCATCGCTTCCATTACTTTCACAATAACCGAGGTGAGGCTTACCGGCCTGTAGTTTCCAACTTCTTCCCTATCGCCACTTATGTGAAGAGGGACCACATCCGCCGTTCTCCAATCCCTCGGAACCTCTCCCGTCTCCAAGGATTTATTAAACAAATCTTTAAGAGGACCCGCCAGAACCTCTCTGAGCTCCCTCAGTATTCTGGGGTGGATCCCGTCCGGTCCCATGGCTTTATCCACCTTTAGCTTTCCAAGTTGTTGATACACACTCTCTTCCGTGAACGGTGCTATATCCACTCCATTCTCAAATGTACTTTTGCCAGATCCTTGTGGTCCTTCTCCAGGATTTTCTTCAGTGAAAACAGAACAAAAGTATCTATTTAGCAAATTGGCTTTTTCTTCATCATCTACATAGCGGTTCGCAGTATCTTTTAGTCTCACAATTCCCTTTTTAGTCATTTCTCCGGACCTGATCAGAAACTCTGACCTGTTCAGGAGTAGGGCTAGGGGACCTGGAACCAGAACTGTCATGAAGGTCCATGGGAAGAGAGTCAAGGACCTGCTGTACATTGCACACTTCTTGTCTCACAGCATCAAGATCTCCCTTACACTCACGCAAGGCCTTGGAGCAAGAATCTCTTCCATGCACTGCTTGTTGCAAATGGTGAGAGAGTAAGTCATTCCTGTCCTGCAAAACTGTCAGTTCCAGCTTAGATACGTGGAATGCCTGCTTGGCAGCATGAGAGTACCCCTGGGCAAGTATTAAATCACGACTCAAAGTATGAGAATGACTCATACTTTTGTTTCAATTCCTGATAAAGAGCCTGAAACTTCGCTGTCTCCTGGGTCTGTACACTAAGAGCTCCTGTAACATCAGCTAGCTGCTGAGACACAGACCCAAGAGAAGCGGCGTGCTGCAAACTTGCACTCTGAAGGGAGTGGAAGCGTGATTCCCATTTAGACTTCTCACTTTCCAAAGAATGACATTTTTCTTTAAGCAAATCACATTCAGTGCATTGGGTGTTACCAGGCTGGGTACTGCCAGTTTCCCCCCCCTTCAGCAGATGTAGGAGAAGAGCAGCGCACCAAAGCAAGCTCTAAATCATCACGCTCACTTTTAAGCGCTGCCACAGTCTCCTGCGACTTCTGAAGATCAGCCTGCAAAGCTGACACTTGAGCCAAAGCAGACTGTAAAGCAAACATTAGGGAATCCTTCAATGCAAACAGGGAACATCCAAGCTCCAAAAGCACAGCAACTGTTTAACGTGCTTTTCACTGCAAAAGATTATTCAACACCGCTGAATAGGCAGAAGCACTTTCCTGAGAAGCCCCCCTAAACAAATGAAGTAAAGTGTCAATTGAGGTGCCCTGTTTAGACTTGCTGAGAGCGGCAGCGGCGGGGGCAAGCACAGAAAACATAGATATTTCCAGCGCAGATAAAAGAGACGGAGTTGCCATCTTGAAAGACTCAGAGAAATAGCAGTGGAAAAAAAATAACCAGACCCTATAACAGCTTAGATAAACAGCACGGCCATAAAATCACAGACACAGACAGCTGGAAGCTGAAGGCATAAATCAGAGAGAAAAAAAAAAACTAAATCCACACATACAGACAACTAGCCTGCACGGTAATGAAATCCAGCTAAGAATGGCTAAAACAAGCTGCCACCAATTAAGGAAGGGAACCAACCGAGTTACCCCAATTATGTAAGAACTGGGACCAGGGTGAGCCCCCATTATGTAGGGTAGCTTATTTACAAGAGGTACTTAGATACCAGAACATTACAAAATAGCAATCATTCTGCACTCGTGTCTGGGGGGTGTACCTCTTTATCCCAATGACAAGTTAGCTGTTGGAAAAGAAATAATCTAATTACACCTCTAGCAGTGATTATTTAGCTAACAAGGGAAAAGTCTGAACTACTACGACTATATTAACACATTGCTGTTCATTGTATAGGACGTAGAAAAAGTCATCACAGACTCAAAAACCCTCAATTATTTGTTTTTTTCTTTTTTTGTTTCAATTTTTAATTACAATATCCAATCCTGTGCATGTCTCTTTAAGACTAAAAAAACAGTTCGATATATCAAAGAACGAGTCGCATTCACTTATCTTGCCGCATTTTCTACTCAGTACTGCGCTAATTACTTCTCAGTACTTCGCCGGTTCCTACGGTCCCGTTTCGAATGTCTTCATCAGGGAACCTGCCCGCACCAAGGTTTCAGCGCCATGAATGCTAAATCAAAACCACAGAAATAAGTCTTATCATCTCATACTTTATCACATGTCACTGTGATTATCCATAAAATAAAATTCTCACAAGCTTCTGTATAATAGTCCCTCGAGAACATGTCATGTCATCTTACCTTAAACCTCAATATGGAGATTTTGTATAATTCTTGGTGTTCTCACCTGATCTTGATGAGGGATTTAAAGAAAAGTTGACCAATCACAGATTGGTACGTCACTGCTGTTGTACATTGTGAAGATGAGGCTATTGTGAAGATGAAGCTCCCACCTCAGGATCCCACGTCCCTCTTTCACTCAGGGTGAGCTGGTTCTCAGTATGCAGATTTTATGCAAATTATTCTACTACCGCTTTCTGCTCAGGGTGACCTGCCCAGCCAGCTTCCTTGCTTTTCACACAGTTCACCACCAGTCCAAAGGGCTCAGCCAGTACTCCTCATGGGGATCCTCCTGCTTCAGTTACCAGCTCTCTTCTTCAGCTGCTAGCTCTCCTCTTCCCTCACACTCAGGAGGGGTATGAAGTGGTTAATGACCAAACAGGACCCAGCCCATAACCTGCTGCACCTGTTTCTATCCCCCAGGACTCTCCTCGGTCCTAGCGACCTCCTACTATACACCCCTTACTGGCTCCCTTTAGTGACTCACCCAGCCCTTCTCCCTGGACATTTTAGGGGAACAGCGCCCTCTAGGGGCCTAACCAGGGTAGGACAGCCTCTTCTTAATCACAACATGAATCAGCTGATCCCCATTATGATTGATCAAATCCAAGAACATATTCGAGGCGGAGACCGCAGTAAATTGTTATTTCAAGCAGAACAAAGATGGATCCACAGATTAAAAACTTTGGAACCTATGGGTTTGAATTCGTCCTTATAATGGGGTGCATTCCTATAATTCTACAATTTTACAATTTAACATCATGAATTGCGTGCTGCCTTTTAAAAGATTTAATAGATTCGTTCTAGCTGTCAGTGTCAGTCATCATGGGGATCAGCTGATTCACGTACAACAGCAGTGACGTACCAATCTGTGATTGGTCAAGTTTTCTTTAAATCCCTCATCAAGATCAGGTGAGGACGCCGAGAATTATACAAAATCTCGATATTGAGGTTTAAGGTAAGATGACATGACATGTTCTCGAGGGACTATTATACAGAAGCTTGTGAGAATTTTATTTTATGGATCATCACAGTGAGATGTGATAAAGTATGAGATGATAAGACTTATTTCTCTGGTTTTGATTTAGCATTCATGGCGCTGAAACCTCAGTGCGGGCAGGTTCCCTGATGAAGACATTCGAAATGGGACCGTAGGAACCGGCGCAGTACTGAGAAGTAATTAGCACAGTACTGAGTAGAAAATGCGGCAAGATAAGTGAATGCGACTCGTTTTTTGATATATCGAACTGTTCTTTTAGTCTTAAAGAGACATGCACAGGATTGGATATTGTAATTAAAAATTGAAACAAAAAAAGAAAAAACAAATAATTGAGGGTTTTTGAGTCTGTGATGACTTTTTCTACGTGCTATACAATGAACAGCAATGTGTTAATATAGCCGTAGTAGTTGAGACTTTTCCCTCGTTAGCTAAATAATCACTGCTAGAGGTGTAATTAGATTATCTAGTAAGTCAGTAGTGCATCTGGTGTTGGAACTGGAAAAGAAATAATGCCACAGGTGGAATATGTTATATTTATTAGGTAAAAAATATATAAATAATTCAGCTGCAAAATGCCAATCAAGTACAAAATAACTTGCTATAAAAATAGATTCTCACCAAATATAGATAATACAATATGATTATCCTAATGGACTAACTAAATGAACGATTATACAACCAATCACAACTGATATCCTAATGATTAGCGTTAGAGGTTAGACCACACATCTTATGCAAAATACAGTTAGCAGCTGTCCGGTCTCATGAGCCCTTGGGTCCAGGTGGAGTGCGGAGGTCCAAAGTAGAGACCATTCCTCCATTGGACAGCCGATCAACCCCTAGTTGTTACGCTCTGCTACACTTCTCCAGGGTGGGTCGGTTTCTGTTTCCTAACCCGGCAGCTGTCATCCAGCTTGGAGCAAGGACAGCAGCCATTTTGGCTAGCTCAGGAGGGGGCAGCCATCTTGTATATGAGAACAGGAAGGAAGCCCATATTTGGGTGAAGAGCATATCCTCTGATGGGGGTGGCCATCTTGGAACAGCTGCACATGGTTGAGCCTAATTCCTGCTCTATTTAAAGCCCTGTTTCCAGTCCTTCCATGCTTCGGCTTCTATTCACGTAGAGGTTGTGGTCTTCTTCTGTTCCAGTGTTTTCCTGTGTTCCTGACCTCGGTTTGCTTACTGACCATGTACTGTGTTGCTGCCTGCCCAGACCTTTGGACTGTTTTTTGACTACTCTTTGCCCTACGGATTTACCTGGCTTTTGGACTGTGTCTGTTTGCCTGCCTGTCTGGTCAGTGGTCGTGCAACCCCGCCTGTTCCAGAAATCCTGGTGGCTGCCCGAACCTGGGGGCTCAACTCCCAGGGAACGGCGGTTGCTTCCCAGGTGAAGCTAGGGGTTGTCTGGCTGCCTGACCGAGTGCGGTGTCACTCCATCTTCGCCGTGCTCAGTCGGTGCAAAAGGGCTCACATTCCCAAACATAACAGTAATCCGAAGCCATGAGCTCGCCAGACAAGACCAAGTGTTCCAACCTGGCTCAGGTCTTACACCAGCAGCAGGCTCAGCTAAACCACTTGTCCAGCATCTTGCAGGATGTCTGCAAGCAGCTACCTACACTCCAGCAACCGGTTCCCGCGGCTCCTCCAGGCCCTATGCCGGAGGCTTTCGCTGCACGGCTGTGACTTCCAGAGCCTCTGCGGTACGATGGTACTCCTGCAGCATGCTGTGGTTTTCTCAATCAGTGCCAAATCCTGTTTGAGCTACAACCGGAGGTCTTCCCCTCCGACAAAAAAGTGACCTACATCATCTCTCTGCTGTCTGGTGCTGCCCTGGCCTGGGCATCCCCACTGTGGGAACAGCGGAGTCCGGTTCTGGCAGACCTGGAGGAGTTTCTGCGGCAGTTCCAGATGGGATTCGACGTGCCTGGCTGACCTTCCTCTGCTGCTGGGGAACTGCTGCGGATCCAGCAGGGCTCCGGGTCGGTCGGGGCGTATGTTGTCCGGTTCCATACCTTTGCCGCAGAACTCAAGTGGAACCAGGAGACCCTGACGGCTATTTTCTGGCAGGGTCTGAATGGCCAGATAAAAGATGAATTGGCTGGAAGAGAGATAGCCGCCACTCTGGACGCTCTCATTGCACTCTGCACAAGAATCGATATCCGGTTTCGGGAGCGAGCCCAGGAGAGGGCCCTGCAGTCGGCGGTTCAGAGAACCAGGGTCCACACCCGCTGCTCGGAGACGCCTAGGTTCCTCGAGGGTTCGGAAGGAACCGAGGAGGTACCCATGGTAATGGGCCGGCATTGCCTGTCCAAGAAGGAGAGGGCCCATCGTCTCCAGAATCAGCTATGCCTGTATTGTGGGCAGGCCGGGCACTTCACGGGCTCTTGCCCAAACAAGCCTGAGAGATCGGGAAACGCTCCGGCCTGAGCCCTATGAAGGGGGTGGCTCTGGGCCGGCTGTCTGCCCTTCCTGACAACTTGCTCTCTGTTCCTATACTGCTCCAAGGAGAGGGTTTCCAGGCTCATACTAGGGCCTTGCTAGACTCCGGGGCCAGAGGGAACCATCGATGCCGAATTCCTGTCGCAGCTAGGTGGCTCCACGGCACCCTGTCAGCCGGCGCTCAGGGTCACTTCCATCCAGGGGGATAGCTTTCCTCGAACCATCACCAGGATCACCTCGCCCCTGTGTCTACAGGTGGCAGCGTTACATCAAAAGAAGATCCAGTTCCTGGTTCTTGTCCGAGCCATCCACCTGGTGATCCTTGGACTGCCTTGGCTCCAACTACATGCTCCTGTTATTGACTGGGCCACCGGGGAGATCGGGCAATGGGGTTCACGGTATGTCGAGCACTGTCTCCAGCAGGTCAAGCCTCCTCTGCCACTCTGCTCAGCTAAGCTTCAGACTCCTCAGGAAGGGTCGCCCGGGTTGCCGGAGGATTACCAGGACTTCCGTGATGTGTTCAGTGCTCGGGAGGCTGACACGCTGCCTCCCGATCGGTCCTTCGACTGCGCCATAAACCTGCTGCCAGGAACCAACCCACCTAGGGGGCGCCTTTACACCTTGTCCCGAGAGGAGTCCCGAGCCATGAGGGAATATATCCAGGATAATCTTCACAAGGATTTCATCCGAGCCTCCAGTTCCCCTGCAGGGGCCGGATTTTTCTTCGTTTCGAAGAAGGATGGGTCACTTCGTCCATGCATTGATTACCGAGGGTTGAATAAGATTACCATTAAAAACCGGTATCCGCTTCCACTCATTCCGGAGCTGTTTGACCGTCTTCAAGGGGCCAAGATCTTCACCAAGTTGGACCTGCACAGGGCCTACAACCTGGTACGGATCCGGGAGGGAGATGAGTGGAAGACAGCTTTCAACACCCATGAAGGACACTTCGAATATCGGGTGATGCCGTTCGGCCTCTGTAATGCTCCAGCGGTGTTTCAAAATTTTGTTAATTTTATATTCCAGGACCTTCTTTACTCCTCAGTAATCGTGTACCTGGACAACATCCTGATTTTTTCCTCCTCATTGTCACAACATGTTACTCACGTCCACACAGTACTCCAGCGCCTCCGGGAACATCGGCTGTATGCCAAGTTGGAGAAATGTGCATTCCACCAACAGAGTCTGCCTTTCCTGGGATATATCATTTCCTCCATCGGGTTACAGATGGATCCCGGTAAATTGACAGCGCTCCGAGACTGGCCGGTGCCCCAGGGTCTGCGGGCTTTGCAGAGGTTCCTGGGGTTCACGAACTATTACCGGCAGTTCATCCAGGATTACTCCCTCATCACGGCTCCTCTGACGGCCCTCACGAGGAAGGGGGCCGATGCGAAGAACTGGACATCAGAGGCTTTCTCTGCATTCACCACATTAAAGAAGGCCTTCCTCTCTGCCCCGGTACTCCGCAGTCTGGATCCTACTCAGTTTTTCCTGGTGGAGGTGGATGCCTCAGCCCTGGGAGTAGGGGCAGTCCTCTCTCAGACATCGGCATCCGGGAAAAAACATCCCTGTTTCTTCTTCTCCTGTAAGTTCACCCCCGCGGAGCGGAACTATACAGTGGGGGATCGAGAGCTTCTGGCGCTCAAACTAGCTTTTGAGGAATGGCGATACTTACTGGAGGGGGCAGCACATCCAGTGACTGTAATAACCGACCACAAGAACCTGCTCTATTTGCAAAATGCCACCAGACTGAATCCTCGCCAGGCCCGGTGGTCTCTGTTCTTTGCCCGGTTTGACTTCCGTCTGATCTTCAGACCGGGGGAAAAGAATGTCCAGGCGGATGCCTTGTCCCGCAGCTTCGAGGCTCCCGAGTACCAGGAGGAGCCCTACCCAATGTTAAATCCGGCATGTATTTCCTCCATGCCCGGGGCCAGTGCCACTTGCCAGAAGGCCGTTCCGGTGAGTCTTCGTAGGAAGGTGCTGCTGCGCTGGGGGCACGCTTCCGAATTTGCCAGACACTTCGGTTTCCACAAGACCCTACATCTGATCTCCTGATCGTATTGGTGGCCCCGGATGGCACAGGATGTTCTGCAATATGTATCTACCTGTCCGGTGTGCGCCCGAACTAAGTCTTCACATCAGAAGCAGTGGGGGCTGATGCAGCCCATGCCGGTACCACAGCAGCCATGGGAGGACCTGTCCATGGATTTTATCACCGACCTGCCACCCTCGCAGGGCAACACGGTCATTTAGGTAGTGATCGATCGGTTCTCCAAGATGGCCCACTTCATTCCTATGAAGGCTTTACCCACTGCCGCTACCCTTGCCGCTAACTTCATTACGCACATCTTCCGGCTCCATGGACTGCCACAGAGGATCATTAGTGACCGAGGCTCGCAGTTTACCTCGCGCTTCTGGAAAGCGTTGTGTTCAGCTTTTGGGGTTACCACCTAATTTTCATCTGCATATCACCCCCAGACCAATGGTATGGTGGAGCGGGTCAACCAGACTGTGAAAGCTTTCCTCCGGGCATACTCTAACCAGCGCCAGGATGACTGGTCTACTCTTCTACCATGGGCTGAGTTTGCCTATAATAACAGCCTGCATTCGGCCTCCCAGATGACACCTTTCAGCACCATCTATGGACGCCACCCGCGTCTACCGCCACCAATTTCCCCCACAGAAGTTCCACCTCAGGTGCAGTCCACCATCTGTTCCTTTCAGGAAGCTTGGAAGAAGGTCCAGGAACAGTTACGATGAGCAGCGGTCAAGGCCAAGGAGACCTATGACCGTAGAAGACAAGCGGCTCCCACATTCCTGCCGGGAGAAAAGGTATGGTTGAGCACCCGATACCTGAAACTGCGGCTCCCATCTCTGAAGTTTGCTCCCCGGTTCATTGGACCTTTTACCATACGATCCAGGATAGGAGCAGTGACTTACCGACTACACCTACCCGGTCAACTCCGGGTGCACAATGCCTTTCATGTGTCCCTGAAACCTTTCCGCAGGTCAAAGTGGCATCCTGAACCCAAGAAGGTGGCCGTGCCTGAGACTGATCCAGATCCAGAGTATGAGATGGATCGCATCCTGGATTCCAAGCGTCGTGGCAGGAAGCTGTACTATCTCCTCGCCTGGAAGCATTTTGGACCAGAGGCTAACTCCTGGGAGCCGGCGGACAATATGCATGCTCCAGATCTGATCCAGGAGTTCCACGCTCATCATCCTGCTAAGCCCAGACCGAACTGGTGAGGGGGAGATCTTTCCGGAGGGGGTACTGTTACGCTGTGCTACACTTCTCCAGGGTGGGTCGGTTTCTGTTTCCTAACCTGGCAGCCGTCATCCAGCTTGGAGCAAGGACAGCAGCCATCTTGGCTAGCTCAGGAGGGGGCAGCCATCTTGTATATGAGAACAGGAAGGAAGCCCATATTTGGGTGAAGAGCATCTCCTCTGATGGGGGCGGCCATCTTGGAACAGCTGCACATGGTTGAGCCTAATTCCTGCTCTATTTAAAGCCCTGTTTCCAGTCCTTCCATGCTTCGGCTTCTATTCGCGTAGAGGTTGTGGTCTTCTTCTGTTCCAGTGTTTTCCTGTGTTCCTGACCTCGGTTTGCTTACTGACCATGTACTGTGTTGCTGCCTGCCCAGACCTTTGGACTGTTTTTTGACTACTCTTTGCCCTACGGATTTACCTGGCTTTTGGACTGTGTCTGTTTGCCTGCCTGTCTGGTCAGTGGTCGTGCAACCCCACCTGTTCCAGAAATCCTGGTGGCTGCCCGAACCTGGGGGCTCAACTCCCAGGGAATGGCGGTCGCTTCCCAGGTGAAGCTAGGGGTTGTCTGGCTGCCTGACCGAGTGCAGTGTCACTCCATCTTCGCCGTGCTCAGTCGGGGCACAAGGGCTCACATTCCCAAACATAACACTAGTCTTCACCTGCGGCGATCACCGTTCCCCGGGATTTGAGCCCCCAGGTGCAGGCGGCCAATAGGGCTTCCGGATCCGCGGGGTATGGCAGACCGTGGTCCGCAGGCAGCACACTGAGTTGTGTCAGGAAACCAGCAAAAGTCAGGACCAGCCGCAAGCAAGGAATAGTCCAAATACCAACAGGAGTCAGGTCCAGGCAAGAGTCTCTAGGCAGGCGGCAGGCAAAAGCAGTAGTCAGGTCTAAGGCACAGGTCAAGCAGAAAGTAGAGCCAAGCGAGTCACACAGACGCACAAGCAGGTCTACAGAAGAAGAAGCCGAAGCAGGTACATGGAGGAGAGCTGCTCCTTAAATAGCCCCCTCCATCGTGGTGACAAGAATCAGCTGGTAGGGAAGGCTCGGGATAGGTGGGCCCACAGGAGGAGGTGGAGTCTATCCCAGAGCATCCAATCAGGACACCGGAGGCGTGGCCAGAGTTCCCGGGCTTCGCACCCGGAAGACCAGAAACTCACCCTGGAACGCCGGCACGGACAACATGGCTGGCGTTCCAAATGACGGCGAGGGCAGGGCACCGGTCCTACCCCGACGGCCGGAGGAGCCAGCGGAGCGGAGAGAGGAACGTCGAAGCGTCGGCCCGGCCAACATGGCGACGCTCTTCTTCACTGAGGCAGGGCCGAAGAGCGGACCGGCTGCGAGGAGTGTGAAACAGGTGAGGGACGCAACAGCAGCTGAATACCCAGACCAGAAGTCCTGACATAACCTATCTGTCTCAGACAAAAAGCCAAGGATTAATTATCCCCGTGACCTAGGAAGTATATCCTGTTATCTCACCTTGCCTGTCTGTTGCAGACTTCCAATGGTAAAGAAGCGGATTTCTCCTCTGACTCGAGCTGAAGCCTCAGTGAGTCTCTCAGTCCAGACATAAGTCCAAGGTCTGTATTCTGAACGTAGATGGCACAGTCAGTAGATAAGGCCTTGTTGTAGCTGAGCAAACCCTGTGAGTTTGTTACAAGGTATGCAATTCACTGGTGTTTAGGAAAAACAGTCTGTAGCTCATTCAGAGCCTTCTGTCCAGCTGCAAGTCCTTTGGTGATCTCCCCCCGCCCCCAGACTCGGTGTTCTCCCCCTCTGAACTTTCTTCAGACCAAACCTTTGGTATTCAAGGGTCAGATGATACCTGTGGACCAATCACAGACGGTGACATAATGTCCAGCCAGTTTGATGGTCATGAAGAGAGCCTTTGTTATAGATGGCATGCAAACTCCCTGTCTGAGGCCATACTCCTGGAGCCTTCTCTCTCTCTCCTCCATTCTTCCCAGGAGATAACTGAGCTAGTTTGCAACAAAGAATATGTCCTTGGATGAAGTAATCTTGCAAGGCTCAGCAGTAATTTTCCTTTGCAAGAAAGCTGGATTCTAATGGTTACAGATGTATTCAGGTCACAGGCTGTAGAATCCATATTGTTATAAGAATGGTTCAGGCTTGTGTAGGCCAAGACCAGCAAAGGTGAGATCTCAGGTAAATACCCCTACAAGCCTGTCAAGTTTATTCAAGAGCCTCCTGTGGGGAACCTTGTCAAAAGCTTTGCTGAAATCTAAGTAGATTACGTCTATAGCACATCCATGATTCAGTTCTCCGGTCACCCAGTCAAAGAATTCAGTGAGATTCGTTTGGCACGATTTACCTTTGGTAAAACCATGTTGTCTCGGATCTTGCAACTTATTCGCTTCCAGGAAATTCACTATTCTTTCCTTCAGCATTGCTTCCATTACTTTTCCAATAACCAAAGTGCGGCTTACCGGCCTGTAGTTTCCAGCTTCCCTATCACCACGTTTGTGAAGAGGGACCACATCCGCTGTTCTCCAATCCCACAGATCCTCTCCTGTCTGCAAGGATTTATTAAACTAATCTTTAAGAGGACCCGCTAGAACCTCTCTGAGCTCCCTCAATATCCTGGGGTGGATCCCGTCCAGTCCCACAGCTTTGTCCACCTTTAGATTTTCAAGTTGTTCATACACACTCTCTTCCGTGAACGATGCTATATCCACTCTATTCTCATATGTACTTCTGCCAGTCAATCATGGTCCTTCTCCAGGATTTTCTTCTGTGAAAACAGAACAAAAGTATCTTTAACAAATTTGCTTTTTCTTCATCATTATCTACATAGCTGTTCGCAACATCTTTCAGTCTCACAATTCTCTTTTTAGTCTTCCTCCTTTCACTAATATACTTGAATAAATTTTTGTCTCTCCTCCTTACATTTCTAGCCATTTGTTCTTCCGCTTGCGCTTTCGCCAGATGTATCTCTCTCTTGGCTTCTTTCAGTTTCATCCGGTATTCTTCTCCGTGTTCCTCTTCTTGAGTTTTTCTGTATTTCATATATGCCAACTCTTTAGCCTTTATTTTCTCAGCCACTTGTTTGGAGAACCATATCGGTTTCCTTTTTCTCTTGCTTTTATTTACTCTCCTTACATAAAGGTTTGTGGCCATATTTATAGCTTCTTTCAGCCTGGACCACTTTCCTTCCACTTCTCTTACGTCCTCCCAGCCCATCAGCTCCTTCCTCAGGTATCCCATTTTACTAAAGTCAGCATGCTTGAAATCCAGGACTTTGAGTTTTGAGTAGCCGCCCTCCACTTCAGCTGTCATCTCAAATCAAACTGTTTGATGGTCACTGCTGCCCAGGTGGGCACCCACTCTGACATTTGACACACTATACCCATTTGTGAGCACCAGATCCAGCGTCGCTCCCTCCCTCATGGGTTCTGTCACCATTTGTCTGAGCAGAGCACTTTGAAAAGCATCCACGATCTCTACTTCTTTCCGATTCCGCAGATGGAACCTTCCAATCTACATCCGGGTTACAAATTATATTGTAGTGATAGGGTGGATCGAATTGCAGGAGGGGTAGCATTGTATGTTAAGGAGGGCCTTGAATCAAATAGATTGAAAATTCTGCAGGAAACAAAACAGTCCCTATGGATTGAAATTCCATGTGTAAAGGGGAAAAGGATAGTGATAGGAGTGTACTACATCCACCAAGCCAGATGAACAGACGGATGTAGACATGTTATTTGAAATTAGGGAGGCTAACAAACTGGGCAACACAATAATAATGGGTGATTTCAATTACCCTGATATTGACTGGGTATTGTACCATCAGGGCATGCTAGGGAGGTAAAATTCCTTGACAAAATCAAGGACTGCTTTGTGGAGCAGCTGGTACAGGAGCCGACAAGAAAAGGAAAAATTCTTGACCTAGTCCTTAGTGGAGCGCATGATCTGGTGCGGGAGGTAATTTATTTATTTATTGCACTTGTAGCCCACATTTTCTCATCTATTTGCAGGCTCAATGTGGCTTACAGAGAACTGTCATGGCATAGCCATGTCAGGTTACATCATACAATTGGTGTTACAAAGAAGTTAAAGAAGACAAGAGGATTTGTTCAAGCCTTTGTAGGAAAGTACATTCTGAGTAAAGTTGGAAAGGTGTTGTATTATAGTTGGATAGGTGTTGTATTATAGCTAGTTAAGGGTTCTTGTGGTAGGCTTTGTTAAAGAGGTAAGTCTTCAAGGCTTTGCGGAAGTTAGTTAATTTGTTGATCTTTCTCAGGTGAGTTAGGAGTGAATTCCATAGCTGCATACTCATATAGGAGAAGCTGGTCGAGTGAGTTAATTTGTATTTTAGACCTTTGCAGCTGAGGAAGTGTAGGTTGAGAAAGGTGCAGGATGATTTCTTAGCATTTCTTGGTGGTAGGTCAATGATGTCTAGCATGTAGGTCGGGGCATCTCCATAAATGATTTTATGAACAATCGTGCAAATCTTGAATGTGGTACGTTCTTTAAGTGGTAACCAGTGTAACTTCTTTCTTAGGGGTTTTGCACTTTCATATTTTGTTTTCCCCAAATATGAGTCTGGCTGCGGTATTTTGAGCTGTTTGAAGTTTTTTGATGGTTTGTTCTTTACAGCCGGCGTAAAGTGAGTTGCAATAGTCCAGGTGGCTTAATACCATTGACTGTACCAGGTTCCGAAAAATAGCCCTTGGGAAGTAAGGTTTTACTCTTTTGAGCTTCCACATGGAGTGGAACATTTTCTTAGTTGTGTTTTTCTCGTGAGTTTCGAGTGTGAGGTTTCGATCAATGGTGACTCCTAGAATTTTCAAATTGTTTGAAACAGGGAGAGAAATGTTTGGGGTGGTTATGGTAGTGAATTTATTTGTATTGTGTTGTGAGGTTATTATGAGGCATTGTGTTTTTTCAACGTTGAGTTTTAGTTGAAATGTGTCCGCCCAGGAGTGCACCCAGGAGTGCATGATTTGGAAGCTTTGGTTGATTTCGTTGATGATTTCCTTTAGTTCATGTTTGAATGGAATGTAGATTGTAACATCGTCTGCGTATATGTATGGGTTGAGCTTTTGATTGTCTAATAGCTTGGCTAGGGGTGTCATCATTAGGTTAAAGAGTGTTGGTGATAGAGGGGATCCTTGGGGAACACCGCATTCAGGTAGCCATGGGGCTGATGTCTCTGCGTTAGTTGTTACTTGGTATGATCTTGTTGTTAGGAATCCTCTAAACCAGTTAATAACATTACCTCCAACTCCAAAGTATTCCAGGATGTGTAGTAATATTCCATGGTTGACCATGTCGAAGGCACTGGACATATCAAATTGTAGGAGAAGTATGTTATTCCCGGTTACAATTGTTTGTTTAAATTTGTTCATTAAAGTGATTAGTACTGTTTCAGTGCTGTAATTCGATCAAAATCCTGATTGAGCTTCATGTAAGATTGAATGTTTATTTAGGTGGTTAGTGAGTTGTTTCGTCACTAGGCCTTCCATAAGTTTGGTTATTAGCGGGATAGATGCTACTGGGCGATAGTTGGTTAAGTCGGTTGTACTTTTCTTTGCGTCTTTTGGTAAAGGAGTGAGTAGTATATTTCCTTTATCCTTTGGGAAAAGACCGTTTTGTAGCATGTAGTTTAGGTGTCCCGTTAGGTCCATTATGAATTGTTGAGGGGCACATCTTATAAGAGTACTGGGACAGCTGTCAAGTTTGCATTGCGATTTGGCGTATCTTTTGAGTAGTAGTTGAGAAATGTTTTCGGTCGATAGTGGGTCAAAGTTGATCCATAATCGATCTGCTGGATATTCCCCATGTATTGGGTCTAGACAATCAAGGAGGTTTGCATAATCAATTGTATTGTTGGGTATCATATTTCGTAGCTTTATGATTTTCTCTTTGAAGTAATTTGCAAGGCTGTTTGCTGATGGGGTGTCATTGTTATTAGAAGTAACCAGTGTAGTGTTTAGTAGATTATTTACGAGTTGGAAAAGTTTGTGTGTATCCTTATAGCCTGGTCCAATTTTGGTTTTGTAGTATGATCTTTTGGTCTGTCTGATGGTATATTTGTATTTTCTTTGTAGTTGTTTCCATTCGTTGAGTACAAGGTTGGCTTTTTTTCTTATTCCATGCTCGTTCTAGTCTTCTGACTTGTGTTTTTAGGTTTTTCAACTCTTCGTTAAACCACGGTATTGATTTTTTTCTATGTGAAGTTCTGGTTTGGAGTGGTGCTTTGTTATCTAATATGGTTCTGCATCTTTTGCCCCATTCATGAAGGAATTGTGGTGAGTCTGTTGGTGTTATCCATTTTTCGTCATAGAATTGTTGCCAGAATATTAGTGGGTCTATTTTGCCTCTCGTGGTATAGGTTGATTGTTCTTGTTTGTGTTGTGATTGTTTTGTTCGCCAATGAATGGATAGGTTCCCTTTGTAGTGATCAGACCGTGGTATGGCTGTCCATTTTGTATCTTTTAGTTTGAGATTTATTTCGTGTGAGAATTTGTATGTGATTAAGTCTAGCGTATGTCCTTTAGTATGGGTGGGCTGTATGGTTGGCCATTGGAGATCCCATAGTTGAAGGAAGTCTTTGCATTCATTCACATTTGTTAGGTTAGTGTCTTCTAGGTGGAGGTTGATATCGCCTATTATGAGAAGATTATGGGTTGAAATACATGTGTTCGATATGAAGTCCATAAAGTGTGTTTGGTAGTCTTGCCAATTTCCTGGTGGTCTGTAGAACAGGATAAGGTTTAGGTGGTCCTGTAGGGTTGGATGATTGATTCTGACTGAGGCAATTTCAAGTTGGGGAAGTATGGAATCGGCTATTGTTGTGACAGTGAATTGGGATCTATAGATTATAGCTAATCCTCCTCCTCTTTTACCGTTCCTTGTCCAGTGGGTGATTTTGTACCCTGGCGGGCATAGTTCTAGAATTATGGGGTCTCTGAGATTGTGGATCCAGGTTTCGTTTATAAAGAGAGAGTCTAGATTGTCTGTTGTGTTCCAAACAGTAATTAGTTTTATTACCTGCAGATCTGGCATTTATATAACCCATTTGTATTAGTCGATGGGGTTCTGTAGTGGTCTGGGATGTGATGATTTTTATTAGTTGTCTGTCTTCTTGGACATTGTGTTTGTTGTGTCTCATCTTTCCTTTCTGTTAGTTGTTTCCCTGGGTGGTATGTTGTCCATTCCCTTTCCTAGTCTTTTGGTTGAGTGTGTAGTATTTGGGTTGTGTGCATGGTTTGTGTGTGGTGGGAAGAGTATTGTCTGCGCTGGGTCTAGTTAGTATGTGGTGAATTAGGTAGAGACAGTAGATGATTAGGAGTATTTTGCTAGTGTTCATGTTGATCTTACTGTATACAGTTCAGTCGTATAGTTCAGTGTGAGAGATAGTGGAGCTTAGGAGGTGGTTAGTGTCAGGTTCAGCAGGTTGCAGTTCTAGAAGCGGTATAATGCTATGAGATACTGTATGCGATTTGGAGGGTATTTAGCAGATGCAGTTTTTGTGTCCGTATGGTGTTATGAAGTGTATAGCAAGCATTGCAAGGCAATTAAATTATAGTTCTAGATACAGTTTGAAACATTTAGCATATTACAAATCTTATTTCACTATGATGTTATGAAACGTATAGCAGCCATTTAAAAGGCACTTAGATTACAGTACTAGATGCTGTACAATGCTGTTATATGAGAGTAAGCATTTAAAGCGTTTAGCAAATTACTTACTACAGTGTTGCTTTGTGAGATGTATAGCAAATATTTATAGACATTTAAAAGT
This sequence comes from Microcaecilia unicolor, assembly GCF_901765095.1. Lineage (NCBI taxonomy): Eukaryota > Metazoa > Chordata > Amphibia > Gymnophiona > Siphonopidae > Microcaecilia > Microcaecilia unicolor. Next base: position 231,511,928 of record NC_044036.1, read on the forward strand.
CTCGCCCTTTGGTCGACCTCCAACCTGAATCTCCGGGGTGATTCACTCCCGTGATTTCTTAGCCAGCAGTCCTCTCATCCCAGTAGGGCATAAGTATGCGTGAGTGTCGTCTTCTGCTTGCGCCACAACGATCGTGCTCCTCCGGCTATGCAGTCGGTGCTCTCCCGCTGGTTGTGTAGTCAGGCTCGCCACTGGTCGCATGGCCTGGCCTGGTCAGTAGTGTCTTGTCCAGGCCTGGTCAATGGCGTCTTGTCCAGGTGCTGGCGTAGTCATTGAGGCGGTCACCCAAAATTGCAAAGCTCAGCTGTGACTCACGTCCGCCTCCTCCCATCACTGGATACTCCAGTCGCTCTCCAGTTTGCGGCTCAGAGGCCTGATTCGCCCAGAAGCAATTGACAGAGCTCTTCCGTCTATGTGGTTGATGCTCACCTCGCCGGTCGTGCAGACAGGCTCACCACTGGCCACATGGCCCGGCTTGGTCACTGGAGTCTTGACCAGGTGCTGGCGCAGCCGTTGGTGTGGTCGTCCAAAGCTGAGAAGCACCGTTGCGCCTCATGCCTGCCGCCTCCCCCACTGGAAGCTTCGGTCACTCTCCGATTTGCGGCTCGGAGGTTCTGTTTAACCCGGTAGCGCTCCTGGCTTTGGGGCTCTGGCTACGGCTTTTGTTCGTATGCCAGGTGTCCAGGTGTTCGGGTAGCCTCTGGGGTGACCGCTCGAAGCCGTGAGATGCTGCTACAGCTCACCTTTTCTGTTTCCTTGCCATTGGACGCTCCACTCGTCCTCCGATTCTCGATACGGAGGGCTGGATCAGTCCTGGAGCGTTTATGGCTCTGGAGCTCCTCACTAGGACTCCTGCCCGTCGGCCATCTTACATATCCTGAGGCAACTTGATAACAGTGCTGAAGAGCCCTAGCCGCTTTAGCCTTTCCTCATAGGGAAGTCGTCCCATCCCCTTTATCATTTTCATTGCCCTTCTCTGTACCTTTTGTAATTCCACTATACCTTTTTTGAGATATGGCGACCAGAATTGAACACAATATTCAAGGTGCGGTCGCATGATGGAGGGATACAAAGGCATTATAATGTCCTCCTTTTTTTTTTCCATTCCTTTCCTAATAATACCTAACATTCTATTTGCTTTCTTAGCCTCCGCAGCACACTGAGCAGAAGGTTTCAACGTATCATCAACGACTACACCTAGATCCCTTTCTTGGTCAGTGACTCCTAATGTGGAACCTTGCATGATGTAGCTATAATTCGGGTTCCTCTTTCCCACATGCATCACTTTGCACTTGCTCATATTAAACGTCATCTGCCATTTAGACACCCAGTCTCCCAGTCTCATAAGGTCCTCTTCTAATTTTTCACAATCCTCTCCCGTTTTAACGACTGTGAATAACTTTGTGTCATCAGCAAATTTAATGACCTCACTAGTTACTCCCATCTCTAGGTCATTTATAAATATGTTAAAAAGCAGTGGTCCCAGCACAGACCCCTTGGGAACCCTGCTAACTACCCTTCTCCATTGAGAATACTGACCATTTAACCCTACTCTCTTTTTTTCTATTTTTTAACCAATTTTTAATCCACAATAGAACACTACGTCCTATCCCATAACTCTCCAATTTCCTCTGGAGTCTTTCATGAGGTACTTTGTCAAACGCCTTCTGAAAATCCAGATACACAATATCAACCGGCTCACCTTTATCCACATGTTTCTTCACCCCTTCAAAGTGTAGTACTAACTACTACTACTAACTGACATTTCTAAAGCGCTACTAGGGTTACGCAGCGCTGTACAATTTAAGCAAGATTTCCCTTCACTAAATCATGTTGACTTTGTCTCATTAATCCATGCTTTTGAATATGCTCTGTAATTTTGTTCTTTATAATAGTCTCTACCATTTTGCCGGCACCGACATCAGACTCACCGGTCTATAATTTCCCGGATATCCTCTGGAACCTTTTAAAAAAATCGGCGTTACATTGGCCACCCTCCAATCTTCCGGTACTATGCTCGATTTTAAGGATAAATTACATATTACTAACAATACCTCAGCAAGTTCATTTTTCAGTTCTATCAGTACTCCTGGATGAATACCATCCGTTCCAGGAGATTTGCTACTCTTCAATTTGTAGAACTGCCCCTTTACATCCTCCAGGTTTATAGAGATTTCATTCAGTTTCCCCGACTCGTCAGCTTCGAATACCATTTCTGGCACCGGTATCTCACCCAAATCTTCCTCAGTGAAGACTGAAGCAAAGAATTCATTTAATCTCTCTGCTATGGCTTTGTCTTCCCTAATCACTCCTTTTACTCGGTCATCTAGCGGTCCAACCGATTCTTTTGCCGGCTTCCTGCTTTTAATATACCTAAAAAAATTTTTTACTGTGTTTTTGCCTCCAACACAATCTTTTTTTCAAAGTCCCTCTTAGCCTTCCTTATCAGTGCTTTGCATTTGATGACATTCCTTATGCTGTTTCTTATTATTTTCAGTTGGTTCCTTCTTCCATTTTGTGAAGGTTTTTCTTTTCGCTGTAATAGCTTCCTTCACCTCACTTTTTAACCATGCTGGCTGTGGTTTGGTCTTCCGTCCTCCTTTTTTAATACGTGGAATATATTTGGAATAGGCTTCCAGAATGGTGTTTTTGAACAGCATCCACGCCTGCTGTAAATTTTTGACCCTCGCAGCTGCTCCTCTGGGTTTTATTTTTTTCACTGTTATTCTCATTTTATCATAGTCTCCTTTTTTTAAAGTTAAACGCTAATGTATTTTATTTCCAATTTATACTTCAAAGCTAATATCAAATCCGATCATATTATAATCACTGTTATCAAGCAGCCCCAGCACCATTACCTCCCGCACCAGATCATGCGCTCCACAAAGGACTAGGTCTAGAATTTTTCCTTCTCTCGTCAGCTCCTATATCAGCTGCTCCATAAAGCAGTCCTTGATTTCATCAAGGAATTTTACCTCCCTAGCTTGCTCTGATGTTACATTTACCCAGTCAATATCGGGATAATTGAAATCACCCATTATTATTGTATTGCCCAGTTTGTTTACGTCCCTAATTTCCTTTAACATTTCTGCATCCGTTTGTTCATCCTGGCCAGGTGGACGGTAGTACACTCTTATCACTATCCTTTTTCCCTTTACACATGGAATTTCAATCCATAGTGATTCCAAGATGTTTTGTTTCCTGCAGAATTTTCAGTCTATTTGATTCAAGGCTGTCCTTAACATACAATGCTACCCCTCCACCAATTTGATCCACCCTATCCCTAGGATATAATTTGTACCCTGTTATGACAGTGTCCCACTGGTCATCCTCCTTCCACCAGGTCTCAGAGATGTCTATTATATCTAATTTTTCATTTAGTGCAATATATTTTAACTCTCCCATCTTATATCTTAGGCTTCTGGCGTTCGCATATAGACATTTCAAACTATGTTTGTTCCTATTTACATCATACTCAGTACTTGACAGTATTAATTTGCAATCTTTTGTCTGATTTTTATTTTTATTTAGGGACACCTGATCTACAATGGTCTATTTTGCAACCCCACTTTCGGGATACTGTATCTTCCCTGTTTTGGTGATATCTTTGAAAGATACCTTATCCCGAACCATGCGCTTTTGAGCGATTGTCGGCCTTCCCCCAGTTTCTTGTTTGAAAGCTGCTCTATCTCCTTTTTAAATGCCGATGCCAGCAGCCTGGTCCCACCCTGGTTAAGGTGGAGCCCATCCTTTCAGAATAGGCTCCCCCTTCCCCAAAATGTTGCCCAGTTCCTAACATATCTAAAACCCTCCTCCCTGCACCATCGTCTCATCCATGCATTGAGACTCCAGAGCTCTGCCTGTCTCTTGGGCCCTGTGCATGGAATGGGTAGCACTTCAGAAAATGCTACCCTGGAGGTTCTGGATTTGAGCTTTCTACCTGAGCCTAAATTTGGCTTTCAGAACCTCTCTCCCACATTTTCCTATGTCATTGGTACCCACATGTACAAAGACAGCCTGCTTCTCCCCAGCACTATCTAAAATCCTATCTAGGTGAAGTAGGAGGTCAAAACTGTTAGAGAAGTTCAGACTTTCTTAGTGGTGAATAATACTGTTATACCTAGGAAAATCGTGAATATTAAGAATGCTGCTCGACACTTGAATATTTGTGCACTTAATTTTCCTCAAGTCTTCCCTACTGCACCTAAAGACTTGTTTTGTAGATATTTGAAAGAATTGCAATTTCTTGACTCTACTATGCCTCTCTTTAATAATATCTGTTGTGTTCCTGCACTTAAGCAGGAAGGAAGAACTAAGGAAGCTTCTGGATCTGGTTGACATATAACTGGATTGTTGAAGACATCTGGTGAACTGCTCACTTAGAGGGTTTTCACCCAGGACAAAGTCAGTGTCATGGCTTTCGCAGTGACTGGCACCCCGACTCACCTCCCAATACCGGGGTTGGTCCTGCATTGGCTCTCTGAAGTTCCTCTTCTTTGAGGCAGTCTGTGTTTCTGCCTCCTGTACAGTGCTGCGTGCGTAGTACTGGCAGGTTTAAAGGGCTCATTGCATGAATCCTGGAGGGCATGCTGGGAGTGTCACGTTAGGCATCAGAATATATAAAGAAAGGAAGGCCCAGGTCCTCCTTCAGCGTCTTCGTAACGAGGTCGTCTTGTTCCTGTCTTGCCTGCCTCGTGTGCTGACTTCCTGCTCCTATTCCTGCTTTGTTCCCGGATCTTGCCTTGGACCCTGCCTTGTCTTCGAGTTCCTGCCAAGCTCCAGCCCTGCCTTGTCCTGCTTTGTCTAGACCTGCCTTGGTTCCTGCTCTGACACCTGCCCTGTGTCAGCCCATGGGACTTGTCTGCCGTAGCTCCTGCTGCGGTCCAATAGCTCACCGTCCTGTGTTGATGACAGATTGTGAAGGCTATTAGCTCAATGAGTCGTCTGGTATTGGTGATTCCTCTCTTGATCTTGCCCATAATCTAGTCCTGCTTCAGCATTCTGTCTTCAGTTTTGCTTTTGCTCTTGTCCAGTTCTGTCCATTACTTAGCCATCTGCTTGGACTTGTCCCTGCAAACAGAGAAGCGTCTTCCTCGTTGGATGAACTGATTGCTACAGATCTCCTGTTCAGAGGCTTCTTTGGACCATATCCATAATAAAAGAAACTCCTTAATCTCTTATTTGTCCTGTTCATTTTGTCTTGAATAGTTTTTAAGCTCTGTAGAGCTGGGACTGTCTATTATATGTTTGTATATAGTACAGTTTTTCCAAGTACAAGCAGGCTGAGTCATTGTCACAAGTGGGTTGACGATCCACGTCTACCCGGGAACTGGCATAATGCATAACAAAAAGGGAAAAATTTTGTTAGATCCTTGTGCGCGTGCTGCGCCGCACCGCACATGAACGGAGTGCCTTCCCACCCACCGCACAACCGTGCTCCTCAATTCATTTTTTTCCGTACGAGGAGCAGCTGTTCCTTCTTCCGCTCCAGTTTTGCCCAGGAAAGAGCCTTTTTTTTTTTTTTTTTTTAGAGTGCCTTACAGTGATTTTTTTGCTCCTTTTTTCTTTGTCATTTTATTTCTTTAAAAAAAAAAAAGACCCTTGTTTTCTTTGTTTATTTTGCCCACGTTTAAGTTTTATTTTCCACCATGGGCCACCTTTAGTCTTGCTCGACTATGGTAACCCCTTTTTTTGTGCCTTACCCCTTTTTTTCTTAGGCACAATCGAGCCTTTTGATTTCACTGGAGCCATCTTCCCTTCCATGTCATCGAAGACTCCCAGTGGCTTCAAACGCTGTACTTGGTGCAACCGGACCATCTCAGGTGCTGATACACACTCTTGGTGTATTCAGTGCCTTGGGCCCGACCATAGCCCAGCAAATTGTGTCCTTTGTCTTCATATGAAGAAAAGGACACATTTCCCGAGAGGCTCAGAGAGAGAAACATTTTGGAGCTCGTTCCGGTTCTTCGGCATCGAGGTCGGCATCGACATAGGAGTCACGGTATGGATGGATGCTGCTACACCCAGAGACACTTAGAAAAGTGAGGCATGGAGTGGCTCTTCACCTGTCTCGAGGCCTCCTGTTGTGGAGGCCCCCCGGGACCAACCTTCATCAGACCCGACTCTGAAACTATGTGAGGATTCCATGTCGTCTTTGTCGGCACCGAGGAATATCGGCGAGGTGCATCGGGCGAAGGCCAAGAAGCACTGACACCATACTCCTTCGACACACGGTGCTGGGAGCTCCGTGACGTTGAGAGATCCGAGAAGCGTTGGCGTTGGAAGGAGCGCTCCCCCTCCATTCAAGAGGTGCTGACGCACCCGTCTCCTAGAAGCTGAGATCCTGCTCCCACACCCCAGGCAGTTAGGCAACCTGAGCCCACACCTACCATGCCTGCTGCTGCGGCCCTGCCTGGCCCCCAGCACGCGGTTTGGACTCAGACACCGGCGCTGCCACCAAGGCTGGTTCCCCTTCGATGTCGGTGGAGGAAGCTTCACCGGAGTCAACAAGAATAGACTCCTAGATGATGTTCTCAAGGCCACGAGTCCTGTCTGACACCGAGGAGGAGCGCTCGTGGGAGTCTGAAGAAGATCCCAGGTACTTTTCTTCCGATGAGCCCTTTGGGATCCCTTCAGAACCTTCCCCTCCACCTGAGAGAAGACTTTCCCCACCTGAGAGCCTCTCTTTCACCTCTTTTATGCTGGAAATGGCTGAGGCCATACCCTTCCCTGTAGGAGGATGAGCCAAGGGCTAAGATGCTCGAGGACCTGGACTACACCTCTCCACCTAAGGAAGCAGTGACAGCTACTCTGCACGAGGTATTCAAGGCAGTCCTCGTGTGGAACTGGGCATCCCCTCTGCATGTCCCTGTGGTCCCCAAGAAAATTGACACCCAGTATCAGGTCCACGGGGAACCTGGGTTGACGAAGTCTCAGTTACCCCACAACTCCATGGTGGTGGATGCCACTTTCAAGAGATCGAAGAGTACTAGGGACTATGCTTCGGCTCCCCCAGGCAGAGATACTAGATCCTTGGACTCTTTTGGAAGGAAAATGTATCAGGCCGCGATGCTCATCGCCCATATTCAATCATACCAGCTCTTCACAAGCGTCTACTTGCGGAACTCGATGAGACAGCTGAATGACTTGGTTGATGCACTCCCTCCAGAGCTGTTTTGCCAGCTGGTCAAGCAGCAGAAGGTGTGTCGGAAGTGCTTGGCCAGGGGAACTTACAACACTTTTGACATGGCATCCAGTATCTCTAAGAAAGCAAAAGGGCAAACTCCAAGATGTAAAATCAACAGAGCAGATCGTTATGAGAAAAAATATATAATTTATTAATGAAATACTAAAAATGTATATACAAATCAGCCCAACACAGGCCGTGTTTTGCCCAGCAGGGCTGCTTCAGGGGCTACAAAACAAATAAAATCACGTTTAAAAACATAACAGAGAAATAACAAAAAATGTTAATTTAGAAAATTTACTTATATACATGCTACATATGTATGTGTTTGCATATTGTATATTAAATACATAATGTAAATATAACATAAAATAAATATAACACAATATCCCACATATAATAAATAACTAAAAAATATATATGTTTGCATATTTCATATCAAATACATAAAATAAATATAACACAAATATATCCCACGCATATAATAAATAACTAAAAAGGCATACATGTTTGTATCAACTTTTTAAATAAAATGAGCAATGTTATTAATTTATCATAAATAAGAAATAACACATATAAATAACTAAAAAGGGCAATCAAAATATATACATATATATAACTGCTGTTTGTATCAACTGTAAATGAAGTAAGCAATATTGGAAATCATATTTACTTTACATCATTTTAATAATATGTCCAGATTCAGAGCAAAATTCAAAGCAAAATAAGACACCCACCTACACAATGATCCTTTACTGTCAAAATATGGTAGTTCTGATGAAACCAACTAGAAAATATCAAAAAATGAAATGAATCAAAAACTTGATTAAGTAATAATAAAAAATAGAAAATGAATAATAAAAAGTAAAAAATGGTAAAAATAAAAATAGACTCACATGAACAGAAGACCGCAATCATAAATCTTCTGGTATATATGTTGAAAAAAAACAGCTCAATCGAATAAACCAGAAAAAAGTGCTGACCTAAACATAAACATATTACTTTATATAATATCTCCGTGTTTAAATGTGCTGTTATATACTGATCCAATTTGTGTATATGATAATTTTTCAGCAATGCTGATTTGAAAAAACTATCAGTGAAACCGTTATGTGTCAATCAAGTGCTCTGTAACATGTGGTGATAAAGTAGCTAAACTTACATAAAATACATCGGACACTCTCTTACATAGTAACATAGTAGATGACGGCAGAAAAAGACCTGCATGGTCCATCCAGTCTGCCCAACAAGATAAACTCATATGTGCTACTTTTTGTGTATACCTTACCTTGATTTGTACCTGTCCTTTTCAGGGCACAGACCATGTAAGTCTGCCCAGCACTATCCCCGCCTCCCAACCACCAGACCCGCTGCCCACCACTGGCTCTGGCACAGACCGTATAAGTCTGCCCAGCACTATCCCCGCCTCCCGCCACCGGCTCTGCCACCCAATCTCGGCTAAGCTCTTTAGGATCCATTCCTTCTGAACAGGATTCCTTTATGTTTATCTTGATTCTGGTAATGCTGAAAAAATCGCTGTGACTGACACAGGATGTTAAATACGGAAGTGAAAGGTCAAAGGGCAAATCAGATCAAACATTATTTATTAAATGATTGAAAAACTTGACTGGTACTACTACCAAGTAAGAAATAGTGTCAAAAGGTGGTAAGATACAATAAAAAACAAAATTATTGAAGTATAAAAAAAGTGTATAATGACTGAGATAAGAAATAAACTACCGAATACTATAAAAACAACACGTGACTTGACAGCCTTCAGGAAATTATTGAAAAAGCACTTGTTCGAAGAGACTTACAATAAGAATCCTCCTTAATGTCTTGATTATTCTATATTTAAACCAACCACTTTTGATCCCTCTGAATTGTTTATATTAGTCATGTTATCATTATTGGCCATAATATTTTACTGCTTTTTTTATTGTGTTATGTAAATCATTCTACCGACCTATCTTCCTTATTTCATAAATAGTATTATGTTAAATTAGAACAAACCTTTTACTCTGTTCATAATTATACCTTTGCAATATAATGTAAGCCACATTGAGCCTGCAAATAGGTGGAAAATGTGGGGTACAAATGCAGGAAATAAATAAATAGCTACCGGGACAAATAAATCAAATCAAAGCACAACATTATAAGATCGCTTATAGAAAGGCAAGTTGATTAAAAAAAACTCATAGTGAATATCAGCACATAAATATATATTTTTAAAGGTAATGGATCTCGGAAAGGTTAGCAGCGCTTGAATATATAATGAAATTAAATGCCAATGTGTGACATCAGTAAGACAAGCGCAACTAAAAAAACATTTGGATGTTAAAGAGGTTAAAAGCCTAGATAAAATTTTTAAAAAACTCTCCTGATTCTGGTAACATTAAAAGAATCGCTGTAACTGACACAGGACATGTCTAAAAGTAGTTAAAATATAGAATGAGTGTATAATGAACTCATTGTTTATATTGACCAATCACGTTTGAGACAAGAAATAAATAAATTAATTAAATAGCAACCGAGATAAGTAAGTATAAGATCGATTGTAGAGAGGCAAGTTAATTAAAATCTCATAGCGAATATCAGCGCATATATTTTTAATAAGGTAAGGGATCTTGAAGAGGTTAGCAGCACTTGAATGTATGATAAAACTGAATGCCAATCTGTGACGTCAGTAAGACAAACGCAACTAAAGAAAAAACCATGGGGATGTGAAAAATGTTTTATTTTAATTTTAAAATATTAAAACAATGTTCCAAATAAAATAATTTGTATGATATTATTAATAAACCAAAAAATGAGTAATTGAAATATAAAAAAGTAGTAATTTAAAATAAAGGATATTTCAAATAATTTCTTAAATGTAGATATAGATATATTAATTATATGAATATCAAAAAATAGAAATAAAATTAAGTGAAAAATTAAAAATTAAAAATCACAAATTGAAAATTAAATAAAAAACAAAAGTGATTAATTATAATGTAATGTACATTGAGTGATATCAATATCAAAAAAAGGCAATGGTAATGGTGTAGAGTTGTGGGGAGTGGGTTTTGAGGGAGATTTGGGGGGCTAAACAACCAAGGGAAGGGAGCTATTTTTATTTTTTAGAAGTGCCCCCTAGGGAGCCCGGTTGGTGTCCTGGCATGTGAGGGGGGCCAGTGCACTACAAATGCTGGCTCCTCCCACGACCTAATGCCTTGGATTTCGCCGGGTTTGAGATCGCCGGCATTATTTTCCATTATGGCCGAAAACCGATGCTGGCCGTCTCAAACCCGGCAAACTCTGACATTTGGCCGGGCCCAACCGTATTAGCGAAGAAAAAGATGGCCGGCCATCTTTTTCGAAAATACAGTTGGCTCCGCCCACTTACTGCGCCGGCCCCGAAGATGGCCGGCCAGCTATTTGGCCAGCACCGTTCGATTATGCCCCTCCACAGAGCCTGTACTTTCAGGCACTATGTCATTCTTACCCTGGAAAGACATTCTTAGCTTCAATGACGACTGTCTTCAATATATGCTACTATCGGACCCCTTTTTTAAAGAGCCGGATGTTTTGGAGAATTATTTAAAACATTGGGAAGAGGCAGTATAGCTGAGTAAAAGATGGAAGAGGAAAGAACTCCATGGGTCATCTTTGTTGGAATATTGTAGGTATAAAAGGATTCTGAGAGGACTACTTATAAATAAGGCATCTACTATGTTTAATGACAACCAAACCTTTATGATGCAATGGGAAGCTAGTCTAAATAAATGCTCATTAGATCTCATGATCCTACTCATAAAACCTGTAAAGAAAAGGAACAAAAGGTCAAAGAGGAGTTAGTAAGGAATTAGTTTTTTTTTTAAAGAAAATGATGCATGTTTTGATCTACTCCATGAAGATTTCAAAAAAAGCACTGACCAATTTGAACGTGATCTGAGATTAATCAAATTCGAAAAATTTAGAAGAGATGATCAGGATTACAAAATTCATAAAATGTATCCATGGCACAGACAAAAAAATCAGAGGAATAAAAGTATACACAGATATCCAAATAGACGAATTGATAATTCCCACAAGCCAGTAAATCATAATACTTTATATAGTAAACCAATAGGAAATAATATTCCCACCAGCCCTCAAACTGTCAGAGAAAGAAAACATCCCAGAAGCTATCAGGACGATGTCTTTGACCCATCAGCTTCTCTATATACGACACCTCCGCGAATAAATATCGACAAACAAGTGCACCACCTAGGCCAATTTTGGAAAAAGAGATCCACAACAGGTACCTCCACTTCTGAATATCCTAGAGGATATTTACCATATCGAGGTAGGGGTGGTGGGAGAGGTACAGTGGGGGAAATAAGTATTTGATCCCTTGCTGATTTTGTAAGTTTGCCCACTGACAAAGACATGAGCAGCCCATAATTGAAGGGTAGGTTATTGGTAACAGTGAGAGATAGCACATCACAAATTAAATCCAGAAAATCACATTGTGGAAAGTATATGAATTTATTTGCATTCTGCAGAGGGAAATAAGTATTTGATCCCCCACCAACCAGTAAGAGATCTGGCCCCTACAGACCAGGTAGATGCTCCAAATCAACTCGTTACCTGCATGACAGACAGCTGTCGGCAATGGTCACCTGTATGAAAGACACCTGTCCACAGACTCAGTGAATCAGTCAGACTCTAACCTCTACAAAATGGCCAAGAGCAAGGAGCTGTCTAAGGATGTCAGGGACAAGATCATACACCTGCACAAGGCTGGAATGGGCTACAAAACCATCAGTAAGACGCTGGGCGAGAAGGAGACAACTGTTGGTGCCATAGTAAGAAAATGGAAGAAGTACAAAATGACTGTCAATCGACAAAGATCTGGGGCTCCACGCAAAATCTCACCTCGTGGGGTATCCTTGATCATGAGGAAGGTTAGAAATCAGCCTACAACTACAAGGGGGGAACTTGTCAATGATCTCAAGGCAGCTGGGACCACTGTCACCACGAAAACCATTGGTAACACATTACGACATAACGGATTGCAATCCTGCAGTGCCCGCAAGGTCCCCCTGCTCCGGAAGGCACATGTGACGGCCCGTCTGAAGTTTGCCAGTGAACACCTGGATGATGCCGAGAGTGATTGGGAGAAGGTGCTGTGGTCAGATGAGACAAAAATTGAGCTCTTTGGCATGAACTCAACTCGCCGTGTTTGGAGGAAGAGAAATGCTGCCTATGACCCAAAGAACACCGTCCCCACTGTCAAGCATGGAGGTGGAAATGTTATGTTTTGGGGGTGTTTCTCTGCTAAGGGCACAGGACTACTTCACCGCATCAATGGGAGAATGGATGGGGCCATGTACCGTACAATTCTGAGTGACAACCTCCTTCCCTCCGCCAGGGCCTTAAAAATGGGTCGTGGCTGGGTCTTCCAGCACGACAATGACCCAAAACATACAGCCAAGGCAACAAAGGAGTGGCTCAGGAAGAAGCACATTAGGGTCATGGAGTGGCCTAGCCAGTCACCAGACCTTAATCCCATTGAAAACTTATGGAGGGAGCTGAAGCTGCGAGTTGCCAAGCGACAGCCCAGAACTCTTAATGATTTAGAGATGATCTGCAAAGAGGAGTGGATCAAAATTCCTCCTGACATGTGTGCAAACCTCATCATCAACTACAGAAGACGTCTGACCGCTGTGCTTGCCAACAAGGGTTTTGCCACCAAGTATTAGGTCTTGTTTGCCAGAGGGATTAAATACTTATTTCCCTCTGCAGAATGCAAATAAATTCATATACTTTCCACAATGTGATTTTCCGGATTTAATTTGTGATGTGCTATCTCTCACTGTTACCAATAACCTACCCTTCAATTATGGGCTGCTCATGTCTTTGTCAGTGGGCAAACTTACAAAATCAGCAAGGGATCAAATACTTATTTCCCCCACTGTAGAAAGAGGTAGTGTTTTTTTTTTTCAGAATAAATATGGACAGGAAAACATAGTCAAGTATTAAGTACGGTATACAACATTTCAGGAAGAAAATTAACAGACAGAAAAGAATGTTCTAAGTAAAGGTCTGTCATTCATACCTACACCTAAATACAATGCTTTTAAAATTAGAGTAGAATTTTTTAAATTTATACGTAAATTAAAAATCATGGAATTCTTTACTTAAAAAACAGCAGATTTCAATGACTAGTTAATAGTGAGAAATAATAGTAGATTGATTCCACCCGGCGCCACCCACCATTTGATACAGACGTATGAAACTGTTGTGCTAATTGACATAGCAGCATTAGAAAAACAAAGTAAGAAAATGTCACGTCTGTGGTCGTGACCTCCCTCAGACTTACCCTATTTCTGGGAATCAGTGTCTGTGCTGGTTTCTGTCTACTTCTGAGTTGGCTCTGTTTCTGTCTCTGGGTGCTGGCCACTTCCAGCATGGTGCTGATTGCCTCAGTATACTGCACCTGTGTGGGTTTAACCTCTCTGTGCCTCAGTATACTGTTCCTGAGTTAGCTCTATCTCTGTCTCTGTGGGCTGGCTGCTCTAATGGCTTCACTTCTCTACACTTGTGTGTATTGGGCCTCTCTCTACTTCAGTGGGCTGTTCCTGAGGTAGCTCTGTCTCAGGCTGGGTGGGCTGGCTGCTTCCAGCCTGACACTAATTACCTCACTAGACTACACCTGTGTGGGTTAGGTCTCTCTGGGCTTCTGTATGCTCCATGCCTGTGGCCTGAAGGGGTGACCTCATCTGTCAGGGCCTTCTTAAGGAACTGGTGTTCTAGTCTTCAGTGCCTTTGCATTGCCAATGCCTCCGCAGTGCCTTAGGTCCTGAGGTTAGTGTGCTGTTTGCACAGTTAGCTTGCCTTGTTTTTTCTTGTGGGCTTCCAGCCCTTCTGCTTTGCTAGTTACTATCACCTGTGGGCCTTGCCTTCTGGCTCAGGGTATTATTGCTCTGTGGGCTTTCAGCTCTTCTGTGTTTATTGCTCTGTGGGCTTTCAGCCCTTCTGTGTCTATTGCTCTGTGGGCTTTCAGCTCTTCTGTGTCTATTGCTCTGTGGGCTTCCAGCCCTTCTGTGCCCATTGCTCTGTGGGCTTCCATCCCTTCTGTGCCCATTGCTCTGAGGGCCTCCAGTCTATTTGTGTATATCCCTTTTATCTGTGGGCTTCCAGGCCTTCTGGGTGTATTACTGTGGCCTGGGGGGTTTCCAGCCTTTCTGTGGGCTTCTAGCCTTTCTGGGTGTATCTCTCTGACCTGTAGGCTTTCAGTCTTTCTGTGTTATTCTCTGTGGGCTTCTAGCCTTTCTGTTATCCCTGTGCAGTGGCTGTGCTCCCTGTCTGAGGTTGGTTAGCGGCTGTTGCTGCAGCCATTTCTCTCCTTTCTATCCGTTAGCTACTGTTGCTCCAGTCTAACCCTTCCTCTGGCAAGCGTATCTGTCATTCCCATTCCCTTGAGCTTAGCTTGTGTGTAGCTCCTGTGTCCTCTTTCCTGCCAAGCTAAGCTTCCATGGACATCCTGCCTGCCTAGTGTTTGGGTGAACCTGGATCCAGTCAAGCTATGCCAGTTTCCCGAATCCTGTGGGAGAAGCCTGTATTGAGTATCCTGTATCCTGCTTCTCAGCCTGAACCCTGCTGTAGGCCATTGTTCCTGGATTCCTTGTTGCTTTCCTCTTCAGCTCCAGCCCAGCCACTCCAGTCCGGTCTACTTCAGCCCGTCTTAGGGTTGCCTGCTTCCTGTTGGGTGGTTTTGCCTGCTGCTGCCACCTCCGTGACAGTGGCCCAAGGGCTCACATTTCCCCGAGAGACCTGACAGAAAATAACTTTTTACAATTTGACAAAAGAAGAAAATGCTGCAGTGAAAACACTATAAAAAGATTCTAGTATCATTATTAAGCCGGCAGATAAAGGTGCAGCTATAGTTGTAATGAATAGGGAAGACTATATTCATGAGATCTACAGACAATTGAATGACAGAACTTTCTACAAAATTTTAAAAAAGGATCCTACAGTAGAAATCCGAAATGAAATTTTATCGGGAGGCGGGGCTGGTGGTTGGGAGGCAGGGATAGGGCTGGGCAGACTTATACGGTCTGTGCCAGAGCCGGTGGTGGGAAGCGGGACTGGTGGTTGGGAGGCGGGGATAGTGCTGGACAGACTTTTACGGTCTGTGCCAGAGCCGGGGTTGAGAGGCAGGGCTGGGGTGGTGAGGATAGTGCTGGCCAGACTTATACGGTCTGTGCCAGAGCCGGTGGTTGGGAGGTGGGGCTGGTGGTTGGGAGGTGGGGATAGTGCAGGGCAGACTTATACGGTCTGTGCCCTGAAGAGCATAGGTACAAATCAAAATAGGGTATACACAAAAAGCAGCAAAT
This sequence comes from Microcaecilia unicolor, assembly GCF_901765095.1. Classification (NCBI taxonomy): domain Eukaryota; kingdom Metazoa; phylum Chordata; class Amphibia; order Gymnophiona; family Siphonopidae; genus Microcaecilia; species Microcaecilia unicolor. Next base: position 231,527,480 of record NC_044036.1, read on the forward strand.
ATGAGTTATCTTGTTGGGCAGACTGGTCGGACCGTGCAGGTCTTTTTCTGCCGTCATCTACTATGTTACTATGTTATGTTACTATATTAGTTGAATTAGGTAAAAAAGCACAATACTTGACAGAGAAAGAAGCCAATTTTTTAACAGTGAAAGAACCCACCATACCAACCATATACATTCTTCCAAAGATGCACAAATCCATGCCCCCCCCCCCCCCCCCCCCCCCCCCAGGCAGACCTATTGTATCTGCCTGTGGCTCCTTATTAGAACCACTATCCATTTTCATTGATGTTTCTATGTCCCTTAGTTTTCAAAATTCCATCATACACTCGTGACTCAGCAGACTTGATAAATACAGTCAACACAATTATTCCAAGTAAGGACATGCTATTAGTCACTTTTGATGTAGAGAGTTTATACACCAATATCCCACAGATAGAATCAATCAAAATTATTAAAGAAGAGCTGCTTAATAAAAATATACAACCTAGGATTCCTATACAATTCATCATAGAACTTACCACAATAGCACTTACAAAGAACGTTTTTGGATTTGATGGCAAGTTTTATCAACAGATCAAAGGTACAGCCATGAGTGCTACATTCGCACCATGCATCGCAAACCTATATGTAGCCAATTTTGAGAAGAAACACATTTCAAGGAATGCATACATGGACAATATATATCTCTGGAAAAGATATATAGGCGATATCTTTATGATTGTCACGTTAGTTGCTTGGGTCGCTGCTGAGGAGCGGCAGTGGCAGGAGAATCCCCCCGAAACAAGAAACAAGGCAGAACACAGACAGTCTGATACAACCAGGACTGGAGCAACCGAACTGAAGCTGCAGCTGAAGTAGAGCAAGCTGGAACAGGCAGGGCAAGACACAGTAGAGGCTTCCAGGAAACCAAACAGAGTCTTAGGCGGGTAGCAAGCACTAGAAGTAAACCAGGAAACACGCCGAGTCTTGGGCAGGCAGCAAGCCGGAGAAGTAATCAGGATACCAACAGAAGTCGGGGCAGGCAGCGAGCAGAGAGTAGAAAGGATACCAGCAGAAGTCAGGGCAAGCAGTGAGTAGTCAGGATACCAGCAGAAGTCATGGCAGGCAGCGAGCAGGAGAAGTAAACTAGGGAAACAAGCAGGGCCGGTCCACCACAGGATAAGGAGAGCAGGAAGCACTGCAACAACTCACCGACGAGAAGCTCATCAGATGACCTCTGTTGCCAAGGCAAAGTAGAAAGTATCCAGGTGGTTCATAAAGGCAACCGACAAGGGAGTTCACCAGGTAATGGTGCTGCTAAGTTCCAAAAGTCCCAAGACAGTCTGGAAGGCTGGAAGATCCGGACCAGACCGGCCTGACTTCTGGAACATGGGAAACAGCAAACAGACAGTCCATCACAGCCACCAGGTCTGACCACCAGGTGGTGAGATGAATGAGAGCATGAAATAGGGGCACAACCGTGACAATGATTTGGAAAGGGACAGAAAGTGATTTAAAAGACTTTTGCAATTGGCTAAACACTTTAGATGTTAATTTGAAATTTCAGATGAATTTCAACAAAAGAAGTATTCCGTTTCTAGATATCAATATAGGCATCAAGCAAAATAAATTTACTACTGATATATATCATAAACCAACAGATGTAAACAAATATTTACATTATGAAAGTTGTCATAGCAGAAGTCTCAAAGCAAACTTGCCTTACAGCCAGTTTTTACGGTTAAGACGTTTACGTTCAGATCCCAAAACATACACACTTAGATCTAAAGATATGTCCAGACGCTTAAAGAAAAAGGATATCCACTGAAATGCATAAAAGAAGGTTTTCACAAGGCCTCAAGCTTTTCAAGAGAAACATTACTTAAACCAACCAAGAAAACAAAGACAAGATAGTTTGCACATTACCCGTTACTAATATGTCTAGTTCTATTGTTAACATTATTAAAAAGATTGGCATTTACTACAAAATTTAGATATATTTGATAAGAAGAAATTAATTGCTGCATACAAACGTGAAAAGAATCTCAAGAACCTTTTGGTCTCATCTACATTACCCAATCTAGTTACATCATCCAATAACTTACCTATAGGTCACTTTCCATGCGGCACATGCTCAGTCTGTAATGTTAATACGAAAACTAAGAGTCTCTATATACAATCAGCAAACAAAGAAATCCATCTACAACAATTTACCAACTGCAAAACAAGTAATGTAGTATATGCCGCTATATGTCCTTGCAAATTAGTTTATATAGGAAAAACCAAAAGGAAGTTCAATATTTGAATTATCGCGCACAGAAGTGCATTAAAACGGAAGTTATTAGAAAAACCATTGGTAGAGCATTCATTATCTTTGGGTCATAAATTTGAGGATTACCAGTTTTGTGTAATTTATACATATAGGAATAAATGAAGAGGTGGACCTATAGACATCCACCTACTACGCAAAGAGCAACAGTTTATTTACAAATTAAATACTCTTTATCCACATGGTCTGAATGCTGAAACAGACCTTTCTGTTCTTCTTTGATCATTACATCACATTATGCTTTATAATAATGTATTTTAATTTTTATATACAAGCACATAAGACATCCCTCCTACATATTATATTCAAACAGAAGATATAATAGTCATAACAATAATTATTTTAAATATATATTTGAATTATATATTTTTGTTTTTTATTATTTTTTATTTTTTCATTTTTATTTTAATAAATTTTATCTTTTTCATTATTATTTTTTTAATTTTTCAGTATTTTTATTTGCCTTTTTTTGATATTGATATCACTCAATGTACATTACATTATAATTAATCATTTTTGTTTTTTATTTAATTTTCAATTTGTGATTTTTAATTTTTAATTTTTCACATAATTTTATTTCTAGTCTTTGATAGTCATATAATTAATATATCTATATTTACATTTAAGAAATGATTTGAAATATCCTTTATTTTAAATTACTACTTTTTTATATTTCAAATACTCATTTTTTTGGTTTATTAATAATATCATATAAATAATTTTATTTGGAACATTGTTTTAATATTTTAAAATTAAAATAAAACATTTTTCACATCCCAATGGTTTTTTGTTTAGTTACGTTTGTCTTACTGACGTCACAGATTGGCATTCAGTTTTATCATATATTCAAGCGCTGCTAACATCTTCAAGATCACTTACCTTATTAAAAATATATGAGCTGATATTCGCTATGAGTTTTTTTAATTAACTTGCCTCTCTACAATCAATCTTATACCTACTTATCTCGGTTGCTATTTAATTAATTTATTTATTTCTTGTCTCAAACGTGATTGGTCAATATAAACAATGAGTTCATTATACACTCATTCTATATTTTAACTACTGTTAGACACGTCCTGTGTCAGTTACAGCGATTCTTTTAATGTTACCAGAATCAGGAGAGTTTTTTTTTATTTTATCTAGGCTTTTAACCTCTTTAGCACCCAAATGTTTTTTTAGTTGCACATGTCTTACTGACGTCACAGATTGGCATTTAGTTTCATTATATATTCAAGCGCTGCTAACCTTTCTGAGATCCATTACCTTTAAAAAAACATACATATGTGCTGATATTCACTATGAATTTTTTTAATCAACTTGCCTTTCTATAAGCGATCTTATAATGTTGTGCTTTGATTTGATTTATTTGTCCCGGTAGCTATTTATTTATTTCTTATCTCAGTCATTATACACTTTTTTAATACTTCAATAATTTTGTTTTTTATTATATCTTTCCACCTTTTGACACTATTTCTTACTTGGTAGTAATACCAGTCAAGTTTTTCAGTCATTTAATAAATAATGTTTGATCTGATTTGCCCTTTGACCTTTCACTTCCGTATTTAACGTCCTGTGTCAGTCACAGCGATTTTTTTCAGCGTTACCAGAATCAAGAGAGTGTCCGACGTATTTTATGTAAGTTTAGCTACTGTTTTGTTTTGGGGTTCAGAGACCCCTAGGTTCTGTCTGGTACTGGAGCTCAGCTGTCCAGTGGCAGAGAGAACCCCCCCAAGAAGGCTGGAGTGACCTCAAATCTAACTCCATCTCTGAATGGAATATTTCACTAGTACGGGGGTAATCAAGAGGTTGTGAAGTTCTAAAAGGAATTGTCACTGAGAGAGACATCAGGTCTAAGGGACCCGCACTAGCAAGGAAAATATACCAGCCTTATGACAAACTGGATTTAGGCTACAGGTTATACATACAATGCAGCGAAAGAAAGCCTGATAGAGCAAAAGCATTTATACTTACAGCCTTTGATCATTAAGTGAAGCCCACAGAACATCATTTGGGATGAGGAGTTAATTTGCCAAGATACAAGTCAAAACGGTGATTAACAACAGGCATGTACAATCAATTAGTTATAGGAATATAATAATCTAGCTGGTTCCTAATCTTTTATAATTTCTTTTACCAATTAAAGGTTTTACAAGGGAAAGTAATTAGGTAATCTGTCAGTTCTGCTGGTCACATTGGTTTCCCTTGGAGAGAGTGAGTGGCAACCCTTCTCTCTAGCTTAAACCAGGAAATACACTAACTTTTATAGTTTCATACAGGATATCAGTAATATGACAGTAAGCCCATCTGATTGGATCTAATTTATGTCATGGTTGTCACTGATTGGCTTATGCTATCTCGTGAACATGTTCTCATCTTTAGCTTGCTTGACCACAAGTCTTAAGCAAGACCCTACATCTAGCTATACCTTTCTCACAACGTTGCTGACCACAATGTCACTCTGTCCTTTGGACCCCCACCCTTGTGTTTCCTGTTCTTCTCCAACACTGGGAGTTCAAGCCAGAGTCACACAGGCCTGTAAGTTTTTCCCTCATTTCAGAGCCTGAACCAAAGTCTAGGCAGGGGACCAAGGCTCATAGCTGTAGCATTTTTATACACTACTTTATCACCACTTAGTCTTATATTTCATTTGGAAGTCGGGTTTCAAATCTATATTATAGTAACGGTATATTATAACGGTTTTGTCAAATAAGCTACTATGTAACACCATAGTATTTTAGTTATCAACATCGTTACAGAGCACTTGATTGACACATAACGGTTTCACTGATAGTTTTTTCAAATCAGCATTGCTGAAAAATTATCATATACACAAATTGGATCAGTATATAACAGCACATTTAAACACGGAGATATTATATGTCTCTAAAGTAATATGTTTATGTTTAGGTCATCACTTTTTTCTGGTTTATTCGATTGAGCTGTTTTGTTCAACATATATACCAGAAGATTTATGATTGCGGTCTTCTGTACATGTGAGTCTATTTTTTTTTAAACCATTTTTTACTTTTTATTATTCATTTTCTATTTATTATTATTACTTAATCAAGTTTTTGATTCATTTCATTTTTTGATATTTTCTAGTTGGTTTCATCAAAACTACCATATTTTGACAGTAAAGGATCATTGTGTAGGTGGGTGTCTTATTTTGCTTTGAATTTTGCTCTGAATCTGGACATATTATTAAAATGATGTAAAGTAAATATGATTTCCAATATTGCTTACTTCATCTACAGTTGATACAAACAGCAGTTATATATATGTATATATTTTGATTGCCCTTTTTAGTTATTATATGTTATTTCTTATTTATGATAAATTAATAACATTGCTCATTTTATTTAAAAAGTTGATACAAACAGCAGTCATGTATGCCTTTTTAGTTATTTATTATATGCGTGAGATATATTTGTGTTATATTTATTTTATGTATTTGATATTAAATATGCAAACATATATATTTTTTACTTATTATATGTGGGATATTGTGTTATATTTATTTTATGTTATATTTACTTTATGTATTTAATATACAATAGGCAAACACATACATATGTAGCATGTATATAAGTAAATTTTCTAAATTAACATTTTTTGTTATTTCTGTGTTATGTTTTTAAATGTGATTTTATTTGTTTTGTAGCCCCTGAAACAGCCCTGCTGGGCGAAACACGGCCTGAGTCGGGCTGATTTGTATATACATTTTTAGTATTTCATTAATAAATTATATATTTTTTTCTCATAACGATCTGTTTGTTGATTTTCCATCCAGAATCTCTATCCAGGGTATAGCGATGTGCAGACTCTCAAGGCTGCGTGTCTCTGACCTGGACCATTCAATCCAGCAGAGAATGGCGGATTGCTATGTCTTTTCTCTCCCGCCGGGCACCCTCTGCAACCACCTCTTCATCTAGAAGGTATGTATTTTGGTGGGTCCCGGAGTACTTCTTATGCCTTTTCTAGGCATAGGTATGCTCCGGCGGCTCGCTAAGCTGCTCAGGCTACACCCCAGCGAGCTTGTTCGTCAAAAGTGTGTGCTTAAGGCCCCTGCTGTTCCCCAGGCAAAGTAAGGGACGAGCTTTTGACTGGCTCCATCAGATCATAGCCCCAGTAAAAGTGTCCGCCCCGGACAACTTGCTGGTTATGGGGAAGTTAAAATTTTTTCAGGAAAGGTGGCCTTTTATAATTTCCGACTGATGGGTTCTTTAAATAATCCATCTCGGATACATCCTCAGTTGGTATCTCAAACCTCCATATTGCCAACCGAGAGCTCATTCATTCAGCAGGTACTTGCAGAGGAATTCTCCACCCTTCTAAAGTCTGAATTTAAATGGGCTTTTATATCCTCTAAATCTTATTATTCTACAGGGACGGCTGTTACCAATTCCATCTGACTCCAATCATTGAACCCTTTGAATTCCATCAAAACTGATTAACTATGGACCATCCATGTCACCCAGTACAGTAGAAGTTCATAGGGCAAGTTACTATGATCTTCCAACTCTGTCATGGGTCTTCCTAGGGATGTGCTGTTTCCCCAGGCAGACCCAGAAGGATTGTCATTTTATTCTAGTTAACCCTTTTCCTTGTCTATATCAGATCTCATATATTGTAACAAATTTCCCACAAGTAAGAAATAAAAGAGAATTAGAGACAGGTTCAATTATGGGATTTATTACTCACCAAAGCCAGGTTACATATGAAGCATTGATTTATAAGAATATAATTAAATATTCTTATGGGGAGATCTTTAACAGGGTGGTGCAGGTCAACCTCTAGTCTCAGACTGTCCTCCTATAGGGAGGCTGTCAGCCATATTTATACTCTTGATTTACATTAGGTTCTATGAAGTTCTAAAAAAAACTACTTTTGCACAGATGGCTGGATGGCAGTTTTTTCTTAACACTAACCGCAGATTTTGATATTTTTACCCTTGGAAAAAATCCCCCACCTTTTCCCGGCAGATGGGCAACTGTCTTTGACCACAACCTTTGTACTTCTGCTTTTTGACACCTGGTACACTAAGTTTCTGAGCTATTTCTGTTTCACACCTCTCAACTTGACAAACTGTACCAGCTAGAAACTTTTATTAAAAGCTCTTTTGAGGAGTCACGTGACGCTATGTACCGGAGCGGTCGATGCTAGACTAGCTCCAGGTACCTCCTTGTTATTCCCACCGAATTAACTCCAAACACAAAACGGTGTGAACCAAAATTGCTAGCGGAAAGCTGACGCATTAAGATTCTGCGGCCGAAAGAGAAATTGATAGCAATTATGACGGCTAAATCGCTAAAAAAAGACAGAGACAAGAGCAAAGCGCTGGAAGACAAAATGGCGGCCCCAGCGAGCCCGCCAACCTCTGCAGTCAGGTCGGCGTGGGCAGCAGAGATTGTGGGAGAGGTGACGACCGCGATGGAGGCGATCCTAGATAAAAAATTGGAAGGCTTAAATTCAAAACTGGAGGGATTACAAAATCATATGGCGCAACTGAGCCAAGACCTTGTAGCGCACCAACAACGCACGGGGGCCCTGGAAGATCGTACAGGAGTCGTAGAAGAAAAATATGCTAAACTTCAAAAGCTGGTAGAAGACCAAGCTGAGAAACTCGAGGATCTAGAAAACAGATCCCGACGTAATAACTTGCGCTTCGTGGGGCTCCCCGAAGAAATCAGCGATAAAGACCTACGTATTTTTCTTGAAACATGGCTGATGAAAGAACTAAAATTGAGCACAGAGCTGGGCCCGTTACAAATTGAAAGAGTGCATCGCATGGGGATGCAGAGAGCGGGTGACGCCAGACCCAGAATAGTTATCTGCCGTTTCCTGAATTTTGTTCAAAAAACAGCGATATTGCAAGCTATGAGAGGAGGTATGGCTCTTAAATATAACAACCAAAAAATCCTTTGCTTCCAGGACTACTCGGCGGCAGTTGCGGCGAAGAGAAGGAGCTTTTCACCAATTTGCTCCCAATTAGTTCAACATAAGGTTAAATTTACCTTGCTGTACCCGGCGAAACTACGGGTAACCCATCAGTCTACGACGAAAACCTATGAAACAACACAAGCAGCACAAGACTTTGTAAAACAACTGCTGCAGACGGGAGATGAATAAGGTAACGAAAGGCACACGTTGTAATTGAAAGTTATTCAAGTAAAGAATTGCTTCTTTTGGCGGCAAGCGGCGGACAATTACAATACGCAGAATAACTTAAGTAAGTTTAGAAGTATGGTCTGCTGATGACCCCAGGGCAAAAGAGGAGCATTGGGATACTAATTAAAATACAATGGAGAAACTAATTGGAGCTATATTGTTCCAGTGGGGTGTTGGCAAGTCTGAAATATAATAGAAGTTGACACATTAGTGAGAATGATCAGAAGGCTTTGGAGAAGCAGCTTGGAGAGAAGCAGGAGAGAAAGGAATTGCTATAAGAGGACTAAGGAGATCAGAAATTAAACTCTCCAGCTTTGTAGAGTTTTTACAGAACAAACGGTTTAATTATCAGATCTGTTGATTGACCCAACACCAGGGAGGAGAAACACAGTCTGTTAGTTGGGAGCCAAGCCTATGTATGAAGATATGATGATATGCGGAAGAGAGTTGAGATAAATGTTTTTGGTTTTATATACTTCCGCACTTCATTGAAGTTTAACAGAACTGAGAGAATAATCTAAGAATGTTTGAAATAGTAAATTTGCTTGACAGTTATAGGAAGTTGTAGAAGGTTCACACGATTTGGGCATATTTGCGGGATAATATATGGGAAAGCTGTAAACTTTAAATCTGGGGAAAAGGGAGATAAAGGGAATATAGAGGCTCTTACATGTAAAATGAGAGTACAAACTTAAATCGGTTTAAGGAGCGGGGAATAGCAAGGGGGGGGGGGTCGAACGTGACTAAATTCCTTGGGGGGAATTAGCAGGGACAATAAAAGGGGATGGGGAGGGGGGATATGGGAGGAGAAGGGGGGCTTTAAGGGAAGGGGATTCAGATTTTCATAGGAAGGAAAACTCAAAGGGAAAATATGAACACTACAGAGGTAAAGAGGAATTGGAACGCATTAACTTACAGCACACAGAGGTAGCTGAGAGGGGTCATGGGCTGGGGTGGCCTCTTTCGGAAGATAAAAGGTTTCAATGGCAAATAGGATGCTTTTCTGTTCCTTAAATGATTAAAATTGTAACATGGAATGTGGGTGGTATTAATTCACCCATTAAAAGATCCAAAATTTTGAAATATCTGCAAAGAATTCAAGCTGACATAGCTCTTTTACAAGAAACACATCTCTCGGATAAAGAGCATGAAAAGCTGGCTAGGTGTTGGGTAGGAAAGTGTGTAGCCTCACCAGCTAAGGGGAAAAAGGGAGGAGTAGCCATTCTAATCAGGATAGGGCTGGTGACAGAACTGAGTGACGTGACTAAAGATCAAGAGGGGCGATATGTTTTTGGTAAGGCGATAATAGCAAGACAGCAGGTACTACTAGGCAGCATATATGCTCCCAATCACTTTGAGGCTCAATTTTACAGAAGTCTGGTGGACATACTTACTGCAGTAGACCCCATCCCATTAATCCTAGGAGGGGACTTTAACATGGTGTGTGACCCAGAACTGGATAAATCTCAGCCTCCGCCCACGCTAAGACACTGGCCCTCGAGAGGGCTGCCCAATCTTTGCACTGTACTGGACCTGCTAGATGTATGGAGAGTGTTACATCCGCAAGATAGGGACTATACTCATATATCAAGGGCACATAATACCCAATCGAGGATAGATTACATACTGATGTCTCGATCACTGTTGGGAGGGGTTAGAGAGACGAGAATAGGACCCTACGCCATTTCAGATCACGCAGAAGTATGGGTGAATTGGCAACCATTGGGGATGGAAGAGAAAATGAGATGGTGGTCTTTTCCGAGCTATTTAGCCAAAGATATAGGCTTTAAAGAGGGATTGTTGGCTAAGTGGGCTGAATATAAAGCTACTATCGAATATTCAGTTGAGAGTGCCTCCTCTTACTGGGAAGCAGCCAAGGCTGTTATGAGAGGAGAAATGATCAGCTATGTCAGTCACTACAAAAAAGCTAGGGATAAAGAGATTTTGAGATTAGAGGCCCATGTACGTAGCTTACGGAGAAGACTTGGAGAAAACCCAAACGTTCATACTAGGAAGGAGCTTCTAGGGGCACAGGTGACTTTAAACACATTAATTCATGAACGTGAGGTGAAATCACAAACCTACTATAAATTCCAATTATATAAATTTGGGGGCAAAGGCGGGAAGATGATGGCGCGACTGATAGCTCGGAAACAGGCCACTTGCATAGTAGCAGCCTTGAAAGATCAGACAGGTAAGCTTTGCCATTCAGACTCTGAGGTTCGAGGTATTTTTCAAAACTTTTACCAGCAATTATATGCAGAAAGGGATGATTCAGGCCTGGAAAGTACTTTATATTTGGACAATCTGGATTCTCCGAGACTGACTGATGGGGAGAGAGACCAGCTCAATGCCCCTATATCTAGTGATGAGGTGGGATGGGCCATTGGAAGTAGTCAATCAGGGAAAACACCTGGACCGGATGGTTTGAAGATAGAGTTTTATAAATTGATGGGAGAGACCATTCTGCCACCAATGGTGGAAGCCTATAATGAATGGGTGGAGAAGGGGTCACTGCCAGACCAACTGAATATAGCTCGTATCATATTAATCCCGAAACCCAAGAGAGATGTGACTTTACCTGAGTCTTATAGACCCATATCACTATTAAACTGTGAAGTTAAAATTTTTGCAAAGATACTGGCAAACAGAATGAGTCGGGTGTTGCCAAGACTGGTGCATGAAGAACAGGTGGGTTTTGTTAAAGGCCGAGCTGTATCTAAGAATCTCAGGCGGATTCTAATCTCTTTGGAACAGATTGGTAGGGCAAATAGATCAGCACTCATAGTAAGCTTTGACGCAGAAAAGGCCTTTGACTGTGTGAAATGGGAGTTTCTGTTCACAGTAATGGGAAAATATGGATTTGACGGATGGTTTTTGGGAGCGGTTAAATCTCTTTACACCTCACCAAAAGCGAGAGTGATGGTGAACGGTAATTGTTCAGAAAATGTGAGGATAGAGAGAGGAACTCGTCAAGGTTGCCCCTTGTCACCGTTATTGTTTGCATTGTATTTGGACCCACTGATAAGAGAGGTTTATTCCAATGCAGAAATTCATGGTGTAACCTTGGGTACTGTAAAATTCAAATTGGCAGCCTTTGCTGATGACTTGTTAGTTGTGATCACGAGACCAGAGACATCGTTGCCAGCTCTATTAGAAGCATTTCAAGAATTTGGGGATTTCTCTGGTCTCAAGTTAAATCTGGAAAAGTCAGAGGCACTGGCTGCTGACGAAGAGATGAATAGAAATTGGCCAGGGATCTTCCCGTTGCGGTGGGCAAGGGGACACTTCCGCTATTTAGGAATCTTGCTATCAACGAAGACTAGGGACCTTTATAAACTTAATATAAAACAACTTCTGGCGCAAACTAAACAACAGCTGGAAAAATGGGAAGCATTGCCACTCTCTTTGATAGGTCGTTTGGGGCTTATACGTATGGTAATTCTTCCTCGCTGGCTATACGTCATGCAAACCCTTCCCCTTAGGCTGTTGAACAAAGATCTGACGAAGTTCTACAGACTGGTAATGAGATTTTGCTGGGCGAACAAAAAGGCGAAAATGAAATTCCAGCTGCTATGGGGAGCTGGTCACAGGGGGGACTAGGCTTGCCTAATGTGAAACTATATAATATGGCATGTTTACTGAGACATATTAGAGATTGGCTTTTTGAATCGAATAATTACACCCCCCTAGAGATGGAAGAGGCATTCTATGCTCCATATCGCTTGGTGTCATTGTTGCAAGTGGAGAGATCTTTGATCCCTAGATATCTAAGTCGAAGTTTGTTGTTGACGCCGCTGCGTGAGGCGTGGCAGTTTTTGGGAAAATGTCTGAAAGTGGATACTGAAGTCACGGAATTAATGACCATTCGGGGGAACCCTAAATTTGTGTCAGGCTTGGAGAATCCAGTATTTAAAAGATGGGAGGAAAGAGGAATAATGTATTTGGAAGACATAATGGGAGTTGAGGGGCAGATAAAACCGCGAGAACAAATACTGGGTAATGAGCCGATGCAATGGGGGGACACTTTTGCTTATTGCCAGCTGAAACATTTTATACATTCTTTAGATGGGGAGAAATTGAGACAAAAGTCAGGGTCCAAGTTGAAAGAATTCTTTGAGGAAATTTCAGATACTGAACCATCGGTCTCTGAAGTGTATAAGGCATTAGGGTCAGTGGGGATGAATAAAGACTTGAAAACAGTTAAAGAACGGTGGGAGAAAGATTTGGGAATAGCCCTCCCCAACTGGGACATTAACAGACAAGTGAAGGGTATTGTAAACTTAGTTAGTGGAGCCCAATATCGGGAATGTGCATTTCGAGTACTTCATAGAGCCTACTTCACACAAGTTCAACTAGCAAAATTTGGGGGAACACAAAATGCAATATGCTTGCGATGCAAAATCGCAGAAAACACATTCTATCACGCATTTTGGAGCTGTGAAGCCATACAGGGCTTCTGGTCCAGAGTGGCCAACTATCTGTCAAACCTGCTGTCTTGTGAAATAATAGGAACCCCCTCACAGATGTTACTGGATATCAATGGGTCATTTAGAGGAAATACCTCAGAGGAAACATTATTTTTTCGTAAGGGATGTCTTCTGGCAAAGAAATGTATACTTCAAAATTGGACTTCAGAGGCTGTACCAGAATTTTGGCACTGGCGGAATATGGTGCACCAGCTTCTGATGTGGGAGGCAAGAGAAGCCAGAGGATCCCCAAAACGAAAGAATCAGTTTTTGAAGATCTGGGGAAAATATATAGATACCCTATCAGCTAAGGGTAAGAGTTTTGTGCTTAATGTGCTGTAGACACTATATTGAAGTTGTGGGTGGGTCAGTTCCTCTTTAAGATGATTGTGAGTTTTCCGGGGGGAGGGAGAGAATAGGAGGGTTAACAGAGGGGGGGGGGATTTTAGGGGTGGGGGGAACAGGGAAAGGGAGGGGGGGTTGGAGAAACGGAATAAAAAGTGAAAGCAGTAGGCCCGATTTGTTTGATGGTTGATTAGAAGGGAATTTCATGACTGGTTGTACATATTGAATATTTGATGTTCACAAAAGTGTACACTGTTTTCAATAAAAACCGTTGAAACATAAAAGCTCTTTTGAGTTCAATTCTTGGCCTGTATTTCCCAGCAGCCGTTAGGCTGGGCCAAGCTCTTCCAGCAGGTCCCAAGCCGGGTAGTAGGCCTTAGGCCTGTACTATATTTATACAGCTCCCCAATTGCTGTCCCCGCTGCGGGGGCAGCATAAAGAAGAATGTCTAGGTTATTACCGTCTATTCCAGAAGGTGTTAGACTATCACGTGTGAGGGGGCGTATCGGCCTCTATGATCTTCAGTGAACCTGTACCGTGCACAGTGCATGGAAAAACCAGAAGTTATATGCATAGGTGCTAACATATGCATAATGGTGGGGAATATGGTGTTCCCTTTACACAACCCAACCCGTGGCCTGTTTCTAAGCCTAGATGTAACCCCTCTTGAAACTTTTTCAAATCTGTGGTTAGTTATGCAAATATGTCCATCTGTTAAATCTATTACGTTAAAGCTATTTCTACAAATCTACAAGCATGATTACATAAGAAATATATGATTGCTATACTCTTAAAATTTCTTTACCATAAGCTGATTAAAATATATATATTTCTGCAAGTATATATTGGTTACTTATCGGTTAGCATCTCTTAATACTCAGCAATCCCATGTGTCCTACTAAGTAGCTGCAGGTCTTTCTACTGCCTCTGCTGCATAGCAGTTTGACCCATGCATGGGGAGATAATCTGTCCCAGCAGGTTTGATTAGGAGATTTTCATACAAGACATATTGTCCTGTAGGCTCTTTCTTGCTGATAGCGGTTTCAATTAAGCGTTCTACTAAATTTCTGACACACGGGATTATACAGCATCCTACAAGCACAAAAATTGCTATCACCACTATAATGGTGGTAGCTACTGAGATGACAAATGTCTTCCATTTACCAAAGGCTTTATCCATCCAACCTGTCCAAGATGTATCAACCCCAGAGTTGGTGGCCAGTTCCTCAGAAAGTGAATTGAGGCCTTCAAGTGCTCTGGTAATCAATCCATCTGGTGCAGTATTGTTGGGGATAAAGGTGCAACACTGGGTTCCAATCTTTTTACATACACCACCGTCTGCCGCCAAAATTTGGTCAAGCACCATCCAGTTTTCAAGTGTCACTCTGCTGGTGGCATCTAATTGGGATGCTATCCCTTGTACTGCATCTCTGGTGTAATTGACAAATCTCTGCTGGTTGTAATAGATGTAATTTATCCAGTCAACATTTTTGTTAACTGTAGCCCACCAAAAGAAAACAGATTCAAATCCAGCAGCTATCTGGTTTCTTGCTTTAAACTCATCTGGAACCCCTCTTGGAACACCAATTGCATCAATATAGACCCTATCATCAAAGGATCCGGCCACTGCCTGTCTCTTTACCCGATGGGAAGAGATGGCATGGGGGCGGGATCATGAAAACAATAACAACTGGAATTACCAGCTTTACCAAGGCACATGTTCCAGTCCAACTTTTGTGGCAGGTATGGTGGAGAGTGTTGGTTCCACAATACCACCATACATCTGCTCAGGCCTGGGAGAAATCAGTAATATTCAGGTCACGTAAGGAACCTTTGCCAAGAGTGGTGTTGCAATTGGTCAAGTTACCCAAAAACCTTGGATTTTTGACAGAATGTCTGTCAAGGCATGTGTAGAATATCGTGCCAGGGTCTGGATCCTGAAGGCTGGGGGTACCCTTAATTGTGGGGGAAGATAAGGGTGATGTTTATCAAGATAAGTACAGGGCTGTTTAATGTTTTCCTTACTTTGGAGTAACTCCAGCATACACCAAAAACCATCTGGGTTGTTGAAGAGATCAAAAGGAAAAGGAACTGCTATAGGTTCTGCTCTTGCATGGGCACAGAAATAACAGTTGGAAATGTTCAAACTAGCAGTGGTATAATGGGCCCATTCAAGCCATAAGTTCGTCACCAAATCCTGTTTCAAGTTCAATCAAATCCTTGGCATTGGTAATTCGTCTAACTTGATAAGGAATTTTGACTTCTGGGGCCTTGGTTGGCATCAGGGGGTTGCTCTGCTCAGTTTTGGGAGGAGCAACTATGCGGAGGGTGGCAATAGGATCTCTTCCTGTAGCATCTATTCCAAGTGAATAGGCTCTGTAGGTGGCTGATGTTACACCTCTGAATGTGATGGCAACAGGATTGCATTTACTCATTTGACAATTAGGATTACCCTGTGGTTTCATAATTGAGATACTCTTTACAAGAGGATCTTGGTGAGATGGATTCCAGTAACCTGCATACCACCATACCATTGACCAACTTCCACATGTGGAGAAAGGACACATGTAAATGTTAAATGCAGAATAATATCTCTGATAAGATAAGTCTCCAAATCTGGTGTAAGCACACACATCAAGGGTGATAGTAACTGTCTCATTAGTAGTAGCCAGCATCACCTGGCCAGAAATCAAATGATCAGGTCCTATTACCTGGGGTATGGAAGGTACAAGAATGATAGATAGTATAACAGAAAGAAAAGAACAGTCATGGTTGTGCCGGTCTGAGTCATCAAAAAGGTTTACTGAAATTCACTTTAAGGTATCTGTTAGAAAGGTGTTAAATCATGGCAGAGTGAGAGGCAGCCGATGAATACTGAATATTATCAGCAAGATAACTAAACCAAAGGTTTCAGCAATGACAGAAGCCACGAATAGAGCTATTCCCATATAAAATAAGTATGCATAAAGCATCAGGTAACAGTGTATTCTGGGAAGATTCTAATGGCTCCTGCGGAGGAAATGGTATATACCTCTACAAGTCTATCCCCAACTATCCTAAAGAACAACCAAGGTCTCCAGCCAGTACTCAGCAAATTGTAAGTGAGAAGCCAAAAGTCCACTGGTTCTTCTGTCTCAGGCCTGAGCAATGGTATATCCGTCCGCTCTATTCTCAATGCTATGCTCCCGTCAAATATAGAAAATATGTCAACTATATGTCTGTTGGGGCCAATGGTCCAGGGATCAAGTAGGTGCGCACACAAAGTCTGGAATCTGGTTATGGGATCCCAGTCAGGATTGTCATCAGGCGCGGGGTCCCAGTGTGTCCAATCTTCGGTACTTTCATTATCAAGGTCTCTAAAATCCCAATCTAAGCTACCTCCAGAGTCGGGTTCTCCAAAATCCCAAGGGGGAGATGGAGAGAAATCAGGAGGGGGTGTTGAGCACGGTAGGGAGGACTGGATACTATCTGCTTCTGTCTCAGTCATATAAGTCAAAAGTTAGGCAGATGTGTTGTTGGGGCTAATTCGAGTAACAGCAAAAGACCCTCTACCATCAGGTGAAATACTATAGATTTCAAGGCGTCTAATCCCAACTTTCCTAACAAAGAGCAAAGGACGCCACCCAGTACAATAGAGCTTGTAGGAGACTAACCAAAAGTCAACTGCTTCCCCTGTTTCAGGCCTTATTAGGGGAAGGTAACCTCGTTCAACTTTAATTGCCCCACACCCACCAAGTATAGGGGAGATTTCTTCTATGATTCTCTCTGGGACAAAGTTCAAGGTTTCAAGCAAGGGTTGACACAGGATATGATACCTGTCTGTAGGGTGCCAAGAGGGATTATCACTTGGTGCTGGGTCCCAGAAGGTGGAAATATCTATGTCAGGACTGGTTCAACTCATGCGGTAAGAAGAGATTATCAGGCTAAATGACTTATGTAATATTGGATCTTTTGATGAAAGTAGAGAAACCAGGTAAGGGCAAGGACTATAGAGAATGTAAAGCAAAGAATAGAAAGAGTCACAACTTCCCAAACAGTCAACTCTGGAGCAGGCCTCACTGGGTTAATCATTAACTTTCAGAAAGAACAGAATATAGTCAACAAGGGTTGAGTTGGTAAGAGAGATGTTAGGTGAAGCAGAATGGCTTGATGGAGTAGGAATGAGTACAGCCGGTGTAGGGAACAGTGCCGTCGTGATAGGGTGGAGTTCAGGTACAGTCTTAGTCAAGGTGAGTTGTGGTAGAAGCAGAAAAAATATCAACCAAAGTGGAAGGCTTAGGAGGGGTAAAAAAGAGTTCAAATGAGGTAAGATTCTCAGTATGAAAGGTAGCTGTTGCTGTATCACTATCAGGAGAAGAAGTGTCAGCACAAAATAGAGTGTAATTGTCAGCGGAGAGAGAACTGAACGTGGAATTTTCAACAGGTAATACAAAATTATCTGTGGAAAATGTTCCCAAAGTAGAGTTTTCAGCAGGCAATATGGGGCTGTCAGTGGTAAAGGTAGTGGACCCTATAAAACTGTCAAAAAAGCTGGTATTGATTATGGAGCCCTTCTCTAGTACAGTGGAGTTTATACCAGACTCTGTGGGAACCTCAACAGTTTGAATAACTGTGAAATTCCTGAAAACAGTGAAGTTTTTAGCTGACAAGGTAAAGTTGTCAGTCGAAAAGATATTCCTGACTGTGTAATTGTCAACCACTGAGGTGTCAAGCCTAGTGGAAGCAATGCCAAACAGTGTAATCAAGAAAAATGCAATGCTTAAATACTGGATAACAAGGCATGCAAGTCCAATGACATTCAGAGGGAAGCAAAGGATGATGGAGTGTTCTTGTACTAGGGAATACTCATGCGTAGCACAGCTCCCAGTGTCTTCAGAAGATTCGTCGGACCACTGAGTTAGGGTTTCAGATTGTTGCTTTGCTGGAGGCAAAAGAGGATTACACTGTTCTACTTTACCAGGATCGGGCTCTTTGATGTGTTCAAGGGCAGAAAGATCAGCAGCAGTAGGTTCTCGTTGAAGAACTACAGGTGGTGGTGCTACGCAGATGATCTCTTGCAAAGGGATGTTGTCAGTAGCACAGTTCTTTTGCATTTAGCTAAAATTTTGTCTGACGAGGGAAAGAAAAGATGCAAGGTGTTGAGTAGGTTGGAAATTTCAATGTGGATATTCTGAAGGGCAAAGAAATCTGGAGATTCAGGATCAACCAACTGTCCGATTAAAACCTGAATATTCTCATTTCGGGCACATAGTTCAGGCAGCGGAAGTGGAAATTGGAATGGCAGAGGTACCAACTCTTGAACTGCAATAACAGCTGGTGGTGGAAGTAGTGGTGCCTGAGAATTCAGTGTAGGTTGAGGTTCTGGATTTTCATGATCTGGTATTGGTGTCGGTGGGCGAAGGAGAAGTAAAGGTGAAAGCTATTGGTCTGGTGAGGGAGGTGGATGGCTGTATGGTGGCTGGGCTGGTAGCATCAAGAAGATCTGATTCTGGTGCTTGGTAGACTCATATATCTTTCAGATGGACCCAGGACATGTGGTCCTGTTATTTGGCTGCAGTGGCGGAAAGGGCTTCAACCTTGAAGGGTCCCACTTATATGGGATCTTTCCACGTCGTGTGAGTATAAAATTTGCCGTGCACCAGGGCTCCCACTTTGAGAGCCTTGGTGTTTTCGGCTGAGGGTCTAGTACCATTACCATCCCCTCTTCTGTCCGAGATTACCTGTGGGATTGAGGACAGATAAATAATGATAGATTGTAAAACATCTCAATAAACTGAGTAATGATCAGGTAAATTATTGGATGGATTGCCAGCAACCAGACGCATTTTGCGACCAGTGCTCAGTTGAAATGGAGTCAGCTTCAATGAGGCAGATGGTGTAGCTCTAAGAGACATAAGAGCCAATGGAAGAACATCCAGCCAATTCTTAAATCAATTTGCCATAAGCTGTCTCAATTTTGTCTTTAGCAATCCATTGTATCTTTCAACTAACCCATTGCTGGTAGGTTTGTAAATACAAACAGTTCTATGATAAATACCAAGAGCAGGTAGGAAGGATTGAAGAAAGCCATTAACAAAATGTGAACCGTTATCAGAAGTTATTTTACATGGAATACCAAATCTAGGAATTATTTCATTACAGAGAGATTGAGCCATAACCTGGGAAGTTTCTCGAGTGCAGGGAAAAGCTTCCTTACAGTAGGACAGCCTAAAACATATTAAATCAAGCAATCACTTTTATATATAGTGATTACAGACAGCATGTTAAAAACCGGAAGTAAAATTAGACTGTGTCAGAGATAAAAAGCTACACTAATCAGTACAGGTCATGAGAATAAAATACCAGAATTAACCTGAAATATAGTTTAAAACTAAAGAAAAATGTAACTCATTTTGTATTTGTAGACAAAATCACCATTTTAGTTAGAGGAAGAAGTTTAGAAACTTCTGTTTCCTGTAGATTAAGAAAAAGCTTCACACATACAAGCAGTGTAAACGGGAGTTTACACTACAATAGAATTTACATACAATAGAAAAAGATGAGAGAAGCATATGAATATAGACGAGAAATCTGTTCAGCCATGTGAAAAAGAAGGGCATGCAAGGTTGTAAGAAGAGTGGAATTTGCAGTCATAGGTCTGAGAGAGATAATAAAGTGGAAAGAGAAACAGGTACAGTGAACTGTGACTTGTCAGGAGATATAAGTTGACAGAGGAACAGATATAGAGTAAATTTTGGTCAACTGAGATTCAATATCTCATAAATTGGCATGGGGAGGAGCCTGGACAGGCACGGGCTTTGGTGTTCCAGAAGAGAGGCTTAGAATATTAAGTACAGAGAAATAAAACAGCTGGTTACAGTTATAGTGAATTTAATCCTTCAGGGGTTAGGAGCTGACAGAAAAACAGAAAACTAAGTCTGTGCCATAAGAGCAAAAATGCCACCAGTTGGTATGGGGTAACTCATAGGGGTATGTGTAAGAAACGCTTCCTTTTATGAAGAAGGGAGACTTAGAGGGACAGAAGGAAAGCATGCTTCCAGGGAGTTTAGCCAGAATGGCTCACATCAAGACCTTCCCATGAAAGCATACATGGAACATTAAGTGGGTACCAGCCTCAGAGGAGAGAGGGTGGAAGTTTTAGGAATGAAAATACAAGGGGTTAGAAGGTTAGAGTTGCCAGTTACTAGTTCCGACACATTATAGTGTGTTCACCAAAGTACTCCTGGCAGAAAGTTATATATATAGGTTTAAAGAGACAGTAAACAAGATCTAGTTACCAGGAAAGGTATGTGATGACTGTCTTCACTTTTACCACCAGGCATTTTACTTATAAGGTACAGTAGGCAATACTTCATAAAGCGGTCAATAACAAATTACTTCTATAAGAATTCTGTTATCTTGTGAGCGAAGTAAAAAGCAGCAGGTGGGGTGTTCTAGAGTTAAGAGAAACTACAGTGAAAGGGAGTCATAAGTGCATAGTAAAGAGACAAAATGCAGAAGTGAAACTGTTGGTTGTTTAGTCAGATATAATGGCGTTGATATAGATGAAACAGGAAGACAATTGACATGCATAACGTTCAGTGGAAGCTTGAAATAACAGATAAGTACTTATGAAAGGTGACTACATTCTAGAAACAATATCAAGGGGAAATGCTCAGAGTGCAGAGATTTACAGTACAGAAGAGAGGAGGGGAAAAATTATGCCGTGCCAAGATCAGTACGAAAAAAGGGTTGATTAACAAGTGAGTAGCAAGTATAGAAGTGAATGATAGGAAATTCAAGGACTGATTAAGTGGTAAGAGAGGGCGTGGGTACTGAAAGGTGTGTGTGCTGAAGGCATAGATAAGGTTTGAAATAGAAGAAAATTTATTAACTAAAGATTAGGTAAAAACGTTAAAGGCATAAAGGAGGGAGGAGGGAGGAGACAGATAGTAAGATTATACCTTGCCATCAATGTAGAGTTGTTGTACCTCTGGGACAACGGTGATAAGCAGTTTGAAAGTAGTTTTACGTATAGTTGAGGGGAAAAGAGTTGATTATGGAGAAAGATAAAGTAGATTCTGCAATGACTAGTGAGACAGGAATGAGGTCGTAAAAACAAGTTAAATATGTAGAAACCTCATAGGCAGTAGTCAACACATTTTAGAAGAATTATAAAGGAAATGTGTCCAAAGACATAGTTCACTGCAATAGAAGAAATAGAAAGACAGGAGACAATAGATTGGAGGAAATAATTTCTAAAAGAGTGGCGAGAATAATGAAAAATACGTGAAAAAGAGGAACAGTAGACAGATAAGGATGTAATGGAGAATTTTAACAGGAAAAAAGGAGTAACTGAATTGCACTGAATTTTAGTCAAGAATATATATGACCCCTTCTATAAGAAAAATTTAGTGACGTGTTCAGACCAACTATGGGCAGTCACCAATGAATTTAAATGGGCTTTTATATCCCCTAAATCTTATGATTCTACAGGGAATGCTGTTACCAATTCCATCTGACTCCAATCATTGAACCCTTTGAATTCCATTCAAAACTGATTAACTATGAACCATCCATGTCACCCAGTATAGTAGAAGTTCATAGGGCAAGTTACTATGATCTTCCAACTCTGTCAGGAGTCTTCCTAGGGATGTGCACTTTCCCCAGGCAGACCCAGAAGGATTGTCATTTTATTCTAGTTAACCCTTTTCCTTGTCTATATCAGATCTCATATATTGTAACAAATTCCCCATAAGTAAGAAATAAAGAGAATTAGAGACAGGTTCAATTATGGGATTTATTACTCACCAAAGCCAGGTTACATATGAAGCATTGATTTATAAGAATATAATTAACTATTCTTATGGGGAGATCTTTAACAGGGTGGTGCAGGTCAACCTCTAGTCTCAGACTGTCCCTTTATATGGAGGGTGTCAGCCATATTTATACTCTTGATTTACATTAGGTTCTATGAAGTTCTAAAAAAAAAAAACTACTTTTGCACAGATGGCCGGATGGCAGTTTTTTCTTAACACTAACCACAGATTTTGATACTTTTACCCTTGGAAAAAATCCCCCACCTTTTCCTGGCAGATGGGTAACTGTCTTTGACCACAACCTTTGTACTGCTTTTTGACACCTGGTACACTAAGTTTCTGAGCTATTTCTGTTTCACACCTCTCAACTTGACAAACTATGCCAGCTAGAAACTTTTATTAAAAGCTCTTTTGATTTCAATTAATTCTTGGCCTGTATTTCCCAGCAGCTGTTAGGCTGGGCCAAGCTCTTCCAGCAGGTCCCAAGCCGGGTAGTAGGCCTTAGGCCTGTACTATATTTATACAAGTCCCATGCTGTTGAACCTGTTCCACTAGGGGAGGAGAGGTGGGGATTCTATTTCAAGTGCTTCCTTGAGGAAAAGAAAACGGAGAACGCATCCCATTCTACACCTAAGGGCCCTGGACAAATTCCTAGTCAGAGAAAAGTTCAGAATGGTTTCCCTGGGCACCCTTCTAATGATTCAGAAAAATGATTGGCTATGCTCTCTGGTCTTAAAGGATGCTTATACTAACATCTTGATACTTCTAGCCCACCACAAGTATCTTTGATTTCAGCTGGGAACAGATCACTTTAGTACCGCATGTTGCCTTTTAGCCTTCATGTCAGCTCTCAGGGTTTTTACCCAATGTTTAGCAGTAGTTGCAGCATCAGTACGCAGACTGTAAGTCCATGTGTTCCCGTATCTCGATCATTGGCTGGTGAAGAGCACCTCAGAGGAGGGTGCTCAGAAGTCCATGTGGATGACTATTCGAGTGCTCTACTTGGGTTTGTTTTAAACTACCCCCAGTCCCATCTGCACCCTGTCCAGCAATTGGAGTTCATAGGAGCCCTGCTCTCATTACTCGAATGGTACAAGCCTACCTCCTGGACATGAGAGAGACAATCTTCTCGCACTCACATCCAAGGTTCGCGCTTCTCAGCAGGTCAATTCACGAGATGTCATCTAAGTAAGTGTACCCAGAGCTTGTTCGCTCCCTTCATTGGTGGACCATTCAATCTAATTTGACTCTGGGACTTCAATTCCAAATTCCTCAGCCACAAAAAGTGCTGACGAAGGATGCATCTCTCCTGGGTTGGGGAGCTCATGTAGATGGCCTTCACACTCAAGGAGCTTGGTCCTCCCTGGAAACAAATCTTCAGATCAATCTCCTGGAGCTCCATTCGATCTGGAACACTAATGGCTTTTGGAGATCAGTTATCTCACCAAATTGTTCTCACATAAACAGACAGGTTGCAATGTATTACACCAACAAGCAGGGGGACACCAGATCACACCCTCTGTGTCAGGAGGCCATCCGGCTGTGGCATTGGGCTTGCCAACATGGCTTCTTCAAGCCACTTATCTGGCAGACAAAATCAATACCCTAGCCGACTTGCTGAGCAGGATAATGCAACCTCATGAATGGTCTCCCAATATGGGCATAGCACGCACGATCTTCTGAGCATGGGGCACCCCTTCTGTGGGTTTTTTTGCCACTCAGCTGAACCACAAGGTCCCTCAGTTCTATTCCAGGCTTCAGGCCCACGACAGGCTATCATCAGATGCCTTCCTTTTCAGTTGGGGGACAGGTCTTCTGTATGCATATCCTCCCATACCTCCTAGTGAGAAAGACTTTGTTGAAACTCAAGCAAGACCGCGGAACCATGATTCAATTGCTTATATCTAGGGAACCCCATATGAAATTGTTTCACCACTCATAACCGCCTTCCCTGCTTCCCATATGTCCCTCAAAGTTTGAAAAGATATATTCTTCTTATAGTGCTGCATTGGGCCTGGTACCATTTCAGGAAATGTTTTGGCCTTCTAGCACTGTGTTCCCGTTACTTGCTGATTTTGGGCAACTCAAAGTTTCTTCCTGGGCAATCATCAGCTTGCTTTAAGGAGTGGGCACAACGAGGAATAAAATGGATCCAGCATGCCATTGATGAAGAGGGTGAGGCAGGGGCAGTCATCTTGTCATCTGATGAACTGAAACGGATTTGTAGCCTTCCACATTGACCCTGGTATTGTTATATGCAATTTTCTCATTACGCCGCAGCTCAACTGAAGTCTTTTTGGCAGGATTTATGGAATCGGGCTTGATTATGCATGACTGGTACCAGCAGTGACAAAGGGACTGTTATGACATTATTATGCTGCCTTGATGAAACCTCTAGGCCTTCATCCGTTATATTGAGTGGTTGCTTTGTAGGTCACAGACTTTGGCTTTCAACCTCATACCTGCTGGCCGATGTACCTGAAGACATATTACTCTGGCCTACAGAGTTTGTCAATGCCAATCTCCAACATGGCAACTACCAGACCCATTAACAGACATTGCCAGTACTCCCCTGCTGAAATCCACAACCACAGACCCAACTAAGGCTGAGAACTATTGCCGGTCACAGGCATCCCCTGGATGGCCAAACTGCTGGAACTCATGTCACGATTGTGACTATATTCCCTGTCGGACTGGCTTTGGGGTTCCTTCAGCCAAGCCAAGTCTGTTTGTTAATCCTGAAGTCTGTGTTAAAATCCTGAAATCCGTTCCAGTCCAGTCTAGTCCATTCCGGGATCCTGTTCCAGCCAAGCTGTGTTCTGCTGCTGTTTCTGCCTTACTGGTGACCTCACCTGTAGTGCCTTCATTACCTCCTGGGAACCTTCTATGTTGCCTTTGCGACAGAGGTCGTCTGATGAGTTTCTCGTCGGTGAGTGTTTGTTGCAGTGCTAACCTGTTATTTTTTATCCTGCCTTTGACCCTGCTTGTTTTCTGGAGTATTCTTCTGTTACTGCCTGCCCTTGTTCCTGCTTGTTTCCTGGGCTACTTGACTGTTTGCTGGCCGCCTGCTGGACCCTGCAGTTCTGGCTTTCCCTTCTGTCCCATAGTCCTGCCGGCCGCCAGCACCCAGGGGCTCAACCCATGGGGAACGGCAGTCAAGCGCAGGTGAAGTCTAGCTGTTCCTGCCCTGCCTGTTCCAGCATGCTCTGCCTCAGCTGCAGCTTCAGTCCGGCGGTTCCAGTCCTGTTTTACCAATCCGTCTTTGTTCTGCCTTGTCTCTTGTTTTTTGTTTGGGTGGTTCTCCTGCTGCTGCCGCTCCTCGGCAGTGGCCCAGGGGCTCACGAATCCAGATTATCCTCGAGAGTCTGACAACTCACAGTACTTGAACAACTCCAAGAACACATTGAAGCTTTCAATATTCTACACAAGACACAACATGGATTCAGGCTGAGCCATAGTACTGAATCAATGCTTCTTTTGCTGTCAACAAACATCAGGTATTGGCTAAGCCAAGGAACAGCCCCCTTCGATACAGTGGACCACCCCTCACTTACATCTAAACTATCTGAAATAGGAATTACCAGAGTAGTGCAATGCTGGCTTGAAAATTTTCTAAAGAACATAACCTACAGCATTGAGAGCCAATCAAACAACTCATCCAGATGGGACCCAGACTGTGGAGTACCCCAGGGCTCACCACTCTCCCTGACTGTTCAATATCTACTTCAGCACACTAGATAAATCTACCCTTGGAAGCCGACATCACCCTACTGTCATACGTAGACCACATATTCCTACTCTGCCTGGTGACAGAACCCTTGGACACCTCCTTTGTAAAATCAAGTACTGTATCACATACATCGACAAATGGGCCTCCTGCTACTTCCTGAGCCTGAATAAGAAAAAGACGAAGATAACCTGGTTCAGAGACAATATGCCAAGCTGCCCCATATTACTAGCCACTGGCAAAAACATACAAATCGATGGCGCTACTAAAGTCCTGGGGGTCATCCTTGACTCTGCCCTCTCCTTCAAAAAAACAGATTGCAACCCTGAGCAAGGTTCTCCTAAAACTCAAATAACTGCAAGCAATCAGATCCTCCAGAAAGAAAATTTTCAGAATCCTGATTCAAGTGACACTCCTTCCTCATCTAGATTATTGTAACTCCCTATACGCCCAAATGAGGAACAAACTGAAAACATGCCTTCATTTTCTCCAGAACACTGCTGCTAGACTGACTGATTTCTGGGCTGGGTCGTTATGACAGAAATTCCCCCACACTGAAGGAATTACACTGGCTGCCAGTCATCCACTGAATCATCTTCAAAACGCTGTGTTTGATCTACAAGGCACTCTTTGGAACAAACTTCAAAGGTCTGACTAGAAATCCCATCCTCTTCGAGAAACCTCTGTTACCGCTGGAAGCTATCACTGCACTATTCTTCCTCCAGAAAATCATTCCCTTTCCAATGTGCACGCCAATGGAACACACTCCCACTCGCTGTGGAGTTGCAACCTTCCTACACACAATTCAGGAAACTGCTCAAGACCTATTTATTCGAAGGCTAACCTGCCCTAGACTAATGCCTAAAACTATCGCATCCTGCTGCTCCCCCTACCTGTTAATCTCCCCATGTTCCCTACAACACTCTCCCTATGAACCCTAATTTGTACACCGCTGTGAAAACTTCTCAACTAGCTGGTTTTTAGGTGAGCTACCTGATAATCTCTTTAAATTTTATTGCTTATTGCTTAATAAATTTAATTAGCACTGTGAAACCTCTCTTTCTTTCTGGCTTTCTTTCTTTTCTTTCTGTTCCTGTCAAACTCTGATAGAGAGGAACTGCTATAATTATTGGGAATATTTAGACTTATTTAAAAGGAAAGTTAGTAATATCTAGGGCCGTTTTAAAAGTTAAATCAATTGAAAATTCTTGCTCAGACTGGACCATTTGGGTCCATTCAACTAGAGTATTCCCTTGATAACAACAGCACTTAGCTGACACTTTGGGACTAATAATCCCACCCACCCCAGGGTTGTCCACTCATTTATAGACAAACCAAACCTCATTAACTTTACTCAATCATACACAGGCAGTCTTGCAGGCTGTTACTCTAACATAGTACACCTGTTCATACCCATTTCAACCAATCAGGATGACTTTTATTCTCTGCAATAATTGTGATGCTTCAGTTTCAAGGCCAATCATCTGGAGACTTAAAGCTTGTCCTATCTGTCTTCAGCTATCTACTTTAAAACAAGAGCTCTGTAAAGTAATGCAAGAATTAGATGCAATTAAAGCAACTTATAGGACTGTGCAGAATCATAACTTCTCACCAATGCCTCAGAGAATAAAACCACAAAGGAACAGATGGTTCACAGTAGGCTCAGGCAGAATTCGTCATGTGACACAAGCATCCGCCCACACAAGTGTTGCCACTACAAAATTCTTTTGCTGCACTACAGCACTGTGATGTTACTGAAAATAAAACTGAAGCGGAAAAAAAAGAAAAAGCAAGGAAGGGGGAACAAAAATATGAGAAGGTACCCAAAGAGAAAACACCCTCACAAATCACTAAAACCAAAACACATACTAGGAAATGTACATGGAAAGCAATGACCACAAATGCTCGCAGTCTAAGCAATAAAATTCATGACCTTCAAGCCCTGATCTTGGAGGCTGACTTGGACATAGTTGCAGTCACAGAGACATGGCTCAATGGTTCCCATGAATGGGATGTAAACATACCAGGCTATAATCTTTTTAGGAAGGATAGAGAGGGACATATAGGTGGAGGA
Source organism: Microcaecilia unicolor (assembly GCF_901765095.1). Taxonomy (NCBI): domain Eukaryota; kingdom Metazoa; phylum Chordata; class Amphibia; order Gymnophiona; family Siphonopidae; genus Microcaecilia; species Microcaecilia unicolor. The sequence continues at coordinate 231,555,372 of NC_044036.1, forward strand.
GTAGCTCTGTATGTGAGAAATGATATCACAGCGACTGAAATGACAGGGAAGTGGGGAAAGGAAGAAGCGATATGGATCACCTTAAAAAGAGAGGATAGAACCTTGGTCCACGTGGGTGTTGTCTATAGACCCCCGACACAATTGGAAGAACTAGATAAAGATCTGATAGCTGATATTCAAAAGTTGGGGAAGAAAAGAGAGGTGCTGTTGTTGGGAGATTTTAATCTGCCGGATGTAGATTGGAAGGTTCCGTCTGCGAAATCGGAAAGAAGTAGAGAGATTGTGGATGCTTTCCAAAGTGCTCTGCTCAGACAAATGGTGAATGAACCCACAAGGGAGGGAGCCACGTTGGATCTGGTGCTCACAAATGGGGATAGTGTGTCAAATGTCCGAGTGGCTGCACACCTGGGAAACAGTGACCATCAAACGGTTTGTTTTGATGTAACGGCTCATGTGGACGGCGGCCACTCTAAACTCAAAGTCCTGGATTTCAAGCGAGCTGACTTTAACAAAATGGGAGAATACCTGAGGAAGGAGCTGATGGGCTGGGAGGACATACGAGAAGTGGAAGGACAGTGGTCCAGGCTAAAAGAAGTAATAAACAGGGCCACAGACCTTTATGTAAGGAGAGTAAATAAAAGCAAGAGAAAAAGGAAACCGATATGGTTCTCAAAGCAAGTGGCTGAGAAAATAAAGATTAAAGAGTTAGCGTTCCAGAAATACAGAAAATCTCAAGAGGAGGAACACGGGGAGGAATACCGGATGAAACTGAAAGAAGCCAAGAGAGAGGTACGTCTGGCGAAGGCGCAAGCGGAAGAACAAATGGCTAGAAATTTAAGGAGGGGAGACAAAAACTTCTTCAGGTATATTAGTGAAAGGAGAAAGACTATAAAGAGAATTGTGAGACTAAAAGATACAACAAAACGCTATGTAGAAAATGATGAAGAAAAAGCCAATTTACTAAATAGATACTTTTGTTCTGTTTTCACTGAAGAAAACCCTGGGGAAGGACCGAGAGGGACTGGCAAAAGTACACCTGAGAATGAGGTGGATAGAGCGCCGTTCACAGAAGAGAGTGTGTATCAACAACTTGGAAAGCTAAAGGTGGACAAAGCCATGGGGCCGGACGGGATCCACCCCAGAATACTGAGGGAGCTCAGAGAGGTTCTGGCGGGTCCTCTTAAAGACTTGTTTAATAAATCCTTGGAGACGGGAGTGGTTCCGAGGGATTGGAGAACGGCGGAGGTGGTCCCTCTTCACAGAAGTGGTGATAGGGAAGAAGCGGGAAACTACAGGCCGGTAAGCCTCACTTCGGTTATTGGAAAAGTAATGGAAGCCATGCTGAAGGAAAGGATAGTGAATTTCCTGGAAGCCAATAAGTTGCAAGATCCGAGACAACATGGTTTCACCAAAGGGAAATCGTGCCAAACGAACCTCATTGAATTCTTTGACTGGGTGACAGGAGAATTAAATCAAGGACGTGCTATGGACGTCATCTACTTAGATTTCAGCAAGGCTTTTGACACGGTTCCCCACAGGAGGCTCTTAAATAAACTAGACGGCCTGAAGATAGGACCCGAAGTGGTGAACTGGATTAGGAACTGGTTGACGGACAGACGCCAGAGGGTGGTGGTGAATGGAGTTCACTCGGAGGAGGGAAAGGTGAGTAGCGGAGTGCCTCAGGGATCGATGCTGGGGCCGATTCTGTTCAATATATTTATGAGTGACATTGCCGAAGGGTTACAAAGTAAAGTTTGCCTTTTTGCGGATGACACCAAGATTTCCAACAGAGTGGACACCCTGGAGGGAGTGGAAAACATGAAAAAAGATCTGAAGAAGCTAGAAGAATGGTCTAACGTTTGGCAATTAAAATTCAATGCGAAGAAATGCAAAGTGATGCACTTAGGGAGCAGAAATCCAAGGGAGACGTATGTGTTAGGCGGGGAGAGTCTGATAGGCACGGACGGGGAGAGGGATCTTGGGGTGATAGTATCTGAGGACCTGAAGGCGACGAAACAGTGCGACAAGGCGGTGGCCGTAGCTACAAGATTGCTAGGCTGTATAGAGAGAGGAGTGACCAGCAGAAGAAAGGAGGTTTTAATGCCCCTGTATAAGACGTTGGTGAGGCCCCATCTAGAGTATTGTGTTCAGTTTTGGAGGCCGTATCTTGCGAAGGATGTTAAAAAAATGAAAGCGGTGCAAAGAAAAGCTACGAGGATGGTATGGGATTTACGTTCCAAGACGTATGAAGAGAGGCTTGCTGACCTGAACATGTACACCCTGGAGGAAAGGAGGAACAGGGGTGATATGATACAGACGTTCAAATATTTGAAAGGTATTAATCCGCAAACGAATCTTTTCCGGAGATGGGAAGGCGGTAGAACGAGAGGACATGAAATGAGATTGAAGGGGGGCAGACTCAGGAAAGATGTCAGGAAGTATTTTTTCATGGAGAGGGTGGTGGACGCTTGGAATGCCCTCCCGCGGGAGGTGGTGGAGATGAAAACGGTAACGGAGTTCAAACATGCGTGGGATATGCATAGAGGAATCCTGTGCAGAAGGAATGGATCCTCAGAAGCTTAGCTGAAATTGGGTGGCGGAGCAGGTGGGGGGAAGAGGGGGTGGTGGTTTGGAGGCGAGGATAGGGGAGGGCAGACTTATACGGTCTGTACCAGAGCCGGTGATGGGAGGCGGGACCGGTGGTTGGGAGGCGGAAAATACTGCTGGGCAGACTTACAGTGGGGGAAATAAGTATTTGATCCCTTGCTGATTTTGTAAGTTTGCCCACTGACAAAGACATGAGCAGCCCATAATTGAAGGGTAGGTTATTGGTAACAGTGAGAGATAGCACATCACAAATTAAATCCGGAAAATCACATTGTGGAAAGTATATGAATTTATTTGCATTCTGCAGAGGGAAATAAGTATTTGATCCCCCACCAACCAGTAAGAGATCTGGCCCCTACAGACCAGGTAGATGCTCCAAATCAACTCATTACCTGCATGACAGACAGCTGTCGGCAATGGTCACCTGTATGAAAGACACCTGTCCACAGACTCAGTGAATCAGTCAGACTCTAACCTCTACAAAATGGCCAAGAGCAAGGAGCTGTCTAAGGATGTCAGGGACAAGATCATACACCTGCACAAGGCTGGAATGGGCTACAAAACCATCAGTACGACGCTGGGCGAGAAGGAGACAACTGTTGGTGCCATAGTAAGAAAATGGAAGAAGTACAAAATGACTGTCAATCGACAAAGATCTGGGGCTCCACGCAAAATCTCACCTCGTGGGGTATCCTTGATCATGAGGAAGGTTAGAAATCAGCCTACAACTACAAGGGGGGAACTTGTCAATGATCTCAAGGCAGCTGGGACCACTGTCACCACGAAAACCATTGGTAACACATTACGACATAACGGATTGCAATCCTGCAGTGCCCGCAAGGTCCCCCTGCTCTGGAAGGCACATGTGACGGCCCGTCTGAAGTTTGCCAGTGAACACCTGGATGATGCCGAGAGTGATTGGGAGAAGGTGCTGTGGTCAGATGAGACAAAAATTGAGCTCTTTGGCATGAACTCAACTCGCCGTGTTTGGAGGAAGAGAAATGCTGCCTATGACCCAAAGAACACCGTCCCCACTGTCAAGCATGGAGGTGGAAATGTTATGTTTTGGGGGTGTTTCTCTGCTAAGGGCACAGGACTACTTCACCGCATCAATGGGAGAATGGATGGGGCCATGTACCGTACAATTCTGAGTGACAACCTCCTTCCCTCCGCCAGGGCCTTAAAAATGGGTCGTGGCTGGGTCTTCCAGCACGACAATGACCCAAAACATACAGCCAAGGCAACAAAGGAGTGGCTCAGGAAGAAGCACATTAGGGTCATGGAGTGGCCTAGCCAGTCACCAGACCTTAATCCCATTGAAAACTTATGGAGGGAGCTGAAGCTGCGAGTTGCCAAGCGACAGCCCAGAACTCTTAATGATTTAGAGATGATCTGCAAAGAGGAGTGGACCAAAATTCCTCCTGACATGTGTGCAAACCTCATCATCAACTACAGAAGACGTCTGACCGCTGTGCTTGCCAACAAGGGTTTTGCCACCAAGTATTAGGTCTTGTTTGCCAGAGGGATTAAATACTTATTTCCCTCTGCAGAATGCAAATAAATTCATATACTTTCCACAATGTGATTTTCCGGATTTAATTTGTGATGTGCTATCTCTCACTGTTACCAATAACCTACCCTTCAATTATGGGCTGCTCATGTCTGTCAGTGGGCAAACTTACAAAATCAGCAAGGGATCAAATACTTATTTCCCCCACTGTATATGGTCTGTGCCCTGAAAAGGACAGGTACAAATTCAAGGTAAGGTATACACATGAGTTTGTCTTGGGCAGACTGGATGGACCATGCAGGTCTTTTCTGCCGTCATCTACTATGTTACTATGTTTTGTTATCTACATAAGTACATAAGAATTGCCACACTGGGACAGACCAAAGGTCCATCAAGCACAGCATCCTGTTTCCAACACTGGCCAATCCAGGTCACAAATACCTGGCAAGATCCCAAAAAAGTTCAATACATTTTATGCTGCTTATCCCAGAAATAGCAGTGGATTTTCCCAAAGTCAATTTAATAATGGTCTATGGACTTTTTCTTTAGGAAACCATCCAGACCTTTTTTAAACCCCGCTAAGCTAACCGTCTTTACCACATTCTCTGGCCACAAATTCTAGAGTTTAATTACACATTGAATGAAGAAACATTTTCTCCGATTAGTGTTAAATTTACTACTTTGTAGCTTCATCGCATGCCCCCTAGTCCTAGTATTTTTGGAAAGAGTAAACAAATGATTCATGTCTACCCGTTCTCCTCCACTCATTATTTTTTTTATTTTTTTTATTTTTTTTATTTATCATTTTACTTAACTACATTCACATTTATCACATAAATGTAAGGAATACAGAAATTAATATAAAAAGGAAAACATTTTCTCTCAACAATATATATTTACATAATTGTCCAAGATCAGGAAAACAATCTTAAAGAAAATAAGAAAAACTCAAAATGGTTAATCTTACACTTCACATTTTCTGAGGGAGAAAGGTTAATCGGTTATTGCAGCTGGTACAGTGGTAACTGAAGGAAGTTGCTGCAGAGGATTCTTCATCTGTTTCCACAACTCTTATAATTTCTTAGGTTCAAACAAATAAGTAATAAGGAAATAAAACACTTACAAGGGAATCGCGCTAGGAAGGTCCCACCTAGGGCAGTGATTCCTGACTTAAAAGCCAAGACTTCACACCTCCCAGTCTGCGATTCCCTTGATGTGTCAGGAAATATATACATCTTTGAACCCAAAAAACTATCAACCATGTATCGGAAATACAGTTTCAAAACATTGTTCCTATCTAAATCAAAGACGAAAGTCACTAATAATATAACTCTATCTATAACTTCTGAATTTTCCAAAATGTCAGTTAAACTTACATCTCTTTTCTCTGATAAAGAAAATTTTAAAGGAAATATAATTTTAGTCACCAAGAGGTGACTATCAGAAGGTATTAGCAAAGTATCAGAGAAATATTTCTTCAAGAATTTAGTAGCTTATATATAGGATATTATAAGTAAATTTATCATTCTCAAGTTATTTTCCCTTAATTGGTTCTCCAGAAATTCCAATTTTTACAAGAAAGATAACTATTCTTCATTACCAAATTATCTGATTTTCATAGAGAAGCCATTTCCGTAATCAAAGTCTCTGTTTCTATATCTTGGACTTCCACTTTGTTAGATAAGTATTAATATAAATTCTTTAACTCACATAGTGAAAAATTTTAAACATCTGAAGAAGAGAGTTATTCACATTCTGCTGCAGTTCCTATAGTACGTCCATTACGACATTATTGGCTTCACCAAGTCCAATTTCTCCACAGAAACCGCTCCAGATATCTTCGGGGGGAAGAGCTCACTCTCCAATCCCCCAGTTGGTTTATTATCCAAGTCGATGCTGCGCCAGGACCTCCTCGGGTCACTTGAAAATCCTAACCCACTTCGGGCGTTTCCATTATTGACCTCCATAGTGAAGCATTACTATTTCCGGGTCTTGGAAGGGTCATGCCAACAGGGGGACTCAAAGTCACTCTCTCCACTGAGATTCAGCAATAAAGTCTTGCTGTTCCACGAAGCAAGAACCGATATCCCCGATGTTATGACCCCGAATCTCTCCAAAATAGACTGAGAAGTGGTGGGAGGAGGACAGCACCATGGCTTTTCCTTTTCTCTTCCCCATTCTCTGGGGAGCGCGCCCTCTTCTTCAGGCATTCTGGTGTAAAATGGGAACTCAACTAGTGTACGTCCCCCCTCAACGCCATCTTGGATCTTCCATTCTTTGTCTGGTTTCTCCTCAGAGGTCTGTCTGATATGGGTAACCCTACAGCATAGCCCTCTGAGTCATTGAAACACGAAAGCCCCTCCACCACTTACAAGGTGGTGTCCCTTCAGAGGGGCTCCATTCATTATTTTATAGACATCTATCATATCTCCCTTCAGCCGTCTTTTTTTTCCAAGCTGAAGAGCCCTAGATGCTTCAGCCTTTCCTCGTAGGGAAGTTGTCCCATCCCCTTTATCATTGTCGTCGCCCTTCTTTGTACCTTTTCTAATTCCACTATATCTTTTTTGAGATGCAGTGACCAGAATTGAACACAATATTCAAGGTGCGGTCGCACCATGGAGCGATACAAAGGCATTATAACATCCTCTCTTTTGTTTTCTATTCCTTTCCTAATAATACCTAACATTCTATCTGCTTTCTTAGCTGCCACAGCATGCTGAGCTGAAAGTTTCAACGTATCATCAACAACGACGCCGAGATCCCTTTCTTGGTCTGTGACTCCTAACGTGGAACTTTGCATGACGTAGCTGTAGTTCGGGTTCCTCTTTCCCACGTGCATCATTTTGCACTTGCTCACATTAAATGCCATCTGCCATTTAGACACCCAGTCTCCCAGTCTCATAAGGTCCTCTTGTAATTTTTCACAATCCTCTTGCAATTTAACAACTTTGAATAACTTTGTGTTGTCAGCAAATTTAATTACCTCACTAGTTATTCCCATCTCTAGATCATTTATAAATATGTTAAAAAGCAGCGTTCCCTGAAAAGACCCCTGCTTCAATGGATGGTCCAAGAAATTCATTACATACTCTCTTGCTTTCAATCTGCTGATTTATCGACATGTAATCTATGACATACCATGGTGTGTGGCACAGTGGGACAATTTTTCGCATTCCAAGAGAATTCTGAGGTGAGACCATAACAGTAGCAGTCAAAACTGTCCACCTGAGATTCCTCCAACTGTAACCAATGCATGGAGTCTGACCTTTGCACCTCCACATCATATTTGCCTATTTAGATACCCAGTAGCAGAATTTGAAATGCCATGCATATTTTCAAAGCACTTAGACTTATAAAGTTACATAGCAACCTATTGAACTTTATAAGTCTAATTGCTTTGAAAATGAGCCCCTTTGTAGCTTTGTAAGTCCAATTACTTTGAAAATGAGCCCCATAATATCTTAAAACAAATTCTGGAGCTCTTACAGTGCCTTACAAGGCTACCTGGGGTAGAATATGAAAGATGTTGAAATGGGTAAAGCAGTTGGGGGGTATCACATTAATTTTTACCAGATTAATGCGCCCATCTCAAGAGATGGAGTGGAAGTATGCGGATTTACAGGTCTGCTCAATAGTTAAGGGTAGTTCATGTGATATAAGTCCCGCACCCAGAAGGGGATGCGGATACTCAGGTACTTGAAGGATGCTACCCACTGTAAAGGACACGGAACCACAGGCATGGTTCTCCAGCCCCCCAACAGAAATAATTCAGGTTTATCAAACTGGAGTGCCACTGTGGCCAACACCATTGGAACTCTGGCCAACAGAATCATTAACACCTGCCCCAAAGTATCAGTGTATGCCAGAAAAACTAATGCATCATCTGTGTATACAGGCAACTTATGCTCCACACCCTCTTCCATAAATTCTTTAACAGATTGAGAAGCTACTATAAATTGAGCAAGGAGTTCAATCAAATAACATCAGGAGTAGGGTGCATGCCTGCTGCATTCCATGGTGGATAAAAAATGGGACTGATAAAGCTCTGTTGATAAACAGCCGAGGCTTGGGAGAGGAATAGAGCTCAGAGATCAACCTAGAAATTCCACTGGAAGATCCACCTTTTTTCAAAACAGCAAACAAATAAGGCCATCACACTCTGTCAAATGCACTATTTGTGTCATCATCCCTGTTCTGCTGCATACAAACTGTTAATAAACTGCTGCTGGATGTTACCTGTAGACATACACCCATGAATGAAGTTGGTTTGATCTGGATGGAGAATGGAGGGGACTTTGGCAAATCTCTTTATGTCAATTTTAAGCAAGGAAATGGGATGGTAAACTTCAGCTAATAACAGTGAATTGGTGGTTGTGTGTGTGTGGGTTTTTTTTTTTTAAGCCATCTGCAGACCTAGGGCTTCTGACCTGGTGGTTTTTCCTGTGTGCTTCTTGCACCTGTTGTAGTGCACAAGGTACTCAGACCTTCTAGCACCAGATCCTGCCAAAGGATTAGAGTATTTTCTAGAAGGGAGCCCAAAAGTAGGGGTGGAGTTACACCTTCTGAAGTGGCTAGTGGCAGTAGTATACTCCCCCAAAGAAGATTTAAACTTTGCTGCCAGAAGCTGTCTTTTGAACTTCTTTCGTCACTTACCATACCTATCAAGGGAGATCCCCATTTCTGTTCATGCCTGCAGCTGGCTTCTGAAAGAGAGAGAGAAAAAAAAAACAGTATATACCCAACCGGTAGGCACTTGCAAGGATGCAGAGACTGGGGCAAGTGACAGATCTGAAGAAGTTGCTGACTTGCTATAGTGAGGAGTGTGTGGGGACGCTTTTCATCCCGTTTTAGTCTCAAGGGAAAGGAACAAGGAAAATCTCACGACACTTAGCCATACCACCTAGGCAGCCCGTATACCACTTCTTTGGGACCCTACACCATGGCATAGTGGAGGAAAAGAATTAAAGAAAGAATGAAACATCTTTAACTGTACCAGGCTACAGCAGCCTAAGGTATTGTATTTAAATTGTATGACCATCAACTTGCATAAGTGTAGCATCTCACTGAACTGTAATTACCAACTGACTGAATACCATCAGTCTACCATGTGTAGCTTTGTTTTATAAGAAGTGTGAGCAGGAGGAAATGATATCCAAGTGTATATAAGTTGGCGTTTGACATGGCTTCTCACTGTTCCTGTGTTTCATCAATTGATAGTACAGTATAGTTCCAGTTTTAACCTACCCTGTGTAGCCTTGTTTTGTATGAAGTATGAGCAGGAGGAAAGGATATCCAATTAGATATATAAGTTGGTGTTTGACAAGGCTTCCCACTGTTCCTGTGCTTCATCATTTGATAGTACAGTATAGTTCCAGTTGTAAGTTACTTCATGGTGTCGCCTGGGTTTCTTGTGTGGATGGAAAGTCTGATGCCTCGCTTGCCTGGCCCTCCAGCCTTAAGGTTGGCCCTAGCCTGGTCCCATTAAATAAATAACTTAGGCGCCCCTTCACCCTTCTTCTGGGCTTTTGCCTAAGTACTATAAAAAGGGAGGGTTTGCACAGTGTTCCTTGCTGTTCCTCTGAAGCAGCAACAGAGCTTCCATATTTCTGAAGCTGCAGAGTGCTGGGCTCTTGGCTGTACAAGCCCTCAGAAGGGCTGCAGGGTGCAGACTGCACAGAGGGACTGCAGGTGTGCACAGCACTGATCTTGCAGCTTCTCTGAATGCTGAGGAGGGCTTAGAAAATGTACCTGCGAGACAGCTCCAAAACATGGCATGAAATGTCCCAAGGACCTGGAAACAGGAGTCACGCTAATGAAGCTGACATCATCTGTGCACAGAGCTGAGAGTGAAAGCAGCTGCTATTCCCCCATGCTAATAAGCCTGATGTCATCTGAGCCAAGCACTGCAACTATAGCCGCTGAGAGTGAAAGCATCTGCTGCTCCTCCCTTTTCTCCAGTTTAGGTATGCTCAGACTGCCCACAGCCTCTTACCGTGGAGGAGTGTGTTAGCAAGCATGGCTAAAGAGCCCATGCAAGCAGAGCCTTATTAAACCCTTACTGCACTCAGGAGATTAGAGTGCAGCACTGGAAAAACACAGGCTCGTTAATGAGTCAGTATTACCAACCGATGCACAACGTTAACAGCTTGCAAATTAAATGCTAGGAGGGGGTTCACTGGACCACCAGGGATTTTTTTTTAACATGATGGAGGTCAGGAGGGGTCTACTGGACCACCAGAGAGGCTTGGCCAGGAAGCCGGCATGCTGCCAACTTTCCTGTCAGTGCCTGAGCCAATCAGCGCTCAGTCTGACAGGAAATTTAGCAAAGGACCCCAATGACAGCTCCAGAGTGGTCATTAGTTTAGTGCTGTCTTTCTGTGCATTGCACAAAATTGTTAATGAGCTCTTTAGCATTGGAGGGAATTTCAAATGATCTCTTTTTTTAAATATATCTTTATTATCTCAGAACAGAGTGAACAAACAAGAATACGGAACATCTGATTCATAACCCTCAATACAGCAATACAATTCCAGATGTGTTTACAATCACATATAAGCTTCCTTGACACCCCAATCATTTTAATAAAGAGAACTAACTCTACTCCACCCTGATCTGAAAAGATTTTTCATTTTTTTCTTCCCCAAAATAATAATTAAAGTGTGAAGGAAACAAAAAAACAAACAAAGAAAAAGACCCCTATGTCTCAATAAGTTCGGGTGAATCTTCACTTCCCTCCAAGTCCCCCCCCCCCCCCCCCCCCCACTGAATAGGAAGGGCAACAGATCGCTACCTTAAGTCCCGGTACTGTTGCTTGTGCAAAGATGTCACCTCTTTAAGCTGGCGAGATACCCACTCCGCCGTGTCTTTCATGGCCGAGTGCCACACCTTAATAGAAGGTCCTTCCGCCCAGGATTGTAATATACACTTCCATATCATCAAGCTGATCAATCCATAGACTGGTGGGTTGTGTCCATCTACCAGCAGGTGGAGATAGAGAGCAAACTTTTGCCTCCCTATATGTGGTCATGTGCTGCCGGAAACTCCCCAGTATGTTCTCTATCTCAGCAGGTGGTGGTCACACACAGCAGCAGCTCTGGCTAGGCCTCCAAGCCTAATTTTTAGGTTTTGTTGAGTGCCTGGGGTTGAGGGCTCTTTTGAGCAAGTGCAAACCTGGTGGTGCCAGGTCCCTCCTTTTCTCCCCCCTCCCGCTGGCTCCGTTAAAAAAAAAAAAAAAAAATTTTTAAACGTCCTTAAAGGCGTTTATTTCGACGTTTATTTAAACGTTCATTGCAGCTACTCACTGGGACACCAGTTCGTTACAGCTCGGAGCGGACAGCAGGTAATTTTTACCTTTTTATAGCGGGCAGGGGGTTCCCCGATTCTTCTCCTCGTGGCATATGGCGTCGGAGGGCGAGGGCGCAAAGGGTCGCTCCCCGGATCGCTTGAGCGCTTCTAGAGGGGATGCGGGGGTCTTACAGCCTGATTCGCCCTTGTTGGGTGACAGTTTCGTGACCGATGAATGTCCCGGTCCTTCCTCCGGCGTGGCGGTTTTTCCCGCCATAAACGCCCATCCCCCGCTCCTCGCCTCTGCCATCTTGGCCGGCCACGCGGCTCGGACGGCTTCTTCGTGGGCCGCCCTTGAGGTTGGAGACATTAATGCCATGAACGCCCTTAATTTGGGCGACGGCACAAAAGCGGCTAAAGTTAAGCGCCGTTCTTCCCGCGCGGCTCCTTCGCGGAGTGTCGCGCCGGACGCCATTTTGGATGCGCAGCATGTCTCTCCCCCGCTCTTGCGAGCGCCGGTTGAGGGTGCGTCTAGGGCTGTTGCCTAGGCTGCGGAAGTGCACAGTCTGGGGGGTTTCTCCCCCGTGTTTGTTTTGCTGCTGCATCAGGCTTTCCTCATGCAAAACGCTGCCCCTGCTCCCTCGTCTGGTAAAGAGGTTGAGGTTCCCAGAGGTAAACGCCCTCGGGTTGATTCCCAGGCCTTGGAGGACTTTGTCTCCTCCGATGTAGATGAGGGCAGCGTGTCTGAGGTCTCCCAACGGTCCTTTGCGGATTCCTTGGAGGAGACGGATCCCCGCTCGGATGGAGCGGATGACCCCTCTGCAGCGGCTCTTTAGCTCAGAGGTTTTGCCCAACCTGTTAGTGCAGGCCATGGGCATTTTGAAGATTTCCTCTCCGGAGGACGTCTCTCCCTCAGCCCCTGTTGGCTCTGCCATTATGCTGGAGACGAAGCGCCCGCCTAGAACCTTCCACATGCATGATGCCATGCACTCCTTAATTTCGGCTCAATGGGATGTCCCGGAAGCGAGCCTTAAAGTGGCTAGGGCTATGTCCCGCCGCTATCCTTTGCCTGAAGGTGAACGTGAGGCCTTTCTGTGGCCTACCGTGGATTCTTTAATCACTGCGGTGACTAAGAAAACGGCGTTACCAGTGGAAGGTGGCACGGCCCTAAAGGACGCCCAAGACAGAGGATTGGAGGCGGCCTTAAGGTCGTCCTTTGAGGCGGCTGCTTTAAGTTTGCAGGCCTCAGTTTGCGGCTCCTATGTGGCCAGGGCGTGCCTGACTATGGTGCAGCGGGCTTCCCCCTCGGATCATTCCTTGAGGGCTGTTTGGCCGGCCCTGGAATCGGGCTTAGCCTATTTGGCAGACTTGCTGTATGATGTCTTGAGAGCCTCAGCTAAAGGCATGGCTCAGACAATCTCTGCGCGGCGGTGGCTTGGGCTGAAACATTGGTCTGCTGACCATGCCTCTAAATCCCGCCTGGCTAGATTGCCTTTTAAAGGCAAGCTGCTCTTTGGGGTCGAGCTGGACAAAATCGTGACCGATCTCGGCACGTCTAAGGGCAAGAAGTTACCAGAGGTCAGGGCTCGGGCTAGTACTCGCCCTGGTACCTCCAGAGGACGGGCTCAGGAAGCCCGTCGGTACCGCCCGGGCAGGTCGGGCTCCTCTGCCCTCTCTTCCTTCAAGAGGAACTTCTCCCCCAAGCAGCATTCCTTTCGCAGAGACCGCCGTCCCGGAGGTGCTCCCTCCGGTCCTCCCCCAGGGTCTCGTACCCAATGACGGGGCCTTGGTCCACGCCTCAGTGCAGATTGGAGGACGGCTGTCCTCGTTTATGGGCGAGTGGACCACAATAACTTCAGACGCTTGAGTGCTGGAAGTCATCAGAGACGGCTACAAGCTAGAGTTCTGCCGACCCTTAAAAGACGGGTTTGTACTCTCTCCCTGCAAGTCTCCGGTCAAAGCTGTGGTAGTGCAGCAGACCTTGGACAATCTGTTCCGCCTGGGGGCGGTCGTTCCGGTGCCAGAGAATCAGCCTGGCAAGGGACGTTACTCCTTTTTCTTTGTGATTCCAAAGAAAGGAGGTTCTGTACGGCCTATCCTTGACCTCAAGGGGTCCATTGGGCCTTGAAAGTTCGGCACTTTCGCATGGAGACCCTCCGCTCTGTTATAGCGGCAGTGAAGGCAGGAGAGTTCCTGGCATCCTTGGACTTCAAGGACGCGTACTTGCATATTCCCATCTGGCCTCCTCATCAACGCTTTTTGCGTTTTGCAGTACTGGTCGACACTTCCAGTTCAGAGCCCTCCCGTTCGGGTTGGCTACTGCTCCGCGGACCTTCTCCAAAGTAATGGTGGTCATCGCGGCCTTCCTGTGGAAGGAAGGAGTTCAAGTCCATTCTTATCTGGACGACTGGTTGATCCAAGCCCCTCTTAGGCAGAGTGCGGCAAAGCTGTGAACCGGGTGGTTGCTCTTTCGAGCTCCCTGAGGTGGATCATCAACTGGGAGAAAAGCCAGCTGCGCCCGACTCAGTCCCTGGAGCATCTGGGAGTTCGATTCGACACCCAAGTGGGCAGAGTGTTCCTGCCAGACAATTGGATTGTCAAGCTTCAGGCTCAGGTGGACTAGTTCCTAGTAGCCTCTCCTATTCGGACTTGGGACTATGTGCAGCTGTTGGGCTCTATGTCGGCCACGATGGATGTAGTGCCCTGGGCCAGGGCTCATATGAGACCACTTCGACAATCTCTGCTGCTGCGCTGGACTCCGATGTCGGAGGATTATGCTGTGCGCCTTCCCTTGGACCCAGCAGTGCGCAAGGCGCTGAGCTGGTGGACGCAGACAGACAAGTTGTCTGCAGGAATGCCTCTGGTGACCCCGGAGTGGATTGTCGTCACGACGGACGCCTCTTTGTCGGGCTGGGGAGCCCTCTTCTTGGGAAGGACAGCGCAGGGGCTCTGGTCTCCTGCAGAGGCAAAGTGGTCTATCAACCTCCTGGAACTCGGAGCCATTCGGTTGGCGTTTTTTGGAGTTCATCCCGGTACTGGCGTTGAAGCCAGTACGGGTCCTGTTGGACAATGCCACGGCTGTGGTCTATGTCAACCGCCAGGGAGGTACCAAGAGCGCCCCTCTAGCCAAGGCAGCCGTGAATCTATGCCAGTGGGCGGTAGCGAGCCTGGAGCAGCTGTCAGCAGCCCACATTGCCGGAGTCATGAATGTCAAGGCGGACTTTCTCAGTCGCCATACCTTGGATCCCGGAGAGTGGCAGTTATCGGCTCAGGCGTTCTTGGATATCACGAAGCGCTGGGGCCAGCCGAGCCTAGATCTATTGGCGTCATCGGCCAGTTGCCAAGTGCCGCGTTTTTTCAGCAGAGGACGGGACCCTCGATCTCTGGGAGTCGATGCTCTCCTCTAACAGTGGCCAACACAAGAGCTTCTCTATGTGTTCCCGCCCTGGCCCATGTTGGGCAGGGTGCTAGACCGATTGGCAAAGCATCCGGGCTGGATAATCCTGGTGGGGCTGCCAGTGGAGCAGGGTCTGTTACATCAGGGTCCCGTGGTGATGGAGGATCCCTCCCCCTTTGGGCTTACGGCCTGGCTATTGAGCGGCAGCGTCTGAGGAAGAAGGACTTCTCAGACAAGGTCATCGCCACTATGCTGAGAGCGAGGAAGCGCTCTACTTTTACTGCTTACGCCAGGGTTTGGCGTACCTTTGCAGCGTGGCGAAGCAGGCTCATTTTCTTCATTCGCTGCTCCAATTTCTTCAGTGTTGGCATTCCTGCAAGAAGGTCTGGAGAAAGGCCTGTCGCTCAGTTCCCTTTAAGTCCAGGTAGCGGCCCTGGCTTGCTTCAGGGACCGCCTGAAGGGTGCTTCCCTGGCTTCGTAGCCAGATGTGGTGCGTTTTCTCAAGGGAGTTAAGCACCTGCGCCCTCCTCTGCACTCAATGGTGCCTGCGTGGAATTTTAACCTGGTGCTCAGAGCATTACAGAAGCCGCCTTTTGAACCCTTGTTGAGGGCATCTCTGAAAGACCTGACGTTGAAAGCAGTCTTTTTGGTGGCTATCCTTCAGCCAGAAGAGTTTCCGAGCTCCAGGCACTCTCATGTCGAGAGTCTTTTCTGCAGTTCACTGAGGCAGGAGTGACTATTCGCACAGTGCCTTCCTTCCTGCCCAAGATTGTTTCTCGCTTCCATGTGAATCAGCAGCTCTGTCTCCCTTCCTTTCGTAGGGAGGACTACCCAGAGGAGTACTCTGCTCTCAAATATCTAGATGTGAGACGAGTCATCATCAGATACTTGGAAGTGACCAATGATTTCCGGAAATCGGATCATCTGTTTGTCCTGTTGGCAGGTCCTCGTAAGGGTCTGCAGGCTGCTAAGCCTCCAGTGGCAAGATGGGTCAAGGAAGTCATTGCCGCGGCTTAGGTGGCCGCGGGGAAGGTGCCGCCTATCCAGCTGAAGGCTCACTCCACTAGAACTCAGGCGGCCTCGATGGCAGAGGCCGGGTCCGTCTCCTTGGAAGAGATATGCAAGGCGGCAACTTGGGCATCGGCCCATACATTCTCCAAGCATTACCGCTTGACTGTGGCGGCACGGGCGGAGGCCCGGTGTGGAGCTTCAGTGTTGAGTTCAGGGATTTCTATGTCCCGCCCTGGGTGAGTACTGCTTCGGTACATCCCACCAGTCTATGGATTGATCAGCTTGATGATATGGAAGGTAAAATTATGTATAATCATACCTGATAATTTTCTTTCCATTAATCATAGCTGATCAATCCATAGCCCCGCCCAGATATCTGTATGGTTTCTATTCTGGTTGCATTTCAGGTTCAAGTTTAGTCTTCAGTTACTTCAGGAAGACTTCGGGTTCAAGTTTTTTCACTTGGATTCTTCAAGAGTTGAGACGAGTTTGTGTTACAGTGAGCTGCTGCATTCCTCTCCCCTCCGTTTTACGGGGCTGGATTGAGACATAAATTCTGCCGGCACTCCCTCCCGCTTCGTGCGGTTGTAGGGCAGTTTTGTACCCCTCCCGCTTCGGCGGTGCTAGGGTCAGTCAGCTCCTCCCGCGGTTGCGGTTGCAGGATAAGCCAGATCCCCCCGCATCGGCGGGTGTGGTGTCCCTCCCCCGCTCCACGGGGATGAGCTGGACGGATTCCCCTCCCCCACTTGTGTGGGGATGAGCTGGGTTAATTCCCCTCCCCCGTTTCGGCGGTGGTGAGCTGGGCAGAGTGTCCCTTTGTGGGTGTAATTCTCTAAGTGCTGAGTCCTGCAGATGGAGCTTTGATATCGACATACTGAGGAGTTTCCGGCAGCACATGACCACATATAGGGAGGCAAAAGTTTGCTCTCTATCTCCACCTGCTGGTAGATGGACACAACCCACCAGTCTATGGATTGATCAGCTATGATTAATGGAAAGAAAATTATCAGGTATGATTATACATAATTTTACCTTTTTAACCAGTAAGGCGGCTAATAAGACAAATCTACAATGTGCCTCGTTGAAACCTCCCTAAATCAGAGGAGACCCATCTCCCAACAGCAACACCCAGTATGTCCAAGTAAAAGATCATTGCAAGGTCTGTTCAACAACCTTCAAAGCATGCGTCCACAGCGAAGAAAGAGTCATGCACTTCATAAAAGAATGTATATATGTGCCCTGGGAGGTGCCACACTTATTACATATATGATTTCCCCAGAGGCCCATACACCCCCCCCCCCCCTCCTGCGAGTTATAAATACCCTGTGCACTATCTTATACTGAATATCTTGAAGGGCAGCATTTGGGTAACCCTGGGAAGTTCCTGGAATACCAACTGTAACTGTGGGCTTGAGAAGTCTTCATAAGTACATAAGTAATGCCATACTGGGAAAAGACCAAGGGTCCATCGAGCCCAGCATCTTGTCCACGACAGCTGCCAATCCAGGCCAAGGGCACCTGGCAAACTTCCCAAACGTACAAACATTCTATACATGTTATTCCTGGAATTTTGGATTTTTTCAAGTCCGTTTAGTAGCGGTTTATGGACTTGTCCTTTAGGAAACCGTCCAACCCCTTTTTAAACTCTGCTAAGCTAACCGCCTTCACCACATTTTCCGGCAATGAATTCCAGAGTTTAATTACACGTTGGGTGAAGAAAAATTTTCTCCAATTTGTTTTAAATTTACTACACTGTCACCGGTCTATAATTTCCCGGATCTCCCCTGGAGCCTTTTTTGAAAATTGGCGTTACATTGGCCACCCTCCAATCTTCCGGTACCACGCTCTATTTTAAGGATAAGTTGCATATCACTAGCAGTAGCTCCGTAAGCTCATTTTTCAGTTCTATCAGTACTCTAGGATGAATACCATCCGGTCCAGGAGATTTGCTACTCTTCAGTTTGCTGAACTGCCCCATTACGTCCTCCAGGTTTACCGTGAAGTCAGTAAGTTTCTCCGACTCGTCCGCTTGAAATATCATTTCCGACACCGGTATCCCACCCAAATCTTCCTCGGTGAAGACTGAAGCAAAGAATTCATTCAATCTCTCCGCTACATCTTTGTCTTCCTTGATTGCCCCTTTTCCCCCTCGGTCATCCAGCGGCCCAACCGATTCTTTTGCCGGCTTTCTGCTTTTAATATACCGAAAAAAGTTTTACTATGCTTTTTTGCCTCTGATGCTATCTTTTTTTCGTAATCCCTCTTGGCCTTCTTTATCTGTGCCTTGTATTTGCTTTGACACTCCTTATGCTGCTTCTTGTTATTTTCTTACTCTGCTGTGGGTCCACAACTGAAAAAACATCAAACGGTACTCCAATTCTGCCAAAACTCTGGAGGAGCAAACACGTTTGCACCCAAATGCAATTCATAAAGCCACCGTAATAAAGAAGCAACATTATATACTCTCAGGTCCAGCAGCCTTACCCCTTCTCGGTCTCTGTCAGCTGTTAATTTGGAAAAAGCTATTCTAGGCCTTCTGGAATGCTATATAAATGAGCCAGTTATTTTACGATACAGGGCCTCTTCCTTCCTCTGTATTCACAGTGGCACCATCTGCAGCAGGTATAGTAATTTAGACAAAAGGACCATCTTGCACAGAGCAACTCTCCCCTTAAAATTAATAGGGAGATCCTTCCAAGCCACACTTAATTTCCGCACCTGCTCTAGTTTGTCACTCACATTCCTTTGATAAACCCATTTGTAATCTGCGCTCAAAAAGACCCCCAAGTATTTAATACCTACAGTCGCCCAAGAGAGTAAGAACTCTATGTTAGATGCACTAATACACGGATGTGAGATGGGCAGGGCTTCAGACTTACTGAAATTGATTCGTAGCCCAGCAAATGACCCGAATTCCTGAATGATACTCATAATAACTGGGAGCGATGAGGCAGCCCCATCAACCAGCAGCAACATGTCATCCGCAAATAGGTTAATGTGGTATTCCCGGCCCCCCCTCTCTATCCACTTGATATTAGGATCTTGACGTATTTTTTCAGCTAAAGGTTCCAAAGCAAGAACAAATAAGAACAGAGATAGAGGGCACCCCTGCCGTGTCCCCCAACCCAAATGTATCGTATCCGTCAAGGTGTCATTAACCAGAATTTGGGCCGTAGGGTTGCTATAAAGTACCCTCACCCAGTAGTGAAATTTCCCAGTGATCCCATACCGCTGGAGCACCCAGAAAAGAGAAAAGGTATACCCAGTCAAACTTGTCAAATGCTTTTTCAGCATCCAAGCTGGCTAGTATCGCGTCTCCAGGAGCCTCTCTACCCTCATAGAGAATACGTCTCACTTTTAAGATGTTTGCCAACGCAAATCGCCCTGGTACAAATCCTACCTGATCTGGATGTATTAAATGGGGCCAAAAACAGCCCAAATGGGACGCCAGGACTAAGCAGTAATTTTGAGGTCCTGGTTAAGTAAAGAAATAGGCCTGTAAGATCCCACTAATTCAGTATCTTTCCCGGGTTTGGGCAAGACTGTTATAAAGACATGATTTAGTGTCAGCCCCATATCCTTGGTATCTCAAATCGCATCTGCCATCTGCACAAAAGAAGGAACTATGAGATCCTGAAGTAATTTATAGAACTCTGGACCTAGCCCATCCAGACCTGGGGCCTTTGCATTTTTGAGTTTCCTAATAACCCTCTGTATTTCACGTCCATCTAAAGGGGCATTAAGGCTCTCAAGCTGGTCTGAAGACAGCACGGGGAGGTGAAGAGACTCAAAAATTTGGAACACGCTTCAGAAGAAAAGGTGCCTGTTTCATATAGAGATTCATAAAAACGTGTAAATTCCCTCTGTATATCTACAATGTGGGTAAGACATTTACCATGAGAAATATGCATTCTGCTGATATAGCTCTTAGAAGCACTATGGTGAACTAGGGAAGCCAATAACTTCCCTGTCTTGTTAACCCACACATGCATTTTATACTTATATAATCTGATATTTATTTATTTATTTGTTGCATTTGTATCCCACATTTTCCCACCTATTTCAAGGCTCAATGTAGCTTACAATGTTCCTTCAGGGCATTCGCATAACGCCCTATAATCTAGCAACTTTTGGATGCTCTTCTTAACCTCTAAGTACTCCTTTCAAACCTGTTCCGAAGGATTCGCGAGAAGGTTCCGTCAAAGAGCCCGCAACTGTGATGTCAGGTCCAAGAGGTCCTTCCCTTGTTTCCTATGAAGGCCAGATCTTACCCCAAAGAACAGCTTTAGCCGCTTCCCAATAAACCCGAGGGCCCACCCCATTCATGGAGTTATCACGCTCGTAATCAAGCGAAGCTTGGCGCAGGAAAGTCTGGAATTTAGTGTCCTGGACTAACGCTGGGTTCATTCTCTACCTACTTGCTCATGTGCATTCTCCCCACCGTAAGGTAACCGTTACTGGGGAATGATCAGAAAGCGTGTCCGCCTCAATGGCCGAGGATATCACCCCCCCAAGCAATCTCTGGGATATCAGAATATAGTCCAAGCGTGCATGAACCCCATGCAGATGAGAGAAAAAAGTATAGTCCCGCTCATCCACATGGAGTGTTCTCCAAATGTCAATCAGCGACAGGTCCTTCATCAAGAAGTTAACTCCTCTCTCACCAAAATCTTCTGATGGGACCTTAGGTGGCTTACAATCAATGGTAGGGTCACTCGTAATTAATCACTAGGGAGTACTCATCCTCGGAGGCCAGCTTGGCCATGAGCAAGGAAAAAATCTATGTGAATAAATTTTAGGGGCATACACGCGGCAAAGAACTACTCTAACCCCCTGCAGCTCGCCCACAGCTATAACATATCTACCCTCTTGGGGGTAGATATGTTATACCCCGCCCTCCTCCCATTACATCCCTCCACACACACCACAGCCCTCTCATCCACCCCAGCCTCAACTTACCTAACTTCACCTCCAGTCAAACTTTAACCACCCCCCTCTCCCACTGATATTCCAATGCAAACCCTGTAAAATAACAGCATGAATGGTATTGCAGACATATCCCCTTAGGCAAATACCAACTCAGTGTCTGTCCAGAGATATCAAAGTTATGTAATTCCCAGATACTTGACTCCGATAAGCTGGGAACCCCCGAGTCCCACGCTGTAACTCAGGCACTCATAGTTTAACAGCAGTTAGGACAGAGCCTAAGAAACCCGCGTCTGCTCAGCAGTGCAGCATCACGTGACCCCCGCAAATGATCTCATTTTAATAATAGTGAACTTATTAGCATAGGTTTTTCAGACACTGCTTCCCTGCATGGTAAAGCAGTGGTCAAAAGCCTCTGTGCATTGGGCCGCACAATAACGTTTCTTTTAGACTAACTAAAACCAGTGTAAATGAAATGTTGCAAGCCCGGTTTGTTTTGAGCAACGACCCCACAGACCTTCTCTTCATCAAGACCACAGCGCCATCTAGCTGCTACAAAATACTTAATCCCCCCCCCCCCCCCAACAAAAAAAAACTGGAGCAATGGTTCCATAAAAGGGATGGCATGCCGACTTCCGGTGGAGACGAGCAGCAAGATGGACGTTGCACAGTGAGCTCCGGCCCGCCTAAATGAAGCCCCGATACCACCAGCGCCAGACCCGCTCCTAAAGGAACATACGAGCAAGGAGGGTAGTAGGGACCGGGAAGAACTTGGAAACGGCCCTGCAGGTGCTGCTCCCAGCACATATAACAGCTATTAAAACACGCGTGAGGTCACCCAAGATGGTGGCGGTAGCGGATGCCCGAATTTACTGAAAAGCACAGCAGGTGGTGAGCAGAGAGACGGGAGTCCCTCGTGAGGGGGAAGGCCTGACCCCATCGCGGAGAACAGCGATAGAGAGCGAGGGAGACTCGTAACAGGAGAACGGGACCTCGGAGACAGTAGTCATACAGAGGCCGGGACGAGGAGCTGGCGGGCCTAGTATCAGTGTGGGAGCAGACAGTGAAACCGAGGCGTAAGAAAGGTAGAGATGCCACAGCTTGCAGGTGAGAACATCTACAAGGGGCTGGAGCTGGGCAGCAAGAAGATAAAGCGACAGGCCTAGGGGAAAGGAACAGAAACCCCAGCAGGGCGGAATTAAAGCACCTTTCCTGTCCGCTAATGACCCGGAGAGCAGCCCCGGAACCTGCTAAATTATAACGTGGGATAGTAAGCTCAGGGCCCAGCATAATTGACCAAAGACACCCGAGGCCCGGTGCATAGACAAGGAGTAAACAACATTATATGCCCAGTAACAGCTGAATAAGGCACCGAAGCGCCAGGGGGTCGTTTGTGAACGGTGCCGCTTAGTGCATGGAGCAATATTTGAAACCCATGCCATCTGGGACCACTCGCAGAGGAACAAAATTTGATAAAGACAGAATCTCACCCCCCAAACCCAGTCATATAATGACGGATTTGAAAAGTACAATTGTGGGAGAATTCACTGATAAACAACTGGCACAAATAACAGCAGCGGTGAGCGCAGCTCTAAATCTCCGATTTGACTTGCTGGCCGGACAATTAAAAAATTTGGAGTCATCAGGGGCCGAAACAGAGAAGAGAGTGGGAGAGGCGGAAGCCTGGATTGCGGCAACAGAAGACTCCAGCTCTCAGAATACGCAGGAGATTGCCAGACTTAGGACACAGCTTAAGTTGCAACAAGAAAAACTGGAAGACATGGAAAATCGAGCACGGAGATATAACTTGAGAATTGTGGGTCTCCCTGAAAAAATCCCAGAAAAACTGCTTGGACAATTATTAGAACAGTGGCTGAAAAAAGAACTGGCCCTCTCAGATAGTAGAGGAGAGTTGTGCATTGAATGAGCCCATAGGCTGGGGCGCTGGCAACAAAACATGCAGAGACCAAGGATTGTCATCATTAAAGTACTTAACTATCTGCATGAGGAAGAAATACTACGGGGCTTCCGATTGAGGCGCGACTCTCTCCAGTACGAGGGTTCCCCGATAAAGATCTTCCAGGACTATTCGGCAGGAGTACAAGAACAAAGACGCCGTTTCCACCCAATATGCTTTACATTGGTTACCAAGAACACCAGATTTATGCTGCTTTACCCAGCTGTCCTAAAGATTCAACATGGAAACCAGTGGCGCTCCTTTCAAAATGTCCAAGAGGCTCAGCAGTTCCTGGATAAGGAGATGAAAGAACCGGACACATGACTCTTGTGCAGGGTGTGAGTTGAGTAAGACAACCAGGGAAGCCTTCTCTCTGTGTGGTAAGGGGGGACAGTGGGACTAGAAATGAAAGGTTGCACTGAAAGTTCCAGTTATGGACTAAAGATTTTTGTTGTTTAAAAGTTGATGATATGAGATGACCTTAGGTGGATTTAAAATTTGTTGGGGTGCGGGCCTATGTGAGTCTCTGTCTTACAAATCAGATGACTCCTTGGAGGGGAGAATGAATAAGGAGCAGGATGGCCATAGACAACTAGGGGCTTCAATAGGCGAGAGAAGTCCAAGGGTATGAAGGAGACCCAGAAGAGAGACCAGTGGGTGGGATGGGAAGGGGGAGAGGGGAGGGATGGGTAGGAGCTGGGGGTTGGGGGGGGGGGGGAGGTAGGGGTTAAGATTTGGGAAGGAAATAAGAAACTGGTATGTCTGCAGTGAGATTGTGAAGGACACTCGGTATGGTGGGAAAGTGCTGATAGACTGGAAAAAGGAGTCGGGGAGGTGGTGGCTGGGACACCTCTCCACTGAGATTGTGGGGAAATTGTATGGAAATGCTGACAGACAAGTAGAGATCACATGACCCCATTACATGTTGTAACCTGGAATGTAGGGGGTGTTCACTCACCCATTAAAAGACAAAAAAATTTAAAAATCCTCAATGATCAAAAGGCATCAATTGCATTTTTACAGGAAACACATTTAACAAGTGCAGAACATGCCAAATTGAAGAGATGGTGGGTTGGAGAAATTTTTGAGTCCCCGGCAGTGGGGGGGAAAGGAGGTGTGGTCACGCTGGTACGAAAAGGTATACACGTAAAAGTCAATAAGGTGGTGGGAGATGCTAGGGGCAGATATTTGCTGGCATCAATAGTACTAGACAGGCAACCAGTCTTGCTTTGTAACATCTATGCCCCAAATACATTTGAACAGCGATTCTATACACAGCTCATCCGAGCAATGCAGGAACTAGGAGGGATTCCGATCATAATGGGGGGGGGGGGGGGGACTTTAATGAAGCAGCGGATCCAGCACTGGACAGGTCTAACCCAACTGGGAGAGAGCGGGCCAGACCAGGGAGGGGAATAGCAGCGATGGAGGAGGCATTTGCAGTAGTGGATGTGTGGAGAACTTTGAACCCTCTTGAGAGGGATTACACCCATTTATCGAAGGCCCATGCCACTCTATCCCGCATTGACTACATATTTGTAACTGGGGACTTATTTACACAAGTGGATACAGTAAAAATCGGGCCAATAGTGGTTTCAGATCATGCTTGGGTGATGGTGAGGCTGCAACTAGATGGGGGGGGTGAGAGAAGATTATGTATGGAGATTCCCAACCTGGCTCTATTGGGATGGTCAATTTCTACCTCACCTGATTAAATGTTGGAAAGACTTCAGCATCAATAATGAGGTTCATAGGACAGATCCGGTGCTTTTTTGGGAGACAGCTAAAACAGTACTCAGAGGGGAGATCATAGCTTATATAAGTTTCAAACGGAAAGTGAGAAGACAGGAAATTCATAGATTGGAAAGGAGAGTGACTAGGTTGAGGCGTCAATACAGCGTGGGACACTCTCAGAGACTCCGAATACAGTTATTAGAGGCGCAGCAGAGTCTTAATGAACTGCTGCATCGCACAGTTCAGAAATCTCAGGCTTACTATAAATATCACCTTTATAAGTTCGCAAATAAAGGAGGGGGGTTTCTGGCGCGGGTCATGAGTAGGAAAGCAGGGTACCGTAAGATACATTAAAGGATCACCAAGGGTCACTAAAACATAAAGATGATGAAATCTCAGGAGTATTTAAAGAGTTTTTTGAGCAGTTATATAAGCCGCAGGAGGATCTGGTCACGCCTAGCGAGGCTTACCTGGCTAGTGTTGAGCTACCCCAATTGGAGGCAGAGGAGTTAAGGGTGTTGAATGCAGAAATTACTGTAGATGAGGTTGAGTGGGTAATTAAACAGAGCCCTTTAGGGAAGGCACTGGGCCCCGATGGAATGAGGAATGAGTTTTACAAGCTACTGCAGAATGAAATCAGCCCGATCTTGACTGAGGTCTTTAACTTAACAGTCCAGAGGGGATCTCTGCCACTACACATGAACCAGGCCCATATAACAGTATTGCTGAAACCAGGAAAGCCAGCTCAACACCCAGAATCCTATCGGCCAATCTCACTTTTAAATTCAGAGGCCAAATTCCTGGCCAAGCTGTTGGCTAATAGATTGGCCAGATATCTCCCCTATTTGGTAGAAGAACCACAAGTGGGATTTGTAAGGGGTAGGAAAATAGCAAAGAATATGAGGAGAATACTTTTAGCATTGGAGAGAACACGGAGAGACGGAACATCAACAATGTTAATTACTTTCGATGCCGAGAAGGCTTTTGATCGGGTGGACTGGGTATTTCTCTTTGAAACACTTAAAGCATATGGTGTGACTGGATTCTTCATACAGGCAATTAGAACCTTGTATACTGACCCCAGAGCGAGAGTCCTGGTCAATGGCCTGGTCTTGGACTGGTTCCCCATTGGCTGTGGCACGCGTCAGGGATGCCCTCTCTCACCATTACTTTTTGTTTTAACGCTCGACCCGTTGATACGAGAGATCAGTTATAACACAGACATAAAGGGAGTGCACATTCACGATAGGGAATTTAAAATAGCAGCCTTTGCGGATGACCTGCTGGTGCTGGTTACAAATCCCAAGAGTTCTTTGGGGTACCTCATGGAAAGCATAAGGGAATATGGGGACTATTCTGGACTCCATTTAAACCTGCTTAAATCTGAGGCCTTGGTGAGTCCAGACATTAGGAAGGCAGACTGGGAACAGTTCCCATTACGGTGGGCGACGGGGTCATTTAGATACTTGGGTATACAATTAACACTAGACCCAGCGCAAATATATGCTTTCAATGTCCCTCAGTTGTTGAGAGACATGAAGGTGCAGTTGGCTAAGTGGAGCTCTCTGCCATTATCACTTCTAGGCCGAATTCACTTGTATCGCATGCTGATATTTCCGAAGTGGTTATACGTGCTGCAAGTATTACCCATACGGATATGGAAAAAAGATTTGCAAGTGCATCAGAGACAGGTAGCCCGATTTTGTTGGGCTGGGAAGAAATCAAAGCTTACATGGGAACATCTCAGTGGGGCACAAGCGAACGGGGGGTTGGGAATTCCTGACATGCGAACATACAACCAAGCATGCCTCTTAAGACATTTAAGAGATTGGGTCATGGGCACAAACACCTATACAGACGTACAGTTAGAAAGCAACTATTTTAGCCCCTGGCACCTTAATTACTTATTACATACAAATTTTAGAAACCTCCCACAACAAGTTAAACATAGCTTGCTTTTACAGCCTCTAAGATACTCGTGGAGAGAGCTGACAAAACTTTGGAAGCATAGCTCAGAGAGCAGTGTATTGCTGCCCATCACGGGTAATGTGGAGTTCTCACCGGGGAGAGAAAATAAAATCTTCCGAGACTTGGGGAAACAGGGAGTGATACTTTTGGAAAACTTTGTTCAAAAGGATGGAACAATCATGGATTATTCGGAGTTTGAGAGGCACTATGTTGGGGGACTATTAGCGAAATTAGCCTATTTTCAACTCTCACACTATATACGCGGGCTCCCCACAGCGAGTTTATTACCAGATTTTAGGAAGGATATCTGGGAATTTTTGACTGGGGATGCGGCAGAACAAATCTCGGTGTCATGGTTTCACAGGGCACTAGAGGCAAAAAAACCTAATAGGGATGTTAAGAAGGTTGCTGAAAGATGGAGGTGGGAGGCCAAATAACAGAAGGAAAGATTATAGCAGCACTCCAGGGAGGGGCAAAGGTGGTACATAGTGCTGAACTAAAGGAATGCCACTTTCGAACCATACACAGGGCATATTTTTCAACTAAGCAGGCCTGGTACGCAGGGGTAATAGAAACAAGTGAATGCCCTAAATGTGCCGAAGCAAATGCACCCTTCAGCCATGGTTTGTGGCAATGTAGAGAGATACAGAGGTTCTGGTCGGCTCTCTTTCGATTCTTGAGTTGGGTTCTTGGACATCAGGTAGACCTGTCCTTTGAGGGGGTGATATTGAGCTCCATGATGACATGGAATAAAGGAACTTTAGAAGAAAAGATGTTCCTTAGCAAACTCAGTATTTTGGGGAAAAAATGTATTCTCAATCACTGGATAGCAGACAAAGGCCCCTCTTATTGGTATTGGAGAAATAAACTCCATGAACTAATATTATGGGAATTGCAGGATGCCCGTTATACACCGAAGAGGAGACAACAATTTATAAAAATTTGGGGAGCGTATATACATAAAATATCGCCATGGGCACGGAGTCAAGTTTTGAATACTTTGGGATAATCGGTATGCATGGAGTGAGTATGATAAGAAAGTAAGAGGTAGAATCAATGTGTCAGATCTCACTGCAAGATGATTGAGTGTCATGACGAAGGGGGGAGGGGGAGAGACAACAACAATAAAGGTTTTAAAGTTCTTATCATTACTGTCTCTAATGATAACGGTCCTGGATATATCTGAAATTTGTTGGATCTATGGCAGACTAGAAATATGTGAAACCTTTCATAATTGTATTGGATAAGGGGAAGGAAGGGGGGAGAAGGGGGGAGGGGTTTTCGGGGGAGGATAAGAGGGGAAACAGCATAAAAACAAAACTGTAATGGACAATGAATAGCTAAGTTGTTGAATTGCTACAACAAGGTACGATGAGGATGGAATTTGAGCTATGCAAGTTGTAATGTAATAACAGTGGATTAAAGGTAAGAGAAGGAAGGGGCGGGAGGGGGATAAAATGATAAAAGCTTGATGACAGAAGATAGCACATTACTTTAACTGTTTGCTTAAATTATGATTGAGTCTGTTACTGTTAAGAAGTGGAATGTGTTTATTATGTTGACGGTTCATCAATAAAAACGTTGAAGTAAAAAAGAAAGGGATGGCATGCCAATGTACTGCCACTGTGGCTGAGAGTCAGAACTGACACTTCATCCCCCCTGCACTGGAAATTACTCAACAGATGGCTTGACTCTGAGAACCATGGGATCTTATTACTGTAGGTGCCACCATTTTAAAATGATGAGGGGTACTGGTCTCTATCGTGGTGTACCAGAACCTCACCTATATGTGGCTGACTTATCCTGCTGTTCACGGAGAGCTTCTGTTGCAGGTAAGTGACTTTGCTTTTTCCTTAGTCTCAGCCAGGAAACTCTGTAATTCTTTTTATGTTGGAATCTGTTTATTATTAAGAAAACTAGTAAAAAAGGCCTGACACAAATGATACGGGCGCTAGCAAGGTTTTCATCAGCTCCCCTGCAGCCACCCCTGTCCAGCGACTCTTCTCTCCCCCTGCAGCCATCCATGTCCGGCGAACCTTCTCTCTCCCCTGCTCCCCTGTCCAGCGACCCTCCTCTCTCCCCTGCCCCCCTCCAGCCACCCATGTCCAGCGACCCCCCCTGCCCCCCCCCTCCAGCCACCCATGTCCAGCAACCCTCCTCCCCTGCCCCCCCTCCAGCCACCCATGTCCAGCGACCCCCCCTGCCCCCCTCCAGCCACCCATGTCCAGCGACCCTCCTCTCTCCCATGCCCCCCCTCCAGCCACCCATGTCCAGCAACTCTCCCCTGCCCCTCCTCCAGCGACCCTCCTCTGGACATGGATCAGCTGTGAGGCATGTTTTTTCTTTCACCCCGGGTCCTGAAGTTGACATCATAATGGCTACGGTGATGTCAGCCTGATCTACGGAGCCTAGCAGACCAACTCGGAATGAGCCATGGTCCTAGGCAAGTCAGAACGTTGGAGGTGAGAATTATTATATAGGATAACAGAAACAGGAAAATCTGCATATAACCAGAAACCATGACTACAGCGTCTAGTAATTACAAACAATCAAAAACTCCATAATTCCCCATCCCTTTTCCTACCGCAATCATACTCTCATCAGGGACAACCAATTCACACATCCAAAAGAGTCTTGCTTAACATATGATGAGCAAATTTTAAAATGTGACTGCATGCACGGGATGGTAGTGCCAGCCAAAGCGGTTCCCATGTTGCTTGAAAATCTCGTCCCACAGGATTCAGGAGATAAGAAACTCATTGGCTCTATTAAATGCATCTGTGCTATTAGATAATTGCACCATGTAGATAAAGAAGGACCTGTAGATTGTAGCCAAGGTACAAACGAGGAAGAATATTCATTTTCAATTTAGCAGTCCAACCAAAGCTCTGAGCGGTCCCAGCATTCTAAATCTTGATGTATGTTATTCAGGGGGGGGGGGGGGGGGTAATTTCCTGAAAACAGGTTGGAAAAAAAAGGAGTCAACACAACCCTAAGATTTTTATCCCCTTGGAGACCCAACGAAATGGAAATGCATGTTGAAGCAACGTCTTCAATTGTAAGTGATCTCCAAGCGCCAGAACTTCCATCTTGTGCATGTTAAGTTTGCCTCGAAACTGAAGAATATTCATTTATAACATGTAGAAGGTTAGAGAAGATCAGTGGCTTAGTCAAGGAGAGCAAGACATCGTCGGCAAACAGTGCCAACTTACATTCTCAACCCCCTATATCAACACCTGAAATATTTGGGTTGGCACGTATCATTTCAGCTAAAGGTTCCATGACCAGGGCAAAAAGCATAGGAGATGAGGGTCAACCCTGACAGGTATCCCTGCTCAAGAGGAACATAGAAGATTTACCCCCTTTGATACGGACACAAGCCCTGGGGGATTCATAAAGAGCCTGGATCCAACCCAGAAAGTATGAACCAAACCCAAATTGCTCCAAAACCTTATCCATAAAGGGCCAATGGACTCTATGAAATGCCTTCTCGGCACTGAGTCCAAGAAGACGTGGAAGGGCATAATTGAAAGGGATGCCCAAGTTTAGTTGAGGACATCCTCACAAAACGTCCCGATGGAGGAGCGGGGAAACCTGTATTATCAAAACGAGATGGACGTCCATCTTTCGTTTCGATAATACGGTCGGGGACACCCAAATCTTGAAATTTTGGTCATCCTTAGAGATGGTCATCCCTCGATTTGGTCGTTTCTGATTTTCGGCGATAATGGAAATCAAGGATGTCCATCTCAGAAACGACCAAATGCAAGCTTTTTGGTTGTGGGAGGAGCCAGCATTTGTAGTGCACTGGTTCCCCTGACATGCCAGGACACCAACTGGGCAACCTAGGGGGCTCTGCAGTGGACTTTATAAAATGCTCCCAGGAACATAGCTCCCTTACTTTGTGTGCTGAGCCCTGCAACCCCCCCCCCCCTAAAACCCAGTACCCAGAACTGTACACCACTACCATAGCCCTTATGGGTGAAGCGGGGCACCTAGATGTGGGTATAGTGGGTTTCTGGTGGGTTTTGGAGGACTCGCTGTTTCCGTCAGAAATGTAACAGGTAGGGTGGGGGATGGGCCTGTGTCCGCCTGCCTGAAATGCACTGCACCCACTAAAACTGCTCCAGGTACCTGCATACTGCTGTGATGGAGCTGAGTATGACATCTGAGGCTGGCAAAAAATATTTTTAAAGATATTTGTTGAGGATGGGAGGGAGTTAGTGACCACAGGGGGAGTAAGGGGAGGTCATTCCTGATTCCCTCCGGTGGTCATCTGGTCAGTTGGGCCACCTTTTTGTGCCTTGGTCAAAGAAAAACATGACCAGGTAAAGTCGTCCAAGTGCTCGTCAGGGATGCCCTTTTTTTTTCCATTATGGGTCAAGGACGTCCATGTGTTAGACACGCCCAAGTCCCACCTTTGCTACGCCTCCGATACGCCCCCTTTGAACTTTGGCCGTCCCTGCAACGGAATGCAGTTGGGGACATCCAAAATCGGCTTTCGATTATACCGATTTGGATGACCCTGGGAGAAGGACGCCCATCTTTCGATTGGTGTTGAAAGATGGGTGTCCTTCTCTTTCGAAAATGAGCCTGAAAGTGAAAGATGGTTCCAACGAGCCAAATAAAGCAAATTCACCATATGACAAACAATGTTCATCGCCTGCCTACCAGGGACAAAACCCTTCTGATCTGGATGAGCCAAATCTGATAGAACACCAGCTGGCCTATTGGCTAAAACTTTTGCCAATAGATTAACATCCGAATTGAGACCAGAAATGGGATGATAGGAAGAACAGTCTGTCTTGTCCTTACCACGTTTCGGAGTAATAGCTATCCACTCCTTCATCATAGAAGGCGGAAATGGATCCCCAGCATGAATCTCATTAAGAAGGGCCGTTAACAAGGGGGGCAGTTTACCAGCAAATGCTTTATAGAACTCATTAGGAAAGCCATCAAGCCCTGGAGATTTACCTATTGGGAACTGTTTGATGACCTTACAAACCTCTTCTATGGTGATAGGACTGTCAAGACATGAACATTGGGCTGGAGTCAAAGTAGGAAGTGAGCGAGCCGATAGATAAGCGTCAATAGCCCCAGGAGAAATGGAGGAGTCAGCTGTATATAAAGACTGATAAAAAGCTTGAAAACACTGATATGAGATTTAGTTTAAAAAATTGCCCTTGCCATCCCCTACTTTAAGAATAGTGCGCTCTACCTTCTTCTGTCTCAATTTAAGAGCCAGGGAGCGACCCAGTTTGTTTCTATGAACATAGTGATTTTGTTGATTGCGGTGACATAAAAAATTGGAGCTAGTACGAATAAATATTGTCTAAGTGCAAACAGGTTGTTTGTATTTCCTGCAAAACTGAAATGGAGCCAGAGGACTTATGATTCTCTTCCAAATGATGATGATGAGAAAGGCACTTGGCCAGCTCCGCACATTGGGTACACGCCCTGTGACTAGCTTTCTGCAGGAAATAACCCTGGGATACAGTCTTTAAAGCATCCCATACCACCCCCTAAAGAAGAAACCAGATGTAAATTAACCTTCAGGTAGTTACGAAATATAGTCCTGTAGCCTGCAACAATCTCCTCCTCCTTGAACAGTGTTCAGGGTCCATCTCTTCTCTTTGTCTTCCTCACGAAGGGAGGGAATGATAGCCCAAACAGGCACATGGTCTGAGGTAGTGATATAACCCGCCCCCCCCCCCCTGCTAAATGAGTGTCCACTAAGGCATAGTCAGTCCAAGAGTAAGACTCGTGAGGGTGGGAGTAAAAAGTATAATCATGAACCGTTGGGTGCTGCAGATGCCAATGATCACACAAACCTAGATCCCCCTGTGACGTCATTTCCTTCAGAGGTTTCAACTTTATAATTGCGTCTTGCAGTTCCTTTGCGTGAATTGGTGCATAAAGAGACTGAAGCGCTTCTTCGGATAATTTGAGAAGTTGGGCCTTATCTAAAAAGGACTGCATGGCCATAGGATCTCCCTGGGAACTGGAATGTTTGAAAATGGTGTAAAAAAAAATTTGTGAGATTTGATCATGTCTGTTAGTAATAGAGCCTGAGGGATCCTGGAGAGAAGGTATTGCCCGAGAGCCACCCCAAGTTTTAACAACCTGTGCTAAAAGTCGGCCAGGTTTATTACCGAATTTACTAAATTTATATTTCCGATATATCATGCTATAAGTAATGCATTTGTGAAGTAACGTGTTCAAAGCTACCTGAGTAGACAAATAGACATCTTTGTTACTTTTGGAAGGTGTTGTTAGGAAGACTCAACGGGCCTTCTGTAATTGAGCCTCTAAATTGCAGATACTAATTGCCAATTTCTTTTTACACAAACTAGTATATGCAATTATACTTTTTGTATTTATTCATTCTTACATCTCATGATTATCCAAATTGGTTAAATGTGGCTTACATTTAACATTCAGGAAGGATTACATTGTTATGCGATTACGATCGGTATGAAACAGTAGTTAACAGTATGATCAGCCAAGGAATTTCTTGAAAAGATAGATTTTTAGTTCTTTTCTGAACTGGAGGTAGTTAGTGATGCTTCTTATGACCTTGGGAATTGAGTTCCACTGTTTGGAGCCCAGGTAGCTAAATCCAGCTGTATCAATGGATTTGTTGGTTATGTTTCTGCATTTGGATGGATGGAGCAGTAGGTATAGTCTGGTTCCTGGACACAGATTTCTTGGTGATAGTTCAATTAAGTGTAACATGTAGTCGGAAGACATATTGAACAGTATTTTGAAAATTACATGCCAGTTTTAAAGACTATTCAGGCCTTTACTGGGAGCTAGTGTAACATGACTAGTAGAAGGGTTACTCTGTCATATTTTGACTTTTTGAATATTAGTCTTGCTGCTGTGTTTTCAACTGTCTGCAGTGATTTCAGCATGCTTTCTTTACATCCTACGTATGCTACATTGCAATAGTCTAGTTGGGGTAATTTTGTTTTATTAGACGGAATGTTTGTCTGGGGAAATAGTCTCTGATCCTTCTCAATTTCCATAGAGTTTTGAAACTCTTTTGATGTGACTGCTGAAACCTGGTTTTCGAGCGATAGATGTTTATCAGGAATAATTCCCAATACTTTTAGTTGTGATTCTATCAGGTAAGTTGTTTTGTCAGTTGTGAAATTTTAGTAGGGAGTGGCATTGTTCAAGCTGGTTAGTACCAACTATTTGGTTTTCTCTCATTTAGTTTCAGTTTGAAGAGTTTGGCCCAATTTTCCACGATGTAGACCTTCTTTGACCTTGTCCGATATCTCTGTTTTATTGTTACTAAAAGGTACCTAGATAGTGACGTCAGCATATATAAATGGGTTAAATCCTGTGTTTTCCAGTTTCTTTCCAAGTGGGGCCTTCATGATGATGAATAGTATTGGTGATATTGGGGAGCCTTGTGCTACCCCACATTCAGGGATCCAAGAGGCTGATAGCTGATTGGACATCTTTACTAGATATGATCTGGTCCTTAAGAAGTCATTGATACAAGATGCCCCTGTTCTACTGATTCCCATATTGACTAGTAGGGTCATCAGTGTTGTGTGGTCTACTACATCGAAATCGCTTGACATATCAAATTGTAGTAGTAGAATTTTCTGACATTGGCAAATCAGGCTCCTGAATTTCATTATCAATGTTGTTATGACTGTCTCTATGCTATGTTGTGGCCTAAAGCCTGATTGAGAACTATGAAGAACGACAAGATGGCCAAATAGAGCAGACGTGCGTGTTTGAGCTCCCGACTCACTAGACTGTGCAACGAGAAGTTAGATCCGTACCCTGTGCTGGTCATGGGGAAACGGAAGGGAAAACCCAAGGGCTTGGCCTCCGTACCTGGGAATGTACCCCCTCCTCGCCAAGCAATCTTAGAGCAGTTCGGGATTCAACCGCCGGCTATGCGGACGCCCGCTTCGGAGCTTTCCGTGATGACATCGGCGGAAAACAGCGCGGAGGCGATCTCTTTGAGTCCGCCAGGGAATACCATTCCTCCACGACCCAGAAGCATTATGACCCCGACGGAGAAGACGGATGGAACGCCCAGAGTGGAGAAGATTCTACCGCCTTCAGGAGGCCTAGTTGGTGGTCTTTCCCCGATTGGGGGGGTTTTGTCCACGTCTACCCCCACTCCAACGGGAGTTGCACCGGTATTTCGGGAGGTGAAGAGACTTGAAGTGGTAACGTTAGACTCTATATGGGATGTTATCCAGGGTATGAATTCTCTACTCTCCCAGGTAACCAATTCTTTTACTCAAGAATTTGATAATGTGAAACAAGTTCAGAAACAGTTTACAGAGAAAATGCAAATCCAAGAAGGTCAAATGGAATCTTTAAAGATTGAACTCTCTGCTCTTCAGAATTTTGCAGGGACAGTGGTCAAAGATAGAGAGGTTCTAGTGAGGAAACTAGAATCTCTTGAAAATCAAGGGAGGAAGAATAATTTGCGGTTTATTAATTTTCCCAAGTCGCCTCTAATTCCAGCTATGGAGATGCTACGTAAATATTATACAGAAATACTTGGATTTCCACTTGAGGGATTCCCTCCTATTGTTCGGCTTCAATACATAACTGGAAGAAAGTCTAATCCTTTGAATCCTTCACCACAACAACCTGAGATGAACTTAACAGAGTTTTTGGAAAACTCTATAGAACTGGTAACAGAGAGAACTACTCTTATAGTTTCCTTTGCACTTGAAATGGATAAGATGAATACTTTTAAATTATATTTTCGTCATTTGAATGATAAATTTCTTGGGGAAACTGTGCGTATATTTCCTGATCTAACCAGGGAGACTCAAGCCCGTCGGCGGGAGTTTTTGAATTTAAAAACTAGAACCCTTGCAAAAGGGGGCTCGTTTAAGTTAATATTTCCATGTCGTTGTATAATATCCCTGGATTCTGTTAATTATATATTTATGGAACCCAAGAAGTTGAGAGAATTATTATCAGCCAAAGAAAGTAGTGATAGATTAACCCAGGACGCCCAATAGAGAGTGAAAGTGCTGAGTTCTCCGGCTGTGGGTGTTCCTCATGCCTCTGTTGGTTTGCTCTTTTTTTTTTTTTTTTTCCTATGAGTTTATTCAGAAATTTTTACCTTGTATCTTGTCCTTAAGTTGTGGTCTACAAGATGTAAATTTACCTATGTATAATTGATACTATTATTTCTTTTTCTTCCTTTTCTGTAAATAACATTTCATGTTATCTTTGATGACTAAATGAAAAAAAAAAAAAAAAGAGAACTATGAAGAAGTGCGTCAAGTATTCCATTAATTGCTGTGTTACTAGGCCTTCCATAGTTTTGGTCAGTAATGGTGTTGAAGCCACTGGTCTATAATTTGTGAGGTCACTGATCTTATTAGTTGTGTTTTTAGAGATTAGAGTGAGTATAATGTTGCCCTTATTAGTTGGGAAATGTGTTTTGTATTCTGTATGTTCTGTGAGGTGTTTGATAGACCAATCTTGTGGATTTTTCATCATGTAATTGGGGCAGCTGTCTAGTAGACAGCACGTGCGTAGTTTGTTAGTAGTGTTTTGACTGAGTCGGTTGTGGGTATTTTATAGGAGGACCATATTCTGTCTGCCTTGATATGATTAGTGTTGGTGTCATGCTGTTGTAGGAAGTCTATGAGGGATGTTTGTGGTGAGGCAAGTTTTGATCTTATTTTTAAGAAATCAAACAAAATAAAACATGGAAAAGAAAATAAGATGATACCTTTTTTTTTTAAATTTTGTTCAAACTTTTGTGCGAGCTTGTTCGCCGTTGGTGGTGTTTCATTTGATATTAGTAGGTTTTGAGTGTTTAGTAGACTGTTTATAAGTTCATATACTTTTTTTGTGTTTATCTATTCAGGGCTCACATATTTGCCATAGTATTCTGTTTTCGTACTTTTTTTATGTTGTGTTTGTATGTGCTTATCGCTTTTCTCCATGTAGTTTTGTTCATGTCTGTCTTGGTTTTGGACCATATTCTTTCCAGTCTCCTGCAAAGTTTTTTTTCATCTTTAGTAGCTCATCAATAAACCATGGGCATGTTTTTTTGTTTCCTGTTTTCGTTTTTAGCGGTGCTATTTTGTTCAGTGTGCTTTTCCTTAATTCGTCCCATTTCCTTGTTAAGTGGATGTTACTGGGCGATATGTCTGATCATTCTGCGCTTCTAACCAGAAGCTATTGTTATCCACCTTTCCTCTAGTTATGAAGTTGTGAGGTGTTCTTGGTTATCTATCCTTGTCGTTTTCTTTCTATTGCAGTGTGATAGTGAGTTTGCTATGGTCTGACCATATCACTTCTTCCCAGTTATGATTTTCTAGTATGTGGTTATTGTTAGTTGTGAACTTATATGCTAATATATCTAATAGTTGACCTTTTGTGTGGGATGAAATAGCTTGTGGTATTTTGAGGTTCTGTTGGTTTAGGAATGTAATTACATTTCTGATGTTAGAGTCGTGATGTTTTTCTAGGTGTCTCCTAGAAGGATGAGAGAGAAGATCCGCCAGCAAGTGGAGAACTCAAACGCCCCACGGTAAAAACAGTAATGTACAAAAAGTGGGAGAGCGACCAAGGATACCAGAAACTGGAGGATGTTCTTTAATAAAAACTTTATTGAAGGTTTGAAGACTCGACACAACGTCGTGTTTCGGCCGTCAGGCCTGCATCAGGAGTCTGCATTACTAGTAGTGCGTGCAGCGCTTTTGACGGATTTTCCCAAACAGTCTTTTTAAAGACTACTACGTTACTTTTGAAGAACCATCCTTATTGCTATTCAGTAATACTCCGTGCAAGAGACTGCTGTAAGATCTCCAAAGGACTTCCATCATCATTGCTCTGCAGCATTCTGCACAGCAGACTCCTGATGCAGGCCTGACGGCCGAAACACGATGTTGTGTCGAGTCTTCAAACCTTCAATAAAGTTTTTATTAAAGAACATCCTCCAGTTTCTGGTATCCTTGGTCGCTCTCCCACTTTTTGTACATTAATATCTCCTAGAAGGATGACATTAGAGAAATTTGTACATATGTTTGATATGAAGTCTATAAAGTCATCTTGAGCCTTGGATCAACTTCCTGGAAGACGGTAGAAGAGTATGCAACATAGTGAGCTGGTTAGTGTGGCATCAGTGATTTTGCATGCTAAAATTTCAGTTTCTGGGGATCCGTGTTTGGCAACAAGTTCTACTGTGAAGAAGGATTTGTATATTACTACAATCCCACCTCCTCTCTTTTTGGTTCTGTTGATATATATTATTTTATAGCCTGGTCATTTTCACTTTATAAGATCTTGATTTCAGGAATCCTGAAACCATTTGTGGACTGTGCCACATATACCAAAGTTGTCTAGTTTGCTTAGTAGGATACTAGGGGAAAAGGCCCATTTCAGAAAGCAATGAAACGGGCGCTAGCAAGGTTTTCCTGGGAGTGAGTGTGTGATAGAGAGAGAGAGGATTTTAGCTGAGATTAGGTGGCAGAGCCGGTGGTGGGAGGCGGGGCTGGTGGTTGGGAGGCGAGGATATTGCTGGGCAGACTTATACGGTCTGTGCCAGAGCCGGTGGTTGGGAGGCAGGGATAGTGCTGGGCAGACTTATACGGTCTGTGCCCTGAAAATGACAGATACAAATCAAGGTAAGGTATACACAAAAAGTAGCACATATGAGTTTATCTTGTTTGGCAGACTGGATGGACCGTGTAGGTCTTTTCCTGCCGTCATCTACTATGTTATGTTACTATGTATATGTCGATTAGATGATCTTGACAACAAAAACTTTTTTCCTTAGTTAAAACACTAGCTTCCACTAATATGGATGAACATTCACAGAAAACACCTCCCACTGCCCAAGACCTCACTAACCATTTCGCCAATAAGATCCTCCAGATTAGGTCCGAACTATCTAAGGCTACTCCAGCAGAGGAAAATAGCCTAACTCGTAGTTCAGCCTTAATCACCGGAAATCTTAAAATCCAAGGACTCAAAACTGACCAAAATGGGGAATCTTTCCAACCACAAACAGCTGAGGATGTAAGATCAACACTATTGAAATGCTCCTGAGCCAACTGCTCCCTGGGTCAATGCCCAAAACACCTATTCAAATCCATCCCTATGGAAGCAGTAAACTGTTCTTGATCTGAATGAGCTGTTAAAAACTGTCTCTCTTCCTCCTGATATGGACAAAAATTGTTCTCACTTCACTACTGAAGGGATCTGGGCTTACCCCTTTTTTCTAAAGCATTAGAAACGTACATTAGTAAACAACTCTCTTTTTATCTGGAAAACATTTTCTAATTTACACTGGTCACAATTTGGCTTCAGATCGTCACATAGTACAGAAATATTCTAGTTCTAACTACATATGTCAAACAACACCTATGCAAAGGTGACCAAGTAATTCTTCTCCAATTAGATATATCGGCGGCATTCGTTGCGGTTGACCACACATTGCTACTCAAACGCCTGGATCGGATAGGAATAACAGGGACTGTGCTGAAATGGTTCAGTGAATTCCTTTCAAATCAAAGCTATTCTGTCAAGCAAAACAACCAACTTTAGCTGCTGGTCTACTAACTTCGTGGTCCCACAGGGATCTCCCCTCTCACCGATCATGTTCAACCTCTTTGTCATCCTTTGCCTCAGTACACCTTGGACTTAATGAACTACTATTATCCTACACTGATGACATCCTGCTTCTCTTACCAGTAACAGCATCAAACAAAGATCCAACTCCGTCTGTAGCGAATGGTATGATTGCTGTTAGCACCTGGGCTTTGAAACAATATGCAGTTGTTCCAAAATCAGGGAGTTGAGGTCCCATCATCAATAACTTTGTCCAGTGGTCAAAGCTTTACAGTCCAATCTGAAACCAGAGTTTAAGGGGTCTTGCTTGATTCTTTACTCACTTTATCTTCCCATATTAACGAGCTATGGAAGACAACACTATTCAAAATGAGAGAGCTATGTCTAGTCATACCATTCATCGACCAAAAAGCCTTTGCACTACTAGTCCAGATGTATGTCCTACCTTACTTGGATTACTGTAACATTTTATTTCTTGGTATTAAGTATCAATATCAGAAAAAACTGCTAATCATACATAATACAGCTGCCAGACTAATAAACAGAGTGAATAGATATACTAGTGTTTCAACTCATCTTAAACTGCACTGGCTTCTCATAGCAGAAAGACTCGGTTTCAAAGCTTCTTGTTTAGTTTTTCAGATCTTACAGGGTTTCACCTCTGAACTGCTAAGACCACTTCACTATAGTCTGTTCCAGTCTAACTGACTGAAACAACAACTAATGCTAGCATCACCATTTCAAAAGACAATTCGAAATCAGAAGATTTTCAGCTTTCTGGTGCCATACTTAGAGTCAAAATATGAAACTCTCTACCTATTCCCATCAGAACAGAAAACAGCTACCTCAGCTTCAGGAAGAGGCTAAAAACCTTTCTGTTCCCAAGGATTGCTTCATAATAATACATCATGACTTCTACTTCCTAGTATCATCCATTATCCTTTCCTTTAATGTTTTTAGTCTCTTGCATTACACCAATGGTCTCTAATGTTTCTCATACCTCACACTAACACTATCTGCTTTTGTCTCACTTAGAATGTAAACCACACTGA
Organism: Microcaecilia unicolor; assembly: GCF_901765095.1. Classification (NCBI taxonomy): domain Eukaryota; kingdom Metazoa; phylum Chordata; class Amphibia; order Gymnophiona; family Siphonopidae; genus Microcaecilia; species Microcaecilia unicolor. The sequence goes on from NC_044036.1 coordinate 231,595,401, forward strand.
ACCCTGGAAAGGGGATATCAGCAGTTTCAATAATTGAACTGAAGTATTGGGTCGTCCTTGAGGCGTAGCCATGTTTCAGTTATAAATAGAAAACCTAGTTTGTTTTCGATCCAGTCTCTAATTATAGCTGCCTTATTTACTGCTGATCTTGCATTTAAGTAGCTATAAGGATCTGAACATATATGTTGTTTTTAATATTGCTGTGTTTTAGTTGTCTACGTGTTGTGTTCGGTTTGATTTTTTATTTAGATTTGTGTCTCTGCTATTTGTTGGTCTGTTGCTCTCTGATTTGTTTTGAGATTTGTATTTTTGGTTCTTCTAATTGGTGGTATGAACGTCCGGCAGTGATGAGTACCGGGATTTTTTTCCCCATTGTTTAGGGCAGCTGATTGCAGTCCAGTTATCTATAGTATTATCAGGTAATGGAAGAACAATGCTTTTATGTTGGCCATTTTTTTTATAATGAGCGATTGAGCATAAACATTTATTTAGGTATAAAGATTGTACTTAAGATGGCTCAGATAATCTGCTTATATGGAGGGCATATCCCCGATGGGCCTGGTTCACCTTAGCAGAGTGTTTTTGTGGAAGGACAGGACGCTGGTTTCCTTCATCCTCACCTGTGAGGTAGTTTTCGTCAGCGTTTCCTCTCTTCACATGTCGAGTTCGGACCAACCAGATGGATACTGGCTGTATGCCTCAGCAGTTTCTCTGTTGTTGAAACTTTTTTCATTTATCTATGAAATCCACTGCATAATCTTGAAAAATTTGAAGTGGAAGAGGATCATATGTAAAGGATTCTCGTTTCGCCCGGTATTTTTTTTTAAATTTGTACCCCGCGCTTTCCCACTCATGGCAGACTCAATTATTATTGCAGAACCTCCAAATGATGCTGATGACTGTGAAACCTGGCAATTGCTATATGTGGTCTAGTAGAGTCGTCTTTCCGGCGGCCTGTAGGATCGTTTATCACAGGTAATAAATTACCTGTGTCCGAGGTTCCCCAAACAGAACTATCTGCAAACAAATTACTCTGTACTCGGTCTAGGGGAGGGAACCTTGGAACCTAGCCAATTACTTCCGCGAGAAAGAACTGAAACTGAGAAAGCAGACTGAAATATATTAGTTTTTATTATATATATATATGAAAAGGTATACAAAATATAGAAACTCTGGCAAAGCTTTAGTAGTGTGACAATATAGTTGGTAATTTTATCAGCCGGTATTTTTGTATTCAGCTAAACACTAATTCTTACTGATTACCGGGTAAAATTACACAACTGATTGGAAGACACCAACTATGTTACGAGGTAGTACGGTTATTAGCAGCTTATCTCCTGATCACGGTATGACTATACCCAATCTTCGCTCAGGTAATTAACCCAGACTAATAGGAAATAAATCACCGTGTCTCTCACCAGGCTGACCTCCATGGCCGTCTCTCGGGAATGGGCACAGGATACTTCACAGACTCAAGCTGAGATTGCAGTGAGTCTTAGTCAGAGCTAGGACCGGTACTCTGCAGCAGACAGGGAGGACACAGGTCACTCCTTGCAGGTAGCTGAACCACACGGTACTTCTCCAGATACACAGTTCATCAGATGAGGACCTTATCAGGTCACTCTGGTCTTCTTTCCACCTCCACCTTCTTCCAAGGATTCCGACTAACTGATTTCTTCTTGTTCCCGCTTTTCCCAGTACCTCTCGGTCAGGTGACTGCTAGTGATTTTCCAGAAAGCTGAATTAGCTAAATCACTGATGTACAGTTCATAGGTTGCAGACGCCATCTTGATGTCATAGGATTATGCAGGCCATGACCAGCAAGGTGAGACACACAGGGACATACCCCTACAGGCCCATGCAGTGGGCTGTATCTAGGCGTATGGGCCCCATGCCATCCTGCATTAAAAAATGTTGCACAACACCGATGGTATAAGGGCATCAGAGATGGTCTCCAGAAACCACAGGAATCTTAAATTGTCCCACCTGGATTGGTTTTCTAATTCTTCTAACCTTTTGTGATGTTTATTTGCCTGCGCATGCAAGGCCACAGTCTCTGCCTGCATGGTCACCACATCATCTTCCACGGTAGATACTCTGGCCTCCAAAGCTGAGGTACGACTGGTGACCTCTGTGCCAAAATGCGCTCCAGTTTAAGGTCCAGAATGTTAGAAGTTGCTGTTGAGTTCTGAAAGAGCAGAAGCAGTAAACTGAGAAACTGCGGTTTCCACTCCATCCTCCATGTTTCCCTTAATGGTCTTTAAGCGCTCTTTCTCTTTAGGAAGAGATTTCCCTGCCATTACTTCTCACGCTCAGGTAAGATACTTGTCCATATGTTCTCAATAATGTTGGAGAAAAGATTGTAAAGCCAGGGATTAATTTCAAGAAGCTATTTGGTGTTCCAGTGGGGACCCCTGGAGCCAGCTTAGAACAGGTCTTTACCAGCCCGTGGCACCACGTGATCCTGTAATTCTTTTTTTTTTTTAATTTTTTAGAAGTCTTTATTGAATATTGTTATTCCAACAAACACATTACACATCGCAGCATAATACAAGTAGGTTACCGAACAGAAACTGTGTACCAAACAATTCAACCAACCACATAACAATATCTTATTTAGAGCTTAATGTACTTCACACATTTTTGGTTTTACATAATAACTTTCCCTGTCTATTATTCTTAAACCCCCCCCCCCCTAACCCAATCATTCCCCTCCCACCTCCCCTCCATTATGTCCTCCCGGTCTGCAGTCCTATACAATCGTTGTCTCATTATTCCAAACACCTATTCAAAAAGGGGTCCCAAATTCTCTGCCATCTAGGCAACATTTTTCTCTTCAGAGCTGTAAGTCTTTCCATTTCACAAATGTATCTGATCTTAGTTATCCATCTCGCCAGTGGAGGGACCAGCGAGGATTTCCAACTTTGCGCTAAGTTCACCCGGGCAGCATTCAGAGAGGCGCGCACAAGAAGCCACTGGTCTGACGTAAGGCCCTCTGGTCGTCCCCCCAAGAGGAAGATCGAGGGATGCCACTGCACAGCTCTGCCAGTCCATTTCTGAAGACGTGCTCGCACCCCCCTCCAGTAGGCTTGCGCTTTTGGGCAAGTCCACCAAATATGCCCCGCTGTTCCCACCTCCCCACAATTACGCCAGCAGTTTTGGGATATCTGGGCGCTCATATGATGTAGCCTAGCCGGAGTCAAGTACCATCTATAGAACACCTTAACGGCGCTTTCTTGCAAAGCCACCGCCGTTGAAGATTTCCAGATCTGTTTCTCAAGTGCCCGCCAGCTAGCCTCTGGCAAGGTAAGTTTTAGCTCTTGTTCCCACCTCTGTCTGTGTAATATAGATGTTTTTGCACCTCTCATTTGATAATCATAAAGAAAAGATATCAATCCCCGTGTACGCCTAGTATCTACACATATCTCCTCCATCGGGTGAGTATCGCGTCTTAAACACCCCCCATATACAGGCCCCTTGAGAAAATGGTGGAGCTGCGAGTAAGCATATCTGTCAGCAAGACTGAGTCCGTAATCCTCCACCAATCTCCCAAAGGGCAAAACAGTCTCTCCCACGTGCAGCTGCCCCAACAGATCCAAACCCGAGGCTGCCCATCTACAAAAGACACTATTCCCTATACCTGGCTCAAATAAGTGGTTGTCCACAATCGGGGCGAGGCCAGATATAACCGGCTGTCTCTCCGGGAACATACAGTCCCAGTAGTAGAAAGTAGTCTGGACTGTCGGCGGAAATCTTTCCACCCTTCCTCTACATCTACCAGGTAACCACATGAGTTGCCCAAGTGCCCGCGATCCAACCAGGGCTTGCTCAATATCTACCCATCTTTTATGCTCTTCCTTCCGAAACCAGTCGATTGCCGCTCTGGCTTGTGCTGCCCAGTAGTACCAGGTGAGATTGGGGACACCCAGACCTCCCTCTCTTCTACTCTTATATAACACTGCTCGGGGCAAACGTGGTCTCTTGTGACACCATATGAACCTGATCAAAGAATCCTGAATCCCGGACAGGAAGGACCTGGACAGCTTCAGAGGCAGTACCTGGAATAGATACAGCAATCGTGGCAAAATATTCATTTTAATCGTGGCAATGCGCCCAAACCAGGATAATCCCATAGATGCCCATCTATCCAGGTCCCTCTGTATTTCCCTTCTAAGGGCTAGGTAGTTATCGTCAAACAAAGCATCTAAGTTGCGCGAAATCTTGACCCCCAAATAACCCAAGGCTCTTTCTTCCCATTTGAAGGTAAAGGATGCCTTCAATGATTCCATTATATTTGAGGGTACTCCCAGCGCCATGCCTATAGATTTGCCCGCATTAAGTTTATACCCGGAGATAGCAGCATATTCCCCTATCACCTTCATTAGATTTGGCAATGAAATTAAGGGGTTGGTCAGGGACAACAGGACGTCATCCGCAAATAAAGCTACTTTATATTCTTGTCCACCCACCTTTACCCCTGTTATGTCTGGGTGCTCCCTAATCGCCTCTGCCAAGGGTTCCATTGCCAGCGCAAAAAGTAAGGGAGACAGCGGGCACCCTTGTCGCGTACCTCGTCCCAGCATAAACGTCTCCGAGTGCCCACCATTTATCCTCACACACGCACGCGGTGCCGAATACAAAGACCCAATCCAGGCTCTGTACTGAGATCCTATCCCCACCCTGGCCAGGACTTTATCAAGGAATCCCCAGTGGACCCTGTCAAAAGCCTTTTCGGCATCCAGCCCCAACAACACCACCTGACTGGCCCTTGTCTGGGCGGCATACAAAAGGTCCACCGTTCTCCGGATGTTATCCATAGCTTGCCTATTGGCTATGAACCCTACCTGGTCAGGGTGGATCAGGCTAGGCAACAACCTCGCCAACCTGTTGGCCAGAACCTTGGCCAAAATTTTTACATCGGCATTAAGTATTGATATTGGCCGATATGAAGCACACTCCGTTCTATCCTTACCAGGCTTGGGAATTACTGCCACCCAGGCCTCCATCATCGTCGCTGGAAGAGAGGCCCCTTCCCTCACAGAGTTGGCTATCAAAGTTAAGTAAGGTGCCAGGAGTGGTCCAAAGATCTTATAAAATTCGTTTGTAAAACCATCCAGACCCGGCACCTTCCCTGCTGGAAGTGCTTTAATAACCTGCACAACCTCATCTACTGTCACCGGCTCATCCAATGCCTCCCTCTGCGATTCAGACAGGACCCTCAAACCCCTTTCAGCCAAGTATTCGTCTATTTTTGCCGTCTGTACAGTGGCATCCTCCCGATACAGGTTCTTATAGTATTGTGCAAAACAGTCCCTTATCCCCGCAGCCTTGTGCTGAACCTCTCCTCCTGCTCCCTTTATTTTTAATATGTGCCGATCAGATGCTATTTTCCTTAATTTAGCTGCCAATAGTCTACCTGGTTTATTTGTACATTCGTAGTATACCTGCTTGGTCCTTGCATGTGCAAACTTCAAACTATCTTCATGGAGAGAGGCTATTTCCAGTCTCTTTGCTTGCAACGTCCGGTAGTCTGACCCCAACCCGGACAGCCTATATTTACTCTCCAAGTCTCCCAATGCACCCATGCATTGGGCCAAACGTTCTCTTTGGGCTCTAGACTTCTGAGCAGCTTGTTTAATAAAATACCCTCTCGCTACAGCCTTGAAAGCATCCCATACTGTTCCCAGTGGAGGTCCAGAATCTATATTGAGATCGAAATACTCTTTCAAGATTGGGCGAAACCTCGTCACCAGCTCTGGATCTTGTAGCAGGGAATTGTTAAGCGCCCATCTCTTATCCCGCTGCTCAGCTTGTAAGGCTGAAATTTTGGCCCAGACTGGGGCATGATCCGAGATGGTAATATGACCTATAGTGGCCCCCCCCACCCCATCAGACAGTGTCTTATCTATGAAAATATAGTCAATTCTGGAGTAGGAGAGGTGCACCGTTGAATAAAAGGTATACTCCCTCCCCCTAGAATTAGCCAGTCTCCATACGTCATATAAACCCAGCTCATCAACCAAACATTTCAATGCACGGGACAGTCTACAATCAGTCGGAGCAGGAGGAGCTGATCTGTCCAGACCTGGCTGCATAGTGGCATTAAAGTCGCCAGCGACTATTAGTTTACCCCTAGCAAAATTCTGCAGTTCCCTCCTCAGGCGCAGGAAAAAAGTATCCTGCCTTTCATTTGGGGCGTATACACTGGCCAGTGTACATTCCTCCTGCTCCAATAACACATGTAAAAATAGGAATCTACCCTCCCTGTCCTTTCTGGAGTGCAATATCTGTACCTGGATATCTTTGTGAAACATTATAGCCACCCCACGTTTCTTTGTACCCGTGACATCTGAGGCACAATAGATCTGCTTGTATTGTCTAGATAGCAGAAGACCCTCATGCTTTTGCAGTAAATGGGTTTCCTGTAAAAAGACTATCCGTGGCTGCATCAAGTGCAGCTCACGTAGCAGTGCATGCCGCTTATATGGCGAATTCAAACCCTTTATATTATATGTGCATATCTTAATGTCTACCATTGAAACTTATCAAGAAAGGATGAGACATAACATGTTGACCAGTGAAGACTGAAATCTAGTACTAACCTCCCCCCTCCCAAACTAACCCCATCCCCCCTTACTCTGATTCCCCCCAACCCTACCCCCCTAATCCCCTCTCTACTCCTTAAATCCTCTCTACTACCCCCTAATTTAAATCCCCCAGCCAGCGCCACTCGGCACTACCTGGGACTTGAAGGAAGAAACCCCCTTGACCGAGTCACAGAGTGTCTTAACCAATTTAACAAACAAATTGAAATACATCCCCCCAATCCCCTTCCCCCCCAGTCCCCCCTCCCGCTCCTTCCAATCACAGTGTCGCATTGTCATCCACTACCATTTAGTACATTATCTTTTAAATAACTCTCACAAGAACATGTTCTCAACTTTACCCCCGTCTGGGATAGAAAACTGCACAGCTGAATTCAGGCCAAGTCTTTCAGCTTCTACGGTTCAGGTCTGGTGTCTTGAGCTCTTCGCCCCTTTCTCAACTCTCTTCCATCTCTGCAGCCGTGCTTTTGTTGTGGGGGCCAATCCCGTAGGCATATTTTCCGTGGGGGTTAAGCCCGCTTCATGCAAGCTTTTCCACGCCTCTCCCGCAGACCGGCATCGGAGCCTCTCTCCCTTAAGTTCAAAGCAAATGGCAAATGGAAATGCCCATCTATATATAATCTTCTCCTTGGTTAAGATCTCTATTACCGGCTTCATGGCCCTCCGTAGGCTCAGCGTGAACAAGGAGAGGTCTTGGTAAACTGCAACTCGAGCTCCATTAAATTCCAAGCTAGAGGACTGGCGAGCCTTTTGCCATATTTGTTCTTTACAGGCGTAGGTGGAAAACTTCACCACTATGTCCCTTGGCCTGTTGTCTCTCGCAGGGCCCAGTGCCCTATGCGCTCTGTCCATCACAATCTGGCTAACATCAAACTCTGGGCCCAATAGCTGCGCACATATAGCACGCACTACCGTCGGGACGTCCTCGTTCTCAGCGTTTTCCTGGACCCCCCGAAACCGGAGGTTTTGGCGTCTCCCCCGGTTTTCCAGGTCATCCATTTTAAACTGCAGATCTTCTGTCTTCTCTAAGAGCCTCTGCATGCGCCTTTCTGTTTCGTCGTGCCTCTCCCCCATCTCGTCTGCACGCTCCTCCAGCACTTCTACCCTTCCCCCAAGCTCTCTCAGGTCGACGCTCAGGGCGTCCACGTGCTCCAATATTTCTTCTTTGGACGCTACAATTTCAGCCCTAAGCGCCTCCAAGCTTTTGGTCAATTCTTGCGCGAATTCCTGATTAGGGGCGGGTTCGTGGTGTTCTTCGCGGGCCATGTTTTGGCCCGATTCTGAGATTCTGCGTACCTTGGGGGAGGCGGGCCTAGCTAGGCCTCGGTCTGTTTGTCTCGCCGACAACCTCTCGCTCTCCCTATGCAGCGCGCCGCTTTTTTTACTCATCTTCTTTATTAGCTTGAGAGAGTCGGCGACAATTTGCAGATCTTGTAGCTGCTGTGAGAGGATTCGTTGTGGTAAGTGGAGCTTTAAAGCAGGAGGGAAGAACGGAGCTCCGGGTTTAGGCGGCCATTCAGTCCCGTGACGTCACTTCCTCCTCCCTGTAATTCTTTTTAAGAAATCTTGGGCCTCACACTGACCACCTTGGCAGTTTGCATAGCCCTTGGTTACTGACTTTAGAGGGATGGCCTGATGGAGGCATTGTCTTGGTGGTGCCAAACTATTTTGACTTTATGATGATGAACCTGACTGTGCTTCAAACCCACATAAATTTTCTTAGTTTCCCCTCAATCAATTCCTTTTCAATAACTTTATCCTGAAGTTGTTATGTCACCTTTGTTCCACATTTACTTCATAAACAGAAACAGCCTGATTTTTGCCTAAGAGTATATATATCTATATCTATATCTATATCTATCTATCTATCTATCTATCTATCTATCTATCTATCTATCTATCTATCTATCTATCTATCTATCTATCTATCTATCTATATATATATATATCTCCACAATATTCCCACCCATGGGCAGGCTCAATGTGGCATTCAGCAGTCTATAAAAACATACAACAATTCAGCAAACAATCAGTGTCGTAAGAGAGAAAGGGAAATAGCTAAGGAGAGAAAAGGGGAAAGAGTAGTGGTGAATAATATGTCGCTTCGACAGTTGGAATTCAGAAGGAAGATATGCCAGGCGGGTTTGAAGCGTATGCTCTATCAAAAAGGAAGGTCTTGAGCAGGGGCATAGCCACCGGTGGGCCTGGACGGGCCCAGTCCCACCCATTTTCCCTCCAGGCCCGCCCATCCACAACTTTCGTGCGCTGTCGCTGCCCTTTTGACCCGCAGAGGCAGCGTTCAGTGTTTCCATCCTGCCCTGTCTTTTCCCCAGGCTCCGCTGCATTGTCCCTGCAAGTGGAATCCTTTTCCTTTTCGGCCGTCGCTCCTCCCTGCCGCGTCCATTCTGGCCCTCTATGATGCACTTCCTGTTTAGGGCCGGATGAACTCGGTGGGGGAGAGCGAAGCTGCCTGTGTGTATGGCAGCGCAGTGCGACAGCCGAAAAGGAAAAGGATTCCACTTGCAGGGACGATGCAGCAGAGCCTGGGGAGAAGACAGGGCAGGAAGAAAACGCTGAACGCTGCCTCCGCGGGACAAAAGGGCAGCGACAGCGCGCGAAGGTTGTGGATGGGCGGGCCTGGAGGGAAAATGGCTGAGCTGCTGGGACATGGGAGGGAGAGAGGAGGAAGGGACTTGAGGGAAGGGAGAGAGCTACTGGGACATGGGAGGGAGAGGAAGAAGGGACTGGAGGGAAGGGAAGAGAGCTGCTGGGACATGGGAGGGAGAGGAAGAAGGGATGGAGGGAAGGGAGAGAGCTGCTGGGACATGGGAGGGAGAGGAAGAAGGGATGGAGGGAAGGGAGAGAGCTGCTGGGACATGGGAGGGAGAAGAAGAAGGGATGGAGGGAAGGGAGAGAGCTGCTGGGACATGGGAGGGAGAGGAAGAAGGGACTGGCGGGAAGGGAGAGAGCTGCTGGGACATGGAAGGGAGAGAGCTACTGGACATGGGAGGGAGAGGAGGAAGGGGCTGGAGAGCTGCTTGACAAGGGAGGAAGAAGGGACTAGAGGGAAGGGAGAGAGCTGCTGGACATGGGATGGAGAGGAGGAGGGGATTGGATGGGAGCGAACTGCTGGACATGGGAGGGAGAGAAAGAAGGGACTGGAGGGAAGAGAGCTGCTGGACATGGGAGGATAGGGAGAGAAAGAGGGGAGATGGATGAAAGGATGCAGAGAGAAAGGGGAGAGACTGGAAGGATGTGGAGAGAGAGGGGAGACTGAACAGAAAAGGGTAGAGAGATAGAGAGACACTGGATATAAGGAGAGGGGAGATAGAGACACTAGATGGAAGGATCAGGAGAGAGGGTAGATGGGTGGAAGGATGAGGAGAGAGAGGGAAGACACTGGATGGAAGGGTAGGGAGAAAATGGAGACGCTGGATGCAAAAGAAAGAGGGGAGACACTGGAAGGATGGGGAGAGAAAGAGGGGAGCTGCTGGATGGAAAGAGGGAGAGGACAGAGTAATGAAAGACTGGAGTATAAGAGGAAGGGGCACGGGGAGAACAAGGGTGAGGAAAAGATGAAAAGCCATAGGTGATGAATGGACAGGAAACCCTGGCAAGAGAAAGACGAAGGAAAGCAGAATCTAGAGACTGGGAGCAACACAATGAGAAAAAGTAAATGGCCGTACAACAAAGGTAAAGAAAATAATTTTATTTTTAATTTAGGATAAAGTAATATGGTACCTGTGTTAATAAAGTTTTGGAGACCAATACTTCCTTCCTTAGGTCAGGAGAGGATACCATAACAGCATTATACTGACCTGAGGCAGGAGGTTTTGGCCTCTGAAAGCTCATTGAAAAGGGTGTTAGGCTATTAAATTATTTTCTGAAACCTGATGCACTGAAAAGCAGCACTTTACCCCTGTGTAACAAATGCATCTGATTAGTGTGACTAAATTTTGCTGGGGAAGGGGGGAAGAGAGAAAATTTTGTGCCCACCCACTTTAGGTTCAGGCCTATCTAAAATTGGCAGTCTGGCTACGCCACTGGGCTTGAGGCGCTTCTTGAAGGTCGGGTGATCAGGAGTAAGTTTGACCGATTGAGGCAGCCCATTCCACAATTGAGTGCTGAGATAGGAGGAGGAGGATGCATAGGTGGTCTTGTACTTGAGGCCACAAAAAACTGGGTAATGGAGATTTAGGTACGAACGAGCTGATTTGTGAGAGTTCCTAGGCGGCAGGTTAATTAGTGTGTCCATATAAACAGGGGCTTCACCGTAGATGATTTTGACAGAAGCAGGCTTTATTTAATGTATTATAAACCCTGTTGAGGCAAGTTTTGGAAACCACGGTAATTTCAGGTTTGCTATTACACAGGGTATGAAGACTTAGGTGAGCAAAACATTTTGGTTTCTTCTTAATGACTTTTTGAATATTTATAGTTGTAGTTTTTTTCCTGTTGAAAGTGTAGAGAGATACGTGGTAGCTGTTAGTCCACTTTTAAAGGTAATCAATAGAAATAAAAGAAAATAAAACATAGAAAAGAAAATAAGATGATACCTTTTTTATTGGACTAACTTAGTACATTTTTTGATTAGCTTTTGAAGTTAACTCTTTTTCATCAGATCCGAAATCTGATGAAGAAGAGTTACCTTTGAAAGCTAATCAAAAAATGTACTAAGTCCAATAAAAAAGGTATCATCTTATTTTCTTTTCTATGTTTTATTTTCTTTTATTTCTGTTGATTACTGTTGAAAGTGTAGAAACCAGTGGCATAGCCAGACAGCCAATTTTGAGTGAGCCTGAGCCCAAAGTGGGTGGGCACAAAGTTTTCTCTCTGCCCCCTCCCAGCACCTCCCAACTCAAAATATATATACTTTAGCTAATGAGGATCCCTAAGCTCTGTCAGCTGAAGATTTCCTCCAAAGGCCAGAACTCCCTTTTTCCAAGCTTGGCAGGCAACAGCAACTCCTTGTGCCACTGATGCCGGCATTCCATGCATGCTTAGTTATCGGTGGGTCAAGAATATTGCCTTGTCTGCCGAGCTTAGTAGAAGGGAGTTCTGGTTACCTTCAGAGAAGTCCTTAGCTGGCATGTTTTAGGGATCCCCAACAGCTAACAGCAGGGTCAGGGCTGATATTAGCCATGCTGGGGCCCAGGCAGAAAATAAAAAAGTTCTCCCCCCACCAATTCTGTCTCCTCCCTGCCTCCCCTCTAATCTCCCCATCTGCCATTATAATCATACCAACAGACCCTTACCAAATATAGAACAAGAGATCACAAATTAGAAATAAAAGTATGTAGACAAAAACTGAACGGGGAACCTCGGTATGTACAACAACACTAAAGAAACAGAAATGCATTTCCTTTTCTGTTGGACACAGTAAAAAGACATCCGCTATGCACATTTAAATATTCTATTTAAAACATTTAAAATAAAATGCTTTTTCTACCTTTGTTGTCTGGACATTTTATTATTCCATCATACTGATTCCAGTTTCTCTTTCCGACTTTCCTGTGTCTTCTGCTAATTCTCCTTCAATCTGCTGCTGTCTATTTGTCTTTTCTCCCCTCTTGTTCCATTTCCTCACTACATATGCCTCTGCTCTGACATATTGATCTTTCCATTTTAGCTCTTTCCTCTTATTTTCTCTTCTGCTCTCTGTCCACTCAAATTTCACTCTCTTTATAACCCTTTTCCTTCTTTTGACTTTTCAGATACCTATCACATTTCCATCTCCTTTCACCCACTAACATTCCTATTCCCTATCTTTCTCATCCTTCCATTCCTTTCCATCTTCAATTTACTCACCATGATCATATTTCTGCCCCCTGTAATCACTATCCTCTCATTCATTTTCTTGCCACCCCCTACCCCTCACCCTCTCCCACATGGTTTCCACCAATCCTAGTGTCTCCCACCCTCCACCTTTCTATAGCATCTGATCCCTCTTTCTCCCTTCCCTACCCTCATAGCCTGACATTTCTGTCCCTTCCACTCCTCCCCTAGCAACATCTTTTTGTCTCTTCTTTCTTCCCTCCTGCCCCCTCTCCATGGTCCGGCATTTCTCCCACTCTCTTCACTCCCACCAATCCAACATCTCCTTCTTTCTCTCCTATCCCCTCTTGTGCAGCATTTCTCCTTCCCTCTCCTCCACCTCCATGTCCAATATCTCTCCTCTCTTCCCTCCTCCTCTGCTATGATCCACCATCTCTCTCTCTCCATCTTGCACCCTAACATTTCTCCCTCTCCCCATGCAGCATCTCTCCATTTCTCCCTCCCCACCCCACTGCGCCTTCAACATTGCCCCCCACTCATCTCACCCTCCCTCCCCTCCACTGCCATGTCCAACACTTTTTTCCTCTTTCCACTCCACTGCCTTGTCCAGCATTGTTTTTCCTCTATCGTCCTTCACCACTCCTGTGCCTCTCCCCACTCATGTAAAGAAATTTTCTCCGAGGACAAGCAGGCTGCTTGTTCTCACTGATGGATTGACGTCCGACGGCAGCCCCAGATCCGGAAATCTTCCTAGCAACAAAGCTTGCTAGAGCCCTCGTGCACATGCGACCATGTCCCTCAGTCTCTTTTTTCTTCCACGGTCAGGGCGGCTGTTTTACGGTTGCTCTGCGCCTCAGGAGAGAGGCCTTTTGCGGATTACCTTCACCTAAACCTTTTCTTGTTTTCGCGAGTTCGCATATCTTATCTTTCTGTCTAAAAAAAAACAAACTCCCAAACTTCCTTATTTTGTACTTAGTTTGTCGGTCAGTTTTTGTTTTCGTTGCGGCCCTGTTGGCCGACCGTACGTTTTTTTTTCCCTTTTTCTGTGCTTCTTTTGGCGCCATCGTGCCCTTTGATTTTGCCGCCGTGATTTTTCTGTCGATGTCATCGAAGATCGCCAGTGGTTTCAAGAAGTGCACTTGGTGCAGCCGGGCAATCTCAGCCACTGATCTACACTCTTCGTGTATTCAGTGTCTTTGGGCGAGTCATCGCCCTGACGCTTGTACTTTGTATCGCGGCCTTAAAAAGTGGACACAAACGTCGAGATTAGCTCAGTGGGAGCGCGGCCTTAAAAAGTGGACACAAGCGTCGAGATTAGCTCAGTGGGGAGCGCCTGTTCCAAGCTTCGCCTGGTCCTTCGGCGTCGACGTCTGCAGCAGTACCGAGATCGGCGGCGGTGGTGTCGATGTCGGCACCGGAGAGTGCATCGATGTCCGGAGCACAGGTAATGGCTGTCCAGAGACCATCTCACGCTGGCAGCAGTGGGCCATCGAGTGGGTCTCCACCTGCCTCGAGGGCTCCTGCGGTGCAGGCCCATCGGGATCGACCCTCTTCGGACCCGACCCCGAGGAGACGTTTGGATTCCACATCTTCCTCGTCGGTACCGGGGGGTACCGAGACCGTGCTTCGAGCGAAGGCGAAGAAGCACCTTCATCGGTCGCCCTCCCGTCACGGTACCGAGAGCTCCGGGACGCCGAAGGATTTGGCACCCGTGAAGCGTCGACGCCGGGAGGACCGCTCACCCTCCATTCAGGAGGTGTAGATGCGCACTTCTCCGGACAGCCCAGTACCGCCTTCTCCTCGGCAGATTCAGGCTTCGACTCCTGCATCGACTCCCCAGCTTTTCTCCACAGCCACTCTTGACGAGCGCCTCAAAGCCATTCTTCCAGGGATCCTGTTCCTGTACCAGCGGTGCTTGCGCCTACGGTACCATCGATAGATGCGGCGGCTGGCTCCCCGTCCGTGGTGAGGCCTTCGGCGTCGGTGCCGCTTTCGGTGTTGGCGTCGGCTGCCACCCAAGTGGATTCCCTGTTGACGTCGGTGGAGGGAGCTTCATCGCCATCGGCACGGGAGTCCACTTCTCGACACTGTCATCAAGGACATTGCTCCTCGGCGTCGAGACGGGCCCGGCTTCAGACTGCGGTCGGAGAACTTGTGTCTGATACCGAGGGGAGGCCTCGTGGGAGGCAGAAGAGGACCCAAGATATTTCTCGGATGAGGAGTCTTGTGGTCTTCCTTCTGATCCTACTCCATCGCCAGAGAGAGAGCTTTTTCCTCCCGAGAGTTTGTCTTTCTCTTCCTTTCTCCGGGAAATGTCTACGGCCATTCCCTTCCCAGTGGTTACTGAGGATGAGCCCGTGGCTGAGATGTTTGAGGTCCTGGACTATCCTTCACCACCTAAGGAGTCATCCACTGTTCCCCTACATAATGTCCTTAAGCAGACATTGATGGCGAACTGGATGAAATCATTAACTAACCCCACCATCCCCAAAAAAGCTGAGTCCCAGTATCAGATTCACGGGGACCCGGAGTTGATGAAGACCCAGTTGCCTCTTGACTCTGTGGTTGTGCATTCCGCTCTCAAGAGAGCCAAGAGTTCTAGGGATTACGCCTCGGCGCCCCCGGGGCAGGAGTCTAGAACTCTGGACTCTTTTGGGAGGAAGGCCTATCATTCCGCTATGCTCGTGACCAAGATCCAGTCCTACCAGCTCTACACGAGCATCCATATGTGGAATAATATGAAGCAACTGGCGGACTTGGTCGATAAGCTCCCTTCGGAGCAGACCAAGCTTTTTCAGGAGGTGGTCTGGCAGCTGAAGGCGTGTCGTAAATTCCTGTCCAGGGGTGCTTATGACGCTTTTGATGTTGTGTCTAGGGCCACTGCTGAAGGTATAGTGATGCGCAGACTCTCATGCCTGCATGCCTCTGACCTGGAGAATCGAGTCCAGGAGCGGATTGCGGATACTCCTTGCCGGGGGGATAATATTTTTGGCGAGAAGTTCGAGCAGGTGGTAGAACTGCTCCATCAGCGGGAAACCGCACTCGACAAACTCTCCCACCGGAATCCTTCAGCATCTGCCTCTTCAGGTAGACGTTTTTACGGGGGTCGGAAGAATGCTCCCTACGCTTACAATAAGCGCAGGTACAATCCTCCTTCCCACGGCTAAGCCCCAACGCGCTCTTTCATGTCAACAGTGTGCGCCTCATCAGGCCCCTGCAGCTCCCCAGCAAAAGCAAGGGACGGGCTTTTGACTGGCTCCAGGCGAGCATAGCTGACATAAAAGTGTCTGTGCTGGACGATCTGCCGGTCGGAGGGAGGTTAAACGTTTTTCACCAGCGGTGGCCTCTTGTAACCTCCAATCAGTGGGTTCTCCAAATAGTCCGGCTAGGATACTCCCTCAATTTGATGTCCAAACCTCCAAATTGTCCACTGGGAGCTCAGTCCTTCAGCTTTCAGCACAGGCAGGTACTTGCAGAGGAACTCTCCACCCTTCTCGGCGCCAATGCGGTCGAGCCCGTTCCACCGGGGCAAGAAGGGCTGGGATTCTATTCCAGGTACTTCCTTGTGCAAAAGAAAACGGGGGATGCGTCCCATCCTAGACCTAAGGGCCCTGAACAAATACCTGATTCGAGAAAAGTTCAGGATGCGTTCCCTGGGCACCCTTCTTTCCATGATTGTATAATTATACTACAGCAAGAGGCCCTCACTGGATGCCCACCGGAAGGGTGGAAGGCCAGATTTTAGGACTCAGGCTGTAAAAATACCAGCTAGGTTTAAAAATCTATGACTGGCTGAGCAAGGACGTGCTTTTCCTGTAAGTTAATATGTGTCCCCGCTTGGGATCCATCCACTGGAATAGTGGTGGGTCAATTTACATACCTTAAACAGCTTAAACAGCTAAAAGGCACTGACTAGGCCTAAAAATCTGATGATGGCCTTGTTGCTAAGCACCTGCAGAAGCAGGGCTGCTTGATAAGCCTCATTAGAATTTAGTGTGACATTCAAAAGCAGTGCAAAAGCCAAGATCAAGGAATTGATGGCTAAAAACCTAAGCCAGATCACAAGATGATATAAGACAGATTTGTCCATGTTTGGATGTTTGGATGTCTGTATCTAGGGAGATACCATGTTTGGATACCCGTATCTAAGGAAATGTTTACAAAAAGGGAAATGTCTCAATCTCTCAAAATAGCTAGAACAGGAAAGGAGATGGTACAGATGGTACAGATGGACACCTGGCCGGAAAGCAAAGTATGATTCATAGATTAAGCAATATTAGAGAAAAAAAGGACCAGATACTATATAAAGAAGGGCATCAGATAGATCGTTGGAGGTTCTCCCCAACACATCTAGGACGCAGAGCTCCGGTCAGCTGAATCCAGAATTTGTCTGATGAATGTATTGAATAGAAGACTTTATTTTGGTAAGAATAAACAAAATCCTATTTCTGAAAACTATCTTTGTCTTTATTTCTACTGTTTATCTATCATTTGCTCTACCAAATAATCCACACACAGGTGACACTCACTTTTCCAACTAATTAGGGTAGATTTTAATAATATATATGTGGGAACATAAATGGCCCAAGATACACCTAGATCCTGAAAGACAGAAAGCTGTGGTCATGGGAATAAGGTGTGAACTCCGCCTTCTGATGCCTTCCCAGAACAGACCCCCATGGGTCTGGGTAACCCTGGAGGGGTCTAAAAGGGGGGCATTAAAACAGTGGTGACTTCCCGAACGCTGCCCCATTAAATTCCCTGACCCACGCTTTACTGTCCCTTTCCTTTCATTCCGTCTATTCTTGGACGCAAGAGGGGATATTCTCTCTGTGCGTCCATGATTAATAGGTCACGTTGTTACTTGCGCCCCTTCCCCTTTACTCTCTGTCCCATGGTTTTCTTTCTCTCATTTCCGCCATTTGTTCCCTCTTCTCTGATTCTTCAACACTCTGTTCTGACCCTTTTTCCACTCATTTTTCTTTCTTCTATTAAATCATTTTTTTTATTTGCGTTATGTGCGCAAGACTGTGTTTGCTGTCCCTGTTCTCTTGCTCTTATTATTCTGTTCTTTCTTTCTGGCTCCCTGTGGATCTTCTTTCTTCTTCTGCCAGTCTTACTCCCCTTCCCCATCCTTTTCTCTGTTTTCCTTCACCCTCAGTTTTTCTGCCTCTACCTGTGTCCTTGAGATGTTAGCTCTCTTAGTTGTCCCGGAGTCCCTTCTTTCCCCCCCCCCTCGTACCCGTAACTGTGATCTAGAATTTCCTTTTCGGTTTCTCCTGTCCCTCATCAAAGCATTCTGCTTTCTCACTCTCTATGATTTCACCCTGTTCTGTGGTTAAGCCACTGCTACTTTCCCTTCCGTTATACTTTCCTATCGCAGTCAGTGCACTCTGTTCGTCCTCTCGTATACTCTCTGCCCTGTTCTCCCGTCCACCTTTATCTGTTGCTCTTGTGACTGGGTCTTTCTTCCTACTTATCTGTTTTTATGATCAGTTCTATTCTTGGTTAACTTCTGTGCGGCATTGCGCTCACAGATTGCACCATCTGTCCTCTGTCTCTTTGTTTCTGTAGAGACTGTTCACTAGGAGGGTATCTTCATTTCCGTCCTCCCTTCTGTCTCACTTGCCTATTTTGTGTATTCCCGTTATGTATCTTATGTATGTCTACTAACGCTATTCTTCTGCCTTTATTTCACTGGACTGGCATATACCCTGGTGAAAAGTGCCCACTTGAGGGGTACTGGGAACTGGTATTCAGTCCGCTCCTTTTCTAACCCCTTCCTCTGATACTATTCTGTTTTTCTGCCTTCTTCCTCTGTTCCCTTATCGCTTTCTCCTTCTGCGCTTGGCTGGCACATTTGTTTTTCTGTTCCTGTCCTTTTGTGAGTCTGTCTAACGATTATTATGTGATAAGTGCCCTTATATCTTTTTTTTTATTCATCACCTATACACTGTCCCTTTCGAGTGCTTGGTGTGTGCAAGGGTACGAGTGGCATCTAGGTTCTAGGCTGGGAGACCACGCCTAGCAGATGCTGGCTGTTTTTTTCTCGTTTCGCCACGATTGTCATTAGCGGTCTCATGCTGGCTATTCTTAGCCTAACGCCTTGACATTTCGTGTCTTAAGTCTCTGACCTCCCTTGAGCGA
Organism: Microcaecilia unicolor; assembly: GCF_901765095.1. Lineage (NCBI taxonomy): Eukaryota > Metazoa > Chordata > Amphibia > Gymnophiona > Siphonopidae > Microcaecilia > Microcaecilia unicolor. The sequence continues at coordinate 231,613,928 of NC_044036.1, forward strand.
AGCTTCTCCTGTCTTTTTAGGCTATTCAGTGTATGTTGAAGTTGATCCCCGTTATGTTTCCCTCCATCCCTACCTGTAGATCTTGTGTTCCTACTTTTGTCTGAGCTCCTATTCACTGCAGTTCCCTGAAACCCTATATCTCTCCTTTAAAATCATTCTGGTTTGTGTGTTTTCTGAACTACTCTTCCAAACTGACAGCCCACAGAGCCCCCACCTCCTGCCCTGCTTCTACATTTCTGCTTTTAGATCTCGGACGGAGGGAGTGTCCCTTCCCTGCCCTCCAAGAAATCTGTGCTCATTTCCTCTGTGCGGTACTTAAACCTCTGAGAGGTACTTAACCTCTACCTTGCATGTCTCTCTGATTCTGTTTCTGGCCACTGTTCCCTGCTCTTATATATAGGCTATCTGTCAGTAAGGTTATGTTCTCTTCTCCGTCAGTGATTTCTCAGCTATATTATCTTGTTAGTTATTTCTTTGATTATAAATATTCCCTATGACAGGTCTGTTGCCAGTTCTAAGTATTGTTAACCGGTGTCTCTATTTTGCAAGTGCATCTCATGCCTTGAGAGCTTGCTGTCCGTTCGTGCGCTGTAACCATCTTCCGCTCTGATAACTCTTTCCCCCCCCCCCTTCCTTCCTGTCATACAGCTTTATACTTGATAAACCACATTTATTTCTATGCCTGCTTTGGAAACCCCCCCGTCTGAAACTTTCATGATATTATAACTCTCCACTTTTGAAGTCCCGGTCTGTATTCCGTCTCTGTTCCCCGTAGCCACTTTTAGCTGCATTTCCGGGTTTAATTTTCGCTGTATAGACCCCGTCTCTGCCACTTTCGGCACCTTTCTGTCATACTCACTATATATGAAACTGTTATTATGCTCCAAGTCTTCTACCTTTGTATTTTGCCTTTGCTAAAAGTCCCAAAAGTCCTGCACTAATCCTGACAGTTGTCTGCCTTAAGTTCTCGTTGTTACTGCTTCTCTGAGTGAATATGCCACTTTTTTCTGTACCCCTCTTTCCTGTCACAGCCCTGGCTGTAAGACTGTTAAATTTATCTCACTCCCACCTATACTTTCTCCGTGCAAAAGGTCTCTTGTCCTTTATACAGCATTCTCCTGTCCCCTGGCTCTGTGACTTGTTTTTCTAAGCTATCTGGACTTCAGAAGCATGCTCTTCTCCTTCATGTATTGTCAGTGCTTTATACTGTACCTTATGGCTGGCTGTCAAACTATACGGCCATCTTCCGGTCTGATTAATGCTTTTTCTTCTCCTTTTACAGTTGTAATTTTAAATTTGTACTTGACCTAGTAGCTGTTATCACACCCTTTTAATTTATAATTTGTTTTGGGACAATGTTATATTTTTAATTAATAATGCTTAAGATTTGTCATTTATTTTCCTTATTTATGTCTTGGATATGCTTTGGGCTCTCACTTTGACGCTCCATACTTGGGATACACCTCACGGCCCTCCTCTCTGATGCTCTACCGACTCTTGCACCTTTTTATTTTCTTCCCTGCCCTCCTTTCTGATGCTCTCCTCTTACATAATTTTATTTATTTTCCTCCTTCCGATTACCCCTTATATCAAAAGTAGTAGCATTTATATGTATGACCCTCCATAGATTATTGTTATTATTTTTAGAATTGATATTTTTACCAGTAATTGTGTGTGTCCGTTTTTGGATTTTAGATTAGGACAAACATATGCTGCATTTGGTTAGCTGTGAGGGGATAATTGACGTGACAAGCCGTTATGTAGTTTCATGATAACATGACTTAGAAGCAATTTCAGTATCTTTGGCCTTGTTAGCATATTATTTTTGAATCCGGAATTCAGCTCACGGCATTGTTTCTGAACGGCATGATTAATATGCACTTATTTCCTGTTGAACTACTTACCCGTAACTTTTCAGGATGCACGTTAGACTTTAAACTACTGATTGCTTCTGCGGTGAAAAAGCTTGGGTTTTCATTTTTAGTTAAGATTACAAGACTATGTTTGAGTTCTATAAATTAATGGTGTGCCGCAATATTTTCAGTTCAATCATATATTCAGTTTTCTGCAAGTTTAATCTTGTTTTATGGCTCATTTTCTCAGCATGCATAATGATATTCCTATGTAATGGTACATATTTCTTTTAAATCACTTATCTTTTGATAATCCAGTTGCCGGTTCTCTAGTTTTTTGTATGTGTCCTCTTCCACGAACAGCAGTGTTTTGAATGCTTTCGGTTTCATTTTTGCGGTGGCAGCGCTGGTTTGTTGCTTGTCTACAATGGCCTTTGTTTCTGCAGTGTAATATTGCGAGTTCCATAATAATGATTTACAGTCTGTTTTTCCAGGTTTTTTTTTTGTTCATTTACTTGATACTCCTCTCCCTCGCTAGGTCCCACCTACTCTCCTATTTTGCGTGTGTCACTCTTGTTTCAGACTTTAATGTATGTGTATGCAGCACAACAGTGTGAATGATTTTATTTTGTATTGTATTGTCCTGGTTTTGCAGGCTTTCTTACTGTCGGCTGTTTTATTTTAATGCTTTTCAGTTCCCTTCTTATGAATTATTTAATAGAAAATCTATTGTCTAATGATTCTTTTATGGTTGTACCATCCCCGAAGAGCTTACATGTGTTTTATTTCTTTTTTTTTTTTATTATCCTTTCTTGCTACCTCTGAAGTAGGTTTCAGGGGTTCTTCCTAGGGATATGTCATACTTTTGTTCTTTCTTTTCCCTCCTTTTTATTTATTATTTTCTACTAGTGTCACGCTATAACCATTGGGTTTGATATCGATGCCTGGGGCTTACACCCATTGGAGGTGATCCTTCAATGGATGACGGTATCTCAATTTGTAGGAGCAGACTTCCATTCCATTTTCGGAGTAGCCTGCGGATTCGGTATTATTGCCCACATAGGAGTTGCTGGTATACATGATCGCCGTGGCAATAAAGAGACGTCTAAGACATTGGTTGAGATTGTGTACAGGTTGACTCGGGCATTCAATATTCTTGGAGGGTTAGTTTTATACGAGAAGTTTTCCTAACTTTTCAACGTTGTAGACTGGTTAGTCATATACGAGATGTTTCCTAACCACAAAATTTTGAGTGGGTTGTTGTACACGAGAAGTTCTCAAACTACAGGTCCTTTGGGGTGATTAGTCGTACACGAGAAGTTCAATCGTACACGAGAAGTTCAATAATCAGCGGAAACCCATTGGACCGCTGCTCTTCGACTCATGAGACCTTATTCGCTGGTTTTTTGAGTTCTTTTTGGGAGTGTTTGCAATGTCCCTTTTTAGGGGCTCTATCATGTGCTGGAGCTCATGGCTAAGTATCTGAAACAGTTCTTGGCAGGCAGGGAAACCGGGTTTCTTTATGCCTTTAGAAGCACACTCTGGAGAGTAGTTTTCATTAATTAGGGGTAGAGTAGTATAAATATATAATAGCTGACACTACGTGTTTATTGTTTATTTACGTGTGCCCTGTCTCTCTAGGCATATTTCTGTTTGCAGTTTTTGTCTTGCTTTCTCCTAATTTCACTTGCGGTTAAAGCGTTGAGCTTTCCGCCAATTGGTAATTTTTATTTTGGGTCTCTATGTTGGAGTACATTAGCAGATGCGTGAGTATGATTGTGTTATGTCTCTGTATGTTCTACGATCAGGATCATCATCACATGTTTTTGTAAACTGTTAGCACATTCTCATTTCTAGGTCTACTTGCTATCCCTGAAGCTGCCTTTTGAACCACTGACCTTGTACCAGGTTCAAGATCTAATCAATATATATATTACTACCCTAATTCATTTTCCTATAGCATGTTACAGGTCTGGAACGTATTTGTAGACCACTTGCTCACTAGGTCCCGTTATTATATATATTGGGTGATGTTGCTCACTACCCATTATATCATATCTTCCTCTCCGCATCCAACACCAGATACTGGTGATCTGACATCTATTCAGATCTCTGGTAAGGACTTTCCGTCCAAAACAAACCTTTCTATTTTGCGGTTGACCTCCCTATACCGAGAGTTCGGAAGGGCATAGTGATCCCACCAACTGTCCTCTTTCTCAATTGATTTTCTGCGCTGGAGATTACATGGCACGAATCGTGAGTATATTTTCATTTATTGTATGTGTTGCTATTGAGCTTGCCGTTGTATACTTTCATAGCCTGTTAGATTAGCACTAATTTAAATGTTTTATTTTATCAAATTTAGGATTAAGATTTTGTCCTCAATACACAGGGACACCTCTGTATGTGGAACAATAACTGTGTATGTGTATGAGTGTGGTTTTCCTTTCCTTTTTCTGTCTGTGTGCTCTGACTTGTCATTGGCTACTGGAATATTTATTTTATGTCTTTTGTTTTGAAACCCTAAACAATTCCTTAACTGTGCACAATTCCAATGATTGGTTTTGAACTACATTTAGAAATATCTTGCTTCCTCTTCTGAGCTTTAAGTTTTCTACGTATCAGGATTAGGTTACTGTTTTAATTTTATGTCTATATGTTGCTGTGTGTCCTGTGATAAATGGCATATATTAAACCAGCTAATTATTAAGGAATCATTTCTTTAGTTTTAAATTAGTGCTTTAAAGTTACTCTGAGAGATTGCCTATCAACTGCAGTGGTAGTAAATCTCAAAGGAGTGTTTTTTTTTTTCCAGGATTGTATGTTATTTCATTTGAGCAATGTTTGTTTGATTTGTGACGTAATGTTAAATATCTGATTGTTTTTGACTTCTGGTAAATTGCTTTCACTAGAAATGCAAGCACCTTTTTAGTTTTAATTTTATAGGTGTGCGTCCGTGTATGTGTTCATTGAAAATTGCATAATTATTTCAGATATTTACTATGAAAGGTTCTATATTATATGCCATCTAAAACACTGTTTATTTGTGACGTTGTTTAAAATAACTAGTGCTGAAGTTCACTTCCTGGCTCTCTATTGGGGATGTGTTCCGTAATAATGAAGTAACTGTTTTAATTTTCCCTTTCACGTCTTATCTACAACTTTCAAACTTCCTTCCCTGCTTCTTTAAGATTTATAGTTTTAAGATATATTATTGTATAGACTTCCAGCATTTATGGTTCTCAAACCCCAAATGGCTCAGTTAAAATTCATTTCCGGATTCCATAATACTACAGTGCTTGCCTTATTATCTATGCAATAGGGTTTAGAGATTAACCCTTGCATAACATAACTGACTGGTAATCTGAACTAAAGAAATTCAGGTTGCTATTATTTCAGAGCTATGTTCAGATAAGACTAGCTACAATTGAGAACCGTACCTCTGGAAGCAGATAAAGTAATAACCTTCTCCTCTTTTCCTCTCCTGAAGTATTAATTCTATGAAGACTAATTACACCAGCATGAAGTTTTAATATAAAAACTTCAACTTACAGTTTTTGTCTGATGTATAGTCCTATTTTCAGTCACCATAATGTCCAATGCTTGCAGTGAGCAGTAAACTCAAATTTGACACAGGAAACACCGTTATTTCGTGATTTCCTTAGGACCGAATGACAGAGATTAACCCTTGTAGTTCTTATTTTCTCTTAAGTTCATTTTTACAAAAGCTTAGGACTCAGTATATGATACAGGAATTCATTACGTGTTTCAGATTTTTAATAACTAGATGGGTTTTTCTATGATTCTGTGTTATCCTTCCTACTCTTTGTTTAGAATTCAATTTACAATGTAAGCTTACAAGCTGTTCCAATATCATATGAACGTATCCTACTGGTCAATTTATGCATTTATTGCATTAATAAAAATTGTTATTATATCCTTGCATTTTTGAATTTCACTAAAATGTTTTAAGGAATGCTCCAACTTGTCTCCTGCTTATAAAGCGGCTCCTCCTCTGTATTTAAAATATACTCTAAATTGTAAATTGATTCCTGGGAATATATAAGCTTATTTTTAGCTATCCCTCTGAATGTGAATCTTGATATGCTGTCATGATTTAGGGCCCAAATTGTGAAAGCAAAGAAAGGATCAGTTTCGAATTTAATATAATTTTCATTTTCCTAATTGGCTCTGAGCTATTACAGAGAACTATAGGTTATTGTCCTTCTCATTTGACCTAGTTAAACCTTGTAAAGGTCACGTGAGGAGGCCTCATAGAAATATAGAGTTTTTACATCTTTCTTTTCTGATATTGGCTTTTCTCTATCTTTTAAAATATCATGTTTAAGTCTGCATTTTCCTAGAGCACACTCTGACCACAATGTTTCCTCAGACTCTGCTGACTTCCTGTTCCAGCAACATCTAATCGACAGAGAGAAATTGTTTTCTACTTGTAACTTATGAGTTTATATATTGAAACTATGCTCCACCTATTGGTGCCCCAAGGAACTAACAATTCATTCTTTGATTTTTTTTTTCTAATGGTCCAGTGCAGAGATTTGACTACTAGATATTACTTCTTATATTAGCTCTATTTATTAAGTCCTGTAGGTTGAGTGAAGACTGCTAATCCAATTCCTGACCTACCGCCTTTATTCCAGTTTGGTACTTCTGCTACAATTGACCTCTGGCAAGAAAAAGAAGTGCCAACTTTTCCAATGAGAATTTTCTTTTGTCCAAATGATGTCCTTAATTTAGACCTTCTTGGTTATGCTCTTAAATATTCTGCTATATTAAATATTTTTTGCAGGCTCATCTTTTCCAGAACCTACATGGCACTTTACGTATGAGCTCTCTGTTACAACAGACAGCGACCGTGATTCCAGAAGATACTTCCATCACCTGGACTAGTTATGAGTTTTAAATTCCTGCACATTAGACTTCTGCTCTGATTATGACTATTTCCTAAGCTACCCTTCTTTCTGAATCATCTAACTCGTAAGTCCTGCTGGCCTCCTGCAGCTGAGGGCCCAACCCTTGGTGAATGTTAGTCATCGCAGGTGAAGATTCCATACCTACTGGCGCTAGATTGCAACGCATTGCCCGTGCCTTTTGACCATTTTTGTGCACCATATTCCTCACCCTCCATACATCAATAACTTGAACAATCTACATCATCTCTAAATTTTAATTTTTATTGTTTTTTTTGTACTCTTTACTTTTGTTCCATATACTTAACCATTGTTATTTGATCATCTCTTAGTAGTAATTACCAATCTGTCTTGCACACTATGCAAGCCAGAAGTGGGGATACATTCTGCAAATCCCAATTCCTAGTATTAAGACTGTCACTTCTACTGATTCCTTGCCCAAGTTGCTGTTAGATCGTCCAGATTCTTCTGCACTTCCACCGCCTCAACCATGATTGATGAAAGAGGATTAAGAACTGATACTTCATTTGAGATTTACAGTTGCTGTTTATGGACATTATAGACTCATATTTTGTTTTATTTTCAGTTTAGCAGTAATCCTGTCTATATATTGAAAAGGTTTTATTTTTATTTTCCTATTATTTCCTTTATTGTTCTAATTGTTTTTCTAAGACTTTCCCCGTTATTTCTGTTTATGTAATTTAAATTGAAGTTGATATTGCTCAGATACAAGGGTAACATCAAACCCTAATACTGGCTATGATATCATAATGTAGGTGTAAACCCTGTTGGTATCAACCAGTTATGCAATTGTTTAACTTTGGTGTAGGCTTACTTAAGCTGCATGTCTTTCTGTAGGTTTGACTGAGCTCCAAGTGGGGTAGCGGATATATAAAATGCTTCCCATACTTCCAGGTCATTATGCATATGTCAAGCTCCATGCATGACCTTTGTTAATATAAATATTCCTAGGATTGACCATTTTTGCAGTATAAGGCAACCTCATACTTGCTATCCACTTTTTAGTGCTCATTATTGGATGCCAATGATGAGTAATAGTAAGGTCCAGGAATTCCGACCTGTTTAAGGATTCTGAATACCTACAACCTTAAACAGCCTGCAATCAGAGTACTAACCATATATTTGTTGAGCCCATAACAAGGCTTACTCAAAACCACTATTCCTTCCCAAGACCACTGAGATAGATACATTAGATTATCTCCCCATGCACTATGCTACAGATACAATAGAAGCCATAGAACGACCTGAAAGTGTTTATTAGTATGATCCACCTGAAATTGCTAGTACCCGCATACCTATACTTCATGGGATTTTGTAGATGAACTCATGGATTTGTCCCATTCATAAAACCTCATGAGAGATGACATCAGGATTAAGCCCAAGGGATTAGGTAATATAAAGGGAATTCCATATGCCCAAATAATATATAACCTGAGAATGAAGTTTCCTGTCTTGCACCATACCTTCTAGCAATTTGTAAGACCAAAACTCCCCCTCTAGTTTGATAGCTTGCCACCTTCTGGAATGGATGATGACAAGCTTCACGAGCTTTGTGTCACCCCTCCTCAGAGGGGGTGACAAGTGGGGAATGTATAATTATACTACAGCAAGAGGCCCTCACTGGATGCCCACCGGAAGGGTGGAAGGCCAGATTTTAGGACTCAGGCTGTAAAAATACCAGCTAGGTTTAAAAATCTATGACTGGCTGAGCAAGGACGTGCTTTTCCTGTAAGTTAATATGTGTCCCCGCTTGGGATCCATCCACTGGAATAGTGGTGGGTCAATTTACATACCTTAAACAGCTTAAACAGCTAAAAGGCACTGACTAGGCCTAAAAATCTGATGATGGCCTTGTTGCTAAGCACCTGCAGAAGCAGGGCTGCTTGATAAGCCTCATTAGAATTTAGTGTGACATTCAAAAGCAGTGCAAAAGCCAAGATCAAGGAATTGATGGCTAAAAACCTAAGCCAGATCACAAGATGATATAAGACAGATTTGTCCATGTTTGGATGTTTGGATGTCTGTATCTAGGGAGATACCATGTTTGGATACCCGTATCTAAGGAAATGTTTACAAAAAGGGAAATGTCTCAATCTCTCAAAATAGCTAGAACAGGAAAGGAGATGGTACAGATGGACACCTGGCCGGAAAGCAAAGTATGATTCATAGATTAAGCAATATTAGAGAAAAAAAAGGACCAGATACTATATAAAGAAGGGCATCAGATAGATCGTTGGAGGTTCTCCCCAACGCATCTAGGACGCAGAGCTCCGGTCAGCTGAATCCAGAATTTGTCTGATGAATGTATTGAATAGAAGACTTTATTTTGGTAAGAATAAACAAAATCCTATTTCTGAAAACTATCTTTGTCTTTATTTCTACTGTTTATCTATCATTTGCTCTACCAAATAATCCACACACAGGTGACACTCACTTTTCCAACTAATTAGGGTAGATTTTAATAATATATATGTGGGAACATAAATGGCCCAAGATACACCTAGATCCTGAAAGACAGAAAGCTGTGGTCATGGGAATAAGGTGTGAACTCCGCCTTCTGATGCCTTCCCAGAACAGACCCCCATGGGTCTGGGTAACCCTGGAGGGGTCTAAAAGGGGGGCATTAAAACATGATTCAGGAAAACGATTGGCTATGCTCTCTGGACTTGAAGGATGCTTATATGCACATCCCGATACTGCCAGCTCACAGACAGTATCTTTGAACACAACACTTTCAGTATTGTGTACTACCCTTTGGGCTCACCTCTGCGCCTCGGGTGTTCACCAAATGCCTGGCGGTAGTGGCGGCGTCTCTATGCAAGCTGGGAGTGCATGTCTTCCCAGGGCCATGCCAAGGGTCTCGGGTGCCCCCTGCAGACTATCAGTTGGCGCCCCCCCCCCCCCCCCCGTGTGGCTCAAGATGCAAAGGAAATAGGAGCTGAAAGATGAAGTGCATCTTTGTGGGATTGCTGAACAAATAGAGGGTTTACAACCACTTAGCTTTTCGTGCTTTCATGTTCACGAAATTAGTAATTAAATCTTTGATATCTAACTGGGCACATATATCATTCTCAATAGCTATCATGGCAAGGCTTACAAGCCTTTCTTGTGAAATACTTGATCGCAAATCATTTTTTATGATTTTTAACCGTGAAAATGATCGCTCACCACTTGCCACACTGAGAGGAATTGTCAGCAATATTCTTAAAATGATGCTCACATTTAGGAATGCTAAAAAATCATCCCGCACATTCCTTAATCTTCACTTCCCAAACTGTAAAGGTCTGAAATACAAACTAACGCATGCGTCAACCTTTTCCTACCTGAGCACACAATTCTGGAATGTGCTGCCGCGCAATTTAAAAACGATCTATGAACTACCTAACTTTCGAATTCTACTGAAGACTCATCTCTTTAACAAGGCATACAACAATGATCAACAAATATGAACTCCTGTACACATATCCAGAACTGCCTCCACAATATCTACTTGCCAAAATATTAACATGTTTTTTCATCATCACGCTACTCAAGATCCTTTTGCTATTACTAAATGTATATTTTCTTATATAATTCTTATGTATTTCTTATTATGTTTGCTGAAAAATACTATCATGTTGTCATTATCATGTTACCCAAAATCCTTCTGTTATTACTAAATGTATACTTTCTCATGCATTTCCACTACTCATGATGTATTGTAAGCCACATTGAGCCTGCAAAGAGGTGGGAAAATGTGGGATACAAATGCAACAAATAAATAAATAAAATTATAACAGGGTGCCTATGTGGAAAGTTTAAAAAAAAGGTTCATATTTTATTTCAATTTTCTAAAAGCAACATAACATAGGCACTGTTGTACCTTTCATAAAATAAACACTAAGGACCCTTTCACAAGGCATGCTAGTATTACGCTGAAGATGCTCATATATTTTTGTACTTATTTTGCCATCTATTTTTTTTTTTTTTTTGGGGGGGGGGGGGGGTAATGGCTCATTTTGCTTTTTTCCCTGTCTGCCTCTTTGCCTTTCTGTTCCATGATTAGCTTATTTTCCTTTCCTGTGCCCTTGTAGTCTCCTCTCCTTCCTCCCTGATTCTAGCTTGTCCCCCTCCCCCAGGAGAGGGTTGAGAAACACTGCTTTCAAGGTGTAGATTCCCTCATCTGGATTTTTTCTCTTCTGCTATTGATTCTTTGTAGGAACATTACCAACACCAGAAAGAAAGCAGGTCCAAAGTGAGGAAAATATTAATGAGCAGTGTTGCATGCAAATGTATGGAAGGTAAAAACAGTAATAAGTATGTATCACAGGAAATCTTGTGATCTGCACTAATTTTTTGAAAAGTTAACTATATGTCAAGAATATCAACAAGTTGAAGCTCCTATCAATGTTCTCAGAGAACCCTCCCCTGCAAGGTTATTGTTAATATTATTGCATATTTATCTGACTGCCTGTATTCGGATAGCCTGGGGCAATTTTCAGCAAAATACAGGTAAAACAGTACATAGGAAGCCCTGAATAAAAAAAGAAACAAACCAAAAAACACATCCCTCCCATACACTCAACATCCCATTCGTTATTAAACTTTACATTTACAGACTGCCTTATATTACATTATCTTATATTGACACACTAGTAAAAAAGGCCCGTTTCTGTTAGAAATGAAACGGGCGCTAGCAAGGTTTTCCTTGGAGTGTATGTTTCAGAAAGAGCGTGTGTGAGAGATGGAGCGTGTGTGTCAGAGAGAGAATGTGAGAGAGAGAGAGACAGAGTGTATGTGTTTGTGCGAGAGAGTGTGTGTGAGAGACAGTGTTTGTGTTTCTTTGTGACACTGTGTGAGAGAGAGGGACAAAGACAGTGAGTGTGTGAGTGAGAGTGTATGTGGCAGACAGAGAATGAGTGACTGCGTGTGTGGTGTGAGGAACCCCTCACCCCCTCCCTCTCCCCTGCCCCCTTGCAGCCAGGCATGTGCAGCGACCCTCCTCTCCCCGTGTTCCCCCTGCAGCCACCCATGCCCATCAACCCTCCTCTCCCCCTGCTGCGTCCTTCCTGTCTCCCCTGCTCCCCCTGCAGCCAACCATGTGGTCTCAGCCCCCCCCCCCCAGCATCCCTCCTGTCCCCCTGCAGGCACGCATGTGCAGCGTCCCTCCTCTCTCCCCTGTCCCCCCTGCAGCCAGCCATGTCCAGCGACCCTTCTGTCCCCCTGCAGCTACCCATGTCCAGCGACCCTCCTCTCCTGTGCAGCCACCCATGTCTGAGGACACTCCTCTCCTTTTTCCCTGTTCCTCCCCTGTGGCCAGCCATGTCCATCGACCCACCTGTCCCCCCTGATGACCACCAACCCTTCTGTCCCCCTGCCCGCCCTGCAGTGTCCGTCCTGTATCCTCTGTCCCCCTTGCAGGCACCCATGTGGTGTGTGGAGCCCCATCCCTATCTCCCTGTTCCCTGCCCCCCCTGCAGCCAACCATGTGCAGCGACCCTCCCCTCCCCTCCCCCTGCTTCCTTCCAGCCACCCATGTCCAGTGAGACCCCCACTTCCCCCCCCAGCCGGCGCAGCACCCAAAGAAAGCCCCTTGTCCCCCCCTTCGCGCATCACCTGACCCCCCCACCGTGGCACATCACCAAGCCCCTCCCCCTCATCAACCCCCTCGCCACCCGCAACCGCTAATACAAACTGTGTTCGGCGGCTGCTGCTTCTGCTATTCAGCAGCAGCAGCCCGTACATAAAGAAAACAAAAAAAAATCCTCCTAAAACGCACCTCCGTTGAGAAGCATCTCACATTGGCTGAAGTCTCAGCATGCGCTCCTCCTCTCCCCTCTGACGTCTCGGCGTTTCTCCGGGGTCTTCCGGCAGGGGCACTGACGTTGAGGGGGGAGGAGGAGCGGCTGCAGAGACGTCAGCCAATGTGAGATGGTTCTCCATGGAGGTGCGTTTTAGGAGGTTGTTTTTTTGTTTGTTTGTTTTCTTTATGTACGGGCTGCTGCTGCTGAATAGAAGCAGCAGCAGCCGCCAGACAGAGTTTGTATTAGCGGTTTGCGGGTGGCGAGGCGGTCGATGTGGGGAGGAGGGGCTTGGTGAAGCGGCGGGGGAGGGGTTGGGTGATGCGGCGAGGAGGGAAGGGGGTAGGGGCTTTCTGATGCCCCGTTGCACGGGTTGTTGTGGCGATGTGGCTGGGGGGCAATTAGAGGTGCACCGTCGAGGCTGTTTGTGTGTGTGTGTGTGTGTGTTTGTGTGTGTGTGTTTGTTTGTGTGTGTGTGTGTGTTTGTTAGTTTGTGTGTGTGTTTGTGTGTATGTGTGTGTGTGTGTGTGTGTGTGTTTCTGTGTGTTTGTTAGTTTGTGTGTGTGTTTGTGTGTGTGTGTGTTTGTGTGTGTTTGTGTGTGTGTTTGTGTGTGTTTGTGTTTCTGTGTGTGTGTTTGTGTGTGTGTGTGTTTGTGTGTGTGTGTTTTTGTGTGTGTGCGTGTGTGTGCGTGTGTATTTATGTGTCTGTGTGTGTTTGCGTGTGTGTGTGTTTATGTGTGCGCTTGTGTTTAGGTGTGTGCGTTTGTGTGTTTGTGTGTGTGTTTATGTGTGTGTGTGTGTTTGTGTGTGTGTGCATTTGCGTGTGTGTGTGTGTGCATTTACATGTGTGTGTGTGTTTATAAGTACATAAGTACATAAGTAGTGCCATACTGGGAAAGACCAAAGGTCCATCTAGCCCAGCATCCTGTCACCGACAGTGGCCAATCCAGGTCAAGGGCACCTGGCACGCTCCCCAAACGTAAAAACATTCCAGACAAGTTATACCTAAAAATGCGGAATTTTTCCAAGTCCATTTAATAGCGGTCTATGGACTTGTCCTTTAGGAATCTATCTAACCCCTTTTTAAACTCCGTCAAGCTAACCGCCCATACCACGTTCTCCGGCAATGAATTCCAGAGTCTAATTACACGTTGGGTGAAGAAAAATTTTCTCCGATTCGTTTTTAAATTACCACACTGTAGCTTCAACTCATGCCCTCTAGTCCTAGTATTTTTGGATAGCGTGAACAGTCGCTTCACATCCACCCGATCCATTCCACTCATTATTTTATACACTTCTATCATATCTCCCCTCAGCCGTCTCTTCTCCAAGCTGAAAAGCCCTAGCCTTCTCAGCCTCTCTTCATAGGAAAGTCGTCCCATCCCCACTATCATTTTCGTCGCCTTCGCTGTACCTTTTCCAATTCTACTATATCTTTTTTGAGATACGGAGACCAGTACTGAACACAATACTCCAGGTGCGGTCGCACCATGGAGCGATACAACGGCATTATAACATCCGCACACCTGGACTCCATACCCTTCCTAATAACACCAACATTCTATTCGCTTTCCTAGCCGCAGCAGCACACTGAGCAGAAGGTTTCAGCGTATCATCGACGACGGACACCCAGATCCCTTTCTTGATCCGTAACTCCTAACGCGGAACCTTGCAAGACGTAGCTATAATTCGGGTTCCTCTTACCCACATGCATCACTTTGCACTTGTCAATATTGAACTTCATCTGCCACTTGCACGCCCATTCTCCCAGTCTCGCAAGGTCCTCCTGTAATCGTTCACATTCCTCCTGCGACTTGACGACCCTGAATAATTTTGTGTCATCGGCGAATTTAATTACCTCACTAGTTATTCCCATCTCTAGGTCATTTATAAATACATTAAAAAGCAACGGACCCAGCACAGACCCCTGCGGGACCCCACTAACTACCCTCCTCCACTGAGAATACTGGCCACGCAATCCTACTCTCTGCTTCCTATCTTTCAACCAGTTCTTAATCCATAATAATACCCTACCTCCGATTCCATGACTCTGCAATTTCTTCAGGAGTCTTTCGTGCGGCACTTTGTCAAACGCCTTCTGAAAATCCAGATATACAATATCAACCGGCTCCCCATTGTCCACATGTTTGCTTACCCCCTCAAAAAAATGCATTAGATTGGTGAGGCAAGACTTCCCTTCACTAAATCCGTGCTGACTTTGTCTCATCAGTCCATGTTTTTGTATGTGTGTGTGCATTTGCGTGTGTGTGTGTGTGTGTTTATGTGTGTGTGTGTTTGTGTGTGTGTGTGTGTTTATGTGTGTGTGTGTTTGCGTTTGTGTGTGTGTTTATGTGTGTGTGTTGTGAGAAGGAAGAGGCTGTCCTACCCTGGTTAGGCCCCTAGAGGGCGCTGTTCCCCTAAAATGTCCAGGGAGAAGGGCTGGGTGAGTCAGTAAGGGGATGTATAGCAGGAGGTCGCTAGGACCGAGGAGAGTCCTGGAGGAGGAAACAGGTGCAGCAGGTTGTGGGCTGGGTCCTGTTTGGCCATTAAGCACTTAATACCCCACCTGAGTTGTGAGGGGGAGAGGAGAGCTAGCAGCTAAAGAAGAGAGCTGGTAGCTGAAACAGGAGGATCCCCATGAGAAGTACTGGCTGAGCCCTTTGAACTGGTGGTGAACCGTGTGCAAAGCAAGGAAGCTGGCTGGGGTAAGAAGGCCCTAGAGTGTTAGGTATAAGAACTGTGTGTTACCAGGAAGGACTGTGTGTCCAGGTGCTTAAGCTGGAAGATTGAACTGAGTAGGAAGAAATGTTTAAGCTGGAAGAACTGTTTACGCTTGTAAAAGTGTTTTAAGCTGGAAGAGGTGTGCCCCAGGAAGCGGGAATAAAAGATTTGTATGAGAAAAATCCTGTTGATGAAACCTGACTATGTTTGCCTTTTTGAGAACCCGGTCACCCCGAGTAGAAGTAGAAAGGGGTAGTAGACTAATTTGCATAAAATTTGCATACTGAGAACCAGCTCCCCCTGAGTGAAGAGGGACCTGGGATCGTGAGGTGGGAGCTTCATCTTCACAGAAGCCTCATCATTTTCACAGTGTGTGTGTGTTTGCGTTTGTGTGTGTGTTTATGTATGTGTGTGTGTTTATGTATGTATATGTATTTGTGTGTGTTTGTGTTTATGTGTGTGTGTTTATGTGTGCGTGTGCATTTGTGTGTGTGTTTGTGTTTGCGTGTGTGTGTTTGCGTGTGTTTGTGTGTGTTTGTGTGCGTTTGTGTGTTTGTGTTTATGTGTGTGTGTTTGCATGTGTGTATGTTTATGTGTGTGTATGTGTGTGTGTGTGTGTTTGTGTATGTCTTTATGTGCGTGTGTGTGTGTTTATGTGTTTGTGTGTGTGTGTGTGTGTTTATGTGTTTGTGTGGGGGGGGGGGGGGAAGTTGCGGGTGGCTTTTGTGGTCGTGTGGTTGGGGAGTTTGCCAGCAGTCTGTAGCGATTCCTAGGCAGGGGGAGGAGTACGGAAACACTCCCCCTGCCTGGGTCGTTGTTTGTTGGAGGGGGTTGCCAATTGGTAGGGGTGCCTTTATGGATCCCTTTACTCTCTGTGTTCCGCTCTCGAGGGCGGGGCAGAGAGACATGGTGAGTTGGATGGCTTCACCACCATGAACTTTCGAACTGTTTAGGGATTTTGCAGATGGCTTCAGCAGATTGTCTTCAGAATGTTGAGGTAGCGTTTTATGTACAGATGGGGCGTGGCTGAGGGCGGGTCTATGAGTGAGGGTGACTGGTCCTAGCCTGTGAAGACTACAGGATTTTTGTGCTTCTCTGCCTTGGAGTGAGCTTCAGAATGTTCAAGGTGGGATTTATTAATATAGATATCCCACACATATCTAGAAAGTTCTGTAGCTCACAAAAAGAGAGAGAAAACTGGAACAGACGAGTTAACTCCTTAAAACATTTCTAAGTTTTCTATAGACAGTTCTTAGTCATTTATTCCCTCCCATGTGTCTGGCAGTTCAACTATTCTTCTCTTGCTTGACCCATTATTTGCTTCTGATGCAGATGATTTTATCCTGCTAGCTGCCACCTCATCTGTGGAATTATCAGAAGAGTATTTCACTGGCTCGCATTCTACCTTACCAATCATTCCTTCTATGTTCTCACAAAGAATTATTTTCTCTCTCTGATCCCCTTTGTTGTTTTCAATATATTCCCCTTCTCTCTCTTATTAGCCTAACTGCTCCTACTGCCTTTTTGGCATGTGAAACACAAATTTTCATAACTCTTTCTTCACTATACATTGCAATCTCTTCATTTCTCCTCATGGCTCTTACTGCCTGAATAAATTCCATGCGGTTTATGCCTAATCCCTCAGTGGCATGGATAAGAAGCATCGAATATATAAGGGTAAAATGAGAGGTAGGAAGGTAAATTTTTAACTTTCCTCCAGTGAGTCATCTGGAGAAGAAGAGAGACCAAGAAGACACAAGCCGGTTACAATGAGTACACAGAAGGCACAGGATCAAGTTAGTACATTACCTGACTCTTTTTTTAAGGCTTCCAGAACGGATGCAGCCTGCATCCACGACGAGCGAGGCTCCAATCCAAGGCGCGTGCGCGAGCGCTGCGCACGGGACGGGAAGGCAGCAGAAGCAGCGCATGCGCATACGCGCCAACATGACTTATTTTTTAATTTTTAATACTACACTCGGCTGGCGGAGGCGGCGCCCTTGATTGGCAGGCGCCCCCCTGCCGTGCTTACCCCGCTTACCGGGTTGGCACGGCCCTGTGTCTTCCCTTATCTCAACGATTGGCTGGTGAAGAGCACTTTTGAGGCAGGAGCTCAGCAGTCCATGCGGATGACTATTCAACTCCTGGAGCTACTCGAGTTTGTTATAAATTACCCAAAAGTTCCCATCTCCTTCAGTTTACCAACTAGAATTTATAGGGGCTCTGCTGTACTCAAAGACGGCTCAGGCCTACCTCCCCAAAGCAAGGGCAGACAATCTCCTGTTTCTCGTTTCTTTAGTCAGAGCGTCTCAGCAGATCACAGCTCGGCAGATGATGAGATTGCTGGGCCATACGGCCTCCACAGTTCATGTGACTCCCATGGCCCGCCTTCACATGAGATCAGCTCAATGGACCCTAGCTTCCCAGTGGTATCAAGCTGCGGGGGTTCTAGAGGATGTTATCCAGCTGTCCACAGTGTTTCTCAATTCCCTCCATTGGTGGACAATTCGATCCAATTTGACCGTGGGATGTCCCTTTCAAATTCCTCAGCAGCTAAAGTTGCTGACGACGGATGCGTCTCTTCTGGGGTGGGGAGCTCATGTTGATGGGCTCCACACGAAAGGAGTTTGGTCCCTCCAGGAAATCGGTCTGCATATCAGCCTCCTGGAGTTGAGAGTGGTCTGGAACGCGCTAAAGGCTTTCAGAGATCGGCTGTCCAATCAGATTATTCAAATTCAGACAGACAATCAGGTTGCCATGTACTACATCAACAAGCAAGGGGGCACCGGATCTCGCCCCCCTGTGTCAGGAAGCCGTTCAGATGTGGTTTTGGGCTCGCCAGCACGGCATGTTTCTCCAAGCCACCTATCTGGCAGTCTGGCCGACAGGTTGAGCAGGATAATGCAACCTCACGAGTGGTCACTCAGTTCGGGCGTGGTACGCAAGATCTTCCGAGCGTGGGGCACTCTCCCTCGGTGGATCTTTTTGCCACTCAGACCAATCACAAGGTCCCTCAGTTCTGTTCCAGACTTCAGGCCCACGGCAGGCTAGCGTCAGATGCCTTTCTCCTATATTAGGGCAAGGGCCTCCAGTATGCATATCCTCACATACCTTTTGTGGGGAAGACTTTGCTGAAACTCAAGCAGGATTGTGAAACCATGATTCTGATTGCTCCCTTCTGGCTGCGTCAGATTTGGTTCCCACTTCTTCTGGAGTTGTCCTCCGAAGAACCGTGGAGATTGGAGTGTTTTCCAACCCTCATCACTCAGAACAAGGGGGTGCTTCTGCATCCCAACCTCCGGTCCCTGGCTCTCACGGCCTGGATGTTGAGAGCTTAGACTTTGCCTCCTTGGGTCTTTCGGAGGGTGTCTCCCGAGTCTTGCTTGCTTCTAGGAAAGATTCCACTAAAAAGAGTTACTCTTTTAAATGGAGGAGGTTTGCCGTCTGGTGTGACAGCAAGGCCCTAGACCCTTGCTCTTGTCCTACACAGACCCTGCTTGAATACCTTCTGCACTTGTCAGAGTCTGGTCTTAAGACTAACTCCGTAAGAGTTCATCTTAGTGCAATTAGTGCTTATCATTATCATGTGGAAGGTAAGCCTATCTCTGGACAGCCTTTAGTTGTTCGCTTCATGAGAGGTTTGCTTTTGTCAAAGCCCCCTGTCAAACCTCCAACAGTGTCATGGGATCTCAACGTCGTTCTCACCCAGCTGATGAACCTCCTTTTCAGTCACTGAATTCCTGCCATCTGAAGTACTTGACCTGGAAGGTCATTTTCTTGGTGGCTGTTACTTCAGCTCGTAGAGTCAGTGAGCTCCAAGCCTTGGTAGCCCATGCTCCATAATACTAAATTTCATCATAACAGAGTAGTCCTCCGCACTCACCCTAAGTTTTTGCCGAAGGTGGTGTCGGAGTTCCATCTGAACCAGTCAATTGTCTTGCCAACATTGTTTCCCCGTCCTCATACCCGCCCTGCTGAATGCCAGTTGCATACATTGGACTGCAAGAGAGCATTGGCCTTCTATGTGGAGCAGAGAAGCCCCTTCAGACAGTCTGCCCAGTTGTTTGTTTCTTTCGACCCCAACAGAAGGAGAGTTGCTGTCGGGAAACGCACCTTTTCAAATTGGTTAGCTGATTGCATTTCCTTCACTTACACCCAAGTTGGGCTGACTCTTGAGGGTCATGTCACGGCTCATAGTGTTAGAGCCGTGGCAGCGTCAGTGGCCCACTTGAAGTCAGCCACTATAGAAGAGATTTGCAAGGCTGCACATGGTCATCTGTCCACACAATTCGCATCTCATTACTGCCTTCAGCAGGATACCCGACGCAACAGTCGGTTTGGGCAGTCGGTGCTGCAGAATCTGTTTGGGGTCTAGAATCCAACTCCACCCCCCTAGCCCCATTTTTGTTCTGTTCCAGGCTGCACTCTCAGTTAGTTCTTTATGTTTTCAGGTCAATCTATGTTATGTCTTCGCCGTTGCGAGGCCCAATTGACCCTGTTCGTTGTTTTGAGTGAACCTGGGGCTAGGGATACTCCATCAGTGAGAACAAGCAGCCTGCTTGTCCTTGGAGAAAGCAAAAGATACATACCTGTAGCAGGTATTCCCCCGAGGACAGCAGGCTGATTGTTCTCACAAACCCGCCCGCCTCCTCTTTGGAGTTGTCTCTTCCCTTGTCTTGCTTTGTAAGTTGACTGAGGGACATGTTTGCGCGATGGACGGGAAGACGATTGCGTATGTGCAGTGTGTGCACTCGTGTGCACGAGGGCTCTAGCAAGCTTTGTTGCTAGGAAGATTTCAGGACCTGGGGCTGCCATTGGACATGAACCCATCAGTGTGAACAATCAGCCTGCTGTCCTCGGAGAATACCTGCTACAAGTATGTATCTTTCGCTTTCCCTCCCGCTCCTTCTTCTCCCCGTGCAGCATCTCACTCTCCCACCCCCCGCATGTCCAACAATTATTTCTCCACCCCGTCTAGCATTGCCTCATCTTACTCCCCCACACCCTCCCCCAAGCCACCCACTACCAGCATGCTGCAGAATATAAGGCTCGGGGAAGCGGCTTTCCCCGCTGGCTGCTACTTCACTGGCATTGCCCCCATCCCCAGCTTTTGTTGCCTCCTTCGCTTACTATCACTTCCTGGCCGCATTTTTTATTCTACAGCAAAGCCGCTCCGGACCAGGACTCTTTGCATACTATGGCTACTTCCTTCGGGCCGGGCCGGCCCCGCCTTCTCTGCATGCTATGGCTGCTTCCTTCGGACCGGGCTGGCCACGCCTTCTCAGATATCGGCTCCCCGCCGCCTCCAGAAAAGGAAGCTATATCTGAGAAAAGGGGGGGGGGGGGCCGCCCAAAGGAAGCAACCATAGCAGGCAAAGAGTCTCGGTTTGGCGTGGCTTTGCTGTAGAATAAAGAACGCGGTTCAGAAGTGATAGTAAGCGAGGAAGGGAACAACATTTGCAGAATGCCAGCTCGGTCTGGGGGCAATACCAGTGAAGCAGCAGCCGGCAGGAAAAACCACATCCCCAAGCTTTATATTCTGGGTACCTATGGAGTGCACTGCTGATGGGTGGGCCTGAGCTCAAAGTGGGTGGGCCCAGGCCCACCTTTGGCTACGCTCTTGGCAGAAACTTATGTAGATCAGTGAAAGAAACTCCTACTTCAGTGCATTTTGAGTAGTATTTTTTAGATAGCAGAATGTGAGAAATGTACAAAGATATAAAGACTTCTGCATGGCACTGAATGGTGTTTTTGGTAATGATGTGTTTTAATTTTTAAAAGAAAAACAATTGACTAATATATTCATTTATATTATCAAGACTATTCCCGGTTAAATCATACACTATGCAGAAAGGTTCAGTATTGACCACAGTGTGTGAGGAAAGTCATTAGAGATGAATTTACTGTGATGTCTCCAGATTTATAGACATTGAGATTGGGGCCCAGCTTCAGTAACACAGGCTTCCCACATCTCAGCTGTACAAGAAAGAATAGACGGGCCAGTGTGGTATTTTTTTTTTTTTGTTACATTTGTACCCTGCACTTTCCCATTCATGGCAGGCTCAATGCAGCTTACATGGGGCAATGGAGGGTTAAGTGACTTGCCCAGAGTCACAAGGAGCTGCCTGAAGTGGGAATCGAACTCAGTTCCTCAGTTCCCCAGGACCAAAGTCCACCACCCTAACCACTAGGCCACTCCTCCACTGTGCGTGCTTCAGAACAATGCAAGATGCTGATATCAAGGAGTGAATACATTTTTTCATATCTACGAAGAAACTCAGATAAGAAAGAGGAAATTAGATGAATTATTTTAAATTAAAATTAATTCAGCTATTTAAATAGTCTTGTCAAATGGTCTGTTGAAAGCCAGGTGCTGAAAGCTTTGCTGAATTCAAAATTAATTCAATTAATTTTTATAAAATGGAACTTCTTTTGCTAAATTCTAACAGCATCTACTTTTTTTCTGATCTATTTTTAGTGCTAAAAAATGTATGTCCTAGTCATGCAGTTGGACTGTAAAAATAGTGGATGAAGTACTTTTGAATATGAAAGAACAGCGAGATTTAAAGGTGATTGTATCTGTTAATCTTAAAGTGGCCAAACAGATAGAACAGGCGACAGTCAAAGCCAGAAGGATGCTCGAGTGCCTAGGAAGAGGAATGGCCAGCAGGAAAAAGGAGGTGATAGTGCCCTTATATAAGTCTCTGGTGAGGCCCCATTTAGAATACTGTGTGCAGTTCTGGAGGCCTTCCAAAATATATAAACAGGATGGAGTTGTCTCTGTGATAAAGCATATGGAGACAGACATAAACTTCAATATGTATACTCTGGAAGTCAGGTGGGAGAGACGGGCTATGATAAAGACATTTAATTATCTCAGTGGTATTAATGTAATGAGTCTATTTCAAACGAAGGAAAACAACGGAATGAGAAGGCATAGCATGAAATTAAAAGGTTGTAGGCTCAGGAATAATCTAAGGAAATACTATTTTTTACAGAAAGGGTTGTGGATGCTTGGAACAACCTTCTGGAGGAGGTGGTGAAGACAGAGACTGGCGTGGGACAAGCATGTGGGATTTCTTATGGGGAGCAGGAGATAGTGGATCAGCAAACTGGATGAGCCATTTGGCCTGGGCAGACTGGATGAGCCATTTGGCCTTTATCTGCCGACATCTTTCTATGTTTCTATCAAAAACCTCTTACTCTTTTACCTGTCTATATGTTAACCATCTCTCTAATATCACGTGCAACTTTCTTTAAATTAGTCTCCTTATTTTCCAACTCATCTTACTCTCTTACCTATCTATATGTTCCATCTTTGCTTATACCCTACACTGTCAATTAAAATGTTCTATTACATATTGTGTTGACATTGTAAGTAGTATACTATTTATTATTATTTATTTTATTTGCTGCATTTGTATCCCACATTTTCCCACCTCTTCGCAATACTTTGTATTGTTTGAATATTTTTACTACTGTAATTGTCTATTGCTCATGTTTGATTTATTCTTACTGTTACACCCGCCTTGAGTGAATTCCTTCAAAAGGCAGTAAATAAATTGTAATAAAAAAATCATAAATTGGGTGAGTGGCAGAGTATCTAGAAAGCACTGTTAGCCTCTCTTCCAGTGTTTTAATATGATAGGGCTCCCTAAATAGTCTTGTATCATACTCAGGTGATGAGAAAAGGGCAACATCGCTGCCTGGGAAGCAAGAAGGAGCAGGTTACCTCATAAGAAGGATTGGTCTTTGGAGAGTAGGCAACATAGAAAAAAGTAACATTTCTTATGTTTGACACTTGAATTTTTTTTTTCTTTTTTTGAGGGTCATCCTGCACCTTATAAAACTGTGTCAGCTCGAGCAGCAACAAACTCCACCATACTGCGGCTCCCAGCAAACGCATTTGAGGATGTGTTTCAGAAGTATCCTGAAACTCTAGTGAGGATGGTGCAGGTATCATTTTACTCAATCTCATTTGTCTACAAATTAAATCGCCTTCTGTTTCAAATAGCCTGTGATGTGAATGCAGACTCACCAGGTCTGTCTTTTGTTTTCCTTTGTGTGTTGATCCTAGATCATCATGGTGAGACTCCAGCGAGTGACTTTCTTGGCTCTACATAACTATCTGGGACTGACAACTGAGCTTTTCAATGCCGTAAGTGGTGCAGTAACAAAGGCAATTTATTTTCATATTATTTTATATTGCCTTTTACAGTTTTGTTTTAATCCATATTCTGAGGAATCTATTCAAATAAGAATGAATTGCTTGCACTTCTGGCAGTCCTATAACAGCTCATAGTAGCTTACAACAGAAACATGAACACAACATAAACACATGTACTCCCAATTTTCTTCAAGTAGCATTAAGACAGTAGAAGTCACAGGCTGCTTGAAGAGAAACATTGGCAGGGCTCTATTACTTGCAAAAATTAACCCATGTTCCTAGAGTATTAATGAAAAATCCTGGGTTCTCCACACCCCAAACACTCACTTAGCAGTTCTCCACACCCCAAACACTCACTTAGCAGTTCTTTTACTAAAGTGCACTATGTAATGCAGGAAATTAATGCATACCAACCGCAGAACTAATGCGGTACTTAGTGGGGGTCATGCCCAGCATGTAACTCACAAATACTGCGTTAAAATGCCTATTAATATGTTGCACCTATTAGCAGTTGCACAGAAACAGTTAGTGCTTCCTGTATAGGAGACAATAAGTGGTCCTGCACTAACTCTATATTAGTTCATAGTAAATGCAGTGCGTTCAGTGCCAAACACTTTCCAACTCCCATTCTCAACCCATGCCCAGCTAGTTTCACGTCTTCCAAACAAATGGCCGTAATGCATGCTTACCTTCTGATAACCGTATATATACTAGGTTGTTTTTTTAAACATGTTTGTGTGTTAGCTGCTAACGCTTTTTGCCCATTCATTAACAGCCTAACACACTTAGTAAAAGGACCTCTTAGAGAGTTCCCACCATGGGAGAACCTATGTTTTTTTTCCATTCCCTGCAGACCTTTGGGAGAATGTAGATGTAAAAGATGGAAAAACATTTTTTTACTTTTGATTTAGTAATCTGAGTTTGCCAGCTTTGGGTATGTAATGTGTAGCATCTTTTATACTTTTGTGTTTTGCATGTATTCCTGATGCTGTTTCTCTGTTGTTGTACTAAAAGCACAATCCAGCTTCTTGGGTTCCAGTTCAGTACATCAATGCCAGATCCGCAGTAAACAAAACGGCAATACTAACAGACTGGATCATGGCAGTAGCCTGGTGGTTAGTGCAGTGGACTTTGATCCTGGGGAACTGAGTTCGATTCCCACCGCAGCTCCTTGTGACTCTGGGCAAGTCACTTAACCCTTCATTGCCCCAGGTACAAAATAAGTACCTGAATATATGTAAACCGCTTTGAATGTAGTTGCAAAAACCTCAGAAAGGCGGTATATCATCCCATTTCCCTTCCCCTTCATCAGCGAAACCTGGATCCATGACCAAAAAGACCCCATAATCCTAGACCTGTGTCCCCCAGGATACAAAATCACACACTGGACCAGGAAGGAAAAAAAGAGGAGGAGGCATAGCACTAATCTATCGATTTCACTTTATCACCAAAACCATCGCCGAGTCCATAACACCCCAACTTGAAATCGCTTCAATCAGAATCCACAACAAAACCCTATTTAAATTGTGTACTGCTTTACAGACCCCCTGGTAATTGGAACGAAGGCCAGACCAACTTCATGGACTTCATTTCAAACACATGTGCGACCAACTCCAATGTACTAGTACTAGGAGACATCAACCTTCACCTAGAAGACCCAAACTGTACCAATGCACGAGAATGTAAGGAATTCCTTCACTTAAATGATTTCAAATGGCCACAACTGCAAGCAACCCACGTCAAAGGGCACACACTCAATCTCACATCACACAAACTATTAACAGACCAGAACATAATAATAACAGATATTAAATGGACAGAAACACCCTGGTCTGATCATTATGAACTAAACCTATCATTACACTGGTGAAAGAAGGGAATACACCAAACAGAAGAACACACTACATACAGAGGCCATGTAGACACGAAAACATTCTGCCAACTGTTAAACAACAATGGATGGACAGCACTGACTGAATCCACAGACTACCTCCTGGAATGGGATAAAAGATGTAAATGCATACTAGATGAAATATCACGTTTATGAACAAGAACGTCACGAAAGCACAGCACGATACCATGGTTCAACGATGAACTGAAAAAGCTAAAAACACAAACCAGGCAACATAAACGAGCATGGAAAAAAACAAAAGATGAACACACATTCAGCACATGGAAACAGTCACAAAGAAAATACAAATACGCAACAAGACAGATCAAAAGATCATACTATAAAACCAAAATAGGAACAGATTACAAAGACACAAAGAAACTATATCAACTAGTGAATAAACTCCTAGATACCAACCGGGTCACTGCATCGAAAATAGACACCCCATCTGCAGACAAACTTAGTATTTCAACTAAAAAATTGTAAACCTACGCAACACGTTACCCCAAGGCAACACAGACATCGAAAACTTCCTAGACGAGCTGGACCCAATAAATGGAGAACACCCGCCGGACCGCATTTGGCTAAACTTCGCCCCTCTTACCATCGATACTGTAACACGGGCGCTCAGGAGGTTCGCCAATACTCACTGCAAACTAGATACATGTCCCAACTACATACTGAAATCAGCCCCTGACCGCTTCATAGTAGATCTCACATCCCACCTAAACTACATGCTTCAGCAAGGTCTCTTCCCGAAGGAAAAGAGTAATATTCTACTCACCCCAATACCGAAGGACACCACAAAAAAAAGCAAATGAAATCACCAACTACCGACCAGTAGCATCCATCCCGCTGTCAGCCAAACTGATGGAAAGTATGGTAGCCAAACAACTAACAGACTACATAAACAAATTCTCAATATTACACGAATCACAGTCTGGCTTTCGCCCGTTACACAGCACAGAAACAGTACTACCTAACCCCTACTAGCCAAATTCAAGCAGGAAATAGCAATAGGAAACAACATCCTCCTCCTCCAATTCGACATGTCTAGTGCATTTGACATGGTAAACCATAATATATAAGATTACTTGACAAATTCGGGATTGCTGGCAGCATACTTAACTGGATCAAGGGTTTCCTAACCACAAGAACTTATCAGGTAAAGTCAAAATCAAACATATCATCACCGTGGAAAACAGATTTCGGAGTACCACAAGGCTCACCGCTATCCCCGATCCTCTTCAACCTAATGATGACCCCACTAGCCAAGGCCTTATCCAACCAAGGTCTTAACCCTTTCATCTATGCAGATGATGTCACTTGAATTCATCCCTCTCCCAACCATCATTATTCATTCTTCTTTAATTTACAACACACTATCACAATTTACACAATCTTCCCACTTCCTCCTCTACCACCTTCCTCTCTTACCCATCTTACTTACCCACTTTTATTGTTCACCTCTTTATTTACTGTATTTAGCTGTTTTATCCTTTTTGTGTTTTCTTGTAAGCCTATTATATGTTATGTAAGCCGCATTGAGCCTGCTAATAAGTGGGAAAACGCGGGGTATAAATGTTACAATACAATACAACACAATACTATATACATCCCTTACAGATCCACACTGACAGAAATTGCTAACGAAATCAAGACTGGCTTTGAATACCATGGACTCTTGGGCAAATGCATTTCAACTAAAACTCAATAAAGAAAAAACTCACTCTTATCCTGTCATCCCAATACACCACAGACAATCCCACAACTATCAACACCCCAGACCATACCCTCCCTGTCTCAGACAGCCTGAAAATCCTCGGCGTTACACTGGACCGCAACATTACAGTAGAAAGCCAAGTAAAATCCACAACAAAGAAAATGTTCTACTCAATGTGGAGACTCAAACGCGTGAAACAGTACTTCCCGAGGGAAACATTCCACAACCTGATACAATCGATGGTACTGAGCCATGCTGACTACTACAATGGAATCTACGCAGGATGCAAAGAACAAATCCTAAAGAAACTTCAGACCACACAAAACACGGCTGCAAGACTCATCTTCGGAAAAACACAGTTTGAAAGTGCAAAACCCCTTTGTGAAAAATTACACTGGCTTCCAATCAAAGAACGCATTGCCTTCAGAATCTGTACTATGGTTCATAAAATCATATACAGTGAAGCACCGGTTTACATGACAGACCTAATCGACCTACCAGCCAGAAACTCATCCGTATCAACACGAACGTACCTAAATCTACACTACCCAACCTGCAAAGGACTCAAATACACATCAACTTACGCATCCAGTTTTTCTTACATCAGCACACAATTATGGAACACACTACCAAAACACTACCAAAAGACTTGAAAACCATATACCGTATTTTTCGGACTATAAGACGCACTTTTTTCCCCCAAAATTTGGGAGGAAAATGGGGGGTGCATCTTATAGTCCGAAGGTAGCGTTTTTTGACCTCCGTTCCGTACTTACAGGATTCCATGTTCCCTGGTGGTCTAGTGACGTCGGGGCAGGAAAGAGCCCCCTCTTTCCTGCCCATCGCGCTGCTCTCCGTGCTTCTCAATGCTTTCCGACGGTCTCGGCGAGATTCAAAATGGCCGCCGAGAATCTCGGCGGCCATTTTGAATCTCGCCGAGACCGTCGGAAAGCATTGAGAAGCACGGAGAGCAGCACGATGGGCAGGAAAGAGGGGGCTCTTTCCTGCCCCGACGTCACTAGACCACCAGGGAACACGGAATCCTGTAAGTACGGGACGGAGGTCCAAAACCCGGACAAGACGCACCGGAGCACCTAGGTTTTAGAGGAGGGAAAGAGGAAAATTTTTTTTTTCCTATTTCCCTCCTCTAAAACCTAGGTGCGTCTTATGGTCCGGTGCGTCTTATAGTCCGAAAAATACGGTATGTGATTCCCCTATGTGTCTATACCACATGAACCCTATTCGACCAGAACATCACTTTGTATTTGTTTCTTTACCAGAGATGGTGAACGCCATAACGGTACTATGTAAGCCACATTGAGCCTGCAAATAGGTGGGAAAATGTGGGATTAAAATGTAACAAATAAAAAAGAACCCGAATTATAGCTACGTCATGCAAGGTTCCATGTGAGGAGTTAAGGACCAAGAAAGGGATCTGGGTGTCGTCGTCGTCGATAATACACTGAAACCTTCTGCTCAGTGTGCTGCTGCAGCTAGGAAAGCGAATAGAATGTTAGGTATTATTAGGAAAGGTATGGAAAACAGGTGTGAGGATGTTATAATGCCGTTGTATCGCTCCATGGTGTGACCGCACCTTGAGTATTGTGTTCAATTCTGCTCGCCGCATCTCAAGAAAGATATAGTAGAACTGGAAAAGGTGCAGCGAAGGGCTACTAAAATGATAGCGGGGATGGGACGACGTCCCTATGAAGAAAGACTAAGGAGGCTAGGGCTTTTCAGCTTGGAGAAGAGACAGCTGAGGGGAGACATGATAGAGGTATATAAAATAATGAGTGGAGTGGAACAGGTGGATGTGAAGCGTCTGTTCACGCTTTCCAAAAATACTAGGACTAGGGGGCATGCGATGAAACTACAGTGTAGTAAATTGAAAACAAATCGGAGAAAATGTTTCTTCACCCAATGCATAATTAAACTCTGGAATTCGTTGCCGGAGAACGTGGTGAAGGCGGTTAGCTTAGCAGAGTTTAAAAAGGGGTTAGACGGTTTCCTAAAGAACAAGTCCATAAACCACTACTAAATGGACTTGGGAAAAATCCACAATTCCAGGAATAACATGTATAGAATGTTTGTACGTTTGGGAAGCTTGCCAGGTGCCCTTGGCCTGGATTGGCCACTGTCGTGGACAGGATGCTGAGCTCGATGAACCCTTGGTCTTTTCCCAGTGTGGCATTACTTATGTACTGTTTTAATATAGGGGTTCAGAGACCTCAAATCTGACTCCATCTCTAAATAGCACTAGTACTGGGGTAATCAAGAAGTTGTGAAGTTCTAAAAGGAATTGCCACTAAGAGAGACGTTAGGTCTATGGAAAGGATACCAGCCTTACGACAAACTGGATTTAGATTACAAGTTATACAAGTTATACAATGCAGCGAAGGATAGCCTGATACAGCAAAAGCATTTATACTTACAGCCTTTCATCATTAAGTGAAGCCCACAGATCATCATTTGGGATGAGGAGTTTATTTGCCAAGATACAAGTCAAATCAGTGATTGACAACAGGCACGTACAATCAATTAGTTATAGGAATATAATAATCCAGCTGCAAACAGGTGTTAATTAGTTCCTAATATTTTATAATTTCTTTTACCAATTAAAGGTTTTACAAGGGAAAGCAATTAGGTAATTTGTCAATTCTGCTGGTCACATTGGTTTCCCTTAGAGAGAGAGAGTGGCAACCCTTCTCTCTAGCTTAAACCAGGAAATACTATGATTTTTATAGGTGCCCTCAGGATATGGATAATATGACAGTAGATATACCTGATTGGATCTATGCTAATGTCATGGTTGTCACTGATTGGCTCATGCTAATGAGTAGCTTTTATCTTGCTAACATGGTTTTGTCTTTAGCTCGCTTGACCACAAATCTTAAGCAAGACCCTGCATCCAGCTACACCTTTTCTTTCTCACACCATGGCTGACCACAATGTCACTCTGTTCTTTGGACCCCCACCTTTGTGTTTCCTGTTGTTCTCTTTAGAGCTCCAACACTGGGAGTTCAAGCAAGAGTCACTCAGGCCTGTAAGCTTTTCCCTCATTTTAGAGCCTGAACCAAAGTCAAGGCAGGGGACCAAGGCTCATAGCTGTAGCATTTTTATACAGTACTTACAAATATACTGCCATCTACTTATAAATATACGGCCATCTACACTTCAGAAAGACACTCAAGACCCACCTGTTTAAAAAGGCATACCCTACAGATCCAACGTAAATGTCTGATCTCTGCGACCCAACAACGCAAAAGTTTGTAATGGCCATCACCGAAGTCTCTCATGGAACGATTCCTCTATGTGGTCCTACCACATGAACCTTACCCTACCACAACTTCACCTTGTATTTGTATACACTGGAGTCTGCAACTGCTCTCCGGCACTATCTATGCCACATTGAACCTATAAAGAAGTGGGAAAATGTGGGGTACAAATGTAACAAATAAAATAAATATGTGGGCAGTCGTTCTGTATCTGGTAAGGCTCTATGCATATTTTGCATATGTGACCAAAGTGGAGTATTTTGTTAGCATTTAGTTTCTGTGTAAGGATTTGTAGCAATCCGGTATAATATTTGTAATGCTGCCTTTTCATAAACTCTGACTACTTGCAGGGGATGTGGCTGTTGTGGGACTGAGTCCCTCAGTGGTCACCATATGCCATAAGGACAGTCCTGCATGTTAGTACTGGCACCTTTTCTGTTAGAAAAAAAAGCACTGCATATTAGTGTGCATGCTTTTTAGTAGTTGGTGTAGCCCAGTAAGTTACAGCAGCAGGCTAAGAACCAGGAGCCCAGGGTTCAAATCTTGTTTCTCCCACTGATATTTTTTGTGACCTTGGAATTATACTTTCCATTAACTCAGATACAAACCTAGAGGCCTTTTTCTTAACCTGTGGTAAAATTATTTACTTCAGATAAATTCATTGTGGGATTTACTGCAGTAAATTTGTATTTGTTTATTAGGATTTATTTCTGTTTGAAGAAATTCACTCAAGACAGTATACAGCAAGAATAATCTGGACAATAGGCAGTAGACAATTACAGCAATATTCAAGCAATAGTACATTCAATGTGTCATAGAGGGCATTTTCGATATGACATCTAACCTGAATGGGAAAGAAGGTCATTTTCAAAAAAGAAAAAACGTCTATCTTTTTTTTTTTTTTTCAAAAATACTGTTTTGAACAAGGTTTTATGATTTGGATGTTTCGTTTTTTGGCCCATTTAAAAAAAAAAAAAGAAGAAGTCCAAATGCGAAACGCACAAAGTCAAGCCATTGAGATGGAGGAGGAGCCAGCATTTTTAGTAGACTTGTCCCCCAGACATCCCAGAAAAGCAGTAGTGCACTCTAGGGGCCACTGCAGTGGACTTTTTAAAATTCTGCCAAGTACACATCTCACCATTGCTCTCTTATCTTGTCTGGTGAGCCCCCAAAACCCACTAACCCCAAATGTACATCACTACCATAGCCCTTACAGGTGAAGGGAGCACCTATATGTGGGTACAGTGGGTTTCTGGTGAGTTTTGGAGGGCGCACAGTTTTCTTCACAAGTGTAACAGGTAGAGGGAGGTATGGGCCTGGGTCCACCTGTCTGTAGTGCACTGCACCGACAACTAGACTACTCCAAGGATCTGCATGCTGTTCTAATGGACCTGAGTATAACATCTGAGGCTGGCAAGTAATGTTTTAAATTGCATTTTGATGGGGTGGGAGGAGGTTATTGACTACTGGGAGAGTAAGGAGAGGTCATCCCTGATTCCCTCCAGTATTCATTTGGTCATTTAGGGCACCTTTTTGTGCCTTATTTGTTACAAAAACAGGTCTAGCTCAAAACATCTTAGTTTTAGTCCTGGATGGTTTTGTTTTGTTCCATTATGTTCCAAGTGTTAGGAACACCCAGATCTCGCCCTTAACATGTTCCTGACACACCCCCTTGTGATTTGAACGCACTTCTGACGGACTTCATAGAAAAACGTCTACAAATTGGTTTTGAAAATACCTATTTGGACGTTTTTGTGAGAATAACGTCCAAATGCAGATTTGTGCCACTTTTTGGACGTTTTTCTCTTTTGAAAATGAGTTCCATAGTATGCTACTAACAATGTCAACACAAATACACATTAAAACAATAGACAATATAGGGTGTAATCTGAGGTGGAACATGGAGATAAATAAGTTTGAATAACAGGCGTTAGATAGAAAATAAGGATGACTAACATCAGGAAAATAGCATATGAAGTCAGGCAAGGTTCTTGAAAAATGATCTCAGCTAGGGTAGAAGCAAGACCTACCACAGTATATACAGTTAGTGTGTGTAACTAGCTAGTTAGTTGCTTTTTCCATTAAAAGGTTTGGGAGAAGAGTTAAGCTTTCAGCTGCTTCCTGAAATAGAAATAATCTCATGTTAAGCAAAACCTTTCAGGGAGTGTGTTCCAGATTGTGGGGGCTATTCCAGAGAAGGCTCATTACCAAGTATCACAATGTGTGATTTTCTTTGGAGAGGGTGTGGTTAGGGATATTTCTTGGGAGGACCTTAGCAATCTTGAAGGTGCATAGAGGGGGGAGGTCTGTTCTTCAAGTACTTTGGTCCATTGCCTTTAAGGGCCTTGAAGATCAGACAGAGAGTTTTAAGTTTAGCCCTGTATTATACTGGTAGTAGTCAGTGAAGATTTTGCAAAAAAATGGTGTGATGTGATCATATCACTCCCAGCCTGAGAAGCTCTGAGAGAAGAGGACATCTGTCTGGTAAGTGAACACTATTTTGCTTTGTGCTTTGGGAACTTAAAGATTGGGGTTTAAAAGTGGAGTTGTAGGTTAGTGATAGGCAGAATAAAAATATAAAAAAGCAAACCTTATCAACTCTTTCCCCCCTAGTTTTAAAACTTAAACTTTGTACCACAACATTAACAGATAGCCTCTAGCAGGCACTGCAGAACCTAGTTTAGTCTTCATCCCGCCCACCCCTAGCACAACTCTTCATTTATAGTCAGTTATTGTAATTAGGATAACAAGCTATGAGTGCTCTTACAGAGTTTTAAATATATTTCATTACCATCTAAGAAGGAAACACTAAATAAATCACACAATATACCATATAAACTAAAGACATTTTTATATTAGGCTAATATCCTTAATACTTTAGCAAGTTGTAAATTATTGAAAAACTCAAAAATACTGAAATCAGCAGTCCATTAGCGAGAGGGTTGATATCAAGTCTTTTGCATTGAGTGTCACATGTATGATTATCTCCCAGTTGGTGAGCGGTTATATATGTTTGCCCGATGCAAAGAGCTCCTAGCTCTCAGAGAATGGGTTTGTTCTCTTTAGGCTAGAGTAGCAGACTTGGTGGAGCTGAGAGAGGCAGAGGGATGTTGTAGAGAAGTCCCACCTCCAGTCTGGTAGCCCCTGTGCTACCTTGGAGGAGGGAGGTCTCCTAGAAGGACAGCATCACCCTGGTGAAATAGGAAGTACTACTGTAGCCAGGACCTGACCACCAGGGGATGTACTATCCTCATGCACTGAGGATATGTCTCCAAGATCTGCCAAGGAGGGAAAGGTTAGGACAGCTGTTGTAGATGGGTGATTCGATCATTAGGCATATGGACGTGAGGATCACCTGGTGACTTGCCTGTCTGATATAAAGTTGGCGGACCTCACACATCACCTATATAGTATTTTAGATAGTGCTAGGGAGGAGCTGGCTGTCTTGGTATATGTGGGTACCAATGACATAGGAAAATGTGAGAGAGAGGTTCTGGAAGCCAAATTTAAGCTCCTAGGTAGAAAGCTCAAATGCAGAACCTCTAGGGTAGCATTTTCTGAAGAGCTGTCTGTTCCAAGCGCAGGGTCCAAGAGTCAGGGAGAGCTCCAGAGTCTCAATGCGTGGATGAGACAATGGTGCAGGGAGGAGGGTTTTAGATTTGTTAGGAACTGGGCAGCATTCTGGGGAAGGGGGAGCCTATTCCGAAAGGATGGGCTCCACCTTAACCAGGGTGGGACCAAGCTGCTGGTATCGGCATTTAAAAAGGAGATAGAGCAGCTTTTAAACTAGAAACCGGGGAAAAGGCCGACAGTTTCTCAAAAGCGCATGGTTCGGAATAAGGTATTTTTCAACGATATAAAAAAACAGGGAACATAGGGTATACCGATAGTGAGGTTGCAAAAGATCAGGTGTCCTTAAATAAAAATCAGACAAAAGATTGCAAATTAATACTATCAAGTACTGAGCATGATGTAAATAGGAACAACAAACATATCTATATACGAATGCCAGAAGCCTAAGAAATAAGATGGGAGAATATATTGCAGTAAATGAAAAATTAGATATAATAGGCATCTCTGAGACCTGATGGAAGGAGGATAACCAGTGGGAAACTGTCATATTGGGGTACAAATTATATCGTAGGGATAGGGTGGATCAAATTGGTGGAGGGGTAGCATTGTATGTTAAGGAGGGCCTTGAATCAAATAGATTGAAAATTCTGCAGGAAACAAAACACATCTTGGAATCCCTATGGATTGAAATTCTATGTGTAAAGGGGAAAAGGATAGTGATAGGAGTGTACTACCGTCCGCCTGGCAAGGATGAACAGATGGATGTAGAAATGTTAAAGGAAATTAGGGACACTAACAAACTAGGGAACACAATAATAATGGGTGATTTCAATTACCCCGATATTGACTGGGTAAATGTAAGATCAGGGCATGCTAGGGAGGTAAAATTCCTTGCCGAAATCAAGGACTGCTTTATGGAGCAGATGGTACAGGAGTCGACAAGGAAAAATTCTAGACCTAGTCCTTAGTGGAGTGCATGAACTGGTGCGGGAGGTAATGGTTCTGGGCCCGCTTAATAACAGTGATCATAATATGATCAGATTTGATATTAGGTTTGGAGTAAGTATACGCAGGAAATCCAATATGTTGGTGTTTAACTTTCAAAAAGGACACTATGATAAAATGAGAATAATGGTGAAAATAATAAAAAAAACAGCATACAGAATGACAAGTCAAATGCAAAGCACTGATAAGGAAGGCAAAGAGGGACTTTGAAAAAAAGATTGCATTGGAGGCAAAAACACATAGTAAACATTTTTTAAGGTATATTAAATCAGGAAGCAGGCAAAAGAATCGGTTGGACCGCTAGATGTCCGAGGGGTAAAAGGGGCAATCAGGGAAAACAAAGCCATAGCGGAGAGATTAAATTAATTCTTTGCTTTGGTCTTCACCGAGGAAGATTTGGGAGAGATGCCAGAAATGGTATTCAAAACTGACGAGTTGAATAAACTGAATGAAATCTCTATAAACCTCGAGGATGTAATGGGGCAATTTGACAAACTGAAGAGTATCAAATCTCCTGGACCGGAAGATATTCATCCCAGAGTACTGGTAGCATTGAAAAATGAACTTTGGAAATTATTGTTAGTAATATGTAATTTAGTTTTAAAATTGAGCTTGATACCGGAAGATTGGAGGGTGGCCAATGTAACACCGATTTTTAAAAAAGGTTCCAGAAGAGATCTTTTGCATTGAGTGTCACATGTATGATTATCTCCCAGTTGGTGAGATGTCATATGTTTGCGCCCGATGCAAAGAGCTCCTAGCTCTTAGAGAACGTGTCTGTTCTCTTGAGGCTAGAGTAGCAGACTTGGTGGAGCTGAGGGAGACAGAGAGGTACATAGATGAGACCTACAGGGATGTTGTAGAGAAGTCCCACCTCCAGTCTAGTAGCCCTTGTGCTACCTTGGAGGAGGGAGGTCTCCTAGAAGGAGAGCATCACCCTGGTGAAGTAGGAAGTACTCCTGTAGCCAGGACCTGCCCACCAGGGGATGTACTATCCTCTCGCACCGAGGATATGTCTCCAAGTGCTGCCCGGGAGGGAAATGTTAGGACAGCTGTTGTAGTTGGTGATTCGATCATTAGGCATATAGATAGCTGGGTGGCTGGTGGACGTGAGGATCACCTGGTGACTTGCCTGCCTGGTGCGAAGATGGCGGACCTCACGCGGTACCTAGATAGGATTCTAGATAGTGCTGGGGAGGAGTCGGCTGTCTTGGTACATGTGGGTACCAATGACATAGGAAAATGTGGGAGAGAGGTTCTGGAAGCCAAATTTAGGCTCTTAGGTAGAAAGATCAAATCCAGATCCTCTAGGGTAGCATTTTCTGAAATGCTACCTGTTCCACGCGCAGGGCCCAAGAGACAGGCAGAGCTCCGGAGTCTCAATGCGTGGATGAGACGATGGTGCAGGGAGGAGGGTTTTAGATTTGTTAGGAACTGGGCAACATTGTGGGGAAGGGGGGGGGCCTATTCCCAAAGTATGGGCTCCATCTTAACCAGGGTGGGACCAGGCTGCTGGCGTCGGCATTTAAAAAGGAGATAGAGCAGCTTTTAAATTAGAAATGGGGGGAAAGCCGACAGTCGCTCAAAAGCACATGGTTCGGGAAAAGGTTTCTTGCAAAGATACCTCACAAACAGGGAAGATAGGGTTTCTGGATAGTGACATTGCAAAACACTTAAATACAACTAAATATCAGACAAAAGATGGCAAATCAATAGTGTCAGGTACTAAGCATCATGCAAATAGGAACAACAAACATACTCTGAAATGTCTATATGCAAATGCTAGGAGTCTAAGAAATAAGATGGGAGAGTTGGAATATATTGCACTAAATGAAAAATTGGATATAATATGCATTACTGAGACCTGGTGGAAGGAGGATAACCAGTGGGACACTGTCATACCGGGGTACAAAGTATATCGTAGTGATAGGGTGGGCTGGACTGGTGGAGGGGTAGCATTGTATATTAACGAGAGCCTTGACTCAGATAGAGTACAAATTCAGCAGGACACAAATCACACCTTTGAATCATTGTGGGTTGAAATTCCATGTATAAAAGGGGAAAAAAACGGTGATAGGAGTGTACTACCGTCCACCTCGCCAGGATGAGCAGGTAGACGCAGAAATGATAAAAGAAATCAGAGACGCGAACAAAATGGGCAATGTGATAATAATGGGTGACTTCAATTATCCAAATATAGACTGGGTAAATGTAACATCGGGACACGCTAGAGAGATACAATTCCTTGATGAAATCAAGGACAGCTTTATGGAGCAGCTGGTGCAGGAGCCGACGAGAGAAGGAAAAATTCTAGACTTGGTCCTTAGTGGAGTGCATGATCTGGTGAGGAACGTTATGGTACTGGGGCCGCTTGATAACAGTGATCATAATATGATCTATTTTGATATCGACCTTGAAGTAACTGTACACAGAATGTCAAATATGTTAGCGTTTAACTTTAAAAAAGGAGACTATGATAAAATGAGAAGAACGGTTAAAAAAAAAAAACTTAGGGGGGCAACTGAGAGAGTAAAAACTGTACAACAGGCGTGGACGCTGTTCAAAAATACCATCCTGGAGGCCCAGGCCATACATATTCCGCGAATTAGAAAAGAAAGACAGGAGTCCAAAAGACAGCCGGCCTGGTTGAAAAGTGAGGTGAAGGAAGCTATTAGGGCTAAAAGAAACGCCTTCAGAAAATGGAAGAAAGAACCGTCTGAAAATAACAAGAAGCAGCATAAGGAATGTCAAAGCAAATGCAAGGCGCAGATAAAGAAGGCCAAGAGGGATTACGAAAAAAAGATAGCATTAGAGGCAAAAAAACATAGTAAAAATTTTTTTCGGTATATTAAAAGCAGGAAGCCGGCAAAAGAATCGGTTGGGCCGCTGGATAACCGAGGGGTAAAAGGGGCGATCAAGGAAGACAAAGACGTAGCGGAGAGACTGAATGAATTCTTTGCTTCGGTCTTCACCGAGGAAGATTTTGGTGGGATACCGGTGTCGGAAATGGTATTTCAAGCAGATGAGTGGGAGAAACTTACTTCACGGTAAACCTGGAGGACGTAATGGGGCAGTTCAGCAAACTGAAGAGTAGCAAATCTCCTGGACCGGATGGTATTCATCCTAGAGTACTGATAGAACTGAAAAATGAGCTTGCGGAGCTACTGCTAGTGATATGCAACTTATCCTTAAAATCGAGCGTGGTACCGGAAGATTGGAGGGTGGCCAATGTAACGCCGATTTTTTAAAAAGGCTCCAGGGGAGATCCGGGAAATTATAGACCGGTGAGTCTGACGTCAGTGCCGGGGAAAATGGTAGCGGCTATTATTAAAAACAAAATTACAGAGCACATCCGAGGACATGGATTACTGAGACCGATTCAGCACGGCTTTTGTTTGGGGAAATCTTGCCTGACCAATTTACTTCAATTCTTTGAAGGAGTAAACAAACATGTGGACAAAGGGGAACCGGTTGATATTGTGTATCTGGATTTTCAAAAGGCGTTTGACAAGGTACCTCATGAAAGGCTACAGAGGAAATTGGAGGGTCATGGGATAGGAGGAAATGTCCTATTGTGGATTAAAAACTGGTTGAAGGATAGGAAACAGAGAGTGGGGTTAAATGGTCAGTATTCACAATGGAGAAGGGTAGTTAGTGGGGTTCCTCAGGGGTCTGTGCTAGGACCGCTGCTTTTTAATATATTTATAAATGATTTAGAGATGGGAGTAACTAGCGAGGTAATTAAATTTGCTGATGACACAAAGTTATTCAAAGTTGTTAAATCGCGACAGGACTGTGAAAAATTACAAGAGGACCTTACGAGACTGGGAGACTGGGCGGCTAAATGGCAGATGATGTTTAATGTAAGCAAGTGCAAGGATGCATGTGGGAAAAAAGAACCTGAATTATAGCTATGTCATGCAAGGTTCCACGTTAGGAGTTATGGACCAAGAAAGGGATCTGGGTGTCTTCGTCGATAATACGCTGAAACCTTCTGCTCAGTGTGCTGCTGCGACTAGGAAAGTGAATAGAATGTTGGGTATTATTAGGAAAGGTATGGAAAACAGGTGTGAGGATGTTATAATGCCGTTGTATCGCTGCATGGTGCGACCACACCATGAGTATTGTGTTCAATTCTGGTCGCTGCATCTCAAGAAAGATATAATGGAATTGGAAAAGGTGCAGCGAAGGACGACTAAACTAATAGCGGGGATGGGACGACTTCCCTATGAAGAAAGATTAAGGAGGCTAGGGCTATTCAGCTTGGAGAAGAGACGGCTGAGGGGAGACATGATAGAGGTATATAAAATAATGAGTGGAGTGGAACAGGTGGATGTGAAGCGTCTGTTCACACTTTCCAAAAATACTAGGACTAGGGGGCATGCGATGAAACTACAGTGTAGTAAATTTAAAACAAATCTGAGAAAATGTTTCTTCACCCAAAGCATAATTAAACTCTGGAATTCATTGCCGGAGAAAGTGGTGAAGGCGGTTAGCTTAGCAAAGTTTAAAAAGGGGTTGAACGGTTTCCTAAAGGACAAGTCCATATTCCGCTACCAAATGGACTGGGTAAAAATCCACAATTCCAGGAATAAAATGTATAGAATGTTTGTACGTTTGGGAAGCTTGCCAGGTGCCCTTGGCCTGGATTGGCCACTGTCGTGGACAGGATGCTGGGCTCAATGGACCCTTGGTCTTTTCCCAGTGTGGCATTACTTATGTAGTTATGTACTTATCTGGGAAATTGTAGACCGGTTTGAGTCTTACGTCGTGCTGGGCAAAATGGTAGAGACTATTATAAAGAACAAAATTACAGAGTATATTCAAAAGCATGGATTAATGAAGGGAAATCTTGCCTTACCAATCTATTACATTTTTTTGAAGGGGTGAACAAGCATGTGGATAAAGGTGAGCCAGTTGATATTGTGTATCTGGATTTTCAAAAGACATTTGACACAGTACCTCATGAAAGACTCCAGAGGAAATTGGAGAGTCATGGGATAGGAGGGTAGTGTTTTATTGTGGATTAAAAACTGGTTAAAAGATGGAAAACAGAAAGTAGGGTTAAATGGTCAGTATTCTCAATGGAGAAGGGTAATTAATGGGGTTCCCCAAGTGTCTTTGCTGGGACCGCTGCTTTTTAACATATTTATAAATGATCTAGAGATTGGAGTAACTAGTGAGGTAAATAAATTTGCTGACGTCACAAAGTTATTCAAAGTTGTTAAATTGCAAGAGAATTGTGAAAAATTAGACGAGACTGGGAGACTAGCAGGCTTATTTTCGAAAGAGAAGGGCGCCCATCTTTTGACACAAATCGGGAGATGGGCATCCTCCCAGGGTCGCCCAAATCGGCATAATCAAAAGCTGATTTTGGGCATCCTCAACTGCTTTCCATTGCAGAGACGACCATAGTTCACAGGGGCGTGTCGGAAGTGTAGCGAAGGTGGGACTGGGGTGTGCCTAACACATGGGCATCCTGGACCGATAATGGAAAAAAGAAGGCCGTCCCTGACGAGCACTTGAGCTACTTTACTTGGTGCATTTTTTGTTACGATCAAGCCTCAAAAAGGTGCCCGAACTGACCAGATGACCACTGGAGGGAATCGAGGAATGACCTCCCTTTACTCCCCCAGTGGTCACCAACCTCCTCCCACCCTAAAAAAAACCCATTTTAAATATTTTTTGCCAGCCTCAAATGTGATACCCAGCTCCATGACAGCAGTATGCAGATTCCTGGAGCAGTTTTAGTGGGTGCAGTGCACTTCAGGCAGGCGGACCCAGGCCCACCCCCCCTACCTGTTCCTCTTGCGGTGGTAAATGCGAGCCCTTCAAAACCTACCAGAAACCCACTGTGCCCACATGTAGGTGCCCTCCTTCACCCCTTATGGTTGTGGTAGTGGTATACAGTTGTGGGGAGTGGATTTTGGTGGGGTTTGGGGCTCATCACATAAGGTAAGTGAGCGATGCACCTGGGACTAATTTCTGAAGTCCACTGCAGTGTCCCCTAGGGTGCCCGGTTGGTGGCCTGGCATGTGAGGGGGACCAGTGCAGTACGAATGCTGGTTCCTCCCACGACCAAATGGCTTGGATTTGGTCGTTTTTGAGATGGGCGTCCTCGGTTTCCATTATCTCCGAAAATTGGGGACAACAATCTCTAAGGACAACCATCTCAAAGGTCGACCTAAATTTCGCGATATGGGTGTCCCCGACTGTATTATTGAAACAAAAGATAGACACCCACTTGTTTCGATAATACGGGTTTCCTCGCCCCTTCGCTGGGATGTCCTTAAAGGGCGTCCTCAGGAAAACTTGGGCGCCCCTTTCGATTATGCCCCCCACGCGTCTAAATCCATGATCAAAAGGACCCTATTACCCTAAACCTATGCCCCCCCCCCCCCCCCCCGGGATACAAAATCACTCACTGGACCAGAAAGGAAAAAAGAGGCGGAGGCCTAGCACTAATCCATCGATCACACTTCACCACCGTAACCACTGCCGAGTCCATAACACCCCAACTTGAAATCGCCTCAGTTAGAATCCACCACATCACCCTGCTTGACCACCTAAACTGTGTCTTGTTTTATACACCACCAGGCAGCTGGAACGACTGCCACTCACACTTCATGGACTTCATATCAAACACCTGTGTAACCAGCCCCAACATACTAGTACTAGGAGACATCAGTCTTCACCTAGAAGACCCAAAATCCACCAACGCACGCTAATGCAAGGAATTCCTCCATTTATGGGACCTTAAAGGACCACATATTCAAGCAACCCATGTGAAGGGACATACAGTTGACCTCATCTCACACAAACTGTCCACAGACTTCAAATGGACAAACGTACCATGGTCAGACCACTATAAACTAAACCTATCCCTACTCTGGCGGAAAAAGGGCTCATATCTTATACACCAATACACATCCTACAGCACAAGAGACCAAATAGACTCGTCAACATTCTGGCAACAAACATACAATAATGAATGGACTGCACAAACAGACTCCACACATTATCGTTCGGATTGGGATAAAAGATGCAAAAACATATTAGACAAACTAGCACCCTTACAAACAAGAACCTCATGTAGGCACAACTCAATACCATGGTACAACGAAGAATTGAAAATACTAAAAACACAATCCAGGAGACTCGAACGAGCATGGAAAAAAATAAAAGATGCAGAAACACTCACTGCATGGAAACAAAATCAAAGAAAATACAAATACGCAATAAGACAAGCCAAAAGGCAATACTACAAAACCAAAATAGGGCCTGACTACTGTATAATTATGGTACAGCCAGAGACCCCCCCACTGGAATGGTGGCGGGCCCAGTCATAGAGCTCAGGCCATTACAGACCTTGGCTGAGTCAGAAATCTGATGGCTGACATAACTTGGAGCTTACTGGAAAAGTATGGCCTAGTTTGTAGCCCGGATTGAGGCCTAAATAAGCTAAATTAGGAAAAGTTAGGTCAATAGATATGGAAACAAAATGGAGGATTTCAGCACAAAATGGAAGCCGTATCTGTTACAAAGTGGAATTTTCTCTAATGTAAGTTAGAAAAACAAGTTGAGAAATGAGACTTTCCTGTGAGCAGGATTGTGGTCAGCCATGGTGTGAGAAAGGAAAGGTGTAGCTGGATGCAGGGTCTTGCTTAAGATTTGTGGTCAAGCGAGCTAAAGACAAAACCATGTTAGCAAGATAGAAGCTACTTATTAGCATGAGCCAATCAGTGACAACCATGACATTAGCATAGATCCAATCAGGTATATCTACTGTCAAATTATCCATATCCTGAGGGCACCTATAAAAATCAGGGTATTTCCTGGTTTAAGTTAGAGAGAAAAGGGTTGCCACTCTCTCTCTCCAAGGGAAACCAATGTGTCCAACAGAATTGACAAATTACCTAATTGCTTTCCCTTGTAAAACCTCTAATTGGTAAAAGAAATTATAAAAGATTAGGAACTAATTAACACCTGTTTGCAGCTGGATTATTATATTCCTATAATTAATTGATTGTACGTGCCTGTTGTCAATCACTGATTTGACTTGTATCTTGGTAAATAAACTCCTCATCCCAAATGATGATTTGTGGGCTTCACTTAATTATGAAAGGCTGTAAGTATAAATGCTTTTGCTGTATCAGGCTGTCTTTCACTGTATTCTATAACTTGTAATCTAAATCCAGTTTGTCATAAGGCTGGTATCTTTTCCTTAGACCTAACGTCTCCCTTAGTGGCAATTCCTTTTAGAACTTCACAACTCCTTGATTACCCCAGTACTAGTGCTATTTAGAGATGGAGTCAGATTTAAGGTCACTCCAGCCTTCTTGGGGGGCTCGGGACCCCTCAATTCACAACACTACAAAGACACAAGAAAACTATACCAAATCGTAAGCAAACTACTAGACACCACCGTGGTCACCACAACCAACACAGACATCCCACCTGCAGACAAACTTGCCCAATACTTAAATGAAAAAATTGTAAACCTTCACAATATGATACCTCAGGGCACCACCGACATCGGAAATTTCATCGACTGTTTGGACCCAGTCCACGGTGAATACCCAGCGGACAGATTCTGGACTATCTTCCTTCCACTCACTGCGGAAGCAGTCAATCAAGCGATTAACAGGTTCGCCAAGACACATTGTAAGTTGGATATCTGCCCTAGTTACCTATTAAAATCCGCTCCCCACCGCTTCACAGTGGACCTCACATCTCACTTAAACTACATGCTTCAACATGGTCTCTTCCCTAAGGAAAATGGCAACATTTTACTCACCCCAATACCATAAGATACCAAGAAAAAAACAAATGATATCACCAACTACCACCCAGTAGCATCAATCCCACTGGTAGTCAAACTGACGGAAAGCATGGTAACTAAACAACTAACTGACTACATAAACAAATTCACAATACTGCATGAATCACAATCAGGATTTCGCTCTAACCACAGGACTGAAACTGTACTAATTACTCTCCTAGCCGAATTCAAACAAGTAATTGCAACATTCAAAAGCGTACTTCTCCTATAATTCGACATGTCTAGTGCGTTCGACATGGTAAATCACAACATACTACTAAGCATACTAGAATACTTTGGGATTGGTTGAAATGTGCTTAGCTGGATCAAGGGTTTCCTAACTAATAGAACATATCAAGTGAAATCGAATTTGAACATATCTTCACCATGGAAAGCAGACTGTGGAGTACTACCTCAAGGATCACCACTCCTTTTCAACCTAATGATGACCCCGCTAACCAAGTCCTTATCCAGTCAAGGCCTTAACCCTTTCATATACACAGCCGATGTCACAATATACATCCCTTACAAACATGACCTAACAGAAATCACCAAAGAAATCAAACTCAGCCTGAACATTATGAATTCATGGGCAAACACATTTTACCTAAAACTAAACACAGAAAAAACACAGTCTCATCCTCACATCCCAATATAACACGTACAAACCCACTAACATAACCATCCCAGACTACACCCTCCCTATCTCAGACAACCTGAAAATTCTTGGAGTTATAATCGACCAAAACCTCACACTAGAGAGCCAATTGAAAACTACAACGAAGAAAATGTTCTACTCAATGTGGAAACTCAAACGAGTAAAACCTTTTTTCCCGAGGGAAATATTTCGCAACTTGGTACA
This sequence comes from Microcaecilia unicolor, assembly GCF_901765095.1. Lineage (NCBI taxonomy): Eukaryota > Metazoa > Chordata > Amphibia > Gymnophiona > Siphonopidae > Microcaecilia > Microcaecilia unicolor. Next base: position 231,658,551 of record NC_044036.1, read on the forward strand.
ATCTATGGTAAGCCACCTGGACTACTGCAACGGAATCTATGCGAGATGCAAAGAACAAATCATGAAGAAACTCCAAACTGCTCAAAACACAGCATCCAGGCTTATATTTGGAAAAACGAGATTCGAAAGAGCCAAACCCCTACAAGAAAAACTACACTGGCTCCCAATCAAAGTATTGCATTCAAAATCTGCACCCTGATTCATAAAATCATCTACGGAGAAGCCCCGGGATACATGACAGACCTCATAGACCTACCAACCAGAAACACATTGAGATCAACACGAACATACCTAAATCTCCATCACCCAATCTGCAGAGGTCTCAAATACAAATCAACCTATGCATCCAGCTTCTCCTATATAAGCACACAGCTATGGAACACAATACCAAACGCCGTGAGAACAACATATGACCACCTGAACATCCGGAAACTACTAAAAACTACCTTGTTCAAAAAGGCTTACCCCAACAGTCCAACATAAATGCCTTAACCCAGCAGCACAACAAAACCAAAGCTGATACTGGACATAACTTAATTCTTCCTCCTTACGACTCACATAAGAACTAACTTTACCACAACCTCACTTTGTATTTGTTCAAACCGATATTGGCGATCGCCTCTATGGTATTATGTAAGCCACACTGAGCCTGCAAATAGGTGGGAAAATGTGGGATACAAATGTAATAAATAAATGGCAGACAACGTTTAATGTGAGGAAGTGCAAAGTAATGCATATGCAAAAGAGGAACCCGAATTATAGCTACGTAATTCAAGGTTCCATGTTAGGAGTCACGGACCAAGAAAGGGATCTAGGTATCGTCGTCGATGGTACATTGAAACCTTCAGATCAGTGTGCTGTGGTGGCTGAGAAAGCAAATAGAATGTTAGGTATTATTAGGAAAGGAATGGAAAACAAAAATGAGCATGCTATAATGCCTTTCTATCGCTCCATGGTGTGACCGCACCTCGAATATTGTGTTGAATTCTGGTCACCGCATCTCAAAAAAGATATAGTGGAATTAGAAAAGGTGCACAGAAGGGCGACGAAAATGATAAGGGGGGTGGGATTACTTCCCTATGAGGAAAGGCTAAAGTGGCTAGGCTTCTTCAGCTTTGAGAAAAGATAGCTATGGGGAGATATGATAAAGGTCTATAAAATAATTAGTGGAGTGGAATGGGTAGATGTGAAGCATCTGTTTACTCTTTCCAAAAATACTAGGACTAGGGGGCATGCAATGAAGCTACAAAGTAGTAAATTTAAAACTAATTGGAGAAAATGTTTCTTCACTCAACGTATAATTAAACCATTGAATTTGTTGCCCGAGAATTTGGTAAAGGCGGTTAGCTTAGCGGGGTTTAAAAAAAGGTTTGGACGGCTTCCTAAAGGAAAAGTCCATAAACCATTATTAAAATGGACTTGGGGAAAATTCACTGCTTATTTCTGGGATAAGCAGCATAAAATGTTTTGTACTTTTTGGGGATCTTGCCAGGTATTTGTGACCTGGATTGGCCTTGTGGAAAACAGGATGCTGGGCTTGATGGACCTTGTCCCACTATAGCAAAACTTATGTACTTATGAGAGAGGCACATCTTGCAACCAATGGTTAAGTATACAATTCTTCCCCAATACATAGGCTTTGCTAAGAAATAAACGGGAAGCTTTATCAGAAATCCCATAAGCTCCCCATTTAGCCAATAGAATTCCCTTACAAGAAAAGATTATATGTTGACCGAAAAGAGTCCCCCAAAAGTTCTCCAAAAAGCCTTGATACCAGTACATCTCCAGAAGGCATGAAGGAAAATATTGTTTCCCTGTTGACACTTGGAGCATTGTGCAAGGGTACCAAACACGCTTTTGAGGCCTGTAGCTGTAATATATATACTGTAGGAAGTATGCAGTATTGACACTCTTGGAGTTTGGCACTAAAAACCTGCCTCGGGATAGCCTTTATCAGTTTAGGAATGTCAATCCCCTTCAGATGATACCCAAGGTCTTTTCTCCATGCTTACTTAGAACATAAGAACGTACATAAGAATAGCCATAGTGCATCAGACCATCTAGCCCAGTATCCCATTTCCAAACAGTGGCCAAGCCAGGTCACAACTTCCTGGCAGAAATCCAGTTATTAGCAACATTCCATGCTACCAATCCTGGGGCAAGCAGCTACCTCTCCATGTCTGTCTCAATAGCAAACTATGGACTTTTCCTCCAGGAACTTGTCCAAACCTTTTTTAACCTCCGGCAAAGCGTTCCAGAGTTTAACTATTTGTTGAATGAAAAAAATATTTCCTCCTGTTTTTTTTTTTTATTTAAGTATTTCCATGTAACTTCCTTGAGTGTCCCCTAGTCTTTTCTACTTTTGGAACGAGTAAAAAAATTGATTTACTTCTACTCGTTCTACACAACTCAGGGTTTTGTAGACCTCAATCATATCTCCCTTCATACTCTCTCTTTTCTAAGCTGTAGAGCCCTAACTTCTTTAGCCTTTCCTCATACGAGAGGAGTTCCATCCCCTTTATCATTTTGGTCACTCTTCTTTGAACCTTTTCTAATTCCTCTATATATTTCTTGAGATACGGCGACCAGAACTGAACGCAATACTCTAGGTGCCTTCGCACTATGGAGCGATACAGAGGCATTGTAGTATTTTCGGTCTTATTCACTATACCTCTCCTAATAATTCCTAGCATCCTGTTTGCTTTTTTTGGCTGCAGCCACATACTGAGCAGAAGATTTCAGCATATTATCTACTATGACAGCTAGATCTTCTTCTTGAGTGCAGGCCCCCAAGGTGGACCCTAGCATCAGGTAACTATGATTTAGATTATTCTTTCCAATGTGCATTAGCTTGCATTTGTCCACATTAAATTTCATCTGCCAATTGATTGCCCACTCTTCCAATTTCCTAAGGTCTTCCTGTAATATTTCACAGTCCGCACATGTTTTAAGAACCTTGAATGGTTTTGTATCATCTGCAAATTTGATCACCTCACTTGTCCTGATTTCTATATCATTTATAAATATGTTCAATAGCACCGGTCCCAGTATCGATCCCTGCGGCACTCCACTGTTTACCCTCCTCCATTAAGAGAAATGACCATTTAACCCTACCCTCTGTTTTCTGTCCAATAACCAATTCCTAACCCATACCAGAACCTTGCCTCCTATCCCATGATTCTTTTTTCTCTCAGGAGTCTCTCATGAGGAACGTATGAAAATCTAGGTACACTACATCAACTGGCTCACTTTTTATCCACATGGTTATTCACACCTTCAAAGAAATGAAGCAAATTGGTCGACTTTCTTCGGCTGAACCCATGCTGATTCTGTCCCATTAAACCATGTTTGTCTATGTATTGTGTAATTTCATTCTTTATAATAGTTTCCACTGTTTTGCCTGGCACCGATGTCAGGCATGCCGTTTTTTAATTTCACAGATCACCCCTGGAACCCTTTTTCAAAATCATCACATTGTCCACTCTCCAATATTCAGGTACTACGGACCATTTTAATAACAGGTTACATACTATTAACTGGAAATCGGAAATTTCATGCTTGAGTTCTTTGAATACCCTTGGATGTATGCTATCTGGTCCAGGTGATTTACCACTCTTTAATTCATCATTTTTGCTCAGTACATCTTCCAGGTTCACTGAGATTTCTTTCAGTTCCTCCACATTATCACCCTTGAAAACAATTTGTGGTACAGGCAGGTCTCTTACATCTTCTTCCGTAAAGACAGAAACAAAGAATTCATTCAGTTTCTCCGCTATGGCCTTGTCCTCCTGAACTCCCCGTCTGCTCCTTCATGATCTAACGATCCCATGGATTCCCTCGCAGGCTTTCTGCTTCTGACATACCTGAAAATGTTGTTACTGTGAGTTTTATCCTCTGAGGCAAGTTTCTCTTTATATTCTCTTTTAGCCTTCTTTATTAATGCTTTGCATCTGACTTCCCAGTGCTTATGTTGTTTCTTATTTTCTTCATTTGGGTCCTTTTTCCATTCTTTTAAGAACAATCTTTTGACTGTAATAACCTCTGTTAATTCATCTTTTAACCATGCCCCTACCATTTTAACCATGCATCTTTGCCCCTACATGGCTGTTTTCCCTTCTTTCCACCTTTGCAAATACAAGGAATGCATCCGGACTGGGCTTCCAAGATGGTGATTTTGAATATTGGATGTATATTAAAAATGTAATATGAATTAATTTATCTTGGGGGAAGTTGCTCAAAGCATGTGCTGTATTTCTAAGCCTTTAAGAGCATGTGCTACTACTACTACTATTTAGCATTTCTATAGCACTACAAGGCGTACGCAGCGCTGCACAAACATAGAAGAAAGACAGTCCCTGCTCAAAGAGCTTACAATCTAACAGACAAAAACAAAGTAAGCAAATCAAATCAATTAATGTGTACAGGAAGGAGGAGAGGAGGGTAGGTGGAGGCGAGTGGTTACGAGTCAAAAGCAATGTTAAAGAGGTGGGCTTTCAGTCTAGATTTAAAGGTGGCCAAGGATGGGGCAAGACGTAGGGGCTCAGGAAGTTTATTCCAGGCGTAGGGTGCAGCGAGACAGAAGGCGCAAAGAAGGATTTATTCATGGAGTGGAGTGCACGGGAAGGGGTGTAGGGAAGCACGAGTGTGGAGAGATACTGGGGAGCAGCAGAGTGAGTACATTTATAGGTTAGTAGAAGAAGTTTGAACAGGATACGAAAACGGATAGGGAGCCAGTGAAGCGACTTGAGGAGAGGGGTAGTATGAGTAAAGCGACCCTGGTGGAAGACGAGACGGGCAGCAGAGTTTTGAACCAATTGGAGAGGGGAGAGGTGACTAACTGGGAGGCCAGCAAGAGGCAGATTGCAGTAGTCTAAACGAGAGGTGACAAGGGTGTGGATGAGGGTTTTGGTAGAGTGCTTGGAAAGAAAGGGGCGGATTTTACGGATGTTGTAAAGAAAGAAACGACAGGTCTTGGCGATCTGCTGGATATGAGCAGAGAAGGAGAGAGAAGAGTCAAAGATGACCCCAAGGTTTCGAGCTGAGGAGACAGGGAGAATGAGAGAGCCATCAACAGAAATAGAAAACAGGGGGAGTGGGGAGGTGGGTTTGGGGGGAAAAATGAGAAGCTCGGTTTTGGTCATGTTTAATTTCAGGTGGCCTCACACAAAGGCTGTGCATGTCTAACCTTAAAAAAAATAATTTATTTCTACTACAGGTACTGTAAGAATTAAAATGTAACGTTATAAGAAATATTTAATTTTGGGATATATTGCTCCAGAGCACTCACCAATATTTATAATTTCTCCACCAATTATCTATTAAGATAATAATATTCGCAATTGCAAGAATAAAAGGAATTACGTATATTTATTGGATTGCATTAACCTGCATTACCAGGTTTAAGAATATATGTAAAAAAAAACAGAATATATATACTTAGCTTCAAAAGGAGTTTATTTTAAAATACAATTGCAGCGATTAATGTTGCAGCGAGAGATAAGAGTCTTACAGAGAATCTGTGCTTAAAGTAGGTAGCAGGTTTTTAAATCAGAAGTTATAACTTACAGAACAGTCTTTGTTGTAGAGCATGCTGTGGTCCATTGAAGAGCCATGAGGCAGAGGCAGGTCCTCACAGCAGGCAGGTGGGCTGCAGGTCCCCAGAGCAGCAGATTTCCAAGAGCAGATTCCCAAGAAGCAAATGTAAGCCACATTGAGGCTGCAAATAGTTGGGAAAATGTGGGATACAAATGCTACAAATAAATAAATAAATCTAAACAGCAGGTTTATTTTCAGTTAAAAAAAACAATCAGTTAAAAAAAACAATCGAAGACTCAACACAGTGCTGCATTTTGACGCTTACCATGCCTGCTTCAGGAGTCAGTGTCAATTTTCTCAACCACTGATGATAATAACACATAAATGGGCTTGAGAATCCAATAATACAGCATTCAATGAAGGTACAAGAAGGTATCATCATAGCAACAAATGCTTGTCAACAATGTACATTGTTGACAAGCATTTGTTGCTATGACAATACCTTCTTGTACCTTCACTGAATGCTGTATTATTGAGGCAGGTGCGGTTAGTGCTGAAATTGTTTTTTTGTTTTTTTTTTTTGCATGTGAATAAACCTGTTTTTATATAGATTTGGTCCACCCCCTACTTCTCTCTTTTTTATACATTGTGTGATTTGTGGTTAGGGGGACACTTCTCTTTTTTTTTGTTATTTTTGAATATTGTGCACGCCTGATTTAGTGTCCTAACGTTAGCAGCGGATCCTTTTAGTTTCTTTTTAACTGTTTTCCTCATTTTATTATAGTTTCCCTTTTGAAATTTAAATGCAGCTACAGTAGATTTCCTTTGCGGGCCAGATTGAGCCAGTCTGGGTTTTACTTCCATTGCTTTCAATGGAAGCAAAACCTGGACTGGATCAATGTGTCTCTTTTTCTGGAGCAATATAGTAACCCTACCTTTGCGGGTTCATCTCAGATAGTAGCTCAAACTTGATCATGTTATGATCACGTTTCCCAGAGGACCCAACACCGCCACCTCTCGCACTATGCCCTGCACGCCACCAAGGACCAGATCCAAAATGGCTCTCCTCTTGTCAGTGCCTGGACCAGTTTTTCCAAGAAGCAATCGTTTATTACAGCTAAAACTTTTATCTCCCTGGCACTCCCTGATGTAACATTTATCCAGTCAATACTGGGGCAATTGAAATCACCCATTCTTATAGCATTTCCCAATTTGCCAGCTTTCCTAATCTCTGTAAAAATGTCTTCATCCGTCTGTTCGTTCTGTCCCGGCGGACAGTAGTACAGCCCTACAAGAATACTCCTTCCCTTCATACATGGAATTTCTATTTATAATGATTCCACGCTGCTATCTGTTTCATGTGGAACGTTTATTTTATTTGACTCAAATCCCTCTTTAACATATAGCGCAACCCCCCGCCTCTCCAATTTGATCCTCTCTATCATTGTGATACATTTTGTACCCTGTTAGCAGAGTGTCCCATTGATTGTCCTCTTTCCACTAAGTCTCTGAGATGCCTCTTATATCTACCTCATCATTTAGTGCTATATATTCTAGCTCCCATCTTATTTTTTAGGCTTCTAGCATTTGTCTATAGGCACTTAAAACTGTGTTTTTTCATTGGATCTACAAGCTGCTTACAAGTTGAGGGGGATAATGTGCATCCTTTATCCTGCTCTCTCATTAAGCGCATCTGGCTTACTTTCAGCATTGTTGAAACCTCTCTACTGGGATTCCCTATATGTCCTGTTTCAATACTGAACTACATGCTCCTGGGCTACTGTCGGCTCCCCCTCCCCAATTCTAGTTTAAAAGCTGCTCTATCTCCTTTTTAAAAGTTAGTGCCAGCAGCCTGGTTCCATCCCAGTTAAGGTGGAGCCCATCCTTTCTGAACAGTCTCCCCCTTTCCCAGAATGTTGCCCAGTTCCTGACAAATGTAAATCCCTCATCCCTGCACCATCGTCTTAACCACTTTTTGAGACTTTGGAGCTCTGCCTGCCTTTTGGGTGTGGAACGGGGAGCATCTCTGAAAATGCTACCCTGGAGGATCTGGACTTCAGCTTTCTACCTAAGAGCCTAAATTTGGCTTCCAGAATCTCCTTCCCATATTTTCCTGTGTCATTGGTACCCACATGTACCAAGACAGCCGGCTCCTCCCCAGCACTATCTAAGATCCTGTATAGGTGACACATGAGGTCCCCCACCTTCACACCAGGCAGACAAGTCACCATGCGATCCTCACGTCCACCAATCACCCAGCTATCTATATGCCTCATGATCAAATCACCAACTACTGAAACAAAAAAGGAGGTAAAAACCCTCACGGAACCGTGAGATATAAAATAAAAAGTGAGGAGAGTGAATAAGGATACCAAATAATTTGTTTATTCACATGAAAAATAAAAAATAAAAAGTAACGTAATTTGCATTAAAAATGACCCGACATGGCCGTGTTTCGGCCCAAAGGCCTGCCTCAGGGGTCTTTGTAACCTAAATAGAACAATAAAACAAATGAAGGATATTGTTACAAATATATCGTAGACATGAATGTGGTGAATGAAACAACAGACATTAGCTAAATGTATAGCATAAATGAACTAACAAACAAACGGAAAATTATCTATGACTCAATCTAATAACATAACATTGGGTAATAAAAGTCAAATATATGTGTGAAGTTTAAAAAAGTCTTTTTTTTTTTTAATTTTTTTTAACAATTATGGATTATTAAAACACATGGATTATACTTTAAACATGGATTATACTTTAAACAATACATCAATCTGTGAAAATGAACGTGTTTATATGCAGATTATAAAAGAATGAAACATGTGTGTTATCTATGTAATTAAAAAATATCATTAAAAGTATATAGATTAATATATGTATATATGTATTTAAATAAATGAATATAAGAATATTTGTACATTTATAGTAAACATATATTAGTCTTAAATAATCATGACAATGAAACAAATCTTATGTATTTTTCACAACAAATTTGAATTGCTACAAACTAGCACATGAATATAATGAATTAATTACACCCAAAAGGAAAATTTTTAAAAACATAACTCATTTTAGAGTGAAGAATAAAATAAATGAATTATAAATACAGAATAGGGGTTGGGGGGAAATACCTCGGAAAATATGACTTGGAATGTGTACTCCAAGGGAAATAATAAGACAAAGCTCTCTTGGGTCTGTATGTATAAGGATAAAAGTAATGCAAAAATAATTAATAAAATACGGAGAAAACAAAATGCTTGTGTAAAATGAAGCGTATAAGATAATGCTGAATGAAGCAGTAAAAAGGTCTTTATTGTGATATCATGTACCTGAAAAAAGGTTAATGTAAAACAACACAGATATTGAACTAAGCGCTAAAATGAAGGAGCTAGGCGCTAAGTAAAGGAACATTGAATAAGTAACGTTAAATAATGTAGACTCTATATTGAAAACTGAATGTAATAAAATTTCTGTATATAAACGGAAAATTCTGTGTATAAATATGCTAGTGATGTGATAAATCAAATATGCAGAAGCTGGACGAGCTTACCTCCTCTCTTCTAAAAAATGTTAAAAAACAAAACGAACTTGTTATACTGCAAGAAAAAGAAAAAAACATGAACTTATGGTAAAATGAGTCTAAAAGTTTTAAATGGCATGATTTTACGAAATAGACAAAAAGACATAATATAATGGGCACTGAAATCTCTATTGTAACATCTACTGAATCGATGCTGCTATGTTATTTGTATATTAACAACCGTTGCAATCTGAATCACCAGGGAAATTATCTGTATCAAACTGTCGGGAGTCTATGAACCAAAATGATCTTCAGTGGAGATTTTTCAAAGCGTTTACTAAATGAGTACTGCTATATTGGTGTATGTATCTACAAACATTTGAATTCTAAATCCCCAAAAGTTTTATCTATTTTAAACTATCGAAAGTCTATGAACCAAATTATAAAATTATATGCGTGATAGTTTAATGCTAAGGAGCGCAGAAAAAGTTCTAGATCTTAGTGCTTACCTCCTCTCCGAAGAGATGTGTACAAATGTGAAATACATTAAAAAATGGCGGTAGTATCAGCGTCTCTTAAGTAGATGAAATAAAGGAAATGACGTTTTTCAAAAAATTGGAGGGAAAAAGTTAATGTATAATTTTCAATTAGGAACAACTAATGAAATAAGGAAATGAAGTAGGGCTAAAGTTTACTTGATTGCGCTAGTTTTGTGAAAAATGAAATATACTGCAGGACTCGGCATTAGCGAATTAAAAAAGATACAAAGCGAAACTAATTGTATATGTAATGAACAGAAGTTAACAGATGCACAAGCTCATTTTCAAAGCACTTAGCCTCCCAAAGTTCCATAGAAACCTATGGAACTTAGCCTCCCAAAGTGCTTTGAAAATATGCTTGAAAGTGACCGTGATTAAGAGTAAAATGAATGCTATCGTAATTAGAAACTAAAGGGTAATTATCACCCACATTGAATAATTGTTGATGAACGTGATGAATGCATGGTATAAAATAAAATGGAATATCAACGTTGTCTAATTGTTAAATGATTAGATTAATAAACTAAAATGCGTGTATTAAAATTTGTGGAGAAGATACTACTTAGATTTGAAATAATATATTTGAAAAATAAAAAATAAAATAATCATTTAAAATAAAAGTGATGTGATTAAATATAATATAAACAAGCAAAAAATACTTGTACTATTAAACCACTAAATGGTCCAGGACATGCCTAATGAATATAATTCAATTTGACAATAAATGAAGCTGAATTAAAAATGAGGCAAGCTAAATGAAGAAAAACGAAACGAGCAAGACATCTCTAGCTCAAATTAAATTTAATGGAAAATAAACGCATAAAAGGAAAAAAGCATTTTTGAACCTATATTTGCACGAAACTATGAAAAATGAAACCATCGACTTGTTAATTTTTAATGTAATATGGATGTGTGAAAAATTAATACCAAAAAATATTTTTGAATAAGGAGAAAAAAAAGAGAAAAACATGCCCGTAGAAAAATAATAATTTAATTGAATGTAAGAAGTGCAAAAATGCTTGTATATGTATGAATTAAAAATAAAAATAAATATAAAAAATAAATATAAAAAATCTACTTCTACACAAATCTGCCATGATGTAAAAGTAACAATGTCATTAAAGAATTATGGAAAATGTATATGAATGGATGTGAAGAGAAAAAAATGTGCAAATGTTGTGAAAATGGTTAAGTGTTAAAAAAAGGGGGGAACTTGCCAATAAGATGATAAAACTTAAGATAAATGTGAATACATGCGTGTTTATGGTTGAGAAATAAAAAAACATGTTTAGCACAAGGTTTGCAAAATGCAAAGGGACAATGTAATGGAAAGTGACGTAATAGGTATATTTGAATCACCAACTACAACAGTTGTCCTAACCCTTCTCTCCCTCCTCTGACGTAGGTAAACTACATATTTTACCTACGTCAGAGGAGGGCGGGCCCAGGAAGAAAGAAGGGGACGTCTGAGGAGGCCTTCTGAATCGCCGATCAGCTGTTCTTGCCCGTGCAGCAGAGGTGAGAGGCGCTGCACGGGCCGGTAAGGCAAAGGGGGGGGGTCATTGGAGGGGGGGAGCGGCAGCCACGACCAAAGGGGGGGGCGGGGCACGGGACCGGAGCATGGCAGGAGGCGGAGCTAGTGTGGGAGAATACACAGGAAGAGCGAAGGGCCGGCCCGGGGCTGCTAAAATTGGAGATTTTTTGTGGGGGGGGGGGCAAGGCGTCCATACAGGACGCTCATGACGAGTGCCCTTGCCCCCTCCCGATCCTTTTTTTTTTGTTTTTTTTTGTTTTTTGGTGCTGAGGGAGAGGGGAGCAGCGGCGACCTGGGGCGTCAATAAAGGACGCCCCTGACGCGTTTTCGCCCCCCCCCCCCCCAGTTATTTTTTTTAATGGATTTTGTGAACTTCTAGCAGACAAACAGCCCTAACGAGAGGTACAGACTCTCGTTAGATTTCACGGTGTTTCCTGCGTTAAACGAATCGGAAAAGGTTAGTGCATGGGATTTGTAGAAGAATTGCTCATCTGCATTCAGTTTTCGTTAGCTGCTACTGTCGTCGGAAAATAGGCTTTAGTGCATGGAAAGGATAGGAAATTCTGCCTTAAGGGCTCATTTAACGATGAAAAACGTTTAGTGCATCTGGGCCTCAGACACTGAGACCAGTCCAAAAACATATCCTTTTAAAAATTCTCTAAACTTTGGACCTAAACCTGTTTTTATGGCTGCCTAATCTAAACTGGCATAGTAGTTATACAACTGCAGATAAGCAAAATAATCTTTTAGTTAAAGAAAGCCTTTTCTAAGAAAGAATAGAATCTGCTGTCATCACTAAGGAGATGTTCAAGTAAAGTGATGCCTAAGTCCGACCATTTCCTAGAGTCCAGACTCCATTCTTGGCACAAAATCAGCTTTGCCCCTACATGGCAACAAATCACAAACATTAGGTTTCTGGTTCCCAAAATGCAAAAGCTCTCTTCAGATATTTCTCATTGATTGCAGCAGAATACTTTTGTGACAAGTCATTGGCGAACTCCTAGCTCGAGCCTGTAGAAGAAAATTTAAATGCCTCGGGGCAAATAATGCCTGCTTCCATTGTACTGGTGTAAATTGATAAGCATAAATATCCAGTCTCGAAAATGCCTCAATAGTCAGGCCTGATTATAATGTTTAAGACATGGTAAACCAAAACCTCTCTGTGACCAAGTATCATAAAGATACTCCATACATATTTTTGATTTTTTTCCCACCCCAAGAAAGCTTCCTTTTTTTTTTTTTGAAAATATCTTTATTAGGTCAGAGGTGTAACACCAGTCAATAACAGCACATATATGTACTAGTAGCCACATCTTCATTAGAGCAGTTAATTAACACATTCGTGCTGCCTCCTATGTAAACAAATATGCTGAACTAGCATTTACGGCAACAATGTAACAATTGGTGAAACCAGCCCCAACCCCCCCCCCCCTGATTATCTGCAATTCCCCCCCCCCCCTCCATTCCTCCTTCCCCCTCCCCGTCCGTGTAGGTTAAAACCCAGATACCTGCTCCTTGGAATTGAAATCAGAAATAATAAGGAAAAGGACTTGAGACCTAAGAGATAAAGAGTGGGACATAAGACAGAGAGTAACCGGGCCCCTCCAGTTACCACCCTTATGTATATAATCCCTACCCCGCTTCATACACGCCCTCTATGAAAAATCCAGGTTGGGTGCATCTGTCACCCTCTTCCACAGTGCTCTATACTGTCTCTGCACTGGGGAGTTGGAAAATCTGAGGGATGCTTTCACCCAACTAGCCATCTCTTTCATGGCTCCCATCCAGACCACTATCTTAGGGGATGTCCTATCCACCCAGGCCATCAAAATGCATTTTTTCACCAACATCATGGCTACTAAGATGAATTTACATGGTACCTCGCCCAAGCCCTGCTCCTTGAGTTCTTCTGAACTTCCCATATACACTACTGAATAGGACCATTCAAAAGGGTTTTGCACAATATGCTCTATCTCTTGTAGCGCTCCCTTCCAAAGTGCTGCCAGCTTGGGACACTCCATAAATGAATGCAACAGCGTTCCGACATGAAGTCGGCATTTGACGCACATGGCGTCAGGCCATAATCCCATCATGTACCCTTTTTCTCTAGTGATGTGTGTCCTGTGTAGCACACGGTATTGAATGTCTTGTAATGCCGCACTGGGTGTTAATTTAGTTAACTTTCCACCCCCCCCCCCCCCCCAGGTTTCAGTAGTCACATTGTCTCCTATGTCTTTGCTCCAGGCTTTTGTTAGCTTCTGAAGGTAAGTAGGCTGCCTCGTGACCCCGATTATCTGGTGCCACTGTGACAGTGTATTCATTGTGGCAGGGAGCTGCAATAGCAATGAGTCCAATTGGAGGAACCCCACTAACCTCCCCTGTTTCCTTTCAAGTGTTAATATATAATCCCTCACTTGCAAATATGCAAAGAATTGTGAGTATGGTACATTCCAAGCACGCTTGACCTGATCAAATGCGGGGAAATGATCCCCTCCCAGTTGTCTGAGATCACCTAAATACCGACACCCATGCGCTTTCCACTGTCTGAACAAGGATGCGCCCATTCCAGCCACAAACTCCGGATTACCCGTTACAGGCAGAAAGGAGCCCACCCCTTTCCGACCGCCACCCAATTCTCTCCACCACCTCCAGGCCCTCCGCAGTGCCATTACATAGGGATTCATCGCCACCTCCTTCAAGCCTGTGATTGATCTCATTTCTAATACTGCGAATGGCTTGTAAGGCCTGCACCAGCTCCTCCAGAAGTCTACCGGCGAAAAGAAAGCTACCCCCGTATGGAGCTCATGGATCCATCTCATAAGCGCAGCCACATTATACGCCTTGAGGTCCGGTAACCGAAGCCCACCTTTCCCCCTATCCAGTGATAATTTGGCAAACGAGATTCTAGATCTTTGCACTTGCCATATAAAGGTCGTAACTGTGCTCTTATACTGAGCTTCTTCTTTCTTACGTATCCAAATGGGCAGCATCTGCAATGGATATAACAGCTTGGGCAATAGGGCCATCTTGACCAACGCCACCCTCCCCGAGAAACTAACCGGGATAGCTTTCCAAGTCCCACATAACTTCTTAACGGCGTCCATTCTCTCTACAACGTTCTTTTTATAAACCCACTCCATATCTGCGCTCATATGCACCCCTAGATACTTGATCCCTGCATGTGCCCATAATAAAGGAAAGTTAGAGACTGTCATGCTGGCGCAGGGATTGCTGATCGCTAGTGCCTCAGATTTGCCGAAATTTATACTGAGCCCCGAGAAAGCTTCAAACTCTTGTATAATGTCCATAACTGAGAAAATTCCTGTGGAAGCATTATCAAGAAGCAATAACATGTCATCCGCAAATAAATTGATATGATATTCCTGTTCACCCGCCCGTACTCCCTTCAGAGTGGGGTCTTGCCTTATGCGGGCTGCCAACGGTTCCAGACTCAGCACAAACAACAAGGGTGATAAGGGACAGCCCTGCCTTGTTCCTCCCCACATGGGCAATATTTGAGTCAGCGAGTCATTAATCACAATCTGTGCCGTTGGGTTTGTGTATAACACCTTCACCCAATCCAGAAAACTCTCCCGCTATCTGGTACCTTCGCAATACCCAGAACAGATATTCCCAGATTACCTTATCAAAGACCTTTTCTGCATCTAGGCTGGCCATTATCTGATCTCCCCCTTTCCCTTGACCTTCCAACAGCGCTCTGCTCTCTTTCAATATGTTGGCCAACGCATAGCGTCCTTTCACAAAGCCCACTTAATCACTATGCACAAGACCAAGGACCAGCTCACTTAACCGCGCTGCCAACACAGCCGCCATGATTTTGACATCCTGGTTTAGCAACGAGATGGGCCTGTAGGACCCTACCAACTCAGGGTCTTTACCGGGTTTCGGCAAAACTGTGATAAACACATGATTCAGGTAGGGTCCCATATTCTGCGACGTTCTCACCTCTTCACACATGCTGACGAAAGGCAAAACTATTTGGTCTTGTAATATCTTATAAAATTCTGTTCCAAGTCCATCGGGGCCTGGTGCCTTTGCCAGCTTCAACCCTTTTATAACCCTCTGTACTTCCGTACCCTGCATCGGAGCGTTAAGGCTTGCCGCCTGTATATCTGTCAAAACCGGCAACTGGATCTTGTCAAAAAATTTCTGGCAGTCATCGTCAGAAAACGAGCCCTTAGCATACAGGGCAGAGTAGAACTTTACAAACTCCCGTTGAATCTCCTCCCTGCCGGAGTGGAGACCCCCTTGCCCATCCCGAAGCTTACTAATAAAACCATTCCCAGATCTCTGCCGAATCAAGGATGCCAAAAGTTTACCAGTCTTGCTAGCCCATCTGTGCAAACGAAACCTGTAAAGCCTGATGTCAAGGCAAGCTCGTCAAGTATTGCCTGAACTTGCTTCCTTACCGCCATGTATTTTGCTCTGGCCTGCCCGGATGAATCAAAAATAAACTGCCGCCTCACCTCCTTCAGCTCTATCAGCAATTTTTTGAGGGCTAGCTCTCTCTATTCATAGCTGCCGTGTAAGCCATTATCTTGCCACGTACCACAGCCTTGGCCGCTTCCCAAAATATTCTATCATTCACCAGCTGCGCCTTATTATCCTCTATATAGTCCAGCCACGCCTTTCTTAGATATGTGCAAAAATCTCTGTCTTGATACAGAGCTGGGTTCATCCGCCACCTGACCAGTCCCGACTTTTCCCCCCATCGCATCTGAAGCCACACTAACGCATGGTCACACACTATGGACTCCCCAATCTCCGCACGCTCAGCCTCTTGTACCAAAGACTGGGCCACTAGAATATAGTCAAGCCAGGCATGGACTCCGTGTGGATGCAAATAAAATGTATAATCTCTTTCCTCCAAGTGGAAAAGTCGCCATATGTCTACCACTCCCACTTCACTGGAGATAAAGTTCACCCCTCTCCCTTCGTGATCCCTTCCTGCTTTCTTTGGGGGCTTACAATCTATTTCAGGATCACTGGTAATATTGAAATCACCCCCTAATACCAGCGGGTATTCATTGAATGCAACTAACTTGGCCGCCAAGAGAGTAAAAAAGTTTTTTGAGTAAACATTTGGCACGTATACAGTGGGGGAAATAAGTATTTGATCCCTTGCTGATTTTGTAAGTTTGCCCACTGACAAAGACATGAGCAGCCCATAATTGAAGGGTAGGTTATTGGTAACAGTGAGAGATAGCACATCACAAATTAAATCCGGAAAATCACATTGTGGAAAGTATATGAATTTATTTGCATTCTGCAGAGGGAAATAAGTATTTGATCCCCCACCAACCAGTAAGAGATCTGGCCCCTACAGACCAGGTAGATGCTCCAAATCAACTCGTTACCTGCATGACAGACAGCTGTCGGCAATGGTCACCTGTATGAAAGACACCTGTCCACAGACTCAGTGAATCAGTCAGACTCTAACCTCTACAAAATGGCCAAGAGCAAGGAGCTGTCTAAGGATGTCAGGGACAAGATCATACACCTGCACAAGGCTGGAATGGGCTACAAAACCATCAGTAAGACGCTGGGCGAGAAGGAGACAACTGTTGGTGCCATAGTAAGAAAATGGAAGAAGTACAAAATGACTGTCAATCGACAAAGATCTGGGGCTCCACGCAAAATCTCACCTCGTGGGGTATCCTTGATCATGAGGAAGGTTAGAAATCAGCCTACAACTACAAGGGGGGAACTTGTCAATGATCTCAAGGCAGCTGGGACCACTGTCACCACGAAAACCATTGGTAACACATTACGACATAACAGATTGCAATCCTGCAGTGCCCGCAAGGTCCCCCTACTCCGGAAGGCACATGTGACGGCCCGTCTGAAGTTTGCCAGTGAACACCTGGATGATGCCGAGAGTGATTGGGAGAAGGTGCTGTGGTCAGATGAGACAAAAATTGAGCTCTTTGGCATGAACTCAACTCGCCGTGTTTGGAGGAAGAGAAATGCTGCCTATGACCCAAAGAACACCGTCCCCACTGTCAAGCATGGAGGCGGAAATGTTATGTTTTGGGGGTGTTTCTCTGCTAAGGGCACAGGACTACTTCACCGCATCAATGGGAGAATGGATGGGGCCATGTACCGTAGAATTCTGAGTGACAACCTCCTTCCCTCCGCCAGGGCCTTAAAAATGGGTCGTGGCTGGGTCTTCCAGCACGACAATGACCCAAAACATACAGCCAAGGCAACAAAGGAGTGGCTCAGGAAGAAGCACATTAGGGTCATGGAGTGGCCTAGCCAGTCACCAGACCTTAATCCCATTGAAAACTTATGGAGGGAGCTGAAGCTGCGAGTTGCCAAGCGACAGCCCAGAACTACTGTTAGAAATATGCAATCTGTCCCTAAAATCGAGTGTAATACCGGAAGACTGGAGGGTAGCCAATGTTACTCCGATTTTTAAGAAGGGTTCCAGAGGAGATCCGGGAAATTATAGACCGGTGAGTCTGACGTCGGTGCCGGGCAAGATGGTGGAGGCTATTATTAAGAATAAAATTGCAGAGCATATACAAAAACATGGACTGATGAGACAAAGTCAGCACGGATTTAGTGAAGGGAAGTCTTGCCTCACCAATCTAATGCATTTTTTTGAGGGGGTAAGCAAACATGTGGACAATGGGGAGCCGGTTGATATTGTATATCTGGATTTTCAGAAGGCGTTTGACAAAGTGCCGCACGAAAGACTCCTGAAGAAATTGCAGAGTCATGGAATCGGAGGTAGGGTATTATTATGGATTAAGAACTGGTTGAAAGATAGGAAGCAGAGAGTAGGATTGCGTGGCCAGTATTCTCAGTGGAGGAGGGTAGTTAGTGGGGTCCCGCAGGGGTCTGTGCTGGGTCCGTTGCTTTTTAATGTATTTATAAATGACCTAGAGATGGGAATAACTAGTGAGGTAATTAAATTCGCCGATGACACAAAATTATTCAGGGTCGTCAAGTCGCAGGAGGAATGTGAACGATTACAGGAGGACCTTGCGAGACTGGGAGAATGGGCGTGCAAGTGGCAGATGAAGTTCAATGTTGACAAGTGCAAAGTGATGCATGTGGGTAAGAGGAACCCGAATTATAGCTACGTCTTGCAAGGTTCCGCGTTAGGAGTTACGGATCAAGAAAGGGATCTGGGTGTCGTCGTCGATGATACGCTGAAACCTTCTGCTCAGTGTGCTGCTGCGGCTAGGAAAGCGAATAGAATGTTGGGTGTTATTAAAAAGGGTATGGAGTCCAGGTGTGCGGATGTTATAATGCCGTTGTATCGCTCCATGGTGCGACCGCACCTGGAGTATTGTGTTCAGTACTGGTCTCCGTATCTCAAAAAAGATATAGTAGAATTGGAAAAGGTACAGCGAAGGGCGACGAAAATGATAGTGGGGATGGGACGACTTTCCTATGAAGAGAGGCTGAGAAGGCTAGGGCTTTTCAGCTTGGAGAAAAGACGGCTGAGGGGAGATATGATAGAAGTGTATAAAATAATGAGTGGAATGGATCGGGTGGATGTGAAGCGACTGTTCACGCTATCCAAAAATACTAGGACTAGAGGGCATGAGTTGAAGCTACAGTGTGGTAAATTTAAAACGAATCGGAGAAAATTTTTCTTCACCCAACGTGTAATTAGACTCTGGAATTCATTTCCGGAGAACGTGGTACGGGCGGTTAGCTTGACGGAGTTTAAAAAGGGGTTAGATAGATTCCTAAAGGACAAGTCCATAGACCGCTATTAAATGGACTGGAAAAATTCCTCATTTTTAGGTACAACTTGTCTGGAATGTTTTTACGTTTGGGGAGCGTGCCAGGTGCCCTTGACCTGGATTGGCCACTGTCGGTGACAGGATGCTGGGCTAGATGGACCTTTGGTCTTTCCCAGTATGGCACTACTTATGTACTTATGTACTTATGTACTAACTCTTAATGATTTAGAGATGATCTGCAAAGAGGAGTGGACCAAAATTCCTCCTGACATGTGTGCAAACCTCATCATCAACTACAGAAGACGTCTGACCGCTGTGCTTGCCAACAAGGGTTTTGCCACCAAGTATTAGGTCTTGTTTGCCAGAGGGATCAAATACTTATTTCCCTCTGCAGAATGCAAATAAATTCATATACTTTCCACAATGTGATTTTCCGGATTTAATTTGTGATGTGCTATCTCTCACTGTTACCAATAACCTACCCTTCAATTATGGGCTGCTCATGTCTTTGTCAGTGGGCAAACTTACAAAATCAGCAAGGGATCAAATACTTATTTCCCCCACTGTATGCTGCACAGGGCCACCCTTACTTCCTGTAGAACTTCTGCCACTATCACAAAGCGACCTTCAGGGTCACGATACAGCCTATGCAACTCAAACGCCATATTTTTCTTTATGAGTATTGCTACTCCCCTCTGCCTATTATTTAATGTCTGCAGTGTCTTATATCTCTTAACAGAAGAATGGATGCCTTCCACGTTTAGTGTGACAATTTTCAGCTTAGCCATCTGGTAACAGGAAGATTGCTTTATACACGCGTAATTGTGATCCCCTAGTGTCCCTCAGTGTGCCTCCCAGCTGGGCCCACCAAGAGAATCTGCATCCCGCAGCAGTGTCTGGTAGAATTTTATGTAGCACTACATCGGACTTTCCTTCTCTGTACTCCCACCCCTCCACCCCTACAGAGACCACCCACCTTCCGACCTCCCTCCTCCTGTCCCTCGCCCCTAACCCCCACCCCCCTCCCTCCCCCTTCTGTTCCTCAGCATATACCATTGTCCCAACATCCACAACCATTCACATCTTCTCCCCCTTCCTATCATTGCCAACTCTACTGCCCCAATTCCACCTCCCCCTCCCTTTGTGATATACCCCTCTTCTCTGACACAATCCTAATTACTCCCTTGCCCTCCCCCAATCCCGAAATTCTGAACTTTGGAGTGTCTCAAATACACCATAACTGAGTTCCCAACCACCAAACATGAAACTAATAGAAACTGAGTTATAACAGTACATACAGCACAGAGAAGGCATATTTGACAAAGTGAAACTGAGGCTTTCCAGCCTCCTTGCAGCGACCAATTCTTTAAGCAGATCCTATCTGCATTTTGTCCAACAGTCTCACCCGCATAGGCGGTCGGTGGCCCAACTGTTTGGGGAGGCTAAAGGGGACAGGGTTAGGGGTGGGGCCAGGGGTGGAGATTAAATCCATAATTGTCTGATAACACACAGAAAAAATAAATAAATAAAAATAAAAGTCACAATACCTTTTATTAAATTTAGATATTAGATATGTATCATATGTCAAAGAATAAAGTGGTTGCTCAAAGTATATTCTAACCACAATCGCTCAACTGCAAAACACTATGCACAAGTTTGTGGAAAAACACACTCAGAACCTTACTGTACCATAAATATTACACTGGGCAGAACCTAATATACCACCCATACGGAAAATGCAGACCGTCAACAATATGAAACAAGGGATCATATCATCACAATTCCCATGTAGAGCCACAAAACACTCTAATTCATGTTTAATGTGGGATGAAATGCCATAAATAAGTAAATAGTAACATAGTAACATAGTAGATGACGGCAGAAAAAGACCTGCACGGTCCATCCAGTCTGCCCAACAAGATAACTCATATTTGCTGCTTTTTGTGTATACCCTACTTTGATTTGTACCTGTGCTCTTCAGGGCACAGACCGTACAAGTCTGTCCAGCACTATCCCCGCCTCCCAACCACCAGTCCCGCTTCCCACCACCGGCTCTGGCACAGACCGTATAAGTCTGCCCAGCCCTATTCCCGCCTCCCAACCACCAGCCCCGCCTCCTGATCTTGACTAAGCTTCTGAGGATCCATTCCTTCGGCACAGGATTCCTTTATGCTTATCCCACGCATGTATGAATTCCGTTACCGTTTTCATTTCCACCACCTCCCGCGGGAGGGCATTCCAAGCATCCACTACTCTCTCCGTGAAAAAATACTTCCTGACATTTTTCTTGAGTCTGCCCCCCTTCAATCTCATTTCATGTCCTCTCGTTCTACCACCTTCCCATCTCCGGAAAAGATTCGTTTGCGGATTAATACCTTTCAAATATTTGAACGTCTGTATCATATCACCCCTGTTTCTCCTTTCCTCCAGAGTATACATGTTTAGTTCAGCAAGTCTCTCCTCATACATCTTGTAACGCAAATCCCATACCATTCTCGTAGCTTTTCTTTGCACCGCTTCAATTTTTTTTACATCCTTAACAAGATACGGCCTCCAAAACTGAACACAATACTCCAGGTGGGGCCTCACCAACGGCTTATAGAGGGGCATCAACACCCCCTTTCTTCTGCTGGTCACACCTCTCTTTATACAGCCTAACAACCTTCTAGCTACTGCCACCGCCTTGTCACACTGTTTCGTCGCCTTCAAATCCTCAGATACTATCACCCCAAGATCCCTCTCTCCGCCCGTACCTATCTGACTCTCCCCGCCTAACACATACGTCTCCCGTGGATTTCTACTTCCTAAGTGCATCACTTTGCATTTCTTCGCATTTATAAACTTTTAATGTTGAGCACCTGATTCTCAAAGTGGACATATTCCAAACACTATAATGAAAATAAAATGATCTTTTCTACCTTTGTTGTCTGGTGACTTTTTCTGATCATGCTGGCCCAGTATCCGATTATGCTGCTATCTGTCCTCAGTGCAGGTCAGGAAGTCATCCTCGTTAAATATCTCCCTGGCAACCCCCCTCCCCTGCTCTCCCAGCAGTAAGGTAAACAAATTAAAGGGCTTTCACTGCAGCTCCTGCTGTGAGGATGGAGGTAAATCAACAATTTAAACCCCTCAGGGGAGGCTTAGCCTCTCCAAGCCTCTTATACCGGGCGCCTATGCTCACCCGGTCTGCTTCTGTCGCTTATCAGTAACCATGTGTCGTCATCCTGCACTCAAAGACTTTTACCTCTGCATCTGCATCATCCCCAGTTCTCCTGCTCTGCTAGCCTGTCCTCGCTGCTGCTTCTTCTCCCATGCGCTGGTGATCAATTCAGTTATCTCACTTCTGCAAAGATCTGACATCACGCCACGTGTGCAGGTCCGAGGTTCCCCTTTTATAACTTCTCCACATAAGCTGCCAAGTCTTTTGGATCTGTAAAAAAACAGCACTTTATTGTCCAGTACGATCCTCTGTCAAAGAGCCACTTACAGTGCTGCCCCATCTTCCTTCTCTGCTCAGAGACCGCAGCCGAGTAATCATGGAAAAGGATCAACTTGTGGCCCTCGTATTCCAAACTTTTCTTCTTCCTAAAAGCCTGCATGACCATGTCTTTCTCAGCATAATTAAGCACTTTCGCAATCACTGTCCTTGACCGTTGATCTCCTTCAACACCCCTATTCTGTGTACTCTTTCAATCTTTAGGGTGCCCTCTGCCATTTGCAAATCCAGCTGCTCCGGTAACCATTTCTCCACCAGCTGCCTTAGCTCCCTGTCCTTCACCGTTTCAGGGAGGCCAACAATGCGAAAATTACTCCTCCTCCTTCGATTTTCCTGTTCATCTACCTGCTGCGCCAGGTTCAAGCACTTCTGCTCTAATGCTGCAATTCTCGCCTCCGCGGTCTCCATCTTGTCCTCTTGGCATGACACCCTCTCCTCAGCCTGCTGCAGCCTCGCACTTTGCTGCTTTACCGACTCGTGGATTTGTTCCACCGAGGCTTGGAATTTGGAGAGCTTCTCCTCCAAAATAGCAGTGACTTGCTGAATGAGCCCCTGCATCGCTTCTGTTTGCTGACTGGCCGCCCCCGCGATCTCCTTCACTGCTGCCATCTTAGGGCTTCCCTCCGGGACACGCAGTTTGTTCAGACGCAAGTTCTTCGCTGGCATACCAGCCGTGCACCTCCATACAGAAATCACTACCACCTCGTTCTGAAGCGTTTGAATTCCGCTACCTGTGCAGGTAGGTTTCGTGCCAGATAACAAAGGTCTTTGTGGTTAATTTAACAGATTTGAAGGAGGCTGGAACGGAGCCGTTTTTTCGGATGTCCGTTCAGCAGCGCTGCATCACGTGACCCCCCCCCCCCCCCAAGAAAGCTTCTTACACATTCTATCAACTGCAAAGCTTTTCGCAAGAGACAGAAACTTGCAAGACATAAAGCCAATGAGAAAAAAATAAAGAGATTTTTCCTACCTATTAGTGATAAAGGTAAATCTGCACGATCATACACAAAATCATCTACGGAGACGCCCCGACCTACATGCTAAACCTCGTGGACCTGCCGCCCAGAAATGCCAAAAGATCATCCCCGAAAATTTCTTAATCTACACTTCCCCAGCTGTAAAGGACTAAAATACAAACTTGTGCACGCGACCTCCTTCTCCTACATGGGTACGCAGCTGTGGAACGCACTACCAGCTAGCCTGAAAACAATCCACGAAATATCCAACTTTCGTAAATCCCTGAAGACGTACCTCTTCAATAAGGCCTACAAAGAGGACCCATAGCTTAACTATACCACCTCAACAATCCACTAGAATCCGTAAATCATCTTTCTATACCTACTTTCTTAATACTTCTTTCCATCCTCAATCTCTTTGCATCAACAATTGTATCTGACATCCTGGAATGGCAATGCCATAACAGACCTCTGTAAGCCACATTGAGCCTGCAAATAGGTGGGAAAATGTGGGATACAAATGCAATAAATAAATAAATGGCTCCATTTTTCAAACTGAAGTTTAGTGTCCTGTAACAGCCTGTCTACATTCAAATGACTGATATCCTGTGTCTCCATGGATAACACTCCAGGATAGCGAAAAGCACTTCCTGCCCATTTCAGTGGGAGAGGTCCGTGCCATCCTAATCCATGTACTTCTTTCCTCTGCATGGCCTCTGATCTCTCCAGTTTTAGTTTAAAGCCTGAAAATTCCCTGTACTCGTTATACATTCTAGCAATACAGCAACTGAAGCATGTGGATTTACCACATAAGTCAGCAAGTCATCAGCAAAGGCCACTATTTTAAAAGTATTTGTGCCTAACGTAAGGCCTTGTATGTCAGGATTCCTCTGAATATCTCAAATCAGGGGGTCCAAGATAAGAAGAAACAATAGAGGTGATAATGGGCAGCCCTGTCTGGTACCGCAGTGTATAGAGAAGGGGGGAGAAAGCAATCCATTCACCCACACCTGAGCCTGAGGAAAAGTATATAAAGCACAGATCGCATCTTGGAAAAATTCACATATCCCATATGCATCTAAAACCCCCAAACAGAAAATCCCACACCACCCTGTCAAAAGCCTTCTCTGCATCAAAAATTTATGTCCTGGAGGGGGCCAGCCATGTCTTAACACCAAAGAGGTAAGAACCTTCCATGTATTCTTAATGATATTATGGCTTTGCACGAAACCCACTTGAGATTCCCCTATCATGTCTGGGAGAATATGGGACAGACAATTTGCTAAGATTTTGACATATAATTTGGCTTCAAAATTAAACAATGAAATTGGCCTATAGGACTTTGTTTTCTTCATGTCACGACCTGGTTTTGGCAGAACAATTATCTGGGCTAGTCGCAACAACTGTGGGAAACAATCTCAGTTCTCATCTTATAAAATTCTCCTCAGTAACCATGAGGCCCAGGGGCCTTTTCAAGAGGACACCGCTGTATAACCCAGGAAACCTCTTCCTCCCCAAAAAGGGGTATTCAGCATGGTCACACTTGCCAGATTCAACCTCAGAAGGTCCAAACCAGACAGATACATAGAACTTTCCAACGGTGGAGGATCTGGTAGCGAATACAACTGTGTGTAATAATCCTTCATATGATTAATTATAATAGCTCTATCCTCCAGATCCCCAGTGGAGGAGTACAAGGTGTTTGTTTTAAATGGACCCTGTCGTAGATGAGCCAAGCATGCCAACAATTTACCACGCTTGTTAGCATGTTTGTATAGTTGATATTTAATAAATGAGTGATTTCTGTGTATTTTGTTGTATCAACTCCATTTAAGGTTTGTTGCAATTCTAAAAGTTGAATTTTGACCCAAACACTGTGGTTTGTCCCATAGAGACGCCTCAGTTGTGTAACCTCTTTTTACAGATGAAGTGTTTCTCCTCCCTAGCCTTCTTTTGATGACTAGCATAAACTATGAATTCTCACAGCACTGCTTTATCAGTTTCCTAATATAATACCGGATTATCTACATGAGTAGCATTCACTCCTTTAAATATCTGCCATTTCTGCAATAGAAAATCTATAAATTTTCCATCCCCATAAAAACAGATAGGAAACTTCCACCAAAAGGATTTTTGAGGCGCCCTTGAGAACCCTAGTTGAATGTGTACCATAGCATGGTCTGATACTGTAATGGGTTCTGTCTGTGCCCCCTGTATTGCCGTAGATAAACATCTTGAAATGAAAATGTAATCAATCTTGGACATGGTGGAGTGTGCTTGAGACAAATGAGTATAATCTTAATCCAAATCCAAGAAAACAGGAGGAGCCTCCACGGAAAGTCAAAGCAAAACAGCAAAAGTAGAGGCTGACAAATGCGTAAACCAATAGGGAGATAATCTCAAAAAACAGTTTATTCAGAATATTCATATCAATATCAAGGACCCGACACGGTCCGTGTTTCGGCGCCAAAGCGCCTGCCTCAGGGGTCACAATCAACTTTCTACAAAAAAACAGGACAAATTAAAAACATAATATTAAGAGATTTCAAATAAAATATATCCGCTTTAATAAAATATGTAGCCAAACATATATGGACATTCATAATGGTATTGCAAATTTGTAAATGTATACTGATAAATTATGTAAAAAAATGTTAATATATTATAATTATGTGAGCAGATATTGTGGACAGAGAAACACCAAACAATGAAAAGTGATAACTATCAAATAAATGAACTGATAAATGAAAGGCATAGGTCAGGCTGATGAAACATCAACATATCTACATATATATTTATCCTGATCTAATAGTAAAAAATACATTCATACAACTTGAACAAGTAAAATACTTCAAGACATCATGATCCGACACCATTTAAAACTACATTACATTTACATATTAATTATAAATATAATTCAATGAAATAATGTCAAACCTCTGAGAAGAGGGTGATAGGCTTGAATTCCTTTATGTATGCAAGTAAATTTGCAATACCATTATGAATGTCCGTATATGTTTGGATACATATTTTATTAAGGGGGATATATTTTATTTGAAATCTCTTAATATTATGTTTTTAATTTGCCCTGTTTTTTTGTAGAAAGTTGATTGTGACCCCTGAGGCAGGCGCTTTGGCGCCGAAACACGGACCGTGTCGGGTCCTTGATATTGATATGAATATTCTGAATAAACTGTTTTTTGAGATTATCTCCCTATTGGTTTGCGCATTTGTCAGCCTCTACTTTTGCTGTTTTGCATAATCTTAATCCACCAGATGTAAAGTGCACCACACATCAATGGAATACCCCTCAACACATGGTAGGATCCATCCAATTTCCCATGAGATTTTTCTAATGTTGGATCTCCAACTTCATTGAAATCTCCTCCCACTAAATAGGGAATCCCATCAAAACTCTGAAGGTGTTGAATAATATACCTTTAAAAGGTCTTACTATAGCAATTTGGTGCATACACATTGCAGAGAAGCAACGGTTGGCGCTTAATAGTTAAATGTACAATCACAAATCTACCTGCATCATCGTGAATGACTTTCGGCCTTATTTTCGAAAGTGATGGGCGCCCAGATTTCAACCCAAATCAGGAGCTGGGCACCCATCTCGCAAAGGCGCCCAAATCGATATAATCGAAAGTCGATTTTGGGCGTCTTCAACTGCACTCCGTCACGGGAACGACCAAAGTTGACGGGGGCGTCAGAGGCGTGGTGAAGGTGGGACTGGGGCGTGTTTATCGGCCTCTTTTTTTTCGATAATATGGTTTGTGCCAGGCAAATTAGATTTGTTTGT
The DNA here is from genome assembly GCF_901765095.1 of Microcaecilia unicolor. Lineage (NCBI taxonomy): Eukaryota > Metazoa > Chordata > Amphibia > Gymnophiona > Siphonopidae > Microcaecilia > Microcaecilia unicolor. Next base: position 231,685,669 of record NC_044036.1, read on the forward strand.
TTTTGAGCTGGGCGCCTTTGGTTTCCATTATCGTTGAAAAACGATTATGCCCAGCTCAAATCCGCACAAATCTGATGCATTTGCCTGGCACAAACCATATTATCGGAAAAAAAGATGGGCACCCTTTTTTTTATTTTTGAAAATACGGTCTGTCCAGCCCCTTCACGTACCCTTTCTCGGACATAGACGCCCATGGAGATGGGCGTTTGCGTTCGATTATGCCCCTCTTTGTGTGACAAACTGGATGCCCTTCCAATACTAACTCCAACCTTCTTGTCTCAAGCAGGGGATTCAAAGTAACCACCTACCCATCAGCGGCACAGTTTTTGATGTTCTTTAGCATCTAGGTGTGTTTCCTGTAGGAGGACTATCGTGACCCTTTTTTCATTCAATCCATGCAGTATTTTTTAATGCTTGATCAGTGATGAGATACCTCCCATATTCCAGGTCACTGCAAGAAAAGGCATTATAAAACAGCAGACAGCACAGTAAACATGGATTTGATAACCACTCTAAGAGAGTGGTAGGGACATCCCAGCCAGTATCCCAACTGCTCTGACCAAAGGACCACCGGTCCCAGAAATCTCTGCCAGCTATGCTTAGAATCCCTGCCTACACCCTCCCTCCCTCCCTCTCCCCACATTAAATTGAAATGAAACATCCCTTGCAGTATCAACTTCATTGTCCCCCTTCCCACCCAATCGCCAAACCCCTCCCCTTTCCAAATAAGCACCTTAAGGTGCTAGACTTGTGCCCCCACATGCATACCCCATAATAGCAGTGTGTAAGTATAATTATTTAAGTACCCAACCTGCCAAACCAATAAAACAGACATAATAACTAGTGCCTTTTACACTGGAGGTATGTCACAGCTCTAAAAATATTCCCCAATCAAGCAAACATCTTTAACAAATTTCTGTAATTATATATCGATGAAACTGCAAATGAAAGACATCAAATTGTGGTATATATCATCACTCAATTCAAGAAAAGCTGCAGAAGGCCCCAGTCTGGGAGACAGATCCAAAAGAGCCTCAAGTAGATGTGCTGGGCTTATCTCGTTCCAGTTGTTCCACCAGGGCATGAGCCTGTAGCTACTGTGTCTTAAAACTGATGGACACCATTATGAAGTACACACAGTTTGGCTGGATAAAGCAAGCTAAAGCACACTTGTAATTTATGTAAGCAGCCACACAAAGGAGCAAACTGTTTCCTCTGTAGTGAGACTTTAGTTGAGCAGTCCTGAAAGCACAAGATCTTATGTCCATCATATTCCAAAGTTTTGCCGCCTCTGCAGCCAATATCTCCACTTTGTGATGATAATGGAGGAGTTTAAAGATCACAACCCTAGGGCGCTGTCACATTTACAAAGCTGGAACTGGGTTTGTGAGCCCTTGGGCCACTGCCAAGGAGCAGCAGTGGCAGGCAAAACCACCCCACATTAGAGACAGGGCAGATCTCTGACAAACAGTTAAGCTTCACCTGCACCTGGCCACTTTTCACCAGATTGAGCTCCTGGCTTCAGGTGGCCAGCAGGACTTACTGGACAGGGCTGGGACTGGATATCAGCTAGGCAGCACAGGGACTAAGGGTCAGAGGGAAAAGGAATAAACAGGGACAGCAAGGCAGCGAAAGGATAGGCTAAAGGACAGGACTGAAAGCTGCGAGCAGCCACTGAAACAGGGAACCAACACAGCTAGACAGGAGACTGAACTGAAAGCTGCAAGCAGCCACTGAAGCAGGGAACAAACACAGATAAACCCAGAACTAGGCAAAGACATACAAACAAGACACAAGACTGGGAAACAAGCAATACAGTAAACAAGCAATACCCTAAACTAAACATAGACTAACTAGAACAGGCAAGACTTCAGGCAAGAACTAGAGCAAGGAAACAAACTCAGGCTGAAGTGCAAAAGCACCAACATACCAGGGCCTTAGACGCAATGCAAAGGCCAAGCAGAGAGTTTCAAAATGGCTAATAAGCCCAGCAGCAGCTGAGGCTCAGCTGCTGCAATCACCAGGCAACTAAGGGTGCTGTGCAGGTACAAACAAAACAAGCAGGTCCGGCAGTCTGGAAGATCTGGACAGGACTTTGTTGAAATCTGGAACGGGTGACATCACACAGACAATCTAATGCAACCAGCACACAGAGACAGACTAACTCACAAAGAACAGACAGAAGCCAGCTCAGAAGCTGACCACAAGAAATAAGGTGAGTCTGAGAGAGTGATCTTTTGAGCCCCAATCTAGGTGCGCATTCTATTCTAAGGGAACCAGCCATGCTTTGGTGGTGTAAAACTCTTGAGAACCAAGCTTCCAAAAAAACACACAACTCTGCTTCCAGCACTGACTCTAGTAGCCCAACCAGTCTCAAGTTGTTCTGCGGGAACGATTTTGAAGATCGACTTTCTTCTCCAAGCTGGTTACCTTCTTGTGCAGGTGCTTGAGCACCAATGAAGATTCCTAAGCAGAGGATTCAACATTTCCCATTCGCTGTTGAACCGCTTGAAATTCGTTGGTCAAGGTTGTAAAGCGATTTTCCATGCCATCCAGTTTATCAATGATTTATTGCATTTGTTTCCCCATTGTGTGCGCCACTGCTAGGCGTACCTCTGTAACAATTTCAGCCACTCATATAGATCCCGCCGTGGGAGAAGGAGGGGCACGTTCTCCGTCATTTTTTGCTCGCCTCCACCGCTCTTTTCTTTATCTTTTTTGGGCACTTTAGATGCCATGTAGAATATACTCAACCTCTCTGGCAACAATAAGAGGGCGATGCTTCTAAGTACACCAGGGTATCTGCTAAAGCTCTACCAAGAAGGAACAAGTCAATACTAGGTGTAAAATTCAATCCAGTATGCTCAGCTCCAGCAATCCAACAAGTCACTGTGTAAGAGTCTATAGCCCTGCTTTTAGGGAAGCTCAGATGCATGGAGCACCACAGGAAGCAGACAGAGATGACAATATGTTATATTCTGCGAGCCAAGGTCTGGGGCTAAATATTGAAGCGGGGGGGAGGGGGGGAACCTCAGGGCTCTTCCCTAAGACTCCAGTCATGTGCAAGAGAGGAGGGCCTGTTTGCAGCTGCCAGCAAACCTTCACTCCAGTGCTTTCCCAGTCCTCCACTGAGCAGCAATACTGCTTTGATTTGAAGTGGCAAGCTGTAATTTATTATTGTGTATGCAAGAGCCTTTTGTCTGTCCCCCACCAACAAGGGAACCGTGTAGTATCCTGAGGTGCTCTTACCACTGTTGGCCTCCTCCACACCAGAACCCCATCTTGACTTCCCTATTGTCATTCAGCTCTCCATCGGTGTCTTCCAACTGCTGCTGCTTGCGCCAGCACCCTGCCGGCAGTCCTTCACTGTGGAGCTGATCAGCCTAGCCGCCTTTGCAGCACTGATTCCTTTTTCCACCGTAGGAATACACCCATGCTTTGCCAGTTCTAGGGTTAATACCATGATGTAGGGGGCATAAAGGGTCAGGGGAACAAACCAGGATAAGGTACCGGGGTGCAGTTTTTCCCACCATTGATAATACTGCAATTTTTATATTAATTGCATCTGTCGAGCAGGCTATATTGTGGATTTAGCATGTGGAGGCTTCAGAGACTCAATAGGTAGCAGCTATCTAGGCTGGACACCCCACCGGAAATCTAAAAAAAATTGACTTTTAATATTTAGAGACCTGAGATGTCTTATTTGAAAGTATGGTTATGCCAGTTCTATATCAGGCATAATTGTTCACAGCTAGCAGATGACTAGTTTTGTGTGTGCCTGTTGCACTTATGTGCTAAAGGCCAGACTCGGTAAATGGTGCCCAAAGTTAGGCACTGTTAAGATCTGCGCTAAGCACCAGTTCTATGAAGGTCGCTTAGCGCTAAGCAACCTTTATAGAATAGCACTTAATGCAGATTCCCATGTCCAACTTTGAGTGTGAAGAGTTACGCATGCTGAAACCTGATGTAAATGCCAGTGTGCAACTAATGACAGCTGGGCACGTAAATGACCCTATTCTATAATACTGTGCCTAAATTTTGGGAATGCCCCTGACCCATCCATGCCCCTCCTATGGCGACACCACCTTTTTAGTTGGGTACCAGATTATTTAGGTGTGTAGTGTTATAGAATAGTACATAGGCAGATCCATGTGTAAATCCTATGAGTGTCAGTTAACACCAATAACTGATTGTTAAAGGCTCATTAATTAGTTTGTTCACTGATCTGGGATCTGTGCCCAGATTTGGGTTACGTTTATAGAATCCGGGGGTATAAGCTTGAAAATGGCCGCTGCCTAAGGGTCCACGTTATAGCTAGCTCTGATAACAGTTAGCTGAAAAATCGGGCAAAATCACCAAATGACCCTTAATTCTGACCATCAAACCGACCATCACACCGTCCTTTGGTCAGTAGAACAAAATCGAACTATCATCTGGCCCGATACATGGACTCTTGAGGTTCGAGGTATTTTGTGTCACCACTCATTTGAGTTGCCATATGTTACCAACGGCTGATGGCGGCGACTCGCCTGACCTAAAACAGGTAGTAGATATCGATTTGACAGTGACCATTGCCAGCCCGAACGATTGAAAGTCATATCGGGAGAGTAGAACGTCAGAAGTTGTCTGTTTCACTGGGCGGCAATAGAACCACGACCTTCTTTTATTTGGGAGCGCTAAGCTACCTTGCTGGGCCTTCTCACCCACATTTAGTAACTTGTTGACTCGAGCGTAAACCCACCTGAACAGCAAACCTGGCTAGTGGGACGGAGACTTCACTGAGCGGACCATTCGAACGCCATCCCTCTCGATGAACCATCGCATGTTGCTGCACGCCACCACAAGTCCCTGCCTCAGGTAAAGATTTGTGGAAGCCCGGCGCTTACACACACCCCTTAAATGGCAAGCTACCAGCTGATTATGATTAAGAGGAAAGGGGGATAAATAGAGAACCCGCCACGCAGTACTGGGACGATACTGACATAAATTGTTGTGGGAAGCTGTGCGAAAATATTACTAGGACCGCACACAGAAACTTTGGTTGGTCCTATTGCCTTTGCCCATCATCTACCTTTAACTGCTAATCCAGCTTCCATAACTGTCCTGCCCATAGTTACAAAATCGATCAGAAAGAAGTTTGGGCAAAAGTAGTCCTGCTCCTAGATGGCCACTACCAAAAGGTCATAGACGAAGTGAAAGTTGATCGCCGCCAAATGTAACTGATGGTCTTGGATGAATGACCGAGCGACCACGTGGCCATCCGACCGTTGGGACCACAGGCCGGACCACAACCCGCATGCGGTATCTATTGACTGATGTCTGATTGCTCAAATACAATGAACATCTGACTCTGATAACCATTACTAGAACACATTCTCAGTAGAAGGTATTTATAATAAGGATCATTGAATAATTCATTGACTTTTCATCTACTCTTATAGACTTGTATCGATGGTACTGACCTTTAACTGCTTCTACTGTATTTACTGCATTATACTGAATTGCACTAGTGACTGTAAATTCTCATCAGTTATTACTGCTCCTATTGCATTATACTGCATTATAAGGAATTGTACTACTGACTGTAAATTCCCATCAGTTAATACTGCTCCTACTGCATTATACTGCATTATAAGGAATTGTACTACTGACTGTAAATTTTCGTTAGTTACTACTGCTCCTACTGCATTATACTGAATTATACTATTGATTGTAAATTCCCATCAATTACTACTGCTCCTACTACGTTATACTGCATTATACTGAATTATACTATTGACTGTAAATTCTCATCAGTAACTACTGCTCCTGTTGCATTATACTGCATTATACTAATTGCACTACTGACTGTAAATTCCCATCAGTTACTACTGCTTTGTACTGTTGACCACTGATTCACTTTAACTCATACTGTATTGTACAAAATCAATGACAAAATGAATATTACCAAAGTGCTCTTAATAATCTACTTTCTACCCCTCTCACAGACAACAACAGTACATGAACCCTGCAGACTACCCAAATACAACACACCTTACCAAAAGAATAGTAGCCAATTAAAAGGAAAATCTACTACATACGGTCACAATCAACATAAGGAAAGAAAGGACACAACAAACCCAGATTCCAAGAGGATAGACAACTAATAAAAATTAATACAACTTCGACCCTAACCAACCCCTACCAATCAATCGAACTGGGATATATAAATGCAAGATCGGTAGTCAACAAAACAACAACTATAACAGACTGTTCACATCTCATCTGCCCGCTACCTCGGAGTCATCTTTGACTCCTCCCTCTCCTCTGCGCATATCCAGCAGATAGCCAAGACCTGTCGCTTCTTCCTCTATAACATTAGCAAAATTTGCCCTTTCCTCTCTGAGCACACCACCCAAACTCTCTTCCACTCTCTCATTACCTCTCGCCTTGACTACTGCAACCTACTCCTCACTGGCCTCCCACTTAGCCATCTATCCCCCCTTCAGTCCGTTCAGAACTCTGCTGCACGTCTTATCTTCCGCCTGGACCGATATACTCATATCACCCCTCTCTTCAAGTCACTTCACTGGCTTCCGATTAGGTACCGCATACAGTTCAAGCTTCTCCTACTCACCTACAAATGCACTCGATCTGCAGCCCCTCCCTACCTCTCTACCCTCATCTCCCCCTACGTTCCTACCCGTAACCTCTGCTCTCAAGACAAATCCCTCCTTTCAGTACCCTTCTCCACCACCGCCAACTCCAGGCTCCGCCCTTTCTGCCTCACCTCACCCCATGCTTGGAATAAACTCCCTGAGACCATTCGCCAGGCCCCCTCCCTGCCCATCTTCAAATCCTTACTCAAAGCCCATCTCTTCAATGTCGCCTTCAGCACCTAATCACCATACCTCTATTCAGGAAATCTAGATTGCCCTAACTTGACATTTTGTCCTTTAGATTGTAAGCTCCTTTGAGTAGGGACTGTCTTTCATTGTTAAACTGTACAGTGCTGCGTAACCCTAGTAGCGCTCTAGAAATGTTAAGTAGTAGTAGTAGATCACAACAGACAATCTTGATCTTCTATTCATTAGTGAGACCTGGATTCATGATCTTAAAGACTCCATAATATTAGATCTATGCCCCCCAGGATACAAAATTACCCACTGGACAAGGAATGAAAAGAGAGGAGGAGGTATAGCTGTAATCCATAGATCCCACTTCATTGTTACAACTATAGCCGAATCCATACTTCCCCAACTTGAAATTGCCTCAGTTAGAATCAGTCATATAAATTTGCTTGACCACCTAAACGTAATTCTGTTTTATAGACCACCAGGAAATTGGCATGATTGCCAAACACACTTCATGGACTTCATATCGAACGCATGCGTTTCTAATTCCAACCTTCTTATAGTAGGAGATATCAATCTTCACCTTGAAGACCCCAACTCAATTAATGTGCGTGAATGCAAGGATTTCTTCCAACTATGGGATCTCCACTGGCCAAATATTCAATCAACCCATATGAAAGGACACACACTAGACATCATTACATATAAACTCTCCTCAGTTTTAAATCTTGTATTAACAGTTACAAAGTGGATAGCTATACCATGGTCTGACCATTACAAATTAAACCTTTCTCTTCAATGGCGAAAAAAAGATTTACACCATAAACAAGATCGCTTAACCTATACCACGAGAGGCCCAATTGACCCGTTAATATTTGGCAACAATTTTATAACAATGAATGGACAGCAAAAAAGACTCAAACCAATTTTTTCTAGAATGGGACAACAGATGCAGAAATATATTAGACAACATTGCACCTTTACAATCCAGAACATCACGTAGAAAGAATTCAATACCATGGTTTAATGAAGAATTGAAAAAACTAAAAACACAAGTTAGAAGGTTAGAAGGAGCATGGAATAAAAAGAAAGACGACTCCACATTCAACGCTTGGAAACAACTACAAAGAAAATACAAATATACCATTAGACAAACCAAAAGATCATATTACAAAACTAAAATTGGGCCAGACTATAAGGATACACATAAACTTTTCCAATGTGAGCACATTATTAGATACTACACCGGTTACTTCAAACAGCGCAGACACACCATCAGCAGACAATCTTGCAAAATACTTCAAAGAGAAAATTGTAAAGTTACGACTCACATTATCAGTCAGTACCATCGACTGTAAAATTCCTCAATGGTCTAGATTCAATCCCCAGTGAACATCCAGCTGACCAAACCTGGACTATCTTCGACACACTCTTGGATGATACCATCTTTCAAGCGATCAAAAGGTTCACCAAGTCCTACTGCAAACTAGACATATGCCCCAACAACCTTATAAAATTTGCCCCTCAACAAGTTATATCAGACCTCACAATGCATTGAATTATATGCTACAAAATGGACTCTTCCCTAAGGACTCAAAAAAAAATATCGCCCAGTAGCATCTATCCCCCTGGTAACCAAATTAATGGAAGGTATGGTTACCAAGCAACTCACCGACTACTTAAATAAATTTCAGGACCACGTGAGGGCATGAGCTGAACAGCAGCGTGTTGCTGAAGCTCCGAGACTCCCGCCCGAAATTGATCTAAAAGTGCAGTGATTTAATGAAAATATTGACGCAGACCCTACAGTTGAGATTGCCCTAGTTTATGGACAAATATCTGCGAAAGACGATTGGAGCGATGGCACAGCGATCCGGGAAAAAAGAGAAAATCAAGACGACCGACCCGGAATCCAAAATGGCGGACGAACCTGGTAAATTGCTCGGGGAGTTCACGGAGACGCAGCTCACACAACTTACCATGGCGGTCACAAAAGCATGGGAGCCGAAATGGGCAACGATGGAGCAAAAGTTGGAGAGCCTGGCCACGCGAATGGACGGTATAGGGACGAGAGTGGGAGATCTCGAGGCACGGATGTCGGCCTTGAAGGACGAAGGGAGAGGTTATGGCCCGGATATAGCTGCCCTAACACAGCAACTAAAAGGCTACCATGAAAAACTAGAAGATCTCGAAAACCGCTCACGCCGGAACAACATCCGGGTGGTAGGACTTTCAGAAAATATTCCGGAGGGGAATTTAACGCCATGGCTTGAAAACTGGCTGAGTAAAGAATTGGCGATTTCAGATGCCACAGGCCCGCTGGTAATAGAAAGAGCACACCGAGTAGGCCGCAAACTCGAGGGCAAGACACGGCCGAGAGTGGTAATGGCCAAGATATTTAACTACCGCCACAAAATGGAAATCATGCAAGGTTTCAGAACGCGCAGAGACACCCTAACACACGAAGGACATAAAGTATTAATATTTCAGGATTTCTCAGCTGAAGTACAATCAAAGAGGAAGCAATTTCACTCACTTTGCTCAATATTAGCCCAGAAAGGTGTGAAGTTCACGTTGCAATTTCCAGCCACCTTGCGAATCTTGATACAAGGACAGTGGCAAATGTTTAAAACAGTGGCAGAAGCAAAAGCAGCAGTACTGGAGGCGGGCCTGATTGCAAACGTATGAAAAGGTAACGCTGTGGACAGGGCAGTTACAAACGAAATCGAACATTTTACAAGGGTCAAGTCATATACAAGGGTGGGGGTCCCATGTGCTCGAAGGTCTCGCTACTCGATCTTTTGGGGCACCAGAAGATGGAGAGAGGGTATAATTGGGTTAGGGGAGAAGAGATACGGGTGGGTTGGGCGGGAAGGAAGGGGGGATGGGGGACATCTGAAGAAATTAAAACACAAGGGGTACAATTATTGAAGACATGGGACACAGTAGGAGTAACGATAAGCATTAGCACACACACAATCACTTCTGGTTCACAGCAGGCAGGTGAACACAGGTTTATGGGAAGAGGGATATTTAGGTTATGGGAAGTAGAGTTGTTATGATGGGAAGTTCAAGAGGAAGATGCCTGTCAGAATAACAACATGGAATGTAGGGGGGGTAAACTCCCCAATAAAAAGAGCGAAAATACTTACAGCCTTAAAAAGGCACAAATCAGACATAGCGTGTTTACAGGAGACACATTTATCAGATACCGAACACGACAAACTAAAAAGGCAATGGGTAGGAGAAATTTGTTCCGTGCCAGCACAAGGGAAAAAAGGAGGGATAGCAATCCTTTTCCGAAAAGGGCTGGCCTATAAAGCGACAAAAGTAGCTATAGGGAAGGAGGGAAGATATATTATAGTGAAGGTATGGATGCCAGGATTAGAGATCATTTTGGTAGTACTCTATGGCCCTAATACTTACAATCCCGAGTTCTTGAGATCTTTAATGGGTAAATGTAATGTTAAGGATAAGCAAAGGTTGGTAGTGGTAGGAGATTTCAACTTGGTGCATAACCCAGATTTAGACTGTTCTAATAACCTTTCACCCCATTACTCAGGGAATAGGGCCAGAGAAATGAAATTATTTGTTAGAGAGCTGAATTTGATAGACACCTGGAGAGCCCTGCACCCGACAGAACGTGAATTCACACATAGGTCCAGGGCTCATGGAACGCAATCCAGGTTAGATTACATATTAATAGACAGAGCAATGTTCTCGCAGGTGATAGGAACTGATATAGGCCCAGAAGCAATATCGGACCATTCGCCAGTGTGGATGGACCTGGAATTGCAAGGGGACATAGGGAAAGGAAGAGGATGGAGATTTCCAGCATATTTATTTACAGACCCAAAATTTCAAAAATATCTTACCCATAAATGGGCAGAATATAGCCAAAACAATAACAGACATGCCAGGGAGCAGCCCACTTTGTTCTGGTCGGCCTCCAAAGCAGTCCTCAGAGGGGACATTATTGCGTTTTGCAGTAAGCGCAATAAACGCAGAGCGGCCGGGATACAGCTGCTAGAATTGAGATTAAAAAAAGCGCAAAGCACGTATACGCGCAGACCAACGAAGGTCAATCTAGAGAATTTGAAAGCAGTGCAGATTGCTCTAAATACTTTACTACATGAATTAGAATTGAGGTCGGCGCTATTCTATAAATATAAATTGCATAGGTTCGGGAATCGGGCGGGACGCCTGCTGGCCAGAGTAATAAAGAACTGGGGAGGGCCTAGAACGGTGCCCACCCTCAGAGACAAAAATGGTAGATTGACCAATGACCACCACCAAATAGGTCAAATTTTTACCACGTATTTTGCTACACTATATAAAAGTCAAGGAGGGCCCCGGGGGGAGGCATTGGCTAAATACTTGCAAGAGACACAGTTACCACAATTGCACACACATCACGTAGAACAGTTGAACACGCCAGTGACAATGGGAGAACTGCAAAAGGCAGTGAAAGCACTGAAAATGCGGTCAGCCCCTGGCCCGGATGGATTCTCAGGGGAATATTATAAGCTGTTACCCCCCGGAGCTTTAGTAAATCTGCTCAGTTACTTTGAGGAGGTGGTGGAAGAAGGTAAATTACCGCTATACGCTAATGCAGCCCTTATAACGTTAATTCCGAAAACAGGCAAGTCCCCGGAGAGACCAGGGTCATACAGACCAATATCTCTACTGAATGTGGAGATAAAATTATTATCCAAGATACTGGCTGAGCGATTGGCACTGTGCTTACCAGAACTGATAGGACCAGAACAGGTTAGGTTTATAAAGAAAAGAAGAGCGGTCCATAATGTTCGAAAACTAATGCTTGCAATGGCGACATGCACACTAAAAAGCATACCCATGTGGGTGTTAAGCCTTGATGCTGAGAAGGCGTTCGACCTAGTACATTGGGACTACTTATTTCAGGTACTGACAGCGGTAGGAATATCAGGATGGTTTCTTAAGGCAGTGGAAGTACTATACAAAGACCCCACAGCTAGTGTAATAGTAAATGGAAGGCGAGAAAGGGAGTTTCCAATTCAAAGGGGTACAAGACAAGGCTGCCCACTGTCACCTTTATTATTTGTGCTGGCAGTAGAACCTCTGTTAGAAAGTTTAAGGCGGGCACAAGAGGTGAAGGGGGTAAGGGTGGAAGACCATCATCTGAAGGTGTTCGCTTATGCGGACGACCTGCTCCTGACCATAACAGACCCCAACAACTCCCTAGCAGGAGTATTAGAAAGGGTGGAGAGATTTGGTGGATTTTCAGGGTTCAGGTTAAATCATACTTATATTCTTCCGGTGACAGAGTCAGACCTGAAACAGCATAGGGGCCCCCAGCAGTTAACCTGGACCAAAGGGCCAATCAAATACCTAGGAATTTGGCTCCCAGTGGACCTAACCACCATGTATAATGAAAATGTTACACGGCTGTTGAAAGAGACTGCAGAAAGATTGAATATGTGGAAAACACTACCTGTTACGCTTTTGGGACGGATAGCCTTATATAACATGTGCATTGTGCCAAAATGGTTGTATGTGTTCCAAACAATACCGTTATATTTGACAAAAAAAGATGAGAAGAAGTTAAATAGACTTTTACAATCATTCCTATGGCTGGGGAAAAAGGCGCGACTCTCAATGTCAACTCTGACAACTCCAGTGGAATATGGGGGGCTGGGTCTATTAAGTGTGAGATATTTGACGGTGGCATGTGGAATGCGTCACATCAATGACTGGTTCAGGGAGACAGAGGACTTCTCTAATACCAAATTAGAGCTCCAAATGATACCGGAATTGCACTTTACAAGTTATTTACATGCAGGTGGGGGGCCCATTCCAGACATCCTGAAGTACTCAATGATACTGCCAACGGCGAAAGCGACCTGGTCTTGGGTATGCCGCCTACATAAGTTCTCAGCAAAAATAACACCTTTGCAGGCCATCTGCGGGAATGTACAGTTTGCACCTGGGATGTTATACCCAACATTTCGGCGGTGGAGGCGCAAGGGACTGATATATTTACAACATGCTTTGGACCTGGAAGGGAAGATTAAACCATTTGTGGATTTACAAACTGAGTTTGGCCTTCCAGATACGGACAAATTTTATTACATGCAGCTGAAGCACTACACAGACTCCTTGGGATGGGACTCGCTGGCAGAAGATGTACAAGAGGAACTGCCATCAGCATTTTCCCTGACGGCCCAGCAGGAAGTTCCACTCACGTTTCATCACAGACATATAAAAGACACGATAGAGGAGCCAGACTATATTAGATTAGCAACACAATGGAGCAGTGAACTTTATACTAACATATCAGCCGCACAACTAAAAGCGCATGTTCTGTCCATTAGACGTGTCAGCGCGGCAGCGAGCCATTGGGAGATACAGTATAAGTTTGCAATGCGAATCCATGTAGCTCCCAGAAGGGCTTTCCACATGGGAATGTCTTCATGGGGTGAATGCCCAAAATGTGGAGAGACTGGAGCAACACTGGGACACATGTATTGGACCTGCGTGGACGTGGGGAACTTCTGGAAATCTATCTTGTTCTCTGTGTCTAAACTTTGGAATACAAAGTGGTTGTACGATGCTGGACTATTATTTGGACACCCCAAATTATTAAAGCCTAGCCCCAGGGGATTTGCAGAGTTTGTGGCTAAGGCGACCATCACTTCCAAGCAGATCATATTAACAGAGTGGATCTCGCACAGGGCTCCCACGTTGCATCAATGGCGGACCCGCATGTTGCTAATGATGCGCTTGGAGCGTGCGGGTCTGTTTGATATGGAATCGAAAGCTGGGAAGAAATTTCAACAATGCTGGAGTCCCTTCTGGATGACGCTCGCGCCAAGAGCGCGAAGCCATCTGCTGAATGTATGACTTTAGAGACATGTGTGCTGTAGTAAGACTGGGTTAAGAGATGATGAGTCCCGTAAAGGGGGGGGAGGGATCAGAATGGAGGGGGGGGGGGGAAGGGGGGGGGAAAGGGGATAAAGGGGGGGAAGGAGGGCAAGGGGATATTACAAATTGGTTGATGATGGCATGTTGGACTGTTTCAACTTCACAGTTGTGTTTCCTGAATATTTTCATCAATAAAAATGATTTAAACATAAATAAATTTCAATTCTTCATGACTCTCAGTCAGGATTCTGGTCTAACCACAGCACAAAAACTGTACTAATTACTCTTTTTACCAAATTTAAACAAGCAATTGCAACTTGCAACAATATACTTCTCCTACAATTTGACGTGTCCAGTGCATTCGACATGGTAAGCCATAAAATATTATTATACATCCTAGAATACTTTGGAGTTGCAGGTAATGTTCTTAATTGGTTTAGATGCTTCCTAACTACAAGAACATACCAAGTGAAATCTAATTCGAATACGTCAGCTTCATGGATTCCTGAATGCAGAGTCCCCCAAAGATCTCCACTCTCACCGACCCTCTTCAACCTAATGATGACACCCCTGGCCAAATCGTTATCCAATCAAGGCCTTAACCTACACATATATGCAGATGACATCATGATTTTCATCCCATTCAAACAAGATTTAAAGGAAATTACCAATGACATCAACCACAGCTTCCAAATCATGCATTCATGGGCAGATGCATTTCAATTAAAACTTAATGCAGAAAAAACACAATGTCTTATACTTTCATCACAACATAATACAAGTAAATTTACCACTATAACCACACCAAACTTTCCCTTCCCTAAAAATTCTTGGAATTACCATGGATCGAAATCTTTCACTTGAAAGCTATGTGAAGAATACAACAAGGAAGATGTTCCATTCAATGTGGAAACTCAAAAGAGTAAAACCTTTCTTCCCAAGGGGTATCTTTCGCAACCTGGTAAAATCAATGGTGCTAAGTCATCTAGACTACTGCAATGCACTTTTTGCTGGCTGTAAAGAACAAATCATCAAGGAACTTCAAACAGCCCAAAACACTGCAGCCAGACTCATGTTTGGAAAAACAAAATACGAAAGTGCCAAACCCCTAAGAGAAAAGTTACACTGGCTTCCACTTAACATATTACATTCAAGGTCTACACTCTGGTTCATAAAATCATTCACGGAGATGCCCCAGCCTACATGTTAGACCTTATTGACTTGCCACCTAGGAATGCTAAAAGATCACCACGCACATTCTTGAATCTTCACTTCCCCAGCTATAAAGGACTAAAATACAGATTAATACATGCGTCCAGCTTTTCCTCCATGAGTACGCATTTGACCCGAAAACAGTTTACAACCTAATCAACTTTCGTAAATCACTGAAGACTCATCTCTTTAACAAGGCATACCACAATGATCCATAATAGGAACTGTAACGCACCATCACTTATATGATATTTTGAATGTTTTCTCTCTATACGTGATCGTTTAATTTGATTATGTCATCCATGTTTCTTTATATAGTACCAATTGTATCTTTCACTCTGGATTGGCGAATGCCTTGACAGAAAACTGTAAGCCACATTGAGCCTGCAAATAGGTGGGAAAATGTGGGATACAAATGCAATAAATAAATAAGTGACTTGTACATCTAAATTATAGAATAGCACTTTATGCTAGTGTTAACATACATGCACAAATGGCACCTAACTTTAGGCATCCTGTTATAGAATTAGGGGTATATGATTAACGTAAAATTGACTAAATGTAAATTGGTATAGGAAGTTGAGAATTGAAGGCGACACTGAGGGGTGGAGCTTCTTTACCCCCAAATAAAAAGGTATTCAGCTAACCTGGGGGAAAGAAGGGAGAAAAGAAGATGCTAGATGGGGGAGTGGGAGGAGGAGGGAATAAAGAGAAGAGATGTTGAACAGGTAGGATGCGCTGTTAGGTTGCAGGGGCACCAGAAACCCTGGCAATGGCCCTGTCTAGCCCCACCATTCTAGGCAGCCTGCAGTGAAGAGGAAGGGAGGGGGTGAGCCTGGAGTAAAGCAAAGAATAATCACTGTACTTCCAATCTAGCCCCTCTTCTGCTGATGCTCCTGCCCCTGAGTCGCTTACCCCCTTCCTCTCTATTTCTTACCTCCAGTTCCAGCTCCTTTATTCTCTAAAAAATTAAGCCCTACCGCTGAATAACAGCAAAGACTGATATTCAGTGACAGTGTCCAGATAACTAACAGAGCAAGTAGGATTCCATAAAAAGCAGTCCTAATTATGCCTGGTTGGTTATCTGGGTACTAGCACTGAATATTGGCAGTACCTGGATCACTTCTGGGCCCAACCAAAGACCAGGATATTCAGTGCCAATAGCTAAATATGGCCTGGCATTGAATATAAAGGTCTATTTCAGCCCGCCATAGTCAGTGTTTTGTCTGCTGTGGGCTGATTATTGACTCCTTTATTTTTAGATACTAGTGTTTTTGAGCTATGCTGCTCCTCCTCTCTGTGTGGGTATTTGATTTTTGTGGGTTTGCTTTTTCCAGAGGATTGTGTTTTTGTTGCTTATTCAGGAGCAGTGAAGTTAGACTCATAATTAAGTCTAGAAATAATCCTTTAAGTTCAGACTAATACTTAAAGTGGAGAAAATGCAGTTAAATCTGCCATGAATGTCTCTTGATATGTGAGTAGAACAAATTGAAGTACCTATTCATTTTTTTGTCACAGGAGAGCCAAGCTATCCCACTACTGTCCCTGGCTAGTGTGACATCTCAGGGAGGCACTTCCAAAGCAGTACGTAGAGAGATCTCCCTCTCCGCTGAAGAGGAACATGGAGAAAGGACAGAGAGAATTGATGAACTCTTAGAATCAGGTATGTACACTTTCAGAAATGAAATATCACATTATACTGTTGAAAGAGAACTTCAATGGAGGGTGGCACCCCTCCACACTCCACTGCTGCATAACCTTAGTACCTACATCTCTATACTGCCCAGCCCAGCTCAGCCAATTACGTGTTCTCCTAGCACTCTGACAGCTAGCCTGTTTGTGGCCTTGGCCTTCCTCTTAACTGTGTGGTCCAATGAAGCAGTCTTACACACCAGGGGCGTAGCTAGGTGGGGCCACAGGGACATTGCCCCCGCAGATTTAGCCCTGGCCCCCCTGCTTTCACATCCCCCCCACTGCTGACCCTCCCCCGCTACATTCGACCCCCCCTCCCGCCGCCAACCCTCCCCCGCCACATTCGACTCCCGCTGCCGCCAACCCTCCCCCGCCGCCGCCGTCAGGTACCTTTGCTGGTGGGGGTCCCCAACCCCCCCCCCCCCCCCAGCCGAAGTCCTCTTCAGCGCCGATCTCTGAGTCTGGTGCGTTCGCTGATCTGGATTCTGTTTCTGTGAGTCCTGACGTCCAGCACGTGGGTATGATAGTAATAGTTTGTGAGTGAGCATAGGGCCTATGTAAGCACATGCTTTGAATGGAGAGGATTAATGGGTAGAGAAGGAGAGCTGTCAAGTTACCCAGTTCCAGGAGGGAAATTCTGAGCCAGTCCTGGATTTCTTCAACCCTATCCTGGTACATTATGGGACCCAAAGTGCTGATTTCAATTGTTGATTTCAGAGACTACAGACAGAACACTGACTTGGGATATAAGTTCAAAAACAGGACTGGCCTAAAAAGTCTCCCTCCTGTACTGGAGTTGGGTAACTTGGCAACTCTGCAGCAGTGGGCTGAGAACCAGGGAAGCTGGGCAAGTTATATTCTCTCTCTATTGCCTCTGATAAAAACCAGAGATTCCAAGGATGGACTGCCTGAAGAGTGAGATTTAAGGTCAACGGGTCCAAGATATAAATTTACAAAGTTTTACTTGTGAAAAAAGGTTCACAAATGGAAAAAGCAAAATAAAATATTTTAGTTTTATTCTTAATGCTTCTGAAAGAATATAGGCAGAGTGGAGGCAGTATTAGGATAGTGTTCAAAGGAATTTGCCTGAGTAATTTAATAGCAAACAGAGTAAATTCCCTGGGCTGAAAGCTTCCCTTCACTTAGTATGTCTATGGGTACATTTGTACCAGTGAACTTTCCCATTCCAGCCCAGATTTTCAAAGGGCAGCTTCATTTCTATGAGACTGTCCTCATCAGATACAAAGAAACGTCCACAGGACATGCACTTTCTAGCTCTCTTT
The DNA here is from genome assembly GCF_901765095.1 of Microcaecilia unicolor. Lineage (NCBI taxonomy): Eukaryota > Metazoa > Chordata > Amphibia > Gymnophiona > Siphonopidae > Microcaecilia > Microcaecilia unicolor. Next base: position 231,703,592 of record NC_044036.1, read on the forward strand.
TCTAGTGCTGTCTGTCCTGCTGATCATGGGCTCATTCAGGCAGTGCCCCCGCCTCCCACCAGGTCTGCCCACCATCATGTAAAATTCTGGCATTTGCTGCCTGTTCTTTTCCGCAGCGGACGGCAGTGGCGTAGGAAGGGGGGGGAGGGGTGGTCCGCCCCGGGTGCAAGCCGTTGGGGGGGTGTCGGCTCCGCTGGTTCCCTGCTCCCTGTGCCCCAGAACAGGTTACTTCCTGGTCCGGGGCAGAGAAAGCAGGGAACTAGCGGAGCCGACGCAGCTCCCAGCAGCGTGCACTCGGGGTGGACCAGCCCTTCCGCCCGCCCCTTCCTACGCCACTAGGTAATGTGCGCTGAGGGGGGGGGTCGCGCTGCACCTGGGAGGGGGGGTGCGCAGCGGCGACCCGCCCCGGGTGACAGCCGCCCTTGCTACGGCACTGGCGGACAGCAGTCCCTTCTCACTTCCCTTCCTTTGCAACAATATCTCCCCCAAAACACTCACTGATTCTCTCCCCCACAGCCCCTGAAGCTCAGCCCCTCCCTTCCTGTGACTACTACAGCCTTCCCATTGGCTGGATTCTACCATAGCCTCTGCACAGGAAAAAGGGGAGCATTGGAGAGTTGTTATGGGCTAAACTCTAAAAAATGTGCACCCACTTAGCCATCCTTCTGATTTTGAGACAGGTAATGTACAAATCTTTACTATCCTAAAAAAACCCAGACAGTTAGCAGTCCTAGCCTCCTGAATCCGAGCACATCTGACAGGGCCCCCCCTAAACTTTTGGGCCCGAGGCACATGCCTAGTTTGCCTATGCTCGTTTGGGGATAAAGGCCAAATTAGGGAAGCTCGCATTCTGGAGCTGAATGTGTGCTTACGTGGATGGTACCTATGCTAGCTCTTTAGTTTCCTTAACAATGGGATGCTTTTCCAAGACCTACTGAGCAGAGATGGCATCCATATATCAAAGAAGGGGCGAAGTGTGTTCCGTAACAGATTGGCTAATGTACTAAAGAGGGCTTTAGACTAGATTCGCTGGGGGTGGCTGAGAAAAGCCCCAAAGTCATTAACAACTCTGAGGAATGTAAGATATCTAATACTTTTATCTTTCAATGATTTTTATTAAAGCCGTAAGTAATCAAACAATACAAATGTGTATATATCAATCAGTCTCAAAACCACAAGACTTAACAAAACAAGTTTTTTCACATTTGAGTCCCCAAATGCTGTCCCCGATTCTTTTATCATTTTATATCCCTCGTCCCCCCTCCCCCCACCCTCTCCTCCCTCCCTCCCACCCTCTCCCTCCTCTAGACTCTGGTATTGGGATCTAATGTCACTTCTGTAGGGATCTGACGGGTGTCACTTTGTCTCAGTTCTCTATTCCAATTTGCACAAGATCCTCTGTCTGATCTTAGGCTGTAGGGTACTCCAGTATCGCTCCCATACCCCACGGAATACTTTCCGCTCCTGATCTGGGTGAGCGGCCTCGAGAAGTCCACATAGTTCAAGGTGTAGCAATTCTGTCATCTTTGTTCTCCACAGCTCTCTGGTGGGCGCCTGTGTCTCTCTCCAGTTAAGTAAAATCACCTTTTTTCCTATTAGCACTGTCCTTCTTAAAAAGCCCGTGCATCCCGCTGGAATCGGCTTTGCCACAGCATATGTGTCAAACAATAGCAGTGGGGTATCTCCCACTGTCCGCTTCCAGTGATGGCTGACCTCAGCCAGCACCTGCTTCCAGAATGCTCTAATCTGTACACAATGCCAGAACATATGGCCCAAAGTTGCTCTGTCCTCTCCACATTTGGGGCAATTTCCTACTCCAAAACCTGCCCTTCGCGCTCTGGCTGGTGCTATAAAGGCCCGCATGGCAAATTTATATTGTTGTTCCCATTGTCTAGTAAACGTTGATCTGTGCAAGATGGACAGCAGGAAGCTTTGTATAATGTCAGCTGTTATCTCGACCTTGAGGTCCTGCTTCCAGTCTTGTGCCACCTTGCGATAGTCAATGTCCTCTGTTGTGTCTAGGAGATACCTATGATGAAATCGCAATGGCACTATTTCTTCCGATCTTAGAGTAAGCGCTGTTGATATCGTTTCCTGTACATCTTCGGCCAAATTCATTGCACCCAGGGAGCGAGCATAGTGTTTCACCTGTGCGTGTGCATAAAAGTCTGATGCAACCAGTCCGAATTCTCTTTGTAGATCTGCAAGTGGCTTAACCTGCCCTTCTTCATTCAATATCTGAAAAAGGTATTGAATCCCCTTTGTCCTCCAGGATTTGAAGTGTTGTGCTGATGACCCATCTGGGAAATCCGGGTTAAGACGTAGTGATATAAATGGAGTCGCATCTGCTGCAAAGCCTTGTCTTCGGCACAGCCAACGCCACATTGCTCTCACTGATCTCACGAAACAGTTCAAGGGTTGTTGTCTAACAGGTCTTATTTTTGGTGTGTGCATTAAGCAGCTGAGATGTACCTCCGGCACCAATGAGGCTTCCAGCTGTGTGTTTGTAAATTGTTGGCTGCCTGCTAGCCAATCCCGCACATGTCTCATGGTGCAAGCAATTGTAAGGTACCTGATACTGAGTAATCCCATGCCTCCATGTGCTTTAGGTTTACATAGCACATTCAACGCTATTCTGGGGCGTTTATTATTCCATAAAAACTTCCTTAAGACTGCATGCAGTGCTTTCTCCTCCCTGCCTCGCAGATACAAGGGCAGCAACTGGAATCTGTACAGCCATTTTGGTGCTATCATCATGTTAAAAAGAGCAATTCGCCCCGCCAGAGAGAGCGGACAAGAGCCCCATATCCCCAAAAGGCGTCTAGTTTCCTCTAGCAACGGCTGTACGTTCCTCCTATATAGTGTCGATAAGTCTACCGGGATTTCCACCCCCAGATATGTAAGTTTCTCATCTACCCACTTAAAAGGAAAAGGACCCTTCCAATTAGACCTAACAGTGGGGGACATCGGTAACGCCAAGGACTTTCCCAGATTTAGTTTGAACCCTGATAACTGCCCATACTCTCCTAGGCTCCCCAGTAGTCGCGCCACTGATGTTTGCGGGTCATCTGCTAGAATCAATAAGTCGTCTGCATAGGCTAATAGTTTCACCTCCCCCCCACCCACCTTCATGCCCTGGATTCCGGGCTCTGCACGAATTTTACATAGCAAGGGTTCTAGTGTTATCAAAAATAGTAACGGGGACAGAGGGCACCCCTGTCTTGTTCCCCGCCTTATCAAGAATTTTTGTGTTCTGACCCCATTTACCAATAGCTGGGCCTGGGGATCTTCATAGAGCATCTTAACAGCTTGTAGGAACCAGCCGCGTATCCCAGTCCACTTTAGTGTCTCAAACATAAATGGCCAGGTCACCCTATCGAAAGCGCGCTCGGCATCTAAGCTTATCACTAGGCCTGTTGCAGCTTCCCTAGGTGTTGCTATCACTGCTGCAATCAACTTCCGCACATTTAACACTGAGTGTCTACCACGCACAAATCCTACTTGTTCCTCCCCCACTAACGTTGGTAGTACATTCGCTAAGCGCTCTGCTAATAACCGGGAGAGGATCTTAATGTCCACATTAATTAATGAGATAGGCCTATAGGCAGCAGGGTCTGTAGAGTCTCGTCCTGGTTTGGGAATTAATGTAATTATCGCCTCGTTCGCGTATCTGGGGAGCCTTCCTGCTTCTATCGCCTCTTCGAATAGGCCTATCAGGGGTCCCACCACTTGTTGCTTAAGCAATTTATAAAACTCACCCGAAAACCCATCCAGCCCAGGTGCGGAGTGCATCTTCAGGGCTTGTAACGCTCTCATCACTTCCTTGGCGTCTATGGGGGAATCTAAAGACTCCATTTGGTCTTCTGTTAAATGTGGCATTGTAGCTTGAGTTAGATATTCTTGAATCTTCCCCTGTATCTCTGCCCCTGTCTGCTCCCCGGAATACACCCCTTCAAAGTGTGTTCTAAAAATTTCTGCAATTTCCTCTGGGTTTGTAGTGTAAGTGTGGGGGCCATTCCGTATTCTAGTCACCATTTGTCGTCTGCGAACTCCTTTAACCAGCCTAGCCATCATCCCTCCCGGGCGATCCCCGAATCTATTAAGATGGTATTTACGTACCACCGTTGCTCTCATTAACCTCTCCTGGAGCAGGCTATTTAGCTCTGTCCGCGCTGCAATTAAGGACTCAAACAAAGCTTGTGTAGCATGCGCCGTATATTCCCGCCTGGCCCGTTTTACCCTCTTCTCTGCCTGTACCACCCGCTGTGCGATTTGCCTATTCCTCCTACCAATGTATGCCATCACCTCCCCCCGCATTACTGCCTTTGCAGTGGACCAAAACAGGCCGGCGTTGTCCGCATGCTGCGCATTATTCGATTGGAAATCTGCCCACCTATCAGCTAAATATATGGCAAACTCATTGGAAGAATAAAGATATGCTGGGAAGCGCCAGCCTCCCGGTGTGCAGTAGTATGGTTGTGCCTCTATATCTATCCAGATTAAAGCGTGGTCTGAGATCTCATCTGGGCCTATGGTTGCGTCCAAAACCTGGGAAAATAACTGTTGCGAGACAAGAATGTAATCAATACGGGACTGGGTTCCATGGGCCCGTGAGGTATGCGTGAAATCACGTTCTGTATCGTGTAATAACCTCCAGGGGTCCACCAACCCCAGCCCACCACAGAAGGTCTCCAGCACACTAGGTGTCAACGTCCCCCCTCTCGATTGTCGGCCAGTCCTATCTAGTCCCGGCTCCATGACCTGGTTCATATCTCCTGCAATAATTAGTGGGTCGGAGCCATACCCTTGGCATCTTGCAAAAAGGTCTGCAAAAAACTTCTTTTCTCCCATCTGGGGTGCATAAACCGCTACCAAGAGCCGCGTCTGACCCTGCCAATTTACCTGTACCCCTACATAATGTCCTTCACTGTCTGCAAACGCCAATTTAGCTTGAATTGCTGCCGCCTTATGTACCAGAATTGCCACCCCTCCTCTTCTTCCCACTGCCGAGGAGCAGAAGACCTCTCCTACCCAGTGCCTTTTTAATTTCTGATGTTCTGTGTGCGATAACCTGGTTTCCTGTAAGCATGCCACTCCCACCTTATGCCGCTTCAGGGCGCCTAGGATCTTAGTCCTCTTAACCGGGGATGTGATCCCACCCACGTTCCAGGAGATCAATCTTGTCCCTCCGCCCTGTTGATTAGCCATTCCCTCTATGTGTTCTATAAGACTTTAGTTTGCCTTCTATTCCATTCCTCAGGGGACCCAGCCTCCCCCCTTGGAATATCCATCTCTGGTTGCGCTTAAACTGTGTGTCCACCCGTCTCCCCCTTTGTACAGACCTTCTCCCCCTTATACAATCCCATCGTTTGAATGATCTTCCCTGCGTGTGATCCCCAATCCCTACCCTCCCTCCCTTCCCCTCCCCTGTTCTCTCCTCTTCTCCTTTGGGATTCCTTGTGTCCCCTATCCACCCTTCCCCCCCCCCTGTGTGATCTTCTCCCATAGTAATGGGTGTTGGGGTTTCCCGTGCCCCCGGGCCCCGGCTTCCCTCCTCCCTACATTGGCTCTACCCTTGTTGGAACTATTTTATTACTCAGTATCGGTCCCCAAACAAACAAACCTTTTGCACTGCAGGTCTCCCTTCTTTGTGCACTTCAGCCATTTGTCTGTTCAGTGTTGCCTTGCGTGTCCAGTTGCTTCACAAAACTTCGTGCTTCTTGAATATCCTCAAATTGTTTCCACTTGCCCTCGTGTTTGATTTTCAAAATCGCTGGGTAAATCAACCTGAATATCTGTTGTTTATCATGCAATTCCTGGCACAGTGGGGTAAACTTTTTCCTTTTTTCTTGCAGTGCGGCTGAGTAGTCCTGGAAGATACGGATTTGCTGCCCCTCATACTGCAGTGTGTTTCTTTTTTGGCGAAACCCTCTCAGTATTTCTTCCTTGTGCACGTAATTGTGCACTTTTGCAATCACTGTCCGTGAGGCCTGCTTGCCCTCTTGTTTCCGGCCTATACGATGTGCTCTTTCCAAGCACAGTTTCCCTGTGTGGTCCGAAAGCGCAAATTCTTCTGCTAGCCATTTTTCAAGTAAATCTGGTAACATTCGGTCAGGTACTGACTCTGGCAGTCCCACTATGCGAAGGTTCCCCCGCCGTGATCTGTTTTCTAGGTCCTCCACTTTTGCGTGCAGAGTTTCCAATGCGGCGGCCATTTTCTTTTCCTTCTGCGTCGCGGGGCCTGCTGCATCCTCTACCGCGGAGATTCTTCTTTCCAGCTCCCCCGCTCGCTGGACCGTGTCCGCAATAAGCGATTCCAGGTGGGACACTTTTGTATATAGTTTTTCCAGCTTCGGGTCTAATGCTGTGTCCATCGCTTCCACGATCTGTTGCAATTGTTCCGTTGTGAGCAGGGTTCCCCCGCTTGTGGTGCGTTCCTCCGCTATCGCGGTTGGCGCCTTAGTTTTTTCTTTTTCTTTTTTGGTCCCTCGATTCGCCATTGTTCGCGCTGGTGAACCTAGGTATTTGTCCATGCAGATCTGAGTTATGTCTTGCGCCGCTTTTTGGGGAGAGATGCCAGCTAAACGTCCCGCTTTAAATGCAATTTAATAAGCCAGGGCCCGGGAGCTCACGGGACCACGTCTTTCTCTTTCTAGAGCATCACGTGACCCCCATCTAATACTTTTATAAAAATGAGGAAATAAAAATAATATCTGGAGACCTTTGCATATCAATTCCTGTAGTATGGGAAACAAATTTCTAGATCTAGAGGCGGTAATGGTAGAAGCCAACTTGGATTTAGTGGCGGTCACGGAGACATGGTTCAGAGAACCATGGCTGGGGATATAGTTATACCTGGCTGTAACCTACTACTACTTATAATTTCTATAGCGCTACTAGACGTATGCAGCGCTGTACAATTGAACATGAAGAGACAGTCCCTGCTCTACAGAGCTTACAATCTAATTAGGATAGACAAACAGGACAAAACATATTCAGGAAAGACAGGGTAGGAAAAAAAGGTGGAAGAGTGTCCTTATATGTTAGGAATAATATTAAAATGACAGAATTGCAGGACATTTGGGGTAAGGAAGAAGCACTGTGGGTTAATCTATGTGGAACAAAGCTATTCTGGACCTGATGCTTTCAAACAGGGAGAGTGTTTGATTTTATAGTGGATGACCATTTGGCATCTAGCATTCACCGGATGGTGTGGTTCAATATTAAAACATGTGAGGAGAGGTCTTATTCAAGATTGAAGGTTCTAGACTTCAAAAGAACTAACTTTGCTGAGATGAGGGAATATTTCAAGGAAGAGTTAGTTGGATGGGAACAGCTGAAGGAAGTAGAACAACAGTGGGTAAAACTGAAAGGAGCTCTTTTAAAGGCAACAAACCTTCATGTTACAAAAATAAGTAGAAGTAGGAGGAAAGACGGCCGCTTTGTTCTCAAATGTAATAGCTGAAAAGGTAAGAGAAAAAAAGGTTAGCTTTTATAAGTTACAAGATAACACAGAAAGAGGAAGACAGGCAAAAATACCTAGAAAAGCTAAGAGAAGATGGAAAAAGATGTCAGGAAAGCAAAAATACAAATGGCAGAAAAGATAGCCAGTACAATAAAACTGGGGGACATTTTTTAGATATATAAGTGAAAGGAGGAAGTGCCAAAATGGTATAGTGAGGCTCAAGGATGCGGGGGAGAAATATGTAGAAGCTGATACGGATAAAGCTGAACTGCTTAAGAATTATTTCTGTTCTGTGCTAACGGATGAAAGGCTGTGGGTAGGCGCACATAAAACAAATGCTAATGGGAATGGATGTTCAGTAAACCAGGACCGATTCTCAGAAGACTGTGTTTGTGATGAGCTAGCTAAATTAAAAATAGACAAAGCGATGGGGCCTGATAGGATACATCCAAGGTTGCTCAAAGAACTCAGGGAAGTTTTGGTTGCAGTGGATGATACATTTTGCTCTTATATGGTGTCATGTTTCTATAAGGTACATGTGCACACTAAACCATACTTGTGCACCCCAGCATTTCCAAACAGATTTTACTTTTGCCTTAAGCATATTGTCTTTTGAATCAATATTCAGCTAAGGCAGTGAGCAGTTTTTTAAGCACTGAAAGAGCAAATGGGGAAACAAAACATAGCCAACAAGACAGCATCATCTTTAATATAAAATGAAAGTAATAGAGGAAGTGACGTCACAAGACTAGATGGCTGCCTAAAAATCTTGCTCCTGCACGTCCCTGCTTAATTGAGCTATTTTCCGTGGTGCCCTGCTACAAACTCAGTGCCGCATCGCGTGGATGAGATTGGAAGATCCTGCTCTATATAATGAGTAAAGAATCGACTTTGCAGTTGCGGGAGGGAGAACGTCACTCGACCAGGTGGATGGTGAAGGGCCTGTCGCACCATGCGTCCCTGGAGCAGCGGCGTTCGTCCGACTCCGATACAGCATCTTCCCATGTGGAGGGTGGAGATCCTGGAACATGTGGACTCCATCAGCCTTGATTTGCGAGAGCTGGGAGGCCGCGTGGTGGCACTAGAAGAGAGGGCCGACGAACAGGCGGAGGCTAATGCGGCAATGGACACGCGTATCAATCAACTGGCTGAACAAGCGGAGGATCTACAATATAAGATAGATGATTTAGAAAATAGAGGGCGCAGACATAATTTGAGATTCTGGGGCGTACCTGAAAATGACGGCGGTGAAGATATCCCAACCGTTGTGCGTACTCTTTGTGAGCACATACTGGGAGAGAGCTATGCCCCTGGAGAGCTGGAGATTGATCGTGCACATCGCGCATTGGGTAAAACAATGGCAAACAGGCCTAGAGACATAATTGTGCGCTTCACGACCTTTACATTTAAGGAGCGGGTCTGGCAGCGGGCCCGTCAGCTGAATACGGGTCACGGTGTTTCAAGACTTATCACTTTACACGCTGGCTCAGAGAAGGGCAATGAAACCTGTCCTGGAGATTCTGAACAAGGAAAAAATTGCATATCGCTGGAGCTTCCCTTTCGCTGTATGTTTTGAATTAAAAGGCAAACAGCTCCAGTTTCGCCGGGTCTCTGAAGCATGGCAGAGTCTACATGAAGCGGGTTTGACCCCAACATCTGTGTTACCAACATGGATAGCGCCTTCCACGAAAGCCCGCTTGCAGAATTGGAAGCAAGTGGGTCAGAAGACTCTGAAACAAGGGACCTGAGTTGGTTTGTACATTGGTTGACTTTGTTACAGTTTCTAATGCCAGTGCAATGGGACTTATTAAACTGTTTGGCAGTTAGAAAGTTTTCAAGTGGTAAATGTTATAACAAGGAGTGGAGGTGTCACGGAAGAATGGTATAATGTGCTATTAATTTAAAAGGGAGGGTGTGTGTGCTCTGTGTGGGAGATGGGAGGGGCGGTCTATTTGGTTGGTGGGTTCCTTTCTCTGAAAAGCCCATTCAGTGCCTGTGGCACTGTCTGGTGGGGGGATGGAGTTAGATAGGTTTGGTGGGAGTAGGGGAATGAGGACGGTCCTTCGGGGTTGGGAACTAGACGGGGTGATGGAGAGGGGGGAGAGCAATGGGAGGAGGGAAGGAAGCAGACACGGAAGGGAACTTGGGACAGGGGTATAGGAGGGTGGGATTGGGTGACTGAAGTGAGCCTACGGTCAGACTGTAATGCACATTGGACTGTAAAGTTGTTGACGAACATCAAAGCTGTATTTTATTTATTCTTTGAGTAATGTGTGCAGAGTTAAAGCTATTATCCTATAATGTTAAAGGTTTGAATATGCTGCAAAAGAGACAGCAAAGAGCTACAACAGTTGAAGCCGCATGTGGTTCTCTTACAAGAGACGTATCTCCGGCGCAAGCATGAAAGACTTCTCTCCTGCCCGGGATACCCTGGGGTCTACTGTGCCTCTTCTGAGGCTTCCAAAAAAAGTGGGGTAGCCATAATGTTCCATTCAGCAGTAGGGGTAAAGGTACTGCGAATAAAGAAGGACCCATGAGGGCAGTTTATATTTTTGCATGTCCAAATAGATCAGGCTGATTTAACGATAGCATCTGTATACGCCCCCAACAGTGGACAGGCAGAGTTCTTTACTAGGGTGAAGAATTCGCTAGCCTTATTTGCGCAGGGCTCTCTAATACTGGGGGGTGATTTTAATGCAGTTATAAATCCAGGTATAGATAGAACGGGAGCTACTAAAACGGAGGGGAGAAAAGAGGCGCTAGCATTGGAGTCGTTGGCCTACTCCCTAGGTACCCTAGACTTGTGGAGACTGACACATATGGCAGACAGAGATGATACATACCACTCCCCAGTGCAAAATTCCTATTCGCCTATCGATTACATATTTGTGGATGTCTCGTTGGTAGAGAGAGGTCCAACAGCTGGAATAGGCAATGTGACGCTCTCTGACCATGCACCTGTGTGGGTTACTTTGCCTAATATAAAACTGGAACTAAAGGACAAGAGATGGACACTGAATACCAGCCTATTGTTAGAACAGGAGGTAGAGGAGGGCTATAGAAAATTGTTGAAAGAGTATCTGGAGTTTAATATCAATTCAGGCCCATCCTTAGCTACAGTGTGGGATGCAATGAAGGCGGTCTCAAGGGGTTACTTTTTAAAACTAGCAAGCAAACGTTCTCGGGCATGTAAACTTCAGATAGCAAGATGTATGGATCGTATACATGTGTTGGAAGGTCAACATAAAGCACACGAGTCCCCTCAAATATGGAATCAATTGCGCGGAGAAAGGCTGAAGCTGGATTCTATTTATTCAGAGAAGCTCAACTTGGGCCGAGAGAGGTTGAGGGCAGGATTATATGAGTTTGCCAATAAGGCGGGACGTCTCCTAGCCATTCACTTAAAGAGGCAAAAAGTTGATCGCACGGTTAAAGCAGGTACGTGACGGCACAGGCTCGGTGTTATATAAATCGGATCTTATTCGTAAACGCTTTAGGGAGTTTTATCAAACACTGTATACACAAGAGATCGCCCCCTCCTCGGAGTCTATCGATACCTACTTGGCTGATAGTGAAATTTCTAGATTGACACTTCAGCACCGAGAACTGTTAGATAAGCCCGTTACTCCACTTGAGGTACAAGAGGCAATTTGCAGCCTGCCCTCCTGCAAGTCGCCTGGACTGGACGGGCTTCCAAATGAATTTTACAAGAAATTTGCAATAGAGTTGGCTCCACTCCTCGCGGATCTGTTTAATCAGGTGGGAGATGGAGGGAATTTGCCCCCCTCAATGATGGAGGCATGGATTGCGGTGCTGCCCAAACCAGATAAAGACCCGGTTGAATGTGGTTCTTATAGACCAATCTCGGTCCTGAATGCCGATGTTAAAATACTGGCTAAAGTGTTGACAAATAGACTGGCCCCATTGATGCCGACACTCATACACCCTGATCAGGTTGGGTTTGTGTCGCACCGTAAGGCCACGGATAATACCAGGCGTACATTGGACCTTATATTCCTAGCAAAAAATACTCAAATGCCTCTGTGTCTACTTAGTTTGGACACAGAAAAAGCTTTTGATAGGGTCAATTGGCCCTTCATGTATAAGGTTCTGGAGGCCATGGGGTTTGGAGCTCAATTTAGGAGGATTCAGGCACTCTATAACTCCCCTCGAGCGTGTATCCGAGTCAATGGCAGTAATTCGGACCTGTTTGGACTGCATAGGGGAACCAGGCAGGGATGCCCGCTATTCCCCCTTCTGTTTGCAATGGTTATGGAACCGTTTGCTTCAAAATTAAGGTTAGACCCGGGAATGTCTGGGGCTCGTGTAGCAGATAGAACGCATAAAATGGCTCTTTTCGCAGATGATATTCTGCTATACGTTACTCGTCCTGTGTCAACATTTCCTACTCTTCTACGTCTTATAGAGAAATATTCAGCAGTCTCTGGCTTCAAAGTTAACATGACAAAATCGGAGGCTCTGAATATCTCACTCCCAGAGGACACGGTAGAGATCCTGAAGGTGACATTTCCGTTTAGATGGGCCACAAAACAAATTAAGTACTTGGGGGTAAATATCACTTCCAACCTTTCTGAATTAATTGAGGCCAACTATAAGGGATTGATTCGTAATATCAAGAGGGATTTAGAACGATGGGGGGATCAGGAGGTTTCGTGGTTCGGTATGGTAGCCGTTGTTAAGATGAACGTGTTGCCACGTTTATTATATTTATTTCAAGCGCTACCTGTAATTCTGCCCAGGCGATTTCTTGCATCCAGGCAAAATTCTATTATGCGATTCGTCTGGGCGGGTAAACGTCCGCATCTAGCGCGTCAGTTGCTCTACCAGGACAGGAGAAGTGGTGGATTGGGTGTTCCGAACCTCCTATGGTACTACAGGGCTGTCCAAGGGAAAGCTGCGATTGAATGGTATCAGAATTATCCGGATAGACAATGGGTGCATGTTGAACAACATTCTTTAGGGATGAGGCCGTTGGGGTCGCTCATGTGGCTTCCTAGGCCCTTTAGAGTGCTGAGGGAGGGAATGTGTCCATCCATAGGTGTCACTCTCCACTATTGGGATAGTTTGTTCCCAAAGGGGCGATGCATACTAACACGTATGGCCCCTATAGCATTTAACCCTCTGTTTTTGCCAGGGAATGAAGCTGGGGTTTTCCATCAGTGGCATATGGAGGGCCTGAGCACCTGGGGTCAGATATTCGAGGAGGACTCCCTGATTTCCTTTGAGACCTTGAAGACCAAATACTCCATAGGGGATGGGGATGAATTTGCCTATTGTCAATTAACCCACTTCCTTAAAACTGAGGCTGTTTGTCAGGTAATAAAAAGAGAATGGTTATGCTTGGAGGACATTAGCGAAAAATTTGCCTCTTCCCGGGGCTTGATCAGTCGATTATATCGCAGTATTGTTGCGCAGGCACCTAGTTACTCTTTACATAGGAAGAGTTGGGCGAAAGAGATTGGAGTGGCCCTGGGGGAGACTGAGTGGGAGAGAATAGAACGGCACGCGACAGGCGTGTCCACGCATGTCCCATTTAAAGAAAATGCAGTGAAAGTACTATATAGATGGTATCACACTCCAGATCGTCTTCAGCGCATATTTCCGGAATCCTCCGGACTGTGCTGGAGGGGGTGTGGACAAAGAGGGACTATGGGTCATGTGTGGTGGAGGTGTGTAAAAGTTTGGGCATTTTGAAAGTCAGTTCACACTCAGTTACAGCGGTGAGTGGGGTGTTCGATTCCATGGGCTCCTGAGTTCTTCCTCTTCTCTGTAAAGCCTCCAGGCCTAAAGAAATCTCAACACCTCTTGGTGCAACAGGCTCTGGGGGCTGCCAGAGTGGTAATAGCTTCTCATTGGAAACAGGCAGGGTGGCATAGCAAACTGAGTTATGTGTGTGAGATGGAGAGGTTGATAGCTGCAAGAAAACATCAGATGAGTAAATGGCAATCGATATGGCAATACTTCTCTAAACATTATGCGAAGTCCGTAGCGTGATGTTATAGTGACTGCAGTCTATAAGGTTATATTACTAAGCTTTTTGGGAGGGAGGGTGGGTAAGAAGGTAGTGGTGGGGTGGGATATGGGTGGGAGAACTACTGTATTTCAAAATGTTTAAGAAACCTTTGAAGTCTACTGAGGTTTGGTTACAGATGTTACAGTTGCATACGAGGGGTGTGCTGGTTCTTTATGTGTTTATGTAATACTAGTAAAAAAGGCCCGTTTCTGTTAGAAATGAAAAGGGCGCTAGCAAGGTTTTCCTTGGAGTGTATGTTTCAGAAAGAGCGTGTGTGAGAGATGGAGCGTGTGTGTCAGAGAGAGAATGTGAGAGAGAGAGAGACAGAGTGTATGTGTTTGTGTGTGAGAGACAGTGTTTGTGTTTCTGTGTGACACTGTGTGAGAGAGAGGGACAAAGACAGTGAGTGTGTGAGAGAGAGTGTATGTGGCAGACAGAGAATGAGTGACTGCGTATGTGGTGTGAGGAACCCCCTCACCCCCTCCCTCTCCCCTGCCCCCTTGCAGCCAGGCATGTGCAGCGACCCTCCTCTCCCCGTGTTCCCCCTGCAGCCACCCATGTCCAGCATCCCCCTGCAGCCACCCATGCCCATCAACCCTCCTCTCCCCCTGCTGCGTCCTTCCTGTCTCCCCTGCTCCCCCTGCAGCCACCCATGTGGTCTCAGCCCCCCCCTCAGCATCCCTCCTGTCCCCCTGCAGGCACGCATGTGCAGCGTCCCTCCTCTCTCCCCTGTCCCCCCTGCAGCCAGCCATGTCCAGCGACCCTTCTGTCCCCCTGCCCCCCCTGCAGCTACCCATGTCCAGCGACCCTCCTCTCCTGTGCAGCCACCCATGTCTGAGGACACTCCTCTCCTTTTTCCCTGTTCCTCCCCTGTGGCCAGCCCCCCCTGATGACCACCAACCCTTCTGTCCCCCTGCCCGCCCTGCAGTGTCCGTCCTGTATCCCCTGTCCTCCTTGCAGGCACCCATGTGGTGTGTGGAGCCCCATCCCTATCTCCCTGTTCCCTGCCCCCCCTGCAGCCACCCATGTGCAGCGACCCTCCCCTCCCCCTGCTTCCTTCCAGCCACCCATGTCCAGCTAAACCCCCCTTCCCCCCCAGCCGGCGCAGCACCAAAAGAAAGCCCCTTGTCCCCCCCTTCGCGCATCACCCGACCCCTCCACCGTGGCACATCACCAAGCCCCTCCCCCCCTCATCAACCCCCTCGCCACCCACAACCGCTAATACAAACTGTGTCCGGCGGCTGCTGCTTCTGCTATTCAGCAGCAGCAGCCCGTACATAAAGAAAACCAAAAAAAAAAAATCCTCCTAAAACGCACCTCCGTTGAGAAGCATCTCACATTGGCTGAAGTCTCAGCATGTGCTCCTCCTCTCCCCTCTGACGTCTCGGCGTTTCTCCGGGGTCTTCCGGCAGGGGCACTGACATTGAGGGGAGAGGAGGAGCGGCTGCAGAGACGTCAGCCAATGTGAGATGGTTCTCCACGGAGGTGCGTTTTAGGAGGTTGTTTTTTTGTTTGTTTGTTTTCTTTATGTACGGGCTGCTGCTGCTGAATAGAAGTAGCAGCAGCCGCCAGACAGAGTTTGTATTAGCGGTCGCGGGTGGCGAGGCGGTCGATGTGGGGGGGGAGGGGCTTGGTGAAGCGGCGGGGGAGGGGTTAGATGATGCAGCGAGGAGGGAAGGGGGGTAGGGGCTTTCTGATGCCCCGTTGCACGGGTTGTTGTGGCGATGCGGCAGGGGGGCACTTAGATGTGCACCGTCGAGGCTGTTTGTGTGTTTGTGTGTGTGTTTGTGTGTGTGTGTGTGTTTGTGTGTGTTTGTATGTGTTTGTGTTTGTGTGTGTGTTTTCTGTGTGTGTGTTTGTGTGTTTGTGTTTCTGTGTGTGTTTGTGTGTGTGCATTTGTGTGTGCGTTTGCGTGTGTGTTTGCGTTTGTGTGTGTTTGTGTTTGTGTGTGCGTTTGCGTGTGTTTGTGTGTGTGTTTGCGTTTGTGTGTTTATGTGTGTGTGTGCGCGTTTGTGTGTGTGTGTTTATGTGTGTGTTTATGTGTGTGTGTGTGTGTGTTTGTGTGTGTGTTTGCATTTGTGTGTGTGTTTATGTGTGTATGTGTTTATGTGTGTATGTGTTTTTCTGTGTGTGTTTGTGTGTGTGTGTGTGTGTGTGTGTGTGGTTGCGGGTGGCTTTTGTGGTCGTGTGGTTGGGGAGTTTGCCAGCAATCTGTAGCGATTCCTAGGCAGGGGGAGGAGTATGGAAACACTCCCCCTGCCTGGGTCGTTGTTTGTTGGAGGGGGTTGCCAATTGGTAGGGGTGCCTTTATGGATCCCTTTACTCTCTGTGTTCAGCCCTCGAGGGCGGGGCAGAGAGACATGGTGAGTTGGATGGCTTCACCACCATGAACTTACGAACTGTTTAGGGATTTTGCAGATGGCTTCAGCAGATTGTCTTCAGAATGTTGAGGTAGCGTTTTATGTACAGACTAGTAAAAAAAGGGCCGTTTCTGTTGGAAAGGAAACGGGCGCTAGCAATGGTTTTTTTTTTTTGTTTGTTTGTTTTTGGTAACTACAGAATTGTTAGAAAAGTATTATAATGTCTCCATATTCTTCTCCTTCCAGCAAGCCCTTGCAGGAGTACGGGGGTGGGCAGTGAATCAAAGTGTATATGTGTGTGAGAGTGTGGGTGTGACAGAGAGACTGATTGTGTGTGTGTGTTTGAGTGTGTGTCACAGTGACACACAGAGAGTGGAAAAGTGTGAGTTTGTGTGTGAGAGAGAGAGAGAGAGTCTGTGTGTGACACTGAGGTACAGTGTGCCATAGTATGTTTGTATGTGTGTGCATGACCCCCTAATACTGTCAGAAGTGCAGGTACCCCCACCCTTTGTGTTTTAAGTTCTGGGACCATAGCAGCGAGCAGTGAGTCTGAGTGTGTGTGAGAGAGTGTGTGTGATAGTGAGACACAGAGAGTGAAAGACTGGTTGCAAGTGAGAGAGAGCGGTTATGTGTGTGTGAGACTATGTGTGTGTGTGCGTGCATGACCCCTTCTGTCCGAGGTGCAGGGTCGTTCCCCCCCCCCCCCCCCCCCCCCCGTGTTTGGTTTTTCAGTTCCTTTTCCTTTTTTTAATCCAGCAATTGTGTGTGTGTTTGAAAGAGTGTGTGTCACAGTCAGACACAGAGAGTGAAAGAGTGTATGTGAGACAGAGATTGTGTCTGTGTGTGACACTGTGCTACAGTGTGCCAGAGTATGTGTCTGTGTGTGTTCATGACTCCCTCATTCCTTCGAAAGTGCAGGTACCCGCACCCTTTGTGTCTGAAGTTCTGTGACCAGAGGGGCGGGAGTGAGACAGAGTGTATGTGTATGTGTGAGACATGGTGTGTGTGACAGTGAGAAACAGAGATTTGTAGACTGGTTGTATGTGAGAGAGAGCGTGAGTGTGTGTCTCCATATCCTTCCTTTAAGCTGTTGCAGGACCACAGGGGTGGGCATTGAAACAGTGTATGCCTGTGTGAGAATGTGGGTGTGACAGTGAGACAGAGTGTGTGTGTGTGTGTTTGTGTTTGAGAGAGTGTGTGTCACAGTGACACAGAGAGTGAAAGACTGTGTGTATGTGTGCATGGCCCCCTCCTTCTGTGTGAAGTGCAGTCCCCCCCCCCTTTCTGTTAGTTTTCCCCCCTTCCCTCCTGTGAGTGGCAATGTAAGGGTGCCCCCCCCCCCCCCCCGTTTCTGTTTTGAATTCTTTCTTTTATCCAGGGATTGTGCTCTCTTTACCATGCCCTCCATCTGCATAATTTTTCCTCTCCCCTTCCCTCCCATTCTGTTCTCTCACCCCCTCTCCATGTGTTTGTCTGTCTCCCCTTCAAGTTCCATGCCCCCTCCCTTAAAGTTTCTGCCCCCTTAATTGTACCTATTGGTTTACACGTTGCACTGCTGTCTGCAGGATCGGTGTCTGTGAACCTCATCCAGCTTGCCCTGTTGTTAGTGCTGCAGTATCAGGGCGGTTCAGGGCGGCTGTGAACCTCGTCCAGAGAAGACTGCAGTTGGTTTTATCTTCTTGCTTTGCTTTTTGTGAAGTCACCTGTTGAGGCGGCTGGAGGCTGTTTCTTCACCTTTTTTTTTGTTTTGTTTTGTTAGTGTGGGTCCGGAGGGCTGCTGGAGGCTGTTTCTTCACGGTTTTTTTTTTTTTTTGGTTAGTGTGTGACCCGAAGGCTGCTGTAGGCTGTTTCTTCACTTGTGTTTTTTTTTTTTGGTTAGTGTGTATCCCGAAAAGCTGCTGGAGGCTGTCTCTTCACTTTTTTTGTTTGTTGGTGCGGGTTCGGATGGCAGTTCGGAGCGGCAGGTTCTGCAGGATAGCACTGTCAGGGCAGCGGTATTCTCCTCAGCTGGGGCAGTCTCGTGCTGTGCGAGCGTTCTGATGGCAGTTGTGGATTTCGTTAGAGCAGGGCAGGTTCGGGAGTGCTTCTCGAGCCTTTTTTGTTTCACTTCTTTTTTTTTTTTTTTTTTTGCGCGTGCCAGCAGCCAGTTCCTGCGATCAGCTGGGTCTGGTGACGTCATTGAGTTCGATGCTGCCTAACAGACCACCTCCGTGCTGAGGGAGCCACGGCCCCAAGCACTTTAGAACTTTGGAGGTGAGTTTTATTATATAGGATGGGGCGTGGCTGAGGGCGGGTCTATGAGTGAGGGTGACTGGTCCTAGCCTATGAAGACTACAGGATTTTTGTGCTTCTCTGCTTTGGAGTGAGCTTCTCTGCCTTGGAGTGAGCTTCAGAACGTTCAAGGTGGGATTTATTAATATAGATTTATGCACTGGTGCATCAGTCTTTTTGTATCTGAAGCAAATTTGTACTGTTCAATTGTTTAATAAAGACTTCATACAAATAAAAAAATATATATAAAATGAAAGTAAGGAGGAAATAAAAATATATCCTTAAGCTGACTATAATTATTTAGCATCTTCTGCAGGGCATACAAATTTAGTCAAAGGAGACTACCATTCTACAAACTTATCAGATTGACTAGCCTTCTTGGCAGTACATGCTTCAGAGTAGACCAGGTTCCACCACTGTTGCTAAGTAACCTTTGAAAAATCTTTCATTTTTTTAAAATTTTATTTTTATTCACACAATACAGGTTGTATTCACAGAGTACACACCATGAAACCAAAAGTGCATTCCAAGAATAGCATAGCATACAACCAGGGTCCAGGTCAATCTCCTTACTTAAATAACATCCTGCATTTATTTTGTTTAAACCCCCCCCCCCCCCCCATCCGTTCTTCCTTTCACTCCTCCAGACTCTCCACATCTCATCAGTCTAACCCCCCCCCCCCCCAATTCAGCCCTTCATTCTTCTTCCCCCCCCCTTCCCCTCCTTTCCCCTCAGGTGATCGTGTTTAAGCAATCTGTCCACAGCATGGCATACTGCCTATTGTCTGACCTAGTGGTCTTGGAATAGATCTGCCTCTCATGTGCACCTACGTCCCGCATCTTCGCTCTCCATACCTCTCCTGGGGTGCCCTCCTTGGAGATCCAAAAGTGTAGGATGGTTTTCCTAACCAATAGAAGTGAGATATACACAAATCTCCTGCAAGGCTGTGTCAAGCCTTGTGTTATCAAGAGGGATTGATCCCCTAGCAGTAAGGTTGCATAGTCCCATTCTATTATCTTCTGTGTGACAGTGTTAATTACCTGAATGGCTTCATTCCACCGCACCAGAGCCAGACATTCCAAAAAAGAGTGGAGTATTGCTCCCCCTCTTTTCTTGCATTTGTTACACCTGTCATCCTCCCAGAGTCCCATGTTTACCCCTTTCGCCCTAGAAATGTATGCTCTATGTAAGATCTTATATTGTGTCTTTTGCAAATCTTCCGCCTTAACCATTTCATATAATGTAGAGAATAGCATCCTGAACGTTTGGCTAGTATAAGTGGTACCCAAATCCCCGTTCCATTTGTCTACCAACTTATCCATCTCTTCCAACTGCCTGTTCATATTTAGGATTTTGTACCAGGTCGATAGGCCATTTAACTGGTAAGGGATCTTGAGAAGAATCCGATCTAGTGGGCCCCACGTCCACACCTCCCCATGTTCTGCCCTCAATGTGGACCAATAGTGTCTAACCTGGAGGTACTGCATCAGATTATTATTTGCGAGATCCCACTTCTCCTTTACCTGGTCAAATGTTTCAAAAAAGTCTGAGCCATTTGCCAGTAACTGCCCCAAAATCCTACAGCCCTTCTCTCTCCATTTGAGAAATACCGATTGTCCCATCCCGGGTTGGAACACCTCATTGCCCACTATGCTCAAAAAAGGTGAAGCATCCAGTGACCGCTGCTGGCGTCCCCTCCACCACACCCATGCTCTCCGCAATGGTCTCAAAAATCCCTGTTTACTAGTGATGTTGGGGTTGCCGCTGTAGCTCCTATGAATTAAGTTTATGAACCACTATGGTCGGCTCCAGTTCTCCAACCCCACTCTTGGCATATAGCTGTTCTGTTCAATTATCCCTTCATATATAAAGCGCATCAGCGCTGCCACGTTATACAAGTGCAGGAAGGACCAATCCTCCCATCTCCCTCTTTAGCGAAAGCTTGAAATGCCCTATCCTAGCCCCTTTCCCACACCAGATAAAGGCCCGAATGCTGGACCGAAACAGGCGTTCGTCCTTTCTTAGTACCCAAATGGGGGCTGCTTGTAATGGGTATAAAATCTTAGGTAATAAGATTCTCCGAGGACAAGCAGGCTGCTTGTTCTCACTGATGGGTGACGTCCACGGCAGCCCCTCCAATCGGAAACTTCACTAGCAAAGTCCTTTGCTAGCCCTCGCGCGCCCGCGCGCACCGCGCATGCGCGGCCGTCTTCCCGCCCGAAACCGGCTCGAGCCGGCCAGTCTTCTTTTGTCCGCACTCGGTACGGTCGTGTTTTCGCCGTGTCGAGCCCCGGAAAGTCGACCTCGCGCGTCCAATTTGTTTGAACGTGTTTTTTTCCTTCGGGAAAGCTTTGTCCTAGTCGGGAAGTGCTCCGGAAACCCCCCGCCGGGTTTCGTGTAAATCCTCCCCGTACTTCCAGCTTTTTTGCCCCGGTAAGTTTTCTTTCGTCGTCGGGGTAGGCCTTTTTTCGGCCTCGGTCGAGATTTTTTCTCCCTCTAAATTTGGTGCTTCGAATTTCGCCATTTCGGCTTTTGATTTCGCCGGCGTGATTTTTCCGCCCATGACATCGAAGCCTTCCAGCGGCTTCAAGAAGTGCACCCAGTGCGCCCGGGTTATCTCGCTCACTGATCGACACTCGTCGTGTCTTCAGTGTCTGGGGGCCGAGCACCGCCCTCAGAACTGCAGTCTGTGTTCCCTGCTTCAAAGGCGGACTCAGGTAGCGAGACTAGCCCAGTGGAACGTGTTGTTCTCGGGCTCTTCGTCGGCATCGGCACCGGGATCTTCGAGTGCATCGACGTCGTCAGCGTCCAGACCATCTTCCTCGGCCGCCCCTGCATCGAGTGCATCGAGGCATCGAGCCTCTGCATCGGCGCCGAGACATCGGATAGCTGCATCGACGTCGGTGGTACCAGGACCTCGTCTGCTGATGTCGTCGGACGGTGGTGCATCGGGTGGAGTGCAGGTGAGGGCTGTCCATTCCCCTGCTGGTGGCGGTGAGCCCTCGGGTGGGTCTCCGCCTACCCTGAGGGCTCCTGCGGTACAGCCCCCCCGAGATCGACCTTCTTCAGTCTCGGCCCCGAGGAAGCGACGGGTGGATTCGACGTCCTCCTCGTCGGTGCCGGGGAGCTCCGGTGACATGCTTCGGAAGAAATCGAAGAAGCATCGACACCGGTCTCCTCCCCGTGTCGGCACCGAGAGCTCTGGGTCGCCGAGGATTCGGCACCCAGCAGGCATCGGCACCGAGAGGACCGCTCACCCTCTGTTCAGGAGGTGTCGATGCGCTCCGCTCTGGACAGCCCGGAACAGCCTCCACGCCCGGAACAGGTACTGACGTCGACGCCTGCATCGACCTCTCAGCCTTTCTCTGCAGCCGCTCTAAACGAGAGCCTCCGGGCCGTTCTCCCAGAGATTCTGGGAGAGCTGTTGCGCCCTACCCCTCCGGTACCGGCGGTGCTTGCGCCACCGGTACCGTCGAGCGTGGCGCCGGCTGGCCCATCGCCCAGGTTGAGGTCCCCGACGTCGGTACCGCGTGCGGTACCGACCGCGGCCACCTCCCAGGAAGGCTCCCCGACTACGTCGGCGGAGGGAGCTTCGCCGATGCGGGCGAGGGAGTCTACCTCTCGACGCCCCCATCGTGGACAGGGTTCCACGGAGTCGAGCAGGGCGAGGTTGCAGACACAGGTCCGTGAACTTGTGTCTGACACCGAGGGTGAGGCCTCGTGGGAGGAAGAGGAAGATCCCAGATATTTCTCTGACGAGGAGTCTGGGGGTCTTCCGTCTGATCCCACTCCCTCTCCTGAGAGACAGCTTTCTCCTCCCGAGAGTCTGTCTTTTGCCTCCTTTGTCCGGGAGATGTCTACGGCCATCCCCTTCCCGGTGGTTGTGGAGGACGAGCCCAGGGCTGAAATGTTTGAGCTCCTGGACTATCCTTCTCCACCTAAGGAAGCGTCCACTGTTCCCTTGCACCATGTCCTGAAGAAGACATTGCTTGCGAACTGGACCAAACCATTAACTAATCCCCACATTCCCAAGAAGATCGAGTCCCAGTACCGGATCCATGGGGACCCAGAGCTGATGCGCACTCAGTTGCCTCATGACTCTGGAGTTGTGGATTTGGCCCTAAAGAAGGCTAAGAGTTCTAGGGAACATGCTTCGGCGCCCCCGGGCAAGGACGCTAGAACCTTAGACTCCTTTGGGAGGAAGGCCTACCATTCCTCTATGCTCGTGTCCAAGATCCAGTCTTACCAGCTCTACACGAGCATACACATGCGGAATAATGTGCGGCAGTTGGCGGGCTTGGTTGATGCTCTTCCCCCTGAGCAAGCCAAGCCTTTTCAGGAGGTGGTCAGGCAGCTGAAGGCGTGCAGAAAATTCCTGGCCAGAGGAGTTTATGACACTTTTGATGTTGCGTCCAGGGCCGCTGCTCAAGGTGTGGTGATGCGCAGGCTCTCATGGCTGCGTGCCGCCGACCTGGAGAATAGAGTCCAGCAGCGGATTACGGACTTGCCTTGCCGTGCGGATAACATTTTTGGCGAAAAAGTCGAGCAGGTGGTAGAGTCTCTCCACCAGCGGGACACCGCATTCGACAAGTTCGCCCGCCGGCAGCCTTCAGCTTCTACCTCTACAGGTAGACGATTTTTCGGGGGAAGGAAGACTGTTCCCTATACTTCTGGCAAGCGTAGGTACAATCCTCCTTCCCGACAGCCTGCGGCCCAGGCTAAGCCCCAGCGCGCTCGCTCTCGTCAGCAGCGTGCGAATCAGCAAGGCCCCGCGGCTCCCCAGCAAAAGCAAGGGGCGAGCTTTTGACTGGCTCCAGCAGAGCATAGCCGACATCCAAGTGTCAGTGCCGGGCGACCTGCCTGTCGGAGGGAGGTTGAAAGCTTTTCACCAAAGGTGGCCTCTTATAACCTCCGATCAGTGGGTTCTCCAAATAGTCCGGCAAGGATACACCCTCAATTTGGCCTCTCAACCTCCAAATTGTCCACCGGGAGCTCAGTCCTACAGCTTCCAGCACAAGCAGGTACTTGCAGAGGAACTCTCCGCCCTTCTCAGCGCCAATGCGGTCGAGCCCGTGCCATCCGGGCAAGAAGGGCTGGGGTTCTATTCCAGGTACTTCCTTGTGGAAAAGAAAACAGGGGGGATGCGTCCCATCCTAGACCTAAGGGCCCTGAACAAATATCTCGTAAAAGAAAAGTTCAGGATGCTTTCCCTGGGCACCCTTCTCCCCATGATTCAGCAAAACGATTGGCTATGCTCTCTGGACTTGAAGGATGCCTACACACACATCCCGATACTGCCAGCTCACAGACAGTATCTGCGATTTCAGCTGGGCGCACGCCACTTCCAGTACTGTGTACTACCCTTTGGGCTCGCCTCTGCGCCCAGGGTGTTCACAAAGTGCCTAGCTGTGGTAGCAGCGGCGCTTCGCAGGCTGGGGGTGCACGTGTTCCCATATCTCGACGATTGGCTGGTGAAGAACACATCCGAGGCAGGAGCCCTGCAGTCCATGCAGATGACTATTCGCCTCCTGGAGCTACTGGGGTTTGTGATAAATTACCCAAAGTCCCATCTTCTCCCAGTGCAGAAACTCGAATTCATTGGAGCCCTGCTGGATTCTCGGACGGCTCGCGCCTATCTCCCAGAGGCGAGGGCCAACAACTTGTTGTCCCTCGTCTCGCGGGTGCGAGCGTCCCAGCAGATCACAGCTCGGCAGATGTTGAGATTGCTGGGCCACATGGCCTCCACAGTTCATGTGACTCCCATGGCCCGCCTTCACATGAGATCTGCTCAATGGACCCTAGCCTCCCAGTGGTATCAGGCCGCCGGGGGTCTAGAGGACGTGATCCACCTGTCCACGAGTTTTCTCGAATCCCTGTATTGGTGGACGATTTGCTCCAATTTGACTCTGGGACGTCCCTTCCAAATTCCTCAGCCTCAAAAAGTGCTGACCACGGATGCGTCTCTCCTGGGATGGGGAGCTCATGTCGATGGGCTTCACACCCAAGGAAGGTGGTCCCTCCAAGAAAGCGATCTACAGATCAATCTTCTGGAGTTGCGAGCGATCTGGAACGCTCTGAAGGCTTTCAGAGATCGGCTGTCCCACCAAATTATCCAAATTCAGACAGACAATCAGGTTGCCATGTACTATGTCAACAAGCAGGGGGGCACCGGATCTCGCCCCCTGTGTCAGGAAGCCGTCAGCATGTGGCTCTGGGCTCGCCGTCAAGGCATGGTGCTCCAAGCCACATATCTGGCAGGCGTAAACAACAGTCTGGCCGACAGGTTGAGCAGGATTATGCAACCTCACGAGTGGTCGCTCAATTCCCGTGTGGTGCGACAGATCTTCCGGGCGTGGGGCACCCCCCTGGTAGATCTCTTCGCATCTCAAGTGAACCACAAGGTCCCTCAGTTCTGTTCCAGGCTTCAGGCCCACGGCAGACTGGCGTCGGATGCCTTCCTCCTGGATTGGGGGGAAGGTCTGCTGTATGCTTATCCTCCCATTCCTCTGGTGGGGAAGACTTTGTTGAAACTCAAGCAAGACCGAGGCACCATGATTCTGATTGCTCCCTTTTGGCCGCGTCAGATCTGGTTCCCTCTTCTTCTGGAGTTATCCTCCGAAGAACCGTGGAGATTGGAGTGTTTTCCGACCCTCATCACGCAGGACGAAGGGGCTCTGCTGCATCCCAACCTCCAGTCCCTGGCTCTCACGGCCTGGATGTTGAGGGCGTAGACTTTGCCTCTTTGGGTCTGCCAGAGGGTGTCTCCCGCATCTTGCTTGCTTCCAGGAAAGACTCCACTAAGAGAAGTTACTTCTTTCATTGGAGGAGGTTTGCCGTCTGGTGTGACAGCAAGGCCCTAGATCCTCGCTCTTGTCCTACACAGACCCTGCTTGAATACCTTCTCCACTTGTCGGAGTCTGGTCTGAAGACCAACTCCGTAAGGGTTCACCTTAGTGCAATCAGTGCATACCATTACCAAGTGGAAGGTAAGCCGATCTCAGGACAGCCTTTAGTTGTTCGCTTCATGAGAGGTTTGCTTTTGTCAAAGCCCCCTGTCAAGCCTCCTACAGTGTCATGGGATCTCAATGTCGTTCTCACCCAGCTGATGAAACCTCCTTTCGAGCCACTGAATTCCTGCCATCCGAAGTACTTGACCTGGAAGGTCATTTTCTTGGTGGCAGTTACCTCGGCTCGTAGAGTCAGTGAGCTTCAGGCCCTGGTAGCCCAGGCCCCTTACACCAAATTTCATCACAACAGAGTAGTCCTCCGCACTCACCCTAAGTTTCTGCCAAAGGTTGTGTCGGAGTTCCATCTGAACCAGTCAATTGTCTTGCCAACATTCTTTCCCCGTCCTCATTCCTGCCCTGCTGAACGTCAGCTGCACACATTGGACTGCAAGAGAGCATTGGCCTTCTATCTGGAGCGGACACAGCCCCACAGACAGTCCGCCCAATTGTTTGTTTCTTTTGATCCCAACAAGAGGGGAGTGGCTGTAGGGAAACGCACCATATCCAATTGGCTAGCAGATTGCATTTCCTTCACTTACGCCCAGGCTGGGCTGGCTCTTGAGGGTCATGTCACGGCTCATAATGTTAGAGCCATGGCAGCGTCGGTAGCCCACTTGAAGTCAGCCACCATGGAGGAAATTTGCAAAGCTGCGACGTGGTCATCTGTCCACACATTCACATCTCATTACTGTCTGCAGCAGGATACCCGACGTGACAGTCGGTTCGGGCAGTCAGTTCTTCAGAACCTGTTTGGGCTTTAGGATCCAACTCCACCCCCCGAGGGCCCTGTTTGTTCTGTTCCAGGCTACACTCTCAGTTAGTTGGTAAATTTTTTAGGTCAATCTCAGTTATGTCCTCGCCGTTGCGAGGCCCAATTGACCAATGTTGTTGTTTTGAGTGAGCCTGGGGGCTAGGGATACCCCATCAGTGAGAACAAGCAGCCTGCTTGTCCTCGGAGAAAGCGAATGCTACATACCTGTAGAAGGTATTCTCCGAGGACAGCAGGCTGATTGTTCTCACAAACCCGCCCGCCTCCCCTTTGGAGTTGTGTCTTCCCTTGAAGTGTATTGTCTTGCTACATACTGGACTGGCCGGCTCGAGCCGGTTTCGGGCGGGAAGACGGCCGCGCATGCGCGGTGCGCGCGGGCGCGCGAGGGCTAGCAAAGGACTTTGCTAGTGAAGTTTCCGATTGGAGGGGCTGCCGTGGACGTCACCCATCAGTGAGAACAATCAGCCTGCTGTCCTCGGAGAATACCTTCTACAGGTATGTAGCATTCGCTTCATCTTTACCAGAGCTATTCTGCCCATCAGGGCAGCTCCCTCCATTTGTCACAAAGTTGCCTGATTCTTTCCACCAGGTCAGTCACATTTCTCTTATAAAAGGTTATGTTATTTGTGCTGAGAAAAACCCCTAAATATCTCATCGCTCCCTTAACTGGCGTTATAGGTAGCCCCCCCCCCCCCATCCCAGGGTCTCCCACTGTCCCTGATAGCGGCAATAATTCCAATTTAGCGCAGTTAACTCTCAGCCCCGACAAATCGCCAAATTTCCTTACCAACTCAAGAGCCCTTGGCAGGTCTCTGCGGGCATCTGCCACATACCAACTGGATCATACCAACTCAACCACCAAGAAAATATTCTTCTCTCTCTCTGGGAACTAAAACGATTAAAGCCTTATTTCCCAATAGGAGTATTTTGTAATTTAGTCCAATCACTAGTCTTAAGCCAAATCGATTACTGCAATGGCATATACGCAGGGTGCAGAGACCTACTTCTCAAAAAGCTACAAACTGCCCAAAACACAGTGGCTCGACTAATCTTCGGTGCATCAAAGTTTAAAAGTTCCAGACCACTTTGTGAGAACTTACACTGGCTTCCTGTACAGGAGCGCATAACTTTTAAAATTTGCACCCTAGTCCATAAGATCCTCTAAGGAGCAGCTCCAGCATATATGGATGCCCTTGTCAACTTGCCACCAAGGAATTCACTTAGATCTTCTCGTTCATACTTAAACCTCCATTACCCTGCGTGTTCTGGACTCAAGTATAAAACCACATAAGCTTCCACCTTTTCCTATATCGGCACTCATTTGTGGAATACATTGCCTAAATCTGTAAAAACGGTTCAAGATCATCTGACTTTAAGGACGTCTCTCAAGACCTACTTATTTGGGCAAGCTTACCCTAAAGATCCCGTCCTGCCTCTGTGATTCCTGGACTCCAACTCATATAAAGATCTTGTGGACTTAACTACTTTCTCTTAACCCTGTACCTTCCCGCCACCCGTATCACTTTCAATTTATTGTACTTTCCTGTTTGTTTATGTATTTATTATTACATTTGTACCCCGTGCTTTCCCACTCAAAGCAGGTTCAATGCGGCTTACATAGTAATAGGGATTACAGATTATTGATAGTGAAACTTGATAGGGAAAATATTAGTTAAGTATAGCAGAATAATAAAAGATATAGGTGGGTAGAGATGTGTTGGGTAAATGGGTTCATAGGATTAGTTTGGTCCATTTGGGTAGGCTTGCTTGAACAGATGGGTTTTTAATGATTTCCAGAAGGGTAGATAGTTCCTGATTGATTGGATAGGTCTGGGAAGGGCATTTCAGAGTTGGCTGCCTAAGAAGGAGAAGTTGGATCCATAGTAGGTTTTGTACTTGTCCTTTGCAATTGGGGTAATGTAGATTG
This sequence comes from Microcaecilia unicolor, assembly GCF_901765095.1. Lineage (NCBI taxonomy): Eukaryota > Metazoa > Chordata > Amphibia > Gymnophiona > Siphonopidae > Microcaecilia > Microcaecilia unicolor. The sequence continues at coordinate 231,731,426 of NC_044036.1, forward strand.
AGGTAAGTTCGCGAGGTTTCAGACATGTTTCTGGTGGGAAGGTCAATCAGATTGAGTATATAGTCCGGAGATTCACCGTGGATAATCTTGTGGATTAATGTGTGGACCTTGAAGTTGATTCATTCTCGGATAGGGAGCCAGTGAAGTTTTTGTTGAAGAGGTGTTGCACATTCAAATCGTGGTTTGCCAAAAATGAGTCTTGCTGCTGTATTTTGGGCAGTCTGAAGTTTTTTCAGGATATGGGTCTTGCAGCCTAAGAAGATACTATTACAGTAGTCGGCGTGGGTAAGTACCGTGGTTTGCACCAGGTTCCGGAATGTTTTCAGGGGGAGATATGGTTTTACGAGTTTCAGTATCCACATCATGTTGAACATTTTTTTTGTAGTGGATTTTGCGCGATTTTTGAGCGAGAGGTGTTTGTCTAATGTCACTCCGAGGATTTTCAGGTTATCAGATATGGGGATTGTGATGTCGGAGGTGTTAAGATTAGTTGGGAGGAGTGCGGAGTGTTGAGATGAGAGGATTAGGCATTGTGTTTTCTCTTTGTTCATTTTCATCATGAAGGCGTTAGCCCAAGAGGTTAAGATGTTCATGCCCAAGGATATTTTGTCGGAGATTTCTGTTAGATTAGATTTGAAGGGAATGAATATGGTGACATCATCGGCGTAAATGAAAGGGTTGAGACCATGCCTGAATAGAGCTTTGGCTAGGGGGATCATCATAAGGTTGAAGAGGATCGGGGATAAAGGCGATCCTTGAGGTACACCGCAATTTGGTGACCAGGGAGATGAGATAGTTGAGGTTGATTTAACTTGGTAAGATCTTGAGGTGATGAAGCCTTTTATCCAGTTAATGATATTTCCGCCGATCCCAAGTTTATCCAGTAGTTTGGTTAGAATATTGTGGTTTACCATGTCAAATGCACTGGATAGATCGAATTGTAGAAGTAGGATGTTGTTTCTGAATGAGATTTCCTGTTTGAATTTGGATATTAGAGTAAGTAGGACAGTTTCAGTACTGTGGGCTGGACGGAAACCCGATTGCAATTCATGAAGAATGGAGAATTTTTGTATATAGTTGTTGATTTGAGAGGTCACTCTGTTTTCCATCAGTTTAATTAGCAAGGGGATGGAGGCGACAGGGCGGCAGTTGGTGACATCACTCGCTGGTTTTTTGGGGTTTTTAGGTATTGGAGTAAGTAGTATGTTGCCATGTTCAGGAGGGAATGAGCCTTGTTGTAGCAGGAAGTTTAGGTGGGAGGTGAGATCTGTGATAAAGCATTCTGGGGCATCTTTCATTAGGTAGTTGGGACATGGGTCGAGATGGCAGTGAGATTTGGAGAGCTTAGTGACTGCCATAGAAACTTCTTTAGTGGTGAGGAGGGTGAAATTTGTCCATGAGCAATCGGCTGGAATTACGTCCATGTAGGGGTCCAGTTCGTCTAGTAAGGTATCGATATTTGTACAGTCCTGGGGAATCGTGCTGCAAAGATTGGTAATTTTGTCGTTGAAGTATTTAGCCAGTTGGTTAGCAGATGGGTAGTTTAGGAGTGAGGATGTGATTGGGTTGGTGTTAAGAAGATTTTTTATGAGTTGATATTGTTTTTTTATGTCTGTGCCGCTGGTTGTGTAGGTGAGGTTATTTTTTGATTTACTCCTTGTTTTTTCTAGTTTCCTGGTTTGTGACTTTAGGTATTTTAGTAGGTCGTTGAACCATGGTGATGGGTTGCGCCTACGTAGAATTTTAGTGCACAGTGGGGCTATTTCATCCAGTATAAGTTTGCATCTGTTATCCCATTCTGTAAGGAAGTAATTTGAGTTTGGTTGTGTAGACCAATTGTTGTTGTAAATTTGTTGCCAGAACTTTTCCTTGTCAATCTGTCCTCTAGTGATAATTTTTACAGGGTCTTGTGTTTTAGGCTGGCCTTTTTTTCGTCAGTGTAGGGATAGTGTCAATTTAAGATGATCCGACCAGGGGGTGGCAGACCAGTTGATATCGGATATGTAGATGTTTTGGTCTGTAGAGAACTTGTAAGAGATGATGTCGAGCGAGTGACCTTTGCTGTGGGTAGGTTGTATAGGAGGGAGGTCAAGGTTAAAAAGGTGAAGGAGATCTTTACATTCGCGGGTGTGTGCAGAGTTGGAATCCTCTAAATGTAGGTTTAAGTTCCCAATTAAAAGTACATCGGGATTATTGATGCATATGTTTGATATGAAGTCCATGAAGGTGGATTGGTTGTTCCAGTTAGTGGGAGGTCTATAAAGTAGGGTACAGGTTAGATGGTCACAGTGTATAGGACTGTGAAGTCTGATTGAGGCTATTTCAAGTTGTGGTGTCATTTTTTATTTTTTATTTTATTTTTATTTTTGTTACATTTGTACCCCGCGCTTTCCCACTCATGGCAGGCTCAATGCGGCTTACATATTATATACAGGTACTTATTTGTACCTGGGGCAATGGAGGGTTAAGTGACTTGCTCAGAGTCACAAGGAGCTGCCTGTACCTGAAGTAGGAATTGAACTCAGTTCCTCAGTTCCCCAGGACCAGAGTCCACCACCCTAACCACTAGGCCACTCCTTCACTAATGGTTTCAGAAATGGGTTCAGCGGAGAAGCTTGATCTGTAGATGAGTGCTATGCCGCCGCCTTTTTTTTTCTTTTTTGGCCCAGTGTGAAATTGTATAGCCAGGGGGGCATAGGTCGAGTATGATGGGGTCTTTTGGGTCGTGAACCCAGGTTTCTGTGATGAATAAGAGGTCAAGATTGTCTGACTTAATCCAATCTGTGAGGATTTCAGTTTTGTTGACTGCTGATCTTGCATTGATGTAACCCACTCGAATGGTTCGGTATGGTTCATCATTTGGGATTGATGGGTGGATATTGGTGAGTTGTCTTGTTATAGCTGTTTTGGGTTTAGGTGAGGTTGTTTTTTGTGATGGTTGTCTACGTGATGGTGGGTTTCTTTGGTTGTTATTGGTTCGTGGGTGTGTGATTAGTTTGGTTGTTCTTTTGTGGTGGTGGAAAACTGGTATAACATTGAGTTCTGATGGGGGGGCAGTGAATGTTGCGTGGATGATCGTGAGTGAGTGGATGATGATGAGTATAATTAGGAAGAGCATGTTGGTGAAATGTTTTGGTTGTTCGGATGTGTGGGTTAGAGGAAAACAGGTGGAAAACGGGAGGGCAGTAGAGGAAATAGTTTAGATGGTGGAACTATCAAGAGTTGCATTTAATGTATACATTCTGAGGAAATGGGGTTCGGAGCTCGGCATCATGTCAAGATATAGTTCAATATATAGAATCAAGATATAGTGCAATATATAGCATCAAAAACAAACAAAATATACAATATATAGTATCAAAATATACACAATCATTGACTCCTAACCACTACTCACTTGTCTTGTACCCCTGTTTTGGGTTTAGGTGAGATTGTTTTTGTGATGGTTGTCTGCGTGATTGTAGGTTTCTTTTATCCCCTCCTTTTATCCCTTTCTCTTTAACTCCCTTACCTCTTAGTTGCTCTGTCTGTTTTGCCTGTACTATCTAGACTGTGAGCTCCTTGAGCAGGGACTGTCCCCTCATGTGTTTATGGTATACAGCGCTGTGCGTGCCCTGCACCGCCATAGAGCATCAAGAGCATATATAGCATATATAACTAAATGTTGTAAGCCACATTGAGCCTGCCAGCGGTGGGAAATTGTGAGGTATAAATGATATAAATAAATAAATATAATAATAATATATCATCTGCAAAGAGATTCAATCGGAACTCTCTGTTCTCCACCCTAATCCCTCTTATATTTCCACTACCGCGTATCTTTATAGCCAATGGCTCAATTGCTAATAAAAGGAGTGGAGAGAGAGGGCACCCCTGTCTAGTACCCCTCCACAGCGGAAAACTATTGGTAAGTTTCCCATTTACCAGTAACCGTGCCGTAGGGAGTCTGTAGAGAGCCTCAATCCAGGACACCACCACTCCTGATATTCCAAACCGTCCCAGGGTCCCAAATAGGTATGGCCACGAGATACCATCGAAGGCTTTTTCCATATCCAACCCTACAATGGCTTCTAACCCTCCCTTTCCCTTACACTCTTGGATAGCCATCATAGCTTACATGATATTCATGGAGCCATAGCGACCCGGGACAAAACCTACTTGATCTTCATGTATCAGCTCAGGTAGTACCTGATTTATGCTTCTGGCCAATATAGCTGCAAGTAGTTTAACATCTTGATTTAGCAAAGAGATAGGGTGGTATGAACCCACCTGCGCTGGGTCCTTGCCTGGTTTTGGCAAAAGCACTATATGGGCCATGTTGCTTTGTATGGTCAATCCCTCCTCCACTAGCCCATTAAACCATGCCCCCAATGGTGGTGCCACCAAGTCACTTAAAATATGATAGTATTCAGGCCCAAATCCATCCAGTCCCGGCGCTTTAGTGAGTTTCAACATTTTGATACCTAGCCTCATCTCTTTCTCCATTACAGGCCCATTTAGGGTATCTAATTGCTCCTCCATCAACCGGTATCAGTAACCCTTGAAAAAACTCCTCACACTTAGTCCCGGGCTTTATATAATGAACTATAGTACTTAACAAATTGTTGCATGATTTGGGGCTCCGTGGTATATACTGTCCCCTTATCATCCCTAATGGATGAGGTGATTTGCTGTTTACGTGTGGGCCTCACTAAGTTAGCCAGTAGTTTGCCCGCCTTACTACCCCACTTGAACAATCTAAAGCGCTGGTAGTATATGCCTCTCTCTTCCCTGATGGTCAGTATGTCATCTATCTGTTTCTTAACTTTGCCAGTTGTGATTTATATGTGTCATTTATATGTGACATATGTGCCCGTCGCAATTGATGGTACTCCGATAGCCTCAACAGGTCTGCTTCCCTCTGCTTTCTCTTCCCTGCCATGTATGCTTTGATATAACCCCGCATGACCGCTTTAGATGCCTCCCAGTATATGCCCGCATTCACCTCATGTGTGTTGTTATGCCTCTAGTATTCAAGCCATTTAGTGCGTAAGAATTCATGAAACTCCCTATCCTTATACAATGAGGGGGAGAATCTCCACACCCTCTCACCTGGCTCTGCCGCAAAGGAAATTGCCATTTCAGCTGCCAGGTGGTCACTCAATACACTGTCAACTATCTCCGCTTTCACAATCCTAGGGACTAAGGGGGACGTTACTAATAAGTAATCCAGCCTACAGTATACCCCATGAGGATGGGAGTAGAATGTAAACTCCCCATCCGGCAAATGCAGGAGCCTCCATATATCCACCATTCCTAATTGAGAGGATACGAAGGGAATCCCTTTGAGGCATATTTTCAAAGCACTTAGCCTTCCAAAGTTCCATAGGTTTCTATGGAATTTTGGAAGGCTCAGTGCTTTGAAAATATGCCTCTTATAGTCTTCCCAATTCTTTGTCTTGGGTTTCATTGGTCTGCAGTCATTCGTGGGGTCCGCTACTGTGTTAAAGTCCCCCCCCCCCCAATAATGAACTGGTAGTTAGAATAGGGTACCACTCTTGCCACAAGGTCAGAGAAGAATTTATGAGAGTACACATTGGGCCCGTACACATTACATAAAATGAGTTGCTGCCCCCATAGGTCACCTATGAGTACATATCTGCCTTCTTTATCCTGAATCACCTTGTGACAGTGGAATGGTATTTGTTTGTGAAATAAAATGGCCACCCCCCTTTGTCTGGAGTTATAAGCCGAGTACCCTACTTCTCCCACCCACCCCCTCCTCAGTTTTTGGTGCTCTATGGCTGATAAGTGGGTTTCCTGAAGGTATGCAATGTCAACTCTTTCCTTTTTCAACCAGGAGAGGATCTTAGTTCTTTTGATCGGGGAGTGTAATGATTTTCAGACTACCCATACTGAAAATATATTTGCACTTTAACCTTAGCAAAGTTAACGTATACCTCGCCGGTCTCCTAGCAGGACCTGCAAGGGCTCTTTCTCTTTTCGGCCGACAACCAGACAGGCATGCCATATTCATCCCTTGATCTTAGCTCCCTCTTCTTACTCCATACAATAACCTTATGCCTCATTTTCCTCACACGCTCTGTTGACACTCCTCTCTCCTGTCCCCCTGCCCCCCTCACACTCCTCCACAGTGCATTTTTCTAGCAAAAAAAGGTGCCTGTACTCAAATGCCAGGCCACCCTTCAGGGGTGGGGTGATCACTGAGGGGACCCACCCCACAATAGCCAGGCCCCCTGCAACCAGTCACTGAACCTATGACAAGGCAGAATTGGTGTGTAGAGCCTTAGCTCTTTCATTAAAAATTGGGGTCCATGGGTCAATTTTAGCAGACAATGGAAAAGGTGCCGGTACTCAGTACCCCCAAGTACCCCCTCAAAAAAAGCCCTGCTCCTCCACATGCATCCCATCATCACCCGTACATATTCCCATCCTCTCCCCCCTCCCTTTCCCCCTCCACGCTTCCCTCCCTTTCTCTCTGCCGTGCCTACCTCCCACATCCTTCACCTACCCAGTTCAGCCCAAGAAACCCAGAAACCCGTCCCCTGCCCCATCATGATTCAACTTTACTATTACTTGTCTATTACATGTCTATTTACTATGATCATCAACATCCCGGAACTGTTAATTCTGCCCAACTCCAAACATGTGCCAATAACATAAACTTAAGGGAACCTTCCAAGTTAATTTCTCTCGTGCACTTCATATGTTCTTCCTCCGCTCTCTCCGTTCTGTTGCACGTCAGCCATTGCTCCGACCTCTATACCATGAACACACATGAGTGCAGCGATTGATTATACCATGAACACACATGATCAATCGCTGCACCTCTCCATGCAGTGTAGCTTTATTCTCCGGTCCCCGATCCAAACAAAGAGTCACAAATGCTGTGCCAAACTCCTCTGCTCCTGCTCTACTGAACCCCATCTGCTCCGGTCCCCGATCCAAATAGTTACAAATGCTGTGCCAACCTCCTCCGCTGGGTCCCATCTACTCTGGTTCTTGGAGGCCTGACCCGTTCCCTTTATTATAGTTGTCCAAGTAGGCTTTTGCTGCAACCGCATCAGTTATAACAATAGTCTTTCCCTCGGACCAAATCCTCAGCTTGGCCGGGTACACCAGAGCAAATCGGACCCCTTTTTTGTAAAGTGCGGAGCACGTGGGAGCTATGGCCTTCCTTAGCAGCGTAACCCTTCTTGAATAATCATTAAACAACAGCAAGCGATGCCCTTCATATTCGAGCACCTCTTTGGTGCCCCATCATGATTCAACTTTACTATTACTTGTCTATTACATGTCTATTTACTATGATCATCAACATCCCGGAACTGTTAATTCTGCCCAACTCCAAACATGTGCCAATAACATAAACTTAAGGGAACCTTCCAAGTTAATTTCTCTCGTGCACTTCACATGTTCTTCCTCCGCTCTCTCCGTTCTGTTGCACGTCAGCCATTGCTCCGACCTCTATACCATGAACACACATGAGTGCAGCGATTGATTATACCATGAACACACATGATTAATCGCTGCACCTCTCCATGCAGTGTAGCTTTATTCTCCGGTCCCCGATCCAAACAAAGAGTCACAAATGCTGTGCCAAACTCCTCTGCTCCTGCTCTACTGAACCCCATCTGCTCCGGTCCCCGATCCAAATAAAGAGTTACAAATGCTGTGCCAACCTCCTCCGCTGGGTCCCATCTACTCTGGTTCTTGGAGGCCTGACCCGTTCCCTTTATTATAGTTGTCCAAGTAGGCTTTTGCTGCAACCGCATCAGTTATAACAATAGTCTTTCCCTCGGACCAAATCCTCAGCTTGGCCGGGTACACCAGAGCAAATCGGACCCCTTTTTTGTAAAGTGCGGAGCACGTGGGAGCTATGGCCTTCCTTAGCAGCGTAACCCTTCTTGAATAATCATTAAACAACAGCAAGCGATGCCCTTCATATTCGAGCACCTCTTTGGCTCTAGAAGCCTTCAGGATCCTCTCCTTTGCCTGCCAGTTTACAAAGTGAGTGATCGCCGTGTGGAACCTGCTATTACCTTCCCCCCGGGCTCCAACCCGATGTGCCCTATTGCAGCAAAAGAGGCCCCCTTGATCCTCCAGTCCCAGATGCTTGGGGAGCCACTTAACAAAAAAATCATATAGGCACTTATCTGATACTGTTTCGGGCAGGTCTATAACCTGTAAGTTGTTCCAGCGGGAGCAATTCTCTTGCTCCTCGACGCGCTCTCGCATCTCCGCCATTTCCTTTTGAAGCGCCGCTAACTGCATGGCGGCACTCTGGGCCTCCTCTTCTCTTACAGAAAGCCGCTGTTCCACTTCGGTGATATGTGCCGAATACGAATCAAATTTCTCAATTATTTCATCTACTGCTAACTATAATTTCTGCAGTTTGTCTTCCAAGGTGGCAGAAACTGAGCGCGAGATCTCCTGGGCCCATTCTGTAGTTAGGGTTGGGATTGCATTCTGTGCGAGCTGTGTCTCCACCATTTTGTTTTGGCTGCTCCTAGGGGGGGGGGGGGGGGTTGACGGTTTTCTGTGGGCTCTTGAGGGCATGCCTCGGGTGAACCCCATTTAGTGTATACTGGATGGCTCCTGAGACCTGTGTGGCCAGTTCCACGCGATCCTCAATCTTTTAGTCCTGTAATATAGCAGAAATTGGCAGGTTGGGTGTGGAGCCTCTCCTTCTCGCTGCCTCTCAGATAGCAGGCATGATGTGACCCCCCCCCCCTGAAAAATCTTTCCAATGACAACATTCTTGGTTTTCAATTTGTTCCTGAAAAAGTAGCTTTAACAGTGCAACCTGCTAAGAAATATTTGGCAGTATTGAGAAAATTGCATATAAGGTTCCAGTAGTAGTGCAAACTGGGACATAAAACAACAACACAGCACAGAGAGGGTCCAAAGTACAGAACAAGTCCAAATATCAAAGAAAGGCACCAGGAGCCTTCAACATTGGGACACAAATTCTTCATTTGTACACCTTACTCATCAGTTTCTTCCTAAATGGCCAGACATGGACCATGTTTTGGCGCACAGCACCTGCGTCAGGGGTCAGTCAACGGAGTGGTGATTACTGGGAAGAAGCTAAGGCTTACTTTTGTGGTGAGGATGAAATTAGATGATTGTCCCACTTCTTATTAAAAAAGTACGCTGAGCAGTCCAATAGTGGCCTAGTGGTTAGGGTGGTGGACTTTGGTCCTGGGGAACTGAGGAACTGAGTTCGATTCCCACTTCAGGCACAGGCAGCTCCTTGTGACTCTGGGCAAGTCACTTAACCCTCCATTGCCCCATGTAAGCCGCATTGAACCTGCCATGAGTGGGAAAGCGCGGGGTACAAATGTAACAAAAATAAATAAAAAAATAAATAGAAAATTCTGGCTGGCTAGGTGGCGTTACTGAAGCCTTTTTTCTCCACTTTAAAAGGACAATAAGATTTTAAGTGCAAACTTGCTATTGCAGAGTCAAAGCGTGTCCTGTATTCAATTATATTACACAGCGAGTGTGAAGCTGTGTGAGTAGAGTTTCAATTTAGTGATTATATAACAGCTTGAGTGGAATACTAGTGGTAATGAAGATCCATGATGGCACAAGCAGGATTTCTGTTTTGCTAGAGACCATTTTAATAATGCTTTGAAAAGTTGTTTCCCAGCAGATGATTCTGACAGCTACTCTGGCGTGGTCCTTGAGTTAATTGAGAGTGGATAGGCACTCTGAAATTACTTCAGGTGCCAAGCAGGGGCGTAGCCAGACAACAGATTTTGGGTGGGCCTAGGCAAGAATTGAGTGGGTACCATGTGTTCTCCCCCCCCCCCCCCCCCAAAAAAAAAAAAAAATATCTCAGCTGGTGGGAAAATGCTTCTTTCCACCTTGGCATCAGGCATGCACTGAAAACTGAGCATGCGCAGGTGCTGGTGTCATGGAGAGTAGCATTTTCGTTACCATCAGGGGAAAATCTTCAGCTGGGGGAGCTTGGAATTCCCATCAGTTACCACTAAACATGTGCTACTGTTGGGTGGGCCTGAGCCATAAATGGGTGGGCCTTGGCCCACCCAAGCCAACCTGTGGCTACGCCACTGGTGCCAAGGTCTGTCTGGGAATGTAGCAGTGATTTCTTTTGCCTCAACACAAGTTTGTGAAACTTTGTGGTATGGGGGATTCTCTCGCCAGGTGGTGACAGTCAAGGATGTGCAGACTGCACATAGCTCTGACAGCGGGATTAACTTGGTGATGACGGAACATCCCAGAGTTAGTAGGCGGGAGTGCAACTGGGGAAGGAGTTGTATCAGTACTAGTGCTGATCATAGAGAATGTGCAGCTACATTTGAGAGTATACTAAGAGAGAAACTTACTGACTTCACGGTAAACCTGGAGGACATAATGGGGCAGTTCAGCAAACTGAAGAGTAGCAAATCTCCTGGACCGGATGGGATTCATCCTAGAGTACTGATAGAACTGAAAAATGAGCTTGTGGAGCTACTGTTTGTGATATGCAATTTATCCTTAAAATCACGCGTGGTACCAGAAGATTGGAGGGTGGCCCATGTAACGCCGATTTTTAAAAAAGGTTCCAGGGGAGATCCGGGAAATTATAGACCGGTGAGTCTGACGTTGGTGCTGGGGAAAATGGTAGAGGCTATTATCAAAAACAAAATTACAGAGCACATCCAAGGACATGGATTACTAAGACAAAGTCAGCACGGCTTTTGTGTGGGGAAATCTTGCCTGACCAATTTACTTCAATTCTTTGAAGGAGTAAACAAACATGTGGACAAAGGGGAGCCGGTTGATATTGTGTATCTGGATTTTCAAAAGGCGTTTGACAAGGTACCTCATGAAAGGCTACAGAGGAAATTGGAGGGTCATGGGATAGGAGGAAATGTCCTATTGTGGATTAAAAACTGGTTGAAGGATAGGAAACAGAGAGTGGGGTTAAATGGGCAGTATTCACAGTGGAGACGGGTAGTTAGTGGGATTCCTCAGGGTCTGTGCTAGGACCGCTGCTTTTTAATATATTTATAAATGATTTAGAGATGGGAGTAACTAGCAAGCTAATTAAATTTGCTGATGACACAAAGTTATTCAAAGTCATTAACTCGCGACAGGATTGTGAAAAATTACAGAAGGACCTTACGAGACTGGGAGACTGGGCGGCTAAATGGCAGACAACGTTTAATGTGAGCAAGTGCAAGGTGATGCATGTGGGAAAAAAGAACCCGAATTATAGCTCAAGAAAAATGTCAGGAAGTATTTTTTCACGGAGAGAGTAGTGGATGCTTGGAATGCCCTCCCGCGGGAGGTGGTGGAAATGAAAACGGTAACGGAATTCAAACATGCGTGGGATAAGCATAAAGGAATCCTGTGCCGAAGGAATGGATCCTCAGGAGTTTAGTCAAGATCGGGAGGCGGGGCTGGTGGTTGGGAGGCGGGGATAGTGCTGGGCAGACTTATACGGTCTGTGCCAGAGCTGGTGGTGGGAAGCGGGACTGGTGGTTGGGAGGCAGGGATAGTGCTGGACAGACTTGTACGGTCTGTGCCAGAGCCGGTGGTTGGGAGGCAGGGCTGGTGGTTGGGATATCTTGTTATCTTGTTATCTTGTTGGGCAGACTGGATGGACCGTGCAGGTCTTTTTCTGCCGTCATCTACTATATTACTATGTTATAGCTATGTCATGCAAGGTTCCACGTTAGGAGTTACGGACCAAGAAAGGGATCTAGGTGTCGTCGTCGATAATACACTGAAACCTTCTGCTCAGTGTGCTGCTGCGGCTAGGAAAGCGAATAGAATGTTGGGTATTATTAGGAAAGGTATGGAAAACAGATGTGAGGATGTTATAATGCCTTTGTATCGCTCCATGGTGCGACCACACCTTGAGTATTGTGTTCAATTCTTGTCGCCACATCTCAAGAAAGATATAGTAGAATTGGAAAAGGTGCAGCAAAGGGCGACTAAAATGATAGCGGGGATGAAACGACTTCCCTATGAAGAAAGAATAAGGAGGCTAGGGCTTTTCAACATGGAGAAGAGACGGCTGAGGGGAGACATGATAGAGGTATATAAAATAATGAGTGGAGTGGAACAGGTGGATGAGAAGCATCTCTTTACGCTTTCCAAAAATACTAGGACTAGGGGGCATGCAATGAAACTACAGTGTAGTAAATTTAAAACAAATTGGAGAAAATGTTTCTTCACCCAACGCTTAATTAAACTCTGGAATTCGTTGCCGGAGAACCTGGTGAAGGCGGTTAGCTTAGCAGAGTTTAAAAAGGAGTTAGACGGTTTCCTAAAGGAGAAGTCCATAAATCACTACTAAATGGACTTGGGAAAAATCCACAATTCCAGGAATAACATGTATAGAATGTTTGTACGTTTGGGAAGCTCGCCAGGTGCCCTTGGCCTGGATTGGCCGATGTCGTGGACAAGATGCTTAGCTCGATGGACCCTTAGTCTTTTCCCAGTGTGGCATTACTTATGTACTTCTGAAACTGCTATTGCTTTATTGCTATTGAGACCTAAGCAACTTAGTTTTCAGACCTTGTACAGAGGAGTATGTACTATGGAGTTCTCTTTTCAGGGCAAACTCTTGATGGTTTTCCCCTAATTTTGCAAAGTAATTGTAGAAGGCTAGTGCCCAGGAACTAGAACACTCTGATAGTAAACACATGGGGTTCAATATTCAAAGCGATTTAAATCACTTGTCTGGGACTATCCGGGGCTATTCAGTGGTGCTTTATCAGACAGTGCAGCTGAATTCCCCCTTCCTAACTGCCTTTCTCTAGGCAAGGCTAAAGGTGGGCCGGAGGTGGAACCCTGACCTAGCTGGTTGGAAACGATATTCATTCTGCTAACCAGCTAGGTTTGCTGCCTAAAATGTAAAGACAGCAAAAAGGTAAAAATTACGTTGTTATGTAAATACATACCAAGCCGAAAGGAATAAATTATGTAAGCCGCATTGAACCTGCTAATAAGTGGGAAAGCGTGGGGTGTAAGTGTTACAAATAAATAAATAAATAAATAAAAGAAATGTTTTTGCGATGACAATAATTACTTAGCATCTTCTGCAGGGCTTTCAAATTTAGTCAAAGGTGACCACCGTTCTACAAACTTATCAGACTGACTAGACTTCTTGGCAATATAGCTTTCAAAGTAGTATGTTGCAACAATCACTACTGTTGCTAAGTAACCTTTGAAAAGTCTTTCCAATGACCTAAAACTAATTTGATATTAAAATATCAAGAAGGTAACATTCTTGCTTTGATAAGTTGTTGCTGAAAACGTTGATTTTAATAGTACAACCTGATAAGAAATATTTGGCTGTATTGAGAATACAGATGCAGAGTATTCCATATAAGGTTCCAGTACTGGTGCAAACTGGGACAATCGTTGTAAGGATTATAAATGTGCCTGACATGACCAACAGGAACTAGAAAATGTATTATTGATCAAATAGAACCTATTTGACTCTAGTAAGATTACATGAGCCAAAAAACCCAGAGATTGTGTCATACCCAAAGACTTAAAGAAAAAATTAAATGACACAACCAACTATCGACCAGTAGCATCCATCTCCCTGATAGTAAAACTAATGGAAAGTATGGCAACCAAACAAGTCACCGATTACCTAAACAAATTCACAATACTACATGAATCACAGTCAGGATTTCGATCCAATCATAGCACTGAAACAGTGCTAATCACTCTCATAACCAAATTTAAACAACTAATTGCAACTGGATAGAATGTGCTACTCCTACAATTCGATATGTCCAGTGCGTTCGACATGGTCAGCCACCAAATACTCACGAACATCCTAGACTACTTCGGGATTGGAGGAAACGTACTAAGATGGTTTAAAGGCTTCCTAACAGCAAGAACTTATCAAGTGATTTCTAACTTAAAAACGTCAACACCATGGAAGCCTGAATGCGGAGTACCACAAGGATCACCGCTCTCACCAACCCTTTTTAACTTAATGATGACACCTTTAGCCAAATCGCTATCCAACCAAGGACTCAACCCGTACATCTATGCAGACGATGTCACGATATACATCCCGTTCAAACAAGACATAACCAAAATCACAAACGAAATCACACACAGCCTCCAAATAATGAACTTGTGGGCAGACGCATTCCAACTAAAGCTAAACACAGAAAAAACACAATGTCTCATCCTGTCCTCACAATACAACACAAATAAACCCAATACCATAAACACCCCAAACTACACCCTTCCGGTCTCAGACAGCCTGAAAATTCTGGGAGTCACAATTGACCGAAATCTCACACTCGAAGACCATGCGAAAAATACAGCAAAGAAAAAGTTCTACTGTAACCATATGGGTTAAATTTTAAAATATTACCTGGTCAAGCAGGTCATGTCTGGCGACACTGCCGAGCTGAGTGGGCAGTGGAAGACCTCCATCATGACAGGATGCAGAGGTCCATGGCAACCAGAAGCAACAACCTAGGCCTGTGGGAATATGAGTCAAGCCCTGAAGTTGAAAGGGTCCGGCAACCCAGGTCTAGTCCAACACAGTGGCACCAGGTCTATCAGACCACTGAGGTCCTGACCCTCTCGTCTGAGGAGTTGGTTCAAAGACAGAAGAAAGCTCAGCTACTAGCACTAATGGAAGAGAAATTAGATAAGATTGAGAGGGTATTTGAAAAGTTGGTTGAGGAAGAAAGAAGGAAAAAGGAGGAAGTTGTGGAAAATTAGGGTGTTCAGCAGGACGTGGAGTCACAGATTCTGGTGTTTGAAGAAGAGCGGCCAGTGGCAGAGGGGAATGGAAATGAAGAGGCCTCAGTTCCTGAGATGGCGGAATCACTTCCTAAATCAATATTGTTATCTCACTCTGATGAAGTCGGGCTGCCAGAAGGAGAAGTGGTAAAGGAGGATCCTCCGGTGATACAACCACACAGGGAACCTGTGCAAGAGGAAGAGCTCCAGGTGGAGAATTCTCTGGAGGAGGAGATGTTGGAGCAACAGGAAATTTTGGAACCCCTTGTGGAAAACAGAAAACTCCAGGCAGATGTTGATGAGGTAAAGGGAAAAAATCCTGAGAGCAATAGTCCTGAAAATTTAATATGGTCGAAAATAAGTGACTCAGCACATTCAGAAGAAATTGAATGGACAGTCAGTTCAGTAAGAAAAGAAATGGTATTGAAGAAAAAGTTACCAGAATCTGGAAATAAATACAAGAATAAATTGAGGAAAATTGTGAACAGGAAAGACACTAAAGAAATAAAGCAAAGAGAAGTAAGGGGCCAGAATAAATGGACAGAGATGCAGCTAGATTCTGTTGCGGGGCAAGAACTGCAACTGTTTTCCTGGCCTGTGAGACAAAAAGGTACAAATGGAGAATTGGACTTCAGTCAGAGAGATCCAGTCAGAGAGTGTAAGGCGGAGAAGCATGAAAGAAGACATAAGGAAAGAAAGACCTACAATTTCAAGAAGAGGAAAAAGAAGAGACATTTTGTGACTGAGAGGTGACTCTGACCTGAGGGGAGGACTGGGGTTACCCAGAAACAACCTTGTCAGTTTATGCTAGAGGCTGTGCAAACATGAGGTAACATGTAATTAATTATTGTGCTTGTGGTAAAAGAAAAGTATATTGAAACATATTCACCACATAAAAAATTGTGAAAAAAAACTGAAGTTAAAAAGGGTGGCATGTAAAAATCAAATGTATATGTGGGTAAAGTGCATGGAAATTGTAATGTTGGGGATAGTTGAAGATGTATTCATTAGACAAATGTAGATGGAATGGTGTGTTTGGATAGATGGATTGTCTAAGGGGGTGTTGGTTTTGGGTTAGTGTTTGAAAAAAAAGTTTATTTTATACATTTTTTTTTATTTTGCCAGCCCAAATGTAACCCTATGGGTTAAATTTTAAAAGATTACCTGGCTCCTTCTAGATCTGGTGTAGAGACAGTGAGCAGCAGTGCAGTGAAACTGAGTAGTCTCAGGAGAGTGACAAACAGCTCAGGCTGGCAGTTGGGAGGGAGCTGTATTGGTGAGAACATGTTACTAGGAAAAGACAGGAAGAAATTTGATGCTGGAGATCATCACCGGAAAGAAAAGGCGCCCACCGTTCAAGAGAGCCATAGAGGGAAAACAAAGAGAGCAGCTAAGTGACTGAAACTATTTTAAAAAGTGCACATAAGAGAAAATAGTAAAGGAAACCTGAACAATAAGTGAGAGATAACTAAAAGAAGAAAAAAAGAGTAGAGGAAAACTTACATGTTGAGATCCTTGAAGGTCTCTGGAAATCTAAAAGACAGGAGAAAAGAAAGTTTAAAGAATCTAGTGTTTTGTAAAATTGATTGTGCTTAAATGATTTATGTACCTAATATTTATACTTATCTGAAAATGCTCCCAATGTTTCTAAATTGATTTGTGTTGCAAACCTGTAATTGAAATACATATGTTAAATTTGCAAGTTGATAAAATTTCATTAACATTTAAATATAATTCAAATAATAAAAAAATATTTTCTTTTTATTGTTAAACTCCCTGGTTGGTGTTGAGTCATCTTGGGGAAACACTGTGACATATTTGGTACCATCATTGTAATACCTTGCTCTGCCACCAGGGGGTTTACACTACTCAATGTGGAAACTTAAAAGAATCAAACCTTTCTTCCCAAGGGAAGTATTCCGCAGCCTAGTACATTCAATGGTGCTAAGTCATCTAGACTACTGCAATGCCATCTATGCCGGATGCAAAGAACAAATCATTAAGAAGCTTCAAACCGCTCAAAACACAGCAGCCAGACTCATATTTGGGAAAGCGAAATATGAAAGCGCCAAACCCCTAAGAGAAAAACTACACTGGCTCCCATTAAAAGAACGAATTGCGTTCAAAGTTTGCACCTTGGTCCACAACATCATTTACGGGGAAGCCCCAACCTATATGTCAGACCTTATAGACTTGCCTACCAGGAACGCAAAAAGATCATCACGTACATTCCTCAATCTCCACTATCCCAACTGTAAAGGGCTAAAATATAAATCCACACACGCGTCCAGTTTCTCATACGTCTGCACGCAGCTGTGGAACGCACTACCGAAGGCCATAAAAACAACGCAAGACCTAACCATCTTCCGAAGGCTACTGAAAACAGATCTTTTCAAGAAGGCATACCATAAACATCCATCTTAAAATCCAAATAATAACACTATACACGATCTATACAAAACCGATATCTTATCACATGAATGATTAACCTCTTTGCTATCAATGGTCAAGCACTACCACCTTAAACCTTATGTCGAACAGGGTCTCTCTATAGTCGATGACCTAATATGTGTTCCATATCATCATGCTGATCAATCTATAGACTGGTGGGTTGTGTCCATCTACCAGCAGGTGGAGATAGAGAGCAATCCTTTTGCCTCCCTATATGTGGTCATGTGCTGCCGGAAACTCCTCAGTATGTTCTCTATCTCAGCAGGTGGTGGTCACACACGCAGCAGCTCTGGCTAGGTCTCCAAGCCTAATTTTTAGGTTTTGTTGAGTACCTGGGGTTGAGGGCTCTTCTTGAGCAAGTGCAAACCTGGTGGTGCCAGGTCCCTCCTTTTCTCCCCCCTCCCGCTGGCTCCGTTAAAAAAAAAAAAAAAAATTTGAACGTCCTTAAGGGCGTTTATTTCAACATTTACTTAAACGTTTATTGCAGCTACTCACTGGGACACCGGTTCGTTACAGCTCGAAGCAAGAAGCAGGTAATTTTTACCTTTTTGTAGAGGGCAGGGGGTTCCCCGATCGATCTCCACGTGGCCTATGGCGTCGGAGGACGAGGGCGCAAAGAATCGCTCCCCGGACCGCGTGTGCGTTTCTAGCGGGGATGCGGGGGTCTTAAAGTCTGATTCGCCCTTGCTGGGTGTCCCGGTTCTTCCTCCGGTGCGGCGGTTTTTCCCGCCATAAATGCCCATCCCCCGCTGCTCGCCTCCGCCATCTTGGCCGGCCACGCTGCTCGGACGGCTTCTTCTTGGGCCGCCCTTGAGGTGGGAGACGTTAATACCATGGCCGCCCTTGATTTGGGCGATGGCAAAAAAGCGGCTAAAGTTAAGCGCCGTTCTTCCCGCGCGGCTCCTTCGCGGAGTGTCGCGCCGGACACCATCTTGGATGCGCAGCATGTTTCTCCCCCGCTCTTGCGAGCGCCGGTTGAGGGTGCGTCTAGGGCTGTGGCCCAGGCTGCTGAAGTGCACAGTCTGGGGGGGTTTCTCCCCCGAGTTTATTTTGCTGCTGCATCAGGCCTTCCTTATGCAAAACGCTGCCCCTGCTCCCTTGTCCAATAAAGGGGTTGAGGCCCCAGGAAGTAAACGCCCTCGGGTGGATTTCCAGGCCTTAGAGGACTCTGTCTCCTCTGATGTAGATGAGGGCAGCGTATCTGAGTTCTCCCAACGGTCCTTTGGGGATTCCTTGGAGGAGACGGATTCCCGCTCGGATGGAGCGGATGACCCCTCTGCAGCGCGGATCTTTCGCTCAGAGGACTTGCCCAACCTGTTATTGCAGGCCATGAGCATTTTGAAGATTTCCTCTCCGGAGGACGTCTCTCCCTCAGCCCCTGTTGGCTCCGCCATTATGCTGGGGATGAAGCGCCCGCCTAGAACTTTCCACGTGCATGATGCCATGCACACCTTGATTTCGGCTCAATGGGATGTCCCGGAAGCGAGCCTCAAAGTGGCTAGGGCTATGTCCAGCCTCTATCCTTTGCCTGAAAGTGAACGGGAGGCCTTTCTTTGGCCTACTGTGGATTCTTTAATCACTGCGGTGACTAAGAAAACGGCGTTGCCGGTGGAAGGTGGCACGGCCCTAAAGGACGCCCAAGACAGAAGATTGGAGGCGGCCTTAAGGTCGTCCTTCGAGGCGGCTGCTTTAAGTTTGCAGGCCTCAGTTTGCGGCTCCTATGTGGCCAGGGCGTGCCTGACGATTGTGCAGCGGGCTTCCCCCTTGGATCCTTCCTTGAGGGCTGATTGGCCGGCCCTGGAATCGGGCCTGGCTTATTTGGCAGACTTACTGTATGATGTCTTGAGAGCCTCGGCTAAAGGTATGGCTCAGACAGTCTCTGCGCGGCGGTGGCTTTGGCTGAAACATTGGTCTGCTGACCACGCCTCTAAGTCCCGCCTGGCTAAGTTGCCTTTTAAAGGCAAGCTGCTCTTTGGGGTCGAGCTGGACAAAATTGTGACCGATCTCGGCACGTCTAAGGGCAAGAGGTTACCAGAGGTCAGGGCTCGGGCCAGTGCTTGCCCCGGTAACTCCAGAGGACGGTTTCAGGAAGCCCGTCGGTACCGCCCGGGAAAGTCGGGCTCCTCTGCCCCCTCTTCCTTCAAAAGGAACCTCCCCCAAGCAGCATTCCTTTCGCAGAGACCGCCGTCCCGGAGGTGCGCCCTCCGGTCCTCCCCCAGGGTCTCGTACCCAATGACGGGGCCCTGGTCCATGGCCCAGTGCAGATTGGAGGACGCCTGTCCTCGTTTCTGGGCGAGTGAACCAGGGTAACTTCAGACGCTTGGGTGCTGGAAGTCATCAGAGACGGCTACAAGCTAGAGTTCTGCCGGCCCCTAAGAGACGGGTTTGTACTCTCTCCCTGCAAGTCTACGGTCAAAGCTGTGGCAGTGCAGCAGACCTTGGACAATCTGATCCGCCTGGGTGCGGTCGTTCCGGTGCCAGAAAATCAGCTTGGCAAGGGACGTTACTCCATTTACTTTGTGGTACCAAAGAAAGGAGGTTCTGTACGGCCTATCCTCGACCTCAAAGGGGTCAATCGGGCCTTGAAAGTTCGGCACTTTCGCATGGAGACTCTCCGCTCTGTTATAGCGGCAGTGAAGGCAGGGGAGTTCCTGGCATCCTTGGACATCAAGGAAGCGTACTTGCATATTCCCATCTGGCCTCCTCATCAACGCTTTCTGCGTTTTGCAGTCCTGGGCCGACACTTCCAGTTCAGAGCCCTCCCGTTCGGGTTGACTACTGCTCCGCGGACCTTCTCCAAAGTAATGGTGGTCATCGCGGCCTTCCTGCGAAAGGAAGGAGTACAAGTCCATCCTTATCTGGACGACTGGTTGATCCGAGCCCCCTCTTATGCAGAGTGCGGCAAAGTTGTGGACCGGGTGATTGCTCTTTTGAGCTCCCTGGGGTGGATCATCAACTGGGAGAAAAGCCAGCTGCGCCCGACTCAGTCCCTGGAGTATCTGGGAGTTCGATTCGACACCCAAGTAGGCAGAGTGTTCCTGCCGGACAATCGGATTGTCAAACTTCAGGCTCAGGTGGACCAGTTCCTAGTAGCCTCTCCTCTTCGGGCTTGGGACTATGTGCAGCTGTTGGGCTCTATGACGGCCACGATGGAAGTAGTGCCCTGGGCCAGGGCTCATATGAGACCACTTCAACACTCTCTGCTGCAGCGCTGGACTCCAGTGTCGGAGGATTATGCTGTGCGCCTTCCCTTGGACCCAGCAGTGCGCAAGGCGCTGAGCTGGTGGCTGAAGACAGAGAAGTTGTCTGCAGGAATGCCTCTTGTGACCCCGGAGTGGATTATCGTCACGACGGACGCCTCTTTGACGGGCTGGGGAGCCCACTGTTTGGGAAGGACAGCGCAGGGGCTCTGGTCTCCTGCAGAGGCAAAGTGGTCTAGCAACCTCCTGGAACTCAGAGCCATTCTGTTGGCGCTTTTGGAGTTCCTCCCGGTACTGGCGTTGAAGCCAGTACGGGTGCTGTCGGACAATGCCAAGGCTGTGGCCTATGTCAACCGCCAGGGAGGTACCAAGAGCGCCCCTCTAGCCAAGGAGGCCATGAATCTATGCCAGTGGGCGGAAGCGAGCCTGGAACAGCTGTCAGCGGCCCACATTGCCGGAGTCATGAATGTCAAGGCGGACTTTCTCAGTCGCCATACCTTGGATCCCGGAGAGTGGCAGTTATCGGCTCAGGCGTTCTTGGACATCACGAAGTGCTGGGGCCAGCCGAGCCTAGATCTGATGGCGTCATCGGCCAATTGCCAAGTGCCGCGCTTTTTCAGCAGAGGACGGGACCCTCGATCCCTGGGAGTAGATGCTCTTCTCCAACAGTGGCCGACACAGGAGCTTCTCTATGTGTTCCCGCCCTGGCCCATGTTGGGCAGGGTGCTAGACCGGGTGGCAAAGCATCCGGGCCGGATAATCCTGGTGGGTCCGGACTGGCCCAGACGTCCCTGGTATGCGGACTTGATCAGGCTCTCAGTGGACGATCCTCTGCGGCTGCCAGTGGAGCAGGGCCTGTTGCATCAGGGTCCCGTGGTGATGGAGGATCCCTCCCCCTTTGGTCTTACGGCTTGGCTGTTGAGCGGCAGCGTCTGAGGAAGAAGGGCTTCTCAGACAAGGTCATCGCCACTATGCTGAGAGCGAGGAAGCGCTCTACTTCTACTGCTTACGCCAGGGTTTGGCGTACCTTTGCAGCGTGGTGTGAAGCGGGCTCACTTTCTCCCTTCACTGCTCCAATTTCTTCAGTGTTGGCGTTCCTGCAAGAAGGTCTGGAGAAAGGCCTGTCGCTCAGTTCCCTTAAAGTCCAGGTAGCGGCTCTGGCTTGCTTCAGGGGCCGCCTGAAGGGTGGTTCCCTGGCTTCGCAGCCAGATGTGGTGCGTTTTCTCAAGGGAGTTAATCACCTGCACCCTCCTCTGCACTCAGTGGTGCCTGCATGGAATCTCAACCTGGTGCTAAGAGCCTTGCAGAAGCCGCCTTTTGAACCCTTGTCGAGGGCATCTCTGAAAGACCTGACGTTGAAAGCAGTCTTTTTGGTGGCTATCACTTCAGCCAGAAGAGTTTCCGAGCTCCAGGCACTCTCATGTCGAGAGCCTTTTCTGCAGTTCACTGAGGCAGGAGTGTCTATTCGCACAGTGCCTTCCTTTCTGCCCAAGATTGTTTCTCGCTTCCATGTGAATCAGCAGCTCTGTCTCCCTTCCTTTCATAGGGAGGACTACCCAGAGGAATACTCTGCTCTCAAATATCTGGATGTGAAATGAGTCATCATCAGATACTTGGAAGTGACCAATGATTTCCGGAAGTCGGATCATCTGTTTGTCCTGTTTGCAGGTCCTCGTAAGGGTCTGCAGGCTGCTAAGCCTACAGTGGCAAGATGGGTCAAGGAAGCCATTGCAGCGGCTTATGTGGCCGCGGGGAAGGTGCCGCCTATCCAGCTGAAGGCTCACTCCACTAGAGCTCAGGCGGCCTCGATGGCAGAGGCCGGGTCCGTCTCCTTGGAAGAGATTTGCAAGGCGGCAACTTGGGCATCGGCCCATACCTTCTCCAGGCATTACCGCTTGACTGTGGCTGCTCGGGCGGAGGCCCGGTTTGGAGCTTCAGTGTTGCGGACAGGGATTTCTATGTCCCGCCCTGGGTGAGTACTGCTTCGGTACATCCCACCAGTCTATGGATTGATCAGCATGATGATATGGAAGGTAAAATTATGTATCATACCTGATAATTTTCTTTCCATTAATCATAGCTGATCAATCCATAGCCCCTCCCAGATATCTGTACTATTTATATTCTGGTTGCATTTCAGGTTCAAGTTTAGTCTTCAGTTCCTGTTCAGGAGGACTTCGTGTTCAAGTTTTTTCAATTGGATTCTTCAAGAGTTGACACGATTTTGTGTTACAGTGAGCTGCTGCATTCCTCTCCCCTCCGTTTTACGGGGCTGGATTGAGACTTAAATTCTGCCGGCGCTCCCTCCCTCTTCGCGCGGCTGTAGGGCAGCTTTGTACCCTCCCGCTTCGGCGGTGTTAGGGTCAGTCAGCTCCTCCCGCGGTTGCGGTTGCAGGATAAGCCAGATCCCCCCGCATCGGTGGGTGTGGTGTCCCTCCCCCGCTCCGCGGGGATGAGCTGGACGGATTCCCCTCCCCCATTTGTGTGGGGATGAGCTGGGTTTATTCCCCTCCCCTGTTTCGGCGGTGGTGAGCTGGGCAGAGTGTCCCTTTGTGGGTGTAATTCTCTAAGTGCTGAGTCCTGCGGATGGAGCTTGGATATCGACATACTGAGGAGTTTCCGGCAGCACATGACCACATATAGGGAGGCAAAAGGATTGCTCTCTATCTCCACCTGCTGGTAGATGGACACAACCCACCAGTCTATGGATTGATCAGCTATGATTAATGGAAAGAAAATGATCAGGTATGATACATAATTTTACCTTACAATCCAATTTACTACTCAGGAACCTTCATGCAATACCATAATGTATTCTTCATCATATATGTATGTACATGGTGTGTGTATATATATATATATATATATATATATATATATATATATATATATATATATATATACCATGCTCTGTTCCATATATGCTATGTTCCATGTATGTTACCATGGGGCTCATTTTCAAAGCACTTAGACTTACAAAGTTCCATAGGTTACTATGGAACTTTGTAAGTCTAAGTGCTTTGAAAATGTGCCTCATGCATGTATTGTTACCATTTGTAATTCTGTTACCAGAAATGGCAACCGCCACTACGGCAAATGTAAGCCACATTGAGCCTGCAAATTGGTGGGAAAATGTGGGATACAAATGCTACAAAATAAATAAATAAGTAAGTTGAAAGATACACATGAGAAACATTTTGCCAAAATTGGTCCTAAATTTTGGTTTGGAATGTAAACTGAAGATCCAGCTCCCATAACTTGTCTATTCTAGATAGTGTAAAATTATTTAACAGTTTATAAAACCGAGAGGCCGAGTGACCTAAAGAGAAAAATTGCTGGCAATGACCACAAATCTGTTGTAGGCCCTATATTTGTAACTAGTACATGTAACACATGTATGGCTTGCAACAACTAGAGCCATCTAAAAATTGTGTACTAGGAAGACCAAACATTTGTTGAGTTTCAGAGCGACGGTTTCTGATATTTAAAGAAAATGTAATGTGAAACAAAGGGAACCTCAGTAAATACCTAAGTTTTAAAATTATTACTTCATTTATTCACCCATATGAAAAAGCAACTACCTCCTAAACTTAATAACTACTTGTACCACCTTTAGCAGCAATAATTGCAATCAAATCCTTCCTATAATTTGATATCAGACTTTCATATCATTGTGGAGCAGTCTTTGCAGAACTACTTTTAATTAAGACAAATTTGTGGGTTTTCATGCATGAACTGCTTGTTTCAGGTCCTGCTACATACAGTATCTCTATTAGGATCAAGTGAGGACTTTGTGTAAACCAACCCAAAACTTTAATTTTGTTTCTCCTCAGTCATGCAGTTGTAGATTTGCTTTTATGTTTTGCATCATTGTCTTGCTGCATAACCCAATTTTCCATTCCGTCCCAAGGATCTATCCAGACAAATGGGTTGTGACAGTTTGCCAGCAGGTGGAAATAGAGAACTAGGATGAGTTGTGCTTCATAAGCTCCTGAGCTTAGCAACCAAGCCAGTATTCTCTGTTTCCAGCAGGTGGGATAGCAGCTCCTGTGCACTATGGTGACTTTTTTGTGTGGCCTCCTGTCCTGCTTTCGGGTTCAGTTGAGTTTGGGGTTGAGAATATCCTGTGCCTCAGATGTAAACATAGTGGTCTAGGTCCCTCCTTGCCACTGAGGTTCTTTTTGAGAGCGCTTGTGGTGTGGGAAGATTGTGAGGCATCAGTGCCTTGGAGGTCACGAAACTGGCTGTTTTCTGTAAGTATATTTATTGTTCTCTGCCTGAGTCTAGTAAGTCTTGTGTGCGCTGCGGGGGTAAGCTATTGGCTACCGGTTCCTGCACGCTTTGCTTTACTTCTGTGAACGTGCTGCTTTTGCCTACTTTGGCTGTCAGTAAGTATCCAGGAGTTCAACCTGGCCCTGCTCTGATGGTGGTTTTGGCAGGATCAGCACCAATGGCTCCTACACTTCATGAGGCTTTCGAGGTCATTTTGTCGGCGGGTTCCTCACCTGCTGCCGTGTCCCGCGATGTTGGTTTTGCGGTGCCCTGCTGGGGCTTCGATGTTAGCTTCAGAACTTAGTACAAGAACAGTACTGGGCAGACGTCTACGGTCTGTGCCCTGAAAAAGGCAAGGAAAATCAAATTCTGGTATACCTATAAAGTATCACATACCATGTAAAATGAGTTTATCTTGTTGGGCAGACTGGATGGACCGTACAGGTCTTTATCTGCTGTCATTTACTATGTTACTATCAGGCCTTTTTGTAAAGTCAGTTCAAGATGCCTCTCCTCCTTCCCCTCATGTTGCATTTGAGGAGCAGCTTCCTAAGAAATGAAAACTTTCTGTTTTGCAGGATTTGGAGAATGTTCCTCCTCGGGACTCAGAGGAGGTTTTATCTCTGATTGTCCTAGTTCTGCTGATGGCCCTGACTTGGACATTTCAGAGGCAGACGGGCGTGATGATCTTACTGTAGCTAGGCTGTTTTTGAGAGCGGAATTGCCTCTGTTGATCACAAAATCTATGGAGGCTTTAAACATTTCTTCCCCTTCTTCTCAGTTCTCCCTGCTCCATCTATTATGTCAGGTACTAAGAGAGCTCCTATATCTTTCCATATTCATGAAGCTATTGTAGCTCGGTGAGAGACCCCTGATTCTAACCTCTGGGTATCTCACTCTATGTCCAAATTATATCCTCTTGTGATATCTGATTTAGAGCAGATTGCTCTGCCTAAGATTAATGCCCTTATTACGGTGGTTATTAAACGTACCCTATCCCTGTTGAAGGAGGCTCTGCATTAAAGGATGTGCATGACCATAAGCTTGAGGCTTCCTTGATGCTTGCCTTTCAACTAGCTGCATTAAATTTTCAGGCAACAATTTCTTCTACTTTTGTAGCCAGGGCTTCTTTATCATGGATTCAACAATTGTCCACGTTAGACTTGCCTCCAGACTCCCTACCCTAGAGGTGGTGTTGTCCGATTTGTCAGTCACTCTTTGTGATATTCTCTGAGCGTCAGCTAAAGGTATGTCCTGGCCATTTCGGCGCAACATTGGCTATGGTTGAGGCTTTGGGCCACTGGTGTGACATCCAAATCTCATCTGGTGAAGTTGCCCTTTCGGGGGAAACTACTCCTTGGTGCAGATTTGGGAAGATTGTTAAAGATCTTGGAGATTCCAAGGTCCAGTGGCTACCTGAGGACAAGCCTAAGCCTCATCTCCGGGTGGCGAAGTGCAGGGTTATAGACCAGGGAAAGGCTAGTGCTTCCACTCAAAAATCCCGCTTTCCTCAGACTCAGTCTTCCTTTTGAGGAGGCAAGAAGCCTTTTGGTCATCTTTCCTGCTTTCACAAGGAGTGGACCACCATTACTGCAGACCAACAGGTATTTCCCATTCTCATTAGCATACAATGGGAATCCTATGCAAATGTATGCCAGTTAGCTGGTTCGCATTGAAATGGGCACAACGCTCATTGCACAGCCGTTTATGGGCGATGCACATATAGGACCACTTACTTTTAATGCTGTCAGTAGCTTTGGGGAGCTGTCAGATAACATGACATGTCCATGATATGCATGTATTGCGCTGTCAACAATGCGTGTAATTTGGACGTGTTTGTGCATGTGTCTGTCCGTGTGTCTTGTTAGAGAAGCGATGGCTCCACAGCGAGGTTCCCAGCGGGCGTAAGTCAAACTTTTCAGATGTGGACGTGGTGTGGCTGGCTGAGCTCATCTCCATGAATGAAAAGAGGCTGTTTCTGAGACCTGGGCGAAGGAGAAATATTGAGAAGATGGACGAGGGCTGGAAGGTCACGGAATGCCTGTTTAACAGGCGTTCTTCCTACCCGCAATCGGTAAGACAGTATTTCCGCTGTTTATTGCGCTTCACCTCCCCTTCTATCCCCATTGTTCATACGGTAGCCTCCTGTCAACATAACACAATACATTCATAATGTGTGTGTTGTTTGGGCATCTTATTTCTGCATGTGTGGGTGGTTAAAAATGGCATGTTGTTGCCCATGTCAGAAACGGAATGTGTAGTTCCCTCCAAAGGCGCAAACCTGTTTTTTTCTGACATGGGTGGATGTCTTCCACCGTTTATGGGGCTGCTGCACCTCCCCCCCTCCCCCGTCACCTTTGTCCTTACAGAATATAACCTGGGGGCAACAATGACAACTGTGGGCCTCTGTTTTTGGGTGGAAGAATTGAAGAAGTGTGCCCGGGAGCTGAGGAAGAAACACCAGGCATGGCTGGAGGAGATGAAAGCATGTCTTAACAGCCCAGGTATGTATTGGTTGGCCAAGGGTTTACTTACGACGGGCTATCTATGCATGATCATGGATTGTGACAGTTTCACTCTTCTCTCATCAGAAGTGTCTTCGGAGGAGGAGGAGGAGGAAGAAGAGAAGGATAAGGTGTCTCTGGCGGGTGTTGCCCCCCTCATGTCTTGGTCCTGTCCCAATCCCTGTCCTTACTCCCTCCTCTATCTCTGACCTTCCTGCTCTCGCCCTCCTTGTGTGCCTGCCAGTTCCCAAGCCTGGCCACACACACCCAACTTCCCCCCTCCTCCAGGGTGAGCCCCTACTTCCCCCCGGACTACCTCCCCTTTCACCATCCCTCTGGGCCCCTCCTCTCCCACCAGTGCTCTCCTTCAGCCTGTCCCCTCCCCTCCACTGAGCCCCCCCTTCCCCTCTTGCAACCACCCATGTCCCCCCCCCCCCCTTGTGTGAGTTTCACAGGTACTGCCTACACTGGTATGTGCATGTTGGATGCAATCTGACAGGTCTTCTTCTTATTTGCAGATCCCGAGTGCGTACAGGTGGTATGGATGGTGGTGAGGTGGTGGACATCACCCAAGAGGAGAAGAGCATTGCCCTCCCCCCCCCCCCAAAAAAAAAATGTTGACCGCTGTATCTTCCCTATTCTGTCCTCCCACACCTTTGTTGACCACTGTACCTCCCCTATTCCATCCTCCCATACCCTTGTTGACCGCTGTACCTCCCCCATTCCTTTTCACTCCTACCCTCATTGACTGCTCTGCCTCCCCCATACCTGCCCCCTTCCACACCTTAGCAGAGAGGAGTTCATGGAGGCGGCACATCTGCTGTGCATGGGAGAGGAAACACTTGTGCACATTTCCCAGGTGCTCAAGTATCTCTCCTCCCAATTAGGCCCAGCTGGGCCACACCCATGACCCTGTCTCCTTCCCAGAGCTCCCATTCTCCTCCCTCCCTCCCCTGCCCCCATTGTGAACCCCAACCCTCACCCCACCCCATTCCCTCAAAAAAACTGACCCATTGTATAAATCCCCCCAAACCCATTTGTAAATGTTCACTAAAAAGAAGTTTGTAACCGTTCAAAATGTGTGCTGTTTTGTGTGCAAGCAAACCAAACCACCACGAGGGTGGAGGTACACAAATTCTTACGAAAAGTAGGGTCTAAGGAAAGGGGGGAGTAGGAGGAATAGGCTCTTCAACAACACCAGTAGGCGATGTGAATGAGGAACAATCTCTTTATTGAAATATATACTCGACTCTGTAACCATATATGTAAAGTATCATAAATAAACTGACCTTGTGATATATAGATATACCAATAATATTAAGCACAAAAAGAATGAAAACAAGGCATCTGCTACAATGGTAATCCTATAGATAAAGCAGAAGACGCTCAGTTATTTATGGCAACATGGCAGGCATAAAGAGTATATTTATATATGTGAACGAAGTGGAGAAGAATATATATGCACATATCGGAAAATTAATGAATAAAGTTTGGAATCAAGAGAAATGTCTGCGCACATTCTGGCCACAAATACACCAATATTTCAAAAAAAATTTTTTTTGAAAACAATTCTATATATATAGCATACAATGTATTGTATCAGGGCATATGAAACAAAAAAAGTGAGGAGAACAAATGAGGATACCAAAAATTGCTTTATTATATAAAAACAACCTGTCACGGCCGTGTTTCGGCCAAAAGGCCTGTCTCAGGGGTCTTGAACAACCTCAAAACATGTAGTGTAAAACATACACTCATAGGCGGTCGGTGGCCCAACTGTTTGGGGAGGCTAAAGGGGGCGGGGTTAGGGGTGGGGCCAGGGGCAGGGTTTACATCCATAATTGTCTGACAACGCTCATGTCTAATTCTACCATTATGATCTAGTTCCGTCCCTATAAGCTACGGGATCTTGCTTCTAGCCAGTTTCTCCAATTTCTAATCCATTTCTATCTTCCTTCATGGAATTTTAAGCTGTCCCTTTTCTGTCACAACCTGGCCCCCACAGATACACCACATTTGGCATTTCTTTTCCACCTCACCACCATAGGTTCGGGTTTTCATTGTATTTGTATTATTTTTTTGCCCGCCCGCGCCCTCACCACTATGTGTTTTCTTTATCCTTCTGTCTCTTTGCCTGAAGGCCACTTCCCTTCCACTTTCCACCTTGCTTTTGCCTTTTCCCCCCAAAATGGAGACGCTACCGCTAGTAGGCTAGCTAAAAGGCGGGATTTTAGATGTGCGCTCGAGCCAGCAGAGTCTGGCGCCATAGGAGGCGTGGACCGGGCCCCCAAAAAATAAGGGGACGGGGCTCAATGTCACGCGCGAGCGGCTGGTGAGTGAGAGGTGTTTTCCCCGCTCTCTTGGTAGCGCAGCCCCGCTGCCGGTCGAGTCCATTCGGTGCTGGGAGAGGAGGAAGGGGCAGAGGATGTTTTAAGAGTTGATTGCTTTTTTCCCCCCTTAAAGCACATCAATGCATATCACACCCAAATAACGCACGCCAACCTTATTACAGCTTGCTTCGGGGCTTCTCGGCCTGACGGCATGACGTGCTCCGCCTCCTCTGACCAGCCTTCCTACTTCCGTGAGGGCAGGACGCATCATAAGGAAGACTGGTCAGAGGAGGCAGGGCACGTCATGCCGTCAGGCCGAGAAACCCCGAAGCAAGCAAGCTGTAATAAGGTTGGCATGCTGCTACCGGCAGCGAGCGAGAGAGAGACGCTTGTGGCAAGTCTCTTATACCGGGCGCCTATGCATACACTGTTGTAAATGTGCTGCAACAAAAACTCCTTTGGTCTCCTCTCTTCCAAGAAAATAAAACAATATAAAAGTCAATGCCAAAAGCAAAGCCTGTTATGCTCCACTCCTAAAGAATGTGTGCAAAGTTACCTCCTTTTTTGTGGCTTGTATCAGGGCACAAATGTGGAAAAAGGCTAGTTTGTAAAAAATTAATACATAAATTGGTAAAGACACAAGACCTCCGTTATACTGCACTCAGAAAGGATATGAATATAATGAAAGAGTCTATGATGCAAATACCCAAAATAGATAGTACAAGTTTCGTCCTGTGCTGTTAAAAACTAAAAATGGTCGGTGCAGCACCTAATGTTGAAAAATAAAAAGAATACAAAAACAAGAACGAAGAATCCACTCTTTGGATGTATAGTCGCAAGCAAAGTAAAATGTGATAAAAGACTTACCACTGCCAATGCAGGAAAAACAGCTCAGCGCATTCAAAAACACTTCCGTGAATTCAACAGAAATGTGTTCACAGTATGTCCGTTTTATAAGAGGAAAAAGCACGCCAAAAGGGGCAATCAGCTGTGCAGGATTGAAGTATAATGAATAGCACGTCAGTATGACGTATTTGATTTGAAAAAAATAGAAAATCGTGAACTTTGAAAATGTAGAACTGGTGAACCACTGCTATGAATAAAGAGCATAACAAGCACAATGGATAACGTTTTAAAATACCAAAGGATGAAATAAAATGCAAATAAAAGTAAAAATGAAAATAAACATTTTTTTAAAATATTGGTGTATTTGTGCTTAATATTGGTATAGCTATATATCACAAGGTCAGTTTATTTATGATACTTTACTTATATGGTTACAGAGTCGAGTGTATATTTCAATAAAGAGATTGTTCCTCACCCACGTCGCCTACTGGTGTTGTTGAAGAGCCTATTCCTCCTACTCCCCCCTGCTCTTTTGTGTGACCATAAAGGACAGGGTAGGCAGGTAAGCCGTAGCTGGAGTAATAGGAGTTGTGTATTCCCGCGCCTAAAGTAATGTAGAGGGGGATATGTTATTTTCTAAAATGCTATAAGAGTTCTACGCTGTCTTGCATCCCCAAAGTGAAGTGTGCCTTCATCAGAAAAAATAACAAGTCCTTGTGACACATATGATGTATGTAATAGAAGTTACGGCGGGCGAGCCTGGCAAAGAATCCTGAGAAGTTTGTGTGTAATAAAAATGCGCCAAGCAGGAAGCCCGCACCTTACAAACCAGCACATACTACTACTACTTATCATTTTTATAGCGCTTCTAGACGTACGCAGCGCTGTACACTTGAACATGAAGAGACAGTCCCTGCTCGACAGAGCTTACAATCTAATTAGGACAGACAAACAGGACAAACAAGAGATAAGGGAATATTAAAGTCAGGATGATAAAATAAGGGTTCTGAACAAGTGAACAAGAGTTAGGAGTTAAAAGCAATATCAAAAAGGTGGGCTTTTAGCTTAGATTTGAAGACGGCCAGAGATGGAGCTTGACGTACCAGCTCAGGAAGTCTATTCCAGGCATCAGGTGCAGCAAGATAAAAGGAACGGAGTCTGGAGTTATCAGTGGAGGAGAAGGGTGCAGATAAGAGAGATTTACCCAGTGAACGGAGTTCCCGGGGAAGAATGTAGGGAGAGATGAGAGTGGAGAGGTACTGAGGAGCTACAGAATGAATGCACTTATAGGTCAATAAGAGGAGTTTGAACTGTATGCGGAAACGGATAGGAAGCCAGTGAAGTGTCTTGAGGAGAGGGCTAATATGAGCATAACGACACTGGCGGAATATTAGTCGTGCAGCAGAATTTTAAACAGATTGAAGAGGAGAGAGGTGGCTAAGTGGGAGACCTGTGAGAAGCAAGTTGCAATAGTGTAAACGAGAGGTGATAAGAGTGTGGATGAGGGTTCTGGTAGTGTGCTCAGAAAGGAAAGGGCGAACTTTGGTGATATTATAGAGAAAGAAACAACAGGTTTTAGCAGTCTGTTGAATATGTGCAGAGAAGGAGAGGGAGAAAAAATGACCCCAAGGTTACGAGCTGATGAGACAGGAAGGATGGGAGTGTTATCCACAGAAATAGAGAATGGGAGAGGCGGAGAGGTTGGTTTAGGGGGAAAGATAAGAAGCTCAGTCTTGGTCATGTTTAGTTTCAGATGGTGCTGAGACATCCAGGCAACAATGTCAGACAGGCAGGCTGATACTTTGACCTGGATTTTGGCTGAGAGTTTTGGTGTGGAGAGGTAGCTCTAACATAGTAGATGATGACGGCAGAAAAAGACCTGCATGGTCCACCCAGTCCGCCCAACAAGACAAACTCATATGTGTGTACCCTACCCTGACCTGCACCTGCCCCCCCCCCCCCAGGGCACAGACCGCACAAGTCTGCCCAGCAGTATTTCCCGCCTCCCAACCACCAGTCCCGCCCCCCATCACCGGCTCCGGCACAGACTGTACAAGTCTGCCCCCCACCATCCTCGTCTCCCAACCACCAACCTCTCCTCCCCCACCTGCTCCGCCACCCAATTTTGGCTAAGCTTCTGAGGATCCATTCCTACTGCACAGGATTCCTTTACGCATATCCCACGCATGTTTGAATTCCGTTACCGTTTTAGTCATCAGCGTAAAGATGATACTGAATACCATGGGATGAGATCAGACTACCAAGAGAAGAAGTATAGATGGAGAAAAGAAGAGGTCCTAGGACAGATCCCTGAGGTACACCAACTGACAGTGGGATAGAAGTAGAAGAGGATCCACTAGAGTATACACTAAAGGTACGCTGGGAGAGATAAGAAGAAAACCAGGAAAGAACAGAGCCCTGAAATCCAAGTGAGGACAGCGTGTCAAGGAGTAGGTTGTGATCAACAGTGTCAAAAGCAGCAGATAGATCGAGAAGGTTGAGGATAGAATAGAGACCTTTGGATCTGGGCAGGAACAGATCATTGGAGACTTTAGCAAGCGCTGTTTCAGTTGAATGAAGGGGGCAAAAGTCAGATTGAAGTAGATCAAGAATAGCTTGAGATGAAAGAAAGTCAAGGCAACGGCGGTGAATAGCACGTTCAAGTATCTTGGATAGGAAAGGGAGGAAGGAGATGGGGCGATAGTTGGAAGGACAGGTAGGGTCCAATTAAGGTTTTTTAAGGAGTGGTGTGACAACGGCATGTTTGAAGGCATCAGGAACAGTCACAGTGGACAGTGAAAGATTGAGGATATGACAGCTAAACAAAAGCACATGCATTTGTCTCACACGTGTTACTTGTTTTCGTGTCTTGCTGCAACCAGAGAAATGGATGGTGGATTCTACCTGGCAGAGCTGGACTTTGAAGATCTGAAGCAAGCTGACAACCCAGGGGAGCCAAGGCAGCCAGTGATATGCTCGTCCCCGCCCCCGTGTGTTCAGTCCTCGAGTGGCTGTGGAAGTCATCAGACAGGAAAGTCATAGATGATTACAGCCTGACCTGAGCAGCTATATATGAGCTCTGTGAGGAGATCTGAGCTGATATAGACCCACCCACGGGGAAATTCCATGCAGTACCTGGCCTGGTGAAGCCTCTGATTGTCCTGCAGTTCCTTGCAACTGTGACATTCCAGCATGTGATAGGGGGTAACACCGGTGTGGACCAGTCTACAGTAAGAAGACATCTGGCCCAGGTAGTAGTTATCTTATCTCCCCCCTCACCCCCATAAGTACATAAGTACATAAGTAGTGCCATACTGGGAAAGACCAAAGGTCCATCTAGCCCAGCATCCTGTCACCGACAGTGGCCAATCCAGGTCAAGGGCACCTGGCACGCTCCCCAAACGTAAAAACATTCCAGACAAGTTATACCTAAAAATGCGGAATTTTTCCAAGTCCATTTAATAGCGGTCTATGGACTTGTCCTTTAGGAATCTATCTAACCCCTTTTTAAACTCCGTCAAGCTAACCGCCCGTACCACGTTCTCCGGCAACGAATTCCAGAGTCTAATTACACGTTGGGTGAAGATAAATTTTCTCCGATTCGTTTTAAATTTACCACACTGTAGCTTCAACTCATGCCCTCTAGTCCTAGTATTTTTGGATAGCGTGAACAGTCGCTTCACATCCACCCGATCCATTCCACTCATTATTTTATACACTTCTATCATATCTCCCCTCAGCCGTCTCTTCTCCAAGCTGAAAAGCCCTAGCCTTCTCAGCCTCTCTTCATAGGAAAGTCGTCCCATCCCCACTATCATTTTCGTCGCCCTTCGCTGTACCTTTTCCAATTCTACTTGCCTTACCACACCACGGTGCTCCCCCAACCCCACTCCTTCTCTCCTTTTTCTTATTTCCATTGAGGTGCTGTGCCCTTATATTTTTCTTTGGTACTGTTGACCTACTTGGCCAGTCCCCTTGCTGTACATCAAGCATGTGAAGTACCACTAGAGCACAGTCTATCCCATGACTTCACATTTAATATGTGTTGAGGTTATGGTTGGGCTATAGAGAATATAGGGTTTAGATAGTGAAAGAAAGAAGACTGAAATAGACATAGTAACATAGTAGATGACGGCAGAAAAAGACCTGCACGGTCCATCCAGTCTGCCCAAGAAATGTGCCACTTTTTTGTGTATACCTTGCCTTGATTTGTACCTGTCTTTTTCAGGACACAGACCGTACAAGTCTGCCCAGCACTATCCCCGCCTCCCACCATCGGCTCTGGCACAGACCGTATAAGTCTGCCCAACACTATCCCCGCCTCCCAACCACCAGCCCCGCCTCCCACTACCGGCTCTGTTATCCAATCTCGGCTAAGCTCCTGAGGATCCATTTCTTCTGAACAGGATTCCTTTATGTTTATCCCAAGCATGTTTGAATTCCGTTACCGTTTTCCTCTTCACCACCTCCCGCGTGAGGGCATTCCAAGCATCCACCACTCTCTCCGTGAAAAAATACTTCCTGACATTTTTCTTGAGTCTACCCCCCTTCAATCTCATTTCATGTCCTCTCGTTCTACTGCCTTCGTATCTCCGGAAAAGGTTCGTTTGCGGATTAATACCTTTCAAATATTTGAACGTCTGTATCATATCACCCCTGTTTCTCCTTTCCTCCAGGGTATACATGTTCAGGTCAGCAAGTCTCTCCTCATACGTCTTGTAACGCAAATCCCATACCATTCTTGTAGCTTTTCTTTGCACCGCTTCGATTCTTTTTACATCCTTAGCAAGATACGGCCTCCAAAACTGAACACAATACTCCAGATGGGGCCTCACCAACGACTTATACAGGGGCATCAACACTCCCTTTCTTCTGCTGGTCACACCTCTCTCTATACAGCCCAACAATCTTCTAGATACAGCCACCGCCTTGTCATACTGTTTCGTCGCCTTCAAATCCTCAGATACTATCACCCCAAGATCTCTCTCCCCGTTTGTACCTATCAGACTCTCGCCGCCTAACACATACGTCTCCCATGGATTTCTATTCCCTAAGTGCATCACTTTGCATTTCTTCGCACTGAATTTTAATTGCCAAACCTTAGACCATTCTTCTAGCTTCTTCAGATCCTTTTTCATGTTTTCCACTCCCTCCGGGGTGTCCACTCTGTTACAGATCTTAGTATCATCCGCAAATAGGCAAACTTTACCTTCTAACTGTTCGGCAAGGTCACTCACAAATATATTGAACAGAATCGGCCCCAGCACCGATCCTTGAGGCACTCCACTACTCACCTTTCCCTCCTCCGAGCGAACTCCATTTACCACCACCCTCTGGCTTCTGTCCGTCAACCAGTTCCTAGTTTATTTAAGAGCCTCCTGTGGGGAACCGTGTCAAAAGCTTTGCTGAAATCTAAGTAGATTACGTCTATAGTTCATCCCTGATTCAATTCTCCTGTCACCCAATCAAAGAACTCAATGAGATTCATTTGGCACGATTTCCCTTTCGTAAAACCATGTTGTCTTGGATCTTGCAACTTATTGGCTTCCAGGAAATTCACTATCCTTTCCTTCAGCATCGCTTCCATTACTTTTCCAGTAACCGAAGTGAGGCTTACCGGCCTGTAGTTTCCAGCTTCTTCCTTATCACCGCTTTTGTGAAGAGGGACTACCTCCGCCGTTCTCCAATCCTTCGGTACCTCTCCCGTCTCCAAGGATTTATTAAACAAATCTTTAAGAGGGCCCGCCAGAACCCAGACATCACATACATTGTGACCCCCTCCCCCCCATTGCTTTGTTAGACCATATTTGAACTTTGTCTGGAAGTGGAAACTGGAGACGGGTGACTTTGGAGGCTCATGAAGATATTTTTGCACCATCACCAGTTCTATGGTCTAATTTTGCTTCCCTTTCTTTCTTTGGCTTTTAAGATCCAGGTTCTGCGAGCCCTCAAAAGATGTGTTGGGCGGCACATTAGATACTCAGCAAGAGGAAGAGGGATGATTAAATAGGACTTTTTCAAGATCACTGGCATGCCTAATGGTCCTGAGGGCCATTGACTGCACCCATGTTGCATTCACCAAGCCATTTGATAAAGAAATCCAGTACCAGATCCACAAGATGGGATACTCGCTGAATGTTCAAGTGGTCTACGATTCAAACTTGAAGATCCTTGATGTTGTGTCACACTTTCCCGGGAGCTGCCATGACTCTTATATCCTGGCAAAAATTTGTGGAGGGGAGATTCGGACAAGGGTGGCTACTTGGTGAATGCTATTGTCTTTTAACGGATATGGCAGGGGGGACAGAGGGGTGCATATCCATCCCTGTTTAAAAAGTGGGAAAGATGGTGACCTGAAGCTTGAACACTCAACGGCCCAGCTGTCCTCTGAAGTTCAGTTTTTGTTCACTTGAAATTTCCTCTCTGCATTGCAGTTGCCTTAACAGAGGAAGGGGACAATGGGGGGTCAGCCGCCGATGACCAGCGTTTTGTCCCCTGTGCAGCAAGTGTGGGACCGCTGTGTGACGAGCTGCCCACAGATGACTGGGTTGATGAGTCCTTTGATTAGCGCCGACGAAGGAGCGTCGATGCTCTTGGAACTGGAAACAACTTCATCGCTCAAAAATCATTTAACCACCATGCCCAAAGGAGTGGAGGAGTGAGTTAGGAGTGTATGCTGAAACGGAAGTCGTTTACAGCTTGAACCCGTGTCGGCGGTTCTACTCCTAAACCCTTAAGATTTATCAACTTGGTGTTTTTGGCTCCCGTGGAGGTTGCATTCAATGTCATCTGGAGGGTGCTTCAGGACCTGACGGTGGTACAGAATGACTTTGCTTCAGATATAGTTTTGTTAATGAGCCACATGGATAATCTAATCAAATCCTTTGAGAATATACAGCAAATGAAGTTCTACTGGTTAAGATTTGAAAATGATAAAAGACCAGAAAAATTTGAACAAAATGAATATTGTTACAGATGATTAATATCGAGATTGTTGTTTTCCCAGAGTTCCGGGTATGACTCCTAATGTTTTTTTTTTCCTCTGAAATGATTCCTCTTAATATATTAATTCAAAAGGAGTGAAGCCTGTGAAACTGGGATTACTTTAATCAGCGGGAATTGGATTGGAGATTCAAGGGTTTGTATTGTTAAACAATTTCTGGTTTTAAAAGGGAAAAAAATGAAATCAGGTGTATTACTTTCACTAATATTGGACAATAAGTATGTTTCCAATGAAATTGACGGACTATACACCGTTATGGTCTTGAAGAAACCAACCAGATGATCAATGTGGAATAATGATTTAGATAAATAATAACTGGGGATAATCGGGTTAATACCACGTTTTCTTTGTTTGCTGTTGTTTAAATTGATCTCCTTGTCTTGTTTCACTCTCCCTATTTATTTTGTGGTCTAAGAAAGAGAAAGATTGTATAAAATCCATTTATCTTGTTGAGATTGTTTTCTTCTAATTTTGTTTTAATGTACAGTCATCTCTGTTTTACTGTTTTGCAAGTGATCCTTGTAAAATGAAAAAATTATAAATAAATGATTAAAAAAAAAAAGTGGCATTGGGACTTCAGGGAATGTCCTTTGCTTTGGCTAGTGGGGGGAGAGATGGCACTGATACTGTGAGCACACTAATAATGTACTGCTGTGTTCCTCCAGGGGATGCCAGATATGGGTAAAAGACGTGGCTCGACCCCGCTCGCAGTGCCTCGCACGGAGGCAGACATGCGCTACAATGAGTCACACATCTCGACAAGGTGTACTGTTGAGCATACCTTTGAGGTACTGAAGAGCCGGTTTTGCTGCTTGCATCTTTAGGAGGATCCCTGCAATATGCTGTTCTTAAAGGTGGTGGACATTGTGACAGTGTGCCGCATGCTGTATAACTTCACACTGAAGCATCAACTCAAGATCGACATAGTAATGCCATCACCCCCCCCCCCCCCCCCCCGAC
The DNA here is from genome assembly GCF_901765095.1 of Microcaecilia unicolor. Classification (NCBI taxonomy): domain Eukaryota; kingdom Metazoa; phylum Chordata; class Amphibia; order Gymnophiona; family Siphonopidae; genus Microcaecilia; species Microcaecilia unicolor. The sequence goes on from NC_044036.1 coordinate 231,769,734, forward strand.
ATAGGATCTGATATTACCAGGGGAAACACAGTGCGAGGGAAGCTAATCCAGGAGTACTTTGCCAGATTGACACGGCCTGTGTAGTTCGCTAACACTTCTGCACGGTCTTTGGTTCAATGAGTATCTGTTCAGGTCAAGGTCTGCCAGGAGACTATAAATGCTGTTCTGACAGTTTTAGTATTACTGGAGGGGGGAGGCGTGGCGTGGCGTGGGACAGAATACAATAATTTCTAATAAAGTTTTGTCGTTGCCTGGCAATGCTGTCCTATGCAAGCATATTTCTAATACAATAATAGTTCTACAAAAATCAAGTGTTCTCTGTGAAACAGTAAACTGTATTGGGTGGACAAGGAGGAGGGTAAACAGGGATAAAATACAATACTTTAGAATAAATACAATTTTGTTTGGTGGTCTAGCAATGCTGTTCTTTGCAAAATTATTTCAAATACAATTACAGTTCTCCTACAAAAATATCTTTCCAAAATGTACAATCACACCAGTAAACCTCTAACCATAACCAGCAAAATATTTTTGGGAAAATGTCACGCAAACAGTTGATCTTCACCATGTCCCTTACTGACTGTCAAGCAGAGCTGTTTCCCTGCACTTTTAAAGAAAGAAAGAAAGAAAGAAAGAAAGAAAGAATGAACCATTAGGTACGTATGTTGCAAAGCAGTGAATTGGACAGTATGGGGTGGGGGGGCATCGTTGAACATTGGGGGGGACACATAAATACGTCAACCTACCTGCTGCTTGTAGGATGGAGCTCTGACAGGCGACATATGGTACAGCCATGGAGTTTCCTGTGAAAGTACAAAAACAGGTGTTGGTGGATCTTGCTTTGGTTTGGGGGGGGGGAAGGGGGGAGAACCCTGTGGCAAACAATTCACAGCATACCATATCTGAGGATAGAAGGGCTCGAGGGTAAGACGAGTTGAGGGGACGGAACCTGGCTGGTAGTTCCGGCTATTAAGAGAAAACATATTAGAAGACTGGAGACAATTAAAAGTGCATGTAATGGTGGGGGGGGGGGGGGATATGAATATACTAGTCACAGAAGATACTTACTATTGGGAGAAGGGCTGGGACACGAGGGTGGGAACGGATGATGGCTGGTAGTCCTAGTTGTCAAGGGAAAAGATAACAAGGGTGGAGGCAATTAGAAGAACACATAATGGTTAGGGGGGGAAAGAATATGTGTGCGTGGGACAGAAAAAGGAATTGATAAGGAAAATGTACTTATTGGCTTGTGGGAATTACCTGTGGGGTCATCCTGCAAGCCTTCGCACGTCAGCTCCTGGCAGAGGCCCTGAAAGAGCATCTTCTGCTGCTGCTCCAGAAAATGCCTTTTGGCTCGCTGCTGCTATTCCAGGAAATGATGATCGGCTTGCTGGGAATGCCTTTTTAGTTGCTCATGCAACTCCATGAGATGGTTCTCCACTCATTTGTTGGAGTTCTGTAACTCCTCCAATAGTATATTGCCCACAAAGTTCTGCGACTCACATGGGGTTACATGGCCGAGCTGAAGGGTCACAGTTTCCTCCACCGGCTCCTCATCCTCTCCTTCCTATGTGCGTGTTAGTGGCCGCACACCTTAGCGGGAAAAAATGGAAGGGTGAAAATTTACCTTCAAGCAATTTACACATACCACTTCTACCCTATTTCAAGATTCCCGCAACACACATGCCTGTCTGTACTCACCTTCTTGGTCGTTCTGGCTGCTACATGGTGCTGTAGGCCCTGACACCCCTGTGGATGTCCCCCTACAAAAACAAACAAAAGCCAGTTGAATAACAACTAGCTGCCCCATCAACCACCACTGCTACTGTTCCATTCCAGGATCCCCATGGCACATCACGTTACTCGCCGTCCTCTCTCTCCTCCATGCTAGTGCATGGGGCCCCTTGCTCAAGCAACCCTGTGGGAGCTTCCAGATGTTCCGCTACAAAGCCAAACACAAGCCAGTTTGATCACGACCACCAGCGCACCATTGTTCTCACACTCACCACCACCTACTCACCTACACACACAATAAACGCAACTCTCCTTCCATTTCATTAATGGCCTCCTCTGACATGTCAACACCACCACACATGCCCACTACCTGCTCGCAGCCAAGGGTGAGCAACACAGCCTCCTCCAAGGGAGTCATATTCAAGGCACAACGAGGGCCCCCCTCCCAGTACCCTTCACATGCTTCCACTGCTTTCGTGCCTTGGATTTGACAAGACCCCGGAAATCTTGCCACTGATGCTTGCACTGCTCCACAGTGTGCTGTCATCTGGGTCCCCACTTTGGGCCATTATTTCTTCCTCCTGCTGGAACACACCATGATTCATGTTGTCCTCCATACTTTCCTAAAAAATAAATGAGAAAAAAAGATCAGGTGATGTTAGCACGAAAAAAAAAAAAGATTTGCAGAAAAACAGCTATCTCCACCATGAAAAAAAGATTTGCAGACTTCAGTCAGCAGACTGATAAAACTGCAGGCTTTTCCTGCAATTTAAGCAAAGCACTGAACAGTGGCATGGCAAATGGCAGTCAGCAGACTGGTTGAAATCACGGGCCTGTAAATATTATGTTCATGCTATTCTTATGCGTGACATATATTACACATGCATAGGACGCACATCTATGATACGATCTTCATTTACATGCATACAACATATGCGGCGCTTAACGTCTGTTTTGCAAATGGCTATTGAGCCTTGTGCTTGCAACCTCGCTACTATGAATTTCAACAGGTTAATGGGACTTTCATGCATTGGCCATTGAATTAGCGTGTGGCTCATTTGCATGTGATTTGAGCATCACTCATTTTTTCAAAATCGCTAACTTCTTCCATTGACCTTAACGTTTACAGTTCTTTACTTTCATGCATCGGGGCCTCAGAGTACTGCACTTCGCATGGAGACTCTTCTTTCTGTCATAGCCACGATCCAACTATACGAGTTTCTCACTTCATTGGACTTAAAGGAGGCTTATTTTCATATCCCAATTTGGCCTCCTCACAGGACATTTCTCTGGTTGCGATCCTGGGAGTTCATTTTCAATTCAAGGCCATGCCTTTTGGCCTTGCCACTGCACCTCACACATTTTCAAGAGTTACGTTGGTGTTGGCAGCCTTTCTTCACCGGCAAGGGATCCAGGTACATCCTTACCTGGATGACTGGTTAATTCAGGCACCTTCTTATTAAGAGATGCTTTGCAGTACATGGTCCTGTTTCTTCTTTCTACTCTGGGTTGGGTGCTGAGTTACAGCAAGAGTCATCTTACCCCTACATGTTCCTGTTTCTTCTTTCTACTCTGGGTTGGGTGCTGAGTTACAGCAAGAGTCATCTCACCCCTACCCATACTCTGGAGTTTCTGGGAGTGTGCTTCAGTACCCAGGCGGGGAAGGTTTTCCTGTCTCAGCATCATCAACTCAAGCTCAAACAGCAAATTCTCATGCTTCTCTCTGCCCGTGGGCATGGGATTATGCTCAGGGTCTCAGTTCTGTGGCAGCAGCTTTGGATGTTCTGCCTTGGACGAGTTCCACGTGCGGCCCCTACAGTCGTCCCTGTTGAGCTGGTGGTCTCCAGTCTTGGGGACTTACGACCAGCTGTTGCCATGGAAGCCTCAAACCTTATGGAGTCTGACTTTGGTGGCTTCTTCCTGCACACCTCAAGTGGGGTTGCCCTTTACAGACTCCCAGTTGGTGTGTTCTCACTTCTGATGCCAGCCTCTTCAGTGGGGATCCTATTATCTCCACCACTGTACAGGGCCGCTGGTCGAGAGTGGAGGCTTCCTGGTCCATCAACAGATTGGAACTTTGAGCTGTCTGGAAAACTCTACTAGCCTTTGTGCATCTTCTTCATGGGAGGCCAGTGCGCGTGCTCTCTGATTCACAGCCATGTCTTACATCAACAGACAAGGAGGAACAAATAGTGTATCTCTAGCCGAGGAGGCATGTCTTCTTTTTCAGAGGACGGAATTGAACATTCTGATGATTTCATCGTCTCACATAGTAGGTTCACTGAACTCGCAAGCAGATTTTCTCAGCAGTCTCTGGACCTGGGGAAATGGCAGCTGTCAAAGACTGCATTTCACCTCATTTCTGGTTCTGGTCCTGGTCGTCATGGCACTTAGACTCCGTGCTCAAATATACAGATTCTACAGCTGCTTCAGAGAGACTCCCTAGGTACGGATGCACTGGTCAGCCTTGGCTGTCGGACGGCCTCCTTTACTTGTTTCTTCTGTGGCCTCTTGTGGGAAGGATGTTGCACAGGATTGTGCGTCATCCTGGGAATGTCGTTCTTGTAGCACTGGACTGGCCCAGACATCCTTTGTATGCAGGAGTCTCTTTCTCTACTTTTTTGACTCTGGAGTTTCCATATGGACAATTCTGTCCTTTTTGCTGAAGATTGTATCTCCTTTCATGTCAATCAGACTGTTTCTTCCTTCTTTTTCCAGAGTGGTCTATTCTGCAGAATGCACTTCTCTGCGACTGTTGAATGTGAAGCGCATCCTTATCCACTATCTTACTGCTACCAATGATTTCAGGTGGTATGATAATCTTTTAGTCCTCTTTGCGGGACTCCAGAAGGGTTTGCTGGCCTCCAAAGCAACAGTGTCTTGATGGCTTAAGGAGGCTATTTCTTCGACGTACTTTCTGAGGGGTAGATTTGCTCCCATGCACGTCAAGGCTCTTTCTACCAGGTCTTTGGCAATTTCTTTGGCAGAGATATGTCAGTCAGTGACATGGTCTTCTTCGTTCTGTCATAGCCTTAATCCAGCCAGGTGAGTTTCTCACCTCATTGGACCTCAAGGAGTCTTATTTTCATATCCCAATTTGGCCTCCTCGCAGGAAATGTCTCTGGTTTGCAATCCTGGGAGATCATTTTCAATTCCATGCCATGCCTTTTGGCCTCGCTACTGCACCTCACACAGTTTCAAGAGTTATGGTGGTGGTGGCGGCGGCAGCCTTTCTTCGCCAGCAAGAGATCCAGGTACATCCTTATCTGGACGATTGGCTAATTCGGGTGCCTTATCAAGAGATACTTCACAGTACACAGACAGTCCTGTCTTTCTTTCTGCACTGGGTTTGGTGGTGAATTGCAATACAAGTCATCTCATTCCTACCCAAACCCTGGAGTTTTCTGGAAGTGTGGCTCAATACCCAGGTGGTGAAGGATTTCCTGCCTGAACATCATCAGCTCAAGCTCAAACAGCAAATTCTCAGGCTTCTCTCGCTTTCCTGCCCGGGCTCTTAAGGATTGCTTGTGTTCATCCCATTTGTCTAGGACGTAATGGATGGAAAAATTAGTTAATTACCTGATAATTTTCTTTCCTTTAGTCCCAGTGGATCCATCCATAGCCCGCTCTTCTGTGATGGTTTCGGTTTATCCGTGTTCTATGTAATGTCAGGGTATTTGTTTGTTGTGGTTCCATTATTTCTAACAGCAGGAAACAGAAGAACAGTGACCCTTGTGGGCACACACAAACCAAACAATCGCAACAAGGGTGACTAAAGAAAGAGCAGCAGACAATGTTCAACCCAACGTCTTTATTATATCATCCAAGACTCGACATGAATTGTGTTTCGGCCCGCTAGGGCCTTCCTCAGGAGCCTATAAACATATATATATATACAAATTAAAATCAATATGAATATAGATAAAACATATATACCAGAATTTTCCAGTTGATACAGTGTGCATAGATGGATATATAAGCAAATCGGTATGTGGGTCACATATACTTGAAATCAATGTATTATAATACAAAGACATAACAAAGTTAAAAAAGATTAAAAAAAAAATAATGGTAGTGATAATGATAATAAAAATAGAAATTTTAAAACAACCTTAAAATACATAAGAGAAGAATAAGTGCAGTAAAATCAAAATAAACCAAACATAGAGGCCCAAGTAATACCTTTATGTGGATGTCTGCTGTAATCAAGCTAAGCTTAAAGCTATGCAGATGGAGTACAATGTTTAAAAAAGTGAAAAGAAAATATGGAGCGATAGCTAATACTATATCTTCCTTTTGAGTACATATATACTTAGTATAGATATTGAATGTAACATGAGTTTAATCGGTAGGAAAATGTAAACAAAACATGCTATATAGTAAACCAGATGAAAAATTGTATACAAATATGGCAAACCTGAGGTATATAGTGATGAGTCAGATTGCTATGTCTCTAGCAAACGATCAGGTGAGATGGCAAGTGAATCAAAATGAATCAGCAGTTATAGGCATCCTGAACAATGCATAAAAGTGATTATTATGAGAGTGACAGAAACTTCAGCTGTGCGCTATAGTGAGGAAGTCTCTGAGCCATATTAATAAAAGGAACATATAGCCATAAATTTAGTAGTAATAAAGCAGTCTAAAAAATCCAGGAAATATCCAGTGTGCAGTACCAGTAATGAGCGGATGTAATGAAAACCAGTAAACTGGTGATGTTAAGAAGGTGGGAAAAAACCGCTAAAATAAAGTAAAGTGACTGAGAATTGTAAACCCACTTAAACAACAAGAAAGAAAGAATAGGCACAGTGCATTACCTTGCTGCTTGTTTCAAAGTAAATTGCTTGGCCTTCCAAGAGTGTAAAACATGGAAAAGAGAGCCGAAGCTGACCCTGCCATTTAAAACTCTAGGGAGGACTATTGTCACCACAAAACTCTGTGACGTGTGGAGGGTACGTCATCATAACAGGATGATGGTAGGACAGGGGGAAAACTGAGACTGCACTGGTGAAGCAGTAAAACTAATGTAGGAATGGGTGAAAAATAAAAAGTTTGTATAAAAAATACAATGAATAAAAAGGTCTCATATCATGTTTTCTGTTATTGTCTCAAATATGTATGCATTGAACAATTAAGAAGACAAAGTATATACATAATTGCCATAGATATGAATATTGTACTGTATTAAAAACAAGAATGCAAATATAGGCATCCTTATTAATACACTATAGAGAAATCCAAAAGTAACTTGAGAAAGTACCTAAGTAAATACTAATAGATAAAATCATTGCATTAAAATACTGTGTACATATTTTGGGTCACAATCATGTCAAAACATATGAAACAGTATAAAAAAATGTTAAAACCAAAGGCTTAAATTTTAAAGGAATGGCGTCAAATCAAGGCCAGCATTTAAGCCATGAGGAGTAATTGTATTTAATTTAAAAATAAAATGTTGTTCTTCTCTTAGAAGTATGGTCATGTTGAGTCTTGGATGATATAATAAAGATGTTGGTTCGAACATCGTCTGCTGTTCTTTCTTTAGTCACCCTTGTTGTGACTGTTTGGTTTCCATTATTTCTAAGGCACAAGTTTTGCTCTTTATTTCTTAGTTCTTTTTCTATCTAGAGGCTAGAGTTTTTTTCTCTGGAAGTCACTCTCTTTTACTGCTTTGTTATTGAATACTGACTTGGTTGCTAAGCGCAGGAGCTTATGAGGCACAACTCAGAGTTCTCTATCTTCACCTGCTGGCAGATGGTCACAACCCATTTGTCTAGACTGATCCTTTGAGACTAAAGAAAAGAAAACTATCAGGTAATTAACTTTTTTTTCATGCTTCAGGTTCAGTTCAAGCTTACGGACAGATGGCTGGACATTCTTCTCAAGAATTTTCAGGTATAATGCAGAATTCGTTGTTCCTTCCATAGTGGCATGTTTTCCAGGTCCTAAGGCAGCAAGGGATCTTCACTGTGTGATTACCTGTACCTTAGTTACTGAATTGATGTGCACTTTTCTGACCACTGACAGGTCATTTATGACCTATGAACTGTATGGCTAAAAAGACTCAAAATGCCTCAGAACTGTATTTTCTGAAAAGCTGACTTTCTGCTGAGAGCTGCAAGGTCGTGCTGACCCAGCAAAGAGCACTCTTCCTCCACCCTGGCAGAGCCGGTGCCACTACTTCTATGTCACCAAGGACACAAGAATGAATATACAGTTTGAAAGCAAAGAGTGTTGATGGTTAAGATAATACTCTGATAAGGCCTAGGTGCTGGGGAAATCCATATAACGGAATGGTGTTTATAATCCTCTGTAAAAGAAAACTTGGACTTATTTTAAGATGCTGTGTTTTGTAAACATTCAGATATCGTGTTCTGTGTTCCAGAACATTTAGATAGTGTGTTCCATTTTATGTAAACAATAGAGTAAGACAGGAATTGGCTGATGTAACAGAGAAAGTAGCCGAGATTGCAAGTTGTAGACTGGATGGGAGGGAGATTGATGTTCATTCCACTATATATGAGGCACTGCTGTGCTGTATTAGAGGAAGAGATCATCCACAGTGAGTGCGTCTTTACCACGGTGATATCTCTTCCTCTCATAACAAATGTTGCTATTTGTTATGGCCTAATTACCTTGCCTAATTACCTACCTAATTCCCAAATTACCTAATTCCTTATTTAACTACCTAATTAGTCTGTCTAATTACACCAATTACTCTGTCTAATTACTTTACCTAATTACTTTGCCCAATTACTTAGCCTGATTACTTTGTCTAATTGCTTTATTGTCTGATTGTTTTGTCATCATCTATAATTGGTAAGTAATAAAGACTTCTTATTTCTGTATAAACATAGTCTCCGTCCTCTCTAATTACTCTGTTCTCTCTGTCAATTCTGTTACACTCTATTTTGGGGATGGCTGGTCCACTGTATCTTGGGGTAAGTGTTAGGAGACAGAAACCCTATTGCCTCACCTGTCCAAATTATTATATTCCTTATGATAAGTGGAAGGATAAGAGGGAAGAATATCAAGGCCTACTCTGGGACTGGGTAGTTATCAGGGGAGGACCATATTATGGCGTTCTCTAAGGCTCCACTATAAACAAAAGATTCCTTTGTTAGAGAAACAGAAAAATGAAGGCAGATAAAAACCATATGGCTTATCTAGTCTGCCCATCCTATACCATCTACTATTGCTTCTTCTCCCTTAGAGATCCTCTGTACTTGTCCCAAGCTTTCTTGAATTCAGATACAATTTTTGTCTCTGTCTCTGTCTCCGCCTCCTCTGGGAGGCTGTTCCATTAATTCACCACCCTTTCTGTGAAGTATTTCCTCTGAATCTATCCCCTTTCACCTTCATCATTTGCCCTCCTCATTCCTATGCTTCTTTTCAGTTGAAAGAGACTCGCCTCCTGTGCATTTATGCTATGTAGGTATATAAACATCTTTATCTTATCTCTCCTCTCCCACTTTTCTTCCAAAATCTGTCCCCATATTCTTTCTGATGAAGACCATTGACTATTTTAGTTGTCGTATCCAGAAAGTTTATAATGTCTCCAAAGCTCCCCTTCCCCTCTACCTACCAAAATAAAAAGAAGAAAAATGGAGCACCTAAGAGTTTTACTCTTAGCTAGTTAGTTTTTTGAAACTCCACAGCTTGCTCCTTTCATCACCAATAAGATCCTGGATAGTCAAACTGTAGAAATTTTGTCCACCACTGACATTTTTTATTACCTCTTCCTGAAGAGACCTAGACTGTTTGAAATACTTGTCATAATGTTTTTGCCTCTTTATATATTTCTGTTAATTGCTTATTGGATACTTCTAAAGATGTTCTTGTAGGATTTCAGGACACTGTGTTTTTTCAAGCGTAAAAGGGCCGTGCCAACCCGGTAAGCGGGGTAAGCACGGCAGGGAGTCGCCTGCCTTCAAGGGCGCCGCACCGGCCGAGTGTTGTATTAAAAATTTAAAAAATAAAAACCTTACTACCGTACCGCATTGGCGCGTCGGCGCCTATGGGCATGCGCTGCTGCCTTCCTGTGCGCAGTGCTCGGCTGTTTGGCACCGCCCCCAGCTCTTCCACACGCCTTGGAGGTCCGCCATCGAGTTATTTCGACCAAAGGAGTCCGTAGAAGAGCAGGATCAGAGTAATTAATTGTTTGATTCCGGTGTGTAACTCTCATGCAGGCCAGGTAAAACAGGCCATATTGCGCCCCCAACTCCTTGAGATCCTGACAAAGGGCAAGAAATGCCTTCCATTTTGCAGAAGTAGTGGAAGCCAGATCGGGAATGATGATGATTTTCTTACCTTGGTGCAGGAGCAATGATTTGCTCTTAGATGCCTGAAGGATTTGCAATGTATGCTGATTTAAGGAGCCGAGCAACCACAGGCCTCAGGAATTTGGTGCTCAACTGTAATCTGCTCGGAGTGCGATGAGCACGGTCAGACTACAGTGGTGTAAAAAACAAGATATCCCAAAATTTGGAAGCCTATTTTTGAGGAATGCCAGCATATCCGAGCCTTACGTTCCCTCAGGTAGGCCTTGTTGCGGTAGTAGATTGAACTTGTGGTATGGCGGATTCAATGGCACCAAGTCGCAGGGTTAAAGCCTCAATATTTTGTTAAGAAGCAGCCAGCTGAGTATGAATATTTAACAATTCCTGGTGCATATTTCTTGACATGGCCATATGGTTGTGTAGCAATTCTTTAATACCTTGTAGTTCCATCATGATGGGATTTTTGTTATTCTCGGTTCCCACCATCTTACCTAGTTTGTTGTGTGAAGAAGGATTAGATTTGAGCTGCTTAGTATTGGAAGAGATGCTTAACTGTGAGTCCAATTTGGTTTTATTCATAGTCGGAGCAAGGATAGAAAGTAGTAAAACTATAAATTGTCCATAGAGTGGATCCAGGTGAGGAGATTAGTTGAGAAACTAGCATTCAGCCGAGGAGTGTGTTGCTCAAGCAGCCAATCTGTTCGGAAGCCAACCAGAAGTCATGATTTATTACTCTTCAGTTTGTCAGATTGCCCCATTACATCTTCAGGGTTTACAGAGATTTGTGAATCTCCAAAGCAAAAAATTCATTTAATCTCTCCACTGTGGCCTTGGCTTCCCTGAGTGCCTCTTTTACCCCATGGTCATCTAGCGGTCCAGCTTCTTGCTTCTAATGTACCCCTAAAACGTTTTTACTTTGTTTTTGCCTCCAAAGCAATCTTCTTTTCAGAGTCTCTCGTTGCCTTCCTTATCAATGCTTTGCATTTGACTTGCCATTCTTTATGCTGTTCCTATTATTTTCAGTACGATCCTTCTTCCATTTTCTAAAGGATTTTCTTTTAGCTTTAATAACTTCCTTCACCTCAATTTTAACCATGCCAGCTGTTGTTTGGCCTTCCTTCAACCATGTTTTCAGCTGGAAGAATACTCTGCTTCAGGGGAAAATCACTCCATGCATATCTTCTCAGAAAACTTCAGCAAGGCATACTCTCTTCTCAACAATCAAGATTGTCATTAAGACTCACAGGTTGGATAATAGCTAATGGAAAAATCCAACAATGTTCTTGCAGATTTAGGAGACAATTCAAATCATCTCCCAATTTATCAGATGGTGATAAGGACATCAATGGAACTGAACTGTATGATTGAACTATGTGCCTTTAAAGATCTGTTTAAGACCGAATTGTGCCATTTTCATAATCCTTTTGAAACTCTAAAATTTGTTCTATCAAATAGCCTCCCATTCCCAAATGTGAGCATCATTCTAAGAATATTGCTGACAATTCCTGTCAGTGTGGCAAGTGGTGAACGATCATTTTCATGGTTAAAAATCATAAAAAATTATTTCGATCAAGTATTTCGCAAGAAAGGCTTGTAAGCCTTGCCATGATTGCTATTGAGAATGATATATGTGCCCAGTGTTTTAATATAGGGGTCCAGAGCCCCCTAAGAAGGCTGGAGTGACCTTAAATCTGACTCCATCTCTAAATAGCACTAGTACTGGGGTAATCAAGGAGTTGTGAAGTTCTAAAAGGAATTGCCACTAAGAGAGACGTTAGGTCTAAGGAAAAGATACCAGCCCTATGACAAACTGGATTTAGATTACAAGTTATACAATGCAGTGAAAGATAGCCTGATACAGCCAAAGCATTTATACTTACAGCCTCTGATCATAAAGTGAAGCCCACAGAACATCATTTGTAATGAGGAGTTTATTTGCCAAGATACAAGTCAAATCAGTGATTGACAACAGGCACGTACAATCAATTAATTAGAGGAATATAATAATCCAGCTGCAAACAGGTGTTAATTAGTTCCTAATCTTTTATAATTTCTTTTACCAATTAAAGGTTTTACAAGGGAAAGCAATTAGGTAATTTGTCAATTCTGCTGGACACATTGGTTTCCCTTGGAGAGAGAGAGTGGCAACCCTTCTCTCTAACTTAAACCAGGAAATACCCTGATTTTTATAGGTGCCCTCAGGATATGGATAATATGACAGTAGATATACCTGATAGGATCTATGCTAATGTCATGGTTGTCACTGATTGGCTCATGCTAATGAGTAGCTTTTATCTTGCTAACATGGTTTTGTCTTTAGCTCGCTTGACCACAAATCTTAAGCAAGACCCTGCATCCAGCTACACCTTTCCTTTCTCACACCATGGCTTACCACAATCCTGCTCACAGGAAAGTCTCCCTCCCCTCTTGGACAGCTAGTTCCCTATTTTCTTTGCACCTGGCATGACTCACTCATTTCTCAACTTGTTTTTTCTAACTTACATTAGAGAAAATTCCACTTTGTAACAGATACGGCTTCCATTTTGTGCTGAAATCCTCCATTTTGTTTCCATATCTATTGACCTAACTTTTCCTAATTTAGCTTATTTAGGCCTCAATCCGGGCTACAAACTAGGCCATACTTTTCCAGTAAGCTCCCAGTTATGTCAGCCATCAGATTTCTGACTCAGCCAATGTCTGTAATGGCCTGAGCTCTATGACTGGGCCCGCCACCATTCCAGTGGGGGGGGGGGGGGGGTCTCTGGCTGTACCATAATTATACATTCCCCACTTGTCACCCCATCTGGGGGGGGTGACACAAAGCTCGTCAAGCTTGTCATCATCCATTCCAGAAGGTGGCAAGCTATCAAACGAGAGGGCGAGTTTTGGTCTTACAAATTGCTAGAAGGTATGGTGCAAGATAGGAAACTTCATTCTCAGGTGATATATTATTTGGGGCGTATGGAATTCCCTTTATATTACCCAATCCCTTGGGCCTCAATCATGATGTCACCCCTCTTGAGACTTGCTCAAACCTGTGCTAAGAAAGGTTTTATGAATGGGACAGACCTATGGGTTCATCTACATAATCCATCAGGCTTATCCTATTGATTTTGCAAGCATAGTTCCATGAAATAAGTGTAGGTATCAATGTGAGCAGATTGTACATAGCCTCGCAGGTTATATATGGATTAGCATTGATGAGCCTATTCAATATTCATTTGTTGATAGTAGCAATCCTAGGTGTATCATACTACTATATAGTTGCAGGTCTTTCTATGGTTTCCATTGTATCTGTTGCATAGTGCATGGGGAGATAATCTAATGTATCTATCTCAGTGGTCTTGGGAAGGAATAGTGGTTTCGATTATGGGATCAACAAATATATGATTAGTACTCTGATTGTAGGCTGTCTTAGGTTACAGGTATCCAGAATCCCTAAGCAGGTTGGAATTCTTGGGCCTAACTTTACCGTCATAGCCATGCAATTATGAGCACTAAGAAGCAAATAGTAGTCATAAGGTTGCATTATACAACAAGGTGGTAGCAACAATTCTATGGGTCAATCCCATGTATATTTATAATTATGAAACTGTACAGAAGAAGAACTTTGGAAAATTATACTAAGGGCATAACGATGGGGGAGCATGGGGTTTCCCCATCCCAGGGTACGTATATATCCCTTACTATAACCCCACTTGGAGCTTGGTCAAACCTACAGAAATACATGCAACTCAGTCTATAAATATCTACTCTGTTATGCCATAATATTATAGGTTCTGGTGTTATCCTGATTGAAGCAATATCAATTTGAATTACATAAACAGAAATAACGGGGAAACTCTTAAAAAAAACAATAAGAACAATAAAGGAAATAAAAGGAAAATAAAAATAAAACCTTTTCAATATATAGACAGGATTACTGCTAAACTGAAAATAAAACAAAATATGAATCTATAATGTCCATAAATAGCAACAGTAAATCTCAAATTAAGTATCAGTTGGTTCTGAATTCTCTTTCATCGATCTTGGTTGAGGCGGTGGAAGCGCTGAAGAATCTGGACGGAGATCTGGAAGATCTAACAGGGCTGGATTTTCACAGCGACTTGGGCAAGGAATCAGTAGAAGTGACAGTCGCTGCTGACCAGCTGAAGGAAGTGGTTGGTCTTGAGATGGTTGGGCCGGTAACATCTGGTTCTACAGCTGAGTAAACCCGTATATCTTTCACATGGACCCAAGACTTGTGGTCCAGTAGATTGCAAGGTGTAAAGATTATTGCCACAACCTTGGGAGATCTAACATCATTTGGGCCTGAGAAAAAAATTTATTGTCTTAATACTAGGAATTGGGATTTGCAGAATATATCCCCACTTCTGGCTTGCATAATGTGCAAGACAGATTGGTAATTACTACTAAGAGATGATCAAATAACAATAGTTAAGTATATGGAACAAAAGAAAAGGGTACCAAAAAAAACAATAAAAATTAAAATTTTGAGATGATGTTGATTGTTCAAGTTATTGATGTATGGCGGGTCAGGAATATAGTGCACAAAAATAGTCAAAAGGCACGGGCAATGCGTTGCAATCTATCGCCAGTAGGTATGGAATCTTCACCTGCGATGACTACCATTCACCAAGGGTTGGGCCCTCAGCTGCAGGAGGCCAGCAGGACTTACGAGTTAGATGATTCAGAAAGAAGGGTAGCTTAGGAAATAGTCATAGTCAAAGCAGAAGACTAATGTGCAGAAATTTAAAACTCATAACTAGTCCAGGTGATGGAAGTATCTTCTGAAATCACGGTTGCTGTCTGTTGTTCTGGAAAAGATGAGCAGCCTGCAAAAATATTTAATACAATAGAATATTTAAGAGCATAACCAAGAAGGTCTAAATTAATGACATCATTCAGACAAAAAAATTCTCATTGGAGGAGGTGGCGCTTCTTTTTCTTGCCAGAGGTCAGTGGTAGCAGAAGTACCAAACTGGAATGGGGGCGGTAGATCAGGAATTGGATTAGCAGTCTTCAGTCAACCTACAAGACTTAATAAATAGAGCTGATATACAAGTAATGCCTAGTAGTTAAATCTTAGCACAGGATCAGTAGAAAGAAAAGTTATAGAATGCCTTGTTAGTTCCTTGGGGCACCAGTAGATGGAGCTTATTTTCAATATATAAAATCACAAGTTACAAGTAGAAAACAATTTTTCTCTGTAGATAAGATTTTGCTGGCACAGGAAGTCAGCAGAGTCTGAGGAAACATTGTGGTCAGAGACTGCTCCAGGAAAATACAGCTTTTAATATGATATTTAGAGAGATAGAGAAAAGCCTATATCAGAAAAGAAAGATGTAAAAACTATATATTTCTATGAGGCCTCCTCATGTGACCTTTACAAGGTTTAAATAGGTCAGATGAGAAGGACAATAACTTCTAGTGCTCTGTAATAGTTCAGAGCCAATTTGGAAAATGAAAATTATATTAAATTCTAAACTGATCATTTCTATGCTTTCACAATTTGGGCCCTAAATTATGAGAGCATATCAAGATTCACATTCAGAGGGATAGCCAAAAATAAGCTTATATATTCCCAGGAATCAATTTACAATTTAGAGTATATTTTAAATTACAGAGGAGGAGCAGCTTTATAAGCAGGAGACAAGTAGGAGCATTTCTTAAAACATTATAGTAAAATTCAAAAATCAAGGATATAATAACAATTTTTATTAATGCAATAAATGCACAAATTGACCAGTAGGATATGTTCATATAGACCAGTATGATAAATGGAACAGCTTGTAAGCCTACATTGTAAATTGAATTCTAAACAAAGAGTAGCAAGGATAACACAGAATCATAGAATAACCCATCTAGTTATTAAAAATCTGAAACACGTAATGAATTCCTGTATCATATACTGAGTTCAAAGCTTTTGTAAAAATGAACTTTAGAGAAATTAAGAACTACAAGGGTTAATCTCTGTCATTCGGTCCTAAGGAAATCACGAAATAACCGTGCTTCCTGTGCTTATTTTGAGTTTACTGCTCACTGCAAGCATTGGATATTATGGTGACTGAAAATAGGACTATATATCAAATAAAAACTGTAAGTTTAAGTTTTCGTATTAAAACTTCATGCTGGTGTAATTAGTCTTCATAGAATTAATACTTCAGGAGAGGAAAAGAGGAGAAGGCAGGGCCGTGCCGATGCGGTAAGCGAGGTAAGCGCCGCAGTGGGGCGCCCACCTCTGGAGGGCGCCGCCGCGGTGCTTACCCTCGCCCCGGCGCCCCAGCCCAATCGTGGACTTCTGACTTCCCTGCTGCCCTCACAAGCGTAGCGCTTTTGCGAGGCAGCTCGGGCTCTCCCTCCTTCTTTCCTTGGTTCCCGCTCTGGCTCCCCGATCAGCAGCCCCCGCCCCCCCCCCCCCGCGTGTTTTAACCTTTACTCTCTGACGTGGCAGCGATGTCAATCAATGAAGAATGCACAACAGACTCGTTTCCAGCTTCTCTCTTCACACAGTGTCCCGCTTTCAGCGTCAGCGATGATGCATTTCCTGTTCCCGCGAGGGCGGGACACTGTGTGAAGAGAGAAGCTGGAAGCGAGTCTATTGTACGTTCTTCATTGATTGACATCACTGCCACGTCGGAGAGTAAAGATTAAAACACGCGGGGGGGGGGGGTGCTGCTGATCGGGGAGCCAGAGCGGGAACCAAGGAAGGAAGGAGGGAGAGCCAGAGCTGCCTCGCAAAAACGCTGCAGCCTGCCACATGTAGGGAGGAGGGCAGGGGAGAGGAGAATTGTTGGCCATGTATGGATGCAGGGCAGGGAGAGAGAAGAAATCACTGGACAGGAGGGGAGAGGGCAGAGCAGGGGAGAGAATTGCTGACATGGATGGAGGGGAGGGCAGGGAAGAGAGGAGAATTGCTGGGCATAGATCGAGGGGATAGGGGAGAGAGGAAATTATCTGGAGATAGATGGAGGAGAGGGCAGGGGAGAACGGAGAGTTCCTGGACATGGATGGATGGATGGAGGGGAGGGCAAGGGAGAGAGGAGAATTCTGGACATGGATGATGGGAGATGGGAAGATGGGATCCGGAGATGGGAAGGCGGTAGAACAAGAGAACATGAAATGAGATTGAAGGGGGGCAGACTCAAAAAAGATGTCAGGAAGTATTTTTTCACGGAGAGGATGGTGGATGCTTGGAATGCCCTCCCGTGGGAGGTGGTGGAGATGAAAACGGTAACGGAATTCAAACATGCGTGGGATATGCATAAAGGAATCCTGTGCAGCAGGAATGGATCCTCAGAAGCTTAGCTGAAATTGGGTTGCGGAGCAGGTGGGGGGAAGAGGGGTTGGTGGTTGGGAGGCTAGGATAGGGGAGGGCAGACTTATACGGTCTGTACCAGAGCCGGTGATGGGAGATGGGACTGGTGGTTGGGAGGCGGGAAATACTGCTGGGCAGACTTATACGGTCTGTGCCCTGAAAAAGACAGGTACAAATTCAAGATAACTCATATCTTGGGCAGACTAGATGGACCATGCAGGTCTTTTTCTGCCGTCATCTACTATGTTACTATGGATGGATGAATGGGGACAGGGGAGAGAGGAAATTTTCTGGAGATGGATGGAGGAGAGGGCAGGGGAGAACGGAGAGTTTCTGGACATGGATGGATGGATGGAGGGGAGGGCAAGGGAGAGAGGAGAATTCTGGACATGGATGGATGAATGGGGACAGGGGAGAGAGGAAATTTGCAGGATATGGGTGGATGGATGGAGGAGAGGGAAGGGGAGAATGGAGAGTTGTTGGACATGGATGGATGGAGGGGAGGGACGTCAGGAAGGAGATGCACATGGATGGAGGGGAGGGAAGAGAGGAGAAATGCTGGACATGGATGGAGTGGAGGGCAGGGAAGAGAGGAGAAATGTTGGACAAGGATGGGGGGGAAGGAAAGATAAAGGAAGGAGATGCACACGGATGGAGTGGAAGGGAGAGAGGAGAAATGCTGGACATGGATGGAGGGGAGAGAAGACAAAGGTTGTAGATGCACATGGATGGAGGGAAGGGGAGTGAGGAGAAATGCTTTATATGGATGGAGGGCAAATTGCTGAATTTAAAGGCTGGATTGGAACACTTTGAGGGCAGATGTTGAAACTGGAGAAAGGATAGGGTGGTAGACAGGACGCATAAGGACACAGAAAGATGGTGGACATGGTGAGAGAAAAAAATATCAAATGGAAAGAAGACACTGGGACCAAAGCTAATAGAAAAACTAAATGCTCTGACAGCAAAGGTAGAAAACATTTTTATTCAAAATTTATTAATTGGAATATGTCAGCTTTTGGAAATGTACATCTGTGATATTTTGCATGTAAGTTTCAATGTTTCTAGTATTGCTGCATGCTGAGTCTGACTTCTTGTATTTGCCTTCATATCTGTTAAGCCATGTGTTTTCATGTGTGATCAAGATGCAGTATTCTGCTAGCGTGAAGTATTTGCAGCCCTTTTTGTTTTATTTTGGTTTCACTAGGTTGTGTACTGGTGTTTTTAGAGCCCGGTTGTAATTATAGTGCTGCCTTTCCACACATAAAGGTTGTAGCTCGTCCTGTCCTTGGAATTAGTGCTGTTATGGTTTGGTAAGGCTATGAGTGTGTTTTGCACAAGTTTGTATATAGTGTTTTGCAGTGGAGAGATTGTGTGTTGGCCTTACTGAGGTGGCACCAAAACACCAGAAAGGGTGTACAGCGTAAATCATGACACACTACCTCTTGAAGGATCTACATATGGTCGTTAATAAAAGGAGCTCATTGTGAACACTAGCCACCCTAAAAGGGTGTTTTTTGGCTCTACACGTATCATGATATTATGATCCCTTGTTTCATATTGTTGACGGTCTGCATGTTCCGTATGGTGGTATATTGGTGTATTAGGGTCTTCCCAGTGTAATATTTATGGTACAGTAAGGTTCGGAGTGTGTTTTTGCACAAAGTTGTGCATAGTGTTTTGCAGTTGAGCGATTGTGTTTAGTATATGCTTTGAGCAACCACTTTATTCTTTGACATATGATACATATCTAATATCTAAATTTAATAAAAGGTATTAACTGTGACTTTTATTTTTACTTATTTTTTTTCTGTGTGTTGTCAAACACTTATGGAGGTAAGCTCCGCCCCTGGCCCACCCCTAACCCCGCCCCTTTAGCCTCCCCAAACAGTTGGGCCACCGACCGCCTATGGCAGGCATGGATGGGAGGGCAGAGAGACAGGCATGGATGGGAGGGCATGGATGGGAGGGCAGAGAAGCATGGATGGGAGGGCAGCAGCAGGGCCCAGGGAGAGGATAAATTGCTGGAAGGGGAGGGGAGAGAGGAGGATTGCTAGCTATGGATGCAGCAGGGAAGGGCAGAGAGGGACAAGGATGGACATGGGGGCCCAGGGAGAGTACAATTTGCTGGAAGTGGAGGGGAGGGAAGAGAGGAGGATTGCTGGCTATGGATGGAGGAGGGAAGGGCAGAGAGGGACAAGGATGGACATGGGGGCCCAGGGAGAGGTCAAATTGCTGGAAATGGAGGGGAGGGGAGAGAGGAGGATTGCTGGCTATGGATGGAGGAGGGAAGGGCAGAGAGGGACAAGAATGGACATGGATGGGAGGGCAGGACCCAGGGAGAGAGAAGAAATTGCTGGAAATGGATATAGAGCAAGAAATGAAGAAGAAAGGAGGAAAGTAAATAAATAAATGGAAAGGAAGCCCTGGAAATGGAGTTAAGAGGACAGATAGCAGCAGACTCAGATACTGGGCCAGCATGATCGGAAAAAGAAAGTCACCAGACAACAAAGGTAGAAAAAAATCATTTTATTTCATTTTAGCATTTGGAATATGTCCACTTTGAGAATTTACATCTGCTATCTTATTTTGCAATGTATAGCAATTTGTTTCTAAGAACATGCTGACAATTCCTGTCAGTGTGGCCAAGTGGTGAGCGATCATTTTCACGGGGGGGGGGGGGGGGGGGGGGGCGTGATCATTTTCACGGGGGGGGGGGGGGCGCCAACTGATAGTCTGCAGGGGGGCGCCAGAGACCCTAGGCACGGCCCTGGAGAAGGTTATTACTTTATCTGTTTCCCAGAGGCACGGTTCTCAATAAAAAGGAAGTTGGTAATTGTAGCTAGTACTGCAGCTTCCGTAATGCAAAACGTCTTATCTGAACATTGCTCTGAAATAATAGCAACCTGAATTTCTTTAGTTCTGGTGTACCAGTTAGTTATGTTATGCAAGGGTTAATCTCTATTTGCCAGACCGAAGGGTCCTGGTCGCATTAACTTAACACATTCAAATTCTAAACCCTATTGCAGAAGTAATAAGGCAGGCACTGTAGTATTATGGAATCCGGAAATGAAATTTAACTGCGCCATTCGGGGTTTGAGAACAAAAAGTGCTGGAATTCTATACAATAATATATCTTAAAACTATAAATCTTTAAGAGGCAGGGAAGGAAGTTTGAAAGTAGTAGATAAGACATGAAAAGGAAAATTAAAACAGTTAATTCATTATTACGGAACACATCCCCAATAGAGAGCCAGGAAGTGAACATCAGCACTAGTTATTTTAAACAACGTCACAAATAAAGAGTGTTTTAGATGGCATATAATATAGAACCTTTCATAGTAAATATCTGGAATAATTATGCAATTCTCAAAGAACACATACACGGACGCACACCTATAAAATTAAATCTGTAAATGGATCTCTTTAACTAAGAAGTCTGTCATATGATAGCTGAATAAGAATGACAAGTATGTCCGGTATATCTGTCTTATCCAGATTTAGAATCCGGATGTGAGTACCGGAGCTAACAAAGATAAATTATCGAAAACTCTTAATCTATTTATAGCTACTAGAACTAAAAAGTGCTCGGATTTATAGTGAAAGCAATTTATCGGAAGTAAATAACAACAATCTATTTAATATCATGTCACAAATCAAACAAACATTGCTTAAATGCAATAATATACAATCCTGGAAAAAAAACACTCCTTTGAGATTTACTACCATTGGAGTTGATAGGCAATCTCGCGGGGTAACCTTAGAGCACTAATTTAAAACTAAAGAAATGATTCCTTAATAACTAGCTGGTTTAATTTATGCCATTTACCACAGGACACACAGGAACATACAGACATAAAATTAAAACAGTAACCTAATCCTGATAAGTAGAAAACTTAAAGCTTAGAAGAGGAAGCAAGATATTTCTAAATGTAGTTCAAAACCAATCATTGGAAGTGTGCACGGTTAAGGAATTGTTTAGGGTCTCGGAACAAAAGACCCCAAAAATAAATTTTTCAGCAGCCAATCATAAGTCACAGCACACAGACAGAATAGAAAAAGAAAACCACACCCATATACCCATACACATACACAGTAATTGTCCCACATACAGAGGTGTCCCTGTGTATTGAGGACAAAATCTTAATCCTAAATTTGGTAAAATAAAACATTTAAATTAGAGCTAATCTAACAGGCCATGAAAGTATACAACGGCAAGCTTAATAGTAACACATACAATAAATGAAAATATACTCACGATTCGTGCAATGTACTCTCCAGCGCAGAAAATCAATTGAGA
The DNA here is from genome assembly GCF_901765095.1 of Microcaecilia unicolor. Taxonomy (NCBI): domain Eukaryota; kingdom Metazoa; phylum Chordata; class Amphibia; order Gymnophiona; family Siphonopidae; genus Microcaecilia; species Microcaecilia unicolor. Next base: position 231,791,362 of record NC_044036.1, read on the forward strand.
AAGAGGACAGTTGGCGGGATCACTACGCCCTTCCGAACTCTCTGTGGCGTGGGGGGGTCAACCGCAAAATAGAAAGGTCTGTTTCGGAAAGTCCTTACCAGAGATCTGAATAGATGTCAGATCACCAGTATCTGGTGTTGGGGGCGGAGAGGAAGCTATGATATAATGGGTAGTGAACAACATCACCCAATATGTATAATAACGGGACCTAGTGAGCAAGTGGTCTACAAATAAGCTCCAGACCTGTAACATGCTATAGAACAATGATCTAGAGTAGTAATATATATATTGACCAGACCTAGAACCTGGTACAAGGTCAGTGGTTCAAAAGGCAGCTTCAGGGATAGCAGGGAGACCTAGAAATGATAATGTGCTAACAGTTTACAAAAACATGCAATTATTATCCTGATAGTAGAACATGCAGAGACATAACACAATCATACTCACGCATCTGCTAATGTGCTCTAACAAAGGGACCCAAAATAAAAATTACTAATTGGCGGAAAGCTCCATGCTTTGACCGCTAGTGACATTAAGAGAAAGAAAGACAAAAACTGCAAACAGATATGTACCTGAAAAGTGGGTGTATAAGTAAATAAATACCTAGTGCCAGCTAACGTATATATCCTATTCTAAAAATACTACCCCTCAGAGTATGCCTCTATAGAAATTGATTATGGAACTACACTCACCATTATATGGGATTACACTCGCCATGAATTAGGCATGGGACTACACTCGTCATGAATTTGGCATGGGACTACACTCGCCATGATAGAACCCCAAAAAGTGGGGGAAGCAATTACCCCTGAAAGATTTAAGAGAACGGTGAAAATAAGTTCCCTAAATCGAAGGACAGTGATCTAATGGGTATTCGCCGGTTAGGAGGATGGGAATGCACTCGCCAAACTGTCGCTAACCCCCCAATAGATGCTTAAATATACGTCTAAAAATTTGAAATCCCCTAGTCAGCTTGTCCGAATGGCAACTAATGCATTGAGCGTCCCCTTATAGCACAGCGCGTATCAGAACAAAGCTAACTCATGCAGGGGCTGAAGGTCGAGCTGTGGAGCTAGCACACTTCGAGAATGAAGTGGGATATTGCTCAATTTCTACCAATTTGTTTATACTGTCATCCGCCTAAGGGGCAGATATGAGTCCCATAGGTGGGTGTAAGCGATTCCTCAAGCATCAGTATTAAATCCAATGGTTCTAGCGTGACACAGGTAAAAGGAAAAATAAGGGCATAGCATGTCCTAAGGAGAAGTCCCTGAAACATACTTCAGAAATAGTAAGGCAGGAGAGAGTAAAAAGGAAAATAAATATTTTAAAGCAAAACAAAACACATGTAAGCTCATGGGGAAGGTACAACCATAAAGGAGCCATTAGTTGGAACACATTAGCCGGAACAAAAAATGTGAAAAATTCCACTTTCATCATTCACTAGACAATATATTTTCCACTCAACAAACCACGAGAGGGAAACTCAAAAGCATTAGAACAGCTGACAGGAAGTAAACCTGCAATGCAAGGGCAAACACTACAAATAAATTCATTCATGCAGTTATACCTGTAGTAAAAGAAGAAAACTATTTAGGATAAATAAGGAAAGAAAAAAGTTTTGCAGCTTGGCAACAAATCTAAATACAAAAGTGAGTACTGCTATTCTAGCATTGAAGTCTCAAAGAGAAACGACATACTGTAAAAGAGGAAGTGGGCGGGATATAAAAGTAGACAGACAACCATAGCGAACCAATGAGTAAGCAGTTGTATAAGGCTGAGCTAAAGTTAACGATGGGTAAAAAGCTGGCAGATAGCTCAGAGAAATGGATTTAACATACCAATCAATGAGCAGTCCATGAGAGACACAAAAAATTTGAAAGCCCCGTAACAGCATGGTGAGCAAGTCTTATTCAAGCTGAATTAAGGGATAGCAAGGGAAAAAAAGTGTAAAACCACTACAGTGGGAGTTGTGAGACAGAGCAACCATCAAGGAAAGGAGGGGCAGTGCCGGAGGAGAGAAAGTAAGAGAAGAAAGTTTTAATATGAAAGACGGCTTATCAGGACTTATTTGAAGAGTCATTTTAGCTAGAGCCCATAGCGGAAAGAGAAAGGAGCTGGAGATAAATCTCGTGACTGAAACAGTATAATATATCCGGGCTAGGCACCTGCTGAAAAAACTGCTAAAACAATCACCAGCTAAGGGTTAAATGTTAAAAGCAATCATCAAATTGTTTATGCAATCCCGAACATGCAGAAACCATAAAATACATGCAGCAATGGCAGGGCTCTACCCACTTGAAAAATAGAATGTAAGGGACGTAGGAGAAAGCCCCAGGTGGAAACAAATTAAAATCTCTAATCTTAAGAAACAACTTCAGAAGTTCAGGCTGACAGACTGCCAATAGATTCAGTGAAACAGGAAACAAGTAGCGGAAACTGTTGCCAAGCAATAATGAGCATCTTAGAAACAGTTTCTACAGGAGTGCAACAAAAAAAGTTTAGAAATTAAGTTAGGTAACATAGGGCTGCAGAAAAGACACTAAAAGGAAACCAATTTTAATTACAGGCAATGAACAGTGTAAAGTCACTAAAAAAGTCACGGAGATGCCTACTAGATATGGGGAGGGAAACGCCCCAGCCAAAAAAGGGGAAGTGAGAAAATATGTTGCAGCAAAAAAAAACCTTGTAGCAGCTACCGGCAAGTTTAATATACCCAAATAGTGTTTAGACAGAAAGGAAACATAACTGGCAATACGGGAAAGTACAATAAATGAATGTTGGAGGCAGCTTTGTAAAAAAAAACTTTAAAAGTAAAGTTAGTACTGAAAACAGAGAAACTTACAGTCTTCAACAGGAGGGGAGGGGATATAAAGAGTGGAGGGGGAGAAAAATTCTTATATGTAGCAACAGAGGAAGTGTTCTCAGGAAGTATCTATAAAAAGGGACTACCCAGGAGAAATAGAGATAAGATTTAGTATTGAGAACTCCTCTATTAAGGGAAAAGAAGCAAACTTTAAAAAACTTTATAACCACATTGTGGAACACGATAAGATCTACCAGGCTGTTTCTTGCAGCATAAGAAAATCTGTCTCTGAGTTTTAATGAAACCGGGCAACAGATTAGATTGCCAAATATAGCATCTTAATTCTGAAAGTGTCAGAAACAGTTTCAGAAAGAGACCAGAAAGCAAAAAAATAAAACAGCAGTTTACAAATTCGGCCAAAAATCATGTCAGTAAGGGCAACATTCAATTGGAAGATAAAACAACAACAGAATTTTAGTCAAGATCTATAATCAACCCCCACTTTGACAAAAATTCTGGTGGCGTGTTTAAATCGAACGCGGTGTCACCAATGTTTTAATATAGGGGTCCAGAGCCCCCCCCAAGAAGGCTGGAGTGACCTTAAATCTGACTCCATCTCTAAATAGCACTAGTACTGGGGTAATCAAGGAGTTGTGAAGTTCTAAAAGGAATTGCCACTAAGAGAGACGTTAGGTCTAAGGAAAAGATACCAGCCTTATGACAAACTGGATTTAGATTACAAGTTATACAATGCAGTGAAAGCCTGATACAGCAAAAGCATTTATACTTACAGCCTCTGATCATAAAGTGAAGCCCACAGAACATCATTTGAAATGAGGAGTTTATTTGCCAAGATACAAGTCAAATCAGTGATTGACAACAGGCACGTACAATCAATTAATTAGAGGAATATAATAATCCAGCTGCAAACAGGTGTTAATTAGTTCCTAATCTTTTATAATTCTTTTACCAATTAAGGTTTTACAAGGGAAAGCAATTAGGTAATTTGTCAATTCTGCTGGACACATTGGTTTCCCTTGGAGAGAGAGAGTGGCAACCCTTCTCTCTAACTTAAACCAGGAAATACCCTGATTTTTATAGGTGCCCTCAGGATATGGATATTATGACAGTAGATATACCTGATTGGATCTATGCTAATGTCATGGTTGTCACTGATTGGCTCATGCTAATGAGTAGCTTTTATCTTGCTAACATGGTTTTCTTTAGCTCGCTTGACCACAAATCTTAAGCAAGACCCTGCATCCAGCTACACCTTTCCTTTCTCACACCATGGCTGACCACAATCCTGCTGTAGAAAAGGCCAGACGAATTTCCTATTTAATATAAAAAGTTTATTCTTGGTTCAGAATTGACTGAATAGCTCAATGGGCTATTTCAGGAAGCATTTCTTGATAAGCAATATACAAGTCAGAATGAATGATTAAAAAAAAGCAATGTAAAGCAAAGAAATCAGAATGCTTAAGGCAAAGGAGTCAGAATACTATATACAGACAAAGAAATCAGAATGCTTACTACTTCTTTGTTCCACTCTGTTTTTATACCGTTCTTCTTTGGCATCTGACTAATTCTCATACAACATTCCTGTGCAAGTCTCTGAATACCACAACGCTATTACTCATGTGCAGAACATGCTACATCTGTTTTCCCTTAGTGCTCCCCCTTCTTGCCCACAGACTTTCTGGAGCCGTGCCTTTGGCCGATGTTTTAATGCCCTTTTCTCATGCCTCAGGAGATTTAGTGTTGAAACAGCTTGTTGTAATCATGGAGCTTTTCACTCCCCATCTTTCATACTTTTATTTCATACTTTTATTCAACAAATCCTCCCTTTGAGTATTGGTATTCCAGGACTCACACATCTGTTTCAGCTCCAGTCTGTTTCTCCTTACCTCCCTTCTAAATCTCCTCCCCCATGTTTGTGGCATTCAGTTTCTGCACGCTTTTTCAATATTTTTGGCTGACATATTAAAGTTCTATTCATTCTTGATTTCAGTTACCATTGTCATTTTAAAAGCATCCTGGCACATCTTTGCAAACATGCTAATACACATGTTACACAGCATTAAACAGATTCAATTGTACTATAACTTATAGTCACACCACAGATACCTGTCATTCTTACTTTTCATATAAGAACAATTATAAGGATAATGCCTAATTGCATTAACTGATGTGGCATTAAAAATTACACAAATTAAAAGCATATTCCAAGGTGTTAACATTCATTGAATCAGCCGTTACATACCATTGAGTCAAAGTCCCATTGCAGCTTGCTTTATTGCCACACCCCTCCCCGGTGGCTGTGACATCCACACTCATTGCACTTCCTCCTATAGACCAATTACCTGCTACAACATCGTGCGTGTAATTGCACTTTATCGGGGGAATGTTTTCAGTTGTCATACTATTGATTAGACACCAAAATGATGTCTGTGGATACTTGTCCGTAAGCAAGGCTTGCTTATGAATAGTCTCATTTGTCCAATGAAGGTTTCCATCATCCCTTACACAGGTATTATTGGGATAACGGTGCCCACCCAACTCCATCACTGCAGTCCCACACATCATAGCTGGCAAGGACAAGGATGTGGGCACATATGATACAATCAGTCAAATTCAACATCCTGGCCGCTGTAACAAGTCTATTCTCATATGTGTTCATTGTCCATTAACAAACAACAACATTCCAATACCATCATGTCTAGGGACACGATGTTTGTTCATTCTCTGTCCACTTCAATATTATTAGCTCGTCGAATATCTGATAAATGTATCCAAGAAGTATGACCTTCCAGACGGGCAGCGGTCTGAGTAAGGGCCGTGATAGCAAAAGGCCCTACATACACAGGATCCTTCCATGTTTTATGTGTAAAGTTCTTTCTTAGTACTAGATCACCTACTTTAAAAGCACAAACATCATTAGTAGTCCCTGCCTGTGATGCTACATTTGTTCGGATCATATCACTTGTCAGGTTCAACATTGGTTGTAGCTTTTGCCAGTACTGAGCTGTGCTATCAGTACTTGCTGTCTGCATCGGGAAGAAATGACGTCCTGTCTGAATTTGGAATGGGGTCAATTTTGTACGCCCATTAGGTTGGGCCCTTATTGTCATTAATGCTAATGGCAATACATCAAGCCATGTATATAATTTTCCCACCATTTCTTTATTGAGAGATTTTAGTAAGACTCTCAACTTTGTTTTTAAAATGCCATTGTAGCGCTCCACCAAACCATTGGAGGTGGGGCGATACACTGATACTTTCCTGTGTGTTAAACCCATAATCGTTTCCATTTCTTTCAAAACACTGTTATTAAAATGTGTCCCGTTATCAGAAATTATTCTAGACGGACACCCATGTCTTGGCATAATATGAGTTACCAGGCATTGTACCACCTCATGTGCTGTCTCCCTTTTACATGGAAATGCTTCTATCCACCTTGAAAAAGCATCCACCCAAACTAACAAATACCTTTTTCCCTGCACTGGAACAATCATATCAGTGAAATCAATATACCATTCTTTTGCTGGGCCTTCTGGTATTGGAAGTGTCCCAGGCGATATTTTAGGACCTCGTTTAGGTATGTTAATATTGCATACCATGCAATTTTGCACAACCTGTTGAATCAAGTTATCAATTTTCAAAGCCCAAAATCTTTGCTCAAATTGTTGTTTCATTGTATCCTTGTTCAAGTGCATGGTTGCATGCCACCCAGCCAATACCTTAATCACCTGGCTCATTGGCATGCAAGGTAATCTTTCTTCCTCATTAAACCATTCACTTCCCAATTTCATACATCCTTTCTTCAACCATTTTTCACTTTCTTGTTCCTCTGGCTGCCACATTTCAATCTTATCTACATTCGTAAGTGGCCCTTCCTGTGTCTGTCTAGTATTATACAAAATCTTTTCACTTTGCTTAACCACCTCCGTTGCTGCTGCATCAGCCATTGCATTACCTAGTGCCTCAAAGGTTGGCCTTTCAGTGTGGGCTGGGGTCCACACAACTGCCGTTTTCCTACCTTCTCGTTCCCTTCTAGCCAAAATTTCAAACAGCAAATTCCAATATGTGTAATGTTGTAGATTTTTACCTGCACTGGTTATCATCCCCCTACGCTGCCATTTTAATATATGATACTGTAGTGAACTTGCAACGTAACCACTATCAGTATATATGGTGACATTTTGAGTCATATCAGTGTGTTGTAAGGCCGTAATAACGGCCAAAAGTTCAGCATGCTGTGCAGTATGGTCAGGAGGGGTTTTATATTGTACTTGCATTATCTTTCTTAGATTCTCATCTACCTGCACGCAGGCAAAGCCTGCAACAGTCCTTTCACAAGCTCCATCTGTAAACCATATTAACCCATCAGATAAGGGTTCAAAAGTAAGACAGTGAAATGTAGGGATTTTTATAGTATCGATCTCACCCTCTAGATCGACAGGAAAAAGCAGATCTATCTTATTTCTCTGTTCTTTAGTTAATGGTATTATTCTTATATCTTGTCCTAAAAGTACTGCTTGATATTTTCCAAATCTAGTGGCTGTCAATGCTGTTTGGCTAGGGCTCAACAGCGTTTTAATCGTGTGGTTGGTATGTATTACAATAGGAACAAAAGGCATTTGTGCTCTCCATTTGCCTACTGCTGCCACAATAGCTGTCAATAACTTTGGTATTTCGTTCATTCCCTTTTCCACATGATTAAAAGAGCCTGACAAAAAAGCTACTGGTGCATTTACTTCATTATTTTGATTAATCATAGCTGCCCAACTGTTTCCCATGTCTTTTACCCACAGATGCACAGGTAATTGGATATCTATTACTGCTAAGGGTCCTGGGGATAACAAATCCCTCACAATCTTAGCCAGCACTATCTTATCCTGCTCTTCCAACACAATTACTGTATTCTTTGGTGTGGCTGCGGGCAGCTTCAAATGTTTATAAAGTCTCATTACTTTTTGTGTATAATTTGGTATCCATTGTCTGCAGTAATTTAACATTCCCAAAACAGCACGTAACTGGGTAACTGTTTGCGGTACCGGGGTTTCATTTAAAATAGATATAACTTCCGGTAAAAAGGTGACAGTAGACTGAGCTACAACACATTTCTCCTTGTTACATTTATATCCTAACTCTCCTAATAACAAAAATAATTTTCTAGTCCATTCTAGGCATTCTGCTTCAGTCTCAGCAGATAATAGAATATCATCTACATAGACAAACAATGACACCGTGTCAGGCAATTGACTCCTGAAATCCTTTAAATCCATCATTAGTTGTTTTGAGAATACCGATGGACTATCAGTAAAGCCTTGCGGCATCCTAGTCCACCGATATGCCTCATTCTGTACTATAAATGACGTCAAATCCCTAGATTCTGGATGAAGAGGTATTGAAAAGAATGCATTAGACAAATCAATGACAGTATTGTACGCATATATATTCTGGGTGTGCAAAAGAGTAGCGGGGTTTGCACAAATCGGAAATTGATTTTTTGTAACCTCATTTAGCTCTCTTAAATCATGTACTATCCTTACATTGTTTTCCCCTTTTGGGACCGGAAACAATGGGGTATTGTACGGGGATACTGAAGGGTCAATAATACCACATTTCAATAATTTACCAATGTGTTCCAGGGTTTTGGATACTAATTTAGGTCGTATGGGGTAAGGGTCTTGCTTCGGCCCCTGTGCCCCTTCTATTAATTCTATCTTATGGGGTTTTGCATTTACGGCTAGTCCATATGGTGACTCACTTGTACTCCAAATATGTTGTGGTAATTCTTCCATAACCCTTACTTTATTTTCATTATTCAACTGTTGGACCATAGTGAGCAAACTTGGTATTTCTTTATTTCCAAAATCTAAACACAGTCCTAATTGAGACAACAAGTCTCTACCACACAAATTTACTGGGCAATCAGGTGCCACTAAGAAGGGTACCACAGCCTCCCTTGAACCGTGCGGTTGGCATTCCAGTCGCACCAGAGTCGGTTCTGTTAGCCTTTTTCTTTGTTCTATCCCCGTAAATCCCACTGTTGTTCTATACTGATTTGAAAGCTTAACTCCCAGTGGTTTTGTACATAACACAGAGGTACTCGCCCCTGTATCTATCAAAAATCTCACAGGAGTTCCATATTTGCCAATTATCAATGTAATAAAGGGCTCCCTTGTGTCTAACCTGAAAATCATTCCCTCTTCCTGACACTGGTCTGCTTCCAGTCAATAGCATTGGTCTGGAGTATTCTGCCAAGTTGGAAAGGCATTTACAGTGCCTTGTCTCTGTACTGCAGCCCCTGGTCCCTGTGATTGCGTCGCCGGCTGCTGTATTGCAGTCTGTGGGGCACTCACAGGCATCCCTACTACTTGTGGCATCAATCCTTGCTGCGTCTGCATTTGTACTTGGGGCATTCCTGTATTCTGATAACATTCTGAGGCATAGTGACCATATTGCTGACAAATCATATTGTTCAGATGTTATTAAAGATTTTAAATCACCTCTTTCACCTATTAGCCCTACACACAGAACTAGCTAGGACTGTGACTAATTCAAACCGGATGATCTCTTAACACTGCAGGAATCTCACTTAAAAAAGGGTCAAACAAAGTTAAATTGCAAAGACATTCCACATAGAGAACTAGAACTTATTAATTAAACAGAATAACACATATTTTAAAATAAACAGAGATCACCTTATAAGACAAAATCAAACTTATTTAAATCTAATCTAAAACAATCTTTTAAAAGGAACAAAAAAAAGTTTCAGTTCTTCCTGACCTTTCTAACCTGTAGCTTAGCAAAAGCCAGACACCGAGAAATCAAAACCAGATGACATTCCTCAACCTTCAGGCTGAACCACAGGCTGCTTTTCCTGTTCTTGCTGTATTTTTTCAAACGATCCATACTGAGACCAGCTCAAAAAAGAATCTTTTGCATCATATTTGACCCATTTCTCATGTGTTTCTTCAATCTGTTTTTTTTCTAACGGGAATAATTCTATAACATGCTGCAAAGGGGTGCATTTTTTTTGACACTCTAAATCTAAATACAAAGTATATACAGGGGGCTTTTCTTTCTTATCTGCCCCTTTCCCTTCCATTTTATTCTGACTATTAAATTTCTCCTATAGAGCCACAACCTACAAAAATATACTAGTGCACTTAAACAAAGAAAATATACAAAAAAGAAAACTACAAAGCTAAACAAATATACCACTAATAAGTCCACAATGTAAGCTTACTCACGCGTCTTCTTATTCTCTTTTTAGCAAGCCCAGGAGTCGTCACCCGTATGTCCACTTCAGTAGGTTGATCACTCCCAAATCAGTGGTACACAGAAATCAGGCTTAAACAACGCTTGCTCTCAAAATCCTGTAAAAACTTTCATTAACAACAAAAACTTATTTTGTCATTCGTCTCGCCCTTTCTTTTCCGTGTGCGGCATAAATCTTCAGTCCTGCCGCGGTCGCCACTTTTGTAGAAAAGGCCAGACGAATTTCCTATTTAATATAAAAAGTTTATTCTTGGTTCAGAATTGACTGAATAGCTCAATGGGCTATTTCAGGAAGCATTTCTTGATAAGCAATATACAAGTCAGAATGAATGATTAAAAAAAAAGCAATGTAAAGCAAAGAAATCAGAATGCTTAAGGCAAAGGAGTCAGAATACTATATACAGACAAAGAAATCAGAATGCTTACTACTTCTTTGTTCCACTCTGTTTTTATACCGTTCTTCTTTGGCATCTGACTAATTCTCATACAACATTCCTGTGCAAGTCTCTGAATACCACAACGCTATTACTCATGTGCAGAACATGCTACATCTGTTTTCCCTTAGTGCTCCCCCTTCTTGCCCACAGACTTTCTGGAGCCGTGCCTTTGGCCGATGTTTTAATGCCCTTTTCTCATGCCTCAGGAGATTTAGTGTTGAAACAGCTTGTTGTAATCATGGAGCTTTCCACTCCCCATCTTTCATACTTTTATTTCATACTTTTATTCAACACTGCTCACAGGAAAGTCTCCCTCCCCTCTTGGACAGCTAGTTCCCTATTTTCTTTGCACCTGGCATGACTCACTCATTTCTCAACTTGTTTTTTCTAACTTACATTAGAGAAAATTCCACTTTGTAACAGATACGGCTTCCATTTTGTGCTGAAATCCTCCATTTTGTTTCCATATCTATTGACCTAACTTTTCCTAATTTAGCTTATTTAGGCCTCAATCCGGGCTACAAACTAGGCCACACTTTTCCAGTAAGCTTCCAGTTATGTCAGCCATCAGATTTCTGACTCAGCCAAGGTCTGTAATGGCCTGAGCTCTATGACTGGGCCCGCCACCATTCCAGTGGGGGGGGGGGGTCTCTGGCTGTACCATAATTATACACCAGTTAGTTATCAAAGATTTAATTACTAATTTCGTGAACATGAAAGCACAAAAAACTAAGTGGTTGTAAACCCTTTATTTGTTCAGCAATCCCACAAAGATGCACTCCATCTTTCAGCTCCTATTTCCTTTGCATCTTGTGCCACACGGGGGGGGGGGGGGCACCAACTGATAGTCTGCAGGGGGGCACCAGAGACCCTTGGCACGGCCCTGCGTAAAAGGTACCGGTACTGAAATGCCAGGCCACCCTTCAGGGGTGCGGTGATCACTGAGGGACCCACCCCACAGTAGGCAGGCCCCCTGCAACCAGTCACAGAATCTATGACAAGGCAGAACTGGTTTGTAGGGCCTGAGCTCTTTCATTAAAACCTGGGGATATGTTTGTGGTTGAATTTTTTTTCTTTAAAATATACTGTTTAAAGGAGTTCTCCGAGGACAAGCAGGCTGCTTGTTCTCACTGATGGGTGACGTCCACGGCAGCCCCTCCGATTGGAGATCTTCACTAGCAAAAGCGTTTGCTAGCCCTCACGTGCGCATGCGCAAGTGCGCATGTGTGACCGTCTTCCCGCCTGAACGCGAGCGTGCTCGTCAGTCTTCTTTTTTCCGTGGCTCAGGTCAGCTGTTTTTTGGTCGGTCTGTGCCCTGAGGAGACCCTCGCGCCTTTGGCCGCATTCTTCCCTTCGGAAGTCTTTGCGATTTTTACCGTCGCGTTGTGTATTTTTTAAAAAAGCCTTATTTTCGAGTTTTTCCCGTTAAGTTTCCTTTCGCTTTCGAGAGCGGCCCCCTTTGGCCGCCCGTATGGGGTTTTTCCCTACTTTTTGGTGCCCATTGCTATCATTGCGAATTTTGACCGCCAGCGTGATTTTTCCGCCCATGTCATCGAAGCCTCCCAGCAGCTTCAAAAAGTGCACCCAGTGCAGCTGGGCTATCTCGCTCACTGATAGGCACGTTTCGTGCCTTCAGTGTCTGGGGGCTGGGCATCGTCCTCAGGCCTGCACTCTCTGTCTTCTGTTGAAGAAGAGAACTCAGGTAGTGAGATTGGCCCAGTGGAACATTTTGTTTGGGGCCTCGTCCGGTGTATTGACGTCTTCAGTATCGAGGTCATCGACCGGTGCATCAACGTCTACGGTACAGAGGTCATCGACTGGTGCTTCAGTGTCTACGGTACCGGGATCATCGTTGGTACTGATGTCGTCAGAGGGTGCCTCTTCTTCAGGAGCGCAGGTGAGGGCTGTCCATTCTCCGGCTGGTGGCAGTGAGCCCTCAAGTAGGTCTCCGCCTACCTCAAGGGCTCCTGCGGTACAGGCCCCCCGGGATCGACCTTCTTCGGACCCGGCCCCGAGGAGTCGTTTGGATTTGACGTCCTTCTCTTCGGTACCGGGAGGTTCAGGTGACCTGCTTCGTGCGAAGGCAAAGAAGCATCGGCACCGGTCAGCTTCCAGACGTGGTACCGAGAGCTCTGGGTCACCGAGGGAATCGGCACCCACTAAGCATCGACGCCGGGAGGACCGCTCTCCCTCCATTCAGGAGGTGTCGATGCACTCTACTATGGACAGCCCGGTACCACCTCCACGCCCCAGACAGATTCTGAGCTCGTCGCCGATGCCGGATTCCTTGCCTTCCTCGGCAGCCGCTCTGAACGAGAGCCTCCGGGCCATACTTCCAGGGATCCTGGAGGAGCTGTTGTGCCCTTCTCCTCCGGTACCGCTTGCGGTGCCTGCATCGGCTGCCTCCCAGGCTGACTCCCCAACGACATCGATGGAGGGAGCTTCATCGCCGCCGGCACGGGGGTCTTCCTCTCGACGTTCCCACCATGGCCATGTTTCCACGGAGTCGAGGCGGGCACGGCTTCGGACAGAAGTTCATGAACTGGTGTCTGATACCGATGGTGAGGCCTCTTGGGAGGCAGAGGAAGACACTAGATATTTCTCTGAAGAGGAGTCTGGCGGTCTTCCTTCTGATCCCACTCCCTCTCCTGAGAGACAGCTTTCTCCTCCCGAGAGTCTGTCTTTCGCGGCCTTTGTCCGGGAATTGTCTACGACCATTCCCTTCCCTGTGGTTACGAAGGATGAGCCAACGCCTGAAATGTTTGAGCTTTTGGACTATCCTTCGCCACCTAGGGAATCGTCCACAGTACCCATGCATCATGTCCTCAAAAAGACATTGCTGGCAAACTGGGCGAAGCTGCTAACTAATCCCCACATTCCCAAGAAGATCGAGTCCCAGTACTGGATCCATGGGGACCCAGAGTTGATGCGGACTCAGTTGCCTCACAACTCTGGGGTGGTGGATCTGGCCCTTAAGAAGGTCAACAGTTCTAGGGAGTATGCTTCGGCGCCCCAGGGCAGAGACCCTAAAACCTAGGATTCTTTTGGGAGGAAGGCCTACCATTCTTCAATGCTCATCTCCAAAATCCAATCGTACCAACTCTACACGAGCATTCATATGTGGAACAATGTGCGGCAGTTGGCGGACTTGGTGGACAAGCTCCCTTCTGAGCAAGCCAAGCCTTTTCAGCAGGTGGTCAGGCAGCTGAAAGCGTGTCATAAATTCCTGTCCAGGGGTGTTTACGATACTTTTGATGTCGCGTCCAGGGCTGCTGCTCAAGGTGTTGTGATGCGCAGACCAGTGGCGTTCCTAGGGGGGCTGACACCCAGGGCGGATTGCCGATGCGCCCCACCCCCCTGGTGCAGCGCAACCCCCCCCCCCCCGGTGAAAGGACACCCCCGCGAAAGAACCCCCCCGGGTGCAAGCCGCTGGGGGGGGGGGGTGCCGCGCCCGCCTGTCCTCCGTTTGTTCCATGCTTCTTCTCTGCCCCAGAACAGGAAGTAACCTGTTCCGGGGCAGAGAAGAAGCATGGAACGAACGGAGGACAGGCGCGCGCATCACCCCCCAGCAGCGTGCACCCGGGGCGGACCGCACCCACCCCCCCCTAGGAATGCCACTGGCGCAGACTCTCATGGCTGCGTGCCTCCGACCTGGAGAAGAGAGTCCAGCAGCGGATTGCGGATTCTCCTTGCCGGGGGGATAATATTTTTGGAGAAAAGGTCGAACAGGTGGTAGAGGAACTCCACCAGCGGGACACTGCTTTCGACAAATTCTCCCACCGGACGCCTTCAGCATCTACCTCAACTGGTAGACGTTTTTATGGGGGAAGGAGGACTGTTCCCTATTCGAGTAAGTGTAGGTACAATCCTCCCTCTCGCCAGCCTGCTGCCCAGGCTAAACCCCAGCGCGCTCATTCCTGTCAACAGCGTGCGCCTCAACAGTGTGCAGCTCCCCAGCAAAAGCAAGGGACGGGCTTTTGACTGGCTCCAGCAGAGCATAGCCGAAATCAAAGTGTCCGTGCCGGACGATCTGCCGGTCGGGGGGAGGTTAAAATTTTTTCACCAAAGGTGGCCTCTCATAAACTCCGACCAGTGGGTTCTTCAAATAGTCCGGCTAGGATACTCCCTCAATTTGGTCTCAATGCCTCCAAATTGCCCGCTGGGAGCTCAGTTCTTCAGCTTCTAGCACAAGCAGGTACTTGCAGAGGAACTCTCCGCCTTTCTCAGCGCCAATGCGGTTGAGCCCGTGCCACAGGGGCAAGAAGGGCTGGGATTCTATTCCAGGTACTTCCTTGTGGAAAAGAAAATGGGGGGATGCGTCCCATCCTAGACCTAAGGGCCCTGAACAAATATCTGGTCCGAGAAAAGTTCATGATGCTTTCCCTGGGCACCCTTCTTCCCATGATTCAGGCAAACGATTTGCTATGCTCTCTGGACTTGAAGGATGCTTACACTCACATCCTGATACTGCCAGCTCACAGACAATATCTTCGATTCCATCTGGGAACACGGCACTTTCAGTACTGTGTGCTACCCTTTAGTCTCGCCTCCGCTCCCAGGGTGTTCACAAAATGCCTGGCTGTCGTAGCGGCATCTCTATGCGGGCTGGGAGTGCACATGTTCCCTTATCTCGACGATTGGCTGGTGAAGAACACCTCAGAGGCAGGAGCTCTACAGTCCATGCAGATGACTATTCAGCTCCTGGAGCTGCTAGGGTTTGTGATAAATTATCCAAACTTCCTCCTTCTTCCAGTACAGAAACTCGAATTCATAGGAGCTCTGCTGAACTCTCAGACGGCTTGTGCCTACCTTCCGGAAGCGAGAGCCGACAATCTTCTGTCTCTCGTTTCCTGGGTGCGGGCGTCTCAGCAGATCACAGCTCGGCAGATGTTGAGATTGCTCGGCCATATGGCCTCCACAGTGCATGTGACTCCCATGGCTTGCCTTCACATGAGATCAGCTCAATGGACCCTAGCCTCCCAGTGGTATCAGGCTGCTGGGGACCTAAAGGATGTAGTCCATGAGTTTTTTTTCAATCCCTGCATTGGTGGACAATCCGGTCCAATCTGACTGTGGGACGCCCCTTCCAAATTCCTCAGCCACAAAACGTGCTGACCACGGATGCGTCTCTCCTGGGGTGGGGAGCTCATGTCGATGGGCTTCACACCCAAGGGAATTGATCCCTACAGGAACAAGGTCTACAGATCAATCTTCTGGAGTTGCGAGCAGTCCGGAACGCTCTAAAGGCTTACAGGGATTGGCCGTCCCAACAAATTATTCAAATTCAGACAGACAACCAGGTTGCCATGTATTACATCAACAAGCAGGGGGGCACCGGATCTCGTCCACTGTGTCAGGAAGCCGTCAGGATGTGGCTTTGGGCTCACCGGTATGGCATGTTTCTTCAAGCCACTTATCTGGCAGGTGTAAACAACAGTCTGGCCGACAGGTTGAGCCAGGATCATGCAACCTCACGAGTGGTTGCTCAATTCCAGAGTGGTACGCCAGATCTTCCAAGCGTGGGGCACCCCCTTGGTGGATCTTTTTGCTACTTGAGCCAATCACAAACTCCCTCAGTTCTGTTCCATACTTCAGGCCCACGGCAGACAAGCATCGGATGCCTTTCTCCTGGATTGGGGGGAGGGCCTCCTGTATGCTTATCCTCCCATACCTTTGGTGGGGAAGACTTTGATGAAACTCAAGCAAGATCGAGGCACCATGATTCTGATCGCTCCCTTTTGGCCGCGTCAGATCTGGTTCCCTCTTCTTCTGGAGTTGTCCTCCGAAGAACCGTGGAGATTGGAGTGTTTTCCAACCCTCATTACTCAGAACGAGAGGGTGCTTCTGCATCCCAACCTCCGGTCCCTGGCTCTCATGGCCTGGATGTTGAGAGCATAGATTTTGCCTCCTTGGGTCTCTCCGAGGGTGTCTCCCGAGTCTTGCTTGCTTCCAGGAAAGATTCCATTAAGAAGAGTTACTTTTTTCTCTGGCGGAGGTTTCCCGTCTGGTGTGACAGCAAGGCCCTAGATCCTCGCTCCTGTCCTACACAGACCCTGCTTGAGTCTGGTCTTAAGACCAACTCTGTAAGGGTTCATCTTAGTGCGATTAGTGCATACCATTACCATGTGGAAGGTAAGCTGATCTCGGGACAGCCTTTAGTTGTTCACTTAATGAGAGGTTTGCTTTTGTCAGTGCCCTCCATCAAACCTCCTACAGTGTCATGGGATCTCAATGCCATTCTCACCCAGCTGATGAAACCTCCTTTTGAGCCACTGGATTCCTGCCATCTGAAGTACTTGACCTGGAAGGTCATTTTCTTGGTGGCAGTCACCCTAAGTTCTTGCCGAAGGTGGTGTCTTGCCAACATTCTTTCCCCGTTCTCATACCCGCCCTGCTGAACGTCAGCTGCACACATTGGACTGCAAGCGAGCATTGGCCTTCTACTTGGAGTGGACACAGCCCCACAGACAGTCCTGTTTGTTTCTTTTGATCCCAACAGAAGGGGAGTTGCTGTCGGGGAAACGCACCATCTCAAATTGGCTAGCAGATTGCATCTCCTTTGTTTACGCCCAGGCTGGGCTGACTCTTGAGGGTCATGTCACGGCTCATAGTGTTAGAGCCATGGCAGCATCAGTGGCCCACTTGAAGTCAGCCACTATCGAAGAGATTTGCAAGGCTGCGACATGGTCATCTGTCTACACATTCACATCGCATTACTGCCTTCAGCAGGATACCCGACGCGACAGTCGGTTCGGGCAGTCGGTGCTACAGAATCTGTTTGGGGTTTAGAATCCAACTCCACCCACCTAGACCCATTTTTATTCTGTTCCAGGCTGCACTCTCAGTTAGTTGGATAAGTTTAGGTCAATCTCAGTTATGTCCTGGCCGTTGCGAGGCCCAATTGACCAGTGTTTATTGCTTTGAGTGCGCCTGGGGGCTAGGGATACCCCATCAGTGAAAACAAGCAGCCTGCTTGTCCTCGGAGAAAGCGAAAGCTACATACCTGTAGAAGGTATTCTCCGAGGACAGCAGGCTGATTGTTCTCACCAACCCGCCCGCCTCCCCTTTGGAGTTGTGTCTTCCCTTGTCTTTGTCTTTGCTATTTACTGGACTGACGAGCACGCTCACGTTCGGGCAGGAAGACGGTCGCGCATGCGCACTGTGCATGCACACGCGAGGGCTAGCAAACACTTTTGTTAGTGAAGATCTCCGATCGGAGGGGCTGCCGTGAACGTCACCCATCAGTGAGAACAATCAGCCTGCTGTCCTCGGAGAATACCTTCTACAGGTATGTAGCTTTCGCTTTATCTCTATGGAGCCATTTTTTTCTTAAAAAAGAAAAAAAAAGAAATTGCATTCCATCTATATGATATGTGTAAAGTTGATTGATATCTTTCATCTTCCTGGCTCACTCTTATAAATTTGTGATTCTCAGGGATCAGTGCTATACAAGTCTACTGACTCCCAGTGAAGGGTCTCTAGTTAACACCATGGTATCTTTAGCGCTGAAGGTAATCTTCTCATACTGGAAGGCCTTGCATCAAGCCACTTACCAGGAATGGTAGAACTTGTTGCTTCAAGTGTACACGTATGAATCCCACCTTGCTAAGCAGTCTCCTCGATTTATGTGTAATAGGGAGAAATGGCTCCCGCTTGTATCTTACTTCAATGTTGTTCAGTGAAATGCATAAATATTGATGTGTCTTATATTTCTAGCATGCTCTGTAATTTGATTTGTCTCCTCCAGCTCCCCTCTCTTCTTTCTTTGTCTTTTCTTAATCTTATCTTAATCTAGAAATAGATATTTGCGTTTTACCTGTGAGCTCCAGGGTTACTATTTGCTGTAATATGTTATCTGTTGTCTAGTTGTGGGCTCTTGTTTATCTCTGTATGAAAAACTAATAAAAAGAATTGAAACAAAAAGCATATGAGAAATCAAATTACCTAAGAACATAAGAATCACCGTACTAGGTCAAACAAAAGCCCAGTGTCCTGTTTCCAACAGTCGCCATTCCAGGTCATAAGTACCTGGCAGGACCAATTAAAGTAGATAGATTCCATGCTAATTTCTCCCAGGGATCTACCTTAATAACTGTTTATGGAATTTTTCCTCCAGGGACTTGTCCAAACCTTTTATAAACCCAGCTATGGTGCCCTCCTGATCAAATGATACCTCGTGCAATATAATTTAAGTCTCTTGCACATCTTGTTTTGTATGTTTTTCTGGTGCTGGTGTTACAATACTTTCATTGTTTCCAAATATTAGATCTTACCAAGAACACAATTGCAGAGACTTCTGTGAGCTCTTTTAAAAGAAGACCTTCCCCTTGTTGCTTGGGAGAAAATTCTGGTAAGCAGTGCATCCATTCATTATTAAAAGGGAATAAAAATATACTAGTTGTATGAAGAATATATTATTGATCTGTTTTGGTATATACAGTGGGGGAAATAAGTATTTGATCCCTTGCTGATTTTGTAAGTTTGCCCACTGACAAAGACATGAGCAACCCATAATTGAAGGGTAGGTTATTGGTAACAGTGAGGGATAGCACATCACAAATTAAATCCGGAAAATCACATTGTGGAAAGTATATGAATTTATTTGCATTCTGCAGAGGGAAATAAGTATTTGATCCCCCACCAACCAGTAAGAGATCTGGCCCCTACAGACCAGGTAGATGCTCCAAATCAACTCGTTACCTGCATGACAGACAGCTGTCGGCAATGGTCACCTGTATGAAAGACACCTGTCCACAGACTCAGTGAATCAGTCAGACTCTAACCTCTACAAAATGGCCAAGAGCAAGGAGCTGTCTAAGGATGTCAGGGACAAGATCATACACCTGCACAAGGCTGGAATGGGCTACAAAACCATCAGTAAGACGCTGGGCGAGAAGGAGACAACTGTTGGTGCCATAGTAAGAAAATGGAAGAAGTACAAAATGACTGTCAATCGACAAAGATCTGGGGCTCCACGCAAAATCTCACCTCGTGGGGTATCCTTGATCATGAGGAAGGTTAGAAATCAGCCTACAACTACAAGGGGGGAACTTGTCAATGATCTCAAGGCAGCTGGGACCACTGTCACCACGAAAACCATTGGTAACACATTACGACATAACGGATTGCAATCCTGCAGTGCCCGCAAGGTCCCCCTGCTCCGGAAGGCACATGTGACGGCCCGTCTGAAGTTTGCCAGTGAACACCTGGATGATGCCGAGAGTGATTGGGAGAAGGTGCTGTGGTCAGATGAGACAAAAATTGAGCTCTTTGGCATGAACTCAACTCGCCGTGTTTGGAGGAAGAGAAATGCTGCCTATGACCCAAAGAACACCGTCCCCACTGTCAAGCATGGAGGTGGAAATGTTATGTTTTGGGGGTGTTTCTCTGCTAAGGGCACAGGACTACTTCACCGCATCAATGGGAGAATGGATGGGGCCATGTACCATACAATTCTGAGTGACAACCTCCTTCCCTCCGCCAGGGCCTTAAAAATTGGTCGTGGCTGGGTCTTCCAGCACGACAATGACCCAAAACATACAGCCAAGGCAACAAAGGAGTGGCTCAGGAAGAAGCACATTAGGGTCATGGAGTGGCCTAGCCAGTCACCAGACCTTAATCCCATTGAAAACTTATGGAGGGAGCTGAAGCTGCGAGTTGCCAAGCGACAGCCCAGAACTCTTAATGATTTAGAGATGATCTGCAAAGAGGAGTGGACCAAAATTCCTCCTGACATGTGTGCAAACCTCATCATCAACTACAGAAGACGTCTGACCGCTGTGCTTGCCAACAAGGGTTTTGCCACCAAGTATTAGGTCTTGTTTGCCAGAGGGATTAAATACTTATTTCCCTCTGCAGAATGCAAATAAATTCATATACTTTCCACAATGTGATTTTCCGGATTTAATTTGTGATGTGCTATCTCTCACTGTTACCAATAACCTACCCTTCAATTATGGGCTGCTCATGTCTTTGTCAGTGGGCAAACTTACAAAATCAGCAAGGGATCAAATACTTATTTCCCCCACTGTATATATATATATATATATATATATATATATATATATATATATATATATATATATATATATATATATATATATATATTGTTCCTCTCTACTTGGTCACAGTGCCATCAGCCTTCATTTCCACTGTATTAATTTGTTTTGCCATTTTTTTTCCTTTTCTCTCCCTTCCCTTTTTAGCCCCTGCATTGCAGTGGCGTCCTCTGCTTGAGAAGCAAAGCTTATAGTTCCACTGGAACCTGGCTGTGATAAATTAATACACCCTACATAATACATAGACAGAGGTAAAACTCTTCTTGGGAGTTAGCTTAAGGAATATCAAAACTGCTGGATAGCGGCTCAATTTCAGCTCTGGAAAGACTAAGGATGTTTATTGGGCTGCAAGGATGCTGGTACTGGAGCAAAGCTTGAGTATTGCATTCTGAAACCTATTGGTAGAATGTAGGAGGTGAGACGCTGGGAATCTGGGAAAATACCTTCCATTTGGTGCTAGCTTATGTAACCTCACAGATCTACACCAGTGGGCTGTCTGCTTGGGGGGAAGGTCCCACAAATTTATGAGAAAGAGTTGTTCTTTAGCAGAGGAGAAGAGATTCTGAATGTTCTATGAGGGCAAGTAAAACTCATTACCTTGAATGATGAGTGCCGTCATCTGATGAAGTCTGGCGTGGAAACCACTCCCTGGCAACTGTATAGAAGGATTTGAGAACGATTTACTGCATATGTATTTGTCTTCCTGCCTGCCATCATCACTCAGGACCAGATCAGCCTTCTTTCCATAGACCAGTGAGGATGCTGTTTCCTTGGCTCCCCCTCAGCTTATATCTCTTCTCTGTCATGGTCACCTTATGTGGCAGCTTTTATTCATTAATTTTTGTTCCTTTGTGTAAGTGTTGCTTGGGTCAGATTCCCCCCCCCCCCCCCCTTTTTTTAGTCAGGTTTTCAGCATCTTGAAATTTTCTTTATTTTCCATGGCATCCTAGGCCCCCTTAGGCCTCAAGCTCCCAGCTGACAAAGCTACTAGTTTTCAAAATCAAGCCATTTGATTTTGCCTCAGCTATTTTTCAGGACATGTCCCTTAAAATTTCAAGTGGTTTTAAGAAGTGCACATTGTGGATTCAGTGAGTTATAAGTTCTAAAATTAAAGAAAAAAGGATTCTCATAGTTGGTGCCTGCAGTGCATGGGACTGATCATAATCCCTGTTCTTGCAAACTCTATTTACCGATGCCAAAAAGAAGAATTAAAGGTCATCAGAAGCAATATGAGCAAAGTTTTGGCGCTATCGACTTCAGCATCAGAGGAGTCAGTCCAGTGGCTCTAAGAGCTGCATTGCACGCTTGGGGACACATTGACATTGAGGAGGTCACCATCTGCTATGGCATCAAGTATTGATAGCATCCAAGAGGATCAGGCATCCCACAAACCCACCCAGAGGTCAAGGAAGGATTCATCTTCATCCTCGTAAATGCCGAGGGACCCTGATGCCATGTGTCCTGCAGAGGCCAAGAAGCATTGGCATTGGTCCCCCTCGAAGTATGATGTCTAGTACCGATGACCAAAACACAGGGACAAATGGTGCACAAACAGTCCTTATTAAGTGATTCCAACCAACTTGACATAGGCTGTGTTTTGGCTAAATGGCCTGCATCAGGAGTCTGTGAGAAGAAGCAGCTCTGGTGCTGGAAGTTTTCCATCACAGTGAGGCAGCGTTGGTTGACACCCCCTCCTCCCATGATGACATGAATTGGAATCGACCAGACGGAAGCTGAGTGCACTAACTCCTGCCCAGTCATGATTTCTGTGTCAGGTGTATATTATATCATGAAGAGTAAAGTGTGGAGTTTGTTCTTCTGTTATTCTTTGATCTAGAGTGCTGAGCCATTAAAGTCTTCAATACCTTCGAAGTGCCTTCATCAAGTCAAGATCATGTCACTGATTTGGCTCCAGTGACTTTCAGGGGTGTTTAACACACCAGGTGAGCCACAGCCTTTACCAATGGCTGCCTTCAAGAAGTTACTCAGGCCATGATGCTAGAGGAGATGGCCCGACTCAATGCTACAGCATCTAGGGCGTTGTTGTCAGCTCCAACCCAACCTTGAGTCCATGCCCTGTCTGTTATGCATGCATCGACACTAGTGCCTCGATGGGTGTTGGAGTCAGTGCACATCTAGACTATGTCGATCTCCTGTCCCTTGGAGGAGGAAACTTCATTGGGGTACCAGAGGTCACTAGTTCCTTGGCGCTTTAATCTTGGGCCTGACCAGAATGTGAAGTAGACTGAGGCAGGCTCAGACTCAAGCACCCTCAGAGGACTATTTTTATGAGTCAAACTTGACCACTCCTGGGTGTCTGAAGGGTCACAATCTTTCTTCAGACCCCTCCCCTTCACATGAAAGTAGAACTTCACCACCAGAGGAACTATTTCTTTAAATGATTATTTAGTCAGGGAGCTGGCTAAATACATCCCATTTGAGTTGGTGATTCAGGAATGAGCACAGGGCCAAATTGGTGGGCATGCTTCAGTTGGATGCCATGCCTACCCCCCCCCCCCCCCAAGAAGTTGTTACACTGCCCTGGGAGACCCCCCTCTCTGTACATCTGATTAATAAGAAGGTCAGTTCTATAGAGTCCAAAAGCCTCCCAGATTCGAGAATCATCTGATTCCTTACCGTTCCATGGTGGTCAAATCCACTCTCTAAGAGCCAGCAGTTTCAAGACTCACTCCTCAGTACCCCAAGGGAGGGAAGCTCTGAGACTGGAATTTTTATGGGAAGAAGGTTTTCCAGAATTCTATGCTTAATTCCTGCATATCTTGTTATTGGCTCTTAATTAGCATTCACTGACACTCTTTTCCTGTGATAGGCAGAAGAACTCCGTCAGCTAGTAGCCAAAGAGTGGGAAAGTGGAAGGTTTCCCACTCTTCGAAATTGTGTCCAGAGCCTCTATCGTGGGTCTAGAGTTGTGCAGACCTGCATGGCGATGTGCCTCAGACATGGAACCTACGGTACAGGAGAAGCTGGTGAATGTTCTGTGCCATGGGGAAAACCTCATTAAGAAGAACTCTTGAGACCATCAAGTCACTGTCCCATCCCACTCCTGGCTTGGTATCCATAACTCAGTGGTATAATGATGATGTGCAATGGAGGGCCTACTACTCTCAAGGCATAGGTATCCTCCCCCCATCAACATACCAGAATACTCAAGGTACTCTTTCCCGCCTGAGGCAGCAGAGCACCCAGAAGTCCAAGCCAGCTCCTCAATCAAAAGAAGGGACGAGCTTATGACTGGCTTTAGAAGAGCATAGATGCAGTAACTGTTGCTGTTCTGGACAACTTCCTGGTTGGAGGAAGGCTGAAACGTTTCCAAGCAACGTGACATCTTGTAACCTCAGACTTGGTAGGTCCTCAAAATAGTCCAGACAAGCTACACGCTGCAGTTGGAACAAATCCCTCCTAATTGCCTACTCAGAGCATTGAAATTAAACTCCCAGCAGTAGGAATTGCTTTCAAAGGAACTCTTCTCTTGTATAGGCCAAGGCAATAGAGCCTGTTCCACCAAGGGAAAAAGGGAAATTATTTTATTATTCTTCCTAGTCTCAAAAGAAAATGGGGGGAAATCATCTCAGCCTAAAACTCAGACCTAAACAAATATCTAGCAAAGCGAAGGTTCAGAATGGTTTCCTTGGGAACCCCATTTCCCATGATTCAGGCTTATGATTGGTTATGTTCCCTGGACTTAAAAGACCCATATATGGGAGCATCCCATCCACTGGAAGTATCTGAGATTTTGAGTAGGGAAACTTCACTACCAGTGTCACATATTGCCATTTGACCTTGCATCAGCTACTAGGGTTTTTACAAAATGCTTAGCTATAGTCGCAGTGTTGCTAAGCATACTGAGGGAACACACATTTCCCTGCTGGGATGATTGGCTGATGAAAGGCACATCAATGGAAGGAGTGCAAGCATCAATGCGCAGAACCATTCAGGTGCTAGAACTACTAGAGCTGTCTTTTCTGGGGGTGTTCCTGAGAGAAGAGGACATTTCTCTGGGTAATTGAACATTATTTTTCTCTGTGCTGAATTTGTTCTGTTTTTTTTAATGTTTGTTTTTTTAATAAAAGCAATTTGAAATTCATAAAAAAGCAAACCTTATTTATTAAGTAGTTTAGTCTAAAAATCTTTTCCCCATAATTTAAAACTGAATTCTTTCAGCATAAAGCATTAAAAATAGCCAGGAGATACCAGAGCAGGACCTAGTTCAGTCTTCTTTCCCACCCATCTCTGGCACATCACTTAATTTATAGTCAGTTATCCCAATTAAGTGAACGAGAGAGGTTTGTCAGTATTTTCTTCTGCAAGTTATTTGCCCTAAACAATTTATTTCCATTTGCTGAGAAGCAAATGTTCAATAAAAGCATACAATATAATCTTAAGACTCTTTAAATTAGTCTGCTATCACAGCTTCACAAATACTAAGATGCAGACAGCAGTTCAGCAGCGAGAGAGGTGCTCGCCGGTCTTTTGTATTGGGTGTCACATATATGATTATCTCCCAGTTGGCAAGAGGTTATATATGTGCACTCAATGCAAAGTGCTCCTAGCACTCAGAGAGTGAATCCAGTCTTTTGAGGTTAGAGTAGCAGACTTATTCTATCTATATATACAGTCGGTATATTTTACGGTTAATTTTTATCATATACATGTTATGTCTTTTTTATCATATATATGTTATATATTATTTTAGGGACTCCTGAGGCAGGCCAGAGTGGCCGAAACACGACTCATGTTGAGTCCATATTGTGTTAATAAACTTTTGCTGTGAACTTTTTTACTCCAGTAGAAGTTCTTGAGCATCATCTTTTCTGTCTCCTCCGCTGTGACTTTGTTCTTTGGGTTTCCAAGTGCGGAGGCTAGTCTTCTTCTGTGTTCGTCACACAAGAAGAGCAAACAGCCAGCATGGTTAAAAAATGAAATGAAAGAGGATATTAGAGCCAAAAGAACACCTTTCAAAGAAATGGAAATGAGATCTATATGAAGAAGACAAGGAGCAGAACAAGAACAGACAAGTTAGATGCAAAACCTTGATAAATAAAGCTAAAAGAGAATTTGAAGTGAAATTTGCCATACAGGCAGCAACTCGTAGTAATAACTTTTGTCTGAGGACAAACAGGCATAATATTGTCACACTAGTAAAAAAGCCCCGTTTCTGATGCAAATGAAACGGGGGCTAGCAAGGTTTTCTTCAGAGTGTGCATGTGGGAGTGTGTGTCCCTGCCCTCTGCCCTCTCTCCCTCCCCCTCCCCCCTTGGAGTCCAGTCCTTCAGTGTTAAGTTTCCTGCTGTTCTGTGTTACAGAGAGAGTGAGGGCATCTCTCTCCCCTCCCCCTCTGAGTCCTTCACTGTTACAGAGAGAGGGATTTCGTGCTGTGCTGTTTTCCTTCACTCATGGGGAAACCGGATATCTCTGGCGCTTCACACTTCCGGCTGGAGGCTTCATAGAACGTTGGTCTTGCCTTTTATATATATAGATATGGGTGGCATCATCCACAGAGACCAGTGTGGACACTACCAAGTGCACTGTCTCTTTAAATCTTAGAGGCAGTGCTCCCACCACACATGTACAGATGGCTTCCCACCTGATGCTCAAGCATGGGGCCAGCAGTCTATCGTTTTCTGCGGAGCAGAGAGGTTGTGATTTTTTTTTATTTATAATCATTTATGTTTAAATCTTTTTATTAGTTATAATCATTTATTATTTTTCATTTTACAAGGGTCACTTGCAAACAGTAATATAGAGATGACTACATTAATACAATATTAGAGGAAAACAATCTCAACTAGATAAATGGATTATATACAATCTTTCTCTTTATTAGACCACAAAATAAATAGGGAGAGTGAAACAAGACAAGGAGATCAATTAAACAACAGTAAACAAAGAAAACGTGGTATTAACCTGATTATCCCAAGTTATTATTTATCTGAATCATTATTCCACATTGATGGTCTGGTTGGCTTCTTCAAACCCAAGACGGTGTATAGTCAATTAATTTCATTGGAAACATACTTATTGTCCAATATTAGTGGAAATAATACACCTGATTTCATTTTTTTCTCTTTTAAAACCAGAAATTATTTAACAATACAAACACTTGAATCTCTAATCCAATTCCCACTGATTAAGGTAATCCCAGTTTCACAGGCTTCACTCCTTTTGAATTAATATACTAAGAGGAATCATTTCAGAGGAAAAGACTTTAGGAATCATACCCAGAACTCTGGGAAAACAACAATCTCGATATTAATCATCTGTAATAATATTTATTTTGTTCAAATTTTTCTGGTCTATTATCATTTTCAAAGTCTTAACCGTTTCCTACTCCTGTAGAACTTCATTTGCTGTATCAATTTTTCATTCTCAAAGGATTCGATTCAATTATCCATGTGGCTCACTAATAAGATTATATCTGAAGCAAAATTATTTACTTCCACTGTTAGGTCCTGAAGTGCCTTCCAGATGATGTTCAATGTGACCTCCACAGGAGCCAAAATATCCAAGCTGATAGCTCTTATGGGTTTAGGAGTGGCACCGCCGACACGGGTTCAGCTGTAAACGACTTCCGTTTCAGCATACACTCCTAACTCACTCCTCCACTCCTTTGGACATGGTGGTTAAATGACTCGGGAGCGATGAAGTTGTTTTCAGGTCCAAGAGCATTGACGCTCCTTCGCCGGCGCTAATCAAAGGACTCATCAACCCAGTCATCTGTGGGCAGCTCGTCACACAGCAGTCCCGCACTTGCTGCACAGGGGACAAAACGCTGGTCATTGGCGGCTCACCCCCTGTTGTCCCCTTCCTCTCAGTTAAGGTAACTGCAAATGCAAAGAGGAAATTTAAAGTAAACAAAGAACTTCAGAGGACAGCTGGGCCATTGAGCGTACGAGCTTCAGGTCACCATCTTTCCACTCTCCCTAATTTGGGACACTTTGTCTGGTTTCTCCTCAGAGGCCTGTCTGATATGGGTAACCCTTCAGCATAGCCCTCTGAGTCATTGAAACACAGAAGCCCCTCCACCACTACAAGGTGGTGTCCCTTCGGAGGGGGAGAGGTTGTGATTTTTAACTGCTCCTCAGTGCATCGAACTTTTGGTGCCTTTTCTTTTCAGGACTTTTTTCACTTCATATATTTTTTTCTTCATCTATTTGTTCATTTTATTGAAATTTTAATTTTTTTTGGTATTTTTCATTTTCAGCCCTTTGGGGCCTATCAACCCTTCCTTTGGCCACAAAACATCGACTATTTCCAGGTGGTCAACTACTCGACCTCCCCAGTCTTTAGACATAGCATCAGCTGTTTCTCCCTCCATGACATTGAGGGTGCTTAGTGGCTTTAAGAAGTGTACTCGATACAGTAGGACCATATCAGGCACAGACCACCATAATTGGTGTCTTCTGTGCTTAGGTCCAGAGCTCCAAGATATTCAGTGTAACCTCTGCTTGCGCATGCAAGCCAGGACCTTAAAATCCCTCAGAATCCAAGAAGAAAAGCTTTTCAGTTCTGCATTGACATTGGCATCCACATCAAGCATGGCAGGAGATTCAGTTCTCAATGCGGAACCTGCATCAGCACCAACATCAATGGCATCAATGCAGCATCGAGAAACCTCAGTACCGCATATCCGTAAGGTGTACATCGTGGACCTGCAACATAAAATACCTAAGAAGCATCGCCATCATTCTCCCTCCAGGCACTTAGACCCATACCTCCCCTGCATCAACGTCATTGATCCATGGGAAATGTCCATGTTGCAGTGACCACTTTATAGCTCTCCTGATTTCACATCGAGAGCCTTCTAGATCTTTTGAGATCTCCCATGCCTATACAGGCTATAGCCCAAGCTGCGTCCACGCCACACTCCCAACTAGCAAAAATGCCAACTCCACGAGAAATCCAGGCTATGCTCAAGGAGGAGCTCTCGGGGCTACTGCAGTTGCAGTCCATACAGGCTTACTGGGTGCTCGCACCAACCGCAGCCCAGCCTGTCGACATATTGGAGAGACTGTCATGGGAGAGGTCCTTCATGCCAGCTCAATGTCAACCATCCAGTGTGGCTAGATCCTGACCAACACATGCAGTCGACGTTGCCAGAAGAGGGTTCTCCAACACCAGGAAGTCATCGATCTTGACATAACCTGGGCGCAGAGCCAATGCTCCGGGCATCATTCTTTTCACATACTCCCTATGAACAGTACTTTGAAGTGTTGGACTCGGACCTCTCCTGGGAGATGGATCCAGACCCACAGGAGCTCTCAGATGAGGAATCCTATTGCATTCCATCTGATCTGTCTCCTCCATTTGAGAGATGTAGATCTCCTCCTAAGAATATCTCCTTTCCTGGCTTTGTCTGAGAAATGGCTGAAGCCATTTCTTTGAAATTTAGAGATGGAGGAAAAACCTAGCTCAGACGTCTTTGAAGTTCTGGATTGATTCTCCTCCTAGAGAGGGCATCACTATTCCACTTCATTCAGTTATGAAGTCTGCTTTACTAACAAAAAAAAACCTGGGAGACTCCACTGACAATTCTGGTACAGATTTCAAAACTCAATTATCTCATCGTTCCCCTAGTTGTGGAATCTGCATTGAAACACACTCGCAGAGTAAGATCTCTGCTTCTGTTCCTCCAGGTAGAGAAGCTAGGACATTGGACAATTTGGCAAAATATCTTTTCAAGCCTCAATGCTAGCAAATCAAATATTAGATTATCAGCTTTATTCTACAATATATTTAAAATCTCTAATACACAGTACTTTATTATTTGCAGACTTCCTTCCAGTAGAAAAGGCAGAGGAATTCCTTAAAATTTACAGAAAGCTTCGCAACTGTCTTTTGTCACGTTTGTGACCATTTCCTTCTCTGTGCTCACCTCGTTCTGGTGGCCAGACCTGGTGGCTGCAATGGACTGTCTGTTTACTGTCACCCGTTCCAGACTTCAGCCCAGTTCAGTCCAGATCTTCCGGGCTGCCAGAATTGCTTTCCTTGTTTGTACCTGAACAGCTCCCGTAGTTGCCTTGTGATTGCTACAGCTGAGCTTTAGCAGCTGATGGGCTTTATTAATCACCTAGAAACTTCAGTGTTTGCCTTTGCATCGTCTAAGGTCTCTGGTATGTGGGTGTGCTCTGTGCACTTCTGCCTAGTCCAGTTTTATTCTGAGCTCTTGCCTGGTTCTTGTTTGTTTGTGTGTAGTTAGCTTTGGTTTTATTGTTTAGTTCCTAGTCTTGTTTCTGGTCCGCATTTCCTTGTCTTGTGTCTGTGTTCTTTATTAGTGGCTCCTTGGCAGCTTTTAGTCCTGACTGAATGCAAAGGCTCGGCGAAATCATCCTTCCAGCAGGGCTTCCTGCCCATGACTTTTTCCTCTGTTGGCAATCTGGGTCTCAGCCCAGGTACCGCTCCTAGTTTGGATTTTGAACTTGACCCAGTTTCTGATCTTAATAGTTTTATGACGCTTCGTGATTACCGGGAACAACTTCTCTTTGATCCAGCCTTAAAGAATACCCCTGAAGCTGCAGCGGAGAGAGAGCGTGTCTGGGGGGCTTGGGTTCTCTGTAAACCCAGTCTCTGCTATTGATCCTGCTACCATGCTCTTCGCATACTGCTGCAGACTTCTCTTGGATCTAGCCCTGCGGGATACTCTTGAAGCTGATGCTGAAAGAAGGCGTTGTGAAACTCCCAAGCTCAGGGCTTATCAGCAGTTTGTGTGGAGCAGTCTGAGTTTCATTTCCAACCAAGATATAGAGTCCAAGCCAAGTTCCAGTTCCAGCCAAGATGCTGAATCCATACCGAGTTGCAGTGCCAGCCAAGATGCTGAGTCTGGATCGAGTTGCAGCAGTGCCAGCCAAGATGCTGAGTCCGGATCGAGTTGCAGCAGTGCCAGCCAAGATGCGGAGTCCGGATCGAGTTGCAGCAGTTCCAGCCAAGATGTGGAGTCCGGATCGAGTTGCAGCAGTTCCAGCCAAGATGTGGAGTCCGGATCGAGTTGCAGCAGTTCCAGCCAAGATGCGGAGTCCAGATCGAGTTGCAGTGCCAGCCAAGATGCTGAGTCCAGATCGAGTTTCTGTTTCAGCCAAGATGCTGAACCAAGTTCTAGTTCCAGCCAAAATGTTGAACCCATTCTGAGTTCCAGCTCAAGCCAAGAGACGAGTTCCAGTCTGAGGTCCAATCCTGATGCCAGTCCGAGGTCCAGTCTTGACGCCAGTCCGGGTTCTAGTCTTGACTCCTGTTCAAGCTCCAGCCCAGCTACCCCTGGGCATGTTTTGAAGCTCCTCCGTAGGTTTCATCATTGTTATCTATGGAGACCTGAATTCCCTGTGGAAGTTGGGGGGGCCTTAAGGGGGAGGTACTGTCATGTTTGTGACCGTTTCCTTGTCTGTGCTCACCTCGCCTTCTGGTGGCCAGACCTGGTGGCTGCAATGGACTGTCTGTTTACTGTCACCCGTTCCAGACTTCAGCCCAGTTCAGTCCAGATCTTCCGGGCTGCCAGAATTGCTTTCCTTGTTTGTACCTGAACAGCACCCGTAGTTGCCTTGTGATTGCTACAGCTGAGCTTTAGCAGCTGATGGGCTTTATTAATCACCTAGAAACTTCAGTGTTTGCCTTGCATCGTCTAAGGTCCCTGAATGTGGGTGTGCTCTGTGCACTTCTGCCTAGTCCAGTTTATTCTGAGTTCTTGCCTGGTTCTTGTTTGTTTGTGTGTAGTTAGCTTTGGTTTTATTGTTTAGTTCCTAGTCTTGTTTCTGGTCCGCATTTCCTTGTCTTGTGTCTGTGTTCTTTATTAGTGGCTGCTTGGCAGCTTTTAGTCCTGACTCCCTCCTGTCAGTGTTTCTGTCTTAGTAGCTGCCTGGCAGCTTGTAGTGTTGACTCTGTTGTGTGTTTCCTGCTGGTATCCAGTTCCTGCCCGGTCCGGTAAGCCCTGCCGGCCGCCTGCACCCAGGGGCTCAACTCCTGGGGAAGGGTGGTCAGGTGCAGGTGAAGTCTTGCTTCAGTCCTGTGTTCCAGTCCAAGTATTCTTGTCCAGTGTGTTCCTGCTTTGCTTATCCCTGTCTGCAGTCCTTGCTTTGTTTGTGTGTTAGCCCAGTGCTGGTTGGGGTGGTTTTGCCTGCCACTGCCACTCCTTGGCAGCGGCCCAAGGGCTCACAAACCTAGTTGCTGCTTTGAGTCCTGACACCTTTGATGTCTCTTCCCACATCTTAGCAGTGGCAATATGTCATCTTTCATGGCTCTGTGTCCAACCTTGCAGCTGCAGTTCAAGAACATCTAGCAGATGTCCCTTGCCATGGAGAAAATATATTTGGAGACAGTTGAGGATGTGGCTGATCTAATCAAAAAAACACAGATACCATTAAAACTTTATCTAGGCCACAAACTTCTGCTGCTTCATTTACCAGAAGATTTGCTGGAGGATATAGATGCTCCAGCTATTATATTGCAAAACATTGTTATTCTCCTCCTCCTCCTCCTCCTCCACCTTAAAGAACTATACCTCAAAGCTTATGTCCAAGCCAACAGTGAGGTCAGAAAACCAAAATGCCCTTTTAGACTAAACAACAGCCTGCCTTTTGACAACTTTCTAGAGAGCATTGTCACTGTACAGTTGTCCGTGCCAAGCGACTTACCAGTTGGAGGGAGGCAAATCCTCTTTCAGCAGAGGTAGCCTCTCATAACCTCCAATCGCTGGATGCTACATACCATCCAAAACGGTTACACTCTGCATTGGCAATGAAATCCTGCTGACCATCCACCAAGAGAGTCTCATTTCAGCTCCCTCCAGATGAGTTTACTTCGAGAGGAACTCTCGGCTGTCCTCTGGCAGAATGCAATGGAACCAGTACCTCTACCGGACAGAGGTCAGGGGTTTTACTCCAGATATTTTCTAATACCAAAAAAAGACAGTGGAGTACATCCAATTCTCAATCTATGAGACTTAAACAAATTTCTCCTAAAGGAAAAGTTTTGCATGGTTTCCCTAGGATCACTGCAACCCATGATCCTTTGCTCTCTGGATCTCAAGGAGGCATACACACATATACCCATTTTCCTGGCGCACAGAAAATTCCTATGCTTTCTCTGTGGAACTCTGCACTATGAATGCAAGGTCTTACCATTTGGCTTAGCCTTGGCTCCGCGAGTCTTCACGAATTGTCTCATAATAATAGCTGCAGCACTTCTCAACTTGGGCATACATGTCTTCCCCTACCTAGACAACTGGTTAATCAAGGCAACTTCCCAGGAAGTGGCAAACACTTCCATCCAGTCAACCATAAAGCTCCTAGAACTCCTCTGATTTGTTGTCAACTATCACAAATCACATCTTCAACCAGTTCAGACACTAGAGTTCATAGGGTCCCTCCTCGACACCACTCAAGGCAAAGCCTTCCTTCCTCACATACTGAATCTTGCTGCTCAGGTGTTCAACCCCCTCCTGCATATCTTTTCGTCAGATGCTCCGCCTACTCAGTCACATGACTTCAACAGTCCATGTAACATCATTCACTCATCTCGACTTTCGAATCCCCCAGTGGACTCTCCTCTCAGTGGTCCCAAGCAATGGGATTACTATCAGCTAATGTTCAGATAACTCCTCAACTGTGCCACTCTGCAGTAGTAGATGATACTAATCTTACCCGGGGTCTTCTTTTTCATGCTCCTCAACATTACATGTCCTAACCATGGATGCCTCCATGACAGGTTGGGATGCACACCTGGATGGACTACACATACATGGGTCTTGGTCTCCAAAAGAAAGAACTTATCATAACAATCTTCTGCAATTACGAGCAGTTTGGAATGCATTCAGAACATTCCAGAACTGTGTCTTGGGTCAGATAATACTTTTCTGTAAGGACAACCAAGTAGCAATGGATTAACTGAGCAAACAAGGAGGAATGGATTTTTGCCTCTCAGTCACCAGACAATGCAGATATAGACTTGGGCAGCTTCTCAAAACATGTTCCTCAAAGCAGTATATCTAGTCAGCAACCAGAATGCTGTAGCGTACAAGCTCAGCAGTGTCTTCCAACCTCATGAGTGGTCTCTCAGCACCTCTGTTGTCCATCAAATATTCCAATAATGGGAACCCCAGCGATAGACCTGTTTGCTTGTTCTCACAAGAACAAGCTTCCCCACTTTTGTTCCCAACTATATTTATTTGGATCTGTTTTATTTGTTTAGAGTTTTCTCACACCTTTTCAGTAGTAGCTTTCCTTATACCAATGCCTGGTTATCGTGTTTCCACCGTTCGGCGGGCGTTTTGCTAGGTGTAATCCGGCTGTACCAGGGAGAAGGCAGGGGGAGCAGCGAACTTGCGACCGCTCGCTTCAGCACATCTTGCGAGATCCTTCATGAATTGTATTAGATACTTCTTAATCATTCCATTTTTGTATGAGGAATACTACTACTACTTAACATTTCTAGAGCGCTACTAGGGTTACGCAGCGCTGTACAAAATAAACAAAGAAGGACGGTCCCTGCTCATAGGAGCTTACAATCTAAAGAACGAAATGTCAAGTTGGGCAGTCTAGATTTCCTGGGTAGAGGTGTAGAGGTTAGGTGCCGAAGGCGACGTTGAAGAGGTGGGCTTTAAGCAGAGATTTGAAGATGGGCAGGGAGGGGGCCTGGCGTATGGGCTCGGGGAGTTTGTTCCACGCGTGGGGTGAGGCGAGGCAGAAAGGGCGGAGCCTGGAGTTGGCGGTGGTGGAGAAGGGTACTGAAAGGAGGGATTTGTCTTGAGAGCAGAGGTTACGGGTAGGAACGTAAGGGGAGATGAGGGTTGAGAGGTAAGGAGGGGGCTGCAGATCGAGTACATTTGTAGGTTAGTAGCAGAAGCTTGAATTGAATGCGGTATCTGATCGGAAGCCAATGAAGTGACTTGAAGAGAGGGGTGATATGAGTGTAGCGGTTCAGGCGGAAGATAAGACGTGCAGCAGAGTTCTGAACGGACTGAAGGGGGGATAGGTGGCTAAGTGGGAGACCAGTGAGGAGTAGGTTGCAGTAGTCAAGGCGAGAGGTAATGAGAGAGTGGATGAGAGTTCGGGTGGTGTGCTCAGAGAGGAAAGGGCGGATTTTGCTAATGTTATAGAGGAAGAAGCGACATGAAAGTTGAGGTCATTTAAAGAACTATTGTTATAAATAGCCCCCAGATAACCTGAGAACTTATACAAAAAGAACTTACGAAACAAGATTTGGTGAAAAAAGTCTTAATTTATTATTTCAAAATACTCCTTTGCAAAGATGGGTGCCTCTAGAAGCAACAGGCACACCCTTCCTTAATGTTTACAGGTTATATACCCTTTCTTTTGGTTGCATTAAGTATCTGCCCCTAAGTTTCTCATTGGGTATTGATCACATTTACCAACCCCTAATACATCATTGCAAATTATCATATGACAGTCCTCTAAAATTTTTCCATCACCCAAGCAGCTGAGCCTCTATCCATTGTTAGTTCTGCTTGGTTTGCATTTTTATATTTTCAAATCTTTATGTGATAGCTTTGCATAGTTTAGCCCATGGCATGTTTCACCTCCCCTTTTGTCCATAGTTTTACAGCTTCATGGTCTCATGCTTAGATACATTGTTGTTTCAGCTCTTTGGTCTTCTTACCCCCCTTTCTTCTCTCTTCCTGTCTCAGCACTTTTATCACTTCGCACACATTACTTTAAACTAACAGAGTTCCTTTTGTTAATGATTTTAGAAAGCTATAATATGGTGATTTCTGTTAGAAAGGGCCTACGGAAATATAGTTATACTTCCATCCCTAAAGAGTTCCTTTCTACCAGGACATAAGTTATTTTTGCAATTATGTTAAATGAAAAATCAATATATTTGTCCTGTTTCTACTGTTGGTGAGCCCTTAGGTTCCCTAAGGTCCCGCAAGACCTCAGAGGACAGCCGTGCACCCCGAATCTTCACCCGCGGCAGCCGCCGTTCACCAAGGGTTGAGCCCCCAGCTGCAGGCGGCCAGCAGGACTGCTGGAACCGCGGGGTGACGGCTGGCCTGGCTGGTAGTCAGTAACACAGTCTATGGTAGCCCAGTCTCTGAATGGTAGCTAGCAAGGGTGGCTAGCACTCCGTGAGGAAAAGTAGCACAATCTCTGAGTGGCAGCTAGCAAGGACGGCTAGCACTCGGTGAAGAAAGGTTGGCACAGTCTCTAAATGGTAGCTAGCAAGGGCGGCTAGCACTCCGTGAGGAAAAGTAGCACAATCTCTGAGTGGCAGCTAGCAAGGACGGCTAGCACGCTGTGAAGAAAGGTTGGCACAGTTTCTAAATGGTAGCTAGCGAGGGCGGCTAGCACGCTGTGAAGAAAGGTTGGCACAGTCTCTAAATGGTAGCTAGCAAGGGCGGCTAGCACTCCGTGAAAACCCACTGCGCCGGCTTCGGATACACGAAACGGAAGCAATTGAGTCCTCTAGTCTCCCTGTTTAAATATCGCGCCGTCCCGCCCCCTCCTCGGGAGAGGAACCAACCAACCTGGCCCCGGAAGACGGTGGAGCTTCTGGATTGGCCGGCCTGCCCTCCAGGCGGAGCCTTAGTCCCGGCGCGCCAATCCGGCGTGAAGTAGGAGGAGCCCCCGCGCCGGTCCGCCCAGGGCAAGGAAGGCGTCGGCGCCGCCATCTTGGCCGGCGTGAAGCTCCCCTTCCCGAGGCCGGCGCTCGCTCCAGCGGGTCGCCGGCCGCGGCCCAACCCGCGGCAGTGCCGGCTCCTCCGGAGGTCCGTCCCCGCAGCCCTGGACGCCGCGAGGCCTGCCGACCATCGCTCCCCACAACGGGAGCGCAGGTAGGAATGTGGAACGTGACAGTATCCTCCCCGGATGCCTCCTCTCCCCCGGGGCCGGGTTTGGAAGGAAACTGGGCGTGGAAGGCTCTGATCAGATCCGGCGCATGTACGTTCGCCGCGGGTTC
The DNA here is from genome assembly GCF_901765095.1 of Microcaecilia unicolor. Taxonomy (NCBI): domain Eukaryota; kingdom Metazoa; phylum Chordata; class Amphibia; order Gymnophiona; family Siphonopidae; genus Microcaecilia; species Microcaecilia unicolor. Next base: position 231,827,874 of record NC_044036.1, read on the forward strand.
CTGGAGTTGTCTTCGGGATCAAAATGCTTCCAGGACAATAAATAATATAGCCTTCCCCGCCGCTTCTTTGAATCCAGAACGTCCTCCACCTCATACTCCGGATCGGGATTTGCTTCTAGAGCTTCAGCTTCTTGCCGTTGGGAGTGCCATCGGGACCCTCGAAAACTTTTCAACAGGGAAATATGGAAGGCGTTATGCACCCGTAGGGTACTCGGTAATCGCAACCGGTATGTCACTGTTCCAACTCGTGACTGGATTGCAAACGGTCCAATGTACCGAGGTCCCAACCTCCGGGAGGGCACCCGGAGTCTTAGGTATCTGGTGCTTAACCATACCTTCTGCCCCAGCTGTAATACTGGAGCGGGTCGCTGGTGGCGATCTGCGAAGACCTTGTATTTAGCAGCTGTCCTCTGCAATTGTTCCCGGGCCATCTCCCAGACCCTTTGCAGATCTACCAGAGTTTGATTAACCATGGGGGTTGGAGATGTAGAAGGGAACGGTGCTGGAAGCCGGGGATGTCGTCCATATACCAAGAAGAACGGAGAGTCTCCCGAGGCCGCGTGGTCACTGTGGTTATATGCAAACTCGGCCCATGGAAGCAAGGAGGCCCAGTTATCTTGACGCTTGTTGACAAATGCCCGCAAAAATCCCTTCAATGTTTGGTTAATCCTTTCAACCATGCCATTAGTTTGAGGATGGTAGGCTGATGAAAAGTGGGTCTCTACCCCCAAAGCCGTACACAAGGCTCTCCAGAAGCGTGAGGTGAATTGGGGTCCTCGGTCACTGATGATCCGAATGGGCAGCCCATGAAGCCGGAAAATGTGTTGAATGAAGTATTGGGCTAAGGAGGCCGCCGATAGAAGTCCCGGCAATGGGACAAAATGGGCCATCTTGGAAAAACCGGTCAACCACCACCCAAATCACCGTGTGTCCCCGGGAGCTGGGGCGGTCGGTGATGAAATCCATGGATAACTCCGTCCAGGGGGCTGTCGGTACGGACAGCGGTTGCAAGTCCCCCACGGGGGGCCCAATCACTGGCTTAGTCCGGGCGCACACAGGACAGGTGGTGACGAATTGGAGAATGTCTCGCCTCATTTGAGGCCACCGATACTGTCTTGCAATGAAACGGAGGGTCTTATGATACCCGAAATGCCCGGCCCATCTGGACAAATGTCCCCATTGCATTACTTTTTCTCGATCGGCGGGCAGCACTAATTCCTTCGTAGGAGCGACCCCCCCGCGGCCGCACTGAGACATGCCGGATCCAACATGGGATGGATCTCTTTTGTCTCCTCTGGGATCGCAAATGCTCTGGAGAGAGAGTCCGCAGGGGTATTCTGAGCAGCAGCCCGAAACACCAGTTGAAAGTGAAATCTGGCAAAAAACAATGACCAACGGGCCTGTCGGGGATTTAGCCGTTGGGCCTCTTGAAGATACAGAAGATTCTTGTGGTCAGTGATCACCGTGAACCGGTGTTCGGCTCCCTCCAGCAGATGCCTCCATTCCTGCAAGGCTAATTTTAATGCTAAGAGTTCTCTATCCCCTACCATATAGTTACGTTCCGCCGGGGAGAATTTACGAGAGAAGAAGGAGCAAGGTTGGCGCCGGCCTTTGGGGTTAACTTGAGAGAGGACCGCCCCGGCCCCCAAAGCGGACGCGTCCACCTCCACAATAAAGGGTTTCTCTGGATCCGGGGCCAACAAGATGGATGCTGAGTTGAACGCCTCTTTTACCTGGCGGATGGCCGCTTGCGCCTCTGGCGGCCAATCCCGGACATTCGCGTGTTTCTTTGTGAGCGCCGTCAACGGCGCCGTCACTTGCGAATACTGAGGGATAAACTGGCGATAATAGTTCGCGAATCCCAGAAAACGTTGTAGCGCTTTCAATCCCAGCGGTTGAGGCCGTTCCCGAATAGCGCGGAGCTTGTCAAGATCCATCCGCAACCCCCCGGGTAACAGAATGTGTCCTAAAAAATGGCAGAGACCGCTGATGAAAAGCGCACTTACTGAGCTTGGCGAACAGGCGGGATTGCCGTAAACGTTGCAGCACAGCGCGAACATGACTCACATGCTCGGCGGGGTCCTTGGAGAAGATCAAGATGTCGTCCAGGTATACAATCACCGTGGAGTTCAACAAATCCTCGAGCACAAAATTGATGAATCGCTGGAACACTGCAGGGGCGTTGCATAGGCCAAACGGCATCACCCGATACTCAAAATGTCCCTCGTGAGTATTAAATGCGGTCTTCCATTCGTCCCCCTGCCGGATCCGAACCAAATTATAGGCCCCTGCAAGTCCAGCTTAGTAAAAATCTGGGCTCCTTGCAGTCTGTCAAAGAGTTCAGGAATGAGCGGTAGGGGAAAACGATCCTTTACCGTGATGGCATTTAACCCTCGATAGTCAATACAGGGCCTCAAGGAGCCATCCTTCTTGGTAACAAAAAAGAATCCGGCCCCGGCAGGGGACGTAGAGGGGCGGATGAACCCTTTCCGAAGATTCCTCCCGGATATACTCTTGCATCACCTTGGATTCTTCCCGGGACAAGGTATACAGTCGGCCCCGGGGTGGCATGGTCCTCTGCCATCAATCTAATGGCACAGTCGAAGGACCGATGAGGCGGTAGAATCTCCGCCTCCACTGGACTGAATACATCTGCGAAGTCCCGATAGTCCATAGGCAGGGAGCCCAGATCTGCCCGTGCCCCCTCAGGCACACTAGCTAATGCGGGGCAGCTGCCGGTCCGGCCCTTACAACAGGTCTCCCGACAGGTGTTACCCCAAGACCGGATATTCCCCTCGGTCCAGTCGATAACGGGACTATGACACCGTAGCCATGGGAAGCCTAGGACCACCGGGTGAATGGTCCGGGATAGTACCAGGAATTGAACTTCTTCCCGGTGATCCTCCCCCACCTGCAGTCCCAAAAAGGGGGTGATTTCCGTGACCGGCTGCGGTAATGTAGTTCCCTGAATGGAGGTTACTTGCAACGCCGGTCGACGAGGAAGCGTAGGCCAGCCCATCTGTTGCAGCAGTTCGTGGCAAATAAAGTTGCCCCCCGACCCAGAGTCCACCAGGGCCCGGGTCCGGATCATGGTCTCGTGCCATCGTAGTGTTACTGGCAGTGTTAGCAGGGAATCCGGAAGGGGAGCGGAGTGCCCCAAGACCCCTCCCCTCAAGGTGCCTTGGGGGAAGCGTTTCCCGCCCGAGCGGGACAAGCATGGACAAAATGCCCAGCCTCACCACAATAGAGGCACAATCCGTCCCACAAGCGCTTCTTCCTGTCTGAGGGAGCCAGCCGTTGACGGCCAATCACCATCGGTTCCTCTCCATTCTCCTTGGAGTCCCGGTTCCCACGGCGAGGGGACGGGCCCTTACCGGTCCAAGACACTCCCCGCGCCCACTTTTGCCGTTCAGCCCGGGCTCTAGCTCGCTCCTGGAACTGGGTATCTACTCGTATACAGAGCGAAATCAGAGCATCCAATTGCCCCGGGACCTCTCGTCCTGCCAATTCGTCCTTGATTCGCTCTTGCAGTCCTTCCATAAAAATTGCCATCAGGGACTCCTGGTTCCAACGCAGTTCCGTGGCTAGGGTCCGAAAACGAATGGCATAATCAGCCACCGTCCCTTCGCCCTGTTGAATCCGCAGCAGTTCCGACGCCACGGAAGATGGTCTGCCAGGGAGGTCGAACACCATGCGGAAACGGCGCTGAAATTCGACATAATCATCCAAGATGGGGTCCTGTTGTTTGTTTAATGGGGACACCCATGCCAGGGCCTTCCCTTCGCATAGGCCCATGATAAATCCCACCTTACTTTGGTCTGAAGAAAATGCCTCCGGTTGCATCCGGAAGGCCAGGTTGCACTGATTGAGGAACCCCCGGCAACCTCCGGGGGCCCCATCATATCGTGCCGGTTCAGGGAACCGAGGTCCCGTGCGGAACCCTCCCGAACGGGGAGCCGCTGCGGCCCCCTGGACCGCAGCGGCCTGGTTCTGTACCTGAAGCGTTGAAAGTTGAGAGCACACGTTCTGGAGCGCCCCTGACAGGGCGTTCAGCTGCTCCTGCTGCTGCTGAAGTACCTTGGCCAGGTCCCGTAGATCAGGCTGCGTAGGCGAGCTCATGGCTTCCGTTTCCTGTCCTGTTTCTACTGTTGGTGAGCCCTTAGGTTCCCTAAGGTCCTGCAAGACCTCAGAGGACAGCCGTGCACCCCGAATCTTCACCCGCGGCAGCCGCCGTTCACCAAGGGTTGAGCCCCCAGCTGCAGGCGGCCAGCAGGACTGCTGGAACCGCGGGGTGACGGCTGGCCTGGCTGGTAGTCAGTAACACAGTCTATGGTAGCCCAGTCTCTGAATGGTAGCTAGCAAGGGCGGCTAGCACTCCGTGAGGAAAAGTAGCACAATCTCTGAGTGGCAGCTAGCAAGGACGGCTAGCACTCGGTGAAGAAAGGTTGGCACAGTCTCTAAATGGTAGCTAGCAAGGGCGGCTAGCACTCTGTGAGGAAAAGTAGCACAATCTCTGAGTGGCAGCTAATGGACGGCTAGCACGCTGTGATGAAAGGTTGGCACAGTCTCTAATGGTAGCTAGCAAGGGCGGCTAGCACTCCGTGAGGAAAAGTAGCACAATCTCTGAGTGGCAGCTAGCAAGGACGGCTAGCATGCTGTGAAGAAAGGTTGGCACAGTCTCTAAATGGTAGCTAGCAAGGGCGGCTAGCACGCTGTGAAGAAAGGTTGGCACAGTCTCTAAATGGTAGCTAGCAAGGGCGGCTAGCACTCCGTGAAAACCCACTGCGCCGGCTTCGGATACACGAAACGGAAGCAATTGAGTCCTCTAGTCTCCCTGTTTAAATATCGCGCCGTCCCGCCCCTCCCCGGGAGAGGAACCAACCACCCGGCCCCGGAAGACGGTGGAGCTTCTGGATTGGCCGGCCCGCCCTCCAGGCGGAGCCTTAGTCCCGGCGCGCCAATCCAGCGTGAAGTAGGAGGAGCCCCCGCGCCGGTCCGCCCAGGGCAAGGAAGGCGTCGGCACTGCCATCTTGGCCGGCGTGAGCTCCCCTTCCCGAGGCCGGTGCTCAGCTCCAGCGGGTCGCCGGCCACGGCCCAACCCGCGGAAGTGCCAGCTCCTCCGAGGTCCGTCCCCGCAGCCCTGGACGCCGCGAGGGCCCGCCGACCATCGCTCCCCACAACGGGAGCGCAGGTAGAAACGTGGAACTTGACAATTTATACCTTTCTCACACTCTAAAGGGAATTTATTAGTGTCAACTCCATCGTCTGCACAAATGGGTGTTATCTCTACCTACCAGCAGATGGAATTTGAAAAAAATGAATTCTGCCAGTGACACCACCAGCATAAGCTGAAGTGCTCCCTGAAACAATCCAGTTTTTTTCTGTCTTCAGCAGGTGGTAGGTTGTTCTGAAGGTGTTCTGCTAGCTGCAGCTGCACAGCATGGTTGAGCCTAACATTTGCTTCCAGGTCACAGTCTCAGGACTGTACCTGGATGAGCTTGGATCTTGGCTCCAAGTAGGGCATTTCTCTCTAGGCGTACCCAGAGAGAGCCAGGGTTGGTGGAAATGCTGGAGCCCCAGGCCAAGGTAGGTCCAGGCAGTCAGGCAGGTCTGTGTACATCCACCATGTGGTAGGGCATGCTGGCCGGCGCAAATTGAACAGTCTGCAAGAGCCAGTAACTGAGCAGGGATAATGGATTATTTTTGAAGTGTGTAAATGTTGCTTATTCAGTCTGTGTTTTTTTCTCAGTGAGCATTTTAAATGTGATTTTCCCCTCCCCTCTTTAGCTCAAATGGATACATTCCTCTCACAGTGTTCCTGCCAAGGCAAATTGGCAGTTAGAATCCTCCCTTCTCTCCCAATTCACTCATACAAGGTGAATAAATCCATGGTCATATGATAGGCTTTTTCATTCCTTCCCACCCCAGGTCCATCTGCAGGGGGGAGGGGGAATGCTGGTGGTTTTTTTGGCTCCATAGCTTGACCAAGATAGTTAAGCAGGCCTTGCACAGGTCCCTTCTTGGGACCTAACCCTAATCCTTATCCTCTTGGTGGGGAGCTTCTAGGAGACCTAAGGGGACTGGCAGGTGCCCCATTTTGGTGGGGTCAAAGTGCTATAGACAGATCTGGTCATTCCAGAGGGTCCTTTAGGAGGGAGTGGAGGAGAACCCAGAGGTCTTCTCTGGCTCCCAATCCTTTGTGGATTCCGATTCTAAGGACCCTTCCTGTTGGGAGTCTGTGGAAGAGTGGTCCTATGGGTTCCATCTCTTTTGTCATAAGGAGCTGTCTCATCTCTTAGATAGGTCACATGGGCCTGGACTATGTTTATGCCTCATGCAGCGGACCCTTCAGCGCTCCAAAGCATTTTCCCGCTCTGTAAGGCCCTCATCTGCATGATGATGGTGGAAGGGAAGTCCCCGGATGGTCTTTGTGCCATTGCTGAGGAGTTTGAAAAGTGTTGGGCCTTCTCGAAGTTTGATGCCCTGTCCAAGGGGCTCAGTCCTTAGGGAGCTCAATGACAAGAATGTGGAGCAGCAGGTCCACCTGGTCATTACAGTGGGGACCAACATTCAAACTGCTATTTGTGGCGGTTACATAGCTCCATGCAGTGGAGGTTCCTTGCCTGGAGTCCAGGAGGCCTTTTTGGGCAGACATCCTGCATGGTCTGGTCCATCTGGCTTCCTGGTCAGTGGTGGCATTGGGGATCATTGTTGCTTGTGGCTTCGCCACTGGATGCACATGTGGCTTCCTAGAAACTTTCGAGTCAGCTACCCTTTAGGGGGCGTTTTCTCTTTGGTGATGACTTGGACAAGTTGGTGAAGGATATGGGGGAGGTGTGGCTCTTTGTCTACCTGAACTGTGACAAAGGTGTGCAGCGATCCTCAGCCTCAAAGGGGATGGGCCACTTCAGGTCCTCTCGGTGCCTTCAAGCAGGGGTTCTTTCAAGCTGGACTCACAGACAAGCCTCTACCCCCTTGAGGTACAGGGTGGGGTAAAAGGAACTGCCCTTCTTCGGGACCATGAAATAGATGGGAGTACCTGTCCAGGCCACACCCTGCCAACGGAACAGGTTCCACCACTCGTATATTGCAGAGATGCTAAGGTTAAGAGTGACAGCCTGGTGCTTTAGAGCCAAGCTGCAGGGCGAGGTCATGAAGGTGTCCGGAACCATACAGGTGAACTCTATGGAGTACCCCCTTTCAGTGGCGTACCAAGGTGGGAGCGGTCCGCCCCAGGTGCACGCCGCTGGAGGGGTGCCGCGGCGCGCGCCTGTTGCCCTGTTTCAGTCCGATTTCGCAATTCGCATGTGTTCACTGCTCCCTCTGAGTCTGCCTCGGAACAGGTTACTCCCTGTTCCGGGGCAGACTCAGAGGGAGCAGTGAACACATGCGAATTGCGAAATCGGACTGAAACGGGCAACAGGCATGCGCTGCGGCACCCCCCCCCCAGTGGCATACACCTGGGGAGGTTGTCATTTCGCCGGGGGGGGGGGGGGGGTCGCGCTGCACCCGGTGGGGGGGGGGCGCATCGGCGATCCGCCCCGGGTGTCAGCTAGGGTCGGAACACCACTGCCCCCTTGTCAACCACTCCAGAATCCACTCATCTGAGGTGATACAAACCGCTTATTGTGGAAGAGAGAGAGCTTGTCTCCCACCGGAAACGAGGGGCCCTTCAAATTGTTGTAGATCATACAGAATGCCCTGATAAAACTTAATGTTATATAAATTAGGGGCATATAAGTTGCATAAGACTACCTGCTGTTGTGCAGAGTGATCAGAAATTGTCCCTGAGCATATTTTTAATTTTTCAATCATCAATAGTATACCATGCCATATACTTTGTATTGTTATTTGAATATTTTTACTGCTATAATTGCCTATTCTCCAGGACAAGCAGGCTGTTTGTTTACTCACATGTGGGTCGACGTCCGCGTCGGCCCGGCAATTGGATGGCATTTTGCAAGCAAAATATTTAAAAAGTTTTGCCGGAGTCTTCTGGCACGCGTGCAGTGCGCACTGCGCTTCTGCCTGTCGCGCAACGTGCCTCTCAGTTTTCTTTTCTCCACATTGAGGTGTGGTAGAGATTTTTCTGCAGTCCTCTCAGGCCCGGGAAGAGTCTTCATCTGTTTGTGGCTTTTTTACCTTATTTTCTTATTTCTTTTAACAATTTACCATTAAAAAAAAAAAAGAGGTACCCGTAGTTTCCTTTATTTTTTTTTTGTCCCCTTTTAAAGTTTGCTTTGTTTTTTTAACGCGGCCGGGTTGTTCCCTTCTTTTGTGCCCTTTTTTTCTTTTAACAGGCACAATCACGTCTTTTGATTTCGCTGAAGGCCATTTTCCCTTCCATGTCATCGAAGACACCCAGCGGCTTCAACGTTGTACTCTCTGCAACTGGACCATCTCAGGTACAAAAGTACTTAAGTAATGCACACTAGGAAAAGACCAAGGGTCCATCAAGCCCAGCATCCTGTCCACGACAGCGACCAATCCAGGCCAAGGGCACCTGGCAAGCTTCCCAAACGTACAAACATTCTATACATGTTATTCCTGGAATTGGTGGATTTTTCCCAAGTCCATTTAGTAGTGGTTTATTGACGCCTTTAGGAAACTGTCTTACCCCTTTTTAAAACTCTGCCAAGCTAACCGCCTTCACCACGTTCTCCGGCAACAAATTCCAGAGTTTAATTATGCGTGGGTGAAGAAACATAAGCACATAAGCCACCGCCACGCTGGTAAAAGACCAAGGTCCATCAAGCCCAGCACTCTGTCTCCGACAGCGCCAATCCAGGCCCCAAGAACCTGGCAAAAACCCAAAATTTAATAACCATCACTGGACTTTTCCTTCAGGAATCTATCCAGACCCCCTTTAAACTCAGCAAGGGCCAGCTGCCGTTTAACATTTTCTCCGATTTGTTTTAAATTTACTATAGTGTAGTTTCAATCGCATGCCCCCTAGTCCTAGTATTCTTGAAAACAGAACGGAAGCCAAAGAAAAATAATAAAAGTGGAACAAAAAGATATGAAAGGTACCCAAAGAGAAAAGAAACCCCCAAATCACTAATGTTGAAACGCAAACCAGGAAAGTAGATGGAAAAGCGATGACCACAAATGCTCGCAGTCTAAGCAATAAAGTTCATGACCTTCAGGCCCTGATGTTGGAGGCAGACTTGGATGTTGTTGCAATCACAGAGACGTGGCTAAATGGTTCCCATGAATGGGATGCAAACATACCAGGCTATAATCTATTTAGGAAGGATAGAGAGGGTCGTAAGGTGGCGGAGTAGCTCTGTATGTGAGGAATGATATCACTGCGACTGAAATGACAGGGACCTGGGAAAGGAAGAAGCGATATGGATCACCTTAAAAAGAGATGATAGAACCTCTGTCCACGTGGGGGTTGTCTACAGACCTCCGACACAATTGGAGGAATTAGATAAAGACCTGATAGCAAACATTCAAAAGTTGGGAAGCAAGAGAGAGGTGCTGTTGCTGGGAGATTTCAATCTGCCGGATGTAGATTGGAAGGTTCCATCTGCGGAATCGGAAAGAAGTAGAGGGATCGTGGATGCTTTCCAAAGTGTTTTGCGCAGACAAATGGTGATGGAAACCACAGAGGGAGGGAGCGACAACTGGATCTGGTGCTCACAAATGGGGATAGCGTGTCAATATCCGAGTGGGTGCCCACCTGGGCAGCAGTGACTATCATAGTAACATAGTAACATAGTAGATGACGGCAGAAAAAGACCTGCAGCACGGTCCATCCAGTCAAACGGTTTGGTTTGATATAACAGCTAAAGTGGAGAGCGGCCACTCAAAACTCAAAGTCCTGGATTTCAAGCGTGGCTGACTTTAGTAAAAATGGGGGAATACCTGAGGAAGGAGATGATGGGCTGGGAGGAAATACAGAAGTGGAAGGACAGTGGTCCCAGGCTGAAAGAAGCTATAAATAGGGCCACGAACCTTTATGTAAGGAAAGTAATAAAAGCAAGAGAAAAGGAAACCGATATGGTTCTCCAAGCAAGTGGTTGAGAAAATAAAGGCTAAAGAGTTGGCGTTCCAGAAATACAGAAAAAACTCAAGAAAAGGAACACATGGAGGATTACCGGATGAAAATGAAAGAAGCCAAGAGAGAGATACGACTGGCAAAAGCGGAAGAACAAATGGCTAGAAATGTAAGGAGGGGTGACAAAAATTTTTAGGTATATTAGTGAAAGGAGAATGACTAAAAAGGAAATTGTGAGACTAAAAGATACTGCGAACCGCTATGTGGAAAATGATGAAGAAAAAGCAAATTTGCTAAATAGATACTTTTGTTCTGTTTTCACAGAGGAAAATCCTGGAGAAGGACTGCGATGGACTGGAAATAATACAATTGAGAATGAAGTGGATAGAGCACCGTTCACGGAGGAAAAGTGTGTATCAACAACTTGAAAAGCTAAAGGTGGACAAAGCCATGGGACCGGACGGGATCCACCCCAGGATATTGAGGGAGCTCAGAGAGGTTTTGGCGGGTCCTCTTAAAGATTTGTTTAATATATCCTTGCAGACAGGGAAAGGTTCCAAGGAATTGGAGAACGGCGGAGGTGGTCCCTTTTCACAAAAGTGGTGATAGGGAAGAAGCTGGAAACTACAGGCCGGTAAGCCTCACTTCGGTTATTGGAAAAGTAATGGAAGCGATGCTGAAGGAAGGATAGTGAATTTTCTGGAAGCCAATAAGTTGCAAGATCCAAGACAACATGGTTTTACCAAAGGGAAATCGTGCCAAAACGAATCTCATTGAGTTCTTTGATTGGGTAACAGGAGAATTGAATCAGGGACGAGCTATGGACGTAATCTACTTAGATTTCAGCAAAGCTTTTGACACGGTTTCCCCACAGGAGGCTCTTAAATAAACTGGAGGGGCTGAAGATAGGACCTGAAGTGGTGAACTGGATTAGGAACTGGTTGACGGACAGACTCCAGAGGGTGGTGGTGAATGGAATTCGCTCGGAGGAAGAAAAGGTGAGTAGTGGAGTGCCTCAGGGATCGGTGCTGGGGCCGATTCTGTTCAATATATTTGTGAGTGACATTGCCGAAAGGTTAGAAGGTAAGTTTGCCTATTAGCGGATGATACTAAGATCTGTAACAGAGTGGACACCCGGGAGGGAGTGGAAAAACATGAAAAGGATCTGAGGAAGCTAGAAGAATGGTCTAAGGTTTGGCAATTAAAATTCAATGTGAAGAAATGCAAAGTGATGCACTTAGGGAATAGAAATCCACGGGAGATGTATGTGTTAGGGCGGGAGAGTCTGATAGGTACGAGCGGAGAGAGGGATCTTGGGGTGATAGTATCTGAGGATTTGAAGGCGACGAAACAGTGTGACAAGGCGGTGGCCGTAGCTAGAAGGTTGTTAGGCTGTATAGGAGAGAGGTGTGACCAGCAGAAGAAAGGGGGTGTTGATGCCCCTGTATAAGTCGTTGGTGAGGCCCAACCTGGAGTATTCTGTTCAGTTTTGGAGGCCGTATCTTGTTAAGGATGTAAAAAGAATTGAAGCGGTGCAAAGAAAAGCTACGAGAATGGTATGGGATTTGCGTTACAAGACGTATGAGGAGAGACTTGCTGAACTAAACATGTATACTCTGGAGGAAAGGAGAAACAGGGGTGATGTGATACAGACGTTCAAATATTGAAAGGTATTAATCCGCAAACGAACCTTTTCTGGAGATGGGAAGGTGGTAGAACGAGAGGACATGAAATGAGATTGAAGGGGGGCAGACTCAAGAAAAATGTCAGGAAGTATTTTTTCACTGAGAGAGTAGTGGATGCTTGGAAGGCCCTCCCGCGGGAGGTGGTGGAAATGAAAACGGTAACGGAATTCAAACATGCGTGGGATAAGCATAAAGGAATCCTGTGCCGAAGGAATGGATCCTCAGGAGCTTAGATTGTAGCTCTTGAGCAGGGACTGTCTTTCTTCTATGTTTGTGCAGCGCTGCGTACGTCTTGTAGCGCTATAGAAATGCTAAATAGTAGTAGTAGTATCAAGATCGGAGGTGGGGCTGGTGGTTGGGAGGCGGGGATAGTGCTGGGCAGACTTATACGTCTGTGCCAGAGCCGGTGGTGGGCAGCGGGACTGGTGGTTGGGAGGCGGGGATAGTGCTGGACAGACTTGTACGGTCTGTGCCAGAGCCGGTGGTTGGGAGGCAGGGCTGGTGGTGGGGAGGTGAGGATAGTGCTGGGCAGACTTATACGGTCTGTGCCAGAGCCGGTGGTTGGGAGGAGGGGCTGGTGGTTGGGAGGCGGGGATAGTGCTGGGCAGTCTTATACAGTCTGTGCCCTGAAGAGCACAGGTACAAATCAAAGTAGGGTATACACAAAAAGCAGCAAATATGAGTTATCTTGTTGGGCAGACTGGATGGATCGTGCAGGTCTTTTTCTGCCGTCATCTACTATGTTACCTGTTCCACTCCACTCATTATTACTCCAAGCTGAAAAGCCCTAGCCTCCTTAGTCTTCTCATAGGGAAGTTGTCCCATCCCCGCTATCATTTTAGTCGCCCTTCACTGCACCTTTTCCAATTCTACTATATCTTTCTTGAGATGCGGAGACCAGAATTGAACACATACTCAAGGTGCGGTCGCACCATGGAGCGATACAACGGCATTATAACATCCCCACACCTGTTTTCCATACCTTTCCTAATAATACCCAACATTCTATTCACTTTCCTAGCCGCAGCAGCACACTGAGCAGAAGGTTTCAGTGTATTATCGACGACAGACACCCAGATCCCTTTCTTGGTCCGTAACTCCTAACATGGAGCCTTGCATGACGTAGTTGTAATTCGGGTTCTTTTTTCCCACATGCATCACCTTGCACTTTCTCACATTAAACGTCATCTGCCATTTAGCCGCCCAGTCTCCCAGTCTCGTAAGGTCCTTCTGTAATTTTTCACAATCCTGTCGCGAGTTAACGACTTTGAATAACTTTGTGTCATCAGCAAATCTTATTACCTCGCTAGTTACTCCCATCTCTAAATCATTTATAATATATTAAAAAGCAGCGGTCCTAGCACAGACCCCTGAGGAACCCCACTAACTACCCTTCTCCATTGTGAATACTGCCGATACCCATGCCTGGTGTATCCAGTGCCTTGGGCCCTACCATAGCCGAGCCGCTTGCAGTCTGTGTCTTCGTATGAAGAAACGAGCCCAAGCATCTCAAGAAGCCCAGCAAGAACAGCTTTTTGGGGCTCGGTGTGGTCCTTCGACATCGGTACCGAGGTCGGCGGCGTCAACATCGACTTTGAGGGAAGCATTGACATCGGGAGCAGAGGTAATGGCTGCTGAAAGACCTGTTCGTGCTGGGAGCAGTGAGGCATCGAGTGGGTCTCCACCTGCCTCGACACCTCCTGTTATGCAGGCACCCCGGGACCGACCTTTGTTAGACCCAGCCCCGAGGAGGTGTGAGGATTCCACGTCCTCATCGGTACCGAGGAGTCTCGATGACGGGTGTCGAGCGAAGTCAAAGATGCACCGTCATCGTTCTCCTTCGACACACAGTGCTGGGAGCTCCAGGGCGTCAAGGGAATTTGCACCTGAGAAGCGTTGGCGCTGAGAGGATCGGTCCCCCCTCTATTGAAGAGGTGCTGATGAGTCGGTCTTCTGGTAGCCCGGTACCTGTTCCCGAGCCTCAACAGATTCTGCCACTGGCTCCTTTACCGACCCTGCAGCTTTGTCCGACGGCGGCTCTCAACGAGCACATCAGGGCCCTGCTTGCACAGCTTCTGGAAGGATTGCTGCGCCAGTCTGCTTCAGTGTCAGGGGTGCTGCAGCGGCATCTGGCCCTTCTCCTGTGGTGAGGTCCCCGACCTCGGTGCCGCCTGCGGTATCAGTGTCGCCTGCGGCATCAATGTCGGCTACTACCCAGGTCGACTCTACTTCGATGTCGGTGGAGGAAGCTTCACTGGAGTCCAGGTAGGCGTCGACTTCTCAGCACCGCCATCGAGAACGTCGTTCCTCGGCGTTGAGGCAGGCTCAGTTTCGGTCCACTCTGAGAGATGTCTTGTCCGATACTGAAGATGAGCGTTCATGGAGGATCCCACGGTACTTTTCTTCTGACGAGTCCTATAGGATTCCTTCTGAACCTTCCCCTCCACTAGAAAGGAGACTTTCTCCACCGGAGAGACTATCCTTCACCTCCTTTGTCCAGGAAATGGCTGCGCCCAATATTGGATCCATGGGGAGCCTGGCTTGATGGGGTCTCAGTTACCTCACAATTCCAATGGTGGTGGACTCTGCTCTCAATAGAGCCAAGAATACTAGGGATTATGCCTCGGCGCCCCCATGCAGATAATTTAGAACTTTGGACTCTTTTGGGAGAAAGGCGTATCAGGCCATTATGCTCGCTGCCAAAATCCAGACATATCAGCTCTTCACGAGCATCCACTTGCGGAACTAGGTGAGGCAACTGTCTAGCTTGGTTGATGCACTCCCTCCGGAACAGGCCGAGCCTTTTCGCTGGGTGGTCAGGCAGCAGAAGGCGTGTTGAAAATTCCTGGCCAGGGGTATGTTTGACACTTTTGATGTAGCATCCAGGATCGCTGCTCAGGGTATAGTGATGCTCAGACTCTCATGGCTGTATGTCTCTGACCTGGATCATTCGGTCCAGCAGTGGATGGTGGATGTTCCTTGCCGGAGGTATAACCTTTTTGGTGAGAAAGTAGAGGGTCTGGTTGATCAGCTCAAGAAGCACAATGATGCTATGGATTCTCTCTCCCACCAAGCGTCTTCTGCTACTGCCTCATCATACAGGAGTTTTTTTGGAGGGAAGAGGAGTGCTCCCTATTCCTATGCTAGGCGTAGGTACACTCCTGCTTTTCGGCAGCCTGCCCAGGCTCAGTCCCAGCATGCTTGTTCTCGTCAACAGTGTGCACCTAAGGCCACTGCGGCTCCCCAGCAAAAGAAAACAGGGGTGATGCATCCCGTCCTAGACCTAAGAGCCCTGAACAAATTACTTGTCAGAGAAAAGTTCAGGATGTTTTCCCTAGGTACCCTTCTTCCCATGATTCAGGAAAACGATTGGCTATGCTCTCTGGACTTAAAGGATGCTTACACACACATCTCGATACTTCCAGCTCACAGAAAGTATCTTCGATTTGGCTGGGAACACAGCACTTTCAGTACCGTGTACTGCCTCTTGGCCTGGCGTCTGCGCCCAGAGTATTTACCAGATGTCTAGCTGTAGTCGCAGCGTCGCTACGCAGACTGGGAGTGCGTGTGTTTCCTTATCTCGACGATTGGCTGGTGAAGAGCACCTCGAAGCAGGGTGCTCTGGAGTCCATGCGAATGACTATTCGGGTGCTAGAGCTACTGGGATTCGTCATAAATTATCCCAAGTCCCATCTCACCCCAGCCCAAAAATTGGAATTCATTGGAGCCCTGTTGAACACAAAGAGAGCTCGAGCTTATCTTCCTGAGAAAAGGACAGACAACCTTCTGTCCCTGGTGTCCATGGTTCGAGCGTCACAGCAGGTCACTGCTCAGAAGATGTTGAGACTTCTGGGGCACATGGCCTCCACAGTTCATGTCACGCCCATGGCACGTCTACACATGAGATCAGCTCAATGGACCCTAGCTTCCCACTGGTTTCAAGCTGCGGGGGATCTAGAGGATGTAATCCAACTGTCCACCAACTTTCAGAGTTCTCTTCAGTGGTGGACGATTCGATTCAATTTGACCATGGGGCGACCATTCCAAGTTCCTCAGCCATGAAAAGTGCTGACGAAGGATGCATCTCTCCTGGTGTGGGGAGCTCATTTAGATGGGCTCCACACTCAGGAGCCTGGTCCTTTCTGGAAAGAGGTCTGCAGATCAACCTCCTGGAATTAAGAGTGATCTGGAATGCTCTAAAGGCTTTCAGAGATCGGCTGTCCAACCAAGTGATCCTAATTCAGACGGACAATCAGGTTGCCCTGTATTGCACCAACAAGCAGGGGGGCACTGGATCTCGCCCTCTGTGTCAGGAAGCCGTCCAGATGTGGCTTTAGGCTTGTTATCACGGCATGTTTCTCCAAGCCACTTATCTGGCAGGCGTAAACAACAGTCTGGCCGACAGGTTGAGCAGGATTATACAACCTCGCGAGTGGTCACTGAACATGGACGTAGTCCGCAAGATCTTCCGAGCATAGGGCACCCCCTCGGTGGATCTTTTTGCCACTCAGATCAATCATAAGGTCCCTCAGTTCTGTTCCAGGCTTTCGGCCCGACAGACTAGTGTTAGATGCCTTTCTCTTACATTGTGGGACAGGCCTTCTGTATGCGTATCCTCCCATACGTCTAGTAGGGAAGACTTTGCTGGAACTCAAGCAAGACTGTGGGACCATGATCCTGATTGTACCCTTCTGGCCGCGTCTGATCTGGTTCCCTCTTCTTCTGGAGTTGTCCTCTGAAGAACCGTGGAGATTGGAATGTTTTCCAACCCTCATCACCCAGAATGAGGAGTCGCTTCTACATCCCAACCTCCAGTCTCTGGCTCTCATGGCCTGGATGTTGAGAGCTTAGAATTCGCCTCCTTGGGTCTTTCAGAGGGTGTCTCCCGAGTCTTGCTCGCTTCCAGAAAAGATTCCACCAAGAAGTGTTACTTTTTCAAATGGAGGAGGTTTGCCGTCTGGTGTGACAGCAAGGCCCTAGATTCTTTTTCTTGTCCTACACAGATCCTGCTTGAATACCTTCTACACTTATCAGAGTCTGGCCTCAAAACCAACTTCGTAAGAGTTCATCTTAGTGCGATTAGTGCTTATCATCGCTGTGTATAGGGTAAGCCTATGTCTGGACAGCCTTTAGTTGTTCGCTTCATGAGAGGTTTGCTTTTGTCAAAGCTCCCTGTCAATCCTCCACCAGTGTCCTGGGATCTCAACGTCATTCTCTCCCAGCTGATGAAAGCTCCTTTTGAGCCATTGAATGCCTGCCATCTGAAGTAATTGACCTGGAAGGTCATTTTCTTGGTGGCTGTTACTTCAGCTCGTAGAGTCAGTGAGCTTCAGGCCTTGGTAGTGCATGCACCTTATATGAAATTTCATCACAACAGAGTAGTCCTCTGCACGCACCCTAAGTTCCTGCCAAAAGTGGTGTCGGAGTTCCATCTAAACCAGTCAGTTGTCTTGCCAACATTCTTTCCCTGTCCTCATACCCACCCTGGCGAAAGCAGTTTGCACACCTTGGACTGCAAGAGAGCATTGGCCTTTTACGTGGAGCGGACAAAGCCCTTTAGACAGTCCGCCCAAATGTTTGTTTCTTTTGATCCCAACAGGAGGGGAGTCGCCATCGGAAAACGCACAATTTCAAATTGGCTAGGAGATTGCATTTCCTTCACTACGCCCAAGCTGGGCTGACTCTGCAGGGCCAAGTCATGGCTCACAATGTTAGAACCATGGCTGCGTCGGTGGCTCACTTATAGTCAGCCTCCATTGAAGAGATTTGCAAGGCTGCAACGTGGTCATCAGTCCACACATTCACATCTCACTACTGCCTCCAGCAGGATACCCAATATACCCAATGCGACAGTCGTTTGGGCAGTTGGTGCTGCAGAATCTGTTCAGGGTTTAGAATCCAACTCCACTAGACCATTTCTGTTCCAGGCTGCACTCTCATTTAGTAGTTTATGGTTTCAGGTCAATCTATGTTATGTCCTCACTGTTGCGAGGTCCAATTGACCAATGTTCATTGTTTTGAGTGAGCCTGGTTGCTAGGGATACCCCACATGTGAGAACAATCAGCCTGCTTGTCCTCAGAGAAAGCGAAGATATATACCTGTAGCAGATATTCTCCGAGTACAGCAGGCTGATTGTTCTTACAAACCCGCCCACCTCCCCTTTGGAGTTGTTACTAGTTTGTTATGCTTTTTGATTTATCTGAGAGGCACACTTGCGCGATGGGTGGGAAATCAGTCCACGTGTGCGCGCTGCACGCACTCCAGAAGACTCTGGCAAACTTTTTTTTTTATATTTTGCTTGAAAAATGCCTTCCGATTCCCGGGCCGAAGCGGACGTCAACCAACATATGAAGAACAATCAGCCTGCTGTCCTCGGAGAATACCTGCTACAGGTATGTATCTTCGCTTTGCTCATGTTTGATCTATTCTTACTGTACACTGCCTTGAGTGAATTCCTTCAAAAAGGTGGTAAATAAATCCTAATAAATTCCAGCCATCCTTGAAACCTCTGGGTCTGTTTAAAACTTGCACAGTTTTTGATGTTTTAATAGGGAAGGAAATTCCTCCTACTTTCCAAGAGATCATCTTCAAGTGTGTTTATTTAATTCCAGTGTGTGAAAAGCTTGGAAAATATGCTTGAAGTATCCACAGTTCTGTGTTTGCACGTTTCTGCTTCTTTCCTTTTTTTTTTCTCAAAAGCATACTGTGTCTTTTTAAAGTCAGCGTGCTCTTTTACCTCCATAGGTTGAATTTTATTGAGACCTATCCAACAGACCCTGAGGCAGGCATTTTAGCCGAAACACGGTGCCATGTCTGTTTCTTCAAGGAATAAAGTGTAATATTTTATCCAGTATTTTTTCTGGAAGAGGTTTGTTGGCTACACAACTTTCCTTTTCCTTGGTGGAAAATATGAAATGGACCACACCCAAGGAAATGTCATCCCAACCACTAATCTTCCCTCCCAACACTTTGCCTCAAATAAATCAGTATCCCTGTGCTGTAGCTTACCTGTTTCATCTACCAGTTCAACCCTCTATAATGAATTGGTTCTTCCCCTCCCCCCCCCCCCCCCCCCACAGAATACCCATCCCCATCCCCTCACCCCTATCTCCCCACCTTCTCTGTCATGAACAACATAAAACTGTAACTACTGGACCAAGAAATTAATCTCCATTTTATATTGGCACCTTTGAGACAATACTGCCCTATATACTCTTTCTAGAGAGAGGTGGCAGAGTGAATTGGGACCATATTATGATAACCATGATCGGGGGAAAAATAGGCACAGCTGAGGCTAAAATAGTAGTGGCTACTAATATTCAAGAAGATAGCTTTATTCTGCCCCTATATTCATGGAAGCAGGGTGAATTATGTATATTTAGGATATGTATTCTTTTGCATTGTCTGTGTACTGGGGCTACTACCCCTTTAGTTTGCAGTTCTTGTGATTGACTCCTTCTGAGCACATGTCCCTTCCCCCTGTGTATTGGGGACATTCCCTATTGGCTTTTAGTTCTGGGCCAGGGCCAGCTCTCTCTTTTCTTCTGGGGGCTGAAGAAAGAGTTCTATTCTTCCTGGCATACCTTTGTGTTCAGCAGCTGTTCAAGGGGCTGATCCAGTGGTGTGCTGGAGCCAGCTCGCACCGGCTCTGCAGAGCCGGTTGTTAATTTTATAGCAATTTTGCGAGCTGGTTGTTATGCTGTCAGCCGTCTGGTTGGTTTTGTAAATATAACAGTATGACATAATTTCAGGAGATGTGCTGTGCCTGCGCTTAGTGGTCACCTCAAAGGAAGCCAGGTTTTTTTTTCACAAGTTGCAGCAGGACGCTGGAGGTAGGCCCAAAGAACGCACCAGTGCATCGGGTCACCTTACCATCTCCTGTTCTCAAGCTAAGCTTCATGGGCTCTATCTGTTATACTGATTAACTTCCTTTTCAGCTGTTCACGTCACACATTCAGTTTGTTTTGAAATAATAAAATTGTCAACAATTGGAGGAAACATCCCTCGTCTTTCTTCAGGTTGCACACTAACACTCAATAGGTATCATCAAGTCTTCTCTTTGCCTCCTC